>NC_045564.1:22810205-24115205 GCF_009819795.1 Aythya fuligula | reverse complement strand
TTAAGATAAATCAATGCCAAAATTTGTTGCAGTAATGTTAGGACAATTCCTCTGATGTTTTATAAACTTTGTAAAAAATTGTTTACACAGGTACTTTTACTTATAGGAATAATACTTTATTAGTGAAAGAGTTGTGTATGAAAACAGTAATTTTTGGCTAAAACTTTATGACACTACTTATTTACTACTTCTTTACTGCTCTACTAAATATAAAATGTACTGTAACATGGCTAACATGTACTGTAACATGGCTAAAATGTACTGTAAGATTGGCTGTGCCAGGGGGAACAATGGCAAGGCCGGGGGATAAGGCAATGGCCCAGCTGAAGTGCATCTACACCAATGCACGCAGCATGGGTAACAAACAGGAGGAGCTGGAAGCCATCGTGCAGCAGGCAGGCTACAACTTGGTTGCCATCACGGAGACGTGGTGGGACCAGTCTCATGACTGGAGTGCTGCAATGCCTGGCTATAAGCTCTTTAGAAGGGACAGGCAGCACAGAAGGGGTGGTGGGGTGGCTCTCTATATTAGAGAGTCTTTCGAGGTTGTAGAACTCGAGGCTGGGAATGACAAGGTCGAGTCCCTTTGGGTTAGGATCAGCAGGGACAACAAGGCTAGTATCCTGGTCGGGGTCTGCTATAGACCGCCGAACCAGGATGAGGAGACGGATGAGGAGTTCTACAGGCAGCTGACAGAAGTTGCGAAATCTTCAGCGCTTGTACTCGTGGGGGACTTCAACTTCCCTGACATATCCTGGAAGCACAACACAGCCCTGACAAAGCAGTCTAGGAGGTTTCTGGAGAGCGTGGAAGATAGCTTCCTGACACAGCTGGTTAGTGAACCTAGCAGTGGTGGTGCCCCGCTAGACCTTCTCTTCACAAACAGAGAAGGACTGGTGGAGGATGTGATTGTCGGGAGCTGTCTTGGGCAGAGTGACCACGAAATGGTGGAGTTCACTATTCTTGGCGAGGCCAGGAAGGGGACCAGTAAAACCGCTGTATTGGACTTTTGGAGGGCTGACTTTGAGCTGCTCAGGACACTAGTTGGTGGAGTCCCTTGGGAGGCGGTTCTGAAGGGCAGAGGGGTCCAGGAAGGCTGGGCGCTCTTCAAGAAGGAAATGTTAATGGCGCAGGAACGGTCTGTCCCCACCTGCCCAAAGACGAGCTGGCAGGGAAGAAGACCAGCCTGGCTCAACAGAGAATTGTGGCTTGATCTTAGGAGAAAAAAGAGGGTTTATAATCTTTGGAAAAGTGGGCAGGCCACTAGGGAGGACTATAAGGATGTAGCGAGGCTGTGCAGGGACAAAATTAGGAAGGCCAAAGCTCATCTGGAGTTCAATCTGGCTACTGCCGTTAAAGATAACAAAAAACGTTTCTATAAATACATCAACACAAAAAGGAGGACTAAGGAGAATCTCCATCCTTTACTGGATGCGGGGGGAAACTTAGTTACAAGAGATGAGGAAAAGGCGGAGGTGCTCAATGCCTTCTTTGCCTCAGTCTTTAGCGGCAATACTGGTTGTTCTCTGGATACCCAGTACCCTGAACTGGTGGAAGGGGATGGGGAGCAGGATGTGGCCCTCATTATCCATGAAGAACTGGTTGGCGACCTGCTGTGGCACTTGGATGTGCACAAATTGATGGGGCCGGATGGGATCCACCCAAGGGTACTGAGTGAACTGGCAGAGGAGCTGGCCAAGCCACTGTCCATCATTTATCAGCAGTCCTGGTGATCGGGGGAGGTCCCAATCGACTGGCGGCTAGCAAATGTGACGCCCATCTACAAGAAGGGCCGGAGGGCAGACCCGGGAAACTACAGGCCTGTCAGTTTGACCTCAGTACCAGGGAAGCTCATGGAGCAGATCCTCCTGAGAGTCATCACGCAGCACTCGCAGGGCAAGCAGGCGATCAGGCCCAGTCAGCATGGGTTTATGAAAGGCAGGTCCTGCTTGACGAACCTGATCTCCTTCTATGACAAAGTGACGCGCTGGGTGGATGAGGGAAAGGCTGTGGATGTGGTCTACCTTGACTTCAGCAAGGCTTTTGACACCGTCTCCCACAGCATTCTCCTCAAGAAACTGGCTGCTCTTGGCTTGGACTGGCGCACGCTTCGTTGGGTTAGAAACTGGCTGGATAGCCGGGCCCAAAGAGTCGTGGTGAATGGAGTCAAATCCAGTTGGAGGCCAGTCACTAGTGGCGTCCCCCAGGGCTCGGTGCTGGGGCCAGTCCTCTTTAATATCTTCATCTGGATAAGGGCATTGAGTGCACCCTCAGTAAGTTCGCAGATGACACCAAGTTAGGTGCGTGTGTCGATCTGCTCGAGGGTAGGAAAGCTCTGCAGGAGGATCTGGATAGGCTGAGGTCAACTGCATGAAGTTCAACAAGGCCAAGTGCTGGGTCCTGCACCTGGGGTGCAATAACCCCAAGCAGAGCTACAGGCTGGGAGATGAGTGGTTGGAGAGCTGCCAGGCAGAGAACGACCTGGGAGTGATGGTTGATAGTCGGCTGAATATGAGCCAGCAGTGTGCTCAGGTGGCCAAGAAGGCCAACGACATCCTGGCTTGTATCAGGAACAGTGTGACCAGCAGGGCTAGGGAGGTGATCGTCCCCCTGTACTCGGCTCTGGTGAGGCCGCACCTCGAGTACTGTGTTCAGTTTTGGGCCCCTTGCTACAAGAAGGACATCGAGGTGCTTGAGCGAGTCCAGAGAAGGGCGACGAAGCTGGTGAGGGGTCTGGAGAACAAGTCCTACGAGGAGCGGCTGAGGGAGCTGGGCTTGTTCAGCCTGGAGAAAAGGAGGCTCAGGGGCGACCTTATCGCTCTCTACAGGTACCTTAAAGGAGGCTGTAGCGAGGTGGGGGTTGGTCTGTTCTCCCACGTGCCTGGTGACAGGACGAGGGGGAATGGGCTAAAGTTGCACCAGGGGAGTTTTAGGTTAGATGTTAGGAAGAACTTCTTTACCGAAAGGGTTGTTAGACACTGGAACAGGCTGCCCAGGGAGGTGGTGGAGTCACCATCCCTGGAAGTCTTTAAAAGACGTTTAGATGTAGAGCTTAGGGATATGGTTTATTGGGGATTGTTAGCGTTAGGTCAGAGGTTGGACTCGATGATCTTGAGGTCTCTTCCAACCTAGAAATTCTGTGATTCTGTGATTCTGTGTGATATGGTTTTCTTCTGGTTTTCTTAGTCAGGAAAACATGAACTGAAAATGCATGTTAAGGTACCAAGTTGCCCTCGTATTCTTGGTTTTCTTTGACAGACATTGTCTGGATATTAGCTAGTGGTGAAAAGATGCTGATCTGTTTCCTTTGACATAAGAAGTTTGCTTCAGTCGTCTAAATTAACTACACAAAATCAGAATGAGTAAGGAATAGCAGGACAGAGCCAGGATATTTCTCATCAGTCATACTCGCTGAGCAATGCTGGAAGCAAGGGACTGTTCTGGGCTTACCCTCACAGGCATAGCACTGCAAAAACATTTTTAGCAAGTCATTAGATGAGGCTCACAGCTAACTTCCCCAGTGTTTAATCTGTTGTGAATTGTCTACAAAGGTAAAAATAGGTAAAAATTGAAAAGGAGTCTATTACACATATTCTGACTCCATAGATTGCTGAAAGAATATAGTTAAACTAAACTAATTCCTTTCTTAAGAAAAAAAAAAAAAAAAAAAAAAAAAAGACTTCCAACTGACAAGAACCAATGGCTGGGTTAGTCAGTGAGACTGTTAAAATTCATTATTATTCTGTCTCCAACTTTAACACAGACATTAACTCAAAATCACAATATACAACAAAGTGTGAATGAGGTTACCATTCCAATCAGATTACATGCCAGGGCTAAAAACAGCAGCCACTCATTTTCATCAGTAAAAAAGTCCAATATTCATCACATTTGCAAGTAAGACCTCTGAGAGAGTCAGTGTTTCCCACTGGAAATAAGCAGAAATGAAAATGCACTGCAGAAGAAAGCGTGCTATTTTGCCTCCATTCAGAAGAAGACAAAATTTCCAGGAATCCAAAATTAGACCCAAATACTTTTTTTTTTTTTTTTTTTGAAGTGTGCTGTGATGTGATTGGGGACTAGATATATCAGGAGCATCGGTGATATCAGAGACTAGCTGTATGCCTGAAGCACACATTTGGTGCATACCGTTAGGAAAGATTATAGCAAAAGTGCTATAGAAAAAAAGAAGGGGTGGGGGAGTGGAAGCACATAATAATTGCACGTTATAAAAATAGAGGTAAAATTAACAGTGTGAGTACAGCAAATAATTGCTTCTGTAACATCTGGAAGGAA
The DNA here is from genome assembly GCF_009819795.1 of Aythya fuligula. Lineage (NCBI taxonomy): Eukaryota > Metazoa > Chordata > Aves > Anseriformes > Anatidae > Aythya > Aythya fuligula. Next base: position 24,110,909 of record NC_045564.1, on the reverse strand, counting down.
GTTAATTTCACAGAAGTGTGTCCTGACTGTAATTTTATTTATTTTTTTTTATTGGACATTTATTCATGCTCAGACTTTCTTTGGCTACGTTGGTATGACTTGGGTGAGCAAGTGATCTGAGTATGAAAACCGTCAGTCTTCAGAAGCACAGCTGAAGAAATAATCTACTTTCTACTATATAGAAACAGACAATTCATTAGTATTCACCATATCCATTATATTTTTATTAACTCTATAGAATATTTATGGACATAGAGGGGAAAGAAGATTATTCAACCTGAAAATGTAGTCAGTGTAACAATACTGATGGAATAATAAATATAACAGAAAGCCTACAGATGTAAATTACCCGTCTCTCATATATTTGCCCCAGAAGCAGGGAAGATATGTCTTGCTCTTTGATGCAGGACCTCTAAGAGGTCCTGCCCTGCCAGCTGTGGCATGGCACTTGGCTGCTGCCTTCCCACACCGGGGGAGCAGCTGGCTCTCATCCTGCCCTGGTGCTACTGCTCCCCTGAGCAATCTGCCTCAGTGCTTCACTGTGAGAAAGTCTGTCCTGTTCCCACCTTAAGTCCTTCTTGCTGTATTTTAGCCTACTGTTTGATTTTCTGTTCTCCGTGAACTTCATGAGCACCGCTTGCCTTTCTTTGCAGCAGTGTTTGAGAGATTTGCAGACAATTACCACGTCACCTTTGTTTTTCTCTTTTCTGTTGTAAACAGCCTGAGAGTGCTCAGGCCTGCTTTGTGTGTTATGTTTCATAAAATTGTAGTTACTCTCGCCTGGAGTCTTCAGCTGATCTTTCTTGAAATACGATGCCCAAAACTGGACAAAACACTCCAGCTGAGACCTTACCAATGCTAAAAATAGCAGGAGGGTTACATCAGTTGGCTGTAAATGATCTCCATGTTTATACTGCCCAGTATGATGTTTTTCTCTTTTGTAAAGCATGGTGTTGTTCAATAATGTTGAGTTTCTATTTCGCAAGAGTCCTCAAAACTTTTTCTGCAACATTATGAGCTGTCCAGTTGTTCCTTAAATTGTACATGTTGCTGTTGATTCCTGACGCACTGTAAAACCTTGCACACTCCCTGGCTGAATGGCTATCATTTCTCCACAAGATTAGTCTCATAAAATGAGACTAATGGTAGGAGAATTTTTTTATGGTTTATGGTAAGAGAATTTTTAATCTTAATTTCATCCCTGGGGTCCTTGATTTTTTTTCCAGATTAGAATTTGCTCCCTTTAATCTGTCCTCATGCAGTTGTCTCTACCCAATTCTTATGACAAATACTTTCCCTTACTTTTTTGGATCAGCAAAATAATTAACAGCACAGACATTTTGATTTTGAGTCAAAGTAACACCATATTATGATAACTAAGTTTTGTCAGAAGACTTTGTAAGAAAAATTAAGTATATTGCATCAGATGTTGGCTTCAGTGGGTTGGCTTCAGAACATGACAGTGGGATAATGGAGAAACAAGTTCATAACAAACCTAATTGGTTATATGCACATGTTTATGCCATTTTAACTAATTAATAAGGATTATTTTTGTCAACAATTGTATTAGGCAAGTAGAATGTGTGAGACACATCATAGTGTTCTCCCTGAATGGTCTAGTATTTCTGGAAAAATGTAAACTTAGCCTAATGTATAGCTATCAAAAACTTCATTTACATGAGCTAAAAAGCAGATGTGTATTCCCAGTTTAGCTACTGGGAACTTTCTGAATCAGATCTTATCAAAGTATCTTTGAAGGCAAAAAAGTGCAGGGCATATAGCTTGCTGCTTGTGAAAGTGAAACGACATAAATATACAGCTCTTTCAAGCAGTTCTTTATTCTCACAAATGTAAGAAAAATAATCTTGCTAAATTGACATTTAGCCGGTTGAAGTCTGTGCCGAACTGGTTGCAGTCTTGCTGAGAATCCTTGGTGAGTTCTCAGGCTCTGATAAGTGTTCTTGTATCTAACTGTTTCAAGTTGTGATTAGGCTTTATATGTCCCAGAGAGATTTGTTGCTAACCAATTAGCACTAATAATATTACTTCCCCTTTCCTATTGATGTCAGGGTAGGCTTTTGTACTTGAATGTAGTGGGAATAGGATGGGCATCTTAATTACTGAGGGCTGAATCGTGCTGCCTTGTTGGAAAACCTGTGGGAGGAATGCAGAGGAGAGCAAGATTCTGCCAAGTTGCTCCTGTCTGAGCTTTCTTCAGTTCTTCCATTGGAAAGGAGGAGCGTTACACCACCTTCTCCTTCCCCTGGCAGGGAGAAGGCGGCACAGGGATCCCTAGCACTTCCAAACCATGTGCAGGAGACACTGGCCTCAGCGTCAAGGGGACTTTGTTCTCTTCAGGTTGGTGATAGCACTGCTTAAATAGAAGGGCACAGGAGCTTGATATCAATTAGAGGCGGAAGATTGGTGTTATCTTCTTTGTAGACTGCCCATGGCACCTGGGAAATGAACAGCTATCTGTGGGATTCTTCACCTTCCGTCAAGGTTCTCAGAAACCATTTAAGAGTCATCTGAAAATATTCACCATGGCTGTGTATACATATTTATTTATATCTAGTTACGCATCTTTATTTTTACACTTATAGTTATCTCATTTTAACAGGCAGGTAAATTTAAATTTTAAATGCATTGTAGTAAGGCAGAATATAAAGGCAAAAACATCATTTTTTCATTCTATTTTCCCATTAAGGCATTTTTTGTTACAGCATTGTACCAGGGTTAAAAATAATACGTATAAAAAAAGTAATGATCTGTAAATATAGAACCAATTGCCACCATGGAGGCTTAATAGCATTTATAACACTGTTGAGAGGATGCAAATGCAACAGAACAGAATGCACAGTAACTTTTCCTGTGGATTACTAAGAGCAGAAATTAAGCTCAACATGTTACAGAGAATGAATTAAATCAGAGAAACTGCAAATAGAGACACTTATTCCTTGAGAATATTCAATTAAATAAGTTTTATTGGGGTTTCATCAAGTAATCCCCATGATTTTTGTTATGATTCACATTTCTATTTTAGTCTTTGCCATTATTTATTGCTATGCAGAATAGTTCCTAAGCCTTGTTTAATAGGAATGAATTTAATTAATCTATAGAGAAACACGAATTCTTGATTTAGCATAGCACAGTAATGTTGATTTAAATGAGAACTTAATAGCGATGAGTGGGACAAGGTGTGCAAAGGAACTGTCTCTCAGAAAGCGTGCTGCTGCGTGGTAACCACGTTCCCACTAATGGAAGTAAGTAGGCAGCAGGTTGCTATGGGCATGCAAGCGTGCTGCAAGCATTAGGAAGACTGCTTATGCTCCTTCCTCCCCCGGATCGATCCTAGTGGTCTACGCATCTTTAATCCATGTTCCGAGAAGAAGGTGAGCAAAGAGGGGCTAATCATTCCTCCACGGGCTGGAGTGCTGGCATCATTTGACAGAAACAAAACAGAAACAAATGGCTGGGCAGTAGAGGCATGCTGTGTTTGTGTCCTGTCTTATCTTTCAGAAAGAGCAAATAATCTGCAAGAGGTACGGGAGAAAGACAACAAAGAGGAGCTTGCTGTTTTTATGTTACCATCTCCCTTAAATAGAGAGTGGGAGACTTGAATGCTTATTATTTCCCTATTTGTAGCCATAACCAAGGGAAACAATGTCTTGCATATATAGTCTTGCATATAGTGTTTGCTCTCGGGCCTTAGCAGGGTGAAATATGTATTTAGTATATTTAGGTGGCCGATTTGGAATGCTGAATACATTTTTGAAGCTCAGATGTTACCATCTTCATCTCAACAATACACCTTTCAGCAAGCCTGAGAGATCTCAATCAATTATTTAGTGTAAATTCCTTGCTTGATCTTGATTTTTGCCATCTAATCTGACAATACAAAGGCAGCAGAATTCGCTAGGGTGTCTCCTTCAGACTTCATTTGTTTTTTTTTTTTATTTCCGAATTGTCTGGTGCAAGTGGGTTGACACAGGAGTGGCATGAACTAAAGTGCTCGCGCCCTCATCCTAAATGACCCCTGAGCCTTTACAGCCTCCCGGTGTAACACTGGCTGCTCTGACACTTGGCAGGGAAAAAAAAAAAAAAAAGAAAAAAAAAAAAAAAGGGACAGCTATGACCTGATTGCTGGGTTTTCTTATTTCATGGCCCCTAGGCTTACCTGAGTGGCAGCAGGGAGCCTGTTTATCACAGTTCATTTGGATCCCCTGAGCCTTTCCTCCCCTCTGCTTCTCCTGACAACTCCATGCCTCAGTGAGAAACAGATCCTAAAGAAGCCAGAGAGACTGGTTTTGTCTCTTCCCTCTCCGTGACCCAGGCAGCATCCAGCAGAGAAGCTGCTATCCAGCTGCAGCTGGGAGGGGACTTGGGCTCAGACTGCCTCAGGTGTAGCCTGTGGCTGCTTCCAAGCTAGCTAGGGAGGAAGCAGGAAAGGTATTTTGAGAGGGGTTGCCAGCTACAGTGATGCTATCAAAAGATTCCACGTTTTCAACTCGTCATCAAACATAATTTTTCTTATGTCAAATTGGCACCACAGGGACTACAAGCCAGCAGCAAGGTGAAGGCACAGTGCCTGGGCACTGCTACCATGCAGACACATTTCCTTCCTGACCCTGGCTCCACAAGCAGGGGAGAAAAAAATGAAGGTGACCAGGAGCTGGAGGACAGGGGTTTGGTGGGTGAGCTGTGGATAAAAGGTGGCATTCTGCATCTGCACACCAGTTCTGTGCAACTGCCTCACCACCCACTGCTTCCTGATGCATTTCAGACTCTCCTTTCTCCTGCTTTCCATGGAGTCCTCATTCCCCAACCTGTATCCCTCTGTGTCAGGGAGGAAACTTAACGTCCTCATCTTTCTTTTCCCTGCCCAGGTGCTCCTCGGCATGGAAAAGAGCAAAGCAGCCTACTGGGACATTTTTTTTCCATAGCAGGGCTGTGTGTTGAGTCCCCTGAGCAGTGATGCTTTGCTGAGGGCAGTATGACACTGCAGAGTTGCAGGGTTGTGTTGCAGCTTGGGAGACCACGTTCCTGGGAAGAAATTCACCTTTGAGACATGTGAGGACCGTATCACTCACTCATGTATCTTAAGGATGATGGTGATGTACACCCAAGTTAGTGTTGACACTGGGCTTTACAGCAATCAGGGCCACGATTACTAATTTAGTAACAAAATAGAGCCAGCAGAACTTCCACTCCATTAAAAGATAGGCTGTTTTAAACGTTGCTGAGCACATAATCTTTCTGAGACCAGTGCCTTGGCTTCAGACATACAGTGTGAGCCAGAAAGCCCATGAAGGTGGAGCTCAGAGACTGCCTCAGACAGCGAGGAATGTGGAGCACACGAACGCACCAAGGCTGTGCCTTGACACAGCTCAGCAACTGAGAGCTGCTGTGAAACATCTCCAAGGCTTCTCAGCAGGTTCGAGGTGTGCTGCAATTTGCTTAGAGGGGCTTGGTGCTTGATGGAAACCTGAAAACATTTCTCACATATGTCTGAGTCTTCACAGAGCCTCGTAAGGTCCAAGGGTGCAATCAGAGCCCTGACGAAGGGCTGGATGTTGGTTTGTGACAAGGTCTGGCTGAGTGCTGCCTCGTGCAGAGACCTCGCTGCAATGTGTGCCTTGAAACCGTCCCAGCACAGCACGCGTGCCGAGCCAGTAACCTTGCACAGACAGATGTCCTCATGTGGTTCCAGGGAGCTAAAGGAGGTTAAACAGGTAAAACTGACATGGGGAGAGTAGAAAACTACATTTTCTTTGCTGAAATTGTTAGAAGTATTCTTCTATCCTTGCTGCAGCTTTGGTAAAGCTGACTTGCCTGTTCCAGCCATGATTTCTTGTGTTTTAACTGGGAAAACTGGGAACTTGCTGGTTGGGGGAATCTGTGAGAAGAACAGGGTAGTTTTGTAAGTCTTTTGCTACCAGTAGGTTGGGGGGGCACAAGTTTGGAGAATCCAGTCTGCTTTCTTTCTTTTGTAGGAAAAGCTCTCAGCTGCTTTCTTTCTACCCCACTCAGAAATTTGAGAAGAAACATGTGGGCAAGGCAGAGTCCTCTTCTGTGCTTGCATTCCCCTGTGGGATTGCGCTGAGCAGTCTGGATGGCCCACCCCACCAAACCTGAGAGCTGAGCACACCTCGCCCACCTATGTGCTGTGTGCTGAAGGCCACTGGCACACATTACATCCCCTGACTCTTCTCCCATTGTGCAGCTTGGCCAGTCCCCTGCCTACCAACAGAAAGCTGCCTGGTTGGATAACAATCTCCTGATTTGCTCTAAGGTTTTTACTTTATTTTATTTTATTTTATTTGGTATTGTTAATGGAAAGAGACCATACAGTTACAGAGAGCAGCATGTAATGAAAAATGGAGATGCTGTGTGTACCCACATGCATGTCTATATCTCTATCTAAATCTGTACATAATTTTAGCTAATAATACTGCAAAATATTTAAAATAGATAAATTTTGCTTTGGCTTTTAATTCCTTCCAATTCCTTCAATTCTTTATTATGTGACTGGGACTCTGCTGATTCTGTGTCAGTACACTGTGAAGTGGTAAGCCCTAACAACTCTATTTTAATAGAATCCATACTGAAAATCAGAAAATAAGATGAAAGATGACGTTTTTGGCTTCTGGGCTTTATCAGGCTCTAGGAAAAAATGCACATTTTCAGCTGAAGAGAAGAGAAACTGGGAACCCAGAGCACAAAGACGAAGAAAGATGAAAGCAATTGAGAAAGAAGAGGAGGAGGGGAGTGAAGGAAAAGGGGGTGGAGGAAGTACGAAAGGGTCAGATGGCTTACTAGGAAGGCAAAAAAAGGATCAAAGGGTAGGAAGCCAAGTACTAGAAGAAAGAATTGTAATTTTCAGCAGCTGGGAGAAGACTAGGAAAGAGGAGTCTTAATGGTGCGCAGTTGGAAAGGGAAACTGAAAGGAACTAAATCAAAAAATGAGAGTGAAACAGAACTTGAGGGGAAACAGCAGAGCAGAGCAAAGCAAAGTGGCTGCTAAATGGAGGAGCAGGCTGTCATTTATATCAAGGGATGGTGGCAGTGAAAGCATAAAAACAGTCATAGCTTTGGCTTCAGCTGTTCTGGGAGAGGTGCTGGAAATCCTTTCACAGTGGTGCAAAGAGAAATGTGCTTCCTCTCAATGTTATGTTCAGCTGAGGATCTTTAGAAAACTGGCTGAAGCAATTCACACAGCTGATCAGTTTAGCATTCTTTGAGTGCTGTTCTGCTAGACCTCCTTCTGCCCAAAATATGATAATTAGGGACATTTCTTTCAAACTACTAAGTTACAAATCAAGAACTACATGAGCAACTCCTGGTAAATGTGATCCTGCTTCTAGGGACTTGAGATTGGTAGCAGATGCCAGGTGATGATCTTCAGGTCATTGGGTGGGAATGGGAGAGAGTCAGGGTGACATTTCTGATTTTATGACTAGTTTTCTCTCTTGTCAGTTTTTGTTGCTGTCTTAATCTGTAGCTAGTGGAGAGATTTGGGCTCTTCTCTATGGAATCCTACAGAGCAGTCAAATTTCCTAAATTTCTTGGCCATTTATGCTGAAAGTGAGAAGCAAAATCACTTTCCACACAAGTTTTTTTGGCTTACAGGATTTTTTTCTACTGAATTCTGAAGTTATTTCTACATTCTCGACTGTGTGACAATCTTTTATGAAGGTTTTTCCCCATATTGTCTCAAAAAATGATCCAGGTTTTTATCACCTGTTCTACATTTTGTCCCAGTCAAGAGCCACGTGGAACAAACTAGGCTTCTCGTCCCTCTAACTTCTGTGATGAAAATAAGAAAAAAAGAATCCAGAAAAATTAGGCATAGACACAGTGGTTTCTCTGGAGAAAAAAGAGAGTGTCAAGAGAGAAAATGTATTGTTTTAAAATAATATGTATTCACTAAATCAAAATCACTGTTGAGTCCCAGCCTGTTTTCAATGAACTGAATAGCAGCATTAATATTTGCAGGTTTAGTGCCATTAATGTGAATGGCAGCAGACCTCTGTTTAACCTCTCCTCCCCACACTCAGTGTTTTGTCCACTAGCAGGGGAAATAGATAAGGGATGATGTATCAGTGGAGAAATACCGAAATCAGCCTCAGTCACAAAATATTGAAAATATGATGGAATAAATTATCTGGCATGCAGTCTGCAGAAGGGCCTCAGAGGTAGTTAAAAAAGTCAGTGGTACTGTTAATTTTCAAAGCAGATCCTTTAGCATCTCCACAGGACTTTCTCGTTGGGGTGGGACTTGGTTTTGAACATAACCCCATGTAATGAAATGTCAGCAAAATGTGCTTCATGGGAAAACCCAGTTGCTTGAGATACCTAAAAGAAAACTGATTACAGTGGAAAACACTGGTGGAGAATCATGCATCCTGAAATGGAGATGGGAATAAGGGTCTGACTCCTTTTACTGCTAAAAACCCTCATGCTATTCTGACAGTAAATATGGGCAGTAAAATGAGAGGACCTTTCTGTGCATGTGCAGAAGGTGATATTTCCCTCCAGAGATGACTCTAATCATTTTTAACTGGTGAGCATCTCGTTGGAGTTTATAGGAGACTTGTAAGTGTGCGTGCGTACATCTAGCTGAGTTTATAGGAGACTTGTAAGTGTGCGTGCGTACATCTAGCTGAAAGGAAGCTGAAGAGAGTAATATTGCACAAGTCAAGAACACTACTTCTTTTGACCCCTTTTTTGTGCTTAGCTTCAGTTATCATGTGCCTGTCTCAAACTGTGAGGTCCTCTGTCCAGATGCATGAGTAGCAGTACAAGAACTCTAAAAAGGGCCCTGCTTAAACAGCATTAGGAAATAAATATATATAACTTGCCACATGTTATAGTGGGTTGTTGTGTGCTGTAGGAAGTTCCTATAAAATGTAGAGATGGGCATGAAGCTGAGCATGAAAAAGCCAAAGCTCCATGGCATCCCTCTGCCCAGGAGGGAGCAGTAGCCAGAGAGTTTAGTAAGGGCCTCCAAGGGAGAGTTCAAGAGGGGATGGGGTGGAGATATTCCATACAGTGGCTTCCTTGGCATTTCAGAAATAGTGCTGGTCATCTCCAATTTGGCACCCAGTGTTCTCTTAATGCCACTTGCCAGCTGGCATTTCTGGCAATGGAACAGAAGCACTCTGTAAGAATAATCTGTGGTTTAGGCCCATTGCTTGTAGGCATCAATGACCCCTTTGGTGATGTCATCTTCCTGGGATCAGGGCTTAAGTATGCGACCTTACCCGCTGGCTTTGTATACTTTGCATGACAGCCTGACAGCAGGAAGGGTGTTTTCAGCTCTCTGCTCAACAATATGGCAGTCCTTGTGATTATGTCCTTCTTCATGACTTTCAGCCAACCATCTGGAACTGAGGACCCCAGAAGCATGGATGTTAGGTTTCTTCTGTTGTTTTTCTGAAGTTTAGTTGTCCCTAGCATCCCACATTTTGCTCAGTATGACTCGTTTTTGCTAATTTTCTAAACTCCTGGAGTTCTGCAGTTAAGAGAGGACTTTTTGCTCTACCCTGCTGGGGAAGGAAAGAAATTCTGTAATAGGGGAGCAGAAATGTTCCCTTGCAATGGAAAATGATGAAAAGGCAATCATCATCTTTACAAGGTATTAGTGTTTACCCTCCTGATAATTACCACATCATTTGTTTAAATATCATACACACTGGACAATGATTTTCTACACTTGTCCTCAAGTATTGTTTTATGCTTAGGCTTTGGAGAATGGGACTTCCTATGGGAAGGGGAGATCTCAGCATAGAAATAAACTACACTTCTGGGCAGCCTGCAGGCTTGCAGTAACCACGATCATTGGTAGTGATTCTGGGGTGGTCAACCTACTCTGAATTTCTTTCTTGCTTTCAGCAACTGAATAGACAAGGAAGGAAGAAAATCCTGGTTTTGAATGATAATATTTCTTATACAAATAGTGACTTCTTGTCTGTCCATAGAAGATGGGGGTTAATCTGCTTATTTCTGAAATTAGCCACAGGGCTCATTTCAGTAAGTGGCATTGTAAATGATCACATTGGAACGACTTCCCTCTGATCATGTAATTTTAATGTAATTAAGATTCAGAAAGACTCTGGGGCTTCTCTTAGATAAGCAAGAAGAAATGCAACATGACTGCAAACTTTGTAGTGAAAATAAAATAAAATCTTGCCTTCTTGTGACCTTGAAGAGTATTGTAATGAAAATCTTCACCAACTCAGGTACTTATGATCATAAATTCTTTCAGTCCAGAAAGTCTGTCTCCTCCCTTTGTCTAAACAAGATGAAATCAAACCAAGTTCCTTTTCAAACCAGGACCCCTTCAAAAGGGGCAAGTCCTCCTTTGGAAGGTCGAGTGAGCAAGGTACTGCCTCCGGTGAGCCCTGCCAGCAGAGGCATTGACAAAGACAACTTCTGCTTAAAGCAAGGAGACAGAAATTTCAGGAATTGCCTTCAATTGCTAACAAGGGTAAAAGATAGAGTCTGATACTGATGCTTAAGTCACAGAAAACACTTGCTATGGAGTGGTTGTTTGCTGTTAGGAAGGCCACTAAATCACAGCTTTAATTGGAAAAAGAGCTGATGTATTTGAATGCACAGACAAACTAGAGACTTGTGTGATCATGTCATTACAGAGCTTGGCCTTTCTTTTCTCAGTCCTGTGCAGTTTGTAACTTTTTGCTTTTGGATCATTTGAAAACGAGAGTCTGAGTTCTCTTCTGGCACTGCAAAGGCAATCAAGCGTGCCTGCACAAAGCCCTTTCATGTGAGCCTGTCCTCAGACCTGGGATGCCGTCCTCGCATTGCCTACTGGTATTGGCAAAAGGAGCAGCGGCTTTTAGTTCTCCTGTAAGCATCTATCTCTCTACAAATAATAGCGTAATGACCATGGGAGGAAATAACTTGGCAGTGAAAATTGGAAAGAAACTACTGCTGATAGAATTAAAAAACTGCCGCTGTTTGGACTGCTTTGCCTGGCTGCAGCCAGCCTGCTTCCCCCCCCTCCCTTTGTTTTGCAAAGTGCTTGGATTTCCTACAGCAAATAGAGGCATTTGTTGTAAAGACAAGTTGTCTCTTCCCACTCCATGCAAGCTCCACATATTATCTATATGGGTGAAAGCTAAAAAAGAAAAACAACATAAGGAATCTGCATATCCATGCTATGTACTGTGGGTGCAGTCTCCATCAAGCCTGAAAGGCAGGATCTCCGTGGGGGAAAAGCAACTGAAGCAAGTTGGATGATGCCAACAAGAAAGATTCTGTATTGACCGAATCAATTAATTCTGCTGTGCCAAGAGCCTGTGAAAAGCTGGTGAAAAGGCACACTTTGGATCAGGTTAGGAGCGGGGCTATGAAGCCTTGCCCAGGCATAGCACTCGTGAATTAAAATAGAAATCGTGATAACTAAATCAGAGTCCTGAGCTTCGGACATACACATGACATGAAGGTTTCTTCTCTTATCACCACAGACTTTTTCCTGTCTGGGAATTTTTAAAGATTATTATTTGAGAACTATTTCTGAGTGATGAGAAGCTGCTGGTGCCTGCCAGCCTGCTGCTAAGCTCACAAATGTGTGAGTCAGTCTTGCCGTGGTAGTAGCAGTGTTATGGTTGTCACAATCCAAGCTAAAGGTGTAGGCAAGGCGACTGTATCAGAAGGCACTGTATTTTATTATGTCACATTGTATCACTGGGAGAACAGACATATTTTGGGGAATATAAACCTCTTCCTAGGGAAAAGTTTTGCAAGAGCCTCAAGGAGGCTTTATGCACCCCAAACCATCTTTTTTTTTTTTTTTTTTTTTTTTTTTTTCCTTAATTACATCTGCTGAATTAGTAAAAGATGTTCCTCATCTTTACATATATATATATATATAAAAATATAAATTTCTATTTTCAGGATCTTTGCCTTTTATCCTATTTAGTTCTGCTCATCCTCTCTGATATGGAACAGCCCATTGCTGGTCCACCTTTAATCTGCCATGGGAGAAATGTCCAGCGAGTTTATAAAATAAGGTGTGAGAGAGGGCTTTTAGGAAGAGCTCACTTTTCTCTAGCTGATCTGCACCTTGTGATTCCGGAGCAAGGGCTGGAATAGCTGCAAGGTTTTGCTAGAAGTCTGAAGCACAAGGAGCACTAAGGTAATGAAAAGCTGCCTTGGTATTACATCGCTCTTTCATTTTTTCCCCTTCATTTACATAAATAAAAAAATGGAAACAAGGTGCACGACAAGAAGGATTATTTTTTTCTTGCCTCCTTGTATTTTAATGTTTTCTCTCTACTCAGAATAAATGGCTGCTGTTAAGTCAGTCGGTGGTTAAACATCTAAAATTCCACGGCTAATTTAACACAATAATCCTTGTTTCAAAAGAAAAAAAAAAAAAAAAAGGCGGCACACCTGAGTCCTAAATCTCTCTGGCCAAATGTCATGAAGACAGTTTAGAAGTATCAGTTTTGGAAATATTTCCAAGCTTTGCCAAGTCTTTCCTTCACAACAACAACAACTACTACTACAATGACAACAACAAACAAACCACCAACCAAATAAACAATCCCCTCCCCCCTAAAAAAAAAACCACAAACTTTATTGTCTATGGATGTTTTTCACTTTAATGTGGTCCAAAACATACAACTCTTCCTTTTATTTTATTTTTTTATCTTCTTCCTCAATGACAATTCCTTCCTCCCCTACAATGAAAAACCTGTGTGGAGGAAAAAAAGTGTAACTGTATGTTCTCATTAATCCCTGGGATTCTAATTACACCCAGGGCAGGATAATTGTAGCTTGAACTCAAGGCTGGCTGTACAGGTCTCATTGAATTTTAAAAGATGTTTCTGACAAATGGCTTTAATTAGATTCAAGTGATGATGATGCTATTTTGTGGATCTAATCTTCACAAGCTATTTGTCTGGGAATGGTTAGAAGAAAAAAAAAAAAGTTTTTAAACTTTAGAAGAAGTCTTTATCCCTACAAAAACTGTCTGGAGAGTGGTCAGTCATACACTTTAAATATGCAGCAATGGTGTTTCATATTTGTTCTCATGATAATGTCAAATTCAGAAAAGCTTAGGAGAGATATTGAACTCGTGTGCTCTTTTACTAGCTCTGAAGTCTTAAGCTAATGATTCACATTCATATATTTTAAACTAATGCAGATTTATGGGACTTCAAACACAATGAGCCATATGCTTCCTCAAGCAACAGAGCATGGCGTGAATAAGACAACTGAAATACACTTGCCAAAGTGTGCATTGCATGCTTTCTTGCACAAAAGGAAAGAAATCTGCATGCTAAAATACTGTCACAGTTACAGATCCTTAAGGGCTGCAGAGCACAACAACTGATCCATAGATCAGTGAAATTGGTGAGGATTTTTCTATTGATTTCAATAGCTGGTAAAACACGAAGTTGAGATTTGTCCCAAATGAAGAGTAGAGAGCATGTTAAAACAAACCAGTCGATGATCCTTATCCTGTGTAGTTAAAATTAGTAGAAAATGAAAGTTATCTCATTCCTTCCTGGAAACAGTTTGGAGAAAGGCAAAAAGGGCACTGAGCTCTCCAAGGATGTGCTACATAACCAGGACATGTGGAAGTGTGTGTGAGCCTTCTCCTGCCTGGTGCTGGGCACCTGGGGTTGTGGCGATGCTGTCGAGTTGAGTGCCCTACAGGTGTCTTGGTGCTTTTGGGGGCACCTACCCCAGCTTGGCCTGCACCATGCTGCACCCACTGCTGATGCTCGAGGCTTAGTGGGGCCTGAGAAAGGGGGGAGGCGATTTTAAATTGCCCACTGGAACAAATTTTGAGGATCAGAGCTTGTTTGAAGATGCCCCGTGTAAGCCCAGCACTGCAGCAGGCAGAGAGCACTCGCTCCTGAGCTGAGGAACCAGCTGGCTCAGTCACCGAGGCTCTGCTTCTGTCACCTTCTTGTTTATATTCCATTCTCCCTGATTAATTTTCTGAGTTCCTCAGGGCTGATTTTTGCAGTGGGAGGCTGTTGAAGATTCAAAATACCTCTCACTGGACACCTCTAACTTCTGCTTTCATCTCTTTCATGCCCTTTGGCACTAGAAAGCAAGGGCAGGATCATCAGCAGAAAGGTTTGCTCACCTCTTCGCTTTTTTAAGTTAGTGGATGCAAGTACATCTATCACTTATCTGTGACTACAGCTAGAATTAAAACCATCAGATAACTTGCCTTTTTTTAAAAAACAAAACAAAACAAAAACGAACAACAAGCAAACAACATCTCATTTCATTGGATCTTTTTCTGACTTCATTGCTAGGGAACATAATCTTTTGGTTACACCACTCTGAAAACATGATTTTCTTTTTGACAAGTTGAATTATTTCTAATGACTTGGAGTGTATCACTTGTGTTAAGAAATAATGAATATTTACAGTAGAGGGAGCAATAGCACTGTTGCTGCTCTATTCCTCTGGCTATCTGTCAGCTGTGCTATAGCTTTATGTAGCAGGTATGTAGAAAAACAACAGTTATCTGGATGGAATGATGTGGTCTCTTCTGTAGTAAAGGCTCCCTGATAGTTCATTTTAACCATTCAATAATGCTTTATTTTATAAGGAGCAGAGGATTTTGCCTAGGCAGTTATATGTCAGCTGGATGAACTGAGCAGTGACACTAGAGATTTTCTCTTTCAAATGCTACCTTAAAAATACGAAATGAGAAGAATTTTGATTTCTGATGAGCATCTTTGGCACCTCCCTGTCAGAGCTCACAGAGCAGGTTGGCAACCTGTGTATGGCTTGGGTTGGGTACTGCTATGGGAGCTGGCGGACTACCGTGGGCACACGCAGGACCCTCTGCATGCTCAAGTGGGAGCAAGAGACATCAGTGGTTCAGCAAGGGTTTCTTGAAAAGAAGGAGGATGCATTTCACACCAATAAGCTGGAGATTTTGTAGAAGGCTCCGGTGGCTGCATATGGGAGTGGGGTTTGAGCTCCTGCCTCTCAGGGTGTATGGAGCTGAGGAGGGAGCTAAGAACAGAAGTGTACCTAAATGTAGGTCTGTATTGTGACTTCTGCTCCATCTTTACTTCAGGGGAATTACAGGAAGGATGTTTCTCCTCTGTGGTTGCAATTTCTGAACTGACTGTGGGTCCTGCACCATATTGTGGTGGCTTTTTTAGGGCAAAGCTGTGTCACCTCATGTGAAGTAGATCAGGCTGGAAGACTAGATCTTAGATGAAAATGGAGAGATAAGGAGGTTGGCCTGAAAAAAAAAGAAAAAAAAAAAAACACACAAAAAAACCCAGGATTTTTCTGTGATAATACTGAAAAAGTGAAAAAAAAAATGTAGGGAAGTCCACAAATTTTGAATTTTGGAAGGCTCTTTTTCCTTAAAATGTAATATCATAACTGAAACTTCCCAGTGATTCTGCTGTTCAGGCTGCAAACTCTTCTAAACCAGGGTTCATGTGCATTTACAGTCTAGGTAGTGCATGGCAAGAAAAGGCTCTGATCTTAGTGCAGTCTCCAGTAAAGTAAAAGAGAGACATTATAGGCAAAAAAGGTAGGAATAGAGCTTTTCTCTGGCGGTCACTGACAATGAAGAAATATTGATCTCCAGAGTGCTGTCTTATGAAACCACTCTTCTTACCAGAAATGCACTTTATAATCTCTTTGGAAGGTGATTAGAGGAGGAGGGAAAAAAAAAATAAAACAGTCATATGGCTCAGTTCATGATGGAACTGTCAAAACATTTGTCAAAACATTGTCATTTATTGTACCTGACTCATTTAAAAAGCCAAATCACAACTGCATAAATGGCTCCCACTCGTGATATGATTTAAATAGAATGTCACTGATTTTGTTTTATTTAATTTGGCCATCGTGCTCTCTTTACAGAGCCATATTGGTGTCACTCCCATTTTCTTGCTAAAGGTTGCTCATCAATGATTCACAGCAATGTCCTCTTGGTTCACTTCGACCATCCAGCATCACCTCCATATATGCACACTGATGTTGCCCCATTCTAGTACCACAACATCACCTCGGTACAACCATGGAAATATGGTTTTATCTCCGTAATGGTGTTATAATTGCATACTAGAGTCTTGAAGCAATTAGTGGTACAATAATACGTTACAAAAATATATATGACACGTGCTTGGTAGTCCGTGCTGTAACATTTGTTAAGATTGTACTGTTTGCAGGTCTCCAAAGAGTGGTAGTTGCTAATAAAAGTTTACACACTAATTAGTGTTTGGGTCCATTTCAACAAAACAAAACAAAACAAAAAAACCCCACACCATTCCTACCTTGTCATAAGTAATTGCCTATTTCTGTGTAAACTCAAGAAGAACTGATTTATTAATGCTAATTTTAGCACACAGGATGACCACACATTTGACAATTTATGAACCAATTAACTTTGCTTTTCTTTACTGCTCCTTGAGCATCTCAGAACACTTTATAAACTGGAACAAGGGCTCCTTGCCATCCCTGTGAGGCAAATAAGTATCGCTATAACCATTTTACAGAAGTACAAAAGAGAGGCACAAAACTGTGAATTGTTTGGGGTCATTTTGCAAACCCGTAGCAGAATTGTTATAAGAACCAGAGATTTCAGTGCATGTGTAAGAATGTGCCTGCACACACAGCCACTCATACATACAAATCATCCAGAGGCTTTAGGTATGAGAAAGGCAGTATTTAAAATCTTTAAAATGGCAAAATATCTTTAGGGAAGAAAAAATATCCAGCTCTTTGTGCTCATTTGCACTTTCCCTGGCCCTGTGTTCCCCTTGCCATCAACGTAGCTGAGCCCAGGGCTGGAAGGGACTTTCTGGGTCATCAAAGCCTCCCACCTCTTGCTGACAACTGTGGCACATGGATGTTGTGTTTGATCAACCCCCAACTGTTCTTTTAGTTTATATATGTCATCTTTTATTAAGATGGTAGAGAATAAGGTGGGAAAATGAGGCTTCTAAAACATGGGTAGAAAACTGTCAGTCGCAAAGAATCAGAAACTACAAACAAGAGTCAAATCCTGCAGTTCTCTGCTTGAAATCTGGAAGAAGGCCAATGGCAATTTTGCTTTAGCCGAGGGTATTTCCAAAACGAGTAAGGAAGTGACAGCCCTGGAGCTCGAGCTGCCTTTCTGTTGGCTTCTATGAAAGTTACACCGGGCTCTGAAGGCGTGTGCCTATGCACAGGGGGTGGCCACAGAGCAGTGTCTGTTGGGTGGGCTCAGCTGGTGGTTTCTGAAACCTTTTAATGGACAAATTTCTCAGAGGCTGCAGAAAACACTTTTATTTTTTTATTATTATTATTTTTTTTTTTTTTTTCCAGAGAGAGACTCTGGGGTTGACTCCTGTTAGTTGAAAGTTCACAGCAGATTCTGAGTCAGTAGCTCCTCTGCCTGATGTTAGTGTCTAAAAATGTCCACCCACACTCTTAGAGAAAAAACTGCAGCACAGCGAGGAGGCAGCTCCATGCCTTGGCAAAGTGTGGCAGATATAATCATTTCTTTAGGGATTTTAAAAATGGTTTTCAGGGGCTTTGGCACTTAACTTCTACAAAATGGTAATAGGACTTGAGTGCCTAACTTCACTGGACTCTGGGCATCATTCCAGTGTGGTGATGTTTCCCTTCCCTCCTCTTTTCTTTCTCACTTATTCCCTCTTCCATCTTGGCTTGCAGGAGATGGCAGGAGCTCCTAGTGGGGAGGCAGACGTGTCAGGGTGTGGGACCAGCCTAGCATTACTCTTCCCGGGTACAAGGAGGGCTGAAGCAAGCACAGGCAATGCTGATGCAGTGGGGATATTCAACTCCCATGCACTGGAAGGGTTGGAAGCATCAAGCTCTATTTTAAATGTGTGCTGTTTTGTTAGCATACCATAAACCACAGAAAGGGGTTTGGAGCCTGGGAAAAGAAAAAAAAAAAAAAAAAAAAAAAAGAAAGAAAAGGGAAAAAAAAAGCCCTGTGCCCTGGCAAGGATGAGAAGTCCAGCTAGGTTTCCTTTTCTTTAGGGACTTGTGTTAGAGTATTTTTCTTTTTCTAATGCTTTTTGGATTTTGTTTCTTGCACCACTAAATGTATCATAGCACAAGCCAATTCAATATTAAGAATAATCACTCTGTACTGTAGAGAATATAGCTTTCAATACAATTCATTATGATCTAAAAGACGAATTGAATAATGAAGTGGCAAAACTAAGCAAGAAACCATAGAAGACTGGGAGGATGTCTGGAAGGATTTAATAAAGCTAGATGATGGGGCAGTATGATGGCAAATGAAATTCAGTGAAGATAAACACATGAAAATATATCGGGGGCGGGGGGGATTAAGCTATTTGTGTACACTGTGAATTCAGAATTAACTGCAACTTCACAAAGAAAGATCTTGGTGTCATTAGGGTAGGGCAAGGTCTAATAACTGATGCAGAAGAAAGTAGTGAGGGAGATCCTGGAGCACATTAGCATAGGGTGGAGGACTGAATTTCTGAACAATACACTTTACTGAAACCATGAAAATGTAACAAATGTTGATTTTAACTCAAGTACGAGAAATTGCTCCTGAGTAAACTTCCTAAGATTAGTTCCAGTTTCACAATCTAAATGGATGGTGTGTAGTATTTGAACCTGGGATTTTCAGCAATAAAAACATCTTACACTGATCAGACTAAGAAATGTTTGGATGAAATTTGGTCTCCTTTTTGCTACAGGGACTTTTGCCTTTAATTTTATTGAGTCCAAGATTTTACTTCAGTTCCATAGCTAAAGACAAAAGAGACTTATGACACTTATGTACTCTACTGACTGAAACTAAATGCCAATGTTGTGCTATGTTGCAATTACAAGACACAGAAAAACTTTTTTGTCTAATAGCTTAGACAAAATAATAGTCATTGGGAAATCTAGAAAAATGTTTAGTAGAGAACTTTTGTCTTCATTGCCAAAATTGGTCATAATTTGCTTTCCCACATTAAGGAAAAAAAAAAAAAAAAAAGCAAACAAACAAACAAACAAAAAAAACATGCAACTCCCCTTTCCATTGACTCATTGACTGGAGAAGAAAATCATCCCCAAATTTTCTGTATATACATGCATATATAAAGAGAGCAGGAAGGATTGCCATGGCAAGAGATTAAAATAAAAGGATCAAAATGTCATTACATAAAAAAATATGAATTCATGGGTTTCAAATATTATATGACTGTGAGAATGGTACCACTGACTGCAGTGCTTACTTCTGTTGTCTTGGAAAAGCAAGTACGTTTACAATATCAGCATTTGAATCTTAAATTTATTTGTCACGTCGTTCTGCTCCATTTTGTGACTGATGACGAGATTTATCTTTGAGATAAAAGATTTGTCTCGCAGAACCTCACAATCAGATATTATTTAGCACTTGCAGAATATCAGAGTTGGAGCAGGGGGGTCTGCTTTTTGAGTGTCACTCCTATGACCAAATGGGGACAAATGTGGCTGTGTCCCAGAGCAGTACCTGCAGTGCTGGCTGGGAGGAGAAACCAGAAGCTGGAAGGGAAATGTGTGTCTCTTGAGCACTAAAATACCTTGCTGTAACTCCGTATGGCTCTTCATAAATATGAATGTGGAATTCACCTCTGTGCAAAGGATTAGCTGAGACTTCTCATAGGAGTAAAATTCACCCTGAAGTAGTGTGTCATTAAGCTGTATAACTAAGAATATTTCACTGAACCATAATGAATTTAGCCTTTCCCTGAAGGTAAGAATATAGTACTGCCCTGTTGCAGATAGGTTAATTATTATTTAGAGGGGTAATTGTTCTATGAAAGGTCACAATTCATAGCACAAAGAAACTTTGGAAATTAATCTAAGAATCCTTACTCCCAGTATTTGTTTCTATGTCATATGTATTTGTTGTTCTGTTTTTGGCACTGGAGTAAAAGTATTTTTCTTTGGCTGTGTACCAGAGTGAATATTGCTGAGCACGCACCGCATGGACACAGGTTTAGAACATTTCCAGTAGCCATAACTCCTTGAGCTGTGCAGGCACCCTGTATTTATTTCACTTCCGGGATGCTTGGCTTGTCTTTAACCACCATCCATTTAAAGAAAGAAGTCTCTCTGAAGCAAAAAGTACCGTTTTCAGATAGAGGGTCAAAATGTCAAGTTTTGAAAGCAACACATCCTGAATTCTTTCTCCTGACTTCTGGCAGAACTATTTCAGTCACTCCTGCCAAAACTGTGTGTTACAGCAAATTTATTAGATGTTAAAAACTGATATTAGCCCAACTTTACCTTGCAATGAAACAACAAAGGTTGCCCAGCCTTCCCTTTCTGGCTATTTGTTTGGTATCCTGAGCTCCCTAGCGCTGCCCCAGCTGGCTCTACCCAAGAAGTGAAGTCTTTCCGAAATGGGTTATGCCTCTTCTAGTTACTGACAGGACAATTAATACGAAGCCCTTTGTAAACTTCTGTATGTGTCATACAGCAGGTCTGCTGGTCCTCTGACAAGTTAAAAAACATTTTCTTCCAGGACCAATGAGATCTGATCCAAAGATGCTGAGTCTCAGTAGCCAGGTGGCCCATGACCTATAGCTTGGACCTGTTGCCGCTCTGGATCATGAGCTGTCTAGTGATGTCTGTGAAATAAAGTTTGCTAACAGAGCATAGCGTGGATTTGGTCTCTTCCAGATGTTCACCAGAGTATGGGGAAGAGCTGACTTACGTAGTCAAAGAAAGGAAAATGGTTGGTGCTTATGCACAGTGGTTGAAGTTACTAGATTCGTGATATCAGCCATAATGATACAGAGAGCTTCCTTTTAGCAGATATCAGTGTTTCTAAACAGATCCAGATGACCAATGAAGGTTTCCCCTTTGAAGGAATGGAGTACTCTGGCTCTAGCAGCTGTGAGGCATTAGGCTTTCAAAGATACTCAGAATCATGTGTGGTCCTTAAGAATTTATAGCTCAGCTTTCATGGAGGTAATTTTGATACCAGCTTCTATTGGACTGACAGACTGGGATGGAGAAATACCCATCTTGGAGGCAGCTCTTCTTCTGGTGAAAGTATATCAGCCTTTCCTTTTGTCATGTAACTGACCCCCATCTTGGGGCATGTGCCACAGCGGTTAGGAACAGGGATGTTTTGAAAATGCTACATCTTGATACTGTCCTGCCCCTCCTGTGAAGTGGGATCATCTGGGACTTCCCACCCGGATCCTTACTTTATCTCCTTCTAAGATTTCACCATACCAGATCTGTACTTCTGCCTGACTGTAGGTCCCATCCATGCTGGAATTAAAAATACAATGTGACAAATTATACCAAAATCAGCAGCAATAACAATGACAGCAACAATAATGTGGAGGCTTTGGGGTCTTTCTGTGGTACTGAGTTTCCATGCTGAATCTTCTGCCACTGGAGCATTCTTCTAAGGTGAAAATCATTCACATCTGCAGTTGGCAAAGTGCAGTCAGCACCCTAGGGTGCTAAGGGAGCTGGCAGAGGTAATTGCCAAGCCGCTTTGCATCATCTATCAGCATTCCTGGTTATCTGGAGAGGTTCCAAAGGATTGGAGGTTTGCTGATGTGACTCCCATCTACAAGAAGGAGGACCTGGGGAACTACAGGCCTGTCAGCCTGACCTTGGTTCCAGGGAAAGTTATGGAGCAAATCATCTTGGGTGAGATCACATGGCACTTGTGTTGCATCCAGGGGATCAGGCCCAGCCAGCAGGGGTTCATGAAAGGCAGGTCGTGGTTGTCCAACCTCATCTCCTTCTATGACTGTGTGACCAGACTGGTAGATGAGGGAAGGGTTGTTATGTAGTCTACTTAGACATCCCCCTGTACTCTGGTGAGGCTGCACCTTGAGTACTGTGTTCAGTTTTGGGCTCCTCAGTACAATAAGGACATTGAGGTGATCTGGCAGCGTGGCCAGAGAAGGGCAACAAAACTGGTGGGGGGTCTGGAGCACCGGTCTTATGAGGAGCAGCTGAGGGAACTGGGGTTGTTTAGTCTGGAGGAGGCTCAGGGGAGACCTCATTGCACTCTACAACTACCTGAAGGGAGGTTGTGATGAGGAGGGGGTTGGCCTCTTCTCTCAGGTAACTAATGACAGGACTTGAGGAAATGGCCACAAGTTGTGCCTGGGGAGACTTAGATTAGATATGAAGAAAAACTTTTTCTCTCGGAGTGGTCAGGCACTGGAACGGCCTGCCCAGGGGGGTGGTGGAGTTACCGTCCCTCAGAATGTTCAAGAAGCGCCTGGACAAGGTGCTATGAGATATGATTTAATAGCATGGTGGGTAGTATTGGTGACAGAGGATAGTTGGACTAGAAAATCTCGTAGGTCCTTTCCAACCTTGTGTTTCTATGATTTTATGATTCTGTGATTGGCAGAACTGGAACAAAGCTCATAAGGAACTGGCAACGAAGCATATGCTCACATCATCCCTGTCTGTCTGCTTAGGACTCCTTGCGAACTATGGAAATCCATCCCTGACTTTTTAATGTATGGGAAATGTAGGGTACACCAAGCAGGATGTGGTGGCAGCAGAGACCTACTTTTAGAGTCCAGAGCTAGGCTGGGCTTTGAGCTGCGTGAGATCTGAAGGAGCGCTACAAGCAGCGAAGCACCAGGCCTGTAAGGGTTGGGAGCGGGGTGGGAGCCTGGCCCTCAACACACGAGACCTGGCAACACCGGAACGTGCCTGGTTGGCCAAACCTTCCTCCTTGCCTACTGCTTAGTCCGTGGTCACAGTCACACATGTTTCTTTTGCACTCTCAGTGTCCTCAGACCTTTTCTCCTTCACGCTTACCTTCAGCAAGCAGTACTGGGAGCAAGCTGGAACTACTCTGCTTCCTTGTGACCCTCTGTTTATAGGCAGCAGGGAAAGGAGACCCACTAATAGTCAAGAAAGAGAAAGCCAAAAGGACAAATAATGAAGCAGAATATCTGGAAACTCTCCAGCCATAGCTTTAAGCCAGGCTGCAAAGAGATATGGGGAAAGTGGCAGAAAGGGAGTTCTGCTTAGCAGGACCCTTAAAGCTCTCTGGAGAAAAGTAGTTGCCAGAAAGCAGAGAGACACTGAACAACTACCCCCTGCCCTGGAGTAGGGAAGACTTAGAACTGCCCCTGAGATCTATGGAACAAAACAAGCGTGTGCTTGTAGGAGTGTGGGTATAGTCACTGAACAACTCCAGTGCATCAGATTGGGTGTTGGTAATTTACTGAGTGCAGCCTTCAGTAACAGTAATTCTGTTTAAAATAAATAAATAAATAAATAAATACAACTGATGGGTATCTTGTGACAGTTATTCACATGAAGCTCTGCAGATAGGGCTCAACTAAATTTATTACATGACCAATGCTGTGATGTTCATTTATAAAAATGGCCAACCAACCAACAAACAAACAAACAAAAAACACCAACCCAACCCAACAACCAAAAAGCCCTCATTTGTGACATTTCAGAAAAGATTCTCCAGTCACCAATATCTGGTGCTGTGAATGTTACAATGTTCTGTACATCAGACACTGTAATGCATGGAGCAAGGTCAGTGACCTTCTGGTAGGGTCTGTACAGGTTTCTGGCAGGTTGTGTGAGGACTTTATAGTGCAGTTTGCAGTAAGAGGGTCCAGGGGATTTTGAAAGGATATCTGTGATGACACCACTTAATAAAAATGCCTGAATCACTTGACCCCCTACGGATACTTTTAGTGTTTTAGCTGATTATTGTAAGTTTGTTAGGGCTTCTTATGAGAATCCAAATCTTAAATGCTGCAACAAATTTATAGATCCAATCTCAGATCCAGTCATTTAGTTCTCTAACTTTCTACAGAAACTAAACTGAGCTCCAATTGTTTTTGGTTTTGCATACACAACAGCAGGGAAAAAGTTCTCTTTCTTACACTAATTTGTACTGGTGAAATAGAAAACAGGTTAGTATTTATGCCCAACCATGTGTGAAATTAGTATCCTACAAGTGCACTGAAATGAATGCTTGTGGTAATAAAGTAGTAGTCACTGTTTAATTTTAATGCATGCTTCACTTTAAAATTGTTTTTCTGAATAGCTAATATGTGCATTTAAAATTCTCCCCCAAACATTTCAGTGTTTAATACTTCCTTTTTCTGGTCTACCTCTGTAACTCTTTCTGCACTGGGCAGAACATGCCCGGGAGGTTGCAGGGAGTACAGAAGCTCCTGGTAAATAAATAATTCTCTGTATCATTAAGAATGTGGTCAAATTGCAGAGCCAGGATTAAAAGTTTGCAAGAAATTTAGTTAGAAGAAAATGTTCCAGCTTAACAGTGCTTGAGACTGAAGTTCTTTGTGTACGTAAAAATAGAATGTGGACTTGGCCAATGCAAGCTTGTCTTGTCTGCCTTGCTGTAGCAAATGGGATCTGGCTGAGGGATACCACCTTTGCAATTAGCTTTTTTTTCTTTTTTTTTTTTTCTTTTTTTTCTCCCTACTATTTAATAAAACTGGTGATCCACTGGCACTAACAATTTAATTAACAAGTGTAACAAAACAGCTACCATGGGAAAAAGGATTTTCAGTCATGATTGACTCTTTCCAGACTCAGACCTGTAAACTTAGCAAAGGACCTGTTCAAAGCTATTATATAGTTTTTAAATTACCTTGCTAATTGTTGTCACTGTCTTCTAGACAGGGTAGGTTTTTTGAGAAGGAGTGATTATTGCTCATCTTCCTGCCCAAATTCAGGGAAATTGGAGATAATGTTGACTCTTGAAGCAGGAGAGTAGGTGGCAACTGAATAGACATTCCCACTTCAGCTTTGGAGGATAACAGCAGCAGGGATGATGCTGAGACAAACCCTTTGCCATGGGATTAGGGCTTGCTCCATGCCTGCTCATACAGCTGTTCGTATCTGAGTAAAGGATCGAGCTAAGCTGCATGTGTAAACATACACATGGCTGTTGCAAAGTCAACCTTGATATGCGCACTGTCTATTGAACACAGCAATAATCTTTGACATATATGTGGGCATTTGTGTCTAAATCTGCCTCCTCCATCTTGCCCTGGAGGCTTCTGTGCACACCGTGTTTCTGGGGGCTCACAGATTTTCCCCTGCAGGATTCCTAATTGTCTGGAATATGAGCGGACACCTCCACCCCCTGCACTCAGCCCAGTGTAAGAGCACGGTAATTTCAACTCTAATACCTAGGCATGGGTTTGAACAGGTCTCTGTGTGTGAGAAGTTTTTCTCACATACCCCAGAATGTAGCTGCAAATAACTTATTAATGAGGCAGCCCTAGGTGCTTTTAAGACTTAGGTTTTCCTGCTCTGCTGTTGAGGCTTTCTCTTTGATCCTACCCATTAACACTTTGCATTTAGATGGTGCTGTGACACTGACAGGGAGGGACTTTCTGCACAAGTAACGGTCTCTGCAGTGCCTTGCAGACTTCAGCTGTCGGCTGAGCCTGGCAGGATGGGTTTTCTCTCTGTTCCTTTCTGAATAAAGAGCCTTGGCATGGGTCCTGGGTATTGCAGCAGTTGACTCCTGATCCCTCGTGTGGGACACCCACATTGCATGTGCTTCCTCTGAGTGCTGTATTGTTTTCAGCACTGCAACTGCCCTACAGCCTTCAAATACATTTCTCCCGTCGGATCTGCCATCTTGGTAAAATTAAATTTATTGATTTCTTGTTCATATACTTCTCCCTCCTCCCATCCTATAGTTCTCAGGCTTGTGAGATCAAGCTGAAAAATGTTTTGTCTCTGATGCCATCTATTGCTGTCCTGTTGGAAAACTTGACTGTAGTAGGGGACTTAAATCAAAAGCCTGTGTGACAGTTTCTGCTACTTGAGCAGCTTCAAGAGTCACACAAATAAGAACAATGGCACCCAGCTAAAGTAGTTTTTTGTTATGAATTGGAATATTTGCCAAGTAGAGCCATGCAAAAGTTTAAAACAATGTCTGTCAATGAGACTGGTGTACTTTGGCTTATGTAATTCTCTAGGTGGTTTTGTTTGGTTGGTTTATTTGGTGTTTTGTATCGCAAAGAAATTGGAGGTACCTTCAGCATTATAACAACAACAACAACAACAACAAAGTGACATAGATTGCAGAAAGTATTTTATTCCATATTTAACAGCTCTTCTTTGAACAATACAAATTGTGAACTTGTTGCTGAGACTTGAACTGAAATCATGGTGGCTCCAAGTTGTTGAAGATACTTTACAGTGACCGCCCTGCTTGTATCTCAATGGTAATGAAAATAGCAGCTTACAATGTCTGGGGCTGCATTGCTACTCACTGATGTGTGTTCTCCCCATCCTGCATGGCCATGCTGTGTGGAAAACATGGCAACAGCACTGATACTTCAATGATAATGCCATGAAAACAGTGAAAATGTTGTGCAGGGCTTTCCTGACAAGTGGAGCTGCAAGCTCAGGAGTGCTGTGCCTAGCCCAACAGAGGTGGCAACAGAAATGCGCAGCTAGGTCTTGGTGTACTTTAAAGAAACTGAATAAAAAAAAAATATTCTTTACAAAGTGGGAATTCCCATTTGTTTTAAAGCATGAGAAAGACCTAGGGCCATTCCTATTCTAATGAAGATGCCCTCTGAAGAAAAAAAAATAGTTGTTTTCAGAAACTATCTGTATTTTATATGGTTAAATCTAAGTGCCTTAACTGGTTTAATCATTAACAGAAATCAGTATAGTTATCAGCATGGCAGGTGAGTTAAACGAACTGCTCTCCATCTCAGCATTTTCTAAAGTGGTTGCAGGTTATGCAGACAAGGACATTTTCTGTTGCCTATGTGACTTCTACAATCAGTGGTATAGGCCACACCTGCAGGATTCATATAAATTTCTGTCACTGACATCATTAATTCTCCTTGCTGAATGATGTAAAACCTTCCTTGCTATGGGTAACTTCTGTTGCACTTCTAAGGATGCTCCTGGAGGAGGAACGCTTTGACTCAGAAACCCACCAAACTGTACAAGATCCCAAGTGGACTCTAAATGCTTCACTGGGAAGTCCTGATCTTCCCAGCTACCACAGCTTTAGCTCACACTTGCACATCAGTCTGCATGTGAAAGAGTCTAGGGGGCAGAAAGGGCTAAGGAGTGAAGCAGGGCTGTATGTAGTGAATATTCAGAGATGAAATCTTGTGGCAGGACTTGAAATGGTGCAGCTTGCTTAGGCCTTGAAGAGAGAAGGCTTTTCTGCCTTGTGGTGTGGAAAAGGGATGAGTGGTCACTAAAGAAGGTTAGTGCTTAGAAGACTGATTGTGCTCAGGTGTTTGTGGTGTGTTAATGCCCTGCTGCTGGAGTTTGAGCTAGCCCTGGTGTGCTGATGGCCCTAAGGAGGCATCACAGAGGTCTGTACCAAGCCTTGTTTTCTGCAGATAGTTGTGAAATGACCCTTTTTATCCCTAGGCATAAAAAGGTAAATGGCTGTACTTAAACACAGCTGGGGTGAGGCTTGGGAAATGGGCAGTAGATCAGAAGAGAGAGAATAAAGCAACCAGAGGGAAACTAAATGCTAGATCTCTATAGGATGCTTGCTTATAATTCTGCCATGCTCAGGCCTGATGTATGGTTTGTTTCTCAATTCTGTTTCAGTTCCAGCAGTAAACAGTAAGGTTGGAGAAGATGTGACTGAGATGCCTCTGCTCAGCCTGCCTGCTCAATGCTGTTCTGATATTTCAGCTTCTTCAGGGAAAGATTCAGCCTCTTATCAAGTACAATATACCTAGTCTGTGAGTGTGTGTCCAAATCCAGCCTTCCCCTACCCTCTCTTGGGAAGAGAGCTGATGGAGGAAATCCATTTTCCTGTGTTGTGTGAAATACTCAGCAGTAAAATAGAAAAGGTTCTGCTGGCCTCAGCTGCTAACCTGCCCAACAGATTGAGATCTGATCCAGACAGTGTTGCTTACAACCAGTTGGTTCTGAGATTTCTGCTACCTGGAATATTTTATTTCCTGAGAGGCACTAGACTGGTGCTGAGCTCTTTGGAAGTGCCCCTGCGAATCCCTCTGTGGTGACCTGGAGACATTTTTTCTGTGTCTTCTCCAGCACGCTTCCTCCTGTGTGCACCTCGAGAGTCCCTCAAACATCTGAGTTCTTCAGTGGCAAAGGAGCGGTGAGTGGGCTTCATCCTTACAGGGCTATGGGTATTGTGGGGGCACGGGGACCTGCTGGCTGAGACCCTTGGTCTTGAGAGTGGAAGGTGCTTTTCTGCAGCAGGGCTGGGTTATCCAAGGGTGATCCAGCGAGAGGGGTGGCTGCTCCAGCAGTTGCTTCCCCTTTTCCGGGGCAGAGGTAAAAAAAATGAGCAATCAAGGTGTGGGAGCAGTCCTGTTTTACAGTGGGGCTCTGCCTAGGTGGAACATTTCTCCTTAAACAATGTTTCTCCTTAAGTAGGCTGCTAGTCCTAGGGCTGTTACGTGATTGCAGAGGAATGAGGAGCTGGTGAGGCTTCAGATAGGTGAACAGAAGGAAGGAAAGTGCCCAAATGGCAAATATCTGCCTTTCTGTCTATCTCTGCCTGTCTGTGCTTGAAATCTTGATAGCTGGGCTTAGGGAATAATGTTTAACACAGCTGCTGGAGTACAAACAAGCATTCCTCATGGTGTTCCTTTGGGGACAACAATTATTGTCCCAAATCACAAATACTGCAGCTAGAGCAGAGAAATAAAATCATTTGAATAGCTGCATCAGCAGCTGAGCTGGGAGCAGGACCTCGGCTTTTCCAACTCCTTTTGACCTCTCCACCCCTGGGACCGCAAGGGGTAAGCCACGAAGGCGTACCTGCAGCAACACGCAGCTGCACCGAGCCTTTCCAAAACCCCTGAACAGCAACCAGGGAAGGAGGGGGAAAAAAAAAAAAGGGTGTGGGGGTGTGTTTCCTTTCATCCACAGGAGCTATTGCTCTCGATCCCCGACCACCTGCCCAGCTGACAGCCCCGGCACCGCGGCTGCTCGCCCGGGGGGCGGAATGGCAGCGGCGCAAGCTGGCGATGCGCAGCAGTAGGGCTGGGGGAGGAAACCCAGCACCAGCCCCCAGCTTGGGCTGCCCGGGGGGAGCCGCAGGCTCGGGAGGTGCCGGCAGGGGAGCGGTGGGTGCCGTGCCGAGCCGTGCCGGGTTATCAGCGCCGAGAGGGGCAGGTCGGAACAATAGCGGGCGGAGGGAGGGGACGAAGGGAGAGAGGGGGGCGGCGGCGGCGGGGACTCACTCGGCGGGGACTCAGCACCCCGCCCCGGGCAGCCCAGCCCAGCCCCGGGGCAGCCGCCCCGCAGGCACCGCGGCTGGGATGAGCCGGGCGGCGCTCGGCTGGGCTCGCTGCTAAACGCGCCTCCATCCCTCTTCTCCTCCCTCCTCTCTTCCCTCCCTCTTTTTTTTTTTTTTTTTTTTTCTCTCTCCTCTCTCTCTCTCTCCCGGCTCTCCTCCTCCTCCCTAACTCACTGGATATTACCAGCCGCCGGGCTCGCCGCCTCCTCTTCCCCAGCCATGAATCCCAGCGAAGGGGCGGCGGAGGAAGGCGCTGTCCCCGACTCCGAGGTGGATGCTTTCTTCCGAACAGGTAAGGGGAGCCCAGGGGAAGGGGAAGGGGCTGGGGCACCGCCGGGCCCTGCCTGGGATGCGGGGCTGGCGGCGGCGGCAGCGCGGGCACCGCCGGCAGCGGAGCCGAAGGAAGGGAGAGGTGAAGCGGGGGGAGAGCCGGGGGTCCCCGCCTGCCTCCTGGCTTTGTCCCCCGCAGCCCCCTGGGCTCGCTTCCCCGGCTCCCCTCCCCTCCGTGTCCCCGGGAAGATGCTGCCGCGGAGCCGCCGCACGGGGCTGCCCTCCTACCGCCGGCCACGTCGGGAGGGGACCGGCCGGGCCCCCGCCCCCGGCAGCCCCAAAAACCCTACAGGGATGCTCGGCGTGTCCCCCGCTAATCCCCTCCCCGGGGGACCCTGCGGGTCGCGGAGCCGGCTGCCCGCCCTATGCCCTGCCTGGGCTTCGAGGGTCGTCGGACTCCGGTGGAGTGGGGGCTTCATTAATCGCTCCTTCGTTAATTAAATTCTGCGGGCAGCGGGGATGTGCTGGGGCTCCCCCTGCGCCACCCGCCCGAGAGGTGCTGTTCCCTGGGGGCCCTCGGCTTTGCACAGGCTCAGCATCTCAGCTGAAACTACTTGCGGTCCCTCCCCCGACGGAATCAGAGTCTCAAGAAAGTATTACGGGCTTCTTGGTAGATATTTAATTAAAAATTGTAAAGGATTAAATGCTTGTTTCATAAGGGGATTGACCCTTTTGGGCTGGGATTGCCACTTATTGCCACAGCTGTTTGTCAAGACCTTGCTTTTCAGCTGTCTTCCTCCTTCTACCTGCTCATTAGCTATACAGAGTGCTTTGAGCTCCGGTTACAAAAAAACAACTATGTAATCACCAAAACTTTAAGTAGTTAAATCCTGAAGGCTGCAGTGGTTCCCTGCCATGGTAGACTGCACCCCATTTATGTGAAAACCCTTTGATCTAGAGGATAACTATAATAAGGTCTGGCTGTGTGTATCTTGTGATCCACAAGCCATTAAGGCATAGGATACTTGCCTGTTGATAGCTTACCAGGTTATAAGCTCATTTCCCAAGCTGCCTCAATATTAGCATTTGTAGGCAAAAGAAGATTTCTTTAAAGAAAAGAAAAAAACGCACACACGAAACAAAAATCACGACAATTTTCCTTTTAGACACACATCACTAAAGGTTCTCCCCACCTTTTCTCCTCTCCCCTCCTTCCTCCAAAACTAAATCATTTCCCTGTGGCACTGCCTTCTGAGCGTAAGCACATTAGCAGAATTGAATCTGGAGAGAGTCAAGTCTGTCTAGCTTTTATGAAAAAATAATAAAAAATCTTAAATGAGGAAAAAGCATAGAGAAGCACTATGTTCTTCTCCCACTCTGTCTTCTTCCCTGGCTATTTCACCTGTAGAACCAGAAATACACTGCTGCCTGTTTCAACTTCTTGATGCTTCTGTTCCCCAAGGAAACAAAATCACAGAAATGTAGGCTTGGAAGGGATGCTCAGGCCACAGCCGTGTGCTGAAGCATGTGTACACACGCAGGCCATCCCTAGTGGTTGGCTCATCTGCCTCAAAGCTTCATTGAAGGAGATCAGAAAATTCTTGTTTCTGCACTGTTAATGTAGCATTTTGTGTCCAAAAATATGACATGGAAAAATATTAGTAATTCATGTTGATTGCCAGCTGTTATAATGACCGGGAGACATCACTGAGGAATGGGGAGAAAGCAAACGATAGCAGGCATGACTCACGTGAAATTGCAATGTTGGTTTTCTGCGATGTTTGCGTGCTGCTTGCTTCTTGGGGCTGTGACTGCCTGAAGCTGTTGCTGGTCTCACTGGATGGCAGAGAGACCAGCACATGTGGGGCTTTGGGGCTTCTGCTCCTTTTCTCCCCCATCAGTCCCAGTCTTGCCTGAGTGAGGGCTGTGAGATGGGGTCTGGTTTGTAGTAGCTGTGGAGACCTGCATAGGCTTAGCATTTCTTTTCTCTTGGTATTAGCTTTTTGCTTTTATTTCTCCTGTCCTGGCTTGTATTCTGGATTTGTAAAGCCATAAAGCCATAACCATTGTGGCTTTCATGCTCTTGAATGGTCACACAAAAAAAAAAAAAAAAAAAAAAAAAAAACCGTGTGGCTTAAAGATTAGCTGCTCCAATAGCATGAGCATACATCAGGCTGCCTAAACCCATCCTGAATTCACAGCTACTGCATGGAAAAGCATGAATTCATTATTCTCAGTGAAAAGATGGAGTCCAAACCACTAATATCTCACTCGGAGGCTTTTAGCAAGCAGACGGGCTCTGCACTGAGCTGGGAGGATCGATAGGCTGCTCCCTGGTACCAGCAGAGGAGGCTGATGCTGGGAATGGCGCCGTGCACGGAGCAGCTCCGCCGGCAGCACCCAAACACTGGACATAGTGGTCCCTTTTCAGCGAGAACCATTGAGACAGCAGGTCTCTGAGCTGGAGCTGGGAAGTAAAACCAATGGAATTAACACGAGGTGGTAAAGGAGGGCCTGTTCTGGAGAGTACGCAGATGAGAACTAGGAAGGACTTTTCAGAAAAGAGTGGATTTAACACCTGTGTGGTTGGTGCTGGAATTCATCCCTGGAGGCACGCAGGACTGGGACTATTCTAGTTTTCACCATCAGATGTGTGCAGAGTAATTCTGTCTTTTAGAGAATCATTTCCATGTAATTGGGATAAAAATCACCTTGCAGAGGGAAGGGACTTCAAGGGCAGAAATGACCATTGCAATCTCCAGCTCCGATTTGTGAGATAACAGGCTGCTGAATCAAGGCAGTAATTTCTGCAAAGTCTATCACTGCTGTTTGAGCTTATGTTTGAGTGAGAAACCAAATTTGTGCCTAGGTATACCTTATTAAGTTCCTCATGTCTATTTCAGTGACAGATAATAAAATACAAGCAAGTTCTGTAGAGCTCTTAGCAGTCTATATTAAAAGTGTACTGAGACTTTTACATTGCATGGAACCGAAGCCAAATACCTGTTGTTTGAAACATAAAATGAGTCTCTTTGTAAAGTGTACAAACGACAGATCTCCCTCAGATACAGGCACAGAGGGAAAGCTTTGTCTTTGTGCCTAAATTGCAGGAATTTCTGCAGCGTGTTTTGGAAGCAGAGGTAAAACAAATGAGAAAATCCTTTACCAAAATATTAAATATTTATAGAGGTCATTGACAGAACAGTTTAGCAAACTACTGATTACTGGGAAGGTTAATCATCAATACTTCTTATCCACTAGTGGAACGGTTTTCTAAATTATTTTTCTGGCACTTAACATTGATTATATCTGATATGAAGATGCCGAATTTGTCAGAGATAATTCCTGTGGGTAAGTTGAAAATTGATATTATTCCATCTCCTTTGACTACGATGAATTATTCTGTTTGCTTTCGGCTCTCCACCAGCCGCTCAGACTTCCAGCATTGTTCATTTGTGCACAAGTGACTGGCAGCTCCGCTACTAAATAACTTTAAAATGATTGGCAGTGGCCAGGTTGTTTGATCAATAGATGTGCTTGAAATGATGTCTACGGAGAAGTGCTCCTCGAGGTTGATGGAATCAAGTGTCTCCTCGTAGAGCGGATAAATTGATTCAATCTAGTTGTCACAGGGAGTGAGGTGTTTGCATGACGCATGACTTCCTCACCTTGAGACTTCATAATTTATAAGGTCCGGTCCAGTAATGCATGCTGATAAAGGAGGCTTTGCTGTAGGAAAGGCTGTCAGGTTCTATGGACCACGTGGAAAGCGCCCATGCTCTTGATGGTGATGCTGTTAATTAAAATCCATACTGCTCTCTGGGGGCTTTGACCTCTGACCCTGTCAGGAACATGAGGTTTGTTCCTTTCTTTCCTTATTATCTAATGTAGGCATTGTTTCATGTGACTGATGTGGGAGAGAAAGCTGGTTATGTCACTCCATGTGAGGACCCAGATGCTCCCAAGTCTCTGTCACCACACAGTCCAGTGCATGGGGTGGGCCATATGGATCTGCCCTGCTCTTCCCTGGGACCCTGAGAGGGAGCTCTGCTGGACTGGGAACTGGCATGGACATATGACAAAGGACATGCCAGTGGATCCAGAGATTTTGGCAGGAGTAACTGTCATCTTCCCCCTCTGGCCCTGCAGGTGCTGCTCAGAAATGAAGCAGAACCTACTGATTTGTGAGGTCTTGTGACAGAAGGGGAAGGATCTCTGCTGTCTGGTCCTAGAAAGGAGTAATTTAAATTAGTGATTTAGTTCAGAAAAGGTATTTGAAGGAAAATTTCTTTCCCAACTCCTTCCTTTTTCGTCACTCAGAAGTATGAACAGGGCAACAGGGGTGACACCTGTTGGTTGTTAATAATGTGCTTCTGCTGGATGAGCTTGCATTGTGTTACAGGCCAGTAGGAAGGTATTTGTTCTGTCTGATATTAATCAAATTAAGAGGAACAGAGTTACTTCCAGAGGCAAAGGCTTGTTGCATCTAGCTTCTGGTCAGAGCTGCTAGGTACTGAAGTCACAATCCTTGCTTTCCATAACAGGGTGAAGTAGGGCAAGTAAGATCATAGTGCAGACGCCAGTGAAGTTCACAGGTGATGTGATGAGGTTTCATACATCACCTGTGATGTTACTGAAGGGGTGGGGAAAGCCCCTCTGGGGCCTTCACTGCCTTCACTGGGTTTGGGGGCAAAGATCACAAAGAAGGAAAGTGCTACCCCAAAATCTTTCCATCAAAGAGGAGCTCCACACAACTCTCCTAGTGCTCATGTAACTCTCCTAGTGCTCCGTTTTGCATCCAGCATAGGTGGCCACTTATGTTTTGGGGTGATGGGCTCCATGGATACAAGCAAGCATCCCACTGGGCCATGAAAATATATCTACTGCTCTTCCCCCAAAACCCCTATATTGTGTCAAGTCCCATAATAAGGTGCTAGAGAAACAGGGGGGCTTAGAAATGGGAGCAATTTTATTTTTTTGCAGGTTCCCGCCCACTCCAAGCACACCCCCCTCTGTGTTTAGAGCCCCTTGAGGAATCCTCTGGCTGGGCAGGTGTTCTGGACCCCTTGAAGATTTGGGATGAAGTATTTTGTTGTTTCAGCTGCTGTGACCTTATGGTCCCTAGGAAGTTTGATTATGGACGTAAAGCAGCTTTATAGCTCCGTGGCGACCTGTACCATACAGTACCCAGTGGTATTTGTAAGTACTTCGTAGTTGCATCAAAGAAAATACTTATAGAGTATTAGACCTTATAAACTCACAGCGCTGTGTGTTTTATGGCTGGAACTTAAAGTAAGTCATGAAACAAGTTAGAGGTATTTATGCTTTTGTTTGATTTGGATTGGTGTCCTGCTTTTAATATTTCTTTAGATAAACAACTCCCGTTTTACAGGCTTTTATGGCACACATGCCATGTGTTTAACTAAAGGGACTCTGCCATTTGGGGAATTTTGCCTAGCCACTCAGAGAATAACAGCGAATATTATGATATATGTGTTGCAAAAGAAAGCAGGATACAAAAAGAGAAGGCAAACAGATAAGTCAAATATGATTGTCTGAATAGAGAGCCCTAGGATG
This sequence comes from Aythya fuligula, assembly GCF_009819795.1. Lineage (NCBI taxonomy): Eukaryota > Metazoa > Chordata > Aves > Anseriformes > Anatidae > Aythya > Aythya fuligula. Next base: position 24,075,817 of record NC_045564.1, on the reverse strand, counting down.
TAGAGGGCTGTAAGAAAGAAGCCATAATATTGTGATTTTTTTTTTTCCCCGCTCAGTTCTGGGAAAGACTGTGTTGTTACCATCACACTTATTCAGAAGACTTCTGAGGAATTGTTTGGGAATTTTCACTGATGTAACCAAAACCAGCACTTGGTCCTGGCACTGCAACAGCAGCCATAAATCTAGGTTCAAGTCAGTCACCTGTGCAAGATGTGGATTGCAGCATGTTGAAGTAAGGTTTCATGTTTTGCAGGCTAAGGATGGAGTGATATTTCAGCAAAATATTTGGTTTTCTTTTTTTTTTTGTTTGTTTTGTTTCATGTCTGTTTCAGAAAGCCTGGTGTTTGAAATTCAGGACAAAGACTTTTCTCTGTTTTAAGTCATTGCAAACGTTATGTATGTGACCGCTGGAATAACATCTATTTCAGTCACTTTGCATTTATTTTGTTTAGCACAATTCAGTTAAGGTTGGAAATGGTATATTCAAATTACATACATTTAGTGCTGAAGTTGGAAATAGCAGGTAAAAAGATTGAAGTTTAAATAATTCCTGTTCCCTACTCAGGGGCTTAGGAAATATTGAAAAGTGGAAACAGAACTATAAAAATTGATTTGTATTTGCTCGCTTTCATTAACCAGTGCCTAGAATAAATTGTGTCGCATTGGGGTTCTTTCTCCCTAAACAACATGTGTGGCTTTGCTACTAAACCTAGCGCTGCCTTCTGTTTCTTCAAAAATTACACTGTATAATGGCTGGGAACATATAAGTACATAGGCCTAATTTGTCACACTCCCACTTCAAGGCAACAAATTGCCTTTAAAACTAAAAATGAAATTCCCTTTTTGTAACCTTAATTATCTGAACCAGCATTTCAGTCTCACTGATGGAACAAAACTACCATAATTAGGCAGACTTTAGTTTTTAGCGTAAGGTCACATCATGCTTTGCTGAGAATAATAAGAGGAAATGATCTTCAATTTAACATCGCGGTGACTGGCAGACCAGCTGCTCTGGTCATTTCTGTTAGTGAAGTGGCCTTGGGAAAAAGGGTGAGTGAGTGCTGTTTGTGAGAGAAATTAAATTAACCTCATGGCGTAATTGGTACCCATGCAGAGACTTAGTGGAGTTTTCAGATTTTTTAAACCCTTTTGTACGTGTGTGCAATAAGCTGTGCTGAAGAGGCAGAAGATAAGGCATATATTGAAAATAAAAATCGATAAAAGGAAAGATTTCCCTCTCGGAAGTTGCTCTCCTCTGGGGACGGTGAGCCTGCCTTGGCAAGGGGAGCGCTGGGAAAAGCAGCAGAGGTGGTGTGTCCCGGTGCAGCCACGATATGAAGGATGGAGGCTGGTCCAGGCTGGTTTATTACCTGAAATTAGAATAGATGCTGCAAAGAGGGCTTTGTGAAGGTTCCCCGCTAATGCCGACACTGCTGCGTGGTTCACGACTCCCGGGGTGTACCCTGGTGCTCCTGCTGTTGTAATCGCAACTGGCAGCCTAGGCTGGAGCAGCATTGTCAGCTGGAAACAATAGTGGCTGATTCTTGTTTGTCAGCTGGGACAATAGCCCCGCTGATGGGCTGCGGTGGAGGAGAGCCGGCCCCCTTTGTATGGCAGTGCAGGCATGGCAGATGGCTAATTGGACATGATAAACCACGGGGGCAATGGGGAAGAAAAAGGAGATCTGCAGGGATTATCGGCTTGTGTCTCCCATGTTTAAAATATATAAACAAAGACGAGTATTTTAAATATGCTTTTCATCAGCTTTTTTTTTTTTTTTTTTTTTTTTTTCTATGAATATATCATTCGAAACCCACTAACTAAACTCCTTTTCCTAGCTAATGTGAGGCATGCTTTATTAGCTGGGAGCAAATCACATTACTGGATGGGAAGGTGGGCAAACACGCGGCCCCCAGAGACGCTGGCATGGCACTTAGGAAAATTAGCAGTGCGTATTTTTCCCTGGTCTTCTAAGTGAACGTCAAACTGTTGTGCCAAACAGCATCCAAGCTGAAAACAAAGAGCTTCGTGGCAGTGCTTTTTGGGAGTGGAAAGTTCAACTCTCCTCTAGCTTGCCTGGGTGCCAATAGACAACCATCAGTTTTGCATCACTGAAAAGTTAAGATGACTAATGAGAGCATAATTTATGTATTTAACTGTCTTTTATTAGGCTTCACAGAGAATATACTATAAAGCCAGGTCCTGAGGCCTTTATTCAGACAAACTTTTGCTTATTTAAAACAGCTTTATAAAAAATGGAATGAAGACTTTGAGGTGTGTGTCAATCCCATGTAGTTTTCAAGTCCTTTTGGTATGAGGTCTGTAGGGGCTCTGGGCTGCAGGCTGTGAGCTCAAGGCTCACGCCCACAGCCTGGTAGCAGCAGTCCATCCCTTTGGACGTATTATAATTCTGGTTTTGCTCACCCCTCGTTTAATGGTGAGATAAAAAACACACCCCTGCTGTTCATTCGTTAATTTTTTCTGCTGTTCATGAAGATGGTTTAAGAAGTAAAGCTGTAGTGGGGTCATTGCACTGGTGGCTGCTGCAGCGACCCACGGTCCTCGCTGGCTTTAACACCCAGATTTGTAAAATGGTATCAAGTGCCTAGGATATTTTACTATTTTAGTGCGTCTCGTAATACTAATGTTATGGCATATAACAGATACATTCAAATTGCAGTAAAAATAAATCTGCAAGAGGTTAAAAATAATAGCTAACAAGAAATATGCGGTACTCTGGTAGCAGATTTACTTTCTGTGGAGATGTCTGGACTGTGTTTCTTGTGCACTGTTTACTACTGTCTTTTCCCACAGGACAGGTTTAGTGGAAATGCCAGATGAGAAGTTTCATGGGTTGCTGCTGGTTTCAGCAGGTCCCAGTGCTCTACCTGTCAGCCTGTGCAGGCCTTGAAGCTATAGGTGCAGGAGGCCAGTTGAAGTGAGTGGATGTACGGCTGATCTCTTACAGGCCCGACGGCGTTGCTGTTATGTTATGATGGCTCTCTACAGGAGTTTATTTCTCTAATTGTCGCTGTCGCTGATTAGTTCCTTCTGAAGTAAATGCTGCATGAACGCTGAACAAAAAGATGGTCCCTGCCACAGCGTGTTTACGATAAAAGTGCTTAAGTGGATTGTGAATTCATTTAACCAAAGACTCACTCGTCTTTCGCTTTGCTCTGCTTTTGAGCAGAGGATGAGCCAGTGGTGTTATAGGGGTCTGACACTGGGTGTGAAGCAGAGGGAATGGCTGAGAACAATGCAAAAAAAAAAAAAAAATAATAATAATGGGGGAGAAATGAGAAAACTGTAGGGAAACCTGAAAATGTGGGAGAAAGCAACAAAGGTATCAATCAGAGTACTTCAGAGCTGGAAGGCCCTTTGCTGGGAAAGTGATCGCAGCCTGCATCCTTCGTGGAAGGGAAGTGAGTGATGTCAGTGAAGTGAAGGTCAGAAGCCAAAGGAAATCGCAGAAATGAGACAATAAGCGGTTTGATTACCTTTGGCTTTCCATCCTGAAAACTACAGCTGTAGGTTTTCTCACATGTAAGATGAAAATATCAGCAGGCTTTGGCTGGGTACATAGTTAAAGGAGGGAACAGGCCATGCCTATGCATGTGTCATACTCAGAAAGAGGAAGGTGGCCATGCAAAGCACAGGAAAAACAGTAGAATTTTCTCCACCAGGAGATGCCTGTCACCATCTATGACCATTATTATCACACTGCAGTCTTTTAATGGTGACTGTACCAAATGCCTGTCTTGCTTTGATGTTGGAGAAATAAGACATTTGCCTCTGAAGCAAAGACATAGAGCCAAAATCCTTGGGTGTTCTCCTTCACGTTTAATGTCTCGTGTTCGTAGAAATATGGCCTGAAGAGGCAGCCTCCTTGGATCTGACTGCCGCTGTGTTTGCAGCAATTTAACTTTCCTGTTCTGCTTTTCCGTGCTGAAGCAGGGAGTTCAGGAGTGATGCTAATAGAGTCAGTCTGAAGCATTCAGATAAATTTACTCCGAAGGAGCCAGTCAGGCCTGCCGGGTAAATAGTAATGATCTTGTGAGCTTCCAGGACTGAGATCTACGGTGCGTGGTTCTCTGGTTAGCAGCTTGCTCCAATTCAACTCAATCCTTCTGGAAAGTTAGCCGGGGTGTTAAATGGGTCAGCTATCTGTTACAGGTTCCTGATGGCCTGTTATCTCTGCTTCTTCAGGTGATTCATCAATTTCCTAATGAGGTAGTCTTTAATTATTAGGGACCAGGAGAAAGTTGCTAACACTGGCTTGGTTTTAAACACCTCTGGTGCTAAATCTGAGCAGAGGGAAAAGCTGTTTGGTTAGATGAGTTCAGATTGATTAAAATTGTTTTGTGTGGTAATGACAATTTGTAAAAATGATGCTTCTCAGAATGTGAGTCCTTATCATGGGAAAAGATTTAAACAACAACAACAGAAAAAAAATGTTGCTTGCCTACATCATTGAGCTGGGCAGCTCAGACCTGGTTGCTGTGCCTGGGGTAGATCTCAGCACTCAGTCTAGCTTCAGCTCCACTGCATTTTTATTTATTTTTATTTTTTTTCACTTGAGGCTTATGGTGGTCACGTGCAGTAGTTCAGAACCGGCAGCTGGTGGGCTCTCACACAGGTGGTCAAATGGCAGCTTTCTGCAGCTTCCACCTCAGAAGTCAAGCTGTGCTCGAGACGTGCAGGATGAACAGAAATTGCATTGCTTGGCTCAGCGCTCCTTGGTGTGGAGTGACAATGGTAATTAGAAATAGCATACAAATTTTGTGAGGCATTTCAAAGCATGTGAAAAGTTACAGTTTTTGTGTAGGATAGGGAAGTCTTACCAAACCCACCTATGAAATGGGAATAATCAGACATAAAGCTGTAGTAAGTTGTTTTCTTGAGGTTATGTGCTTTGCACATTTTTTTTTTCCTCTTTAAAACCCACATTCTGGTCATGGAGCACACCCTGCCAAAATGCTGTGTGGCTTTAACTTACATTGCCATGGCACGGACCAGGAAAAGCACACCAATCCCTTTGTACCTCAGGATTGTCAAAAGTCACGGCTAAAGTGACAGGTGAAATCAGATCGATGTGCAAACACTCAGTTCCTCTTAAACCACTCGGTACAGACACCTATATATGGATGCTGGTGACCTACTTCAGACAGGTTGTACGGTTTGGCCTTACTCCTGGAAATGGGATTAATGCACCTTTCCTGCATCCACACTAGCCAGTCAAATGGTCTTAAGATTTTCATTATGCTGACCCTATTTTTAAATATACGTAGGTCATATCCACATCTGGCTTAAGAAATGGCCCAGAGCCAGTGGCAGCAGAGGAGCTCCAGTAATTTACACAGGCGGAAATTCTGGCCCGTGTTCAGCTGACAGACTCTTGTGGGGATGGGGCCAAAGAGGACTGGTAGCAGAGTAAGGATATTTCTAATTTAATGTGTTAAGACATCCAGATGATTTTTCTCATCACCATGGTATCCAAATGCTCAAAAAAAATGAGGCATTTGGGCTCTGGGTCCATTCTGCTCACTGTTTGGTATGGTCCCCTGTGCCTTTTTTGTAATGAGCATGCTGCTGTGAAAGTTACATCTATTAAATGCTAAATGTAAGAGAGATTTAATGACATGCTATTAAAAAGTTCCACCTACCTAAAAATGCTTTGCTTTCCAGCCCAGGTTTGGTAATATATTCCATATTTTACAGAGATCTCTTCATGAAGAGAATGCTGTCAGGAGCCATTTAAAACTCTGATCCTGCTCTTTTTTTGGTCTTTTACAAGTGCCAGATTCCCTTTTGCTACAGATCCAACTGCTCTGCCACGAGGTTTATGCCGTGGATGTCTCCCGTGGGTACGTGAGTTACTTGGGGGCACGGGGAGGTACCTCCTCTCTGGTTCCACACAGCATAGTTTAAAAGAGCTATAAACATAGTATATGATTTCCTTCCCTTGGTCTCATTTTTCCTCATACTTTTTCCTCTTGGTGTATATATCTAGTGAATGTGAAAGCTGCATGTCGCTCCTCCAAATGGGGCCTTTCGTTTCATGTGGCGTTGTCCAGGGTAGAATAAATACCTGCGGCCTTCTGAGGAGAGCTGGACCATTTACCACCTGTGTGTAACTGCTACATTCCCCATGTGTGGTGTGAAGGAGAGAATTAGGAAGAGATGTGAATAAGCACTACTCCAAAGAGTCATTTTCATGCTAACAAGAAATAAAGTCTGAAGTTCCCTGGCAAAGTTTTTCCTTTGGGAAGGTGCAAACCTGATGTCTGGCTTTGTTTTCTGAGTGCCCCGAATCCAAACGAGCTTCCCTTGTTGAATTGAGCAGGAGTGCTAGGGGGGCAACCTGTCATTCCTTTCCCTCTATTCCCATTCCTGGGGTGCGCAGTGACTCCATTTGTACACAGAATAGCTGGATTTCAAATGGACGAGACAGCAACTTTATACAGATTAAGCCAAAAATCCTGAAACTAATAGGATGGCACAGAGGGCAGACTCAGTGAAGTACACACATGAAAAAAAGCAGGACTACGTTTTTATTGTTTTATTTTATTTTTTTTAACTACCATGCAGCCATGTTAACAGCTGCAGCTAATGACTTCTAAAGGGATCTCCTCTCCTGGCTCCCTTTTTGCTTTTAGCATCTATGTATGTATTTTCCCTGGGAGGAGAACTGTTCCAGGAACTGAATTTAAGCTTCCCTAATTGTTATTTTTCCTTTTGGTGTACGGGCATCTTGCAACTAGTGGCTCAGACAACAGCCTGAAGCCCTTAGGTTTCCGAAGTAGCCAACTGTAGCGATCTATTTTTAAAAGGTTATTTTCATGAATTGGATTTTGTGACCTGATTTGAACTGGTCTTGGGCACACGTGTGTTGTGTCACCTCAGCCTGAGCCCGCAGGAGCCTTGCTGCTGTCCATCTCCCCATTGCAATTCCAGATGCTTTCTGATCATACCCAGTTCTGAGGCTTGCTCTTAGCCTGGCCTGGCAGAGGTAACACGCCAGCCACTTCTCAGGCAGCAGGAAATTATTCTCTTCCTTCTCAGTACTGTTTATCCTGTGGCTTGATGATGGAGGGAGTTGCAAAGCTTTTGCTGGGGAAAGCAAAACTGTAACAGTCCTGTTTCTTGGCTGTCCTGCTTCCCTTCAAGTGGTGGGAGGCTGGAGTTGTGGCTGTTCTCTTTTATGAAATGCCATTATGTTCTTGATTTTGGCTATCTGCGGAAAGAGATTTAAAAAACTCTCCATGACTGCATAGTTACTTTATGTAAGCTTCATCCCTAATTTTGCCATTAATGTACAGATGTAGGTATTGTGTAAAACCTTAAATCATGACTTACAAACACCCATGTTCCTCAGCTACATCAAACAAAGCTTGAACAGCCTCAATCTGGAAAGCCACTGGCTTTTGCATCATTTGTCCCTTATATCTAGCCTGGGCACATGCCTGCTAATTTCCTCTTAACATCAGTGGTACAAGAGTTGTACAGCAGGACTCTGGTGGGCACTGGCCTGGGTTTGTACCTCATTTTATATGAGGCATTCAGCATGTAGGAGTGAATATAAACCTTGTATTCAGTCTCTTGAAACCGTCTCAATATTTCTATTGTGTAATTCTACACAATATTTCCACTGTGCTGGAGTAACTTGAGTTTATTCTCCTTCTAGAAACAAATGGGAAAGCTGTACTGCATTGCTTTGGATTAGGTGGTGTTGATGGTCAAGAAAACTGTCTGTTTGCATTGTACTTTTACATGCAGATAAGTAAACGAATATGTTAATTTAGAAGTTGAAGACTTGTCACAGAGATATTTATCATACAGGACTCCTGCAGGAACTCTGCAAATTGACGGGGTCTTTAGATGGGAAGCCTGCATGGATGTATAGGTGCTGATGGATCTCTTGTTTGCACACATCCATTTGAGACAAAAAAGACACCTAGGTTTGAAATTGCACTTTCTTTGAAGTCAAAACTTGAGGTTCACAGTTTTGAAGCTGTTGGAGCAACTAAAGGACATCGCCACACCACAAGCAATTGTTGGGAAGGAAAGCTGGTTCCTAATATTCTGGCTGGATAACTATATTATGTGGAATAATTATATTCCTCTAAGCGTGTTCTTTGTGATAATTATATTCCTTTCTTGCTTTTGTACATTTCCTATTCGAAAATTAAGCTTTCTAATGGTGATGTCTGTGAACAGGTATTTGCTGAATTTGACTGTACAAATTGCTGCATTTTTACATTGAGAGGTAATTCATATCTGTGACTCTTCCGTAGGACTTCCGGGTAAAGACTCTGTTCTTAACACCTCTGGTGTCTTTGCATCACCTCTCTTGCTTTAGGCGAGATAAAATGAGCACAGCCTCTGGCAGCTCTGTGTCAGGATCAGCACATGCGAGTACCACATCCAGGCACCCTGTCCTTCCCAGCTGCTGCCAAAGCAGTCTGGGAATACGTGGGCTTCCCGTCACGCCCCAGCCTGTACGTCTGGAGGAAACCTCCCTACATCTTCAGCTTTTCCTGTCCATCTGTACGTGGTCCAGCATGTCACAGCTCATTGTTTAAGATGGCAAAGCGTGTTGTGGTCCAGCAGTGTGAAGGGGGTCGTAAAAGGATGTTATTGTTGTTAAATAAGTTTATAAGCTGTTAAACACCACGCGTTGGCCAAGCAGAGTTTTCCCATTTCCACTGCTTGATAACAGGCTCATAAGTGAGCACCTGTTGTGGGCAAAGAAGGGGAAAGACAGGCTCTAAACAGAGCTGCTGTGTCCCAGATCAAAGGATGTTTCTGGTGCTGGTTGGAGCTAAGTTTTTAGCAAATCAATCTTCCCCATATCTCAACTCTCTTCTGCTTTTCAATGTTTAGTTCTCACACAGGGTAAACTGTGTTGCAGCAGCTGGAATGCAGCTTCTTTGACAGCAGCTCCTGAGCTTCTGCATCCATAACTTCTCTGAGGCTCCCTTACATATAGCCTGGCTTGCTTTATCTTGGACAGCTCAGTTGGTATTTCTAATGGCTTACTCTGGTGGTGTCTGTGCATCCACGTGCAGTCAGCAACTTTCATCTTAAAGTCATAGGTGTGATGGAGGTACAAGGGTCAGTGTTGTTGCAATGGAAATGCCTCAGCAGTAGGCTTTTGAGAAAGGAAGGAATGTTGCATGCCTGGAAGGTGAAAGGTTTGTGCCTTCATGGGTAGGAGCCATAATTTGAGTAAAGGAGTCTTATGTTAAAGACCAGCATCTTTTACTAGGTTTTCTATTCTGTGCATCTCATCTTTGCTGGCGCATGTCAGAAATACAGATTCTTCAGTTTTTCATGTTCATTTTAAATATAAGTTATTCCCTTGCTGTGATAACTGAGGCATTGCAGAAAGAGGATTTTTGCATTGGAGTAATCCTAAAAGAAAAGATTGCTTCTATGCAAAGCAAAGCCCATGGTCCCGTTGTTCTGTGCTCCTCTTGTCGTCATTAAAGCTTTTCGTGTTAGACCTCAAGCAGCCCATATCATCACCAGCTTTTCCTGCTGCTGGAGCCTGCAGTGAGACCATAATCCTGCGATTGCCATCGCAGTGTCTTCCCCTATAATGTGATTTTACAAATCTAACACTGTGCTTTCCCTGCAGGAACAACAGCAACAAGAAGATAGGCTGCAAATAGCGATGTTAGCAGAAGTAAGCAAGTATCCTGTTGTCTGTTAGTGCTGGACAATCAGCTAGCTCATTTTCACCTTGTAATGCCAAGGTTGTAGAGAAGTTTAGTGGATAATGCAAAATTCAGGAGACGAAGGTCCTACTTCTGCTGTGGCCTGCTGGATGACATTAAGCAATTAACATCCCTCCATGCCTCAGTTTCCCTCTGAGAATTGGGTAATTGGCTGTGGATGAAAAGCCCTGTACAATAATAACACTTAAAGCTGTGCACATAACGGTTATTAACACGGAGTGCTGTCATCATCTCTGCTTTATAAATGTGAGGAACTGAGGCAGAAAATGGTTTGCCAAAAGCTATTGATGCAGGCAGGGCAAGAGTCCTCATTAGACCTCTGGAGCTGGCGGCTGCTGGGCCAGCCTGCAGGCTTCGTGCTGCTCCTCAGCCTCCTGCCCCTGCACACCACAGCGCTGGTCAATGTGGGGACGCGGGCATGCAGACCAGGTTCAGGCTCGTTCCTTTCAGTGGTCCCGCTGAGTGAATTGGAGAAGTAATAAACAAAATGTTTTTTATCTAGGAAAAAAGGGTTTTGAGCCCTCCGTTTTTAACGAGAATACATTAATAGTACACAATATATGGGACAGCATTGTCCTAATTAGTTTTCTGTTGAAATTAGCAGTCCTTGAGTTCAAGAGGAATACATTTAGGCCGACACAGTGTCATTGAAATATTCTCAGGACTTTTTGCTGTCTGGTTTTGAATATGAGCTGAAGCTCTGGCATCATGGAACCTCTTCTGGGCAGAGCTTTGCTCTTCATTTAAAATGTTCTCCCTCTTTAAAAGCCAGCTTCTTTGTGTAATTTGAATCCATCTTATGTTAGGGTGTATATTTAGAATCCAACCATATTTTTTTTTTGTCTCTAAAATTCTTGGATAGCAAGTCCATTAAGAATTCTCAGTGTTGCCAAACCCGTTTAAGACATTTGGAACTTCAATTACCTGCTGAACTCTTAAAAAGTAATTTGGTAATGAAAGCAGTGAATGCATTCTGCAGTGTTTCAGGATTGCTTACAGAGATAAAATGGTTTTGGCTGGTTGTCAGATAAATACTTTTATTATGAAGCATATGTAGAACATTTTTTTTAATGAATCTGAAGAGTCTAATCTTTCAAAACATCTCTGAACAAATTCTGGATTAACAGATCCTGTATTCTTAAAATAAGAAAATCATTTCCATTTTGCACCTTAGGAGCATCTTTCGTTTCTGGATTGTGATGGATTGTACAAAACCAAATGAATTCATTCTAACCAAACTTCTGTGAAACAAGAAAATAGCATTACCCATTTTGCAGCCACATTAGCCAGCAGGAGAACATAGTCTGGACCACATGTCAGGCTGGTAGCAAAGAGTTCTGTACCATGATACAGGATGGCATGCCTATATAAGAAACTTAGGGAAAAGGTTGTTGGAGTCACACTATTTTTGGTTGACTTGAATGTGATCCTGGACACATGACTGACTGCCTCTTGCAGGGCAACAACAGAAGTGTGCAAAGCTGTTTCTCTCCTACTTTAACTTAGAGGTTATATTTTAGTGGGTCTCTTGGTGAACTCTGCTTGTGCCTTGGAAGCCAGGAAGGGGTTCTGATGTACAAGACAGCAGCAAGTGCAGGGAGAGAGAGCTGGACTCCCCTGGTACCGTACAGACAACAGATAGCATTTTGCTTATGGGAGAGCAGCTTTCCAGCTCTTTCAGTGTGCTTCCATTTTAAAGTTGATCTTTCTGGAGATGGATTGACTGAAACATGCACATTCAGCTCCAGTTCAGGAGGTGACTTAAGCTGTGCCCCTTATTGTGAGATGCTATTTGTGTATGGCTATGCAGTATTAACAAGCCATACCTAGTTGCCCTAAAATGAATAATTTAGTTTGAAAATGAGGGCCATTAGTACTAGCATCTTTTCTTCTTGCACTAATGGAATCTGAAGCTGAGTGGTATTTCCCATGAATCATACTTTTTACAGTACATAGTTCATCTCTGACACTGAATTCAACCTCGTATGCCTTTTTTTTTCCCCGAACAGTATCTACAGCTGTGGCCAGATGTGCTGCTTGGCTTGCAGCTGAGCCAGGTTCAAAGGCTTTGAACCCCAGCCAGGCTCATAGTGGCTGGGCCGTGTCCCCGCTGCTGTGGGGTTGGTGTCTGCAGATGTAGCTGCACATGCAGTCCTTCTCTAACCCAAATCAGTCAAAGTGATCTGGGTTAAAGAAAGCCCTCCATACTTTTAAATAGTAAGCCAACCTGGATCATTTTGACACAACCGGGTTAGGGAGTGACTGCATGCGGATAAAGCGGCAGGTTGGAGGGGGCTGTAACCCAGCTCTGCTGCAGCTGCACCCTGCCTTTGACCACAGGCTGAACAACTTGACTTGAAGGTGAGTTCAGTGAACTGCCCAGAAATTTGTCTCATTCAGTCATCTTTTTTTTCATGGGAAGTAATATAATACTCTAGGGGCTAGAAAAGCAACTGATTTTTCCCAGGCGTGGTGTCTGTCAGAGCTTGCAGTCTGATGCTGTACACAGTAGATGGACTCATAGATGCATTCCTGTCCAAGGGCCTGGCAGGGGCTATTTTTTTACCCTACAGCTGATTTAGAGAGACTTCAAGGTTCTCCCAAACTGCTTGCAATGGCCATAAGGAAGCTTGTTACCCAGGCAACGTTTTCTGGATAACAACAGTGATTTCCAGGTGTTTATGCACATGAGTGACACATGTGGTCTTGACATGAGAGATGTCCTGCGTGCTTTCACAGCCTTCCAAACATGCTGATAAGGGGCAGATATAGTGAGGCTTTCTGCAGAAACTGATTGAAAGCATTCAGGATATTAGTTCACATCTTTCAGTCTAAAAATCCCTGTAATTCTACCTTGGGCAAGTTTGTAAATGTGTGTGTCTGACATTGGCCTTGGCAGTGATCTCATTGATTTCTGCTGTGCTGAGACTCAATTACTCTGATTTAACATCACTGTGTGCGTGAGAGCAGAATGAGGCCCCCCAAAAGGATGGAGACTTTTTCTTCCCCCTCAGGAACTACTAGGTGGTAGACACACAGGTCATGCCCACACTCTGCAGCCTGTCTGTGTGACAAGCCACAACTCTGCATCATTTGCCAACAGGCATTTCCAAAATACCCTCTGCTATAAAAAGGTATTTTCTTACCTGGTCTCCACTCCTCAGGAGACACGATCTCCTTGCTCCCACAGAGCATGAACTAGATGCTGTGATCCAGCTCCTCACCAGGAGGATATGTTCTGGCCAACATCTTTCAGTTGCTGGTGGAGGTGACAGGAATCCTATTTTGGTGTGTGGGTTCACTCAGCAGCCACATGAATAAATGGGATGCCGCAGTGAGGTGCTTGGTGGTAAGGAACAAGCCTCAGGCAGGGTACCCCAAATGTCAGTGCCCATCTCTGCCATGAATTATCCCATCTGGTGCCTGCTGCAGCTGTGCTGCTGATGGTGTGTGACAGCTTCATGTTGTCTAGCCCTGAAGCTGATGACAGCCCGAGAAGTGACTTTCCCATGTCGATGTTTATTTCCAAATGCAGTCGCAGCGTGACTCGGTGCTTCCCCAGCTCTGGCTGGCTGAGGCGAAGGCTCGACCTCTCTTTTCTTCTTTCACTTCACTTGACTTGTACTTGTAACGAACAGACCTAGATGTTGCAGTATGTTTTTCTGGGTCATCAACTGCATTATATGCTTGTCCTTCACTGAAGAAATACGATGTCTTTCATCTCAGCCCATCAACCTGGTTTTGTTGCTTTTAATTTTGTTGTAGCCATTTAAACCCCATGATTTTGTCAATCAGCATGATTCATGTGGGGAGAAATAAATTGATTGATACTCGAAGCATGGTCCCTCACATACACAGACCCGGCAGGGCTGTAGCACAATGCAACAGCCCATCCAGCCCAAAGGAACTGACCCTGCTGCAGCACGGCCTGTGGGGCCACGAATACTCATGGACGTGGCGTGAGAGATCCTGTGGCTGAGCTCAGATGCTTGTGGGGCTGAGCAGTGCCTGGGCAGTCTGGCCTCAGCCAGCTGCATTCGGCAAATCTACAATTCCTCCTGCATTACCAATGTGTGCTCACAGACCAGATCCTCCTGCTTGGTGTGTGTTTGCAGAGACAAAACTATACACGGCCTGTCTTCAGCCTTTTGAAAACCTCTGTGCATGAATGATTTATTTGCATTTCTGAAAACAAGCTTGGTAGACACAAAAACACAGGAAAAGCTGCATCCCAGATGCTTTTCCCTATGATTTGATTGTGTTTTCTTGGAATACTTGGCATTCGTAACGTTGCCTGGTCTCCTTCAAATTGTATAACTGCCCGGAGGCCAGGACTCCGTGAGCTCACGGCGTGAGCTGGAACTGGCTACCTTCAACCTTAAACATTGCTTTTCTGCAACAACTGTCTTTTATTTGTAGAATTTCAGTCCAATTTCATGGTATTCAGGCTGTTTCACTTACCAATTCTTACGCTTTTTTTCATGCTATCTCTGCATCCCAATAGTGAGATGGTCTCCACATCATCTCATCCTGAACATTTTGGTAGTGACAATAAAAATGTCTGTGGTCATGGTGATTTCTGGAAAAACTTCCTCAGCATTTTGTCGAGAGAGAAAAAAAAAAAAATAAATAAAAGTATGTTTTGATGAGGTTTGGACAAAAACACTAAACTGATTTTTTTTTGAAAACTTTACAGAAAGTAAGAATAGAAATCTAGTGGATGAGTGGTTTACATTTTCAAAAACCAAAAAAAAAAAAAAGTGTTTTATTTGGAAGACAAGTGGTACTCTCATTGGATTATTTTACTGAGTCAAAGCCATGTTTCTTTGTAGGAAGAAAGTTTTGTTGGAAACTTCTTGTTCAGCCCTGCTCCTCCAACTAGTTGTTAAGTGTCTTCTATAAAACCATTCATATTCCTTCCACAGTAAATTTACCATGACAGTAATGTTTAAGTTCCAAATACGTCTGATATATATTAAAAAACAAACAAGCAAGCCTGCGACCTGCACGTCCCAGAGTTAATGGAGCTGTCGGCTCTCCTCGTGCTGCAGTGATTGATGTGTGCTCTGATGGAGTTGCTTCTTCCCCCTCGCTCTGTCTTGTCTGCATGTTAATGCCTCCACTTGTTGAATAATGATGCACTTTAATACAGATTTGTCTTATTTTTGTTTCTGAGTGCTGGCAGGCCTCAGAACACGTGTCTGTGTTTCTCTGAAGTGTGCTTCTGGTCACTTGGAGTAATTCAGCAGGAAGAATTTGACCTGGAGACAAGCACATTCCTGCTTATAGGAGCACCACCCAGTGAAACAAGGTGGCACGTTGAATTTCAGTGAATCTGAAGATTTGGCACTGGGCATGGAGGAGTCCATTTCTGACTATTTGTTGAGCTGTACCTGCGTGATGGATGCCCTTGGCTTTTATGCTTCATGTACAGACATCCAAAGCTCACGTAAACCTTGTGAAACAGTTTTTCTCTATGGGTGCGATTCCTTATGGAAATATGTTCATAATGCCTTCAAAACAGCCCAAAGCTTTTCCTTGTCATAAAGATGCTCCAAATCACTATTTATTCAGTGGTGTGTAGCGTACAGGCAGATTAGTCTCTCTGATACAGCAAGCCTTCTGTTTGTCCTACTTGGTATTGTCTCTATCAGTTATTTTATGGTAGGGCCAGCTCAGCACATTATTAAACTTACAAGCCTGTGGTTATATCATTAGTAAGAATAAATACTTTAAAAGGCAAGGGCAATTTAGAGATCCCAGGTTAGATGCAGCAATTTAAGCAGCAAAGTCAACCGGGGAGCTTCTACCCTAAATAGAATATGTGAAGAGTAAAGACTGAACAGCGTGGGAGGAAGGGGGCTTCAGGGACATATGCCACCAGTGAATATAGGATAGGTTCAGGAACCATAAAAAGACTCTAAGATATTTGGATCAACTGCTGCCTATATGATTGCAATGTAGGAGTAGTGTACATCAGAAGTAGAAGGGAAAGCAAGAGTATTTCTAACAAAATTAATTCCCTGCTTCTTTTCACACCTTTTTTTTTTTTTTTTTTTTTTAATATATATATATTTGAGTCTGATGGGTCAAAGAGATCCTGAGCTCACTGTCTGTGTAGGATACTTGGCTTAAGGATAAGTAATTCTTGCAAGATGGTGATCCACCCCTATCTCTCTTGTTTGTTTTAAAGGCAAGAAATCTTGAGATTAAAATATATATATATTATCCTTCTGTAGTATATTTCAGTGGAACATATACCGTGAATGGGGGGAAGAACAACTTGCCACAGTGCTGCAGTCCGTTTTCTAATGATCTGGAAATCATAAAGTATTATGGTTCCAGAAGGACAACAGAGGTTGCAGTTTGCAGACTCCTGCACTATTTATGCACAAAACTGTACAAAGTGCCATTAGCCATTGAGGCAATTTGGGATTTATGTCCCTTGCTTTTTTTCACTGATATGGAGCTTTTGTACCATCATCATTGTACCTACTCCAGAGAGTAGGTTTAGTTTTGCAAATCTGCCAGTACATGGTACAGCTGTCATATTCCTGCTGCTCGAGCAGAAGTTTATGGCAGGGAAAGACAGATATGTGTGGCATTGGGTTATGAGACTGACAGATTTGCTGTCATGTTTCATAGTAGTTTAGGTAAGATAAAGTTGTTTTTATTTATTATGGAGTGCAAAACTTGAGCAGAAATAAAATTTAACAAGTAAACAGAGACTAATGTTTCTATTGGTCTGCATTTGGATTTTTTCCAGTGATTACAGATGATTTAAAAAAAAAATAAAAATTAAAGCTTATCTAAATGACTTTGAGGAAGGAGACGAGGTACATGGCAGTGATGAGCACAATCTCCAGCACACTGGGGATGGCATCCCACCTCTCCCATGGGACAACATGGGCAGCGCTCATCCGCAGTGGGGTTATTGCAACCTTATTGAAATTGTTTTCACGTGCGATTTTGCTGTCTTCTCTCCAGCAGCTGTCAAAATCCTGTCTTGGATAATGTCTCTCAGTGGTCTGCTCCTGCTGCATGAGGCCACCCGAGTGCGGTCCCCCTGAGAGTTTGTTGCGTGCAGCCGGCCACGCAGGACGATGCACTGTGCTGCATGAAAATGAAGCGATTGGAGAAAAACCTGGAAGCCAGGTTTTAAGCTGAGATTTTGAATAGTTGCCAGCGACTAGCATTTTTTGAAGCCTACTGGTGGCTTCCAAATGGAGGCCTGGTGTTTAGAAACTGGGGCTAGTCCATGCTGCAACATCTTTTGTTGTTATTTTTGGTTGGCGTTTTCATTCTGAGGCTGTAGGTGTGAATGCTTGCATCAGAAGCTCTTGCCTTAAGCAAACCAGGTAGTAAATGAAGGTCAGACTTTTTCTCCTCTTCTGTACCTTGCACAGTAGGTCCGTATGCCCATATTCTGTCTGCTGAATGTGATTTAGGATGTTTAAAAGGAAAACAATGTTTTCCTGTAAATCCGAGGGAAATTTTGTCTCTGAAGTAAAACATGAAGAATTAAAAGGAAAAAAATCCATTCATTATGTAATTTCCTCTCCCATTTATTGTATTTCCTTTGAAAAATGTAATCTGTGTGACGCTTGGATGTTGCAGTGAATTTTTGTTAAGAAAATCTCGCAGGTGATTCCAAATATTTATTACTTCCTTAGCGGAAAATCAGTTTCTAGGGACCTGATGAATGCTTTTCCCCCTTACATCATGGTCGCACTTCCTTGTTGAATTTACTGTCCAGCTCTAGAAAAATAAATGAATCTAGGAAAGCTGGGTTTATTTACTCTGCTACTGGAAGGGGTTTCATTCAGTCTCACTCCTGTTTGGATAGTTCCAGCTTTTTAACTTGCCTTTACGTCCTCTTTGTTTCCCCGAGGCAGATTGTGTTACGCTCCTCGGTGCTTTTTTGTGTGTTTCCGTATTCACAAAGCCGTTCAGCCAAGGTTGGGCTGGATAGCACAGTGTAGCAGCATCAGCAGCCACTGGCCTTGCCCTCTGAGGGTGCTCCTTATGCAGGGTGAACAAATACTGGACACTGTGCTCTGGGAAAACAGCGGTGTGGAGCCGGAGAGCAGTAATACGCTTGTTTGTGTGGCTTGCAGAGAACGCTGCCTATAGGTCATGTTTATTCCAGCCATTTTAATTTCATATTTAAAAAATAAATTAAATCAGACATGCGCTTTTTCTTTTTGACTGGTCACGTTGGTGTGATCAGAGCTGTAGGGAGAACATTGAACTGGTCACGGCTTAAAACATCAGTAAAATGTGCTCCATTCTACAGCCTTGGGGTTGCTCAGAAGAGCTGGTAATAGCTGCAGCTCCAGCTCCACTGCCACCACTTCCATGCATGCACTGGAGTGCTTTGGTATTTGTTGGGTTCTCCGTTTGCCACCTTGCCAGGGTGGCACAATGTGTTGCTCTGAGCCGGTTTTGTAACACTTAGCTTTGTTCCGTAGGACTTCTGCCAAATGCGGTTTTTGCTTTCTTTTACATCTCTGTGTATCCCAGCAGAGCTACAGGAAAGCTGCTCTGCCTGCACATAGATCTTAAAGAGAAGTGGTTTTCCTCATTCAGATATTCAGCCCTTCAGAAACATGACCCCACTATTTTGGTTCAAGATAGATGGTCCAGAAAGGAAACAATATAAGTGTCATGAACACTTTGAAAATCTTGACATGTGCTGCCATATTTTTGTGAAGGGATTCCTTAGTGGATGCCTTTGCCCATAGAGCAACCAGAAACTGAATGTGTGCAGTATTTATTTTTTTTAACAGTATGTGTGTGTGTATATATATATATGTGTGTGTGTGTATATATATATATATTATATATATATATATATATATTTTTTTTTTGGGGGGGGGGAAGGCCTGAGATTTTTTTCCCCTGCTCAAAGTTGTCAAGCTCCATTGTTTAAAAGCTGATGTTGAAATATGTTGAACAGCTGGTGCCCTTGGTTACAAATCAGCATCATTGTGCCCCAGGTGAGGCATTTTATTCAATTTCTGCTTTGGGTGCAGTATTCCCTTAGCTATCAGAACCCTTCATGGTTATCTATCTTTTTTCCTTCAGACCAACAAGAATTGTTGACATCTGGGCACCTTTAGTTAAAATATCAAACCCCATTGCTTCATTCTGCTGAAGTGTACGTATGCTAACAACTTTGCTGAACAACCCACCACAACAGCCCTGTTGAGCACCTGAAGTAACCCAACTGTTACAAGCACCAGACACTGAGATGTGTAAGCAACGTACAAAACCTTCTACTCCATCATGGTGAAAAAGGGTTTTGTTACCAGAAGACTTCTGCATACTTAGGTTAAAAGACTCAGATCACAGTTGCTAATATTAGAGTTATAAGTGTACTTTGGACTCGTATATGAATCAAGACTGCGTTTTGGAAAAGAGTGATAATGCAGCTCTCTCTGGCTTCTGCAAATGCAGTCACTTGTTCAAGAATGTGAGTTAGATATTTAGCATGGGTAGACAAGATGCTGGCTGTGGCTTTAGGGTGAATGAGGTGATGGATTGCTCACACTGGTGGGCAGCTGGAGAATCCTTAAGCCCACCATGGGCAGGACTTCCAGGACTCGTGAGCAGCAGCCTGTGGTGCTGTGCTCAGTGCTCCAGCAGCATAAATGGTGCAGTAGTTTTGTCTGTTCTGAACAAGTCGAGAGACAGAAATACTTCTGGTCTGATTCATTAATAATGGTATGTTTGAGCTTCCACACCAAATAAGGTTGTGGTAGCAACAAAAGGTCAATTTTCTGTGACTTTTGCCATCCATGGTTGCTGTTATTGCTTAGCTTGGTGATCAGGTGCTGTGATAGAGCAGTTCGCTCAACATCTCAGACATGCAGCCTAGAGCCTAGTGCAGAGAAGTTTTAAGAAGGGAAAATATGTTTTCTCTAAACAGTGTAATTGGGAGCATAGATAGACAAACAGAGCTCTGACAAGTATTAAATGGTGTGTCCCAGACCCTTTTCTGTCCCAGTTTGTACTTCACAATATGAATTTGTAACTGGAAAAAATATCAGTGTTGTAAAGGTTTAATAGCCTTTAAAGAAGCACAAAGCAGGGCTTTCGTAGGTTATTAAAATGTTGGTTAGAATCAGGGTTCCTGACACCTCCAGTGCCGCAGTTTTCAGTAATCCTCCTTCCAGTGAAGTCAACGGGAGTTTTGCCATTGCTTTTAGTTAGGTTAGATCATTCTGCAGCAGAAAGGAATAGAAACAGCAGTGATTTATTGCGCCAGCCAGGTCTGTTCTAACCACCAAAAATTCCCTTTCCTGTAGTCACCTGATCCTTTTTTCACTGCTATTCTAGCAGAGATTAAAAGCTGTAGTGTACCAGCAATTTTGGAGACTTGTTCAAATGCACATCTGTCTGATGTATCAAAGCTCTGCACCCTGGTATCCAAAAGTTTTCCCCAAATTATAAAGTGTGCACATACAGCGAGGTTTTCTCTGTCTCTCCCCAGTGCCATCTGGGCTTTGTTTATCTGTGTGTGTTGTGGGGGGTTTAATGTGGCGTCCTCGTGGGTAGCCTGGTGAAAGAAGTGGCTTTTGCATCCTGTGACGGAGGCACTAAAGCTCATGATCTTGATTATTTTATTTCCCCCTGACTTTCCATTGCCTGTGACCGAGGGAGCAGTGCCTCCTGGGGAAGAAGGACCTCGTCTTCGGTGGTGCAGTGAGTCGGGATACGACTTGGGATGAAAACTAAGACTCAAGGCTCAGCATCCCTTTTCTCCGCACTGTCCCAGTGTGTGTGAACTCAGGTAACTCACACACAGAGTAAACTGGGTACTGTGAGCCATGGCCCATAGGCACTGCAGCTTTTGCCAGGAAAGCAAAAATTTAGTGCATTCTGGTAGGGTTCAGCTCCCTCCAGGACCAGCACCAGCCTCTGCCATCACTGAGCTGCCCTCCAGATCCACATTTTGAGGAAGCAATATGAACATCCTGGGGGCTTGTAGGAGGGCAGCTGACATGTTGGAGGTTTTATCTGGTGTTTTGTGTTCAGGTGAGCCTAGATCTCCTCTTTCCTCCAGCTCCATCTATTTCAATTTGTGTTGTTCCTCTAGAAATTAGCTTGATAGAGCTATGGCAGTTTATACAAGCAGAAGGTCTGCTACCATCTGTAATTCTGCCCTCATACTGTTGAAGCATCTCACATACACAGTGTTTTTTATATATTTTAAATAATGAATCGAGTGTTACAAGAGGTCGGTCTCTGTGTGAGAAACAAGGGGCTGCCCATGTGTCCCCCTCATGGTATTTGCAATGCTACCCATCTTTCCAAGTGCTGTGATGGAAAACGTTTGCTCGTGCTATGTGGTGGTTTCTCTCTGTTACCCCTTCCTGGGTTGGGTGGCTGATGTATCAAAGTTAAAATTTAAGCTTTAAGTTGTATTCCTACAAGGTGATACAATTAGGAATAGCAAACTCCTAATAGTTATTTCATCACGTGTTAACAAAGGCCTTGCTACAATTTTATTTATTCATTTTTTAATTGCAATTTTACTATTTCCAATTTCTTCAATCTCCTGTCACTATTTCTGTGAAGCAGAGTATGACCCAGGCTGGACTGCAAAGGTTTTTCTTGCAAGAGTTACAAAGAACCCAAATGTGGTCACAAACCTGATCTTGCTTGCGTTCACTTGAAATCTCACTTTACCCCACACCATACTGGGCTGTCAGATTTACATTAAAGCTGATAAGATAAATTTATTTCTTTGGATTTCCTGCTGTGAAAGGAGCTGTATATTTTGCTGACATGCTCTGATTTTGCTGAAATTGTGACAGAAGCTGGACCCTTTCCAGGGTCCCTGCTGTGGAGCCAGCCAGCTGTGCAAGCTGCTGTGGGGTTGGTGATCCCCTCCCGGCAGGGTACGTGGCACTGGGGCAGCCAGGCGTGCAGACTGCCATGGGGCTGAGGATCCTGGCATCGTGGGATCTGTGGCTGAGGAGCAGGCTGCCAAGTCACTAGGGCCCCATTTTTTCTTTTGGAAGAAAACCAGATTTTTAAACACTGAAATCCTGCATTAGGCAACAGCCTTTCTCTTCCCAGCTCCGGTTATTCCTGACCCTGGAGGAAGAGGACCATCCCAAACCCCTTTCTCTCAGCCATTAACTATTCCTTGGATGTTTCCCATCTAGGTATTTGTTTAATGTGCTCCTTAAATCCCAACAGAAGGAGATACAGCCCAGACAGCAAGAGAGAACTCCGTTTAGTCTAAAAGAAAATGTATGAAAACTTCATTGGTTATTCCATGAAAAAGTTCTGCAAAACCTACCATGACTGCTTTAATTTTCAAGATCTGCTATGGTTATAAAACTGTTGCTGTCTCCTGTTCAAGAAGCTGAGTGAAATATGTAATATAAACATGCACTCAGCGTATGCAGGCTTATCCGGTACAACTGAAGGATGAAGGGTTTGGGCTGGCATCATCTCGCGTTACAGCACTGTTTAATCCCAGTCCAACAGGAGACATAGCCACAATCAGCAGTAGGTAGTCTGTAACACAGCAACACTCATTAAGAGAGGGTGAAAATTATATATTGATTAGAAGTTTTGTCATATCCAAGAATGTGACAGATGGATGATTTATAGGCAGGGAAAGGTTATTTACTCTTATTTATTCCAGCCATTAAAACACCCCGAGTTGCAGAGACCTGGAGAATATGTGCAGTAATTAATAATCTGACAAAGAAAAGAGTTGACATTGTGTATGTCCTGTTAGCTCCCATCACCAGAACTGAAATGCTGCTAAACCCTGGTGAGTCAATTCCTAGAACAGCTGTGAGACGTGGGGGATTATTAGCATCTCTGGTTTACAGATGGCACTGAGGCATGGAGAGGTGGATGAAATGCTAGGATCTGACAGTGCTGGGGGAACAGAAATGGCTCCAATTTTCTGAGGTTTAACTGCAGGACTTCCTTTCTCCCACTGCAGCCTCTTGTAATAGAAAGTAGGGTCTGGCTCTGAAAAGGTTCAAGTTTTGCTCGAGCATTTTGTATGATACTGTTTGAGAAGGCAGTAAAGAAGGACAGGGAAAATCTTCCATGGAGCTCCAGCTGGAGCCTCAGAGGGATTTCTAGCCAGTTAATAGATTGGATTACATCCAAGAAAGCAGCGAGAAGCTGGCAGACCAGGGCCACTTAAGCTTCCTCCTCCTGTTGCCCCAAGGAAGCAGGCTGTCTTAGGTGAAATAACTGCTCTGTCACCCACATAGTAACCTCAGACAAGCCCTGGGAGAGCGATGGTCAGAAAAGCTGTCTGCATTGATGGAAGTGAGATTTAAAGGGAATGTATCTGTCTGTTTTGGCAGCCTACATGCACGTTTCCAACAGCAAGATGCTTTCTCATATGTGATATATTGGTGCAGATCATAACAGCCTTAGCCTACTTGGTTGGATATGCAGGAAAATAACAGAAACACTATGGAAATAATGGCTGCCCTTATGAGTGTCTGCCAGGCAATCAGGAAAACCAGGCAGGCTTTCAGCACTAAGCCTTCGTACTGCCCCATTAATGTAAGTGCCTGGACTCCTCAATGAGCTTACTTGCCTCTTTCTCCTCCAAAATAGCCAGAAGAGCCCCTGACCTATGGTGAAATTGTTATCCTAATGGTTTGACGGCAAGAAGAGGTTGATTGATGTATTTATCATAAATAACTTGAGGCCTGTCAGATCTAGCTGTATTGGGCATTCAGGTGGCAGGTGACCATCTCCACTAGCAAGCATTTAGCTCACTAAATAGATGGGATGGAATGGGTGAAGGTGAACAGTTCAAGTGGCACAGAAGAAATCATGGATAACAACAGTTGGTCCATCAAATGATGTACTCAGTGGTTGTCTAAATGAATGACAGCTTATAAAAGTAATTTTAAAATCTCACCACCTCTGTTTGGGAATTGCTCCATGAGCTGGTTTGACTGCCTGGCTGTACTATGATAAGCTGCTCTCCATGGTTGTGTCTTTTTTATAAAACTCAAGCTCTTTGGGTGGTGTCTGTGTTTCCTGAGTGTTGGCATTAGCAACATGTGGTACTAGGCAGTCATGGCATAAATAAGAGGCAGTGATCTCTAGAGAGCTATGTGCTGGTCTTACAAAATATTAACTGAGCTTTTAGGGAGTAACATGTTGGATGTCCCTGTGAGCCTGCCAAACTGGAGCATTTGGCACGTATGACTGAAGTTCTGAGATTCCATTTATTACTTTAGTCTTCATCAATACCTCAATGATGGGAAAAGAATATCCTGTCCTTTTAGGTGCTTAAGATGTTATCAGTGGGACAACTGAGATTTCTCTCTCTTTTCTTTGTTGTCTTGTAGGTAAATTTATCCTGGACACATCTGTCCTTTCTATCAGTGGTGCATTTGGAGGGTGTTTTTTAACCTTTGAATGGCATCTGATGTCTAAAGAGCAGGTGGATTAAGGGTTCTTCTAAATCTTTTAATGGGGCTGCAATTCTCTGAGTTCTGGTTTCAGATTTCTCCTTTGGACCAACAGTGTTAACTGAGATTTCTCGTTCACCCTTGTGCTGGTGCGTACTTCTAAAAACATGCTAAGGGAGGTAACCACTTCACTCTTTTTCTGGCTGTGATAAAGTTAATCCCCAGTTTGATGTCAGTTCCCATCTTCAATTTTGTAATTTGGAGATATTCAAAGAACAGTTTGTTCAGCACCCTCATTAAGTATTTGCACTTACTGATTTGCAACTGTTGATTTAGGCAGATTGAGCTTGTGAGGGGCCTCTGAAATCTTCAAAGAGTATTTACAAAAGGTCCAAGACAACAAAGTTCTTCTAATTGTATCCTAAATTCAGTAGGGACATAATGCTGCTGGTTTCATGCTAAAAATATTAGTTGTATTCAAAAAAAGAGAGATGTCCAATTTGCACATCTATCACTTCTTGCAGAACACAGTTGTTTTCTCAGGATATTTTTTACCTGTGCACTAGTAAATAAATAAAAGCAGCCTGTAAAATGAGGAATAGCTTCTCTAAAAACGCAAGGAATTCCAAGCCCACTAGATGGTAATACCAGGTAGTGTAGAGGATGAAATGATGATGTATTAGATCCTCTAAAATGACATAAACCAATGCTACTGCTTCTGATCAGAATTTTAGAGTGACTGGGTTGTGCAGAATGTAAACTTTTATAGCACTTCTTAAATGATTGCCTTTGTCTGTGGCACAATTTTAGGAAGCTGTAGCTGAAAGTAAAAGAGAGATAAGGACTGGAAATGAATCTTTTACATTATGGTCTAATTTTAGATAAAGGGATACATTTTGGTGAACTTTGGAAGATGCAGATTATTTGCTGAGTAAACCCAGGCTCTGTAGCAACAGATTTTATTCTGTTACAGCACTACTCATCTACAGTGAATCCATTTTTATCAGTCAAGGTACTGAGTGATATATTAGAGCCAAATTTATTGCTCAGGGGATTAAAACTGCATAACAGTGCAAAGCTGAAAGGAGTATTTTTCTGGTGTACTTTCAAGGCATATGGGTATCTAAACATGGAAACCAGCTTTCTGTCATCTTAGAATTCAGATAAAACAGCTTAATTACATTGAGGCATTGCTGCAAAGAGTACAAATACAATCTTGAATGCACTGCTTCAATTACTCTGTTGGAAAGTATGAAAGTCAAGCTAACTAAAGGGTGTCATGAGATGACAGAGTAAGGACAGAAGGAGAAAGTAGTTGAAAGCAATTAACCAATTACTTGTCCCTGTCCTCTCTTTATAGGTGGTAAGAGAGATGAAGTCATGTTATTGGTACACACCAGTGCTGTGACTGAGATCCTTCCATACACTGTCATGTTGAAACATGCTGGATAAAACCCCAAACAACAGCACCAAAAAAACCACCAGCCCTGCAGTTGGTTAAAACAGACTCAATTGTACCAAGTGTTTGGGAATTACAGATTTAGGAACAGAAAGTCCTTACAGTGTTGGCTTATCCTTATTTTGGGGACATGAGTGAAAATAGAAATATTATGAATCCCACAGGGAGGACACAATCAGTCCTCTGGCTCTTTCGAAAATGTAGAGCAGCTTATTGGGTCTCGCATCTTCTAAGCTGAGTAGGAAGGTCTTTATCACGTCCTAATGAAACATCTCAAAGATGTGGTGTTCATCCACTAATGATTTAAACCAGACAATGTAATGTTATGAGAAATTCTTTGGAACATGAGATTTTTTCCTCCCTTTACTGCAGAAGCTCAGCAAGCTCTTATCGAGTTACTGGTGACGCCTGATGGCAACCATCAGGGTGATATCTGTCCTGGGAAAAAAGCAAGGGGAGTTTCAGGGGGTGGCATGAATCACAGGGAAAGCAGATGGAGTCTGAAATGCATTGCTTGAAGACACCTTCAGCATGCTGCATACTTGTCAGGTCCCGACAGACATCTTCTGAAAATTGGTCCTTTCAGTAGTTATTCTGTGTAAAGGTATAAACACGGTTTGCTTGTCAGGATTTTACATATGTTTCTCATAAACTCTGTGTCCAGGTATCTAAGGAACAGTTTACAACTTAGCAATATGTGAGAATGGAAAACATTATTTTTGTTGTAAGTATTATTGGCTGGGTCACTGAAGTTTCTCATAAAGCATCCAGTGCGTCTGAGGTGCCTGTGTCCCTGAGGATCCTCTGTGCTCGGAAATGGATGTAACTTGTGGCTCAGGACTGACTGCATCACACACTTAATGAGACTTTGAAGTTTCCATAGGAACTGAAATACTCTGTGTCATTCAAAGTAGACATTGTTGGCCTTTTCAAAGTGTTTGATGTACACGGGCTTGTCTGATCCTCATCCCACAGAGGCTAATGGGAGCTTTGCCATCAACTTAATGAGAGTAGGAAAGAATCTGTCACAAGTTGTGATATCCAAGCCATGGATTATTTTATACAAATCAAGGTCTTTGTCTTAGTTGCTATTTTTTCTTATTGCAAGTTTTCTCATTGTGATTTGTCCTCCAAGCATACCCGGAGACCCCAGCTATGATCAGGGCTTCATTAGGCCATGCACTGCACCAATGGGTACTTGCAGCAGAAGCCTGCCCCAGATTGCTTGTAGGGTAAACAGGGAGATGGGGAAAAGCTGGCAGGGGTTCTCAGACAGGACACAGCCAGCTTGGAGTGGCCATCGAGGCTGAGGGGTGAAGCCAAGGCTCTTCTGTCCAGGTTCAGCACTCTGAAGCACACATCTCTGGTTTGTTCTGGACTAATTTTGGAGCTATTCCTACGGACCTGAGGGAGTTTTCAAAACTGATTGCAGCTGGAGTGCTCTTTGTCCATTGCTGTCTGAGGGCAGCAGGAGAAGAGCCAGGTTCTTTCCTAATGGGGAATTACGGTGCCTGTTATGGAGGTGAATAGAAGCCACTTAGGCCATCTGGTCCTGTGAGTAACCATTTGCGTTCTCAGGAAAGTTGTTCGGATATTCAGTGTTTCATTGTGCTGTGCGGTGGAGTTTCAATAAGATAAACACAAATTGAAGTTTCCCTTACTGACTTTTCAAAAATGCCAAAGATCCTTGTTAAAACAGGAGGGAAGCAAGGCTTTTGGCAACAAAATGCATCCTTATATTCAGTATCTTATGTTTTCAAGGTGGTGACTGTTTGGGTTTCTTTATTCATTATACTATGTTGGAGAGGAAGCAGTGTATGTTTTCATCTGGTTCGTTATTAATAAGGGATCCTTAACTTCATAAAGCTACTGTGAAGTATTTTACTCCTATTCCTGTACTCGTTGACTTCATTTGTCTGCAGTTCTGTGGCTTTACACATCCACAGCTCCTTCTGGAGGGGGGATTTCTTTTCTGTTGTTTTGCAGAGGCTGGTTTATTTCCTGGACCAGTTCTCACCCATGGGAGAAAAGGATTCAGTAAAGCTTACAAGCTCTGGGTTTGCTTTAACTAATTCATCTAGTCTCTTCAGGGCAATAGTCCAGACTTTTTCTAACTATAGGGCAAACACGGTATCTGTTACACACACCAGAAAAGGAAGCTACCACTGTGAGCAAAGACTACAATGCCCACACAGGTAGATTTATTTTAAATGTGTTGGTGATAGACATTAAACCAGGATTGAAATCACTTTCTGCTTTGCAAGGTTTTAAAATGGTTGAAAGCTCACTGCCCAAGTCTGTGTTGAGGGATACTTCTGTCCTAAACTTTTAGTGAAATTAATTCACTATTGAAATGAGAAATATTGCAAACCCGTCCACGACTTCCCTGTAGTGAAAGTAACCAACACGTACAACATGACAAGGTGGTATTGCTGCTAGGAGCTTTCTTCTGTATGTGATACTATTTGAGAAATGGAATGCTATGGTGTATTTAAAGACTGTGTTGTAAAATGCATATGCACAGGGGGTAAAATTAAGGTTGCCCAGGCAACCTTAATTGTGGCATTTCCTGATTTTTGAATGCTATTTTGTGCAACCTTCTCGTTGCCTCAGAGTGGTGCTTGCTTGCACTGTGTTCTATTTATATGCACACGGTATAAACTAAAATAAATGTTTTGTAATGTTAGTGTTGGATTTCAGCTAGTTATTTGTTCTTTGTTTCATGCGGAGTTGTTTCGTCTTTCAGGTTTGTTTCTGAACATTTTTAACAGTTAATAGTTAAAGGAAAGTATTATCAATTTTGTCCTTCCCATGCTGAAGACCACACTTTTCAGTCAAACCTGGTTGTACAGAGGTAAATGATGGCAGGAAAGAATTTGACTAAAGTGATTTCTATTTCCTTTGGTATTTTTCTCCCAGTTTTGCCATATTTCTTTATGAGCTTTTCAATGAGCAATTACTTCTTCTACATTTTAACTCTACTAAAGAGATCAGGGTGGAAACCATAGCATCCAATCAAAGTGATGTAATCTTCAAGGGAAAAGTTGCTTCAGCCTGCTATAAGTAGAAATTACGCTTCTTTTTAGCAGGTCCTGGATCAAGCTGTCTAGGGCTTCTAGGAGTGAGTGCATCCAAATGGATTTCCTCCAAAGCAATTTTTTTTTCCTCTCTTGGCTGTGCTTTTAATAGAAGAAGTTATTTTAACCCTCATCAATTTCTAATAAGTCAGAACAATGAAGTTCACTGAACCATCTGAAAATGTAGCTGATAGGTAATCTTAGAAATCGAACCAAGAAAACAAGGAGCACAACCAATGATGTATGGGGAGCTCATAGAAACAAAGATGAATGAAATTAGTTTTATTGGAGGGGGGAACAGGAAGGAAGCAGATGGGCAGAGCTAGCTCTAAATCAGACAGTTTTAAGTATGGTCCAGGTTATTTTTAACGTTATGCCAGTGGTCCTTCTAATGGTGGAGGAACTGTTCTGATTTCCTGAGGTCTGATTGATTGAACAATGAAACAAATGTTGTTTTTAGCTTTGACTGATAGTGAAATCAGACTTGCAATGTAACTGAGGGAAGGAACAGGTGAGTAATTAATTCATCTTTAGTACCAAGCTGAGTAAATCCCATTGCCCTTTTGAACATGAGGGATGAGAGTGGGTTACTGCCTTCCCAAAAGTGTGAAGGGGCATGGTGCTGGGGTGGCACCTCTACCCACCTGTTCATGGCTTTCAGCAGCCCTGTATCCAACCTTGTAGGCACAACCTCTTTCTAAAAATGTTTCCTCAAATGATGATTTAAAATTAGCATTCCACCCCGACACATCATATGATTTTCTAGCAGCAGCAGCAGTGGAGTGAATTTGAGTGTTTAGGACACTCCCAATATCAGCTGTTTTAATCTAAGTACAACTAAGGAGGGGTCTGATGTCCTTCTTGCCTGCTTTCTAGGCTGGAACATGCTGTTCCTTTCTCCCATCCTGAGCTTTGCAACATACTTTGGGCCAGATTGTCTGTGGATGTAAACAGCCAAAGTATCATTTGAGTTTATACAATCCCAGACAGGTCCTCCTCCCCCTGGGGGCTGGGGGAGGGCGGAGAGTATCGTATTGGCAGCTTCATCGTAATTTCCCCAAGTCTAAGCACTGCAAGCACAAGGAATTTTCAGTTACAGAGACATTCAGAATAAATCACTCTTATATAATAAGAAATGCACAATTAAGTTAGTTAAGTAATCTACTTTATACTAATACCCTACAATAATGCCAAATATGTGCTTAAGGTATTTTAGTGGTTGTGGTCCTAGAATAGGTGCAACTGATTATAAGGTGCATTTGAGTTTTCTCCTTGTAGTCTCCTTTTCCTCCTCCTTTTAGTGTCTTTTGAGGCAGAGATTTCTTGCAAGACAAAGGAATTGAATCCTCGATTTAATATACAAAATGAAATTCAGCCCAAGTATTGATTTGCTCAGAATACTGTCATAATAAGATCATGCAATGACTTGCAGCATTTTGTGCCAGATCCTGTTTCTGTCAAGACTACTGGGAGCTTTGGCACCGACTCCCTTAGGAGCAGCTCCAGGCCACTCACGTGTACTTGAGGCTCTCACTTACTGGAGCCCGAGGACGAACTGGTCTTGGAGGTGACAGTACATGGCTCAGAAAACCAGTGTGGATTGATGTGTGTTTTTTGATATGCTGTTTTCAGTCACTTCACAGGCCACTTGTAGCCTCTATGCCATGTGATTGTCACTGCTGAGCTCCTGTATCAACATGGCTCTTCTGGCCAAAGGCCTTTGCACAGATGCACCTCTACCGACACAGCTGTGCTCATGCTGCCTTGGAAAAGACTTGAATAAATCTGACAAGCAGTTTTATCCTTTTTCTTACACATGCTGCATCCACAGCCCCATCAGCACAGTTGTCCTGGTTTAATTGCATTGACATGAAACCCTTGCAGTAGCACCGCTCTGTCAGCTGGAGCGAAGACCTCAGCGCATCCCTGACTGACACAGTGCACCACACAGGCGAAAATACTTGGGCACTTAAAAACACCTGCTTTGTGCTGGGTTTAACCTTTGCTTTCCTATTTCCTTTTCTTGAAACTATGACAGCCCCAGTGATTAAAATACAGTTCTTGGTCAAGAAATTATATAAAGCTAGTCTTGTTCCAGAGAGCTGCTTGCTACACACTGTGAAAGTCAGGTCTTGAAGTCTGTTACTTTACTCTGTGGACCCACCACAACTCTGACAAAAAAAAAAAAAAAAATAGAAACCTTTCCTAGCTTGTAACTCTGTATTTTATCTGTATCTTATCTGTATTTTTCTTGCAAAGCTATCTGTAAAAACTCTTTGTCTTCCACTAATGCTCCCAGTGGCACATGTACAACCCCAAAGAAGGAAATAGGGTTGGCCAGATGACACAGGAGACATAATTCATGAGTAATGGATTTGCATAGTGCTGGACCTGAAAGGATTTGTATTATTGCTGATGATGTATGAACCAGAAAAAAAAAAAAAAAAAAAAAAAAAAAAAAAAAAAAAAGAATTTCCAGCTGAAGGTGAAGTGGTGAAGTTTACAGCAGTGTTGTTTTACTTTTAATCTCAGCATCTTGCCATAGTGGTTCTTAAGAACTATTTGAGCCACATAGGCTTGTCATGCAGAGCCACAGCACACGGCTGAACAATGCCGCATGGGAAGACGGCACCAATGAACAAAAGGAAAGCTGTTCCTAAAGATGCAACAGTCCTCTGATGAGGAAAACAAAGCTTTCTTCTTGACCATGAAAATGTGATGGAATCTGAAAGTCAGGAATTCTTTCCATCTCCTAATTTACAACTTTCAGATCAACATCAGGGTATGTCATTGTTTGGAAAATTAATAACTTCAAGCTGAGTTTTGTCACAACATCCACAAGTTCTCCTTTATAGACCAGCAAAAGCACGGAGAGTTCTGGTTGAGTTATTCTCAGACAAGTCTGCTCATTTATTTACTTCAATTTAGTTTAGTTATCAAATGTAATTTTTAGGGCCTGAATTTTCACTTGTAACGCTTAGTTTTACTCTGTTATAATTCATTTTGAAGCCAGCGATGCTACACTGTCATAAGAATGAAGTAAGAGAAATCTTTTCCTTCAATCTAAAGAGCTATCGGGTGCTAACAGTTATGAGTAGAAAAGGCCAATATTTCCATGCAGCATCCTAAAAAGACAGACATTTAAGCCCATATAAGGACACATGGTTAATACATGCCTGCTTTCAGACATACCGAGTCTCTGTAGACCCCGTTGACAGAAATGGAAATGGAGATGTTTGCTGCTTATGCTCATGTAAGGCTTTGGGTCTGCTTCCCACATGTGTGTGCCCACTACTGGAGCACCCAGGCGTTTGAGCCAGATGCTCAGCTCCCCAAACTAAGTGCAGATCCACTGCAGTCAGCAGAGCTTTGCTGATTTACACCAGCTGAAAGCGCGTCTTCCCAAGTTTGGTTTCAGAGGTGTTCAGGTCTTGGCATGCAGTACTTTTGGTTGGTTTCCAGAAGGTGCAGCCATGTGATGTCTTCCCTCACTAGACCCAGAGAAGGGGAAGTGAGGCTCAGTCCTCCAGGAGAGCTGAAATAAGGCTTTCTTCAAATCTTATCAGTGCTTTTCTAACTCCTGATCTATAGGACCAGGGCCAAAGTGGGCTATTACTGAACAACGTGAGATGTACCCTTTTCTGAAATAAGCTGCTCCTGTTGCCTCTTGAGTGCTCTTGGCCTCAGGAGCTGCAGACAGGGATCATTATTCAGACTTGACTTGGCACAGAGATGCAGTCACTAAGCTTCTGGGCTGGCTTCAAGTTGGTGCAGTTGAGCAATTTTATACAAGGCCAATGTATTATTTTTTTTTCTTGTAAGAGAAGAAAAAAATTCAGATTCTTTGAGCTTGATTGGAAGGAAAATGATCCTCTACCACTGGATTTCCCAAACTGCCATGTAATCCAAATGTCTGGATTTGACCAAATTCTTGTAAGAGGCTTATTGATATCTGAGCCATTGTTTTAACTTAATGCTATCTGATGGGTTCGTTATACCAAGTGCTGCAATGTTCAGAGCTTTATCCTATTTGTTAAATTGTGGATGAAGAGGTTCATTGGAAGATGAGGTCCCTTTCATCTCTTTTAGGAATGAACAAGTCCAGTATTCGTTCATTTAATGAGTAACAGTTTGTGGCATCTCTTGCAGCATGGCCTTTTTGATCTGCTTTCCAAATTTGCATGCCTAGGTAAGGCAATGTATTATTTTGGTGGAGCTGTGTGCATAAGATGTGGTGATCTCTTGGAAGTTTCAGTTCTTTATCACGGGAGTCAAAGTCCCTATTTCCATTACTCCAAATTTATTGCAAAAACTGTTCAGTATAACAGATCCTTGCTTGCTTCTCATAATGGATTAGATTCACTGGCATAATTTCCTATTTGTTCTTGGCTAATGGTGTGACTTGCTAAATGATTACCTGTAGCTGCCAAGGCTGAATTATGTCTTCTTACACCTTGTGAGGATGAAAACATGACAAAGCATCAATCAAAATGTTGAATTTGAAGCTTTTGCTAGTAAACCAAAACTGTCAAAGGGCACATTACTAAAAGCAAAGAATATTTCTGTACGGATACTCTGTTGCATACTAAGGATTTCTTTCTTTTTTTTTTCTTCCCCAAAAAAATGTTAATGATCAACTGGGAGTCTCAGGGAACGATTATAAATTGGCATCATTATCGCTGCAGCACCCAAATCATGCTCCTGCCCATGTTAGATCTAAATATGCCCAAATCATGCTCCCACTCCTGTTAGATCTAAATGAACAGAACATATTCGCAGCATAATGATGGATTTATTAACGCTGAACCAGACTGCATCCTGGTGATTACCATTACAAATGGGCTCTGATCAAGAAGATATTTTGGGAGGTGACGTGTACCCGTGTTGTTGCACGGCAGGAGCAGCACGCGGCTTGCACCCTTGCTGGGCTCCCAGGACCAGCTGCACAACCTGCCCTGTTGCCAGACCCGTCCTCGAGAAGTTGGATGGGAAGGAGAGGTGATTTTACATCATGAGGGCAGCGAGCATCACAGAGCATTTATTCATACTGATGCCTGGGCAGGAGAGAGTTGATGCCAGTGCAACAAATGAAACTGAAAACCAAAGAGTCTGGAGAAAAAAAGCTTAATTGATTCCACCTTCTTGTGTGGGTATCTTGTCTGTGATTTCAGTGAAATTTACAGTGATTAAATAGACAGAGGATCTGTAAACCTGTGATTTAAGTGTTTTTGGTTTTAAGTCATTGAGGATTTGGAAGAAAGGGTGTAAGTCTTTATGATCTCTTTGGTTATCAATAGGGGAAGACTTGGTACTACACCAAGTGAGAGACTGGCCTCAGGGCCTCTCTTTCCCTCTTAGCTAGCTCAGCTGCAGTTTGAACTAACCCAGAAAGTATTGTACACTGGGGAGCCGCTCTTTCCAGCCTCACTTCTTTCTGTCATTTGTATGAATTATGCTGTGCCTCTGACAAAAATGTGTCATATGTTAGCATAATATACTCCCCATGTTCTTACTGTATTTTGAAGCATTGACTTCATCTTTCTTTCCCCTCTCCTTGATGGTTTCAATGCTGTTGCATTCCTGGCATTTCAGATCGATCCCATTTGAGCCAGTGACGGCAAGAAAAGTTATAATTCTCATTATTTTATGTATCATTTTGGTGACGCAAAAGCATTGAGAAGAGTCTAAAGTCTTTCCCAGGTTGTGTACATGCACAGGTGCCTGCTGCCTGCCATCTAAGTTTAAGATGTATTTAAGCTCCTAACTTTTACTTTAGGCTCCTAGGTCCCTACTGAAATGAAAAAGAATTCAGGGTCTAGATTCATCGGAATATTTTGGCTTTTATTTTCCACTGTTTTCGGTGGCTCTTGTGTCCAAACTTAACAAGTCAGTGTGTGAAAGTGAAGCTGGTTTTGTGGGTTCAGGTTATGGAGGGAGTCTTGTATCCTCACTTGTATTTTGGTAATAATTTTATGTAAACTCTAAATGGGTCGCATGCCAAAATGCCATTTGAAATCTGTGCTTTGTTACATTAACTGCTGCTGCTGATGCACACATCCTCTTGATGGGGCCTGGCAAGAGTGGGGACGGTGCACCAGGCTGGGCTCCTGTTGGTTAGATACCTCCAGAAGTGAGAGGTCTTTCCTTGCCAAAACTGCAACCTCTACACCTGGACACTAGTGCTGTTATTGCTCCTACAGACACATATGGAGCTAGTTTTCCAATTGGCAGCAGCAGCTTATTTTTATTTGATGGCACTTGAGTCCTGAGTGGGGAATATGCTATTATTAATGACTTACTGAAAATCTTTTGTGGCAAATTTATTGCTAATGCAAAAAAAAAAAAAAAAAAAAAAAAAAATTATTTGGACTACCTTCTTTGATTGCTTGTTGCATACTGATGGATATATGTCAAATTTGGATTCACGGTAACAATTTCTCTGCTGACTTTGAAGCATTTACACTGGAAAATTATTGGGTTCATTTTGTCATTGTTATTAACGTAAATCTGAACTGTAACTTCCAGCTACTCGCCAGATGTTTCTCCCAGGTACTGTAACAACTACCTGGATTCGGCAGGGAGGGGTCCCATCCACCAACCCCAGGCAGTGGTGAGGTAGAGATGGTGTCACACGCAGTTGTGTTGCTGCTGTTACGGGAGGTTCAGGGTCCTGCTAGATGAGTGGCTGCTTTCACTCCTGAGCTAAGGTAACCTTCAGCAGATAGGAGGATCTTCACCTCTAACTACAAAGGGCATACAAATGGTGGGGAAGAGAGATTGTATTATGAAGCTGTAAAAGCTGGCAGGTGATGCTCCTGCTGCCTGTGTCTTGTTCTGTAGCATTTTAAGACTGATGGTGAGATCAGGGCAGGATTAGGAGAATTTGGTTACTAGCTAACTTTTGGAGGGGAAGAAGAAAACGTGAAGGACACAGGAGCTGTGCTGACCCTCTAAATCCTGCACACAAAACTGCTACTTCATATTGACAAGGAGGGGTGAGGAGCAAGATGAGATAAGAAACCCAAGCAAATCTTCACCGTTGGTTTTCAGTCCTAATAAACACTTTTAATATGATCTCTGACTGCTGGAGGAATGCAATGAGATGGAGCTAGAATACAGGGTTACACCTTTAAAAGGAAATAATAACTAAATGTAGGAAACTAAAGGCAGGCTAATGCTCAGCTGCAGCTGGCTCGGTGGTAAAGAAGAGCTGTCATTAGATACTGAATGTCTCTTGTGCTCTGAGGTGGAAAGTCATCTGTGTTAGCTCTCAGTTAGGCTCCTGTGCTGCCAGGTGCCTCTCAAAGCCTAGCGCTAGTTTTGATGGCATCGCAGCAGTACAGTGATGCTCAAAGCAGTGGTGAGTGGTTGGGGTTGCCCCTTCAAAAACAGCCTCGAAACACACAGATATCAATATCAATAAGGGTATTTGTGCTTCTCAGCCTGAGCAAGGGGCCAAAGTGATAACTGCTCTTACAAAACTCTTGGACCAGCAAGAGGAAATGTCTAAATTTGTATAGTCCAGCTTTGAAAAAACATTGCCTTTCCCTTTATAGAAAAAGGATTTTGTGTCAAAGTAGAAAGGAAAAACATTCCCAGACCCGGGTAAGGCCCTTACATAAGCCATCCTTTCTTTTCGGATGCCCAGCAGTAAATGATGCAAATGAAAAAGATACTGTGTGGGGAGTACTATTTCAGTGTAATCTTCCACCTCACGACTGATGCCTGAATGATTTTATTATAAGAACAACATGGTTTGGGGCACAGTGTCAGAAAGTCAGCTCTTGCCTGGAGCATGCATTTAAACATCAGTAACCCCTCTGTTGCCAATTGTCTAGAGAAATCCTGTTCCCTTACTTTTTTAATTTACTTTTTTTTTTTTTTTTAATTTAAATATTTTATCTCTCTGTTCTATATCCCACCACTGCATTTCATACACAAACCCACCTAAAAAGAGAATGCCCTCATGTAGAATGTCTTTTCAGCATTGTTATTGAACAGGCTGTAGCATATGTCGATTACTTCTTGCTAGTGTAAATTAAAATTGGGCATTGATGTTTGCAGTGTGACCAGCTCTTACCAGGGTGTGACAGAAAGGCTTAGCCACTGTCCCATGGTTCAGGAAAAGCCTGCAGGTGCTTTTTAGGCGTGCTGTGTTAGGGAGCAGTGTGTTTTGTTTGCTTTGTGCAAGGTGCAAGGAGCATGGGGAGCTGCAAGGATGCTGCATGAGCGACCTTGGGTTTCAGCCTTCCCCCAGAAGGGCTTTACTTCCAAAAAGTGCATGCAGTGTTGGTACTGCAGAATGGTTTGCTCAGAGCAGGTAGAAAACAGAATCCCAGAGACCTTGTGGAGGGACATGTAAGCAGCAGTGAAATTTACCTCGTGCAGACGTACACTAGGCAAACTGTCTGAGCCCTGTATTTTGTGCTGTCCCTCAGGGGCTGCACCAAAACCCCTTTAATTTGGGAGAAGGGCTTCCAGTCTTGACTGAGGA
The DNA here is from genome assembly GCF_009819795.1 of Aythya fuligula. Classification (NCBI taxonomy): domain Eukaryota; kingdom Metazoa; phylum Chordata; class Aves; order Anseriformes; family Anatidae; genus Aythya; species Aythya fuligula. The sequence continues at coordinate 24,038,630 of NC_045564.1, read as the reverse complement.
GTGCCATCTATATTGAAGGATATAATTAATTTTAAACCAGTCCATGCCATGTGTTACCTTCAGCCTAGTGCAGAAGTGTTATTCTGATATCCAGCCTCCCGCAGGGAGTGTGAAGTGGCTGTAACCTGTAGAGATAATACCGGGGCCATCCATCTGCAGCAGCTTGTGTTGCCCAATACTACTCCCTGCTTGGGAAATGGGAGTGCTGACCCAAATTCTGTTAGTCCTCATTTGTCTTCTTATTCCATGATTTGAGCTCTTTAGAGTGGATGCTGTCTTTACTGTGTGCATGGTGGCTCGTAGTAGATGCTGGAGATCCTGGGCCAGGAAAGCCCAGACTCTGCACAGTGGGGGAAAAATGTTTCAGTGGGATAAGAGCTGAAGTGTAGATCAAGCAGCTGCATTTGTAAGTAACTCCTAAATGATAAATCTTGAAACTTGCAGTACCATCTGTTGTCCCTTTGGAAGCAGTGATGTGGGCTTCTCCATCTGGGCAGCCCAGGGGAGCAGCTGCCCCTGGGGGGTGTCCCCTTGCCCCACAGAGGAGAAGAGTGGAGCCTTCCTCGCCCAGCACCACAGCACTGGCCTTTGTCTTCTGGGATGGGTTTAGAAGCAGAAGTGGGAGCATGAGGAGGGGCAGGATGTCGTCAGCTGATGCACAAGAAAAGCAGAGGGTTTGCATCACCCTCAGAAGCACACGCGAGGAGAGTTGTAGTGGAGCAAGCACTGCAAAGCAGAGGGGTTTGGGTGTTGGCAAGCTGGCGGGTTCAGTTATGATGCAGTGGCTGGTTTCTGATATTCAGAACTGCTCACCTGGCTGCTCTAGCTAATACGTTTGATTAATACATTCTCAGGTGTAATTTTAAACTAAAGCATGCTTCCTTGCCCTTTCTCCCCCTAGATCAGTTTGGTGCCCAGCCCCTGGCAGCAGTTGAGTGATGGGGCAGTAGAGATGGAGCTCACGATGCTTCTCAACTCCTGTGCTTTTGGACCTAGTGTTACTCTTGGCTGGCTGCGTCGGCACAGTGCATTTTACAAGTCTGAGGGAGTTTTGCACAACAGGGAAGTATTAAAGCAAAGGAAATGTTTTTTCTACCCAGCATGTAATTAAAATAGGAAATTCCTAGTCACAGGGGGTTGTAGGGATCGAAATTACAAATGGATTCAGAAAGGGATTATGTAAATTAATGAAAGAAAAGTCCAGAAAAAAAAATATTAAAAAATCAATTTGAATCTCTTTCTGAAGAAACTCTGAAACCACTGCTTGCTGGAAGAGTATCCTGGAGAAGAGTCACTCCTTGTGTTTCTGGTCTGGTAGCCTCTGGGTAAGGTTCCTCTCACCACTTCAGCCCCTCTTTGGGTTGGGCTTAGGGCTGAGCAGGTGGAGCACTGCAGCACTGATGGCGCACACTGTGCTGCCTCTTTCTTGGTGATGTACAAAAATATTTTTGTTGCTATGTAAAGTGTGAGGATAAGAAGAAAATAATTAGTGGAATAACTAAAGGAGGGACATGTGCATGTACATTTTTCCTTGCTTAATGGGGCTAGCACAGTGAGGTTTCTCCCAAAAAAACAGAAGCGAATTCCTGGGACCTACGTGCATGCTCAACTTGTGGATGTGGGTGCTCTGTTCCTGCTCATGGCTCTTTGTGTACCGGGCAAATTGGGCTTTTGAGACACTATGGAAGCATTGTTTCTGCAGTAACTCACTGTCAGGGTATTATTTGGCAAATAGTTTTCAGCAGCAACACGTTTGAGAAAATCTGCAAGGTTTTGTTTGAGTAATCCATAAACAATATTACAGGCTTAATTTGGCAAATGAATTAATTACTTTAAAGCTTTTACTGGCCTTTGATTTTAGGGCAGGTAGTGTTATTTTGATAGTTGATATCGCTTATGTGCCTGTTTAAATGTAAACATGCCTTATTGAACTCTGAATGTCACCTGTAGTAATGAGTAAGAAATCAGTGTATTTTTTTTTTTTTTTATCAAGCATGGGAAAATACTGATGTATAAACATCTTGCAATTCGATTTCCTTTACAACTTATTTAAGCGCTTAACAACTGCAAAAGCCCAACTTCAAACACTTCCTGCAACTACTTAGGGATTAATTTGAATTAAGATAATTCAAGTGTTGGCATATAACTACGAGTCGGGCTTTTTTTTAAAAAAAAAGATCTTTGCAAAATGAAAGGATTCTTTTTTTTTTTTTTTTTTTTTTTTTTTTTTTCCTAATAAAAACAAACAGCTGTGTCTCCCATATGGTATTCTCTTGTAAAATATTTACATTTGAAAGGCGCCCAGACTCCTTGTAGTAGAACACAATTTAAACAATGAGCGTAAGTGAACAAAAATCTATTGTTGTCAGCTCTGATCGCAAAGGTTTTAGCATGCACCTTCCCTCTGCTGACCCCTTCATGCTCGGCATTGGGCTATCGTCTTATTGGAAGATTTCCCTCAACAACTACCTCAGTGTTTCCCTTTCTAAAGAAAATAATTTTCATCAGGAGTCAACCTGGTGCAAGTGAAAAGAAGTGTGTGAGCAGAGAGATGTTATGACGGAATCAGGGAAAAAAAATCGGTGAAAGAAGGGTGTGATTAGTACATGAAGTTTTGCAATGATTCCCTGCTCTAAGCTGCAGCAAAATTGGCTGTAGGAGAGTCTCCCTGGAAGCACCATTGCTCCTTGGTTAGAGGAAGCAGTTTCCTTGGCTGCATGGCTGCCAGAATCTGTCTTTTTAGCCTACTGCAAGAATAAATGTTAACTTTCCAGCTGGAATTGCTCTGTTTGCTTTCACAGTGAAAACAGAACTAACAATTCTGGTAATGTTATTAAAAAATATTTGTCATGTCAAAAAGTCTTGCTGCCTGTAATTACATTTAAACATCCCAAACTGAATAGCAACATTCAAACTCGCCTAGAGTATTTGATTAGGCTTGGTTAATAGTTACTAATGGGTGTGCAGCTTTTATGTGTGACTCAAGGGAGAGAAAGGGGGAATTAATGGCAGGCCTATTTGGAAAGCTGTAAATGACTGAGGAGCTCTGAGGTCTTGAACCTCATCTTGTCCCATGCATGGGAGAGGGAGGGGGGCTGGTGCCAGGCCTAGTTATAAAGCAGAGGGTCTGATTTTACCAGACTAAGACAAGATCTTAATAGGAAACAAAACTGTTTGTGTGTCTGTTGAACACAAGGGTGATAGGAGGTTGTTTTTTTGCTTGCTTGCTTCCTTTTTTTTTTTTTTTTTTTTTTTTTTTTTTAAGTTTCTGCTTTGTCTCAAGCCCCCAGAAATCTCTTTGCTGGCTGTGTTTGCTGTTGACGTTATGCTCTGCAGTGCACGGGGACCTCGGTCTGTAGAGTTTCAGCAAGGAACAGCGATTACAGGCTCTTTCATGCTGCAGCACGCATCATCTCCTGGGTTTGCCAGACACCCACAGCAGTTTCCTAAGACCTTGCCTCCTGGCGAGTTGTGTTACCAGTCACACGAGCAGTATCACTGAAGCTGTACTGCACTCTCTGACATAACCACAGTGTGCACAGGTAAAGGTGCTTTGCACAGAGCATCTCTTCCCCAGGACCTGGTCTACCTATGTGGGCCTTGATTATCCCACAGTGATGTCTGCAGCAGGCCTTACAGTGGCACAGTGTATTTATAACTGTGTAGGTACAAAATCACATCCCTGACCTTGTGGAAACTGGGTGCAGACCTGGATTTAGTAATTAGAGAAATCCATGCAGCTTCACTTTCCATTTTATGTAACTCCTCTGCACCGAGCCCCTTGGCATAAGCTTCACGTGGTCAATGAAGACGCAGAGGTGTGCTATGAAGGAAGCTGTTTTACCCTGTGCAATGTCATTGTAACATCCCAAAGAATTAGTTTCCAGCACAACTTCTCTCTTTCCCCCTAGCTTTTCTGTTCTTTCCATGTCGAGTGAGGACTTTCCCATTTGTAGTAAAGGAGTATTTTGCTTTTTGAATTATTTATCAACTCCATCTAGTGCTCCTCAGGAATAAATAGGAGCTCCTGATAGGAAGATAGTTATATGCTTTTTGGCAGTAAGCCAACAGATGCTCCTAAAAGTTACATCTTATATTACGTGTGATGTTTGGACTTTGAGAATAGTTTATATTGGGAAATAATATATTGTCGGTGCCTTGAGAAAAGCCATGAGACTAAAGAATGTTTGTTTTTGTTGCTTAAAAGAAGATTGTAAGGATAATGTTTATGACACATCTGATGTTTGAGATAAACTTGTTATTGGGGTGTGAAGTAGTGTGCCGGTTTGCTAGCTATTTCGAATGGAGGAATTCAAAGTCCTGGGGTATAGCAAATGCTTAAAAAAGTAATAAAATAAAATAAATCTCAACAGAATCCCAAGAAGTCAGGAAAATACAGGAGCAGATAATGTGGATGCTGAGCTGACAGTGTCCTTGAATAAGTCTCGATGATGGATTTCTCACACAAGTGTTAGAAACAAATGACCATTTAAAAAGAAATGCAGGAAAGGGATGGCTGTTTCATACAGAAAGCACCTGGCATGTCTACGTTGGTTTCAGAGACCTCCATCGCCCTGCTGTGTTTTGGGGCAGGTCTGGAGGAGATGGTAGGAAGATAATAACAAGTTCAGAGGGTGCTGCTTGAAGGAAAACAAAACAAAACAAAAACTAAATCAATGTTTTTAACCCGTCGCTGGCTGCTGCATTTCTCTTTCGCCATGTGTTGCCCTGGAACAGCTGTCGGCAGCTCTGAGCACACCAGGCTCAGAGCACACAAAGGCTCAGAGACACGAGGGTTATGACCTAATGGTAATAGTGCTGCCATTTATTGTGTGGCTGCCAGGGGACTTCCCCTGCTTTGTCTGCAGTCCTGCCTAACCTAATATTCTCTTTAAAAGGCTTCCTTGCACAAGGAAGAATTATGAAATCAAACTTTCTCTTTTATTGAAGCAGCTTGTGTTTACTCTTGATGTGCTTGCTCAGAGAAGCTATTTTTGTCACCGCTGGGGAAAAGCAAGTAGGTTCCTGTGCACCCTATTTAATCGGTTGTTTCAAAGGGACAAAAAAAGCAGGTCAGCAGTCAAGGGATCTTTTATGTTGGTGGCAACTGTTATATTCTGCAGGATTTATAATCTAGATGAGGGAGACAAAAATACTTGGGGAAAGATGTTCTGGCTCTGTAGAGAAAAAATGTTAAGCGTTGCTGCAAGGCTGACTGTAAGTCTTTTTCACTCTCAAGCTTTACTGTATTCATTCATGTAGCGGTGTAATTTTTCACCACAGATTTTGCCTTCAGATTTGCCTGTTAGGTTCTGTTTATAAAGTCCGTGCACAGCTATTTTAAAACTAGCTGTAGTCTGTTGTTTCTTACTGATGGGATGGTGGGAGGCATGCATTTTTTACCTACTTGAGGGTGTCTATTATATTCCTGCAACAATAATGTGCAAAAATACTGCGGATCATCTGTGACTGGTGATAGTGATAATAAAAACAAACCAAAACCAAAAATAAAGAAATGGTGATCAGTTCCAAGGGTGCAATAGAAGGTAGGTCGAATCTCAAAGGGGCAGCAAGGAAGCAGCATTGTCCTCCAGTTCTTAAAGCCCAAACTCTTTGCTACCGACATTGACTCAAATTTATCTTTGGTTGTTAGCATGTAGCTGACCTGTGGTGTGTATTTGGACAGTCCTTTTCAATACAGTGAAGGGCAGCAGTGCATCTACAGGCTGGCCAATTCATTATAATTAGTTTTGCAAACTGGGAAATCCAAAAGAGCATAGGTTGATTAAGCACAGGGCAATCAGAGCTACAAAATTAAATATAATATTGTTAGGTCTTTACTGTGCCCAAAGGATACCTAGAGGAAAAGCAGATTATAGATATGCCATAGCAGAGACCATAGGATACAGTCCAGAATTCTGTCCAGAATTATCCCCAATGTTTTTATTCATCTGTAGTTAAATTTAACCTTTGGTTAGACACATTTAACTTGAGATACATGTGCTACAATGGGCAACCTATAATTCAGGTTCTTGTATCTGTGGTCGCTAGCTGGTGCCTAAGCTGAGGTGCCTAAAGTAAATATTTGCTTGTTAAAATCTTCTTTTCAGGTTTTCATTCAGAAAATGATAAATGGATGGGCAGGAACAGGAAACATTTAAATCCTATGAACATAAAAGCATCATGTGGCAGCAGGAACAGAATAGTGTTTTTTTGCCAAATGCCTGGGACAGACGCAGGGACCTGAGCACCCCCAACATACTTGTGATGCCGGCGCTCAGCCACATGGTGAAATTCTAGCTCGCCAACTTTGTTTCATTACTTGGAGAATCTGTTTCAAATTTACTTATAAGAAAAAACACAGTGCAAACCAACAAAAAACAAAAAAACAAACAAAAAAAACCCCACCAACAACCTATTAAATATGGCTCATTACCAAGTTTATGGGATATCTGTAATGGATATTTCTCAGGCTTGTAGGTAATAGAGGCTGCCCTTTGGAGAGTTACCTAAAATGACCCTTTCCATGTTTAAATCATTTTCTACCACCACTGCAAAATGAATTATAACGATATTTTAAAGGAAATGTGTATTAATTAAAAGTCTCCTGAGATTCTTCAGCTGTGGTTCAGATTTGTCACAATAGTGAAGCTGTCGAGTGTCTGAGGTTTCCCAACTGCATGTTGCACAGGGGGACACTTAACATTTTATGCCACAAGAGGTATAGGAAAGGCCAGTCCCCCAGGCAGGGGACACTGGTGTGGCTTCTGCAGTTTTGAAGGAATTCTTCAAATTCTGTAGGAATCTGCAGTTTTGAAGCTGTCCTTTGAAGTTTTTGTTTGAATACCCTTAACATGTCTTTTCACAGACCTTTCTTATGATAACTGTAGTTCCCTCAGTCTTTCTCAAGAACTCGTGCTCTGGAGCTCTGCATATTTGCACTCTTCTCTTCTGGCCTTTATCCAATATGTCCATATCTTTTTTATTATTGCTATTATTATTTAGTTAGCGTTGGTTAGTTAGTGCTTGCAAACAGCTGATTGAGCAAAATAGAAGGCAAAACTGAAGAATTGACTTTTGGTTAGTCAGCAAATTTGGCTTGTTCCAGGTGGCCAAGTGCCAATTTAATGAATTTCTTGTTGTTCTGATGCAAGTGATTGGGATGCCTTCATTTCCTGAAAGTTGCAATTCCCTTATTCTCTCTTTATTCTCTCCTGCTCCAACCTATAGTATTTACTTGCTGCTAGGTTTCAGATGGGATTTTTGAGTAACCAAGGATGGAACGAAGAGATACAGCACAAGAAAATGGAAATTTACTGGCTGCTGCGTTCCATCCCATCTGCAGGGTGATTTATCTCTATCTTCATCTGCAAACCAGCTGCCCTCTACTTTCTAACTCTGATTCAGCCCTCCTTCCTATTGTGGCAGCAGTCTGGGACATCAGAAAACTCTTCTTGTGTTTCCTTGCTATCCTAAGACAGCTGAAGCTGTATCAAAGCTCCGTCTGTGTCCAAGAACAAAAGTTTCAGCCACGGAAATATCATGAACTCAGTTTTTCTGTGTTTTGTGAATGTAAATCTTGGATGGATGTTTGCTGAGAGCAGCGATCCTTTACAGCTATAAATGAGAACAGAAATATGGTCCTGCTTGTTTATAGAAAAAAAAAAAAGAAAGAAAAAAAAAAAAAAGAAAAAAAAAAAAAGAAAAAGAAAACCCACATGGTTTGGGCTTTTAGTGATGTTATCTTTTGGTTGCTGATCTGTCCAATGGTTTTCAAATTATGATTTCTAAAAAGTTACTCATAAGGCATCTGCTGAAGGATTTTTGGCCTAAACAGTTTGGCATAGTGCTGGTTTTATGGGATCTGTATCTGGGTTCTTGACTGTTACTGCTTCTACTAGCTTATCGTTTCTGTGCTGATTTGCAGCTCTGAGCTGTGGTTACCTGCGGTAATAATCTTGGCCTTTTCCACTGAATAAATGGACTGGATTCAGAAGTGGAGTTGCAGAAAAGCTGCAAATCAGGCCCACATGTAGAGACTTCTGGTTTGCAGGAGTATGGCTCGAAGGCGCATTTCTGTCGGGGGGGATGTGCCGAACAGGCCAGGGCTCACAGATGCCAAAAGATTGGGTTCTGCAGTGAAAATGCCCCGGTTGCAGCAAGGCTGAGGTGACTTGGAGGAACAGCTCTTTCTTAACCTGGCAAGAAGACCACAAGAAAAACATCTCAAATCACACAGCCTTCTGTGAGAGAGAGGCAGCAAAATGCACAGCAACCCAAATTCCCTTGAGGCTGTGTAAGCCTGCGAAAGCAAGAACAACTGTGATGGCTGCATGGCTTCTTGGGGTATTCTTGGTTTTGTAGCAAGATGTGGGAGAAATTCCGCTTAATCTAATAGTGTAAAAGTCTGTTGTATCTGTATGACAGAGCAAACAAACACCAACAGCAACAAAAGAAAGAATAAGAAAGCGCTGAACTTTCCCAAAGCTCAGAGCGGTGTTTTGGGATGATGGAGACCTGTGCCTGACTGTTCCCACTTCTGCACGTTTAGTAGCCACAGAGTGCAATGTGGTGACAACAGGCATTTCCTGGCTGGGCCTGTAATTCTTAGAGTAGAATGCTTTCCATGCCTAGAATACCAGATAAGATCTGAATTTCCTGTTCCTATAGCTGAAGAAAACCATCCATCTGACCAGTCATTTTGCTCAGCACTTTCCAATCCACAGCTGACTAAGTGCTGGAGAATAGTTAAGATCAGACTTTCAGCCTCGGAAAAATGAGGCTGGTGGAAGGGAAAATGCTGTTTCTGTTTCTGGAGGCAGGGAGCTGAGGAATGGTGAGGAATCCCCAGCCGGTACGTGCTGCTATGTGTGTGGTAGCAAGCAGAGCTGAGCAAGGAGGGGTGGATCTGCGCTGAGAGCCACTTGGCGTGACAGGGAGGATGTTTGCACGCTGCAAGTTTTGGCTGTTGCACTTTGGGCTGACCCCACGGATGCTCAGATCAAGCATTTGTGGTGGGGTGGATCAGCCATTTGAGTATCATCCAAAAAGATGCACTTTGGGTGCCCCAAGCCCACTCTGCAGCATGAATCAAAGTGCAATAAGCAGGGCCAACTGGAAGATGCCTTCAAAAATGCATTCCCAACCTGTGCTGAAGTATTTGCACCTACCTTCACCCTAGCTGAGCGTACCTGCATGCCCAGTTTACCACATGTGTTCCTCAGACCAGCCATTATTGTTATCCTGACTCTGAAGGGTGAACACTCCTCCAAAACGACATCCTCTCACGTTTCCCTTCCCCAGCGTAATGCATTTGCCTCTGGCACTCAGCTTCCCTCCAGTGCCTCCACCTCCATCTCTCCCAGGGACATCCGTGTGCACATCAGCACCGCTCCCAGTCAAGTGGTTGCTATTTTGGAAGAGAGCAGAGAGGATACCAGCCCCTGTGCAGAGCACTTACTGGAAGTGCCTGACTGAGTCACAGCAATTACTGGGGTATCTGAGGTTAAGGGAGTGATGAGTAATTGAGGTCTCTCATTTTAAGGATGCCAAATCCTGGCTTCTTGTGCACCCTATGGAGAGAAGCAATTTGCAAGCCTTAAGTGAGGAATTTATAATAGCTTTTTTTTTTTTTTTCCTTCTTATTTATTTATTTATTTAAGTGAGACTAATGGTGTCTCTAAAGCATCCCTTTGTATCGATCAGAGGTGTTAGGGCAGAGAGGGCTGCACCCTGCATCCTCCATGGGAAATAGTGCAGGGCTGTGCTCTCTACCAGACCTGCAAAAATTGTCCTGAGACCTGACCTTCCCTGCTCTTGCTCTGGGAAAGGGAAGCTTTGTCTCACATATATCACAAGGGCACGCCTGGAATTTACCTCTGGGTGAGGATGTATGGAGCAAGAGCTCTGGAAAACCAGGGAAGATCAGATTCTCACTGATAATCTTGTGAGCGTGCCGTGTGCTCTTCTTTATCAACTGGTGCGCCACGTCCTCGGCAGACTAACGATTGATGCCTGATAGCAGACGTTCCTGGGAATACAAATCCCCACGCTGCCATGTTATGCATTCATAAGGCAATTATCAAAATGGAGGTGATCTTGCTGAGCGTATAATTTGGATGCTGAATAATCCCACTCAAATGCAGTATCAGTGCAGAGAGAAGGAGTTGTTTTTGCATGCTTGAATATGTATACCTTAAAGCAGAGAATACAGCCCAGCAGATCCAGTAGCTAAGCCTTGTTAGTATTGTGCACCCACCGGCAGAGCCTAGATGTTTTACTGCAATTGCCTCACCCATTTTTCCTGAAGCAGCTTATGTTGCAAAACGCTTGGCAATTTATCTGATGCTATATATTCCTATGAATTATTGACTCCCTTATGCCCTTCTATCAGGTGTACCAGATGGTCACTCCTCCTTTCCTTTTTAGGCTCAATGTGGTTTTACTATGGGCTTTTCCATGCCTCTAAAAAATTCAAATTTGGCTGTTGTTAGTCTCTTACCTGCCTCCCATTACCAACTTCCCTTCCCTTCCCTTCCCTTCCCTTCCCTTCCCTTCCCTTCCCTTCCCTTCCCTTCCCTTCCCTTCCCTTCCCTTCCCTTCCCTTCCCTTCCCTTCCCTTCCCTTCCCTTCCCTTCCCTTCCCTTCCCTTCCCTTCCCTTCCCTTCCCTTCCCTTCCCTTCCCTTCCCTTCCCTTCCCTTCCCTTCCCTTCCCTTCCCTTCCCTTCCCTTCCCTTCCCTTCCCTTCCCTTCCCTTCCCTTCCCTTCCCTCTGGAACTGCAGCCCATACAGATTTAATTCTCCAACTAAAACTACAGAGATGTCATTCCAGTCACTTCTACCCTGAGGCCAGACAGGCTTGTGGGGATTTTTATCATCTAATGAAAAGCTTCCAGTGACACAGTCTAAATGAAGAATAATATCATATGTATCTTGCAGAAATAAATTCAAAATCTAAACATAATTAAAATTGCTTTTAAAGGAGGACACATCATGCTGGATTAAAAATGTGCAAAAATTCTTTTTAAACATGTTTCTGAAAAACGTTGGGTTTGTGTCTGATTTGCTGAAGTAATGAGAGATTTTCAGAGCAATCAATGTTTGTCTAAAAATATTGGCTTCCAGTTCTGTAGACTGCTTGCAACCTGGGTGGACGAAACCTTTTACAGAACAGGTCTTAGTATCATTTCTTAAAGGCCAGACAAGCAAAGAAACCTTTGTTTGAATAGATGCTTTCATCCCAAACTCTGGGCAGGGTTGCTCTGGGACTGAAGGGTGGCTCAGCAGGTCACATCTTTGCCCTTCCTTCCCCTTAGGATCAAGACAAAGCAAGCTGTGGCAGCTCCTGATTTTTGATGCTTTATGGGGCTGTGGATAGTGTGTATTCACAAGACAAGCCTCCTCTGCCATCACACTTGTTCCCAAAACTTTCTGAACTTGGAGAGTGTCTTTTACCACACTCCTAAAGCTTAAGATCTAAACCAGAAATGAGACAAATCAAAACATTTTTACCCCTGGTGGTGCCAAGGCCTGGTTATGTAGGATGGTTTTCGAACTCTTCATTTTATTTATTTATTTATTTATTTATTTATTTATTTCTTGTTGGTTAAGCCGGGAGCCCCTCATATAGCCCTTGGTCTTTCCCCACCACGAGCGGGCTGTGGGGTGCTGACCCCGCTGCCTGTGCAGACCCAGCTCCGCCACGGTGCTTTCTGCACTGGCGCCCGCTCAGCCGCAGCCTGGTAATTGCGCAGCCAATTAGTCTTTGTTGCAAGCATCTGTGACAAAATATACTTTGTTTTAATAACAATCATTATTTGACAAGCCACGAAAAAATTAAAACAGATGCAGCCATTATGTAGCTGCTTACATTTGCGTGGCTCTACCTGCTTTCTTCAGTCATGAATGAAATTGTAGCTTGTTTGGGGAATACAACAGACCCCTAAATATGGTGATCAGGCAAAATATTTTCACCCGGCTGCCTTCACATAGAGGAGCTCATACACCAGAGCTCCCAGTGGCTCAGGGTGAGACAGTGAGCTGGCAGACTTCTGAATTCAAAATAAATTCAAGTCAGGCTCAAAGGCAGGGATGGGAGGGAAGTTTGCCGCTCCCCTGTCCTTTCCTTGTGTGAGTGTTAGGTCCCCATAAAGCTCCAGATTAAACTATAATATGCAGGTTATATTTGTGTGAATATTTTGAAAAATGTTCTCCCAGGAAATTAATTAAAAATCTTTCCTCCACCTGTAATGGTAGGAATGTATTTCCTGGTAATTTAAGTACCAGCGATTATCATTCTTTACATTGTTCAGAAATTATTTTCCAGGGAAGAATGCATTAAAAAATTGCAACATCTGAACTCTATTTGTATGAGAAATACTGTTTAAGAATGTCTGTCGTGGTTAAGAAAAAAACAATGTTTGTCTCAAAGCCTGTGATTATATTCTCCCATTTTCTTAACATGCTTATTTTCAGACCCACTGGAGAGGATCACATAAGGAATGGTATCTACTGTTAGGAGTAATGGGGACTTGTTACATGCTTTATGTATGTCCTTGTCTATAAAATATGAGACATGGAAAGAACTTCAGAAGGAGATGTCTCAGTGTAGGAGCCACACTTGCTTTTTCCATGTTGGCACTCACTTTGCCTGAAGTTCCCTTCCTTTACATCAGATCCTTCTTCAGAAAGCTCTCTTTCTCATCTGTTTTTGCTGCCTCCCTTTTTTCTGACTCTGCTACCTCCTGTTAAAGTAAACACCTTACTTACAGATGGACTGCATCAAAGGGAGAGCCAGGATATGTAAAAAGAGAGAAATGCATGCCATGATCTTTGGCTGGTCTCCATTCTCCTTTTCGTGATATATCGTGCTGTGCCATGTGTCCTCTAGGTCCAGAACTACTCAGCTGAGGAAGAACTACAACATTGCACTGAAATTGCAAGTTAGATCTCCTTAGGGTCCCAGTGCCTTTTATTTTTATTTTCTTAATTTTGTAAGGCTAGCAAATGGTGGTGACCTGATGGAGGTGAGGTAAGGAGATAATGCTTGCAAGCAAGCCCTGGAGTCTGACAGCAGAACATGGAAGGGATGCAATGGAGCTACTTCAAGGTGTGCACCAAGGTGTGCCTGAAAGTGTCACCAGCCACAAGCCATCCTTGTGACACTGCCTCACATGGTGGGGTCTCATCAATCTCTTGTGCAGGATGTTTGCAGTGGGAAAGAATCGAAAGAATCTTCTCAATTATTGTTCCTCTCGATGCCAGAGGTCCTTAAGAACCTTAAATAACTTATATTAACTTTTTTTTTTTTTTTTTTTTAATAAAAAAAAGAAACCATAAAACCAAAAAGCAACAAAGGGATGTAAACGCAGTGTGCATGACTTTGGAAAGTTAATTATGAAAAGTAGAAAATCTGTTAAAACTATATTAGGAGACTTTTTACTAGTGAATCACCCCAACTTTTCAAACAATAATTTCTTCTCCTAACCATGGTTTTGTAGAGGAAGATGCTGAGTAGAAACTTCTTACACATTTTTCAAGTGATAATTTTGGGATGCAGTCATGTCAGTTGACTCGTCCAAAACACAGATGGTTTCAAAACGAGATTAAGGAAGCGGGAATTCCTGGCTCTTGGCCCTGAGCTCAGACCGTTTACCCTAACGGAGAAGAGGAAACCACAACACACCAGGCACTTGAAGTACATGCCATTAAAGAGAACACGAGACTTTTAAATTAGACCCAATTTCAGCAAGGTGCTTTCAGTGTACACTTAATGTTGTATGATTTATGTAATGACTTCACATGTTTTCCACAGGGTTACTCATACATAATGTCATTTGTTTGCTGAATCAAGGCCTAAATCAGATCTTCTTGTAAAACTTCCTAGTTAATTAGCGATCTCATATTATCTTGTGCCCAGAGCACTTTCCAAACTGGTATTTTAGAGCCTGTGGGTACAGTTAGCTTAAAATAATCAAGATAAATGCTACATTTGGAATGCTAGTCTTATCCAAATTGCACGTTCCCTAAAAATACTGTTTGAATAAGCACTACTGAATGCAAATAATGTTAAAGAACTGACGCAGCCCATGTGTACAATTCAGGATATGTAAAAGATCAGGAAGAAGAGGGGATAAACAAGAAAGATGTTGACATATTGAAGAATAAACCACTTATTTGTTAGATTTGTGACACAAATTTCTGTAGTAGCTAGGGCCCAGTGTGTTTCTCCAGCTGTTGTAACTTGGCGCAAACTTTAGGTTAATTTGTCAGCAGAAGGAGTAGAGTAGGATTATGGAGGAAGAGTGGTAATGTGTTTATACTATGTGACAGAAAATCTGCGTTTAGTTATTGTCCTTGCTATAAATGTCCCATTGGACAGTGGGCAAGTCTCTTAAACTCTGTGAGCCTCAGTTCTCTGTCTTCTGCTTCACATTTCTTTTATCCTTTGGTTGAATATTCAGCATTCAGGCTTTGCAGCCCAGAAGTTGTATGTGATTTCAGCTCGATAGACCCTGCATCTGATTAGTGCACGTAGGTGTTTCCAAATTACAAACAATAGCAAAAAAATTACAGTACTTAAACCATAAAACGATGCAAGATATAATATTCTGTCATTTTTATTTTGGGGAAAATAAATAAATAAATAAATTACTGTTCTGGCCTCATTTCTTTTGGGCCAAGATCCTTGTACAAGAAGCCTTGTTGTTTCCCCAGGTGAGGTACTGATGTTCTCTAGCGCCTTCTCATAACTGCTAAGACAACCGGTGTTATCTAGGGCAATGATCCAAGCTTTGGTGCTCCAGTGTTTTAACTAACCATGAGCCTAACCTAGATCCCAGTCCAAACTGCTTGTTTTCTTTTACAGTATTTGGTGTGAATGATACGGCATTCTGTCATCTTCGACATGCTTTTAAACATTAAGTGCCACTAATGTTTAAGGTGTATATTATATGGTGGAAGCAATTATTGTCTTGGGTGGAGCTGTGATTTGGAGCAGGTGATTTGTCTGCTCTGCACACACTGAACAGCAACTATACTTTTCTGAGAGCTCTACTTTAGAAAATATTTTTATTCTCAGAACTAAGGGTTGTCCATGGTTCTTTATATACAAAATATAAGATAAAATATAAGTTTAGAGGGAAAATATACATTTAGATCTTGGTATATGAGAGTACCAGAAATAGTGAGGAAACTTTTGCAACCTCAGCAAAATGTTCAGCTCAAAGAAACAATGGCACCAAATTTCTGTAATACTTCTGTTTCAATTGCACATTTTCCTGGTCCCCACGTAATGAGATTAAATCAGTTTACCAGTGTTTGGTCTTGCCTTGAAATGGCATGAAAAATATGGGACTTTGTGGTTTGTAAGATTACTCCTCTATGTTTCTTTCAAACTGGGTTCTTGAAGGAGATGTAGCCTATGAAACTAAATAATCCCAATTATGCCTTAGAAGCATCACATAGTAATTTCAGATGAAATGGTGAAAGAATTAATGCCATCTTGTCATCGTTTTAATATTTTTGATATAACAGTAAAATATATCTGTTTGCTTGGCATTGGTGCTGACATAGTGCTGTTGTGCATTAGTTCTGAAAACATGAGGATGTATTTAAAAATTCATCTTTATCACATAGGGTTTCAATTTCAATGTGATATAGCTTCCAAATCAATTAGGAAACATGGAAAAATTTACTCACTGGGTAAAATATGTCTATTAATTTGAAGTGCAATAGAAGTCTGTGTGGATGATTTTAATCTGTTTGTTGCCAGTAGTTCTCTATGGTGGAGTTAGATGACATTTTATGATCTGCCAAAGTTGTTTGCATTTTTGACACAGTTACATAGCATTACTAAGGTTAAGTCAAGGCAACCTCATGGAACTAAATAAGAAAAATATATTTTAGGCAGTGAGTAAAATGCTTTTAATATAAGTAAAATAACAGCCACTCATCACTGAGAGTCAGAAAAGGTAGTAGATGGACATGATTGCAAAAAAGTTCTGGAACTGTCCCACACTATTCAAGAAATCTCGTTATGGCAACAGGTATCAAAATGCACTGCAAATATTGTATGGCTTTTCAAGCTGTCACATTAAACACTTCTAAGAGAAAGAATTTTCAAACATCCTCATAGTCAGCCTGCCTCAGCCTCTCTTCTTAATGATTCCAAGTCTCAGTAATGATTTCTATAAGGAAGCTTGACCAGCAGAGAGCTCTGAATCTTACCTAGCCAGCCTGATCACAGTGCTACTGGGTCACGATCATATATTTCTCCCAGTGAATTCACAAAAAAAAAAAAAAAAAAAAAAAAGTAATGCCATGTATTAATCTGAGACATCCAAATACCTCATTTGTAAGTTCATTCAGATGCAAAGACAATAAAGTGAACTCTTCAGAAAAAGTTGCAGGTGTAGAAAGGTACTTAGCTATATTCCATGAAAATACAGTAATTTTCATTAGACAGCTAGCTAATACAGCTTGAAATCAAAGGTCTTTGAGGTTTTTCTGAAAGTCCATTGAAGGTAACAGAAGGATTCTCATTGAATTACTTAGGACTTGCATTTGAGTGCAAGCGTATGCCAATATTTTAGAAGTGTAAAATACATGTAATTGTCAAAGCAGCATACAAAACCACAGCAAACGGTCTAAAAAGCTGATGAACAAATCGATTAAGGGAATCTTCCACAGCTTCTCTTTGTATTGCAGTGCTGAGAGTTTGAAGATAACAGTAGGTGAGGTACAATTAAAGGAGTTTTCAATTTAATACTTCAAAGTATGAGGTCTGCATGGTAGATTATTGATCGCTTAGCCTTTATTTTATTACATGCCCTTGTGCAAATGACCAGCTTTTGACAAATATTAATTTAAATGCTCAGGAACGTAGCAGTACAATACTAATTTGATGTATATCCTATTTGATTTGAAGATGGAGAGGCATTTGTCTCCACAGTCTTTTCCCTGTATTCCTGTGGCCAATGTACAGTATGTTCCACCCATGAAGCAATCATTGAAATGAGCTAGGCGGGCAGACCAAGTGTTGGGTACATGGTGCTGCTCCCCAGGGGTCTCCCCAGCTTTGAGAAGACAAGCACTCTGTCCTGCCCTTTCAGTAAAGACGTTGCCAGTGGGGAAAAAAAATCCTGTTCTTCGTTAAACTTGTGTAAATTCATTGACATCACTCAGGCTAAAGGAGATTTAACTGCACGGGGAATTTAACTGCAGGCAGAACTTGGCAAAAATTGGAAAATCATATGGAATGTAATAAGTTTTGAGCTTGGGAATATTTGTTTAGTCTTTGCAAGCATTAAGTGGACCTTTTTCTTTTGTCAGTCCCTTTTTTTGCCACTTCTATAGATTGATTATGATGACTTCTTTTTTTTTTTTCCTTCAAGATTTCTTCTCTCACCTGGTTCTTTTTCATAAAACAAAATAAAATTTTGCAATGGTTCCCGGCAGGGGAAGGAGGTAGCATAGTACTGCAGTGCTCTTTGCGAGGCTGCTCACTGGCACGTACCTAACATCTTAAAAACTGAAGCCCATCATGGAGCCTGTTTGTAGATTTGCCTCTTTATCTGAGCTTCCAAATACTCCCAGAATAAGTTTTGGCCAGTGCTTTCCAGATCTGTGTGTAGCGTGGATGGGCCCTGGTGTAGATGATGTTCAGACACTACTGCAATTGCACAGGTGTAAAATATTTCTCTGTTGTACAAAATTGGCTCAAACCATTAAAAAAAAAATAAAATAATAATTAATAGGGTATTTACAGGTCCTTCTTCTGAATTAACCCTGTATAGTACCGGTAAGGAGATGTAACTGCAGATAACAATCTAACACTAACACTCAAGGGACTGGAATGATAAATGTTGACTGGAGTAAATGGACCGGATAGCAAAGGACTTCTCTGTGAGAGCATATAATAATCATTTGTACTTTGTTTTTACTTTGTGGGAAACCTCCAGTTCCTGAGGAAGCATTGTTCTTAGCAAGGGTCTTCTCGTGTTGCATCGTGAGATGTTTCTGTCTGTATAGCGGGATTTTCACTATTTTCATTAATGAAGAAGTGGTTTGAGAACCTGTAGGTCTCTGCATATGAGCATTCAAAGTAGATTATAACAAGTCAACAAGCTTAGGGGGACACTTTGCATGATTTAGAAGAAGCAAGGTGCAGGAGGGGCTTGAGCAGGCACTCAGCGTTGAATAACAAACGAGACTGTGGGATATGTGGCCAAACAGCTTTAAGGTGCTTTAGGGGAATGAAGGAGGTTTTCAGCAATGTTGGGAAGTTTTAATCATTTAGAAATGTTGGTGGGACTGTCATCACCAGCCATCACTGACCATAAGAGCCCGTTCCTGCAGCCCTCAGGCAGGGCTTTCCTGGCCTGGAATAGCTGTGTAACCACACCTAACGTGCCCCGACAGCGTTAATGTCTGGCAGGTCATTTCACAAAGCAGCTTTGGCCATAACTATGTAAGCATCTTGGAGAAAGAAAGCTCCCGATAACTAAACATTGTTATTAGCTGATGGTTAGAAGCTTATATCTTGCCTGTCTTATGTGTTCCCTGTCTACAGATGAGACTGAATATATTTACATTTCAACACAGAGGCAAATTACACTGGGATGCTTTGGTAAGCATTTATAGATAGGCTAACAGCTCCCATGCCATAAAGAACCACATAAAAAGGCCGTTTCTTGACATGGCCCACACAGTTGTGTTTGATGAACCTGAAAATGTTTTGTACAAAGAGACCTTGCAATGTTTTGTCTAATTGTCACAAAATACTAATGATGGATCCAAGTTGCTGTTGTCTTCCAAAAGACAGCAGGACTAACTAACAGGGAACCAAATCTTCCCAGAATCTTGCAGAATGACATAATTTGTTTCAAGATGTAAACTGCGGATGATTTGAAGGAGGTCTATAAAAAGAAATTGGATGTCACCCTTGCTAGCCTTGTGCAGGGAAGTCTCTGCTCAGTGTTTCTGTCTGTTGGGGGTGCTGCAGGGTGGTCACCCGTGCTCACAGGGGACACCCCTGGCTGGGTACGGGGTGCTGCCCTCTCCATCGCTTAAAAGGTTGCATGGAGGCACAGACCATGCCAGCTGCCTGCTCAGCAGTCTCTCCATCACCCACAGGCTGGCTGTGTGATTTATGTTGTTCAATGGCCGTTTATTGCTCGTGAGAACCCTGAGGGCTGAAGTCATTTATTTATGCATGGAGCCGTCCTGCACACAGCAGTGTAGTGTCTGGCCCTGTATGGGAAAGCCCCCAGGGCTATGTGTGAGGGACCCACCGGCCCAGAAAGGACTGGTGACTTTATGACACGGGTGTGCGCCTGGAGGAACTGGACCAAGGCCACTGATGCTTCTCCCACCCACCCACGGCTCTCAGCCGAGCTTGGAGGATGTTTGCTGGTGGTCCCTTGGGATGGGTGACTCACACAGCCCCGAGCCACCACTCTGCTTGCAGCTGCTCAAGTGCCTTGTAGGGTGGCTGCAGAAACACTGGAGTTTTCCATGTAAGCAGTGGACACACGCATGGATAGCATGGGAGGTGTCTCCTAAGTGTGACTGACAGGGAGGGCGATTGGGAAAAGTCTGGAAAATGTGAGTGCTACAGTACAGCCTCCAGGAAGCAAAGGCCCTTCACTCCCAGGAGACATGAGATATACTGGAGCCTGTGGTAGAAGTGAGAGTGCACTGCTCCCAGTGCCCAGAAATGTCCTGCTCTGCCTGAAGAATTGCTATAAATATATAGTGCTATTCCTTGTAGCTGTAGGGCTGGAAAACATTCTCCTAAGGGAGGGCTGGCAGAACAGTTAAATAATGTTTTTTATTTGTTTGTTTGTTTTGTTATGTTTTTTAATTGTATTTTAATTTTTAATTATTATTATTATTTGTCCAGTCCATATTCTGCTTCTCACTGGAAACAAAGATGTTTACAGTCGAGCTGGATTACCAAACTGTCACTGATGTTATCAGGAGTGATGATTTAGCATTTATTTATACCCACCCATTAAGAAGTGATGGACAGCGATGCTTCTGGCAGTCCGCACCCACCGTTATTTAAAGGAGCCAGTCACAATTTAACGCAATCGTGGCTTCTTGTTGTCTCAGAAAGCAATTAAAAAGTTTAATTAAAGTCAGCACTGTCTTTATTGCCTACAACTGTAAATATCCTAAAATGATCAGACATGCGTCTGCAGCCTTTGGAATTGTGAATAGTGAACACTTGCCAAAACACTGAAATGAAGGAAAGTGTTGGCATGCATTTAAAACCCATATAAATGCTAAATTAAATCTCTTAGATTGGATAATAATCTCCATATTTTAAAAAACTATTTTAAGTATATCTGTCTCAAAATAAAGCAAGAAGGAGGCAAAGGGAATGACATATACTTTAGGCAGAACAGCATTACTCATCAGACTTTTAACTTTAACGATCACAAGCCTTTTAAAAGACTCTCTTTGCAATACTGTAATGTAGACCATATTTTCAGCTGGATTTTTAGGACAAATAGAGTCAGTTGCTACAAGACAAAATCAAGCCTCTAAGAAAAAGCTTTTGGGAGGCACCAGGACCGCACCGTGGTGTGGAGAAGCTCGTCGTTTCTCCTGTGGTTCTTTTCTCCTCCCTGTGATGCTGGAGTCCTGTTTTTAAAGCTGTTGATTACAAAATTAGATGATGTTTGCTTTTTTAAGCTGTACAAGATTTTTCTTGAATTAATTTTTCTTCTATTTTAATTTATGTCTTTAATCAACGATGTTTCTGGCATATATTTTAGGCCAACAGCCTATAAGTTGAAACCTTGGTTTAAGGAGGAAATTCTACCAGCGTGGCCTGGGTGTAAGTGAGTTCAGATGCACAGATTTAAACTAATGAATGGATAATATGGATATATATGGGAAATCTTTCCCTATTTTGCTCATTAAAGGTTAAATCACAGGCTCAGTAGCTAACCTCTTCTGGATTAAATGAAGCTGTAGAGCCAAGAAACATCTGCATTCATGAAGCGCCAGAGTATTTGCAAAATGTGAGAAGGAATTAGAGGATGTAAACTATTTTTTTGTGTGTGCCCCTTCCGTTTTGCATCCCTCAGCCCGTCAATCTCACTAGGCCTGCAGAAGAGCGTCCTTTGTTTTCAAACAGCACCTCAGTGTTACACAGCAGACCTCACCCAGGATGCTGTAAAAGCCCTCACAGTCCATGTCGTGGGATTTAAAGCTGTGGGATGCTTGAGTGCTTTCCTTGTTTTGTTGTGTTTTTCCTTTTTTTCTGCATACAAAAATGAAACCTCATAAATGCGCATAATTACTAATATTAAACAGTCAGTGTGTGGTAAAAATTACATTAGATCTTGGTGGAGTTACAACGGCAGAGCTGTTCTTGCTGGTAACAGCCACACGCACAGCCGCTCGACCAGATTACATCTGCCAAGAGCTCAACTATTCTGCAGTCTATATGTACATAGAGACTGTTGCTGTGGCCACAGAACTGTTTTTAAAAAGGCATAGAAATTGTGCTTTGTGTTTCCCTGTCCCACCCTGAAATCACCCTCCTGGTGCCCACTGTAGGGAGTTGGTTGGTGTGAGAAGTCAAAGGCGCAGAGAGGAAATGGTTTGTGTTTTCTTTTCTGTAAGGAAATGCTCTGCCTGGGGCTAGCACCTGATTGCAGCATGATAGTGTTTTTTTTCTCAATGTTAGGAGGTAATTTTTAAATGAAATATGTGACCTGAAAGCATGGAGAAATCCATGTTTCAGCTGTCAGTGCTGCAGGTATTCTTCAAGTGTAGTTCTGCTGTTGTTCTCCTGTCCTACTTTCATTACTCATTATCATCAAAAGTCCTAAACAGGCCAAAAACATCATCTTTCAGAAACAAGAAAGTAGCACAATGCTTTTGGTCATTGGTGCG
Organism: Aythya fuligula; assembly: GCF_009819795.1. Classification (NCBI taxonomy): domain Eukaryota; kingdom Metazoa; phylum Chordata; class Aves; order Anseriformes; family Anatidae; genus Aythya; species Aythya fuligula. The sequence goes on along the minus strand of NC_045564.1, from coordinate 24,016,718 downwards.
TAAGAGGAAACATGAACAAAAATCCTCAGCTTGATATTTGGGAAATATAGAGGTGAGTGTTTTGACACACATATAATATGTGTGGCAGAGAGCAAGAGAAAAACTGAACTCTGACAGAATTCAAAATCTAAACTTTAATTTTGCGTTTGGGGTTCTGCAGTGGTGCAGCTTCTTCCTAGAGAGATGTTGCAAGTGGGCTTCAGGCAGTAAATTTGGTTAATCATAAACCTGATAAGCATGAATAGTATCTTGGAAGCAGGATAAAACCAGTAATAGTAACAGAATAAAATGTCCAAAAATGGAAAACCTTAAAGATATCGTAAGTGGTCTGTGCTTGTTATTGTAAACATATCTTAAACTTAACAGAACCTCTGTTTAGAATCTTCACATCTGTAAAATGCTATCACCAGACACAAGATTGTTTATCTCTACAAGGTTTCACCCTCCTTCCTGGCATATGATAGGGATTATTTAATACATGTAGTTAGCTGGAAGCCTTATACAACATTGTGAACCTCGGGTTTTCAAAAATTTTTGGTTGGGTTCACCAATGAATTACAAATTATATTTGCAAACAGTATACATTTCCTTGATTTTTGTAGTTGTGTTCTGGACTTTAAACCTCTATGATCTGTCCTTTGAAAGTTTACATTGATAAGCACGTTTCAAGGAAAGTTTGGGGACACTTGTGGTAAAATCGGTAGCACTGCAATCTCTGTTGTATCGTCTGTTAAGTCCAGAATGCAAAGTAATAAAGGAGTGAAGTTTTATAACATTTTCTCTTATGCATAATATATGTACTTCCAGATGAGACACAAATGGGACTTCTTGATATTCATCCAACACAATGCACTGATCATAATTTAATTGCATGCAGTAATTTCACAGATTTTATTGAGATAAAATTTAGGAGTTTGGAAACAAATTCATCTTGGGCTTATTTGAACACATTCAAACAGACATTCTGGGAACATGCAGAGCTCTGTTTTCCATTTCTTGTGTGATCTCCAGGGCTAAATTAGAGCAAAATGAATCATTAAAATGCTGCACAACTGCCACAATGGTATCTCACCAACCTGTAATTACAAATAGTTCCCACCAATTTGCCCCACTGACCTCCAATGAAGACAAATGAGTGTTTATTTGGCACTGCGTTGCAAATTGTCCTGCTTGTTTCTTGTCATTGTGCATTGAGCTTTTTATTCTTTTTGCTTTGTTTCTTTGTTTTGGGGGGAATCATGAGTTGGTAATATTTACCTAAAAGTAATAAAAACAGGAGAAAGAAAAAAGTAAATCTGAAGAAGTGAATATGTTGGCAGAAAAATCCATTTGAAGCCACTGGGGAATTCCTACTGTCACTTGAAATGGCTGTTGGGGAGAATAATACAAAGGCCTGGATTTTTAAATGTGATTAAGATAAACAAGCAGTGTTTCTTATCCTTTTGCTGGTTACAATCTAATCCAAGCAGCTCAGTGTAAAAGTGCATTTTTGGCCTTAATTGATATTTTTACTAATGTCAGTGCACAGTTTGGAACAATCACATTTTGCTTTGACAGCATAAAGTGTTGTGTAAGTTTTCATCCATACCACTGAACTATAAACATTGCCTCAGCCAGCCCACCAGAGCTTGAACGTTTGAACTGGGAGCCTGCTTGCCATGAGGACAGGGATGGAGCTATTTTTCGTGCTGAGAGCAGCATTGTCAGTGATGGTTCAGGGGGACATCAGCAAGGGAGTTTGGTCCTCAGGGTCTGACACAGCCTGGCTCTGAACTCTCAGGGGAGCAGAAGAAATTGCACGTGAAAGGCAGGTAGGACTGGACACTGAAATAGTTTACGGTAAGCCACCTATCTGCATTGCAATTTCAGTTTTAACTGTGAAGATCTGTAAGTACCAATGGATGCAAAAGCTCCCCAGAAATGCCTGTGGCAATGTATCCTTCCTGGTTATTTGCTTTGCAAGTGTAAAGTCTACCCTATTTCTTTTTAAGTCTGAGGCTGAAGTTTTTGTTAAAATCCCCAACTGTGAGCAGTGCATCCAATACCTGTGGGTTATTCTCCTTGGGCCTAGGGCATGCTCACCTTGAACCAAAAAGGTGTTTTGCCATGACTGTGCTTCCCCCTTACTCAGAGTCCCATTACCCTTTGCTTAGAGAGGAAACACAGAAGAAGTGTCTCAAAGGAAAAAGGGGATCCTTATTTTTCTTGTCTGTGGTGCAAATCAAGGCTTTGTCTGCTTTGTCCTCCCAACATAAATAGGAGATAGTGATTGGGGAAGCTGTTGTGGGCACATTTTAGTTTGCCTGTGGGAAAAGAAAACTTGGGACAAGCTGGCTGCACAGTCCTCAGGCCAAACCTACAGTGTCCAATGAAAGAGCTGAAGGCAAATGTTGGTGTGCAAAAGGGAAACAAGTGAAGGCACAGGTGGTAGGAGAGGACACAAAGTGGGTAACACTTCAAAGCTCACATTAATGAGAATAAATGGCAAATGAAATGTGAAAATGCCGTACCTTTGTGCCTGTCTGAATATAAATGTATCTTGAACCTAAGAGCAAATGTTGACAAGACAGAGCACAACTCCATGCATCCAAAACTGGTCTGCACAGGGGAGAGCACAGGGCTGTTAATGGCTGATGAGCTTCTGTGCTTTTCTGCCTCTGTGAGAGGAGAGGAGCTGTGCTCAGGGTTGGCCCTGTCAAGGTAAAAAACAGAGCTCCGAGTGCTGAGCCACTTGGAGCTATCAGAAAAGGAGTTGCTAGATATATGTGTTTGCATCCAGTGACTGCTCCTTGTCCTGTCCTCCTTATCCCTCCTTTCAATGCTGTAAAGCATGGGGCTGCACCAAGTTTCCTCTTGCTTCATTGCTCTCAGTATACAAGTGCATCTGTTCCTTCAAAATCTCTCAGGACCAGTTCCCCCTTTCTTAGTAAGGTATGTGGTAAAACAATGAAAAGTTGGTACTACCATGTGAAACACTGCTCGCAGAGTCTGTGCTGACTCTGTATCACTGGCCAGCTGGCTTCTCAAGAAGAATTTTAGCCCCTCTGAAATCTGTGAAACACTTTACAAGTTCACACGGTCTTAGTAGCCAGATCCTGCCAAGGTTGGCTGGGATCCATGGCACCTTGCATCCATGTAGCTCAGCATGTCAGACTCTTGAGCAGCATATTTGAAGCTAGTTGACAATCTTATATTTACCAAGCAAACCATGCCTGGATATATTCATTCTCATCATCTTTGGGTATCATTGTCAAATGACAAATCATTCCCTCCTTAGTTTCCAGGACAAACATCTGATCTGGTATGAGGAACACTGACAACTGCATGTAAACTTTAGGTCTGATGTGCAGATAAAAACTGTCTTTTAAGACACAACCCTCTCATGTCTGTCATGCTGTCTTCCATGTCAGTGAAAAACTCTTTCTGCTGTCCAGTAAATTTCTGACCGATCCAGTGATCTCTGGCAATATGACCATGATATTGACTACACAAGACCTATTCCATTGCACCAGATCCCATTATTTTTTTTATTTTTTTTTTTTTATCCCCCCCTGCAATTTCCAGATCATTGTCAATGATTAGTTCCCTGGAGGCACTCAGAGCTTCTGTATGTGCAACCTCCCAGCCCAGGGATCTTCAAGAAAATCAGAAAGCTCTTATTAAAATGGATTTAACTTTGCTAGCATGGTGAAGATATTTTGGTTCTTCAGCCCTTGGTATTTGCATTCTACAGTTTATTATAATCATGATCTTAATACAGAATTTAATTCCTTAGAAACAGGAGCCTCCATCTACTGCAACCTCCATCTCACCCAAGGTATGTTGAATAGCTCTTCGGAAAAGGGAGTTCACATAAATAACCAAGACTTCCTCACTAGCAGCAGTAAAGGCTCAATTAGAAACGTTTACCTGGCAAGGTAGGAAAGGATTTCAGTTTGGCTCATTGACATCTTCTGTCTTTATCCAAAGAAAGTCAAGGTATTTTGGGCCTGCCAATGCTGGAGAAATCAAATCCCACAACAAGGTCACCAGAAGTTCTATTTTAGAAATGATTTGTTTTTACCTTCTGCAAAGATAAGAAGAGTTTAAAATGCTTAAGTAAGAAGCATGCATCTTCTTGGGACCATAATTCAATCTTGATGGGACTTCTGAGACAAAATTTGCAACTGTTGTCTTCATTCTTTCCATTCCATTTATAGATGTGTGGGAGAGCTACAAAGTTTTAATGGCAAGGCTCCTTTCCAGTCTTTTATTTGCATATGTTGCACAGAGGCCTCCCAGGTGTCTGTCAAAAGTGATCTTAGAATTCCGTCCAAACCGGGCAATATATCCATCAATTTTCTTTCCAGAACTCGAAGAAACATGTAAAAGTTGAGTTCACAGGACATTTGGGTACAATGGCCCAGATACAGACATTATTTTAGATCCACTCCTTCGCATTTGCACCTTCTGCAAAAGTAATTAAAAAATTAAGACTCTATATTGGCATAAAGTAAACTAAGCTCAGCTCGGCTTGCATACATCCTTTTCACCAGACAACTTGTGGCACACGTAGTCAGGGCTCAGTTCTGTGTGGGCTAATCAGAGGACGAGTGCTTCCCAAGATGTACTTACTCCAAGGGTGTTCATGTCTGAAAAGCTGGGGTTCCCAGCAGGCTTGTTTCTCAGAAAAGTGTAGCTAACTCTGAATCCTGAGCAGTCCCAGCTTTAGTAATTTTGGTGCTCAGACTGTCTGATTGCACTGTGGAAATACCATGTGACTTCTTTAGGCTGGATACAAATTCATGATAATTATACACAGAAGCAAATGTAAACCTGATGAGGCATAGCTAGTGTGCAGGTAAATAACCATCTAGGTTTGCTTTGGTAAATTATCAATTTCATCATTTTCTGTTTGGGGAGTGTATGAGTCATGACTCAACTAATCTAAACTATTCAGTGTTGTGTTGAAATGTGCTCCATCCAATCTACAGTTCATGGTATTGAAATTCTCCTACAATCAAATTTATTTACAGTTATTCATTTTTCAGTGTCCAAATATACTTCTTTTACTGGCAACTGCAAAGAAATGAAGACAAGAACTGATAGAAGTTAAAATATGCCTTTGTGACAATTCAAATTAATGCTTAGTTATGAGTTTATCATCTTGTTTGTTTGCTTTACTCAAGCTAACTATCAGAAGAGCAAGCTTACTTGGTGCATTTTTAACTGTAATCTGTGATAAAATGAAGAGTGTTTTCCTGACATGGGATCAGTTATGGTAAACTTGAACGATGCGTGTGTAAATGTGTGACAGTGAAAGAAAAAGGAAAATTTAAAAGAAGGACTTAATGAACGGAGTGCTAGGAGCTGTGCTTGGCTACAGTACAGTAACCCTTTTGCTTCAGACATAAGTGGCAGAGACTGATAAAGGGTAGTTGACTAAGGAAAAAGAGACTGAAGTTATTCAAAACATCCAGCAAGTGGGTAACTTCTTTGTTCATCACCATGCATTTCCCTAAATTGGTTTGCTTAGAGTGAATTGTCTGATAACAACTTTGCTCGTTGTTTGAATGGGAAGTTAGGATATTTAATTTGTGTAATCACAGGTTAGATAATGCTAAATCAAAGTGACGGTGCTGACAGATGGGAATGTTTAAAGTCACAACCAGGTGCTCCTGGAGGCTGTAAGTCTATGATCTATCAGTACAAGTATATTTGTTTTCTTACAAATGATAAGGGAACAAGAGACACTCTACAGAAGCATTGATTAGGTATTATTAGCGCCTTAAAGTTCATCTGATCCTTCGTAACAACTTGTGTTTAATTTAATGGAATACTTTAAACCATTCAAGTCATCCACAGGTAGTACAAAGCAACAGTTAAAAAGGTGATATAAGTGTCTCCTTCAGCAGCAAAATTTTCATATTTTACTGATGCCTGGAGGAGAAGAAGATGCTGATACTTAGAGAAAACCCCGCTGGTATGTTGGATGTGTTCATGGCAATTAGCCAAGGAGCTATCAGCTGGAATTCTTTTGTTTCATTTGTCTGTGGCATCTTGAGAATATCTCTTCCCAAAGTACAATAAACTTTGAGAGGGAAAGAACAAGGAAATTCCAGATATAAAATACACAGTTTCTTCAGTGTTATGGCGAGGAGAATATTTGGGTTTGTAAGAGCATGGGGCCTGCAACACCAGGTCAAACCTATAATCTTTTTAGTGCATATTTCTGGGTGTTTTCCTTTGCTTCTAACTTTTTTTTTTTTTTCCCCCCATATCTTTTTTATTTATTTCATCCCTGCTTATTGAGTGGCTATAAAACAAATTTCAAAAGCAGTGTTGCTATTTTATTTCAGGGAGTTACATTTGTGATATTATCTGTCTATTCAGTGGAAGAGTTTAACATCATTCTTTGTTGGCAAGTGGCTGTCAAGAAACAGAGGTTTCTTGACATTAGCTTGCATGTCTATTTATTTTCCTTAATGATTGCAATCCTCTGCCATTGAAATTCATTTAACTAACTTAATTTTAATGGAAACGGGATTTCAAAAATTGAAGAGTGTCAAAAATTAAACATTTTGAACTGTTTTGAACTGCCATCCTCCTTCCCAAGGGCCACAAGATAGCCTTCAAGGCCAAATGGTCTCTCATGAAAAACTTTGTCTGTCCCTGGGGCTATAATCAGGCTTTCCTGAGCTGGGGCTGTTTAGGAGCCACAGCAGAGGCCCTCTAAAGCACAGAAGAAAATATGCTTTGGTTTTGGACAATTTCAGGGGAGCAGAAGCCAAAGAGAATTTGTCTTTGGGGAAAGGGAATTTACTGGAGAAGAGAAGAGCAAATGGAGGATAACAGGAGAAAAGGATTTATCTGTGGGCCTTGTGTTCTTCATTCATGATGTATGCAGAGGTTCACCACACCGTAAAAACTGCGAAGTGCTGATGGGTACACAAGTGTCTGTTGGTGCACACAGGTTGTGGTGTAGCATTGCATCTGTATGCTCCTCAAAGCAGAGAGCTTTTCCTTCATTACTGGCCTCTGGAGAAGGAATTTGCTGCCAACTGAATGATATTTGAGTTCATTCTTCAGCATACTCTTTTGCAACCTCAATTAAGAAAGTTCAAGCAAAAGCTGTGCATGCAACCCCATGAAAAAGCCACTGTGGCCTTGAATCTTTCCTCCCTCTTCGTATGCTGCTGGGTATGCATTCTTTCAAACGTTGATACTGTGTTACTTCCAGACCGAACCATTTTGGATTGTGGTTAAATATCATCTTGTTGAAATTACTGCTGTTGATATTAAATTGGCTGGATGGTGACTCTTGCTTGGGGTTAGCACAAGAATAAATTCCTTCTCCAACGATTGCTTTCAGGTTCAGCACCACTAACATTGTGCAGCAAATCTGTTCTGAATGTGCTTAACTAAACCTCTTGGCATTAACAGATGTCTTGCTTCCATTGGTGTACACACAAAACAGATCTTGCAGAATTTCTTTGTTTTGGGAAATCTGGACTCTTGAAATCAAAGGGGTGAACTGCACGTTTAGGATAGATTTATATATGTTTTAATTCCTGCCCTGTGGAAGTATAATACAGTATCTGACATGAGATGCCTTTAGATTAATGTTTAATTCCAATGGTAAAATGGCTCTTAAAATTTAATGTCTCAGTATAGTGCCACATGCTATTTCATTGTGGAATGTTTTTCACTCATTTTATATTCATTTAAAACCTGCTAGTGCCAGTGAAGTACCCCTAAAAAGTGGCCATTCTCTGCCAAAGTAAGCTTGGAGATACACTGGGGATAGAACATGAGAAATTCAGTGCTCTACTTTACTCTTTCTCAGTTGCTTCTTAGATGTAACATTCTCATCATGCATTTTTTTTTTTTTTTTTTTTTTTTTCTGTTTGGGTTGTCTAATGTATATGGATATTTCTGTGTATTTGTTAAGTGTTTGTAATTCTCACAATGCCGTATGTGTTGCAAATATCAAAAGGATCCCTTACTCGGGGAATTTGCAGCCTAGAAAAAGGAAAAATGAACTATGCATCCAAGTCAGTACAACCTAACACAAGTGGATGGAGCAGCCCTGTAGAAAATTTATGTATGTACATGAAATGTATATTCTGATTTTGGAAAAGAACCAAGCCTTTTAGAAAGGTCAGAATAAATGCAAAACCTCAATTCTCTGTGCCAGTGTTTGGGTGAGGGGAGAACTCTTGATTTATTTATATATATATATTTTTTTTGCTAGTAGCTGCAGAAGATGAGGCAGGGATGCAGACTGAGCTGGGAGAAGTGGGACCTGGGCACTTCCTCAAACACATGAAGTGAAAGCAAGGCTGATAGGTGGGCACCCAACTGTAAATAGTCTGGTGGGGGACCCTCTTGAGAGCTTTGAGGATGACTCATGAGATGGTAGGCAGTGGGGAGGCCATGGCCTAGCACAAGGTTGGACTGGCCATGCTTGGCACTGGATGTCTGTTTTGGATAGCATTTTAGCTGCCTTGTTTACCTGAAATGCTCTCTAAGGGGATTTGTAGCCCTGTACCTTTTGGCAAGTGACCTTGTCTACTGAATGAAGAAAAGTTGTATTGGAGAGGTCTCAAAGCAGAAAGTGGTTTCTTTTGATGATGACTTTTCTAACTGTTGCTTACACTATTGATAAGTAAACCATCTTCCCTCTCTCCTCTGTTGTACCATCTCCTGCAATCTGCATCATCCAAGTGTCTCTAGTCATATTTACTTTAACAAAATTATATATTCTACCCCACTTAGACCTCACTTCAAGTCTCCACTTTCTTCCACGAGCCATTCCTAATCTTTGATTCCAAAGGGGAAGCAATCTTCAGAATCATTCCTGATACTTGTAGCGATCTTTTAGGGTGTCCTCTTAGCAGAGGGGATTGCTTCGTGACAAAGGCTCTGCTAGAGGAGTTCACCATGCATTAAAAAATGTCAGATTTTTATTTATAATGTGAAACTGAGTAATTTGTTCCTTTCATTAACCTGTAAAATGCAATTGCCAGAGGTCTAACAAAATCAGCAGAGCTGAGGCCTCCCTAATAATTACAATCACTTTCCAGCTTTAACTTTTGAAAATAACCACGATAGTATTATATGCAAAGCCATTATTAACTGGGTAAGCCTTTGTAATTAATTTTCTGCTTTCTCTTTAACAGTCTTTTTGCCTTGGTCATTTGCATTATAAATCTTTCCTACAATGCCATGGGTTTAAATTTTTTAAATTGAATGTAATTAATGTATACATAAGCCCCTTTGTGTTGTAAACAACACTAGGAGTCCTGACTGAATAACTAAACAGATCTTTTAATTCTTCTGTTGTTACTAGACTACCAAACACTGTCAAGAATTTTAACGCCATCATCCCTAGTGATGGATCTGATATAAATTGCTACACAGAAACTTCTTAAAGCCTGAATTTTCAGTTGTTTATGTAGTCCCACTTAGCTATTCACAAAGAGCATAATAAGTTCAGAAAAACCTTTGGCATGTTTAGAAATACCTGGGATGTGCTAACTGTGACATCTCTATATAGAGCAGGAGAAGATTTAGAAAAAGTTTTGAGTATTTGAGCAGTTTTGAGTATTGGAGCAGAACTGAACAAATCCAGTCTGTTTCTTAGCCTGGTTTCTGAGGATTCATGTCGTTGTGGTGGTAGAGAGATACTGGCAGCTCTGTGGATAATAATTTTTGAACCCTGTGGGGAAAGGCTGAGCATGAATCGAGTTATATCATTATTAGACCACAGAGAAGCCCTATTGTAAAGGGTGGTTCTGAAAGCCCAAGCTCTAGAGAAAGCATTGGATCAAAATGTCTTACTCCCCAGGGAACTCTTCCACAAGACAGAAACCCATAAGAAATGGGACATTGTTAATTCTAGTGTTGATTTTATTTAATTAGAGCATAAGACTGGGAAACATTAAATCTTTTTTTTTTTTTTTTTTTTTTTTTTTCCTAACTCTGACCTTGACTTGTTTCAATGGTTTGGACAATTTTTAATTTATTTTATATTATTTGTTTACCCTCTTGGTCAAACTTGAAAAAGAGGAAAAAGTTTTGCTGTTCATCCTACTCATGGCAATAACATTATGTTTTATCTAGAGGAGTGGCATTTAGCTTTTGTGCCATCCAGACCCACTCGTCAGTAGTGGGACTATGATATTCTCATCTGGGCTGTTACCAGAGACTGTCTTCTTCAGCAAAATGAGAAGGGCAATGTAACTGAACTTGTGTACTTAAAACATATTTTACCCTACAGGAAGCTTTAGCTAACATTCAAAAAAGGCCTTTTCAGAAGCTGGAAGGGCAAAAACTTTCTTTTGTAACATCATATCCTTTCTAGGGAAAGCATGAAAACTAAGCCAGTATTAAGGTTAGGATGAAATCTTTCCATGTCAAATCAGTGGAAGCTTTCCCAATTGCTTTGATAATCCCAAGCTTCTAACATATTCGCTAATTAATGAGAGAAAATCTTCACACAGAAACTCAAGAAACACACATAACTTTGGAAGTTTAAAGACAGTTTACACTGATGAAAACAAGAGAATGTTGAAAAGTTTGGAAACACTGGAAACCAGCAAAACATAACCCTCTCCCTGACTATGCCTTTCTTCAATACCATGAGCTGCTAACCTAACAGGAACTAACTGATAAGAACATTAAGAAAGAAAAAAAAAAAAAAAAAAAGATAAATTGTTAAGAGAAATAATGAAAATCATACAGGACTGGGAAGACTCTCTTCCCAGCTGCATATTGATCTTTAGATACTTTCCAGCCTCTGGAGTGATGAATCTGAAAAGCCATTTGCTTTCAGACATATCAGGATGGAGTTTTAACAGCTGGAGTTGAATGAGTAATTACTTCAATTAAAATGCATTCAGAAAGAGGTCACTGAATATTTGGTGTAACAACATATATAGTACTTAGCAGCTTAAATGCGTGCAGATTTTTCAGCTATGTATATATACAAAGTGTCATTTGGGGCTGGGTGCGAGAAGCTCAGGAGAGCAGCCAGGAGGTCTGGATTTTACAGCCTTGCTGTCTGGCGGTGGTTGCACTGGGCTGTGCAGCTGGAGGCGTGCTGGTGGCCAGAGGCCACAGGTGAGGCTCTGCCCTCCCTGGGACAGGTCTTGGTGAAGCTTTGGTCTTCTGTCTTGAGCTTGGGCTGCAGGCTTTGTGAGACCCGAGACATTGCTTGAATGATGCAGAGCACACAGCTGGGTTGCACTCTGTTATTGTTGTGCAATAACAGCACAAAAATGTTATTAAGCTACACACAAAATTAATTGAAGATAATATGGAACAGACCCACAAACTGTCTCCATAGTCTGTCTGAGATGCCATGGTCTAGTTTCCACGCAAAGAGATGTATTTCTAGTGCTTGCAACCCACTTTAATTGTGATAAATAACAAAGGCACCTGACAGAGGGGTAAAGAAAAGTGCGTCCTACCTCCTTGGTGACCCACCTGTCCCATTTGGATTGTGGAGATACTAATTCTACTCATCCAAAGACCATGAACACTTTATCCAGATGGAAAGTATTAATTTGAAAGCATTTTTCATCTATTTCAGCCTTTCACTACAAGTATCTCTCTTTGCAAATCTCTTCTCTTCCCCTCCCCCAATCCCTTTTTTTTTCTCCTGTCTCTCAAATGGAATAGTTTAAATCTGTTGAGCTTACACCATCCACAGGCCAGGACGGTGCTGCCCAGATAAGGGCTTTGGAACTGAATTCTTGATGCACCAAGTTCCCAACAAGTCTTTTCCGTGACGACGCAGAGGATCACACCACTGCGCTTTGCTGCTGTGTGGATTGTTTGAGACTGTGAGTCAGGACACACCTGGTGACTTTCACAATGATGATACAATTTTTTTAAGGAATATATTTTATTTAGCTAGTGTCTTAAAGGTCTGAGCCTAAGCAGGTCTGTTCACTAGGCTGCTTTTTATTCTAGAACAAAATCCCATTTGATAAAATGTAGTGAGAACTGGGGAATTCATATAGAATTCATATAGGACCTATGTCTTCCTGTTGTCAATACAGTGGCCAGTCATGCTCTTTCTTTAGTCTTTCCCGTATGAAGTGTGTTTTGTTTTTTTTTTATATATCTGTACACGCATATAGATGGAAATATACTCTGGAAAGCACTCAAATGTCTTCTTTCTAGTAAATTCTGTAAACTAAGGTTTTGAAATCTCATTGTAAGATTTTTTTAAACCTGAAAAAAATTTTGATGGCCTTTTTCTGCATCACTTCCAAAATTTCAACCTCACTTTAGCAGTAATGATTATAATCTGAAGTAATCTATCATTTCTTCCAGTTCTCCTTTTACAGTCCTCTGTTTCCAAATGGATTCCCCAGAAAGTCAGGTTGCTGCTGAATAAGACAGCATTCATCACTGCCTACTACTTCACCAGATTCTGTATCAGGCATTATATTAGCAGCAGTGTTGCCTTTACCTTCTGTACACTGATGAATATTTTCAGAGAAAAAATAATAAAAATTTCCAAAGAAGCTGCTGCAAACACCCCATCACTCATGGGTGATTCCCCACTGAAAAAATATTTTGGAGATCTGTCAGTTAGTCAGTTCTGAATTCATTTAATCCATGCTTTATTGGTATTCTATCAAGCTAATTTTTAATCACTCTCATACCACTTTAAATCAAATACTTTATAAAAAGAGAAGTGCACATCAATAAAACCAGACTTCAACAACAAAATTTGCAATCTCTTTATGTAATGAGGTCCGGTTTGCTTGACAAGGTGTTTTAGCCTTGAAGTATGCTCAGGTATTGACCACATTCATCTTTATCAACCACATTCTGTATTAACTTTTGCATTCATCTGCCTGCAATTGATGTCAGACTTCATAGTTTATAGTTTTTCTAAGTGGCTGCTGCTTCTTTTTCAGTGTTGGCACAGCATTAGTTCATTAGTTCTCTGTGAAAGATTTTTCCCTGGTGTAATTTGCCAGGCAATCATGTCTAGGCTGTAAGACCTTTGCGTCTTGCCTCTTTCTTTCCTTCTTTCCTTCTTTTTTTTTTTTTTTCTTTTTTTTTTTTATTTTTTTTTTTTTTATTTACCACAGATGCTGCCTGACATTGTTTTCAGATTTCCATTACCTGGAAAGGGTTCATCATCTTTGCTTGATGGGAATCCATTCTCCTCTTTCTTTCAGGGCAGAGTGCTTTTGTCACTGCTAACAATTCATTTCTGCAGTCTAGCAAAGGGCCTACATAATTGCTAGGATTATAATTGCTAGGATTTCTTTTTCTGTAGAAGTTCATATCAAAATTTAAACTGTAGAGAAATACAGCTGAGGAAGAAAAATGTACTGTACAAAGTAGATGAGCACTCTGTTTTTAGAGTGCTCATGTCTTAAATGAAAGTTCAGCATGGTTTCTGGAGCAGCATGCTGGGTAGTTTTTCCTTTGAAGACTTTTCTTCTTTTTGCAGTGCAACCTTTTCATGTAGGGCTTTGCTTCCTTGAGAAGATCTCATGCTGCTTAATGTCAGTAGCTACACCTACAGCTGGTCAGGAGGTAGATGTCAGAAAGGCATCCTGCCGGGGCTGGATTCCCAAGGCAAACCAGGAGCCCTGCTCAAGGAAAGGAAAGCAGCTAAATGCTGCCTCATGCAGCAGTCAGTAATTTTCCCTGGTTAAAATGAGGCTTTGAATATAAAGCCACACACTCCCTCCCCCACAAGCCTAATTGAAATACTTATTCTCTTTGTTTAAAAAACATAAATCACTATCATTTCATGTACTTGTGCATGGCATAGACTGAAGCTATCTGCCTGTTCATTAAAAAGAGATGTATTATTGTGGCTTGTTTTGTTGTATTTGTGGGTTGTTGTTGTTATTGTTATTGTTTTTGTTTATATTTATTTATTTATTTATTTATTATTTATTTTTTTTTTTTTTAACATTCAGTCTTTAATGTTACTGTGATCTGTAGCAGCATGGCCAGTAATTCTGTTTCCTTCTGTCCTCTCCTATCCAACATTAGTGTCCTGTGCTCATGATATCCAGAGTTGACTGTCTTCCAGTGGTGCATTAGGCAATCCAAAGAAGAGCTGAAACTCATTACTACATTACCAGAGCTTAAGGAAACACTATCATGTAATGAGTAACTGAGTACTACAAAGTCAAAGACAGTACTTCCAACCTCAAAGTAAGACAATAAAACACATAGAGAAGCCCAGACATCTGTGTGTAGGAAAGGTACCAAGAAGGGCTGCTAGGATCATTAGAAAATTGGAAAAGATATGTATGGGGATCTCATTGGTACCGAAAGAGGAGACTTGTTTATTTATCCAGAAGACTGAGGGGAGATAAGAATTGTTTTTCTACAAATACACAAGGAAGAATTACTGAGGGATACAAAAAACTACATAAACTATAAAACGGGGTTGTGCCAGTGTTTTTCATTATACTCAATGTATTTGGCCATATTTTCTCACCAGTAACAGAGTGAGATTTGGAACAGTCCTTTAGTAGCTGAGGAGAAAATAGTCTTGACACCATGCTTTTATTTGCTTTTGAGTGCATTTCTATTCCTCTGAACTGTCTCTGTCAGATGAAAGAGTGATGTCCTATGGTTAGCTGCAGTCCAGGGAGAGGTGAATGGTGTCTTCCCTATTTCCTTCCTCAGAAGGAGATAATCCATTACTCCAGCACTAACAGAGGTTGAACTTCGTGTTCCTGTCTAGTCCATATTGTCCCAGTATATCAGGTGAAGTTAGATGGCTTAGCAGCTATTTTTTGAACTTTTTTTGTGAGTTTTCTAAGAAAGAGAAAGCTTGAATTTGGTCACAGTTTGTGAGAACAATATGAAGTTCTTTAAAGAACTTCCAGACAGGTCCTCTCAAATCATGGGCAGTGTCTGGTGGGCTGGATGACTCATCTTGGGATAACTGGTTTCCTATGACTTGCAAGTATCCTGTAAATACTTTTAATAATAGATAAAATGCGACGATTGAGCGTCTTGTGACCTACCAAACACTAGAAATGTATAATGCATGACCTGAACGGTGCACAGATGTGACTTTTGTTTCAGTCAGTCTGTACAGAAACTGGGAGGCTATGGGAACCGTGGGCGATCATTACTTAAGTGAGAAGCAAATCTTGGGCTGTGGCCAGTCATCATGGACTGGCCCTCCCCTTCCTACCAGGCTGACCCTTGTGGCCCAGGAGCTTGGTCTCCAGGGAGCATGGTTGGTGTTGGTATAAAAGCCACAGTTATAGCTGTCTTCCTGCACTCCCTACATCCTTGCAGCTCTTACCACCGCTGGGAACACAGCAAAGCCAAGCACAAAAGTTTCAGTGAGAGCAGCTTTACAGTGTTTTTAACTGTCATCCAGTCGATCATCTTTCTTCCCCTTTGGTGTTTTCTGGCTGAGTGGTAATTTGATAGATTCAGGATGATCCTGGAAATATGCTTGGAAGACTTTTTTTTTCTTTTGTTTTGCTTTGTTCAAAGAGAAGTAATTAATTCCCCTCCTGCTGAATTCAACTCTGTTGCAACTTAGTTTTCGTGCCTTGTCTTACCACTTGACAGACAAATATGTTTGCGTAAGAACTGGCTTATTAAAATGGGATAGCCCAATAAACCAGAAGTAAACTCATTGAATCCCACTAATATCCTTGCCTAACAAAAGCCAAATCCCATGCAAGTGTCTTTGTTTATTGTTCCAGATCACATAAAATTTGTGCCAGCAATTTATGGGAAATAAACTCTTATTTTGCTTCTGATATTTTAGTTTGTGGCTAAAAGAAAAGAGAAAATACCCAGCTCTTTGAACAGGAATTCCATCTAACCTCAGCCCTGAGGTAGAAGACAGACATCTGGATGTTGTCTGTATGCCTATCCTGGAGGTCTGGGGGAGGGTAATTTCAGGGCAGAAATGATCCAAATGTTAGCCTTTAGTTAGCTGGATACTGACCACAAGCATTCAGCCGCATTTGGATGACCACTGTTTGTGTTATTCTGGAGGTAGGTGTTTCTTTTTGTCTTTTCCCACCATCGGGGTCTTGCCCTTTCATGAACTTCTCTAGCGAGGGGGAGGCAGAGTTGTTGAGTGCAGGACATCAGAGCAATTTCAATGTTTGGAGTATTCTCAAGCTGTTCAAAGAAAATAACCTTCCTTTTTCCTTATTATATGCTAATATCTGACTGGCATTTGAAAACCTTTCTTTGCTCAGGTATTCGGCTGGCACCTGTGAATTCTGGTCTTGTATGGAGGTGGGCTGAATATTTCAGTAGCTGCCAAGTACCGTGTTCCCATAGCAATGTGGAAACCTTAGTACCCTGCACAGGCTCTTGAGTGATTCACAGTTCAGAAAGGCAATCAAGGCAAAACTGGCAAATCCTGCACAGTCCTAGTTCTCTGGGACAGATTGTTGTGTCCGTTCCTTGTTGAGGGGGAAATGCTGATGTGGCAGCACTTGAATAGTTGATCAAAGAGAGCTGAAAAGGAAAAATAGCTGGTTTGATTGCACCTACTGTGGGTGATGATGCTCACCTGGACACATTTAGTATTCTGGCTGTCCTGCTCACAGCTGGCAACAGGAGGGGTGTCCCTTTGGGTCTGACCACCACACCTTTCCTGAGGAGAAGCAATCTGGGGACAGTATTTTCTCTGTATGCCATTCTCCACTGAATCTCCCCTTTAATCAACGTAGAGTAAATAAATGGTACATTGTGAATAACAATGTTGATCTTAACAGCTGAATAATTATGGTTTTGCCAGCTTTTGGGATCAGCCAAATTTAAGATTCTTTTGACACAATGAATTAAAAGAGAGAGGTATTGGAGTATATTTTCTGTAAAATAATCTTCTATTACTTTCATAGCTTCTTTACTTGATCAAACACTGAACCAGAGAAGTAGGGAAGAAAGGATGTCTGGATTACATAGCCAGATTGGCATCTTCTAAAGAGTGGAATTTGATGGATGACCTGAAACAGGCTGGAGAGCCACCTAGGCTTCTCTGATAATGACCTCTCTCTGGTTGGGAACAGGGGGTTAGACCATATCACCTGGGTTGGCTTGCAGAAAAGCTTGCTTAGGCAAGGACACCAAAGCCATCAACTACTGGCAAGCAGGTTAGGGCAATTTTGCCCTATCAGTGATGCAATGAAATTATGCCAGGATGCATTCCACTGGCAATACTCTGGCTTAACAGACAAAAATAATCATAGAGTCACATCTACAAACATGCAAGAAGGAGCTTCAAGTGCTTTTAGACAACACCACTGTTGAGACCACAGTTTTAGTAACCTTTAAGTCACTACAGTGTCTTACACTGTGACTACAGTCACAGTGAAGTGAAAACATGTCTCAAAAATGACCTGTGAACACCTAGAGAAAGGTATACTCTGTTAAAGAATTGTTTCATTAGGAGGAACAAGCATATTGAGATCCCTTATCTGGAGCTGAAGTGAGATATGTTGAAACAAGAAAGATGGATAACACTTTTACAATCATTATAGCAATTGCAGTAGCTTACCAGGGGATGTGGGAAGATTTTAATTACCTTGAATATTACAATAAAGATTAAATATCTTTCTGAAGTAAATGATCTAAAGTGACCACAGTCTGTAGCTCCATTTCTCAAGAAGAGATAGGAAGTTTTTACAACTTGTCTGAAGTGGAGGGTCTAAATTTCTGTGCTTGTGATGATGTCTTTTTGCTTCAAAACATATGTACCTATGTTACTTTGATTATTTCTGCATATTCTTAAGTAACAACATTAAGGGGTTGATAAAGCAATTGATTGACACCAGTTCCTGAACTTCATACATTTAGACCTAAAAAATTCTCAGGATGAGTTTCAAAGCACTTTTTAACTCAGACATCTTTATTATATGTGTCTTACTGATGAAAAGTAGCTGAGGTAAGATAACTTGTTTAGGGTCGCACAGGAGGGCTGCAATGTGACTGAGACTGGAAACACATCTTGTTTCTTCCAACACTGAGGAGGGTCCATAGCATCTGTACTGATGTGCTCTCTCCAGGTAGATTAACTTGGTGATACCCACACCTGATCTGGAGAGTTAAAATCCATTCCCCACTGCTAAGAAATAAAGGGGAAAAAGGCAAGGCAAATCTCTTTCATTTTGCTTCTAGTTTCTGAGCTGAAATTTAAATCTGTTAGGTGATGTTCTTAGCTAGCTCAGTGACAGAAATTGTAGTAAAAACAGATGAGAGATTGATGAGTATTTTTTACTACATATAACTTTTTTGTTACACTCTCAACATCTATGCATGTCTACTGAGGGCTTCTGGCAAAGACAGACAAACAGAATCATGACATGCTTGTCATTTTTGTATCTAATAGTATGATATTTCCTCTATCAAATAATCAGGAGTGAAATTTGAAGCTTTTTTTCACATCATTCCATTGTGTTACTGAACAAAAATATATACGCTCTTGTCTTTTTACTACATTAATTAATAAACAGCATGCATTGGGAATATATATAGTAACTTTTGTCTTTCAACTTCACAGCACTTAACTGAGGTAGATACACCTTCTTCATTCACGAAGAGGGAGAAAAACACAGATGGGAACAACATAACCCAGAGAATCAAGCAGTGCCACAGCTGACAACAGAGCTCCTCAAGCTCAGCTCTGCTTACGTGTAGCTGTCAGCTCCCAATAATCAAGGCATTCAATCATGACTTGTGGCTTCTGTTTTATGATATGACTAATGATAGTGGAACGCATAACTTGAGCATATTTGCTGAGTCCCAGGCATAAACATTTTTAAGAACAAGATTTCTTAAATGTCTCTCAAAATCGCCTGCCATTTTAAAATATTCAGGCCTGTTTTCATGTAAATGTTGTTGATCTCTTTGTCTTCCCAGGAAAATAACTTGTACTTTTGGGCTGATTCAATATGAGAAAAGCCAAGCTGTTATAATCATTCCCTCTAGCAGAAAGAATGTGTTGTTAACTGAAGTATCAGAGGGATGAATTTTCATTTGTTGAATAATTAAATTTCAACCTTGAAATGTGTCAAAGAACATCATGAAGCAACAGAGCTTACCTGCAACCTTCTAAAAGTTCTCCTTTAATGTTCACTCTACTGAACTCCTGCTTCAGAAGTCATTTGAAAAGCCTGAGAAGAGGATCACTTTCTCTCTCTATGGAAACCTTTCTTGATTTATCCCATGAGCAAGAGTTGTGAAGATCAATATCCCGTTGGTGGCAAGGAATAAATTGTATTGGCAGGTTTTTTTTAGCAAGAAAGAAAAAAAATACAGCTTTAGAACTGGAAGGTTGATAATGCATTTCTGGTAAATTAATAAGTTTTTCTAAGAGCTTCTGCATGGATACCTACAGACAGATTGTTGTAATTCTTAACCCAAGTGGATATTAGAATAAATATTTAATCAAACCGCTTATAGTGTGAATCAGAGAGTGAAACATAAATCTCACGTACAAACTTTCTATTTCTTGTTCTGAATTTGGATGCAATATTTATTAAGATCAAGTAAGTCATTTTGGCTAGTGTGGTTGGATTTTTGAGGTGATTTACAGAGAAACATGCACTCTGCTGGTCATTTACCCAGTAGTCCACCTATGGGCATACCTTGTTTACTGTGTTTACTTCAGGAACAAATGTAATAAATAAATCCTCCAGTTTCCTCTGAATTATGAACTCGGGAGTGAGTAAAACTAATAGAGACAGTGTCAGTAGGTTGCTCAGAAACAAACAAACAAAAAGATGTAATTCATTGTTGTTGTTTTGTTTGTTGTTGGTGGTGTTTTTTTCCTCATGTATCTCTTCAGCAGTCTGGTTCTGGTCTTACAGGTTGGTTGCACCATGAACAGCTTTAGTGGTATAAACCACTGCATACCTGTATTGTTATTAGACCAAAGAGACTCTCAAAATGAATATTTCAGAAGACTGGGCTGTCCCTGAGATGTCTGTTAGAGAAGGTAGCATAGCCTGAGGATCTGATGCGTGTTTACACAGTGCACACTAAATGCCTTTTGGTTTCATATATCTAAAGGCAGTTACCTCTTCTCCCTCCTAACTCTCTGAGGATGTCACCATTGCTGGTGCTTTAGCTCTCTCTTCAGATGCATAGAGTTCAGTCATCTTTTTTTTTTTTTTTTTTTTTTTTTTTTTTTTTACTACTATTAATATCTATATCATGAGGCCATTGAATGTAATTGATTTCTTGAAAGGAGGTGTTCTGATCCTTGGCCCCTCACACGAAGCAGATGGCCCAAACACTACGAGGATACAGACCTGCTCTCTTGATGTGCTGCTCACAAATAAACATTTTATGCTGCTTCCAAACTAATTCCTGAAACCTCCTTGTACTTCCCGTTCAGTGCTGTCACCCTACTGCTACAGGGGAAAGGGTGAAACCTGCTTTGTGGTGTGAGAAGGTGAGTGTTGTGCAGTGGGCCCCTGTGTGATCTGGTGGGTGCATCTGAGCTCTGAAGTGGAGCTGTTTGGCTTTTCAGTAAGTTGCCCCAGCTCCCTTGCTACTCAAATACTTTGGTGATAAGCATAGTATAAGCATGAGGATCAAGAGATTAGACAGTCAGTAAAGAAAAAGAAGCAGAAGAAAGAATTTTGAGCACTGTGGAAAAAGAAAAAGCTTTTGAAGGATTAAAAAAAAAGAAAAGTCTATTTCACCACAGGGATCTCAGATATTAGATTTTGATTAGCAAAGTACATCTGTGCTTTATGCAGCACAAACATACAGAGCAGCAGTGACTAAACAAAAAAGAAATCTCTTCTCATTGAATTATAAATAATATCTAACATATGCATGTAATTATGACCAGGATTACATTTATACAGAGAACCAAGGGAAAGCTGTAACATCTATGCTTAGAAAACCACTAAGATCTTCTTAGTTCTGAAGGGATTATGTGAGAGCGTGTAGTACACACTAATTCATTTTGCAAATATGGTTAAAGTCCTGATCGGCCAATTTCTGGTCTTGTTCACTTACTATTATCCTATCTCTCTTCTTGACATATATTTTACCTGGAGATCTTCAGTTGTATTGTCTGGGGGACCTGGAAAACTCAGGAGATAGATGAAGGGCTAAACTTCAAGGCATTCGTCAGCAGCCACGCATACAGGTACCCTGCTGAATACAACATTGACCATGGCGAGGGCTGGTAGAGTGAAAAAAGTGAAAGAAGAAAACTTGCTGAGAACTTGATTAAAATAGTAACAGATTCACAGTTAGTTTTGTAGTTGATTTCTTCGCATGTGAGTAAATTACTGTGTACTTGACTGTTATTAAAATGGCAACACTCATACTACTACTCGCACTTCTCCACTGTTGGCAAAGTGTTAGAGGTTGCGGAGAAGCTCTGAAGCCCAAGAGATACAAGGAATGCCTCTCACTTTTTAGGAGTTGAGCTGCATATTGCACATATTATTACTGATACTTATCCCTTAACAGCAATATATATCACTTCTTTAAGTAGGTAGTGAAAGCCCATTAATTTTCTCTGCTGCTGTGTGGAATAGTGGAATTTAGTTGCACTTAGCTATTATTAGGAGAGGTGGCCGGCTTGAAACTCTTTTCATCAGGAAAGTGCATCTTGACTTCATAAGACGAGATCCATCCTTCCTGTGAATCATCGTGCCCTACCTAATGTCCTGCACCTCTTAGCGTCTCATACTGGGAGTATTGCTTGCTCATAGGAACACAAGAGCAATGTGAGGAGCATAAGAGAGGATGGGGCCTTCTTCTCCCATTTATTTGGAAAACTTCTGATCCTTGCATACTTTAACTCCTGGCTACTTTCATACCTAACCCCCAAGTGTTTGCAGTTATAATTTTTGAAAATCAAGTATTTGTTTAAATGTTTGGTCCTGATCATGCAAAACGGAAAAAATAACAATTACCTCTAATTTTCCTACCACTATAAGGCAGGCAATTTTCCCCTGCAGCTTAGTTGTAGCTCCCTAGGGACTAATAAAAATTATAATACTGCATCTTGTTTAAATCATTAAGTAACTTTATACAGTCTTGCAGAAGAAAATATTGTCAGATTATCTGCCTGCTTTGATGTAGAAACTTTTCCTCGGGTAGAGCTTTTTCTGTTGAAAGCTTATTCATGTCGCTTTTATTATTTTACTGTTTTCACACGTGGACCCTATTATCAGCTTAGGGATGAAATGGTGCTTCTATATTCTTTTAAATAGAGAGTTCAATGAAAATATTATTAATCTTTCTGGGATATTTACCCAGCATTATGAGTAGCATAGCCATGGCGTCAGTGTTAATGATTTTATGTAGGAAGGAATGACATCTCTCTGCTGACCCTAAAGCACTGAGAGTTTGCCAAGTATTATTTTGCAGTGCAGACATCTACAACTGATTACTCCAGTCCCACGAAAGGGTGTATTAGCTGTAACATTGATTTTCTTGTGCTCTTACATAGATAGGAAAAAATGTGTTTGCTACAATTCATTTGAAGGGAGATAAAACAAGGTTTTTTTGCACTCCCCTAGCCCCAGCTGAAAGGACAGTTTGGGTCCTGCCTTGCTCGGTGGTGGCGTAGGAAGGGGTAGGTTTTTATATCACGGCATATAGGTTTTTATATCACGGCATTCACTCAGGAGTTCTGAGTGAAACTTACTGAGCCTGTGCTGCCTTGTGCTACTGGAAACTGTGGTGGAAAAGAGAAGAAGTTGTCTTTCCGGAGGAAAAAGTAAAAGTTGGGCTCTGAAATGGAGGGTAGGAGTGTGAGCTGACCCAGCATCCTGGCCAGGACCTGAGCGCTGCCCATGGTGAAGGACTCCAGAGAAATACTTATGAGCATACCTGTCCTCTGAGCAGATCAGTTCTGTAGCTGTACTAGACATGACAGACCCCCAGTGCTGTAATTTAACACTTGTCATGCCATCAGGCCTGAATCTGGCTCCCGAGTTTTATTTTTAGAAGCGATTTGACAGAGCAAGTGCTGAGACCTGCCCTTTCACTTTCGGAGGGGAGCTCTGATTATCCCTTCAGCCGCAGCATTTTTGTTTGACTGTCTCTAATCTAATCTACCTCTGGAGGCATTTCTATCCTGCGCTCATTACTGTGGTATGAGAGCACTTTGTGCACTGAGCTGAAGAGCAGATTGAAAAACAAAATTCCCCAGGGCAGGATCCTGCACCATGTTCCACTTGCTGCTGCTCGGTTTTAGGGAGGTGTCTGGTGGGGGGCTGTTGAGTTTGCCATCCCCTTTCTGAACATTAGGAAGGGGGTGGCCCCAGAGCGGTTACTACTCATTGTGTTTCCAGTCATTGTGTTTCGACCGTGTGCGGAGAGGATTTCCTATATGGGGTTTTCCACCGGGACCTATAGGTCCATCATGCTGTAGTGATGTTGATTGTGACAGGGCTACTTCAGCTTGGACAAAATGGGACCCTGGCGTTACGGACCAAAGCCATGCCACGTCAGCAGGAGCACATTTCCTCCTTTGGACCATTTCAAAAGAAAGTTTGTTTTGAAGTCTATCGTGTTTCATATGTGTGGAGCTGCTGATTCACCCTGCTTCTTGAGCATGGATATACCCATAGCTTCCTGTGACAAATCCCATACAAACAGCTCTACCTTTTTACTCTCATGAGCTTGCATGATCCTTTACTTGCAGGACTATCTGCCAATGCCAGGCATGTTAGGGTTGTGTTTTCCTGCAGCTTTCCCCATTATGTCCAGAATGTTAGGATAAAGGAGAGGCTGAAAATTGCTGGTTTGGCTTGACACCTGGGTCTTCAGAAGATGCAGTTCACTGCACCAACTACCCATCATTTGTGGTGCTGCTGAGGTCCCTGTTCATCCCAGTTACAACTCAGTGCAAAGAAACATGCTTATCAGTGATGGTTCAAGTGCTCCAGTAACTGCTGAGATGTTCCTTTTTTCCCTCTTTTTGGCAAGGGACCCCTGCGAGGTGGAACACTTCTGGCTTCAGTGGTGATGGAGAGAGTAAGAGGTACTTTTTCTCCATCTGCCGAGCTCCACTTCACTTGGTCTTCCTTCATGCTTTCTTTTCCCTTCCAAACATAAAATTGGCAGAAACAAATGAAGCTGTAAAATAACAGCCCTGAATTAATAAAATGTAATTGTGCCAAGTGCTGTTAAAAAGAGCATTGCCCTCAGTACGCTCTTAACACTTCAGCTGTTATGGCTGCTGGGAAGAGAGGAAACTAGTTCATTTTTACCTGCCTGGATACTGTGGGGTTAATAGACCCCACAATGAGTCTGTCAGTGTTAAAATCATTGTCTGGAACAACTGGAAATCCTATGGAAACAACTATGAATGCAATTGAACAGCACCAGCTCATGGACTGCTAGTTAATACCTGGATCTACAGCACTGCCAGAGAAAATACCCAGAAGTGGGCTGGGCACTGCTGAGATGAAAAACCGAGTAGGATCATGTATTCTGCTGCAAGAGGCTGGGGAATTTTTATTTGAGTCATCAGAGACTGATGTGGGTGTCATGTCTTTTGGACGAGACCATCTGAGCTGTGCAGTGCTGATCTATGATAAATATTTGCTCAAAGTCTTCCAGGTGACTAACCTAAAGCCAGGCAGGGGTCCCAGTGCTTTAGCTGACTGTCAAGCAAAACTGCTTTATATTCACAGTCAGGTAGCAGCGTGTCTGAAAATCTGCCAGATTTTCTGTTTAATTATCTATGACGTTTGCACCATTACGGCTGTTTCCTATTTTGCATTCTCTGAGGAAACACACAGTCAGGCTTCCTCTGCTAGTGACAGGAAAATATGGGGATAGTAAGGAAGAGTGGCTTTGCTGGGGCTGCAATTCTGTTAGAGCTCATCAGAAAAATTGTGGTGGAGTCCATTTTCAGCAAACATGCTGTGCATTGAAACTGAAATGTTTTGTGGTAACACATGGGTCTCAGGGATGTTTTCTAAAGGAATAACTTGGGAAGTGTTGTAGACCCTTGCTTCTGAAAAGGAGGAGCAAGATCACACCCCTCATCTTTTCTACCTTGAAATAGGCATTTTAACACTACTGGTTTTCTAGTAAAACTGAAAAGGTTTTTAGAATGAAGAACTCAAAGAAAAGAACCTAATATTCTGTGCAAATTGAAATTATCCTTTGTTCAGCTCTAGGTTACACCTAGAAACACCTGAAAACCTAAAAGCTCACTTTTGTTTTTGTCAGTCAGAGGATGCATATCCTGTGACGTACAGGCTGAAAAAATCTCTTTACAGACCCACATTGATTTTCATTGTGGTTGAGGTTGTTTTTTCTTTTTCTCATCTTTTCTTTTGATTATCAATTGTTGGTTTCCTCCCGGGTAAGGAATGCTGGTCGCTCCGAGCAATAATCTCAAGCCTGCGCCTGTCAGATAAGGAGAGGTGATTAACAGGAGCAAGAAGGGTGTCTCATTTACATTATTAGTTTGGTGATACTGTCATGGGGCTGCAGGTGAGAGAGCTGACCAGCTAATTACAGCTGCAGAAAGACCCTGGAGTGGGACTTTGTTGCTTAAAGGCAGCAATGGGTCTGGAAGCTGCATTACTCTTTTATTTGCATGTCAGGTCTATCCACTAAGCATTATTTATTTGGAATCTGATGGAAACATTAGACATCAGAATAGCATGAACAGTTCTAGTTGACAATTTCCCAAGTTACTTAAAAATTCAAGTTAGAGGTCTTAGAGTGCAGTGCCCCAAGAAGCAGTACCAGGGGGTTAATTCAGAAGAGCTGAGCTCAGGTTCCAGCTCTACTGCTGGCATCATGGAAAGCACTCAGAAAATCATTTTGCACAACATTTTTCAAAGGTGGCCGTTTGCTTTGGGTATAGAATCAAATTTGCCATGTGCCTAGTTTTCAGTGCCACGGCTGAGAATTTGTCATGACCATCTTTTTATTTGATGTAAGGAAATGAAAGAGCTCAGAGTCACAGGTCCATTTTGAAAACTCTGGTGATGGGATTGCATGTGGATGAGTTATCCTTCAACATCTTTCAGTCAGTACTGAGAAAAATGGCACGTTAAATGGAGAAAATGTCAGCAAGGATTTTCATAGAGTAAAGCAAATGGAAAGATGAAATTTGCAAACTTGAAGGTGTTCCCGTCTTGAAAACCTTTGGAAATGAATGGGAAATACAAGATTCAGTCACATATTCATGCAAGTTTGTTTCCTGGTGCATGCTTTCCTGCCGAAAAGGGTGTTAATGGGTAAACCGATCACACAGTGTAAGCCTTGGTTCAAGAAATATATCTTAAGAATGAATTTTTAAGAAAGGGGAAAAATGCTTTATGGACATTCAGGGAAACTTGGGCTGAGCAGGTCAAGATAGAAGCCACTAGGCTACCTTTTCCCTGCAACTTCATACTAATAATTAGAAAAATACATTAGCAGATGTTGCACTTTTATGGGGAGAGTGAAAGATGCCATAATTAAGAGAGGGATGATCTATTATTTAAGAGTAATTTGCAATTAGTGTTCCTAAGTGCTGTGCTATATTATTAGTTTCTTCACTCTGTCTTGACCAAATGCAGTTGGATAATCTGCAAATTAACAGTGACAGAAAAATCACTGTGAGCACATCTCTGGCTCACCGGGTTGAAAAGAGCTGGAAGAGGGATCAACAGTTTGCTGCTGTGGTCATAGGAGGCAGTGGCAGCAGGAAGGTGGTGGGAGGCTGGGACACCATGGGCACAACAGGTCTAGACAGGAATCGTTTGGGGCTTTTTGGTCAGGCCCAGGTCTTGATGGTAGAGCTGGGAAGGAGGGTTTTGTGCAAAGCTCCTGCAGGAGCACGTTTCTCCAAACACTTCCCTCTTTCTCCCTGCAAAGCAGGAAAAGCAGAACTTTGCTGTCAGACCTCCTGGGTGCTCACAGGGATAGAAACCCACCTGCCCCAGGTCTCTCAGCCCTACCAGTAGGGTGGGCTTCTCTCCCATGCTCCTGATTTAGTCTTTGGATTTTCACCGGAAAAGGTCTTGATTGTGGTTCAAACACACAGTTATATATATTGCATGGGGTATTTATTTTCCTTACAGTTATTGGTGTTGAAAAACTGGATGCCTCTTCTAGTGTCTAGGCTAGAAGGAGTGATATATTGTCCCTGCCACATAATGCCAAATGAACGAGTTCCTTAAGCTCTTTGTCACCTTCTTGCATTGTCACATTTTCTTTTTCTTTGGCAAATTTATTCTTGCAGTATCTGTGGCCGAGAATGATCAAATACAATTAATTATTTCAGTCTGTTCCCTACCATTCATGCCTTTAATAATGTCATAGGAAAAGAAAAGCGTTCAACCTGTAATGTCAGTGCAAGGAATTAAATATTTATCATATGTATAGTATTCCAGGGAGTGATTTGGAAATGATTAACATTGAGATTTGCATACAGGAGCATTAAGAACCCCCACAAAGTGGACCATTCATTTCTGAAAATATATGCAGAAACACGTTTTGTTTTCAAATTTTCAGATATATGCGTTTAAAAGCAACCTGAAGAACTGTGATCGACACGGTCTTATAATTCTACCAGCTTCAATGTCTGATTATGCTACCTATCCCAAAAAGGGATCAAAAGCTCAAAATCATTTATCTCAAAACCTTTTGGTCTGTCTGTGACTGTCATTCTTGACTGTTTCATTTTGAACCAGCAGCAGTTTTAATTATTTGAACTGGTGTCATTGTGAGCATCGAGTCTTTCAGCAAATGGTCTAATGGTGAATTTGCATGGTTGGAAGTGGTCAAATAGCTGCAGCTTAACTAATCCTGGTTTATCAGGCAGAACATGCTAATCTACTGTTAGTGTGCTCTTGGCTTACCCCAGTCACTAACGTGGTGGGTTTAAACCTCCGTGAAGCAGCTGCAGATATCCCCTGAAGCACATTTCCAGCAAATGTATTTTATTTCAGTATTGAAGTGGGCTTAAAGTGCACACATAGTTATTGCAACTCAGTGGATGGACACTAAATTGCTGAGCTGTAACAGCTCAATCATTTTTAGTTATGGGAACATACCTACACTTTCTGGTTTTATTAAGAGTTTGATTTTTTGTTATAGGCCAAATTTGACTTGGCAATGACAAGCTGGAAATACTTTTGATTCTTTTTCAGAATCAAGCAGAGCAACTTCACTTGCAATATTTTAAAGTATTTTATATTCGTTGTCCCTGGTGCTACCTGGCTACATAAGCAAAGCCTTCTAGAGGCTCATTTCTTCCATCTGCATGAATAAACTTGCTACTCAAAATAGAAAACCAGGGAGATTTTAAACCCCTTTTCACTAAAAGGGTATTTCAGTCTCTCTTGTGTTTAGGCTGGCAGTCAATGAGATACACACCCAAGAGTTAAAGACCTGTTTTTTCTCTAAGCTGACTCTATTAATGCATTTCACACTGCTCTGGCTTGTAGAGCTTGTGCTGAATCCTGCTGTGGACCTGGCAGTTCTCTTGCAGAGATCACATCCCACTGACCTGTTTGAGGTTACTGCTGATGGAAGACATGGTTGTTCTGTAGCTCTCAATTATCTTTCCCTCTCCAGAAAGATGGGAAGAGCTGTCTTTTATCCCACAAAGCTCTACAGCTTTTAAAGGGAAACACAGAATAGAGTTGAGCTACTTTACAGGTGTTGCAGTACCTACCTTGCCACGTAGTTTTAACAGAAAACTGTGGCTTTCAAAAAGTGTTTGCATTTGACAGAAGTAAAGAACTGAATCTGGAGTCCCCTATCATATTTGTAATTCTAATAATAACAACTTCCAGCATGTTTGCAACAGTTAGCTTGGCTTTAGGTATTTACAAATAGTAACTAGTCAGTAGTGCTCATTTACGCAGTGTTCTCTCCACTTCAGCTTGTAGGGAGACACTGGGTACCTGCCAGTCACTAGAGGCTCAGAGATGCATCTCATTATTTTCTTTCCTGCCTTATGCACTGTATTGTTTCTAAATAGTGACTTCTGTTTTATTTTTAAAACTGATTGTTCTTAGAATTATGAGGTTTATGCATTGCAGTAGGCATTTTATTTGATAGACTTGGCTTGAGTGTCCAAGATTAGTAAATGTCAATAGGGAAACGTTTCTACCTGTTCTCTTTCACATTTTCATATTTCATGTGCTCAGAGCACAAATGCATTACAATGCCGGGAGTTTTGATACAAATAATAGATACGGTGATGCCACTCTGAAGATGAAATTAGAGTCAAGGTACAGCCAGCAGTGTTCATTCAGTTTCTGGCTTTCTCATATGATTCAGCTTAATGAGGAACAAAACCGATAAAGGGTTATCATTTGTATGTACTAAGCTGAGAGTGATGGGGGTTGCACGCTATTGAACCAGTTGTTTTTATCACCTAGGTACCAATCCTGTGGTGTTGATGAAGTTCTATTAAAAGGAAAAGTAACAGAAATTGAAAAGAATAAAAAAGTGAAATAAAGGTTGAAATATTTTATGAAACACATGCTAAATCTCCCTGCTTTAGAACCAGCAGCCTACAATGGAGCACAGCATCAGGCCAAAAAGAGTAAATCTTACTGTAAATGAGTGAACTTGTAGGCCAACAACTTCATGCACAGCATGAATTTAGAAGGGGGAAGAAGGGAGGAGGCCATAAGGCCAAGACAAAGGCAGCCAGAACAGAAAGAGGTAGAATATGTCAGCAAGAGAATGCATTCATAAAAGGAAAGGAAAATTGACACAATATGAACAAAATATTATGAACTCACTTTTTTGTGCTATTGCACTTTGTTTTCCATGTCAAAACCTATTATACCATTACATCATTTGTGTGCTGAGTAGTAAACTGTGCTTTCACGAGGTCATGTGTTGTTCCCGGGAACTTTGCTACCAATTCAGGTTACCTTGAGACTTGATTTTGCATTACGATGGTGACAGTGGGGTTAGTCTTGATTTATGTCATTCTAATCATATAAAAATCATTCACTTCATTGGTAACACTTAGCATTTCTTTATGGTTTATCATTCATTGATCTCAGAGCACTCTGTGGCAGTTAATAAATATTATTTCCAGCATGTGGCATATGATTAAAAAAAAACACAACAGAGAACACTTGCAAGATTTGCCTGTGATCACATGGCATGGCTGAGAACACAACCCAGAGCTCCTGATGCCTTGCCTATGAGATCATACTGCCTCCCTAAATAAAAGTAAAATGGAGTTCCGCAATAAAAAGGAATGGCTCTGCTCTGATACCAGTCTTAGTGAGATCAGCAGTGGGCCTCCACTTAATAACGCTGCATTACTGCAGGTTCTCTGGGACCCATTGTATACCTGGAGAAGAAAGCACTTGAGCTTTGGTTCCCATCTGTACACAAAATGATCTAGTGCATCGTATCAACAGCAGTTTAGCAGGTGAAAAAACAGTCACCTTACAGTTTACATAGCAAGCCATGTATTTGCTATATCTACGCCATTTATATAGCAGTATCAAAACAAAACAAAAACACCTTTTTTGTTTTGTTTTTGTTTCATTTCTGTCATGTGGTAGTGCTCCCGTATCTATCCGGTGACTTTCTGAGGCTCAGCTGTCTTCAATGGGGCACGCGTGTATCCCACTGCCTCTCTCCCTCTGTTTTCACCCCACTCTGCTTGGAAAATGTGTTTCTAATATTGTGAAACGGAGCTTGTGTTTCCACACTTCCAGCACCACTGGAAATTCAGCCCTTGCTAATAATAAAAAAAGGACTTAGTGATTTCACTTGGAAGGGAGTTCAGGACAAGCGCAGTGCATTCAGGAGCTGATCTGGTGTCCCAAGGACATGGGAGCTGGGCAGCAACAGCCAGCAGTAAGGGCTTTGGCTGTGTGGAAAATACACCGCAGGAGGTAACAGGAAAAACCACAGCGGGATATGAAACAGCCAGGATGTCTGCCTGGGCCTGTCTAAGGTGCTCTGCTCACCTTCTGCGTTGGCACAGTGTTGTTGATGCTTCCTGGATGAATGGAGGTGCAAGGGACGTATTGCTGGAGGCCACTGAGCTGCTCAGTTCCCCAGCCAAAATTATTAATTTTTTTCCGAGGTGAGTAATGTACCTTCTAGAGAAAACCATTTATGCCAGTGTTGTCCATAGGAAAAAGAGAGAAAGACTCAAGGTTGCCGTGTCACTATTTTTAGGTCTACTGTTTATCTGATTTTCCCTGGAAATATGCTTTTTACTCCTGGCCTTTTTTTTTTCTTTCAAGAAATGCTCTACATCAAAAGGTCTGAACAAATGGTCCTAGCAGATGTTTAGGCCACCTTGGTGCACAGCTGTTTATTTGTGTTGGACCCATTGGGCTCTGTGCAGTGTGTGGGCCCCAGATCCTGCACACCGTGGGCAGCAGTGTTTTGCATGCAGAGAACGGGCAGTTTCTCTTTCTCCCAGTTCAGATCCCTTTTTCCCTCTGTGGAGCCCAGGGCTAATTACAGAGGCATGAAGGGGCTCAAGGGTTTGCAGCAAGCAACCTGACCCCAAGGTGTGTGCTGACATCTTCTGCAGTGAAGCTGCCTGATGTAAACATGAACAGGAGGGCACCCTCAATTAAGGGGCAGTTTGCTGGGGAATAGTACAGCACAGCAGCCTGGAGGGGCAGTGGGGGCTACCTATGAGAAGATAAAGCATTTTTTGATAAATGGCAGGGCAAAGGCATAGTGCTGTTTTCCTGAAAAGGCCCTTCTGTTTCTATACATTTAGAAAGTACAGCTGTGACTTGGCTTTGTGGGTCAAGGCTTGGGAGCCAGTGGAAGAATACGTAGGCAAGTGGCTGTGAAGTGTCTTAGTATTGCCATATTGACCTGCAATTCTGAGCTCCTGTGGTGGTGTGTGGTGACCCACTGCACCTTCACACGCTTCTTCACAGGTGTGCATGCTTGGGGTCTCTTGAGATGCTTCTTCTTCAAGGGCGAGTTTAATGCATAGTGGGCGGCCTCTGCAGCGCGCCTTTCAGGTACTTGGCAATGACCGGCCCTGAGGGATGTGTTTTCTGAAAGGGTTTTACAAGACATATTTAATATATTTGATTGATGGTAGTAAAATAATTTTAATTATTTTAAAACATAATAATGGGAACAAAAAGCAACTTTGATGTTGGCGTGGTGTTCTGGCCTTCCTCTACTCTGGTACTTCAAGTTTATATAGAAAAGAAATACCGGGTTGCCATGGTAACTGCTTTTTCACAGGTTCACCCTGTGTAACGTGCTATAAATCCTTCTGATGCGCTAGATGGACAAAGAGAGGATAAGGAGGTAAAAATCTGAGCTCAAAGATCAATGTAGGGAAAGATAAGTATAAAGTGTGCTCACAGGGTAAGCAATCCAAGCAGTGCGGAGAACGCAGGCTGTGCTGATCTGTCCTCATAGCCCTCTCTCTATTATTTGTAGTTAATATTCCTCTCTTGGGAATACCTGCTTCGTTGAGTCCCCGTTATTATGTGTGCCGTGCAGTGGAACCGAGATGGTAATATTACAGCTCTGTCACGTGCCTCGTGGTTTTCTTAATAAACATCGCAGCCGCCTATTTATTAATGGGGTTTGCTCCAAGCAGACTGATAAACAGTGTCTGTGATGACCTTGGTGGGAAGTCATTACTGCCTTGCGAGGCAGTTAGTGTCCTGTAAATCAGGGAGATTATAACTCTCACCCTCCCCACAAAACACAGCTCCTTACTTTGGTTGCCCTGCTGTGCTGGCAGGTTTGGGCTAGGGATCACCTTGCTGACAAGGAAATCTCCCCCCAGAACAGCAGATTGGCTGCTAAATTTTTCAGATTTGTACTGCATGCAATTTGTAATCAGTGTCTAAGTCCTAGTGAGGAAACACTTTAAAATACAGAGAAGCATCCATCATAACTGGCAAACATCTCTTGGTTATTTTGGTATTGTGGTTGTGCTTGAGACTAGAGCACCCTTCTGTCAGAAGCAGTTTCTGTCTTGAAATAATTCCAGCCTAAACAGAAGTGATAAACAAAAGCTTTTAGGACCAATCAAGACACGCAAGGGTGAAATAGCATCTGGGGTCAGCAACATAGCTGGGAACAGAGGGATGCAGAGC
Organism: Aythya fuligula; assembly: GCF_009819795.1. Taxonomy (NCBI): domain Eukaryota; kingdom Metazoa; phylum Chordata; class Aves; order Anseriformes; family Anatidae; genus Aythya; species Aythya fuligula. The sequence goes on along the minus strand of NC_045564.1, from coordinate 23,983,689 downwards.
TCTTGGTTCCCCTGGCTCCTAAACAGTACACAATCCTGAAAATGTTCTGAGTTTGCAGGAGACAGAAAATTGAGCTGCTCGGTGTCTCCTGGTGATTGCAACGTTGGTGTGCATTGCAGGGTGAAGCAAGCTGAAAGCTCTGGAGTAAGAATCTTTAGAGTGGTTTATTAGCATTTTTCCCAGATGATAACCTGGGTGCTTACAGAGCAATGTGAAAATAAATAAATAAATAAATAGCAGTTCCTGCTCACACAGTCTTGTGCTGGTGATCTTACAGGTATTCAAGAACCTGATATCCATGTGTTTCTGTTGTTCATTTAATTTTTCACTATTTTTCCCTTGTGGGGAATGTATTCATGGTGAAATTTAGCACGGGAGACAGCAGGCTAAAACGTGGATAACTGGGAACACACCGCATCTCTCTGCAACAGGTAGATTAAACAACTCAGAACCTCCAGCAACAGAAGCCTGTTGTTTGGCTCCTTTTCTATTTTTACTGGTGGCATGAGAACCTGAAGAGAACCTTGATAGAAAGCAAACATGTGTAGCTGTTTGACTTCATCCCTGTCAAATCAATGTTGCTGGACCTTCACCCCAATCGATGTTGCTGGACCTTTGAATTCTTGATCTGCACTTCACTGATTTGGTATCAAGTGAGAACTGACAACAAATACTGGTTTCAAAAGCTGTCCCATGGTCCCTGATGGTCTGCAGCAGTGCAGAACCATGTCAGTTTTCACCAGTGAGATTCCTTTTGCCTGTCAGTAAAATGGACTGAAGAAATTAGCCAAAACTTGCAATTGCCAGAATTTCTATGGAAGAACATAACATCCAGATTATCCTTAGTTATTCCGGACACAGGGAGCAGTTCAGACAAAAGCCTAAGATTCAGGCCCTACTTAGTGAAGGAAGAAAGTTGGACAGTGCCTGATATTATTTGTATTGATTGCTTTATCCATTAAGCTGATGTACAGGAAAGCTTTTGTGAATGAGTAAGGCTGTAGGAAGGCAGCACAAAAGAGCTGCTAGCAGGATGCTTTGCTTATTACCAGACACACTATGGAAGGGGGCATCAATTGCCAGGAAGGTATTGAACAGGGAGACAAATGGGTGACCTTCTAATGGGCAGCGTTAGGGACTTGTTATGGACCATTTCCTCCACAAGTCAGGCACTTTGGCACCAGAGTCATCCCCCACAGACACAGAAACAAAAGGGTTTGAGAACCAGGGCTGGCCTGAGTCACTTGTCCCCACTGCCTGAGAGCTGGTGTGTACAGAGGGAAGGAGCTGCAGCCTTGGCCAGACCTGAAAAGTCTGATCCTTCAATAAGGGTGACCGGTATTATTAATAACAACACCAATGGTGTGCATTCTAAAGTTACAAAATGAGAGAGCAGAAGTGCTTGCATCATCAGAAACCTTTATGAGTTTCCTGGGTGTTGAGTTTTTTCAACTTCCTATGAGGCTGAAGTCCCAAAAGCTGTAGTTGGTGCCAAAGCATGTTAGCTGTGCCCCACAGCCCTTGTCATGCAATGAGTCAGAGCACACCATAACTCAGGGTTTCCTGAGTAACAAAGGTTTTCCTCCAGTTAAAACCAGGACCAGGAGGGCAGACAGTGGGACTTAGCACTTGCCCTGACATTAATTTGGGATGTGGCCAGAACATACATCCAGACTGGGAGCTGGGAAAATTTCCCAGACACCGTAGTTTAGATGTGCCCATGTAAACACTGTCTGCTTTGCCTGATTTATTTGACGGTGTCACCTGGGTAAACTTCTGGGATGTGAGGCAGCACCTTTGAAACTCAGTCTCCAATAGGGAATATTCCCATCCCACTTTTGCTAATTTGATCTGAGTATCTAAATCAGCAATGTAGGTGATCTGTATAAACTCAGTGGAGTCTCCAGAGGCAGTCCAGAGTCTCTAAGCATCAAATACAAGACACTTTTAATAGGTAGAGTTTTTTTTTACAACTTTTTTTTTTTTTTTTTTTTTTTTTTTTTTTTTTAAATGCAGTAAGGTCGTTTAACAGCACTACTGTAGGAATTTTCTGTGAACTCGTTCAATGACCATTATTAGAGAGCTGGGACAAAAAGATAAAAAACATTTTCACTCCTTCCGCCACTGACCATATTGCACCCAGATGGAAGATAATTCCAGTTAACTGTGTTTCAACAAGAAGAGTATTAGGCTCCTAAGTGGTTTGATGCTAGAGGAAGCAGAGCACAGGGTGAAATTAGTGTCAGGGATGGTGAGGATGTTGACTTTCAACGTGTGCTACAAAGTAGAGATGATGATTTTTTTCTAATAATTACATAAAACTCACTTAGAAAGTGGAAGTGTATCTTACTCTCTAGTTGAGGTTGTTCAGTTTCTGCATTGAGATGAAGCTTTATCCAACTTTTGACCAGCTTGCAATGTTCACTGAAGCATTCAATAACTTTTTTAGCCTGGCTTTCACACAGGGCATAGCACAATGCAGCCCCCATCTGTGAAGGGATCTTCTGTTATCACTGTACACATAATATGCAGTGTTTCTTGGCTAAAACTTCTTGGGTTCGTATTTGGTTGAACTTCATGTAAAAGCCTGTGTTTTCACCAGAAAGAAAACTAAAATCAGTTTCCAGACAGAAGGCATCCTTTCCTATTGTTATCATTCTTTTTAATGCACCAATAAAAGATAATAGAAATTTTAGAAATTATTCTCCAAACATGTCTTTCATGCACTAAATTTCACTCATACCGTCATTACTCCAAAGGAAAAAAAGCAAAACAGTTTGTTTGGTTTTGCTGGATGCAATCATAAAATCATTAACAAAAAGGATAAAGCAGCAGTGAAATGGAAATAATATAGAAAGGAATTATTTTTGAGATTTATCATATATCTGCTCTACTACTGTTTATGGCTGTATTTTTTTTTTTTTAAACTCTCATCTACTGGTGATAAAAAAAAAAAAAAAAAAAAAAAAAAAAAAAAAGTGGAAAGCTTTTCTGCTTTCTCCCCCTTCTAGAAATGTGTATGGTCGGCAGAACATACAGGCACATGCACAAGGCTGCTAATGAGTTTGTACCCGGTTTGATTTTAAAGAAGCCATCAGGAGACAAAACAAAAATTTATGAAATTGTGTGTTTACATGTAAATTACCTGTCAGATTTCCTCCAAAAGATTTAGCTCAAATGAAAATGATGTGCCCAAATCCTGTTATATCCAAAGCATTTAAGTAGTTTTCCTTTAAACTTTTATAGCAATTAAATGCAGACTCATTGTGTTTTTTGAAGTGTCCGTAATTGATGGAAATTATGAAGTGTGACAACAATTCCTCTTTTAGGAAAGTGTGTTGCTTGGCATTAATCATACTTGGTTGCAGTGAACAGAGTGGGTGTGACTGTTCAAATAAAACAGCCACAGAGAAAAACACTTTGAGATTTTCCTCAACTAAGCTAATGTTTGGAAAAATATTTTAATTTGAAAGCAAACAATCTTGAAATCTGGGTTGGAGAAGGAGGAGCAATGTTTTATTTTTATTCTCATTTAGTGTTCCAGCCTCTTCCTTGCCATTTTTGTTGCGCTGAAAAATTCATTAACTTAATTGAGTTCATTTGGAAATAGTAACAGAAGGCTGACAGACGTGCTCATTGCCCCACTCTCTAATGAGGGAGCATGGTCTCATTTGGGGGCTGCCCAGCTCTGTGTGTGGAAGGACAGCGGTGGGCCCCCTCCCTCTGCCTCTAATGAGCGGAAAAGTCCCCCCACTTCATCAGCACTCCATGACTAATTGCTCCCTTAAAGGCGCTCCTCCTGGTGGTGAGGCAGAACGTGTAGCCCAGCTCTCTGGGTCTACATTGAACAGCTTTTGGTAGCACAAAAATCATTTGCAAGGACAACTGATGTGACAAAATCAAGAGGGATGAGGGAGATGTTTCCACTGGAGGCAGGAGGTGGACACAGTCCTGTGTCCCCATCCTCACTGTAAGGCAGACGGGTGGCAGCACTGCTGATGCCATCCTCCAGCTGGACATTGCTCTAGCTGTGTGTGTCCAGAGTTGTAAGTTCATCAGGCTTTTACTGTGCATTTGCATAGTAATGTGCATGCTGGCTCCTGACTTCAGTCTGGGCCTCCAGGTACAACTGGCCTGGACCTACTTCAGCCAAATCCCTCCACCTTTCTTCCAGCTCTGCCAGAGCTAGAGAAGCACTGAGCTTACCCCATGCACCCTTCTTCTATTCCGTATACCTGATCAAAAAGCAGCACCTGTAACCAGAGGTTCCCTTGGAGGGATCCATCTGGTGTAAAGCTTTTACTTTATGCTGAGAATTTGATCGTGCGGTAGAAGCTGATGAGACAGAAGACTGAAATAATCACTCGGGCATTTAGTCTTCTTACTTATGTGCATTATCCTTTTACAAATATATTGTTTTTCAGTTAATTTCAAAGCTGAAACTGAGGTCTTTATTTATTTATTTTTCTTTTCACTCTGTAATTACAGTCCAAGGAGACAGCTCAGATGTCAGGAATGGGAATGAGGGAGTCCAGGGGTATCCTTTGTGGTCCATCACCCTCTGGGCTTCAGGCATCCTCCTCCTCCTCTCTTTCCCTGTGACCCCAGCAGACGGCTCAGTTGCCCACCATGGAGAGCAGTACAGGTGTGGACAAAGGCAGACTCTCTCCTGCTTCCAGCCTCACACGAGCCTCCAGAGGTCCTAGTTTAGTCTGTCTCATCATTTGTTTTCAGCCTGGATGTCAAAAACACCTGTTCACCTGGCCACAGGCATGAACAAGAAGGGGGATTTACATGTAATAGTCAACTTGATTTAAAGAGTAAGAGTCACTGTGAGACAAGAAGGTGTCAGCTATTCTTCCTCCTAGCAGGAGAACCACCACATGGCTGCAGTAAACCATATTTGGCAAGAATGACCAAAGTGCAGTAATGTGCGTTTTCTATGAAACACACAGGGGATCGGCCATGAAAAACGCCAAGCAGCTCTGCAGGGGCAAGGCACACTTGGTTTTCCTCACTGCCGGGCCCTGTGCCCCCAGGGTGCTTCAGCACCCAAGACCTCAGCTTTCCACACCTCCCCTGTGCAGTAAAACACAGATGCACATGCTTGATGTTAAACCTGCTCCTAAGCCTTATATAACTCACTAAATACAAGCACATGCATCGAAATGCTCTCCTGAGTGACGCCCTCATAGCACATGCCAGCAAGCACGTATTTAATTTCATGCATTTGGTGAAACGTTGATTTTGTTTTATTTATTTTTGTGCCTGGTGAGAGGGACCGGTTTTGTTATTTAATTTTTCTGCCACTTTCTATATTGGGAGTGTTGAACAAAATGACTTTACATCATCAGTTAGAAGCTTTGCTACCTACTAAATCTAATTACTTCCCCCTGTGGTTTTTCAAATCAATGGTGATTTCTAAATGAGCGTGGTATGTAATAAATCAGGTTATTTTCCTGGCAGCTTGTGTCTTTGATATCTGGCTACAAGATAAAAGGTATTCACTGCTGGGCATGAGCAGTGAATGAGGATGCATCATGCCCACATCTGTACACCTTTGAGCACGAATGAGCAGTTACCTTCATGCACTGGGGAAGGAATTCCTGCAAATGATAGATGCTAGCAAGCAGTCCCAGCTCAGCAGGAAACACCCTGGCTTTGCTAGAACATTGCGTGTGCGTAGCTTTACTGAAGCAAGGGTGGATTTGGGGGAAATTTTATATATGCTTCTCTTCCCAGTTAACACCAGCTTCCCCCTCGCATGAGCTGTGCGGTTTCTGTATTTAGATTGGGCTGATCATTACAGACTTAGTTCAGCAAAGCTTTTAAGCATGTTATTAACTTCAGTGTGAAGTTAATGAGAGTGCTTTGATGACTGGGGGCTAATCGCTGTCCTACCTGCCACTCTATGTGGAAGCAAGATAAAACTGTTGCTGAAGCAGGACTAGAGCTACCGTACTTCAGATGTGTTGGTCCACCTGTGCTTTTTTTATGCCTGGGAATTTCAAGTGTTTTGTGTCTTTACTGCTGAACTCCAGGTGTCAGGTAGTCCTAAAAGTTACCCATCTTACACAGAGTTCCCCTACTTGCTCATCTGTGCCCACAAAGCCTGATGCTTCCAGGAAGCATCCAAGGCAGCAGTTATGAGTCTGAGGGGCTGCACGTGATGGGTCTGACACTTCTAGGTGCTGTGGGGTGGACCTGCTTGGCATTTCTGTCAGTGGTGCTGTGCATGAGCAGTGAACTTGGCACATCCAGAACACCTCCTGGTAGTGTCCTGGAAGTCCCATTCAGGAGTGTTAGATGCATATAAACTCACCTAATGAAGTTTCTGATCTCCAGGTGAATGGCAGTAGGTCTTGTAAGAGAGGAGTAAGCAGTGTGGCTTCCTAGATCTTCCTGCTGGTAGGCTCTTTGTAATATTTATGTCAGCGATGGAAGAAGGAGGCACTGGCCTGATTGCCAGATGCTAGGTGTGAGCTGGCAGCATGCCTGTTACCAGCAGTGAACATGTTAAATTTGCATCAAAGACTGGTACAGTTTTAATCAGAGTCATAAACAATGGTGTTAGTCATCAGGCAGCTGAGAAAGGCAACTCACCAAAGGCCTTCTAGCCCTTAACAAACGTTAGAAATATCACTGTAAAGTATCCAACCCTTTGACAGGGCACCTTGCCTGTAGATCTGACAGTGTTTTGTAAAAGGTGTCAGTGTGATAAGTGAATATGTCAGGTCTGCTTCTAGACCTTCCTCCTAATATGCATCTGAACTGGCTTTAAAACAAGTCAGTGTAGGTGGACTTTGTGCAATAATAAAGGTTATTTGTTTGTTTTGGTTCCATTGCAAAGGTTCAGACTGAAGCAGCATTAAAAATTTCATATTTATTTTTGTCATGCCAAACTAAGAAATGCAAGATGGCTTTGACATCTTCCCTTCAAAATCTATGCCCCTACAAATCTATGCAACTGCATTTAGTCTTCTTTTTCAGACACAGGAGGGAATTCTTGTTCATCTGTAAAGGTCATTTTCCCTAGTATAACTAATAACAAAATATTAATTAGGGTAACTAGTATAATCATCTTTCATCTCTGAGAGTCTTATCAAGCCAATAAAATCTTGCAGACTTACTGCCACAATTTAAGTGAGTGCAAAAATGCCTTGGATTTGTGGTCATGATCATTTCTCGTGCTGTAAATAAATGAAATGATCAAAATGCACAAGCAGCATCTGACATTAATTGCATGAAATACAGTCCTATTGAGAGTTAAACAGAAGAGAAATTCACTGCTGGAGACTCCTCATCTTTAAGATTGATGATACGTGGGACAACAGCCTTAAAGTTCATTACATTGGAGGCTGCTGACAGGGGAGGACGTCTCGATGAAATGCACTCTTCATGGGGCATTTCCTAGTTTCCCAAAAGGGGGTTGGGGTTTAAGGAAAAGCGTGTTGATAGAAGTTAGATCTTTGGGGTTTTCCTTGTGTTCTCTGTAATCCCCAGCAAATCTCTGCTGCCTCCTCATATTCTTGGATTCAGAAAGGAGATGGTGCAGGTATAGACAGGTGATTACTGGATTCTATTTAAAAAATGACATTTCCATTCCTGTTTGGAAGCAAAAGCGCTGTGCAGCTTATTAGTGCTCAATTAGCATAATATATTGCAGTTATTACTCTCAGAATGATACCAGACATCCCATCGGAGGGGGTAAATTGAATCCTGATAACTGGCATTTAAACAAAACTGGAAACTAGCACTTAATAATAGGCAGCATAAATACAGAATATCATTGTTCCTCTTCTTCTGAGTGCAGTTAAGGCTGGTTGTGGGTAAAGGACTAACCACAAACTTCCATCTTTTGTTTAGAAAAAGGGGGGGGGGGGAATAAAAACAAACAAACAAACAAAAAACTTGGGCTGAAATAATCCTTATATTTCATAACATGGCTTGCTGTCCATATGGGCCTTAGCAAGATGAAGGGGGTGGTATGGCTCTCGGCTTGGAGCTTGATGGACGTTTATGGACTTTATCAGTTATTTCTTCCAAGTCCCTGCTCTCATTTTCTTAAAAGACGAGGATAATCACTTTTTCAGTCTGCTACAATCTCCTAGAGCTCTTAAAATGATCCTTTAGTGCTAATACAGGGGGGAAAAAATAAAATAAAAATCCAGCTAAAGCCCTAGGCAGAATCCTCTGTGTCCTTTGCACCATGATGGTGAATTAAGTCCAGTTGTTATGTTAATGACCCAGAAAGAGAAATTCAATGGCTACTATGTTATCTGCAAATCAATATGATTTTTAGGCTGCCGAAGAGAGCTTGGAAACATTCTGGTGTTGTAACGAGCAGCTTATGTGAAACTCTTTTTGTGTACATACATGTTTTTCCATCACATTGTTCTAAACAAAGTCATTATCACGGACACAGGAGGTTTTCATACATTCAAGTGAATTGCATTTCATCCGTTCTTCCTTATGCCTAAGAGGAAGGTTGCCACAGCAAGCTGCCAAAGCTGTGCTTGTGTACCCTGGACCCAGCTGGCTTAGCTGGGAGCAGTGGAAGCAGGGCTGGGAGCACTCCTTGTGGCAGGTAGAGAGCTTCACCCATTGCCTCACTTCATGGTGCCACCCTGTTGCACCAAGCGCATCTTGGGCACAGAAAATTTGGGAGAGCTATCCTTGATTTGACGTGTACTCTCTTCTAGAAAACATCACCTGGAGAATTTGTCAGTCAGAATACTGGAAAGCATACAGGGAGGAAAACTGAGTTACACGGCATGTTAAAGACATGGTGATTTGTGAAACAAAAAATGGCACTCAGTCTGAGGGTATTTAGTTAATACTGCCACACATGAAAGGTGAATAAAATAACTTATTAGGTTATTTCACGCCTAACCTGAAGTAATTATGGCAGATAGATGGGAGAGCAGTAGTGACCACGTTCTCCTCCACTCCACGCCATTTTACCTGGGTCCCAGATCATCGCATGCTCACATTCAACAAGATGCTTGAGGCTGTGCGTACATCTATGAAAGAGCACCTAACCAGATGATTAACTGGTTTATTAAACAGAAATCTTTGCTGAATTGGGGTGGTCTGTGCCAGTTGCCCTGAACTAGGGTGTGTTGCAATTCACCCAGCCTGGGGGCTGCGTGCCCACGGCAGCTTCACAGGGTGGTGAAGGCTTGATTAGTGTTTGGGAAGTGATTTGAAATCTATGGAAGGAGGCTGTCAGATGAAGGCAAAATATTACAAAATATGTCTGTTAGGCTGTACTTATGAATAGGTTCTGGGATCCCTTGGAGATGGAAAGTGTTACATAAATGTGAAATTTTAATTATTTCATGCAGCATTACTCATGCAAAGGTACGGCAGACCTACTATCTGATTAACTTCTGTGCTGCTTAATTTCAAATATGTTTAAATATCATTATTGGACACGTTGAAACTCCAGACAAAACCTAATTTGTTGTTTTATAGTGGAGGTAAAAGTCCCTTTTTTTTTTTATGTAATTTAATAATGATTATGCGCATGTATTAATTATGAATAAAACTGTACCATTGAATAGGTCATGGATGTCATTATTTCAGTGATCAATATAACAAAGCATGGTGGAAAGAAACATAAATAATTAGAGACACATTTTTAATTACTATCAGTCTCTTTTTGAAACGTTGTGCAGGTCCGAGAGCGGCACTGACGTTGTCCATTCTGGTTTAACAGCCTCCTTTGTGTGGCTCCAATTTGCATGAGATTTCCTTGGGAATTGATTCTCCCCTAGCCCTGCTAGTTGCTATTTTGGGAAGACAAAAGGAACCAAGTATGGTGCTGTAGCTCAAGCATAGGGCAGGATTTCAAGAGCTGAAGGCCGATAGGCTTTGTACGGCTGTCAGGCTGCTTTGTTTTCCTGCCCTGCTCTGGTCCAAATGCTGAGGTTTTTGAGCTTTCCATCTTGCAGAGCAGAAATAATAATAATTCTATTATGACTTCTAAAAAAAAAAAAAAAAAGTGGAAAGTCCAATTTTTATTGGACCCCAGGCATTTACTTATTAATCTTATAATGATTTCTGGAAGTTCTGAAGATAGGGAATTGCAGCTTCTTTATAGCATATGGAACACATGTAAGTGCCTGCCTGAGCTCCTTTCTCCAATCCTGGCAGCTCCACTCCTGGTGCAAGCAGAGGGGCAACCAGAGCCCCTCTGGGGCAGCAGCCGAAGAACCCATCTGCCTCCCCTGGGTTGCACAGAAGGGCATGAAGCGTGTTGGGTAGCACGCAAGAGCATGTAATAGGTACGGATTTAGTAAGGAGAGCTTAACTGTGTACTTGACACGCTGCAGTGTAACTGTAGCACACAGGGCAGGCTAGAGAAAGGGCTGTGATGTTGGAGAGATTGACACTGAATTATGCTCGAGGCCTTTGAAGCCCCAGGATGTCAGGATTTGGAGTGAGCAGAGAGGGCTCTGAGCCACCCAAGGCTCCTCTGCCCCACCAGCCATTCGCTTTACGCTGCAGGTCATAGCATGGTATTATAGCAGGTCACCTTATTGCAGTGGATCTGTGTAGGCAGCAAATTGCATTTTATTTCCCCAGGGACTGCAGTCTTCTGTTTTTCCCTTTCTGACACCAGCTGAAACTAACCTCCTGTAGGTGTGAACATGGCTGTATGTGCATGTAACACTGACTTGACAAGCCTGTGAAGGGATACAGGTATGTACCAGTGGTGTCAAGGGCACCATCCAACAGCAGATCAAAGGTAGTAAGTGCAGTTTTCATCCATAGCCCTTGGCACCTCTGTTGAGTTTTCAAGCAGTGCTGGCAATAAAGCAGTTTGGGGGCTATAAAAACCCACTTAGTGGCATCTGCACATAAAGATGACAGATCTGAAGTGGCTGAAGAGGTAAGAACTAAATAAACTGAAAGCTCAACTGAAAAACAGAGGGCACTATGACAGGGCATTTAATATACATGCTTCAGAGTAGACACATAACTCAGCACCACCTGAGTCTCTAGGAGAGGCCAATCCTGCACGGTCCCGATTCCTGTAGGAAGCAGAGCGTTGGTGGGAACAGAGATGACAGAGCTCCTGGCAGGATCAGACCAGGAGCTGGCATGTTTCACAAGTGGCTCTTTTTGCTGTTAGCAACCAGTTCTTCTTTGATGAGAAGCAAAATAAAATGAGTGATGTGCTTTTTTGGTTCAAGGAAGAGTTTTAAAATGTGATGGAGAGCTGCCAGGCTAGGAGCTGCACTCCTCGCTCGATTTGCTTTTGATGTGCGGTGAAGATGAAGGCGTTGCCTTGAAATAGTCTCCTGAACTGGGCAAAAAGGAGAGGATGAAAGGGAAGGAAAGTGAGAAAACTGTCCTGGTTTAGAGCATGGCAAAGCCACTGTGCAGAATAGTCTCTGTAAAATGTTCCGTGATAGGAAATCAATTCTGAATTACACTATGTGACGCATACTGTATTTTCCATCCTTCATTATAATGAGCAAGCATACCCTTACATAATGATGACTTTTTAAGAGATTGCCTTTGGCTGAATTTATTGCCAGACTGATCTATTTGATGGCATTTAAACTTTGTAGTGCCATGAAATGTGCGAACTGGCTGAAGCAGTGGGAGGATGCTTGTAAACCTTCATGGCAGTGAAGGCCATCTTTCTTTCACTCTTATGCCTCATTGATCTCTTGCAATGGCTGAAAAACAACACAAATCAATTCTGCAGATCTTCTGTAGGAGTCTTTTCACCTCCCTTTTTCCATACTGCAGCATCAGCAGCAATGCTGCTGTAACAGAGAGAAGTGGCTTTCCTTAACATTAAGGTCCTGTGGCCACATAGCATGCCCTGTGTGTCGGCACCAGCAAGGATGCCTGAATTGGTCATGTGGCTGAGCATGAAAAGATGATGCCAACAGATGAAAAAAAACCTCTTTGCACAACACTGGATAAAGAAACCCGTGCTTTCTCTGGGGAAATCCCCAAATGGTGTGTAAGTGACTTGCTGGAAGTTGTTGGCATCTAACAGTTTCACATTCCTCCTTGAGGTACATGGGCACATTTTCCAGCATTGCCACTATTTTGAGACACAGCAGTTGCCCCAAGTGAGCCTGTTGTGAGCAAAGGGAGCGGGAGACACTCCATTTCTGTGCACATTTGCTTCCTCCCTCTCGCTACTGGGACTGCCAGCAAAAATGCTGGTTCTGAGGGTGGCTTTTAGCATGTGGGCACCTGTCCCTTCCACAGCCTGTGGATGGATGGACGTTGTAGTACTTGAAGCCAAGCACTGCATGTGGACAGTGACATTCACAGTCTGGGTTTACACCAGACCACCACAGAGTGAATGCTCTCCTAGTTGCTGCTGAGCCAGTGGACTTTTAAATGAAATTGCGATGAATTGTCCTAATTTTTAAGGTATACTTACAATTGATGTGACAGAGGAGTTTTTCACGTTTTCTATATTTTTGTTATTAGTTCTATTTCTAAAAATAGTAGAGTGAAATCCCCATGTGGTGAAATCCTCCCATCTCCTCCTTTCTTGTCAGGAATTGAAGTAATCTTTAATGAATACAAACTCTCTTCCAGCTTGATAGGTGACATTTTCATCGATGTCCAAAATGAAACCCAGTGATTGATTTGCTTCTGGAAATTTTAGCTGGAAATCACTAACTGCCCAAAATTCACCCTGCAATGTCAGAATGTTCCCTACTGACTCATGTTAAAACCTAGCTGAATTAGAAATGTGTTTGAGTTTTCATATTGGAATCTAAACTGAACGTGTTAGATGGTTCACTGTTTTTTGTAAATTCTTTGGAAAAAATGACATTATTTGTTCTACACTAGTCCACAGAGGTGAGGAGGTATTTCCTGAATCTCAGGCAAATGAGAGGTCCCCAGCACGGGGATTTGTCCTAACTGATGTACAGAAACCCATATCAGAAAATAACTGATTTGTCCTAACTGATGTACAGAAATCCATATTTAACATATGGATTCTCTGCTGCCTCGCTGCACTGGATCTTCAAGGGTTACTTCCCTCATGTTGAGAAGGTCAAAATGCCAGGAGGAAATTGAACACAACTTCTTGACATTTGAGATCGTGAATTTTCCTTTCGAATAAAAGCAGTAAATTTGCAAGTTAGTAGGAATAAAACTCAAAACCCTTCAGACAGTTTAGGGCGCTAATTAAATCCTCCAGGTCAAGCAGTCCTCACTCGCCTGGCTCTATCGTGGTGCGCTGCCTGGGTTGGTGCGTACAGACATGCTTCGCTGTTTGCTTTGTTTCCCAAACAAAAAGCAAAGAAATACGGTGAGCTGGAGCTTCCTAGCAATGGAGGTGGGGAGATGCTTAAGCACAGATCTGGTCTGTACCTGTAAGTTCTCCTGGTCTTATTCTCCCTGTCTCTTCTGCACCTCTGCCTCATCCCAGCTGGTCCAGAGGGGTGATGGGGCTCTAGTGGTGAGGGCATCTGGGGTGGGCAGCCCACATCTGTGATGATGGCCTTGGCTTAGCCTCCAAAGCAGGGTGGCTATGTGCACATTGCTCGTGGGGAATGGTCCGTGGTCTGTGCTGTGCTGCTGGAAAATTGTTTAGCAAAGAGATACTGATACCAAGCCACACCTGGGCTTTGACCAGCCTGCCTGGGATCCAAAAGTGCAGCGCCGATGCAGAAGAGCAAGGTTGTTTTATTAGAATTTTCCCATGGCAGCACGGAGTGGCCACTGAGGGTATCTGGAAGCAGAAACGGGCTCTGAGTAATCTGCTGTGTAAACACATGGTGGATGGGAAGCCAAATTCAGATCTGGTTTGCAGTTTATAATCCCCCTTGTTTTAGTTAGGGTTAACGAGGTCTAACCCTGGGCTGATAATGGTCCCTGAGAGGATCTCTCTGGTGTCTGTAAGGGACCATAGATTCTGCTTCACTCACTGATAATTATTTTGACAAAAATGCTGGGTCCAGAGCCAGAAGATCTATTTGTTCCACATAACAGAACAACTTTTCAATTTAGGTACGTGTTTTCTATTGCTATTTTAGTTAATTCAGGGCTTATCCAATTAGTCCCTGCCAGTTCCAATTTCTGAAGGTATTTATAGTACAACTGTGCTGCAGATACAGATGTGACAGCATTCCTCACACCTCTAGTGTCTCCTCCAAGGGGTTCCCCCAGGTTTGGAGTAGCTTTTATTATCCTTCTCTGTACAGGTATGTGCAAGCTCATAGTCACTGCTCCACTCCCTGAGCCCTTATGGGGTCTTTGGCTGGTGTCCGATCAAAGCAGGCAGCCTTCCTGACTTCTGGTCTAATGCGAGAGCCCTAGGAATATCAGGCACCTAAATTAAGTACTATATTTTCTAAGAACTACTTCTCCCCTGTTTCCTGTACGTTGTCACATCTTCCGTGATGTTAACTACTTTTTAGTTTGTTTTTTAAAAAGACAAATGCTTCCTTTCCTTTTACATGCTTCACACAGCTTTTCACAATCACACAGGGGAGCTGGAATCACCAGCTGTTTCCTTTCCAAATCTCTTTGAAGCTCTCTGGGCCACATGCTCTGCTCCTGGGTACCTGCAGGGCCCATGCTCCGTGCAGGCTGCAAGGGAATAGTTTCCACTCTCTTAGCCTCACCCAAGGCTACCTGGGGCTGTCTCGTCTTCAGTTTGTAACAACTCTGTCATCCTGCTCCCACAGTGGTGGAAGCAAATAATATATGCAAGGATGTCATTGGTAAAAGTCCCTGTTCCTCATGCCCTGGGAGATGTGCCTTCATGCTACAGTGTGGCAAGGCAGGACATTTACTGCCAGTGAGAGAACGCATTTCCATTCAAGCTGCAGTCAGAATTTCATTTAAAAATTATATAGGAGAGTTGGAAGGTATCACAGCTGGCCTGTCATAAAGAATGAAGGGCTACAGCTCAGCCTTCAAAAAGCCTAAAGATGTATGCTGAGAGCAGCCAGTGAGGAAAGGCAGGAATGATAATGCTGGAGCTGCCTCTGGAAACATCCCATTACAGTCACAGGCAGACTGCAGTGCTTATCAGGATACTGCCCCGACTGGCTCCTGGCACATTTCTGCGTGTGTCATGCATTTGGGGATATTACTGGGATCCTGCTCCTTCCCCCCTGAGCACCGCTCCTGCTCCCACGAGACAGACCTGCCTGGTGTCCCCATCACACCGACGCCACCCTCGCCTGGACACAGTCCACCACCATGCAGTGCTGGAAGCTGTCCTCCTGAGTCCTGCCCCAGCAGCAAGCATATTATCACCAGGTGTAACTACTAAAACACAGTTATGAAATATTTGATCCAACAATGAATTTGCAGCCTTGCTTTTGTTGCTCTCAACAATGGTAACTGCTTGGGTCTCTGGAAGACCCTGCAGCTAAGAGATAACCATGGCCTTTCTACTGCAAATCCGCCTGTGGGTAACTTTTTACACACATGCAGCCTCATTAAGCCATCTGTAGAAAATTAGACTGCTTACTTGCATAATTGTTTGCAGGAACAGGAACTGAGTTCATCGCCTTTCTAACAAAAATTGTGTGTGTCTGTCTAGAGACTGATGACTTTATTTTAATTTGCATCAAGACCAAGGTAATGAAGTAGGCTTGATGAAAATGAAAATGAAAAGCAGACTAGGAGAACCTGGCATCGGTGGTGAACTACTGATAACATGGTCTCATTTTCAGTTCATCCTGAGTCTGTGCTGTGCTACTGCTGGGAAAGTGTCAGCTTCTTAATTGTATCCCAAGAACATCCATCTTTAAAGATCTGTAAGCCAATACTGTGCTGATTGCTACAGATGCCCATGTTCTCACTCCTTGTACTCTTACACACAAGTATTTCCCTTCTGAAGAAAAAAAAAAGAAAGAAAAAAGAAAAAAAAAATAGAATTTTCCTTTTTCTTTCCTTTTCTTTTGGAAAGGAAGGAGAGTTCTTTACTTGAACCCTTGATTATGGTGGTTTGAGGTGAATTAATTTCCAGCTCTTCATCTCTCTGGTTCTGCAGTTTACTTTTTGTATAAATAGGATTGTGCTCCTTCCCTTCTCCTACTCTGTGTGTTTTTAGAGATTGCCTTGCCCTTGGGAAGTGCTAACTCCTCAGGTTCCCAGCTGGCACAAGCAGAGGCTGCCCCAGGAGGGATGGCTTGTCCCCCTGTCCGTGCCTGGACCCTCACCCCATGTGCAGTCTGACTGCAATCAGCATGTGCTGTGCTACTGGACATAAACATGGTGTTTAGCTGCTAATGGTAAAACTCCAGGGGGAGGAAACTCAAAGAAACCAAGCAGCTCAGCTCTCTGAAAGTGCCGTGGGTGGGATTGATGGGTCCCACTTCAGAAGTTTACACCATTTACACCTAAATCTGGGCTAACTGGGGATCCCTTTGTTGTTAATTAAGAGAAACTAGATGTATCCCATGGTTTTAGATGTCTTCTTCAAGTAAGAGCTGCCCTCTACATCACCCTATTTCTCTGTTTGTTCCTTTGATTCCGTGGTGAGCCATTTGTATCTAAGGAGGGAAAATCATTGAACATTGCCCTCTACAGCTGTCTCCAAGATGTCTTCCAGTGCCCTGCTGCAAAGGGAACACCACCAAAGTGATGGCTTGGTGGGAACGGAGGAGTTGAGAATGCTCCAAAGTGTCAGTGGTGGCTGGAAAAAACAGTGATTGAAAGCCACAATTGAATGTATTCCCAGACCCACAGAGTGCTTTAGGGTTTTACTGCTATCTGTGCAGTGCATCTTCACAACCTACAAGATTTCACTTGCTCATTTTCTCTCCTCCTGCTTTACTTGATCAAGGAGCACCTCTGACTTGAAAGGAAGTGGTGAGAGACCACAGCAACCAGCACTCTTCCACTCTGTGCTATTTGGAGCTGAAAGGGGAAAGCTACTTGAGGTGGAAACCTAGCTTGCATTTTGCCACAACACACAGCCATATATTGCAGTCAGGGAAACAGACATTGCAAATGGGGAGTTGATTTATTTCACGCCATGCTCTTGCGAGGCAACAACAGACTGAAATGGAAGTGCACAAATAAGTCGGCACCATTAGAGGGTTTTAATAAATGTGGCTATGAGCATGTGCTTTCCTGCTAGGAAAGAGGGACTGGTGAGCAGAGTTCAGGCTGGCAGCTGTGCACTAATTAAGGTTTTCCATTTGTTAAGATCAGGCGTGGCTACAGAATTACACAGGGAGGGGAGATGTACCAAAGAGGGCAGATGCATCCCTAACGCCGTCACACCAATGAGCACATCTAGTCTGTACAATTAACATGAGAAGTGTCTTTGTTTGTAATTTTTACTTTTTGATCTCATTAGTAATGAGGATTGACTTGGTATTATTTAGTAAACATTAGGACATGATGATTTGCCAAAGTACATAATTTTCACCAAATCTGGCATTTTTTGCCATCAATAGGATATACTATACACATATGAAAGTAATTATGTATGTAATTAAAATTTATTTTTCATATTTTCATATTTTAAACTTTTCATTTTTTACCACTTAGAAAATAGTTAGAACTTTATTTGTTTATTTATTTACTTACTTACTTACAGACCTACTTTTTATTCATGATTTATAGCAGGCTTGGTACAGATGTAAATTGAAATTCAGTTAAAATGCAGAAAACCTGCAGTGTAAAATTGTTTTGGTATTAGCTAAGTAAAGCTACTTTACTTGTGCTGGATGCAAGAGATTTTTATTATTATTATTTTAAAACTAAACCAAGCATGTTGATATTTAGAAATATTCTGAATATTACTTCTAGGCAATAAACTAGACTGATTATTTTGGAAAGGAGGCAGGGAGGCTGGAACTAGATGATCTTTAAGATGATCTTTGGTTTAAGAACAACCCAAGCTGTTCAGTGATTCTATGATTTTTGGTCAACCTGTCCTTCTGAATGGTAGATCCCAGCTTTCCACAAATGTTTCTTCTTCATGTATCAGAAGGGGGAAACAAATCTTTTATTATTATTATTATTATTATTATTATTATTATTATTATTATTATTATTATTATTATTATTATTATTTGCACACTCAGTGCTTTTCTTAATCCTAGGTGAACTGATTACACTGTCTTTATTGAACCAAATTAAACTAAGCTAACTGGATCATTCCATTGAGACAATGAGAGTTTCAGTCCTGTCAGAATGAAACCCTTGTGACAGATAAAGTAGTATTAAAAGATGAGGATGTGTTTATATTTTAAGCTATTCAATATCTGTTAATTGTCTTTCCAAAAGCTGAAATCTTTAAGTTTTCTATACAACTGAATATATAACTCAGGTGTTCCTAGGCACCTAATGATCAATTGTGTGGTTTTGGATATCATTCCCAGTGCTATTTTTGACCAAAAATGGACAAGAATTTTAGAATGGTGCATAACATTTTACATGAAAGTTGTTGTTTTGTTTTGTTTTGTTTTGTTTTGTTTTGTTTTGTTTTGAAGAAGGGAGAAACATCCCCACACTTTTAATGCCTAGAAATACTCACTGAGAGATCTAGCCCAAGTGAATAACCTTCATAAGATTTCAGAAGTAAATATAAGTATAAACTGAAAGAGTTTTTTATTGTTAGCAAGAATAACAGTCAATTTTAAATGCAGAATTCCAATTACTTATCTTAAGGTTTGTAAAGCTAAGGATTGTTTATACACTGGAATTCAAGTACAAAATAAGGATTTTATATGCATAAGAAAAAAAAAAAAAAAAAAAAAAAACATGTAAATATATTAGGTTGGATTTAGTTGAGAGAGGTTATTAAATTATTCAGTTTTTCATGTGATATTTAGATAAATAAAGTCTCATTTTCCACTGTGCAGCTGATCTCATTAAAGGGAGGAAAAAAAAACCTTTAATGTTTAAACCACCCTCTAATTCTCAGCAAATGCCTAAGAATGTTCTAAGGAGAGAGAATTCTTAAATCACTGGATTTTGTACCCTAATTAAATCTCTTGACAGCTCTCTGCATTGCTGCAGCAGTGGCTCTGTGCAGTACTGGAGGTGGGGTTCAGCTTTTCATACTTCTCCTTTTCTTCCAAAATAAGGGTCATATTTTCCTTTTTATTCTGTGTACCAAGGAGCCCCGTTTCCGGGTGGTCTGAGTTCAGTTACTCCTTTGAGGTGTTTTTTTCCCTTTGACGGGAAAGGGAGGACTGTCCAAAGGAGGGGTGGGTGTTGCCAGTAGTGAAACAAATTAGGAGGAGGAGTGGATCCATTTCTGAAGTTGTCTTAAGAATGAAGTATGGGATTTGGCTGATAGATTTTTAACTATAAATGGATTAATTAGACCGTGACTGAGGTCACATATAAAAAAGGAGTAAGCTAATTAAGTCTGAGCAGTATTCCAAATGGCTTTTGTACTGATGACTAGAGATCAAAGGCTAGAGCAAGTTTTTTAAGATTATATTGCTTTAAATAAAAAAATGAGTCTTGCTAAGGGTGGACAGGATGTTCTTTTCAGAGAAGCACAAACAAGCCAGGCGTGTTTTCAACATGGTTGACCTACTCAGAAGTGTCTGATTTTAATTGATGCTTAGATATCTAGATATATTGTAATTCTATGCATTATAGCAGAATAGACTTGTATTTTTGCATTTTCATACCTAATTTAAATGCAGGGATTTTCCTCCCATGCCTTGGGGTCAGATGTCAGAGGTTCTGGAAATTGTGTTTATTTTGGTTAGGCTCTGTTTCCCGTCTGACCTTGTAAGAGGATTCATGCAGCTGCACCAATCCAGGCATGGCATGCATCCCAGAGACTCATTCTTCCTCTCTTCGTCATAGGGGTAGAATCAGGTACACTCCCATACTCTGTCCTGCTTCTCTTCTGCATGCTCTCCTTTCTTCTGCCACTACATTGGAGGTGGCTGGACATCATGCTATGTGATATACAACCAGATTTGAGTTCGGTAGACCTTCAATGGGGCCAAGATGCTGTCCTCTTCTATCTCTTTGGTATATCATCTATGACAAACTGCATCCATGGATGCAGTTCTACTCTAGGCTTTTGAAGAGTTATGATTTCAAGGTGATAATATCTTGTAAAAAGCATTTCCTGTAACATTCTGAATGCCTGTATTCAATACAGAAGTCAAGTAAAAATAAGGGTATTTAATTCAATACAAGGAGTCTTGAATGTTGGTATCAATGAGGATCCAAAATGTCATCTTAGTTTTTCTTTCAAATTCCATTCCTGAGCAGAACAGGTCAAACCCAGATACAAACTTGTGGAAGTCAATAGTCAGTAGCAAGGCAAGTTTGGGGTGGAAGGACAGTCGTACACTTCACTGAAAGCTGTTTCTCTCAGTAAACAGACACAATGAACCTATTTACTATAGTTTTCATACACTGTGGTTGGAGATGGTTTTTCACAATTATTTCTCATTGTTTAGCCAGATACAGAGTAGTACTCAAATGCTGACTTCAGCATTTACACGCGTATGATGTTCATGTGGCTTTTCTGTGTGGAATTTGAGGGAATTCTTTCTTCTGGAAGAGAAAAGGCAAAGGATGGGACAGCTAAATTTTGACAACCTCACTCTAAAACTAAAGCTCTTTTCATGTGGACTTTTAAGTGAAAACAGTTATTGTTAGGTTTATTTGAAGACCTGCTTATGGGGGTGACATAGACCAGATGATGTCTTGAGGTCCTGTTCTTTGAATCGTGTAGCAATGTCTTAGAAATGAAACGACCATTCAGAGTTATACCATTTAATTCATGAGGTTTATGCCTTTTCCTGTCCTGTGGTTCAGCTATCAAAATTTAAATGATCATTTAGGATGGTGAGAGTCCCTGGCTGATGCCCAGGTGGACATACAGACTCTCCTGCTGAAGGTGTTGAAAAGCTGGACAGCAGCTGAGATTTATAAGATATTGCTCCCAGCAATCTCATCATTCAGCTTTAGTCTGATGTGCAAAGACTTGTGAATGGGATTGAAGGAGGATTTATTGTCCTCCCACCCTGGATGGCCTGAGGTGGAATACTGTTCTCCAGTCTATGGCTTGTTTGCAACATCCTTGTTGCTTCTCATACATCACAGCACAAAATGCTTCAGTTTGTAATGTTTTTAGAGAAATACAACCTTTTGATGACAGTAAACATGACTTGATGGATACTCCAAAGGAGGTTTTAATGACCTTTGTGTCTTTATATATTTTCTGATTTGTTTCTTTTTCAGAAAATCTTGGCTGGGATAATCCATAGCAGAACTACATGGTTTCAGAAATGAGCATAGCTGCTAGCTGGAGTCTTGAAAGCATCTCCTATTGCTATATTCAACCAGCAAGATTGGAAAATAGGAAAAAGCTTGTTCTTCATCATTTTCTCCCTGGGTGCAGGGATCTGGGATCAGGATGTACTAATGTTTGATCTCTTTCAACTCTCAGCATTGGTTTTAGCTGAAAAGGGACTCCACTTTGCTCTCTGCAGATGGATGCCCTGCAAGTATTTCCTTCTTTTTCCACCTGAAAATATAGCATCTGACAAATGATTGCAGATGCTGACAGTGATATTCAGATGCTGGTGAACCCATGCCACTGCTTTCAGGCAATCCTCTCCAGTAAACAGGACAATGTATTTGCTTGTGTGGGAGCCTGAGCATGTCCTTGTGTGCTTGAGGAAAATCTTTGCTGCTCATTGCTGACAAATGCATAGGCTTTTAAGCAGCTGCACGAGGTCCCAGTCTCTGGTTTGGAAACTCCCAGTAGGTGCTGAGCAAGGGCTTGGGCAAACTCTGCTCTGAATTTCATTCCATCTGCACAAACTCAAATGGCATCATCCAGAAGGGTGCTGGACAAGTTGAGTCAATAAGGTGGGAACGCAGCTCTAATTCTCCCTGTACTCCCATCTTCCCCAGTTTTATTTTTTGCTCTGTATCATTTTAGGGTGTTTTCCAAAGCTACTCAATAGCCAAGGGGGCCGAATCAATAGCAGAACTTGTAGGTTCAAAAAAAATCATGAATACATCTAAGGACAGATCTGTGTACAAAGAAGTGTAAACATTACCTCGTGTGTCTTGCCAAAGCCACTTAAACAGCTTTCCTATATCTGCAAGCCGTTTTTATTTGGAAGACTTATGACTATCTGCCAGTGCTCGAGCCATATCTGCCGTCCTCAGGGCCTAATTAAATGAGATGATGCTTCACAAGCATTTTTATTTCCAAATAAAAATTGCTAGAAAGCATATTAGGGACAAAGGAAGAATTCTGTGGAGGGGAAGATGAGATATATTATGCCTGTTCATAGAAATTTAAACTGGGTTATTTAGAGGGGCACAGCATGTGGACAACTGCCTGTATTATGGAATATTATTACTCTATGTAACAGGAAGAAATTGAGTGCTATTAGATAGAAACATTATGATCTCAGTTCTTTGAAGACCAGTGGCCATTTTGCCCAGATCAGGTGGTGCTAAACAGTGCTGGAGCCACTCTGCAGGCGTACAAAGGCATTTAGGTGACCGAAAGCTGTTTGCTGCTCAGTTGCTTGTTGCATACTGAGGAACAGGTCTAGAGTAAGGTCGTGTATTTGAGTACATAGAAGGAGCAAATCTATTGTAAAATTGGGATGATATTTTCATTCTCTGCAGACCAGTGATATCAAGTGAAAGTGCATTAGGGGCTTTGTAGTTATCGGGGGTTATAGTGGAAAGGGCATTGCCAGCTCGGTCACTCACAGCAGCCAAACCATCTGGCGGATGGAAAGAGCCATGCTGTTGATGCAGCACAACCTGCAGCTGGACATGCAGCATGCACCAGCCAGGGAGCCAGAACAGCACACAGTGAGTCCACGACCTGAAGAAAGCCAGCTGTCTCAGATATGGGTGAACCAGGACTGTTTTTTTGAGGAACTTGTTCCTCAAACCCCTTCCATGCAACAGCATCTCCACAAATTGTCTCTGATAACTCCCAGAGGTGTTGCAATGTCTTTATGCAGACCGGTAATCTGACATGTTCCTACCATGCATGCCCATACATGTGTATGTAAACATAGGGGGAGTGTACATAAATATGTGTGTATACATATATGCACTGAACACGTGCATATATATACACATGTATAGTTATAAACATGTGCTCAGCTTTCTCTGCCTGTCCTTCACAACTCTCTTGACTTTTGTAAGTTACCTATACACTGAAGTTATAAAGCAGGTTATGTGCTTTGTGTTTGTTGTTGTTGCTTTGATTTTCTTTATGCGTTTCTCACTGCTTTCTCTGAACTGTGCTAGTGAGTAGGAGCTTTCTTTAACAAGCCACAAACAAACTCGAATTTGGTCTATGCTGAGTAGACAAAGCAATTTGAAATTATTCCTTGGAAGAGGTGATGGTTAATGCAGCACTTGCTGGGGTACAGCTTTTGAAGCCCTGAGCCTTTCTTGTGTTTTTTTTTTTGTACATCTAAATGAATTTGAGGTGCAAGTCAGAATATTTTCTATATCTTTGATTTGCAACCACAAAGAAGCAGTAAGAAGTGCAAGTATTCAGCCCAGCTCTTTCTTCTCAACAGCTGGCACACAAATAGGAGTACCTTAATTATGGGGGAGCAAAAATACACCTGCAAAAGGCAGTCCTCATTTGAAAGTTAGCACTGTATGAAATGCAAGATGGAAAGGAAGCCTGGTTTTGTCAGTGAATTGAGAAAATGTGGAGCTTAAGTCAGAGCAATTGTTCTTATACGTGCTGCTGCTATTTGTCTTTCACGGGAATAAAATTTAATATGAATATGTTTATTATTAGCTCATAAAGCCAAGCAGCATTTTAGAGCGGAATAAGTGCATGTCTTTGATGGATTGCTTTCCCCCATTGGAATGAAATCCCAGTGAAAACAATAACACGGTTAAGGAGTCCTTTGGGAAGCAGAGGATGACGCGGCTGGAAAGCCTTCTGCTGTTTCACACTGGTCTGTAAATAAGCTTACATCTCTCTTCTGACTCTTCGTGTCTCTATCCATCTGGGAAGAGATTTATTTTTAGGACACTACCTATATTTATATTACTGTCTCTGGAACTAGAAGTAGTTGCACTTTGGGATTTATCTTTGAAACTGCTGACATAAATTAGAGTTGTCCTGTCCCTTTTTAGAGCTACTTGGGCGTGAAAGTCCCAGCGCGTTTCACACCTCGAGCTGCTGACAGAGCAGAGCAGAGCAGTGTGTGTGGCAGGCGGGCGTGGGGCGTGCTGGGGGTGTTGTGCAGCCAGAAGCATGAGAAGGTGGGTCCTGCCCAGCAGGTGCAGAGCCCCTGGTGGCCTCATCTGCTGCTCCACCTGGGTGTCTCACTCCTGGTGAGGTTCTTCTCTTCATCTCCTGTTGGTGTTAAACCTGGTGGGAGCGCTACTCTATCTCTCTGCTGGTAAGAATGAGGTAGGGACACAGATCGCTTGGAAATTTTAGCTTTGATTTTCATGAACACTGGCTCTTCACACACACACACACCCTTCATATTTTCAAAACACTTTGACATCTTCAAATGAAAAGTGCTGAGAAGGTGAATAGTATTTTCCACATACACTAGAGTGATCCTGTTTTTCTGCTTAGTGATTTGAACATTTGGTTCTGTATCATTTGGTTGAAGAGCATCAAAATCTGTTCCTGTCTTTATGGAAATATAGGTAATTTCAGTTAACATAAAAACAAACAAAAAATCACAAAACACAAATAACCTTCACTATTAGCCATCAAAGGTGCTTGTGAGTGGATTAACAAATAAATATGTTACAACCCCTTCGAGATCAGCTTCATTGTAAGGCTTGACTTGTCTCTCTGTTGGCTGAAATTTTTATGGAGCTGTAGCAATGCCCCGAGCAAGGATTACATGGCAGAAGCAGCTTAAATTACCTGAAGATTTAAAGATTAAAAAAAAAAAAAGAAAAAAAAAAAAAGAAAAAAGATAAGGGAAAGCCAAACCCATTGCAGCAAGACTTGGGGGGAGAGGAGGGAGAACCTTTATAAAGAGAGACAAAATAATTAGAGATTGGGCTTGGAGGTAGCAGCTGAATTAGTTTTACAGTTTGAAGATCCAGGGCACCCCTGCATCACGCCTGGATCACTTGCCTGTTTGGAAAAGAGTCTCTAGTCTCTAGATGGCTTACTATCTCTAAGGACATAGCTAACATTCATTAAGCAATGGTAGTGAAAATGCTAAAAACAAAAAACGAAATGAAAAAGCCAGCTTAAGGCAGCAGCATGCCATGCCCCAGAGTTTGATGAAGGTCACCTTTGGTTGTGAAGCTTTCACTTCTTGTCGCATGCTCAAATAAGGTCACTTTTTTGTTCATCCTCTCCGAGATGCCCATCTTCTCCAAGACAATCTCTGTACTGTAGAAGCTCAAGATGAAAATGTAAGTCATGTCCTTCATCTGTCCCTTGGGGACCAAGTTGTTCTGTGGAATATTTATTGCTTGCACCTTCATTATGTTAAAACTGGGTAAACGGTCACACTGCTGGAGACCAAAGTAATTTGAAAGTGCTGTCTTTCGAGGTGTTGAGCATCCTTATGTCCATTAAAGTCAATGGGAGTTGATAGCACTTAGCACCTCACAGGAGGCATTTAACGTCCCGGAGGGTTTGAGTTGAACATTACAGAGCCCCTGGGGAAGGGAATCTGTCATGATTTATTTGCCTTTGAATCTCCAAGGTCCCCCGTGGTGCTATATAAATAACATGCTTCTGGAAACACCAGTCACAGCCTTGTGTAGTTGACCAAGTTATCTTGAACATCTTACATCTCTTTGCTGCTGTTTGGCTGTAGGGTGCAAGGTTCGAGCTCTCAGCGTGCTGGGCAGGGGGTACTGGCAGAGATTTCAGGCACCCGACCCAGGAATCTGCAGGTACCTTGCTCATCCTTAAAAGTTCAGCTGCAAACTAGTTTATCAAAGAGGTGACCTGCAAATGCTGAAGAACAAAGAATTTTAGGACAGCTTTTAGGACAAATTGAAAAACTCAAAGACTGAGTGGTGAGGAAGACTTGCTGCTTTTCTCCCTGTCCTCATCCACAGACTGCTGCTTTGGGCAGCTGGTGCTGGAGGTGCTCTGCTGCTGGTGTCGTGACATCAGGGCAAGCTCTCCTTCTCTGCCACTGGTTTCATTGAAGTTTGTTTTAAACAGTGCAGCAGCCTGGCTCTGCCCTTGGTGTCCTGCCTCCAACCTGCCATTGCCACTGGCAGGGACATGGGTTTTCCCCTGGGATCTACATACCACGAGGTGATCCAGACGAGCTGCAGCAATGCTCTTTTCCACCACCCCGTCAAGTGGCCGTGTCCCCAGGTGGGAGCACGTGAGAGCCACTGTCTAGACTTGGAAGAGAGAAGAAAAAAAAAAAAAAAAAGATAAAAACTGACATCTGTTAGGTGTCAGCTGCCCTCCTTATCCCTGCTGCTCAGTTCTTCCACTGCGCTGCCACACAGCTCTGAATTACAGATTTACTGCAGAGAGTGAAGGCTCCCCCTTTTAACCCAGTCCAACCGAGGCAGGTTTAGAGGGCTAATCTTTAAGCTAGCTCCTTCAAACAGAAAGGCCAAATACTCCTTTGTTCATACCAAGGGGTCCTCAGAGAGGGCAGAAGCACTGGGAGCAGCGCTGCTGGTGCATATGGCACGAGGAACCACGCTCAGGGCACTGATGCAGCATCCTGGTTCCTGTATGGACCAGGGTGCATCTCTGTGAAATGATGCCTGATGCAGCTTCATATCTTCAGGGAATGACGAAGAATTTATAAGGATTTCAGAGAGGGGAGGGGGACTTCAGGCTCGACTCTCTGCAGCTGGAGGTAGCTGTATGCCCTCTGTTAAGCGTGGAGGTCACAACACAGTCTGGGCACCACTGGCACTGTGCTGTCCCTGGGACCCCACTTTAGAGCAAACTCAGCTCAGGACAGGGCTTATTTTCTCCCTGTGCTGTGCTGTAGCACAGAACAAACACAACTGCTCAGCATGGAGTTCTGTACTAGTTTTGCATATTTTGCATTCCCCAGTTTGAATTGACGTGTTCCTCTAAAATGATTTTGATTTTATTCCCTGCTGCCGTTTTCTCAAGGGGTGCACGGAGGCTAAACAGAAGCACCTTTTGTTTATAACCATATGTTTGTAGTGATGGTGGGAGCACTTTAAACACTTTTATACACAGCCTGTGAGATAATTGCTCTATACTACAGTGTTTTCTGATCAGTGGCTGTCACGGTCGGCTATTACTCTGCAGAAAATCTCCAGCCTACTTGCTATGTTAGGAAATATTTCAGGCATGCAATCCTGCAAGTCCTGCAGATCAGGTGTGTGCATTCCCCCGGCAGCAAAAGCTCCCAGTCTAACTCAGAAAAACGTACAGAGGTTAATCTTTTTTTCATTTTTTTGCAGCTTTTTTTTTTTTTTTTTTTTCTTCTTTATTACATGTTCATCACCAATTAAAAAAAGGAGAAGCTAAAATCCAAAGTTCACTTCTGTGGTCACATAATTTTTTTTGTCTCATGTGAACGGGTTTTGCTGCTAAATGCGTTATCGGCTGCATGAGATGGAGCTGACAGGCTCTGGGCTGGGAGTTTTACTGCTAAATCCCACCGATGAGGTTGTTGATGACTTTGACAGATAGCATGGCTTTTATGTTGTGCCTCAGCTTCGCGTCCAGATTTTCTTAACCTCATAATATCAAGATCTTGTCATGAGGAGATGCTCTGACAAGTTGAAATATTATTTCAGTGAGCGCCTGCCACACACACACCTGCTTATCAAACCTAAATGCTTTCAGCTTTCTCTGTAATTGTGTGATGGGACCTGCAGGCCTACGAGCCACACAGCAAGGGTAAGGGCTTGCTTGGGGCCTGCTGCTGAGCCAGCCTCTTGTTGATGTTTTTCAGACGCTGTTTTCTAGCATTGCTCTGTGAGGGAAATCAGGATGGTGCAGAGGCTGGGATGCATCACGGGGTGACGTGAGACCCAACCTGCAAGTGGAGAAAAAGGGCCTGGGGGCATACTACTGTAGGATGCATGCCCTCCTCGCCCTGACAGTGAGTCCTGTGTAGTGGGGGCTCTTCACCCTCTCTTACACCAAGGGCCAGGATAATCCACAGATTTTGGAAATGTTTCTCTCCTGAGAGCTTAGCATCCATGCCCTGCACAACCCTTCCTCTCCCCACATGGCCATTTCAGCTCCACAGCTGCTGGCTCTCACCCCTGGGACAGGAGCTGGCCCTGAGCATCCTGCAAATGCCCTCTGCCCTGCCTCAGCACATCCCCTGACATAAACGGGGATAGAGGACTCCCCACAAGGTGTCTGAATGCTTGGAACAACAAGAGAAGGAGACAAAGGGAGAAGCTGAGGGCCCGGTCTGTGAAAATATACACGAGAGGTGTTGTGATGTCTTCCTAAGCTACTCTTGCACAAAGTATCTCGAGTTCATCCTTGCGTGTCGTGCAGGTTTATTGTAATGGTACTTTGCAAGCAGCTCACAGCCTTCTCCAATCATTACCTTGTGCTGGATTTTACAGAAGAGTAAAAACGCTGTTTTTTCTCCTTTTTCTGTGTAGGGGATTCTAATCTGCAAAGCACTGAGTTTTATTTAGGCCTCACTTGTGCCAATGAATATATTACAGGGTCTTGGTGATGCCACTGGCTTATATGCACTGGATACTGTAATGTAGAAAAGCACGTAGCATTATCCAGTGGGCAGAATGGTGTTTCAGAGTACAAAAGGATTGCATGCAGGGCTTTATCTCCCCAGCCAAATGCGGTACAGTGTTGCACAGCCAGGTAGCAGCCTGGTGGAGACTTTCCTTCCTTGCCTCTCTTAAAGCATCAGCCCCTCATGCTGCTGAGCCAGATGGCAGACTCGGTGGCCCTGCAGCCTTGCTCTCCAGTGAAGCTGCTTTCCATACAGTGTGATCTCCTTCGTACCGTGGGCCAGATCCTCAGCTGGGATAAATCAGAACCTGGGTCTCACTGAAGCTATGTGAAATTACAGCTGCTGACTCCAGCTGCTGAGGATCCAGCCGGTACCAAACAAAGAGCCCAATGAAAATCTTACATGTAGCTCATGAAGATGGCTGCCAAAAACACAGATAAACAGTTGTGGATCCAAGAGCAAATCCAGGCTGTGATTTCATTGCTCATCATTGTACCAGCAGTTTAAAATCTGGCGTTGTGATAAATGCAGTAAAAGTGCTGGCTACACCTGCACAAATCTTCTCCCAGACTGAGGGCTCCGTAAGCCTGAGCAGATGTACCTGAAGTCAAAATTTGCAGCCTACCACTGGCTCCCTTAGAAAGGCACCAGCTGGCAAAAAGCAAAGGCTTTTTGACTGGTTGGGTTTTAGTGAGGAAAACTTTACCACCGTGCTGTAGGTGGGCAGCCAGTTACGGCGTGTATGGCATTGTTGAACTGGTGAAGCACTCAGTCAAGGTAAAAGTCCACTGATCAATTTGGCAGGAGGAATTCGACCATTTCTCACATTGTGCAACTCTGACATAACATCCACAAGCCCTCTGACAGCAGCAGGAGAGGCTCAGTGGTATATCTCCATGAAGTTTGGAAGATGCTCACTGAGTCGTGAACAAAGGGCTCCAGTTGATTTCAGGATGGCTCCAGTCCCAAATCATCCAGGGTTTCTGGCAGCAGGATTCTTCCAGCATCACACTTCATATATATACATAAATATATACATTGGATCTCACTTAGTCATGAGTGTTTTTCTTTTACAGGAAGGAAGAGATGCACAGAAAAGAAATGTAATGGCTGCATATAGAAAAAAAAGTTACTTTCTTTGGCTTTAAGAGCTGAGTTCCTACTAACCTCAGGAATATTCCTTTTCCCACTGGGAGAATCAAGTTTTGTCTGGGTATCATGTCATCTGTCCTCATTTATTTTGAGTCCAGAAGAAATTATTAAAACTGATTGAAAAATCAGGCTTTGAGACAGTTGGTACAGAAGTGTGAGACCTGTCTATCGCCTTCCATCAAAGAAGTCTTGGCACCACACTCTCCATCTGACAGTTCCCCTCGCCCTGTCTCTCTAAAACAAAATCTGGCTGCTCTGGTTGGGGAGCACAACCTAGCTGGTACTAACAGACACGCTGGGCTCAGCATGGGACCTGCTGGCAAGCACTGCATTAGCAGATTAAGCCTTTTTAAAGGGGAGAGCAGAGGCTACCACACTATTCCCTGAACAACATTGGTCTCAGGGATATGGTCCACAGAAAGCCTGTTTGTACATTTTGTAAACTACATGCTGTCTGTCCTCCATTGTTGCCCTTTTTTTCCTTTCTTCTTTTTTTTTTTCTTTTGCACCAGTGATGCTTTCTTGGTTAACATCCTGCCCCATCAAAGTGGGGCTTTAGTCCTTCAGTTATTTGTTTTCCAGCATTATCCCCTCTCTCTCTTATTCTCAGAAGAGAGTGACCTATTTTCTTGTTTCTTCATGTCTCTGCATCTAGTCTTCCCCTGCGATATTATTAGCAAGCTGAAGCATCACTCACTAATCTAGGAAAACAGCCTTGTCCCAGAGAGGCACAGCCATATGCCTCAGTGCCTGCTCGAGTTTAGACCTAAATCCATGTCCTTCTCCTGCTGTCCCCTGTCGAGACCGAGCTGTTTCCAAACTAGGACTCACATTGTGAACCCAAGGCATCTGAGAGCCGCTGCAGAATCAGTATGCAGTGTTGGTTTGGCATCCCCAAGCTGTGATTAGGTAGAGACTGAGCGCTGGAGCTGTCACCTACTCCACTAAATGCCTCGTGGGCAGCTGAGTGGCCAGAAGACAGGAGCAGCAAATTTGGGCTCGGTGCTGATGCTCAGCCTATCAATAACCAGATGTCATGGGCAGATGTCAGCAAAGCCATGTGTACGATAAGGAACATTAGCTCACATTTGCTACTTTTTTCCCTTTCCTGATAAGCGTCCATGCTGCCTTCTCCATTTGCTCTCATGCTGTAGGGATCGTACTTGCCTGATGAAAAACAAGTCGATGAGATTGGCTTATTCATCCTGGCTCTGTCTTTGGTATCACTGCCCTGCAGGAAGAGAAAATTGGGCTGTCCACCCTGACGTTCCTCCTGTAAATCTGTGTCACTCTTTATTCAAGTTACTCAAGTAACTTTTGCTGGTGTTAAGGCCAGGCTTAGAGAGCCTGATCTTCCCTGCTCTCTGTCCTGAGCCTGAACGCTCCCTGTCTGTCTTCTGCTCCCCCCAGGGAGTTAAAGGGATTTCACCACACAAGTTCTTCAGGTTATCACTCTTGCCTTGCTGATCATCCCAACCCCTTTAGAGCACTGTCTGATTTTAATTGTTCTTATCCCCCTTTTTTTTTCCTTTCACTTGACATACTCTGGTGTTGCTTAGCATTTCATTAATTTTTCATTTTCTGCCCCCGGGAAATTTCTCTCCATTTCTGGCATGTTTCCTTCATCCTCCCCACAGAACACTGAGTCAAAGAAATCATTTAGTTTCCTAGCAATATCCGCCTCATCTGTCATCAAGAGATAAAATTACTAAAACAATGAACAAAAGGTTAAAAAAAAAAAGAAGCTGGATGTCTCCTACTGCCAGATTGTAGGTCCCTGCAGTCAAATACTGGTCGTGCATGTGTTTTCCCCGTATGCCTTCGCATTCGTCTCCTGCCCGCTCCCTCCTCTGGGCTGAAACAGCTTGGTTTGATCTGATCCATCCTTCTGTCTGAAAAACTGGGTAGAAATGTCTCCTGAAAATACCATTTTTGTTCATGGGGCAGCTGAAAGCTTTTGTGGGGGACGTCTCTCTGTTGATTGTCATTAACAGGAAGATTAAGGTGGATTGTAGCACTAGAAATGTTATTGGGATGCATGTGAGTGGCAATGGACAAGTGCCTGTGACTGCTCAAGCATGCAGGTTGATGCCCAAAATATTGGGTGGACAAAGCCAAAAGTGAGGAGATACAAGAGGTGAGACTGCTTACTGGAAAAAAAAAAAAAAAAAAAAAAAAAAAAAAAAAATCTTGCTCCTCTGCTCTTTTATTATTACTCACACTGTAAATGAAAGTGGTTTTCTTACCCAATTAGTGCTGAAGACAAGGATTCCCAAGCTGACATACATACTGTCTGTGGGTAAACAGGCTCCTTTGGGTGGAAGTGGCCTGGTGTATGTGGTGAATGACTGATGCTCCCTCTGCTTCGGATCTGGAGAGAGCAGCTGTAAAACTGGCAGGTTTTTCACAAGCCAATATTATGCCATAAGTTAGTAAATTTGAACAAAAGGTTGTCTGAGTTATCTAAAATTTCTAGTAAGGAGATTTTGTGGTTATACAGTAAAGCTTCTGACAAAGCCAGACTGTGCAGGTCAGTGGAGGTGCCTCAGAGCCTGTTATCAAATCATAAATAATATCAAAATAATATCATATAAGTAATATAAGATAAATAATTTCAAAAAGTAAAACAGAGGAAAAATCTCTTGTCAGTTTTAAAACTTCTGCTATTGGCTCCTGGTAATTTTGAAGGTTATATCAAAGGTGGATTCTTATATTCCATTGCCTTCCATATTGTTTATGCACAGGCTTAACTAACCTCTCTGAGCAGAGAAGCATTACTGAATAATGACCTTTATTTGCAAGTAGGTACATACTGATAACCAACCGGTTTGTATCGTGAAGTCAGGAGAAAGACTTCTGTCCAATCCTTTGTCCAGAAAGCATGTGTGTGGTCTGTACTTTACCATACTCATTCTGAATTAGCCAAAATAATCAGTCCTTTTCAAAATACGTATTTTCCTAAACTGCTATGGGAGCACCTAGACCACTTTCTATTCCATAACCCAGGTTAGCAATACACTGTAAGTTTGCTTTTCTCATTTTAGTTTGATGACCTGCGAAGAACAGAAATTGAGCGAGGTATTCCAGTTTATTTCCCATGTGCATTTTAATTCTGCATCTAATGCAGGTTACTCCATCAGTTTATATTTTTCCTAAATCAAGAGTTGCTATTTAATTTTTCCAGGTATATAAGCTGTTTCAAATTTGTTATTTTTGATGCCCATTAAAGCATCAGGATGACAGTTGGTCAATACTTGGAAGTCCAGTTTTACAGAAAATTTGACATTACAGAATTAGTCTTTCAAAATTTGAATACTAATGTCCTTGTTAAAATTTCCCTTTGGAATAGAATTTGCAAAGCTAGAGGAGAAATGCATCTCCTTCCACCACATGTAAACCTGGCTGAAAAGAGCTGTGGGAATTGGATCCCATCTATTGGCAGCACAGAAGGAACTCCCCTACTTTCTAAAAGATAACGGAGGAGAGTTGCAAGAGGAGAGTTGCATGGGATATCTGAATTTTAAATCCATCTCTGGTGTGTGCCCATTCTTGCAATTACATTGTTGCACTGAGCTGCAGAGCAGGAGGACTGAGCAGGGCACCAGCAGGCGCTACAAACACCTTGCTGGAGGACAGCAGAGGTCCTGGAGTACAAGGTTTTGTCTTTTTCCTTTCTGTCTCTTTGTCTTTCTCTTGTTTTAAATGGACAACTCTAGTGAACTGTCGTATTATGCATCGCCAGAAGAAAAAGCATGACTCCTTTTACATTTGTATTCAAAGGAATCGGGATTCTACGATGACATCTCTGGTAGTCCCTAATGAGCAGGTTTATGACACACACGAGCATACGTATTTTCTAGTTTAAAATTCCCACATCGTGCAGGAACACCACATGACTTCACACTGTAAATGTCATTAGTGCCTCGCATGTTAACAACCCTAATTGTTTTCAGTGATCTGTCGTGAGCTGTTAACAAAGGACACCAGCTCTTAACAGGAGAAGTTGCACTAATTGCCCAGTTTTCACAGATTAGCTAAAACCATTTGTTAACATAACTGTTGGCCTTTGGAAGTTTGTGTGCATGTGTATAATCTTTGTTAATGGCATATAGATCATTACTAAAGCATTCAGCTGTGCTCAAATCCTCTAACAGGGACTATAGGCCTTGATGGTTACTACAACTGTGTTAGTTCTTGGGAATAGAGAGCCAGATCATAACTTGACTCTGATCACACTGTTATGCTCAGAAGCTCCTGGAAAAAAAAAAAAAAAAAAGACCTCAGAGTCTAGCATATGTGTGAGTCCTTGTTTATCTTTGAATTATTTAGGATCCTGTTTCTGGGATCGCATGCAAATAGCAAACACACTTCAGCTATAAATTCTGCAGATTTGTAGAAATGGTTACAAAAACTGATGGTCTGAAGTGGTGAAAGTCCTTACAAGCCAGCTCAGTGCTTTAAATGTTGTCTCACTTATTTGCAGCTGGTGAAATCAAGCTATAAAAATTATTTTCTTAATGAAAGGAAAATCAGTAGTAATTAATTCTAACAGCTATATAGCAACCCAGAAAAAACAGCCATCATCAACCTAATGTGACTTACAAATTTCTGGTTACTCGCAGCTCTTTACTATTTTCTTCTCAGGGATATGGGATGCAGAAAGCCAAGATAACTTGCTGCTGATCTGACTCTGCAAAATGCATATTTTCAGTTCCAGATGAGAGCCATGATGAAAAAGCTATTTCAGCATGGCTCTGAGCCTCTGCCTCTGGCATTGGCTGGCTGTGGTGGCCTCACTAAATGGCTGTAATTGTTGGGTGCTATCGAATGTGTGTGTTTGTTTTCACTTAGGTCATCTGCAAGGCTCAGACCATTGCTGTTAGCTTCCAGATGCTTTTTTGGGGGGTGGAATTACATGCTTTAGGGACTTGCATAAGAGGTGTTGATCCCTCTGCAGGGCATGCACTGTTATCATACAGCTTCTGAAGACTGGTGGTAATTAAACAACACTCTGCATGTTCATGTCACTTCTGTGAACATACTGCTGCAGATTTTGGGTAGGTAGGGTCCAAAAGCAGATTGAAAGGCTTGTGAGGTGCAGTGGTGAAGAGTGGGTGTTTGTCCTTGAATTACGGGCAGGATTTCTGCATAGGAAGGTCGTAGAGATGATCCATGATGGTGTAGCCATTAACAGATAACAGTGTGCCAGCGGCCAGCTCTCCTATTTCTTCAGTAAAGCTGATAAGGTATTTTCTAATCTGCAGCTCCATAGGCCATGCTGTTACTCTGGGCCTGTTGATATGAAGATCTCATGAGAGTATTGAGTGGCAAAAGGGGATTTGGTCCAGAAGAGTAGGAAAAACAGCTTAGGTGACAGCACACATCTCTCTTGCTGAGCAGCTCCTCTCTGCTGCCTCTTTCAGTGCTTCCCTACACCATGGTTATATTGTCCTGACATATTGAGCCTGACTGTGAGACCCCCACAGCCAGCCTTGTAATGGCGATTTCCCTGACCATGGCATCATTCCTCTGTGCTGCTCTGTGGGGACAAATAGCAAAGCAGACAGGAGATGCCTGGACCCAGGGGGATGTGCTGGCCAGCTGCAAGCCCTCCTCAAATTGCTGGCTTGGAGCCACGGGATGCCAGAGGCTGGGATGGAGCGTGCAGGAAAGGAGCCTGGCAGGCAGGCATGTGGTATGGGTACAGATCTGCAAACCCAAAGGCTGCAGGCAGGAAGCAAGCCAAGGTTGGGGGAATTCTTCTGTTTTTAAAGTAATAGGGAAAAAATGTTCTCTTTTTTTGGCACAAATTTGGGTTAAACTCAGTTTGTATCAACCTTTGTTAAAAGAGCAGTTGTGACTCCCTGGTACTTCTTGCGTATATTCTTTTTCATTTAAAAAAAAAATAAAAATATATATATATATAAGTAATTGATTCCAAGAATGTGAGATCTTGCAGTACTTCTGTTTTGATTTATGGCTTCTAATGGTGAGGAAGCAACACTGTGTGAACAAATTATTCAGAGATCTGGAAAGTCAGTGAGGGGGTGCAGAACAAGAAGCCACTGAAGAAATTTGCTTAAGATGCACTTAAAGTGATTCCTGTTTCCAGTACAGTACTGGGATAAAGTGGGCAGCAATGCCATGTTACTGAGTAGGTCCCATATGTATACTCAACAGTTCAGATAGAGGAGGCAGAAATGGAGAGCAGAAACATCATTAAATGTATGGCTACAGGGGCTGATTGAGGCTTGGGGGGATTTTCTTTTTTTTTTTTTTTTTTTTTTTTTTTTTGGTAATGCTGTGCTTCTCCTGCAGTGGTGGGAATTATGAGGCTGCCTGGTACCACAGCAGGTCTATTGAGGACTCCAGTGTGAACCAGTACTTTAGCATTCATGATGCACAGACTGAACCGCTGACAGTCCATTCAGCAGGGCAAGTGAAAAGGACAAAACTGCCCTGTGTTCTGCTCAGCTGCACTGCTTTCTGTGTGGGACTAACAGAAAAACTCCCCTCCAGTCTGCTCGACAGTAAAAGACTCCCATCACACTGTACAGCGTGTTTCTCACTAATGGTAGATTCAGTACGCCCTGGTTGTATCTGATATTCCAGTTGCTAAAACATGGGGTGGGATGCCAGAGCACTGTGCTTTCTGAATTAAAGGTTGAAAGAGTTTGTCATTCGATAATCCGATCTATACTGTTCTCTTTAAACTCTTTTCCTAGTGGAGTCGTTAAGTGCACGGGAATGTTTGGCAGGGAAACGATGGAGCGTGATATATCTTATTTTGGGAACTGACTTTCCTTTTTAATAACAATGGACATTTTTTCCAACCATCACTTTTGAGACTGACACTGGAGATGTAGTAAAGCTCCTGTTTAGAAGAACTGTTAGGTCAAACTGCAACATTTCCTACAGACAGAAACAGCTAACATCACTGTCTGGATAAAACTTTGAGATTTACAGCCAAGTGCTTGTTTGAACTTCCAAAGCCAGCTGAAAGATTGATTTTAATGGAAACAAGGCCTACTTGCAGCACTGAGAAAAACACCTATGCTTTTTTTGGAAAAGGGACGACAGGTCCTTTTCTAAGCCTGCATGGTTAATGCCAGTGAAGAAGAACTGAGGGAACAGAGCGAGGAGCATCTCCATCCTGAAGTTATGTGGCAGTATTATGGACTGTTTTGAGCTGTTCCTGGTCAGGTTCTGCTTTTTCACCAACCTGAGTATCTCAAGGAGTCCTTTCCAGATAGTGGAGTTGTTCTTGTACATATATCTAAGCTGCCAGTGGCATTGTAGCTGAGAGGTTGTCTCACAAGAGGCTTACTTGGGCACCAGTGACATGGCAGACTGGGGCATTTTGCTTGTCTAGAAGCTCGTCGGTGCCTCTGTTCAGCTTTTTACGGCTGTAGCCTCTCAAGTGCCCCTGCAGCTGCTTCATTATTTGTATGCTTCACTGCTGCTTGCAGTGGAGACATCCTCACATGTGAGCTGTCCCCAGAACCCTTTTCTGCCTCCTCACCGCACCCACAGAAGTGGAGAGGCATCTTTCCTCTTTGCACCAATGTGGCTTTGTGTTCTCCTCTGAAAAAACAGCCATAATTTGAGCCTTTTGCTAGTCTCTAGCTTCCTTCATTTTTGTTTAAAAATGCATTATCTTCAAAAATATAAACGTAGAGCCAGAGTTATCCCTGGTTTATGCATGCCACGCTACCACCTCATCCTGAGTCTGTAATCACTTCATGTCAAGGTTTCCCATCTCTTTCAGAGGGCATTACTTGCATGGATTGCATGGATTGACTTGGCCTTGTAACAATAAGTTTGCTTGCAGTATCTTATTTAGATGCTAGTTATCTTTGTGTACTGTACAGAAATTCAGATGAGATTTGTTTCTTGGTAAACAGGAAGGTAGAGTAGGAACCAAAGCCTTGTTATTCACATCAACTCCTTTATTGTTTTCCCTTCAACGCACACCTTCTGCTTAAGAAAACAATGCGTGACAGGAGTAAAACGGGTACAGTGTGATCCTGAATTTTCAGCTTGAGCTAGAAATTGCATGCTGCTTTTATTCCAGATTCTGGATTTGAATATTATCTTGTCTGGAAAGGTTTGAAGAGTTTTTACTGCCAAAATATCAGTACATTTTTACCAACCCCGCACCCTGTCTTCTGATCACCATGGAAAAATGGATCAGTCAGGCCTGTTTTGTATCCAAAAAAGCAGTATATAACTTGAGCAAGTTAGCCTGAAGTAAAGAATTATGGCTTGGATATATGTCTTCCTCATTTGCATGAATTTACAATGTCCATTTCAACTAGCAGTGACTTATAGGCAATCAAATAGTGCAGGGCATTTAGCTGAAGAAGGCTGACAATATGCAAGGAATAAAGGGCTGTGAAAGGAATAATTGCTTATGAAGTTACATTGCTAGAGGTTTTCTTTTTCACTATAATTTGCCTTTGAGTCTAAGTAACATTTTCTCTTCTGTGCGTATAAGATAAGCAGTGGTTATTGGTCCTGTTTGAAAAGATATCTGGATTTCATTAAGGTTTCAAATCATCCTTCTGGAGAAAGAGTGGCACAGGCCCTGTGTCTCTAATACAGGAAAGGACAAAGGTCCTCCCCATGCATCTAGAGAAAGTATGCTGTGAATTTTCCATTTGAGACTGGGGCATGGCTGTAAATGATGACCCAAGTAAGTGCCAGGTAATTTACTTGTCTGTTGTTAAGCTGAGAGGAAGGGGAAGAAAAAGACAGGACACTCCTGTTCAAAAGTTATTCTGAAGCTTTTTCCCATCATCCTAATTACTAGTTCCTCACCATTTCCTTCTATAAGTAATTATGAAGGAAAAAGGTCATAAATTATAATATAATTTGCTCCAATTAATGTTGAATGATCAGCACAGTTTGCGGAATTGAGTGATTCAGCTGCACTAATGGACTGTGGTGAAAATGGCTTTCTGTCACGTTATATAATGTTCTGTTATTGTCTTTAGCCCAGCTTGGGAGATGCTAGAAAATCTCTTGTCACTC
Source organism: Aythya fuligula (assembly GCF_009819795.1). Classification (NCBI taxonomy): domain Eukaryota; kingdom Metazoa; phylum Chordata; class Aves; order Anseriformes; family Anatidae; genus Aythya; species Aythya fuligula. The sequence goes on along the minus strand of NC_045564.1, from coordinate 23,944,885 downwards.
TCTTGGAAGCTGGAGTCTGTCTCGGTTTGCCAAGCGAATTACGTGGGTTTTCTCCTCAATGCTGTTACCAGGAATCCTGACACAGTCCAAACCAGGAAGTGCTGGATTTCTTATCCAGGGTTATCTTTATGGCAAAACAAACAAACATACAAACAGAATAAATCTGTGTGGACTCATTACATGGGAATGTATTTGCTATATACTTCTTTAGAACAAAAATATTAGGTTCATGAATTTCCATGACTACTGATTTCCCAACTGTTTGACTGAGATCTGCAAAAGCCATTGATAAGAGTTCATTTCCTGTCATGGGACTAGACTCATTTCCAATTACCATCCTATGGTTTTATCTGCAACAGATTGTTGACTATTTAGAAGACGAGATTTTTTATTTTTATTTTTTAAAGAAAAGTGTATTCAAATGTAACTCTTTTTACTCATGCCACATTAAAATTTTATTTTCTTGACTTTTAAACATGCAATTTAGGATGATAATATTTTCATTAAATTGCCTGTGAGTCTTCCTTTCTGACATCTCTTTTTTGACTCCTTGTCTTCAGTTTCGTTGATTAACTGTCTGCTTTCACCCCATCACAGTTTTAGGTGGAAAGGCCTGTGAGTTCAGAGCTCTCATGCAGTTTCATTCCTTTAGGAAAGTCCTATATATTCCATTAAATTCCTATAAATTCCAGGTGGATTAAAGGTAGAACATGGGATAGCTGGATTACCCTGTTTTCAAGAAACCTTGTGTATCTGTAGCTTGGATAAAAAAAGTATGCAGCCTGAATAATTGATAAGCATTGTTGCCCAGATGACTCGAGTTCTCTAACGGATATCTCCAATAAACAGATATGTCTCCAGCCTGGAGAGTTCAGAGATGAGCATGTCTCTTTATGACTTACTGACTTGTTTTCAGCACAAGTCCCCTCACAATAAATCTAGGTCTTGGCATAAAAAAGGCCTTGAAATTCAGCCGTCTGTGCCAGAAGAGCATGTTCAAGACCCGTTGTGGTGCAGATGCTTTTGAAATCTTGGCCAGTTGTCCTGTCTGGAGGAAAAGATTTGACAAACAGCTAGCACAAATCCTACGTGAGACCTGGTTTCTCTCACAGGAAAGTAGGATGAAGGACAAACATCATCTAGTTGTTAATATCTTCATGTAACATTTCTCTGCTGCCCATTGCCATTTTTTTCCATTTTCAGCATGGATTTCCTTGGACACATTATTGGTTAGCTAACCTAATTTCAAATCACAGACTCCAACAAACCCAATATTTCCAGAGCTGGAAGCTACAGCCCAAGTAATGTGTCTCCTCTTTAGGAATATTGGATTTGGTCTAGACATGACTCTTTGACTGTGAAAGACCGTCAGCAGTGGGAGTCTTTCTTTCCCAAAGCAGTCTTTGTTTTTTAGCTACACATCAAACACTGCTGGTTGCCAACTTCCTCACCATGCCCTGCTTAACACCCCACACACAGCCATAGGACAAGCACCTTAAATGTGAGGGGTAATTCGGTGTCAGTTCTGCTTCACTTCTGCATCTCATCTGAACAGAGACCAGCAACTGATTTCTCTGTATCTCGATGTGCAGGTTTTCCTATCGAGGACAGTATCTTCAACCTCATTTCACTGAAAAACACAAAGAGTTGGGGCACGTGTCTTAAAAGTTGAAGATGATAGTTTTGGTAACCAAATGTTCTTGCTTCTTGGGCAAAAAACATTTTACAAAAGACCTGTGCTTTCTGCCCCACACTGCAGCTCCTTTTTGCAACTGCGTTGGCAGCTTTCAGGCTTGTGGGTAGAGAAATTATATGCTCCAGTACCCAGGTGATTAAGTATGTGGTTTCATGTTTTATTTTCAAGTCTGCCAACTTTCAGAGCTATTACTGCTCGGAAATTTGGTGCAGTCATTGTCTGATGTAGGGAAAGGCTTGAGGGGGAAGAGATTGGGCTAACACCCACTCTGTGTTTGAATGTGTGCTCCTTGTGCCACCCAGACTACGCGTGGGCTCACTCCTCACCTTCTGACGCATGCTCACTGCTTGTGGTGGGAATTTCAGATTTAATGGAGTGTTTGAAAGCTCAGAAGTTGAAGAATGTGTAAACAGTCTCCTGGGACAAGCGCCTTGTTGAAGTGTTGGTAAGAATGCCTGTAAACATCTGCAGCATGGAGGATAAGCAAATGACTGATTCAGTCCTGGATTTTGTCAGGAGAAACAGTGTGGTACATAGCACAGGGGTCTCTGCAAAGGATAAGGGGCTTATCCTGAGCCTGTGATAAGCTGATGCGTGACCTCAGAGAGGTACATGGCTTTCCCATGCTGCTCTTCCTTCACCCACAGACTTTGGGACAAAACGCATCATTCTCTGTGAGTGGCTGCTCTGAGAAATGAATGTTCCTGTCCAAGGATGTGTGTGGTGAAAGCTCAGGGATGACCAGACAAGCTGGTTTTCTTCCTGAACCCAATATTCTCCATTCTTGTTTCTCATTTAAGAATTGGCAGTGGTTGGTGGGTGCACCTGAAGGTCCTCAAACCAGGCCAGCAGGGCAGATGGGAATAGCTCTCTGTAACCAGGATGTGCTGGAGATGTCCCGTCAGTTGTCCTGATGGTAAGTTAGATGACACCCAGCGATGTTCAAGCAGTCAGCAAGCTAATTGCTCCAGGCTTGATTTGTCAGAAGTGCTAAATGAGTGGCACTTGAATATTTTCTCAGTTTTCTAAAGATGAACATGTCTTCTTTTAAGAACAGCTTTACATCTTTTCTTTCTGCCTTTTTATTTCCCTTTGAGCAAACCGTACAGAGAAAACACCCACTTAGCACTGATGGTAAGAAATTTTCTTGGCCAGCGAAAAAACAAGATGCTGCTTCCAAGCTCTGAGGCTGCTCTGGGAGGTAAGGAAATGCTGCTGTCCCCAGCATATGGGTGAATCAAGATGCAGGAAGAGCAGATGATCTGTGTTTGATCACAGGGTACATCTGTGGCCAGGATTCAAAACCAAATGTTTCATGCTAACCCAAGTAACCGTTCTCTTTCCTTATCTTGGGACCATCAAGGAAAATGTCAGAGCTTCCTGGAGACCAGAGCTGGCACAGCAAGACCCAGCGAGCAGAGCTGCACAGAGCTGGGGGAAGGTTTCACATGTTGGGCCACCCGCCGCTTTTATTAGCTTCTCTGTGACATGGGTTACTTCATTCACAGGCACCCAGAGAGGGTACGCCAAGAAAGACAAGGCTGTTTCCTTACAAGGGATAAAGTGCAAGCACAGGATCAGTGTTAATTTCTGGAGATCTGTCTCATATGAGCTACAAAAAGGGGTTGGGATCTGCACCAGTGTCTGGGGATCTCTACCATCTTTTATTTTTGCAGAAAAACAGGTAATTGAAAGGTTAGGAACATCCTGTGCTTATGAGGCAGTGACTGTATTCTGGTCTAAATTAATTTATGAGCAAGGTTTGTGTAAGATATACATCTTGAGGCTCTGAGCCAAGGGATTGTCCATGATGTCTTTATTGCCACTTTAATGTGGTATACCTCCATGTTGCTCTTAGCAGACAGATTTGTGGTCTCCTTTTTCTCATCCTAAAATAATTTAATAAGAGAAAGATAAAAAATGAAATGGGCTTTCAATATCAATTTAATCTGCAGCCATCAATAGCACTGCATGCCAGCCATACATGTCCACTGATTTCCTGGTATCCCTGAAGGCTGCCTGCAACTTGCTATGCCTCAGCACTGATTTCCGTACCTTGGCCATCTTGGTTTGCTTTTACATTCAACTCTTCTCTGAGTTTTTTGGATTTCTGTTGGTTATCTGGAATAATTACAGCTTCCCACAGAATGCTACTTTTGCTTTCAGATATCTGAATTTTCTCAAAGTCCAATGTAATGTTATTTTTCTTGGGAATCCAGTAGTAAGTGTTCAGTTCTGAGTCAGTAACTATCTGCAACGTCTTGTGCTCTAACTGGCAAGGCAGACTGATTTATTCTAATAAGGAATTAAAATAATTCAGAGAGAAACTGTGAGGAAAGTGATACAGAAGCGTGGAACTGAAGCATGATTTAACAGGGATAAATCTGCAGTTCTCTGAAAGCTGTGCAGAGAGGAGCAGCTCTGCACTGGCATGACTAAGGACAGGGTTTAATCCAAAGTCTAATGCCAGTAGTATTTGGGAGAGCTCCATTTTTCCTCCAGCCTAAAACATTTCCTTACCTACCATCCCTCCTTGGGCAGCAGCACAGTTTGGCTTTTACAAAACAGCATTGCCTATAGTGAGCACAATCTGGAAGAAAATTAGGGTTGTTCAAGGCCTATCTCATTGCTACAAGGCTGGGGCTTGGAACAACACCCTTCCTGCAGCAAGGCAGAAGGATTGGCTTTGGCAGGGTAAAAGTTTATTCTGCTTAAACATCAGACAAAACTGATTCACAGACAGCTGCACTCAGCTCCTTCAACCCCCATATCAGGGTCTGCTGCTGAGGTCCAGATTTGTCCTGTGGGCTCTCTCTCTGCAAAGCACATGAATGATGTACCTAGACCCTTCTTCCCAGCATCGAACATCCACTGGCTGTCCTGGACCCAGCTCAGCTTGAAGCATCACGAGAGAAACCGAGCTCTAAGCCCGCAAGCAGAAATGCTGCATTACCAGTTGGGAACTACTTGCATTCTCAGATGAGGATGAGTCAAATAGCACGAGCTGTGACTGCGTGCTGGGAAAATATCATCCGGAGGATGGGATGAGCCACAAGTACCCCCGTACCTCTTAGCTGTACTCATTTCAGAGTTCCCATGACTGTTTGTAAAGACATGTCAGCGGTGGCTTGTTTGCTGGAGCAACAACCCTGTCTTGCACGAATATAGCTTTCTAAAATCTCCAGGCAGATTTTATCATTGTGGGTGAGACTTTGACTGTGGCTGGAGTGGGAAAGGGAGGGCAATTGCCCAGCACTAACCAGCCCTGTGATGGAAGGGGCCCTGGAAGGAGCTCCTCGGGAGCGAATGTGTCCTCAGCAGTGCACTTTGTGTTTGCTGCTGTACTTTCCTTCATTTTGCACCTGAATACATAAAGAGAGCCAGAGAACAGAAACACATCTCTGGGTACCATAACAGCCGTAATTGGCCTGATGTTCCATTGATCACAGTGCTCTTTAATGATGAAAGCCAGGCGCCGTGCTTTCCAAATCAACGATTTTACACTTAGCTAGAAATGATAACATTGGTATTTAATTAAACACCCTTGTTTGTCCTTGTTGGAGGGGGTGGGAGAAGGGGGAGAGCCAGAGTAATCCTGCCAGGATGGCCTGGCAGGACTGCCCCTGCAAGGAGTCATCTCCAGCTTGTGACACCAGCATGAGAGGCCGGGTGGGTAAAACCGGATAATGTTTTGGAAAGTTCCCCCAAACTCGTTAACTCAGTACATCTGTAAATGCTGGCCGTGTTCCCAGCCTTTATTTTCAGCTCTCTTTTCCTGCAAGCTCTTCTGCATTATCTCTTGGGTTGCCATCAGATGTTCCCATTAACTCCCAAAGGTGCAAGGCAGAAGGAGGCAAAGGCCAGATCCAGACGGGGTGGGCAGTGCTGATGCTGTACTGTGGGAACCTTTCATGGCAGATCTTCAGCGGGGGCAAACAGTGCCTCAGTTTACTCTCAATAAATCCAGGTTTCGTATACAGCTGTTAGTTAATGCTCCTTCGAATCCTCTGCAAAGCTCGAGGCAGCCATCCTACTAGGGGTGTTTGTTTGACCAGTGGCAACCAGCAGCAGTCAGCACAGGAGCCCAGAAGGAAAGAGCTGGGTGTATGGGGGGAGGAAATGTGGAGAAGAAAAGACATGGCTGAAAACTGGAGGTTTTTCTGTGGGGGAATCACAGGGGACCTGATAAAGAGCGCTGTAAGAATGGTGTAAGATCCTAATCCATCGCAAAGCAGGTTTTAAGAGTTCTTCTGCCCCTTGAATACCTTGCTTCTTCCATATGTGTAACTGTGGGGCTCAGACACCTGGCTATGACCTATGGGAGCTGCCGTGACCGAGAGATTCTAACCCTTGCAGAGCTGAGGTTTTGCAGGCAGACAGACAAACAGACAGACAGACAGCTGTGGAATGGTTAAGTCACATGCACACGTGTATCTGTGTACGCAAGTTGGCTGTGCCTCTAATGCAATAATTTGCAGCTGTCAAATAGTTCATGGAGACTCGGCTTGCGGACTCATAAATTTTAGTTTAACATGCAATTCTGCTCTGACAAGTGTCTATATAAAAATAGCACCTTCCTACTGAAATGATCTGCTATCTCTGTGTAATCATATGCAGATCTGATTAATTTGCTGACTAAATTAAGGGGAACAGTTTTGAAAAATGGGTGCCTAAAGTTAGGTACATACTATAGCTACCTAAATATGCAGGGAGATTTTAAGTGGTACTTAAGTCTTGTCACTTCAAGTTGCCCTCGATGTAGCTTTTAAAATCAGATTACCTTGCTGGGGCCCTAAGGTGCGGAATGAGATAAGTGGGTTAGAAAATATTGTCTTCATTTTTATTCCTTGTAATCTCTGTTGAAGCTGGAGATACGCAGCAGCTCCGGGAGTGGGCGAGCAGAATTCTTCTCTGTTCCTTTTGCCAAAAAGATGACAACTTAATTTCTAGATCCCAGCATGGGCTTGTAGACCTGGTAGTTGGAAAAACAAACCAAACATCTTTTTACTTGTAAACTGACTGCATTTGATCTGGAAATCATTGAGCTGCAATAAACATGAACTCCATGATCCTATTTTCATGGAGTCAGTTTTCAGAGTAGAACCACACTTAACAAAACAATCATTATAATTGAATAGCAGTGCTCGTGAAAAGTGCTGGATTGAAAACACTGATGACAGAAGCCTTCTGTTTATCCGTGGAGCAGCAGTGACAGTGGCAGTGTGAGCTCCAACACACTGCTCCTCAAGCAATTGACACGGAGGGACTAGCTGACGTTACAGCTCCAAGTGCACTGCTTTACTGGGTACGGTGCTCCTGAGCTAGCGTATTGCAAGTGGTTGCACACCCCTGTTGCTGAGCAGGTTGCTGTGTGTTAGGGTACCTCATTTTACTGGCGCTTCTGTAGATACACAATTGCTAAAAATATTTTGGAAGCAAAGCAGAGAGGAGGTAGCTTGGTTGCTGGTACTTATTTGGTGTCTGCACATGAGCTCACTGCTGTTTTGTAAATTAATGCTGGCTGTGCAGAGCTTGGACTTTTTTTTCCCCGTTTTTTTTTTTTTTATGCTGACATCTGTCTGTTGGACATCAAAGTGCAATCTTTCAAAGCCACAAAGTCATATGACTCACCGAACACTTAAGTGGTGATCTATACAAATGGAGGCAGCCTTGCTCCTGGAGAAGGCATTCTTCTGACGCAGTGCGTTAAAACGGCTCTTTGTATTTGGGCAATAACAAAGGTTCATTTGAAAGTATTAGCTCCCATCAGGGCTTGACCTCTTCAGAAAGTATTCTTAAGTGAGGGTTTTAAAGTGGATTTAGCAAGATAATTATTCTTGTCCTCGGGTAGAATCTGGGCAATTTATGTGCTCAGCTGACTTGCCATTTTGGCTTCAATGGATATTTATTCCCATAATGTAGGGTTTCTGTGCATGGTTGTGTGGTGGCGGCTGAGGATGGTAGTAATGGTTGGGTTAGATATGTACAGACAGAGATACTGCTCAGAGTGACACATCCTTAATTGTCAGTAGCCTTATAGCAGGCAGTGTGCTCAGTACTGTGGCTCTTCAGTAAAGGGGAAGAAGAGTCTATTTATCTCTGTTTTGTTCTCTGTGTATGAGTTCACAAAACATTTCCAAAGATGCACTTCATGACTGTGAGAAGGTTGTTTGTCTATATCACTAAAGCCAGTATACCACGTGGAAAACTGGATTTTGTACCTTTACTCCTGCATGGTAAATTTCTTTCCATAATATTTCAGTATGCCTTTTTTATTCACAAGCATGTTGTTAATGCTTTATCCTGCAGCTTTTATTAGTAGTCAGTCTCATGTATCTTGACTTTCTGTAGTTACTACTCTCCTTGTTATAAATGATTATTGTCATGTTTGATAGGGCTTCTCAGGAAAGTGGCAGACAGGGTAGATGTGTTTACATAGGCTGAATTTTCATCAGATCACCAAATTTAAGCAGACATTGCCAAGAGGATATTTTCCTAGTCCTCCCAGTCCCAGGCAATATTCCCAAAACCTGCTGGTGAGGACAGGTCCAAATACTGCAGAGGGATCCACTGGAGGAGATATAAAACTGATTTGTGGAGCAAAACTGAGTATTTTCTCAGCATATTAAAGGAACAAGAGCTTAGGCTGAAAAGCCATAACCTAGCTCCTTTTCCAGCACAGGTTTGTAAATAACAGGTTTCGAAAAGGTTATTATGAATGTCTTGCCTAAAATCCCTGTCCATGACACCTGCTCTCTGCCATCGGTCAGCTGCTATGAAAAAGGAAGAAGTCATTACATGTTCAGTTGTCTACAACTGTACTTGGTTGTGGCCATTTTAGATACTTTTGGGCAGGAACTGTTCTCCATGATGTGTTGGTGCAGTTCTACTGCTGACTTGACCCCAAAAGACAGCTGCAGTCAGGACAGGATGCAGATATAAGATGGATGGAGAGGGCCATCAGCACAGCTACTGTTTCCAATGACTGACACACACATGTTGTACCAGCTGGTGGTGGCAAAGGGGTGGAAACACATCTTCTTAATGTACACTTGCTAATATAAATTAATTATTATAATAATGAAGTCAAAGCATGATAATCTGTTCTCTCCAGCCCATCTTTCATTCTGCTTTTGCTTTGGAAGCAGGTAGAAAAATATGTTTCTTTCTTTCCCTTTGTGCAGTTAATTTGCCGTTTTTGTTTTGTGATTGTTCCTAATGTTTTATTGACTTCTGACTGTGTCTTGTCATGTGTTCAAAGCTGTATTAGCATGGTAGAGCCTAAGAGTTACTGAACCAATATAATGGATAAGTCATTCCAACTGTAGAGCTGGATTTGGCAGGAAAAGGTCATGGAAAGCCTGGGTTTACTTATAGGCTGAAAACGTTGACTAGGTCTGTCCTTTTATCAGCAAACCTAGAATGAAAGTAAGAGAAGGTGCTGGTGGGTACATTTGTGCTGGAGAGCAGGGACACTGAGCATAAGATGTGCATGCAGGTTGTATTACTGGATGGGGAAAAATAGAAAAACGGATTTTAAATGGGTTATGAAAACTGCTGCAGCCAAAGAAGTGAAATCTCACCTGCAGTAGGAGATGTGAGTGAAAGGAGGAACTCTCCTTGCCTCTCATCTTCAACTTACTGAAGGTAATCAATGTCTTTTTGTTGACTTGGCTGGGTTTGGATTGGGGTCTGCTGCTCAGTACTGTGCTCAAGATCCTAATAGGAAACCTCAAGCTGCAATAGATCAAGTCTGTAATTGACGCATAATTTCACTGCCTTTAGGAGACCTCTCAGACGAGCTTTGTGGACTATTACCAGCTCTTCGCATGGGGCAGTTTCCTCCTGCCTGAAATTGCAAGTCTTTGCAGAGCGTGCTGGTTGGTGAAACTGGAATGGGGGGAGACACCAACCAATAAAATCCCTTTATAAGAAGAGAAGATACGTGCGGGAAAAAGATTTTATATTGCATTCTGTGAAGTTAAAGAATCATTCCTGAAATAATAGCTCTTTAGTCAGCTGTGTCGAAAAAAATAAAAAAAGTAAACATTGTCAGGTATGTGACTTTTTCTTTTACAACCTGGCAGTGGGCTGGGAAGAGGGGTCTTAATTTTTTTCCCTGTGTTTTAGGGATGAGTTAGTGGGATGGTCATTTGACTCCAGTTGATGGGCATCTATAGAGCAGCAGCTTGCACCCTCTGGAGATCAGTCAGATCTCATTAACCTGTAGCTAGGTATTTGTGCCACTCTTAGCTCCCCCTTAGTGAAAAGTAGCCAACTTATCAAGTCTAGGTAATAATCGTGTTAGAAATATTTTAGCCCTTTCAATTAAAAAAAAAAAAAAAAAAAAAAGAAAGCATGTTTGGGATGAAGAACATATTTTGGTAATTATGTCATCCAGTCTCACAGTCTAATAGGATATGTGAGATGAGGTTAAACGTGTATCCTCTGTCTTTGAAGGCTGTCTGGTGGCATTGTGTACCTTTACCTTCTGTTGAGTACCACTGCAGTAAATTTAAGAGGAGTGCTTGCCCAAGAAGACATCCAGGCAGTTAATGAGGCTTTAATCCCAGTCATCTCTTTATACGTGTCTTTAGCTGGAATAAAACCAAAAGAAAGCTGCATTTTCAACCTGCTGGTGATCCTTTTTGATTCAACATTACAATAACATTGCAGGTTTTTACCACAAAAACGTCAAGCTTTTTACAACAGTAAGTCGTAGGGCTATAAACATTTATGGTAGCATGCCAAGGAGATTTGGGCAGAAGGGGACATACTGGCCTTAGAGTGAAATGACTGAAAAAATGAGTAGGCTAACATTAGATTAAACAGAGGCAGGCAATAATATAATTGGCATTTATATATTGAAACTAAAAATAGGAAGATAAAAAAAAAAAAAAAACATGGCTAGGAAGCTTTTAGAAATCAGGGAGGTAATTTGCTTTGCAAAATAATTCCCAGCCCCTTGCATTCAGCAATTAACACAACAGCGGGCTGGTGAATTTAGCAGCAGCGGGGCTGGGGTTCAGTGAGCTCTGCTCTCGTCCCTGCATTCCCAGGGGATGCTGAGCCCCCTCTGTCCCCCAGCATCTGGGGGCTCCTGGTCCCATCCGAGGGCAGCGTTACAAGTGGCCATGCTCCACCGTTGGGGCTGGATGAGGGGGAAAAGGGCAGGTGGAGAGGCAGAAGATGGTGCGCCTATGGCATGACTCAGCCATCCGTAAAATGATTTCCATTAATGTTTAATGTGTGTCAAACATGTCAGCGTACCTAAGAGAGACAGATGAATTATTTAGCCCCGTGAGTGCCTTGCCCTCTCCTTCCTGCTGGTGTATGTAAAGCATTTGCCCTGGTTTTGTTTAGGTTTTGGACGCGGCTGGGGAAGTTAAGCCAATGGCTGTTATACCTCGTGGGTCCCTCAGAGGAGCTGCTGCGGCCACCCTGTACTTTGGTGCTTTGTTAGAGTGAGGCAGCCTGTGAGGGGGATACGTACTGTCATCATTTAGAGGTTAGCTTGAGGAACAGTAGGTTCTGGGAAACTGTAATGCGGACAATGGGTGCCAGGGGAGCCCCTGCTCCCTAGGTTGCTGCTTTTGGAGTAGCCCAGCAGGAAAGCAGAGCCCATGAGCATCCCCTGTACCACTGTGGGATCTGCTGCATTGGCTGCTGGCTGGCAGCTTCATTTATCCCCTCTGTGCCAGCACAACTGGAGATGCACAGCCAGAGACAACATCTTGATTTATCCCTAAGGAAAATTCTCCTGCAGGTCTCTGCTTTTTTTTTTTTTTTAATTATTTTATTTTATTTTATTTTATTTTATTTTATTTTATTTTATTTTATTTTATTTTATTTTATTTAAATTGGCTTTGCAGAATGACACTGTAGTTGCATGCTGAAATCCTAAGCTCTAGCAGAAAGAAAGAAATACCAAAGGGGATGAGCAAAGGAAGACGTGTATCTGATCAGATGGGATTTGAAGTGAAGTGAGGTGAGACGGAGGGAAAAGAAATCCTAATTAATAGTGAGGTGTTAGTTTGTGAATGCTGGATGAGCCACAATCACATATGACCGGTTTAAAATCCCCCCTGACACTCACACAAGACACAACTGTCTCTCCAGGGCAGGGATCCTGCTGAAGGCAACGGGAACTTTGTCAGCCTGTGCATGCATTAGGACAGGGTACACTGAACCCTGCCAGAAAAACTTCAGAAAGTGCTCTGCATTCAGAGAGAAAATGTACAGATTGTTTTTAAACACATGGGCAAATGTATTTGGTTAGATCATTTGTTGTGTTTTTGTTGGTGGTGGTTGTTTGTTTTTTATTTTTTAGGGGAGTCACAGGCCTTGGGACAAGGATCTCAATTGGCTTCTAATTAAAGTTGCTTTCTTACTGTCTGGCATGAAATCCCCCTGAGAGGCAGATGTTTGCAAAGCACACTTGAGGCACTGGCATATGGTCCTTTTGTATGGCTGGCGTTTCAGCAAAGTGCCTCCTGAATGTTGTATATAATTAGATATTTTATTTTATTTTTTGTCCCAGATAAATTTCTGGTGCCTGGGGACCTCCAGGACCTGAGCAGGGCTTTTGCAGGGACAGATTACAAGTTACAGGTGCTGGCTGATGCCCTGCTGCTGCTTTTTGGAAAAAGCCAGTAAACTAAACAAGTGCTGGCTAAAGGAAATTATTCTACCTACCAGAATTTAATAGAGGATGAGCCCCTGTGTACCCAGCCTCTCAGATTTCACAGAGGACTTGCATCCTTCCTGCACGAATCCATCAGCAGGTTTAAACTTTTTATAGGATTATAAAATTCTGAGGAATGTTTCCATAAGGAATCTGATTGTAATCGAGAGGGAAGTGAAATGAAAAGAAAATATTCATGCACACTAGCCTGGGTAGAAACCATGTCCATGCTTGAAATTCTACTTCAGGTTACAAATGGCCCATAGCTCTTTATTAACGCTGTAAAAGGCTGTTGCATGTGGGTGGTTACTGAAGCATACCGCAACCTACAGAAAGATACTCAATGTCTTGAAGCTCAAGGTGCTAAATGTGATTATTTCCCTCTTGGGTAGCAGATCTGCCCCTTGCACACTTAAGAAATAAAACACAGGATTTTGTGACATAATCTTTTCCAGTTCTCTTAACATCTCCCTTTCCTCCCCAGAAAGTTGTGTTCACCAGGGCAAGTATTTCCTACTGTCACTGCCACATTTTGCCTATTTATAAAAGCAGATTGCAGCAGTTCCCTGTCTCAGAAAGGTTTTTTGAGACAAAATTAATTCACATTTTTAAGGTACGTTTGAGGTCTGTGGACCTGACTGTACTTTACTAATGTGGGCAGTCATTATCCCCCTTCCACAGCCAGGAAAACCAAGATCTAGCACAGTTAAAACAGCCTGTTCAGGATCACAAAGCAGTTCAGGAGCAGAACCACAAAAAGAGCCAAGTCTTTTGACTAGCAGTCAGATGTGCTATCCACAGGGCTACCTATAATGTCTAATTATTTTTCTAAGGGTAGGAACTGAAAGATCTCAGCCTGGTTCCAAGTACTGATGAAAATAAAAAGGAAATGCGTAAAAGATTGACTCACACTCATTGCGTTCTCTTAGCATCCCTGTTAATGTTTGCTTCAAATGAAATGAATAAAATACCCCCTGGATGGAGATGAAGCTCAGCCTTTGCCACAGATTGTGTGTTAATTTGGTATCCTTCTGATGCTTTGACTAGTTTTGTGCCTTGTATGAGAAGGCAAAGCCTGAGTGTTGGCTTAAGTGGGATGCACAGGGTGCAGTGTTTTAGGTTTCAGATGCTAAATTCAGCTTATTAGAGACCACATGTGCACAGAGGCTAATGAATTTGCATGTTTGCTGCAAGGGGCTGTACCTTTGTTGAAGCCTTGCCTATTCTTTGGCCTGCTTTCAAGCTGAGGCTACTGTTTAAATGTGTGGACATTCAAAGGCTGTGCTGGGAGGATCGGTGCTGCCAAGTACCTCGTGGAAGGAATAACAATCTCAGCAATTAGTGAGCTCCCTGAACCCCAGCCCTGCTTTTTGCAGCGTTGTAGGCAAGGGAGGGAAGGGGGCTGCGTTCACAGAGGCTGTCCCTTTGGGAGCATTCGAGCAGTGGGAAATCAGAGGGACCGACTGCCCCATGTAGAGGGGACAGAAAAGCTGCTGGACCTCTGACAAGCACTGGCAAAACTTGGCAGCGGAGGAAGGAAGCTCTTAGCATCACTGCCCAATAGCCGTGACCAGAAGGGTGTTCCAGCGAGCAGTGGTGGTGTATAATTAATAGACGGGAGGACAAAATAAGGAAGTGTGGAGAAAATAGTGTTGGTCTTGGACCGAGGCTAAGCATTACATATAAAAACAGCATTCATCTTTTCATTTTAGAATAAATGCAACAATGTAGTGAATATAACTTTTGTCTCAGCTGGGATAACGTCTTTGGCATGTGGTGCAGTGGTGTGAGTCTTCTGTGCAGCCTGTCTGTTTGGTTTCCATGGCTCTTGCAACTTTTCAGGAGGTCACCTGGAAAGCGAGGCTAAGGCATAGGTCTGTGTGTCCGTCTGCACACTACATCTGATGGCATAAAGACATTTACCCTGTACGAGGCTAACAGGAGTGCTGGAGATCAGATTCAAAGCAGATTTATGGTTGGATCCTCTGTCAGGTAGCTGTTAGGCACTTTCCATGCATATTTGTCTATAATCCTGTGTTTATATACACTCACACATGCAGAAATAAATAGACATTTCAGCATAAGCTTCGATGCTGCGTGGGTCTCCAGTTGTATAGCGGGAGAGCCATCGTGTCTATGAAGGTCCTGGGGATTATTTGCATTTCCATCGCAGAGCTGAAAGCCATCTCCAGCCCTTGCTCTGCATGGGGTGAGGAACACAGCCAACGCCAGCTGTGCTTCCTCGGAAAATACCCGCAATGTCCCCGTCAGTGCTTGCTGAGGCCATCCCCAGCTCAAGGGGCACTGTCCTCACCCCCTGCCTATGGTGCCTGGCAGCCCAACCTGCCTCACTCACCCTGGCCCTGCCATACTCTGACCTGCAGGCCCAGCACTGTATGTGCTTCCTGTGAGGTCATTTTATCACTGTCTATCAGTTAATAATGAGAATAATATCCTTTGTTGGTGAAGTTTCTGACTCGGTTTATAACTGCAGCCTGCAGCGGGGAAGGCTAGCAGGAGAGCCTCACATGGCCCCTGGGGAGTTCAGGGCACCAAAACGCCCTTTCTTTGCATCAGGGATCAGCCTGTCATCCGCAGAGGAGCGACAGGCAGATGCAGAGTGTCCAGGCCCATTTATCTCTGCCAGATGGTGCTAAAATGCAAGTCCGGAGCACATGTTGCTTCTATTCAACAAAATGCTCGTGCCATGCTGTGGCCTTTCTGCCTGCAAACCAATGAGCCCCTACCAGGGAAATCCCAGTGGCAAAGCCCCCGCCAGCCCTCGGCTAAGCCCCTCTGTGCGCCCTGTGGAGCTCGGAGAAATCCAGCCAGGAAGGCTCGCAGCCCTGTGGAGATGGACAATAGCATGCAAGAAGTGAAGGAAAGGGTTAAAGATAGCCTATCCCAGACAAGAAAAGTAAATATTTGAGGGAGAAAAGCAGAAAGAAAGAATAGCGGAGAGAGAAAAGCAGGAGGAGGAAGCAAAAAGTATTAAGACGAGAGAAAGGAGGATGATATTCTTCCAGAAAACAAAGGGATGGTTGTGTGAGGAAAGCACTGGGGAAGCGCTGGGGAAATGAGGGCTCAGCTCTGCACAAACTTTCTGTCTGACACTGGACAAGTCAATTTTCTCTGTCTCAGTTTGCAAAGGCTACAATGGGAATAATAATGTCTCCTTTGTTCTCCCTCTCTCTGCTCACATCAGACATCCCTTCTGTTTGCACATTGTAGAAAGGCAAGATGCTACTGTACTGTAAACACAAATAAAATCCCCTGAGGCTTTGGGAGGGGGGAGGTAAATAGGCTGTGATAAACTTAGGAGATAACTGCTCTGAAAAACTGAGGGGAAAAAAAGTAAGAAATATGGAAGAGGCCTTTACTCAGGCAAGAAGAAATGAACAATATGGACCAGATTAATCCTACTGTTGCCTCCTGGACTCCAGTGGAGTTCCTCAAGGGATGGGTTCAGCTGAAGGAGTTCAGTTTTGTTTGGTTAAAGAAACTTCATGCCAAAGTTTTTAAATAGTCAAATCTGTTCTGAGAACTATGAGAATGTGGGCTGAATTTCATGAAACATTGCATGGGACTTGGGATGAACTACTCCCGCTGAAGACATCAGGAGCCAAGTGATTAAGCCCCATGCAGTGCTCTGACAGGAGGCCTTCTTCTTGCCTACGCATACTTTTTTCAGTATAGAAAGTATTTCCATATTTCCAGCAGCTGATCTTTATTTGAAGCCAAGAGCACACTGCTTTTTTCAGATTGGAGCTAGAGCTTTTCTAGGAAAAGCCACTCTGGAGCAGACCACGGGTTGGTCCATCTAACCCAAGACAGCGTCTCCAACAGAGGCCACTGACCTCTTCTTAGAGAACGAAATCCTAAAGCCTGCAGGGCACCCTCCAGGCATAATTTATATTTCACTCCAATAACTAGAGTCTGGCTTTCACTCCAAAGTCTGGAGGCTTATATTCTTTCCAAAACTCTTGTTTATTTTATTAATCTTTACAGTTCCCTGGAGATGTTTGCAGCTTGCAGATCTCTAAGCCTTTGGGAAAGCCTCTTGTGCTGCTGACCTCCACGTCCTATAGCAGCAAGTTCCCCAGGCCAAATGGGGCATTAGTGTGGGGAAGAAAACCCAACCCAAGCCCAAACCAAAACAAATTTCCTCTTATCAGTTTCAAGTTTGCTGCCTTTAATGTGGAAATGTGCTTTAAGTTTCCCATCTCACCCAGCTGGCTTCTCATTACAGCATCTCACCTAAAACTGTGAGCTGCTTCTGCTGCACAGGGAATCCCTGCTAGGAGACGGGCTGTGCATTTACAGCATTGATCTGCCCTGAAAAGTGACTCAGCCATGCTGAGCATCCAGTTTTTAAAATTTTCAGTGTTTCCAAGTTTCCAAGAATACATTATTCGGTCTGCTGCTCCTGCAGGCATGGTATGTTTTCTTCTTGTGTGCCTGGAGTAACAAAGGTTTGTGGATAACCAGAGCATCCCCACCATGTGGACAGCATGCTAAGCCAAGGTGTGGCAAAGGAGTGAGGTGCTGCAGGGTGACTGGGATGTGGCACCGTGCTCTCTGCACCTCTGATTCTCTTTTGGTAAAGAGGCACTTGCAATGCTGACACTTCTTTGCAAAGCATGGTGAGACTTGCAGGTAGAAGAGCAAGAGGGGCACTGTTGTGTCGATGGCTTATGATGGCTTATGGCGATGGTGAACCAGCAAACCAGTGCCCAAATGCTCAGAGTTCAGCCTGCCCTTCCCTCATCCATCTGTCCTTCTCTGTTCATCTGCTGCAGAGGGGCTCGAGTCATACAAGGGTAGGGGGGAGTGTGGGGCAGAGTACAAAGCGTGGCCTTCATCATCGACTAGGAAGGCACTGCCTACACAGTTGTATAACTGGGGCTCTGCGACAAAATGAGATGGTGCTATGCAGACATGGCTTCAGATCCAGCATGCAAATAAACAAAACAAATGTATTAGAAACAGCTGGGGGTTAGGATGAAAATGAGCATTATTAGGAGTATGCTTATAATAACTCATGAACTGGGGAATGCATCATTGCTGCTTGGGGCCCTCCTGGAGACAGATTTGTCTTTGCTTTTGGAGCCCTTATTACAGCCATTGTTTTTCCTGTTCAGTTATCCTTTCCCCCAGCCCTTGCTGGAAAACCTGCCAGCCTGCTCCGAGATGGAGCTGCTGGTGTGTGGCATTTGGCATGAGCTGCAGTGAGCTCTGCACGCTGCGGTCACGGCCCGGTCTGCAGGTCATGAGCTGCTGCTCAGGTGAGCATGCACCTCACCTAGAGCAGGGACCTTGCTTTAAGCACTACTCTGTCTTTAGGAGTTTCATCCCTCATCCTGAGGGAAGATTTGCAGTTTTGGGGAGCTTTTGTGGATTTTCTGGCTGGAGAACAGGGTCACAGCTTTCCAGTTCTTTCATCATTTTGGAGTGTGACCAATCTGTCCTGGGGAATACTGAGAATGTTGAAAACACCTTCTGGCAGCACTGTCCCCGTTCATGTCCTTCCTTGCCTCTCCTGCACACAGCCAGGACATCGGAGCTGTTAGCAGCAGGTCCCCCTGCCTTTAGCCTGCCCTGCTGCAGCTCAGGAGGTGACTGTCTTTAAAAGTCAGATATCTTTCCCCTGGGCTCCAGGTGCATTGCCTCCGGGAGATGCACTGAGGTAGGAGAGTGTTTCAAGTTGTCCTTGAGCCCTCGGTGTAGCAGTCTACAAACGCTTCTTGCTGAGAAGTCTTTATTATATATTTCACATAGCCACTGATTTTTTTTTTATTTTTTTGTAATGTGTTCACTATGACTTCAGTTATGTAATGTCTACTGCATAGTTAAGTGCCTAAGAATTGAGTTCGCTGTTTCCCCAATGAATTTAACATGCATTGGCCAAAACTCAGCTTGCATTGACACTTGCTGATCTTGCAGCTGGGGGAATTTGGCCCAGAACTCTGGTTCAGTGTCTTTGAGCCCTCATGATATGTCTAGCACATTGGCTGTTCTGGTTTGCTTCACGGTTGGATGAGATGCATACATACAAATCTGCTTAAATTCCAAAATATTACCTTTGGCTGAACGGTTCCTGTCTTTGATGTGAGAGCTAGCCAAAGCCCAGGATCTGTGGGGTTATTCTCATAAAAAGGACAAGTTAATAGCAAAGACTCATGTCTTTAATTCAGAGTGCATGAAGCCCTTCTTACTTGAACACAGAAAGAATTCGGCAACCAGAACTAAATTCCTCAGTGCTTTTCTGACACAAAGGGCTCTTTAGGGATCTCTCAGGACTGTTCTCCAGTGCCTGTTGAAATTGCAGTTACACTGGTTTCTGCTCCTTTTTATATCTCCCTCCAATTTATTAACCTTTCAGAACTTCTGAAGGATGAAGTGGGATGAGTTGATACTCTCTATTTTCTTTTCACAAGCATGTCTCTGTTGATGCTAATGATATTCATTTATCAGCCATAAGGGCCTGGCTCTTGGTGCCTTTATGTAATTTATAGACTTCCTCCAGTCTGAGTGAGAAACATGGATTGTTGGTGAAGTCTGAAGCCAGGACATTGTATCTTCTAATGTGGCTTTCCTGTCTTCATCTCTTTTGCAGGTTCATTCCGAAATGATGGCTTAAAAGCTGCTGATGTCCTTCCTATACTAAAGGAGAAAGTGGCCTTTGTGTCAGGTAAGCACATCCCTCCTGGTTCCTCCAGCCCAGCATGAGCTCTGCCTGTCACCCGCTGGTCCTTACAGTGCTGTGCAGGCAGTTTCATGTTTGGACTTTGTGGTACTTAGCGTACTTACACTGGCTCTTTTGCCAAGAAAAGGGCCATATGTAGACCAGGGCCACCCAATAATACTCAGAGAGTTGGAAACTGGCCCATGGTGATTTTCTTCCTATTCTGAGAAATGGGTAAATGGGCAGCACAGGTGGGAAGGAATGTCAGCTCCAGGTCAGACCTGGGCTGTGTCAGGATCCAGGATGGTTCAGGTCAGTGAATATCACTCAGTCCTCTCTGTAGGAAGCACTTGGTCCTGTAAATCACTGGTATTTGGTTTGCAATCCCAATCAATCTGCACTTAAAAGTGCCACTGCTACATTTGCATAACTCCGATGCTCAAAGATCTTCTGTCATCCCGTGCAAAAATTTACAGCCTTCATTCAGGGGATGAATCTCGAGGACATGGGGATGAATGAGGGCTAGACAGTATGGAAAATGCTTTGAGAATGGCTTAGGTTATATTGTTTCTGGGGTGAATTACAACTTGTCAGGCAGGGGGATGGGTGGGGAGAGAATGTCTGAAGCGATCATAATCTTGCATGAAGTCATACAAATCAGCAGTACGAAAAGAGGGTACTTCCACTGTTGGTGTTTCTGATGACTGTAAGCCATTTGCGCTGCTTTGGGTGACCTTGCCTGATGCAACAAGAAGACCAGTATCAAGCAGCCAGCCTGCTCGGCCCATTGTCTGCAGTCTTAGCTCTTTGTTTCCTTCATCTCCACAGTGCTGCTGAGTGCAGAAGGCAGGAGAGCAGCAGTGAGGCCATGAGGTGCCTGGGCCTTCCTCCTCCGCTCCCTGCTGGCTGCCAAGCGGGGCCAGGGGATGCCTGGCGAGGAGGAGAACCCTTCCCTTGGACTAGCAGCTGGTGCAAGCTGCCCTCCCACTTAGCATCACTGAAATGGCACAGGAACCAGCAAGGGCTTGGGCAGACAATATGTGGCTCTATAAGCCCTCAAGTTTTTTTACCGATGATATGAAAATCCAGGACTCGGGAAGTTTGTGAGACACCAAATGTACCTCATGACCCACCCGACTCTCCCAGCAATTCTCACTCGCACCACTGTTTGCCTCACACTGGTGTCTCATTCTGAGTGTCACGAAATATTTTATGTCCTTTTTGTCTTTCACTGCTCTGAAGAGGGGAACATAGTCATAAAAAGGCACGGTACTTGCAGACTTGTTGGTGACATGAAGCTGAACCGGGTGCTCTGGGGAAGCAAAAGGCAGGAATTTATGCAGGGACTGTACTGGAATTTGGTTCTTGGCTCCTGCTGTTGCTTCACATGGAAATGACCACAGGATCATTTGGTAATGCATGGAATATTTAATAACAACAACTTGTCTGGGATGTTTATATAACACCTTTCCTTACTGTACCTGGGTTCAGCTTGCAGCCAGAGGGTCTCACACAAAATCATCAGCTCCTGTTGATGCTGTCCCAGGCCAAGCTTGCCTTGGGGGGGTTGAACAAGTGAGAGGTGCCAGCGCACCCCCAGGGGTTTCTCACCACAGTCTGCTGCAGGCAGGAGATGGTTTGTTACTTTTAGACCCACCACCCTCCAGACTCATCTCTGCTCAAAATGTTCCTGTTCCTAACCCAGCTCACTAGGTAGCAGTCCCAGGATTTCCACCTTCTTTCCAAGGTCTCCAAATGCAGTGGCTATGGGAACAAGTGTCTGAGCCTTTGTAGATAAAATGTGCTGAGGCTCTGGTGCCTTATTAAAATAGCCCCAGCATCACCCTCCAGCCCAGAGTTTAGGAACTGCTCCGACTTTCCCTGGGTTGATGTAATAAAGCAGATGAAGAAAAGGATTTGACAGCTTCAAGTGATGGCTAGGTTCTTTTTAATTAAAATGGAGTAACTTCCTAGAGTGTGCTCTGAGCACAGAAAAGAAAGTGTTTGCCAGAAAAAGAAAAAACAAATTGCTGAACTTTGTGAGGATATATATATATATATATTCGAGTTCGAGATGCAGTTAACACTGAGTCTGTGAGCACGTTGCATTTGCAATCAGGCTTCCTTGAGGAAAAGGAGAGTTTTATTGAGTCTTGTTGGAGTTTATACTACAGTTAATTTTAACGGTAACAGTACAGTAGGGATGTCGAGTGGGTTCATCTTGTCCTTACACCGGCAGAATTTATCAGCACACAAAGTAAATCTGTTGAACATCTGAGTTACACACTTTTTCCTTTTCTCATCTGTTCCAGCTACACCACCTTGTCTTTTCAACCAGTCTTTGACAGGACAGCTGCAAGAACAAATAAGCTCCTTGTGGAAGGGGCTGTGCTGTTCTGTGTTTCAGTGCCGTGGATGCTCCACACCTCGACCACATAGAGCAGTGGGGAGAACGGGCTGGACACCAGCTACTGCCTGCCCACACTGCTGTGCAATCTCAGAGGCACACTCAGGCTTTCAGAAGTGCACTTAATTTCAGAGTTGCAACACAGCTGTAGCTAGCTGGGCATGGATTTACCCAGCCTGAACGCCGCCTGGGGCTTCGTGCCTGGCACTTCCTGTGGTTTTATTCCTGGAACTGCTTCTTGATTTCTTCCAGTGGCCTTGTTTCTAAGCTGGACTGAATCCAAGCAAGGTTCATATATGTGTGTATCTAAACAAGATCTGAAAACCCCATGCCATCTCTCATAAGCACGGAGATAGCCTGAGCAGTGGCAGTGCATCCCAGCCATCGCAGTCTGACTGCTCCCATCACTAACCTCGCTGAGGCAGATTCAGCCAGGGCTGGGAGGGAGGCTTTGGCCGCCTGCTTGTTGCCTAAACCCTGATAAAATCTTGGCTTTGCCTGGGTGGTTCACAGTGTTGTTTCCAGCAATGGAAAGGCTTTGGGAACCATTAGAGAGCAAGCTTCAAGCCAAAGGCTGATTTTTATATTCTGAGGAGATGAGCACAGAGGAAAGGAAATAAAGCAGGTTGTAGATTATTTCGGTATTTTTTTTTCGTGAGAGGTGGTGAAAGTGATATTTTGGAAGCTGTGGCTATAGCCTTTCCTGGGAAATGCAGATGCTGCTTTCGAAGGGTGGTTTAACTTGAGATGTCGTTCAGCTGCTTGATTATAGTCATAGGAGATTTTCTATTGATCAGGGCAGTACAGAAAGAAGTGGATGAGGCTCTTGGGAGAGGGAGTGGAGCATGTTGCCACGTTGCCTTCCTGCACATGGAGCTTTTCATACACATGGCTATGAAAAGCTTTTTAGCTGACTAGCACAGTGGGTGTTGCTGAAACCATTTGCCCTTTCCCCATGTCCCACCCAGAAGAGTTTTGCAGGATCCCTCCCAACACTTCCCATTCCTATGGGACTCTTAAGACCCGCGGTGTGTAGGCTCCTGCCAGCCATCCAGGTGCCTTCTGCTCCTCTGCCAAGGCAGGAGCACAGAGGAGGAGTTGGCCAGGTTGCTGAGAGGCTATTCAAGCAAGAGGGAGTCAACAGCAAAAGGTAGAATGGTGTCACAATTTGGTGACAGGAGCACAGCGATGTCTGAGCCTGACTGAGAGCCTGAAGGGAAAGCACAGAGATTTCCCAAAAGGTTTTTCAGAGGAAGAAGCTCAGTGTAAATAGACCAGATGAAACTTTGCAACTAGGTCTCACTAAATGTAGGCTGGCAAGATGAATCCAAAAGGAAGGCTTACAGGCTGTTTGGCTTCTGAGACTGGAATCTGGGAAAAAATTGCTCCAAGGACTGTTAGGAGGGAAGAGATTGACCTTCCCAAAAACTATGGGTCTGAAGTCACCCCAGGTCACTATGTACCAGAGATATGTGGGACCATGTGTGCAGAAGCACGTTTTGCTTTCTGTGCGACGGATGTGCTTCACTCTTTGGAGAAGGGACTGAAATGAGATTCCCAAGGCCCTCCACGTGCTGGAAGAGTTCAGGTCTGGATTTCAGGAGGTCTCCAACATAGATTTGTGGACACTGGAAATTGTATTGGATTGGGAAGAGAACTAACCAAAATATTTAATTTTTGAATGATGTAAACATTTTGTATTTGCACAAAAAGTTTTGATTCCAATTTTAAAAGTTTCTATTATCTTCCTCTGTAATGGAAATTTCAAGTGAAACATCAACAATTCTTCTACATTTTGGTAGAGAAAAGTGGCTTCTTGTTTATACCTTTCCCTGATGTAGTTTGAAATCTATGGGAACTCCAAAAAGAAGAAATATGCTATTAGAAAAATATAACACTGCTTAACTATTGAATTTTCATAGTGGTTTTGGTCCATCATCCTTTCATCTGGAATTTACTCCTGCATCGATGCACATTTTTCTTTGAAGAAGAAAAAGGAAGTTTAGACTGCAAAGTTTCCAGGTCTTTTGATGAGGTCTGAGCCTGCTTTTTTGTTTTGTTTGGTCTTGTTTTGTTTCTTTTGCCTTGCAAGATTGCTAGATCATTTGTGAGGATACCAAAGAACCTTTACCTATAGTGTCTGTTTAGATATCCTCATCAGGACTCTAAGGTCAGAGCAGAAATCAAAACATTCTCTGGGATATCCAGTGATACTCAGCTAAAGCATTGCTAGGGTGCCAAATCAGTTGCCATGTTTCTCTCCATATGTTTTAACTGTAGCCATGGACTAAATTTAAGAATTTCTGTGGAGAGTGCCTAGTGACTGCCAACACTTACCGTCCTGGCTCTCGGACACCAGCAGCTTGCCAAGATCCACCACTGTCTCCTTCCAGCAAGGAGACTTCTCCTTTGTGTGCTTCCTTAATTAGCAGGTGTGAGAGCAGGGATGCTACCTGTGCTGCCTTGTGGAAACACAAAAAAACAACCCCAAAAAAACAACCCAATAAACATTTTTGTCTGAAAGGACTCAGAAGAACTTGTGGGATGTAAATGAAACTGTGGGTGCCATCCAAGCGCGTTGAGTTCCTGACTGCCTCCTGGAAAAGCCTTCAGAGCCCACGGGTCAGTGGTTCTCTGCATCCAGTCACACGGGTTTAGCTTTTAAATTAATGATAGAGACTTTCAAAATAACAATAAGAGGAAGGAACTGAGCCTGTGAAGCAATATGTTCTGTATACATCCCATCCTGTTCCAGCTCACAAGGCTTTCTAGTCCTTAAAGACACAGTGAGCTCCATACGTATCTCAGCAAAGGTCTCTGCTTCATTTATGCAGGCAGATAAGAGTAGTCCTTGTACAGAAATGTAACCTGGGACCTTATAAATCAATATAAGGTCATTTTGTAGTAGGGTGTGCACTTGCATCCCACTGACAAAACACATCACCTCTGAAAACTTCCTTGTTTCTGTAAAAGCACTTTGCTTCGTAGGCTTACGTTTGTTTTGCTTGTTTATTTGGTTTTCCTAAGGAATCTATTTTAACATACAAGAAGCTCTGAAGTTCACAACTGGACATCTCTGTATTAGCAAATGGTTGTGGGTTTTGTGGTTGCTTTTTTTGTTTTTCATACTTTTTTTTGTAGGAAAATATAGGCTTGATGAAATGGAAATACTTTGCTGGAATGTGCAATTTTAGAAACATTTTTATCTGATGGTGTTTTCCAGCTCTAGGCCAAATTTCTTCTCAGAGCCAAAGGAGAAAAAGACTTCCTAATAGCAATTGTGTAAGTCTGATAGCTTGAACTTTCCCCTGAACTTCCATAAATTTGCAGGAGCCTCTACTTGGCTGTAGCTGTCAAGGACTTCCCTGCTGGGACATGGCAAGCCTGAACAGCCACTTGCGTTGAATCCATTCATTACATGTTTCACTTTGCTGAAGTGACATCAGAAACTTTCTGTTTCTGGTGTGCTCACCTCAGATTGGGAAGACAAACAGTGTGTGGTCAGGGTGAATGCAGTTTCTCTTTTTGTTTGTTTGTTTCCCTTTACTCTGTATAGCTTCTAATATGATGCTCAGAGACATGAGTCTGGAGTGCCTATTGGCACTGCCATCAGCAGCGTGATCAACACGGCTGTGGGCTGTTCTGTTCCTTTCCCCTCACCATCAGGTTCAAGAGTGTTTGCAGCAGAGTATTTTGTTTTAGAAAATTTGGGGTTTATTTTGTTTGTTTCTGCATCTTTTTTATTTTTATTTATTTTTTAATAGAAGCAGGTATTCCCATACATCTGAGATAGAAGAGTAAAAGGAAGCAAGGTTTGTATGTGTGTGAGTGAGGGGCAGTGTTGAAGAGGATGCTTCTGGGCTGCCTTGATACTTCAAAGCAAATCTGTATCTTCCAGAGGAAAAAACAAGCTCCTCTGGAATGGGCAAGTTCTACCTTCCACACAAAGAAGCTCTTCCTTTATTGTAACAAGTTTCACCTGTTCTTAATTTTGCTTTGCTGGGACAGTAATTTTCTCAGTGGGAAATGAGACAATTTTCTCAGTGGCTTGTTTTCAAGAAAGCATTCAAAATCAAAGAATTACCCCGAAATACTTGTAATAAATCAGAAATAAACCACCCATGCTCTGTGTGGTTATGGAACAAATCCATCAGGTGGGAAATGGGCTCATCCAGCAGCTGTGCTGAGCATCCTATCTACAGCCATTTCTCTGATCTGTTCTGCCAAGGAATCTCCTGGTGGGAACACACAGCCTTGTTTTGGGGGGTCATTAACCCTAATACCACTAGGGTTTGTTTCAGGCACTTGACACTTGTTTATGGCATTCTGCAAAGAGGAACACACTGGAGGATCATTCTCTGCTGACTGCATTGCAGCTGTGTTAATTTGCAGGGGGGATTTGTTGTGGGAGGTTAAATTTCCTTAACTATTACACTGGAATCACCTGCTTTGGAATCAACCGAGTTTGTGTGTGCTCATACAGATAATCCTATAAAGAACCCTTGCAAGAAATTAGTGCTTCTTGAAGCTGGAAGAGTTTTAGTGTGGAGGTCTGTTTGCAGGAGGTCTGGTAGCAAGAAGACTCTCACAGAGCTCAGTTATGGCAGACTAAAGGAAAAGAAATATTATTTTGAGGCTCTGGATATCAATTCCTTGATACTTTTCTTTTCTAGGAAGTCTGTCAATTAGATTTAGAAATCCAGACCATATTGTTTGTCATTTTATAGAGGCGCCTGACATCAGCTGAGCTCATTCTGTCTCCTAGTTCTCTTCATTATCATTCATTTTTTCACCATATTTTGGACTGAAATATCTTTTGAGGAGTGTTTCAGCTCCTCTGGAAAGTCACTTATGGTCCCAGCACAGTCTGCAGTATCAAGATTGATCAGCTTATGGTCTGCAGGGGTTAGACGGAGCAGCACATCCATTTGAGCTACAGCAGACACCGGAACAGAGGCCAGAGGTGCTGTGTGCTACTTCTGTCCCCACTGCTGATGGGTGTTGCAGGACCTTAGAAAAGGTACTCAGGAGCCTTTATGTGTGGGGGAATTTGTTTGCTTCTGTGGTTAATCCTTGTGAATTCTGGCTTACCAAAAGCATGCAGAAGGAAGAAAAGGACTGGAATATTCTTAAATATAGATGAATTCAAGTAGGAAAGCATTGTGGTAGAGAAGTAGATAGGACCGGAGTGACATGGCTTGAAAACAGAGCTCTCCTTAGTCATTATCTGTTGTATACAAGAAGTCTGCATTACAGGAAATGTCTTAGTTCCTTTCCTAAACAGGATTCCAGAGTTGGAATTTCACCCTTCTGGGTATTACTGGGGATAGTTGTTTCTCAGGACTTGAAATATGGAACCCATACCCACGGTACACATTAATAACTCTGGGCTGGCCAACATCTTCCCTTACCTGTAGGCAGCTGGAGCCACACAGACCACTGAGGTGATTAAAATCTCAGTTCAGGCAGCTGCTAGGGAAAGCATCTTATGGCTGGGGTCCCTTTTGTCTCAGTCAAAAGCCTGACCACAACCAGAAAAGTGCCTATCAGTAGGTCACTGAAACCTGCCCAAGTTGTCTGCTGCCGGCTTCCATTGCCCCTGTTTGCAGGTTTTTTGAGGTTTCTTTAATTATTTTGTTTGTTTGTTTTCTTTTAATATGTAGAAGTGGTGCCCATCATCATGCCTCATGCTATTGCTGCAGTATCTCCTGTATTATTTATGGAGGAAAAATGATGTGATCCTACTTCTGGGACCAGGTGCTGAATGTAGTGGTGGTTTCTATACAGGTAGAAGAAGGGGAGATGGGAAGAATGGGCAAGCATGCCAGTCACAGGAAAGACAATCAACAAAGGATTTTGTAGGAGGGAGACAAGACATATATGGCTAAATATTTGTTTTCAGTGTTCTTTGTGCCCTGAGGAACATGTGTTTTTCTGACTCCTTTATTCCAGAGCACTAATAACTAGACCATCTGTTTGCCTCTCTAAATCAGAACAAACCCCATGAAAGCCCACCTTGAAAACCAATTAGAAATTATCAGCTGTTTGTTTTAGCATTTAATAACTGTAATTAGCAAACATAATGATATGTTTGATTATTGCATCCCATGTCTGTGAGCCCAGTGGGAGGCAGAAGATGGGACATATTGATTAGAGCAATTGAGCTTCTTTGCTCCCCTCCATTTTTTGTTTTCTTTTAAAACAATATGCTGGGTAGTTCTCTGATGAAGCTGTGCATGTAAAATCAGTGTGCAAATCAGGGCTGACTTGAGGCAAGATTAGCCTCTGTGGGTGGGTTCCTTGTAAGCACAGACAGAGCTTCTGTAAGGTTTCTAGTTGCTGATGTTTAGCCTAAGTACTATAAAGCCCTAATACAGTGTACTAGGGATCAGAAATCCTCATTTCTACTTCTTGTACTTCAAGTGAGATCTGGGGTGAATTTCCTCCAATTTCGTCCCCTCTCTGTACTTTACTATTTCCCTCAGTAAAAATAATAATAATAATAGAGAAGAGGAAAGATATGCATGGGACATTAGACTTCCTGCAGAGCAAATGCAAAAATAATTTCTTCTTTTAGTGGTTCTTACTCCTTGTTTGGAGGCTTCCTTAGAGGAGATGAGGGTCCTAACATTGGCATGGCAGGTGTCTAAAGTTAGGTGGTGTGACCATCCTGTTTAGTCTGTCTGGTAAAGCTGACATTTGCAGTTATGAAGCTCAACAGAGAAGCTACGTTTTATTAGTATTTAAGAGAGTAACCACAGTTACTGGACTCTGCAGGACCTGTGGTGAATTAAACACACTGTGGTTGCTTCTGGAAGAAACCTGACATTTCATCACGCAGGCTCTTCATAAAATTGTAAATAATGCAGGCATTCATAAAAATTAGGGATTGCTCATAAACTATTGGAAACAAGTGAAAGATTTTTAATATGTATGATGCACTTGTAATAATATTTTCACCCTATTACTCAAAGCATAGAGCAGTGATTTTTATCACATTTGTTTCTAAACCTCATATTTCTTGTTTTGCTGTGCTATGGAAGTAGAAGGAATCATTCCAGGCACTTATTTATCCTTCCATCCTCCAGAAAACTCCATCTGGGTCATCTTGTAATCTTCCTCCAAAGAGAATTAACCCATTTTCTCTGGTCTGTCCTGATAACTTCTGACTCTGTGCAAGCCTTATTTATCATGTTCTCCAGAGGACAGTTCAGATGAACTGATGTAGGAGAAGTTCTGTCCTGAAAAAAAAAAAAAGACAGGACAGAAATGTTCTGACCTCTGTTTCCCTTTCTGCAACTTCCATTACTGTCAGCAAAATGGTCAAGAATTTTCCATTTTAACTTTCTCAGTCTCCCAGAATTCAGTGTGTGGTGTTTCTTTTCTTGTTTGTTTTTGTTTTGTTTTCAGAGCTCACTTTGGAAATGTAGTTGTGAAAGGGGTCCCTGAACCCAAACGCAACTTCTGGTCATGACCAAGCTGAGGTGAACAGGCAGCATTGGAGTGGTTGGGGCTGCTGGGCTGAGGGAAGATCATGGCCCTTTCTGGGCGTTTCATATCCTGGGAGAGGATTATAAATGTGTGCTTGGATGTCTCTTGATCTCATCTCTTAACACTTTTTTTCATTTGTAGAAGTATTAAAATAGTTGGGACTGGGGGAGGAGGGGGAGCCTGACTAAGTAGTGGGTAGCATATTCTTCTGGGATGTAATTCAAGTTCATGTCTCTGCTTTAGTGAATATCTGGAAACTTTTGAAAGCCTTGGTTACATCTTGATATGATGGGAAATGTTTCAAAACCATGAAAAGCTTCCTGTGTCAAAAAAAAAAAAAAAAAAAAAAAAAAAGAAATCTTTCCCACCAGCTTTAGTTTCAATATTGGTTTGCCATTCTATAGGCTGGCTTGCTTTCCTGTTGGACACATCACGCATGATATAATGGTTTTGGCTTTGTTATGGTGTGTGAAATAATCCCAACAATGGGGGAATGTGCTTGAAATGAGGATCTTTTTATGTTTAGATGTAGTCCTGAAAATAAAAATGAGCTTATTTCCTTGTAAATTGAATCCTTTTTACATTACACCCCCATTCTTGTGCCACGTGGCAGAGGGATGGATCAGCCAAGATGAGACCAAATTCCCTTGGATCCTCCTAGCATTTGTGGCATGCTTGTTGCAGCAGAGGCTCTGCTGTTTGAAGGCTGCTGCAGAGAGACCCATGTAAGCAGTTTAACTGGAAGCAGCAAGGTGCCTCTGAGAAATCACCCAGAGGATTTCCTGCAGTGCTGGGCAGCACACTGCACACCGTTAGCCAAAGGCAAGCATCAGGCACCCAGCTTTAGGTGGAGCTGAGGCAGGGCAGGTTTTTTGTACTCTACATGTTCCCCTGGCTGCACGAAGGCTCAAAATGAAGATGTCACCTTGTCTTTGCCTCTCTGTACCTTTGAATGTGACTGAAAAATTGGAAGGTGTTGCCCTTCGGGTGTAAAGCATCCACTGAAAGCTACAGGAATTTCAATGCAGACAGAATGTAACACTGGGTTACATTGGCATCTATATCTCTGTAGGTGAAGTTTATCTATAATGTGACAGGCTTTGAGCTGCACAGTCTGCAGGGCTGTAGAAAACTCATAGCCCTGGAAATTTTGTAAAAGAAATAGAATATATATACATAAAAAACAACATTGCTATTTTTAGCTGCTTCTACATGACTTGAGTTATGTGGAGACACTTTGTGCTAGAAAGTGAGCTTGTACCTATCGTGGCATGAACTCAATGGACACTTTCAGACTACAATGAACAGGGACTATGTTGTCAGCTGGCAGCTGCATCTACAAGAAACCTCTGTCTTGTAGTCAGGGTCAGGTGGAAAACCTGTGCCTCAGGGATATGTTCATATACATCACTGGATTGATGTGCACCTGCTGGAACTCCTGCTGTATGAGACACCTCCTTGAGTCCTGATCTAAATTCTCTTCAGAGCAATTCTTTGTCCTGTGGTGAGCTAGGATTCTGTTTATCCAAGCTCTCGTGCCAGTCCTGCTCTTACAGCAGAGCCTCCCAGGGCTCTTCCTACCAAGCTGTGGTGGTTGGGACCCCTGCAGAAGTTATGGCCCCATGGAGTGCAGGTGTCCTGTGCCCTGTAACAGAGAACACAGTGTGTGTGAGTGCTGGAGATGCACGTGTCTTTGCATAGCTTTTCCTTCTTTTTGGCCAGATAATATAATTCAGAGGAAGCACGTGATTTCCCTTTGTCAGAAGTGATATTTCTCTTAAAGGGATTATATGTTCCATTAAAAAAGTGAATGTCGATCTGCTTTTTTTACAGCTTATTGGCAAGGTGTAGTCCTGTGCTAGCTTTTTGAATTGTAGTTTTGATATGAATTTTTTGCTAGATAACAATGCCAACATGTTTCTGACAACACACAGTTCCTGAAAAAATCCATTGATAATACATGAAGGAAGAACTAAACATTGCATGAGGAACTAGATTTCTGTTACAAGCTTATTAAACTTTATTCACAGCAGAGAAACAAATGAGGTGCAGTAGAATAGGTTGTATTCGCCCCTATGTTTATGATTGTATAATTCAGGGTAGAACCACTCCTTTGTGGCTCTTTTGAAAATTGCTGTAAAGCATTAAGTGCCAGACACTGGCAGTTTAAAAGGAGTGGATTTTAAGACAGGAAAGCTGCAAGAGAAAAAACTCCAATTGCTGACAACATTCTCTAAATAGAAAACACAGGCACAAACTTCTAATCAGAACTTCAGTCTCTAATGAGTTGCCAGATAGATTAGTATGTCTGACTGCATAAATGTGGCGGGGGTGCACTGCATCCAGCTGGTAGGACTTTATAAACTGCCTGGTAATGAAGGATGCAGTTCATTGAGTAACAGAAATATTTTCACTTTCTTGCTGTTGACCAGTCATACTGGATTTTATGGGATTATGTGAAAGCCAGAAGAAAAGCTAGTAGCAAATTTCCTTGTGGTTGGTGTGTTGTTTTTTTTTTCTTCCTTTTTCTTCCTTGGCGCTCTAACAAATGCAAGCATGTCTTCCTCAATTAAGCAAGCCTGAAAGCTACAAAGAGTGCGCAGGCTCTTGAATGTGCCTTAATTTATGTTTATCAATTCAGTGCACATAGTTTTTTTGACGTGTGCTTCCTGCCTGATTTTCTAACAATCCTCTATTTTCCGCAGGTGGCCGTGATAAACGAGGTGGTCCTGTCTTGACCTTCCCAGCCCGCAGCAATCATGACAGAATAAGGCAGGAAGACCTTCGGAAACTTGTGACTTATTTGGCCAGCGTGCCAAGGTAAAGCTAGAAAGAAAACACTTCAAAGTCAGTGTGGATGGATGGGTGGGGAACTTGTTCTTGGCAGTTGCTGATTTCCAAGTATTAACCTTTAGTACCTTCAGTTCTTGGGACAGAGAAACAAAAGTGTTCCCTTCCTCCTCCTGCGTGTGTTCTGATGGTTTTTATCATACAAGCAGCAATGCAGAAGTCCCCAAGAGCAGAGGCAGTGTTCGCAAACGTGAGCCTCAGGCTTGCAAACCCAGCTCGTGACAGCAGCAAGGAGCTGCTCTCATTTCCAATGTTTCTGTGCAGCTCTCCTAGAGGCATGGAAAAGGAGAGTAGCTGGAGGCACTGGCACTTCCCTGAGCTTTCTCCAGGCTCAGGAAGGAAAGTGGGTGGACAAAAGGGGCAGTTTGTAAAGAGAGTCACTTTAAATGGCTATGCATGCAAGCCAGTTCTGTTAGAAGGTGTTTGTCCAAGCATTAGTCCTCATGCCCTTCCTTCAACATGCAGGTCCCCATTCCTTTCCTAGGGATGATGGAAGATGGATCTATTGCCAGTGCATATGTATCTCTATTGCCAGTGCATATTTATCTTAGCAAGATTCGGGAGATGGTTTGTTGGGCTCAGTGCCCAGGTAGGTATTTCTAGGCCAGTGTTTAATGCCTCAGAGAGTATGAGGCTATGCACACCCTCATCCAGCTTCCTTTCCCTGTTTTCAAGCCTGTCCACTGTCCTTACCCAATAACCACCACACCGGGTGTTGAGATGTGGATATCCCAGGGTGAGTGAGGGGCTGAGAAGGGTTGCTCAGGGTTTCAGTGGTGGACCCTGTGCCACCCCCAGGAATTCCTTATTTTTTTAAAACCTGGGATAAAACCCTTTCAATAATGCTTATATTTTTGTAAAGAGTGAAAAGTTAACATCTCAAAATGGAGGGCTGGTTGTAGCTGGATATAAGGAGGTAAGCATCTCAGGAGTGCTCTCAGTTCCTTAAATGTATGATGTACAGAAATCAAAGTTCCTGCTTTTGCTACAGAAAGAAAGTGAAGGCTGTTGGGAGATTGCAGAGTTAAGGGCAAAAGAAACCACATGTACCAGATCTGCCAGTGTTCGTTTCATGTTGACAGTACTTCACACTGTCTCAGGTGATGCATTTTTTTTTTGCTGCACTAGACTTTTGCTCATCAAGCTTTTACTAATAAGTTGAATTGGTTTGCTTTTACTTTTGCTCTTTTTCCCTCTCTTTTCCTCTAGCCAACTCTATTTTCAACAACATCGTGAGGGAGATTATGGACATGATTTGGAGTTAGGAGAGCAGTAGGTCACTCCCTGGGAGTTCGTGTCCCAGGGCTTGACAATTCCCCTCCAGCTGCTCCAGTAATGAAACTGCTCCTTTATATTTTATTATCCTTTGCATGGTTTCAAGTACAAAGATATGACATTGCCTCTTTTCCCTTGGAGATAGGGGTTGCAAGCAATTGCACAGTTAAAATGACCTTCTAATATGTCAAACTTTTCTATTAATTTCTCTTCTTGTATGGCAGTAATAGCAAGATCCACCCATTGTGTTTTCCACTCACACACAACTGAAAAGATTAGCTTAGTCTTTGATGCTGCTTTTCGTTGCCTCACTGTGAATCAGTCCAGCAATGATTTTTCTCTAGTGATGGTGAAGTTGGGGAGCAGAGGTGCATGCTGAAGGAGCTAATACAAAACTCAGGAACATGAAAAAAAAAAAAAAATAAAAATTCCCCCTTGTGACCCCCACTTCAGAGCCTTGTTCTGCCCTGATGTTTGACACCTTTGAAGGACACGTCTCTAGTTATGACAGACAACATTTCTTCCTCTGCAGTACAGCCTCCCATTGTGACAATCAATAAAGGATTGCTTGTTCATGAAGGCCTTTCACCAGTTTTCCAAGGATACTTGCAGATTGGTACTTCGGAGCCGTTAACCAGAGTACTGCCTCCTGTTTGGGATATCACACACTGAGAGATGGGGAGCAGAAAGTGATCGGAGGTGTAGCAAAAGCAACCTGTCATGGAGGATTAAAATGGCAGAGGCTGCTTAGCCTAGAGAACAGGAGAAAGTTAACAGAACAGTTTAAGCTGGACAAGAGGAAAAGATTTATAAATAGGAATGGTAAACACTAGAATAAATCATCTCATCTCTTCTTAAAAACCTCCACAGCTCTGTACAAAAACCTCTAGCATGGGTATAAATGTTAGGGAGAAGAAATGAACCAGCAGGTGACTTTTAGGTTCTTCCCAGTCCTGTTTTTTCTGGTGCTGTGGTTGTGAACTCACTGTGGTGGGAGGAAAAAGTGATCACAGACTTTGAGAGTTTGGCACGTGGGACTGTGTAAGCTATGCAGTGTGAGAAAACACTGAAAACTCATCTTTCCCTAAACATTGAGTTTGCTTTAACTAGGTCAACCAGCAGAGCTTTCAAACTTATTTACTTTTTGGAAACAAATAAATGTGAGGAACAGCAGTGAATTTGAATTCATATCACTCTAGTTTCTATCTATTCCAAGATGACTGCTGTAATGAATAACTGCATCAGCCATCTACAAAATAAACAGTTTCATTAGCTGAGACTCTGGGCGCAATGTCAGGAGAAACTAGTCTGATGCTCGGAGTGCTGAAAGGGGGAGAGATTCTCTGCTGGTTGAAAAACTGGAATTTCTTGGTGGAAAAAAAAAAAAAAAAAAAAGCTGTAATTTATCTTATTGACACCAGTATAATAATTCTTTCTTTATTCCTACTGCAGTGGTTTCTGAGTGAGACAGATTGCTATCTACATTGATACTATCTGTCACTTAACCCTGGTTTTGTATCTTAATGGAGGGGCAGAGGTGGCACGTTGTTGGAGCTGGGAGCAGGTATAAGGTTGGTGATGAAATATGATGATAGATTAGGGTAAGTGAAACCATGGCCTGCCTAGCAGCTTTCAAAGTTTCTGATTCAGCTTTCTGTAATTCCTTCTTCAGAAACAGAATAATAATGTGGGTTTTCTGAAAGCAGCAATGTCTGCTTGAGTTAGAGCAGAATAGTGAGTGCTTTCATGCAGCTAGCAGTGACGGCCAGGCGGGTGCCCGAAGTCAGTGGGGTTTCTTACACAGCTGAGGACTGCTGTGTGGGGGTGAGACTTCAGATCTATGAGCCTCAGGTCCTGATCCTGCAGTCTTGGGAACTAGGAGGAGGAGGCAAGCAGCTATCTGACATTGCAGACGAATGCAGTCTTGGTTTGGTGCTGTATGCTGACTTGTAGGCATACTGAGAGGTCCTTTTCTCTAAAGTGCTCCTGTCTAATTAGCAAGAAACTAAGATGCTCTTCATTAGAAGTAAAGATAATTGCCACGGATGCCAGGTCCCTACTGCTCTGCCATTTTCTGCTTGATTCACATCTGCACTAACGCTTTCTGGATAGGCAGGCTGTATTTCTTGTGAATCAGGATAGCTCCTATTTACATGCAAATTTAAATGGGATGAGGTGTTTAGAAATTTGGAAGGCGTGACTGAATCTGGGATAGCATTGTGTTTATGATCAGGGGAGCTGAGCTAGTTCAATAAGGGGGAATTTTCTGACCTCGCTGAGGATTTTATTTTTTAACAGTAGCATAGAGACATTTATTCCAGTAGAGCGAGTTTTGATTTACGTGTGTGTAAATGAAACTAGCACCAGGCCAATCTCAGCTGTGAGCCCTTTGGAATTAAGAATTAAGTTATGCATAGGCTATAGGAAGATAATAAGGAGACAGAATATTATTAGCTTGAGTTATCTCCCCACATGGCAAAGCAATATGATGAAGGAAATGTTCTCTGTCAGCTATAGTGAATCTTCCGGATGAACACATCAGTCTGTTTTGGAGCCAAGATAAGCAGTCCTGTATGCTCTCTGCAGAGGGGGAAACCCGAGATGCCTCAGAGGCCTGTATTTTTAAAGGCATCTACTTTTATTTGTCCTCTGTTTAAAAACTTGCTCAAGAATTTCCCAGTTCTGGGGGACATCCAGGGCTCATAACAGTAGCAAAGTGTTTCCAAGGGACAGCCCGGTGTGTTTGAACAGCTTGTCAGAGCTGCCTGAGCTGGATTAAAGGTGCTAGGATCAGTAAAACAACACAAGTGCCCCTAAAAATTAGTTCAATGATTGGGGCTTCTTAAAATTAAGAGAACAGCACAGGGGTTGGCAAAACGTAGCAATACTCACCTCTGTTGGATTTATTTTAAGCTCTTCTCTCATGACCTGTGGTACTGTGTATATTAGCTCCTCTGGCCAGGAGTAGTGTGAAACTTGTTTTGTTGATTGATAGGTATTAAACCCTGGAGCTCTACTTTCTGTGACACGATCCCAGCATAAAAGAAGCTTCTGAGGATGGTTTTTGCTTGAGGCTGTTGTAGATCTACAAAAATATCCATGTATTTTAAAAATAACACCAGGGACTTCATAATAATTTTAGTAACTAAATATATGGTGCCACGTGTGAGATAATTATTCCTTCATCCACTTGCATCAAAATACCACATTAACAAGTGAACTGAAGCTAATGAGGCTAATGGAGGTTTAATATTTGCTTCAGACATAATTTGATTTAAAAAAAAAAAAAAAAAAAAAAAAGAAAAGAAAAAAAGGTAAGTGTTTTGGAGAAAGAAGTTCATTAGGAGTATATAACTGACATGAATGCCAGTAGATTTAAGAGCCTTTCCTTTCACCATTTGATAGCCAGTTCACATCCAGCCTGTATTGTATGTGGCATTGGTACACAATGCTGCCACTCATCGCTATCCCGAAGTGACAAGGGAGCCTCTGTGGAAATGGCTGGGGGTCTCATCTTGTGACCTTTCAGAGGGCTTCTGACTATATCCCTGTTCTGTATCTGTCTACTTACAGACCACGTAAGGACCAGGTTGCACATTCAAGTTGCATGTTCACCTTTTGTTGGAAGTCAGCTCTCCAAAAGAGAATTTCTGGTCTTCTGCCAGCTGTGTTAATGACCTGCTGCGAATTGGGCTGTGACATTTTATAGATTTTATAGATAGCTGGACAGTTTCTATAATTGATGCCAAATTCTGCAATAAGTCATTACAGCTCCAGGATGGCCTGCTCCCCTGTGACCAAAAGCTACTAGAAAAAGTGGGCTTCCTAGAAATGCAGAGAGCAACAACAGCAGTCAAAGACTGTGGAGTAGGAGTTATGAGAAAAGATTACAGGTGTTGGCATAGCTTAGTTTAACAAGAGGGAAAGTAAATACATATTATGGCAATCCAGTATGCAAAACTGAGCTAAAGGAAACAATAATCCAGGTGTACATGGCAAATAGGGCAAAAAGAAAGGGGTTAAAACACAGGTAAAAGAAATGAAGCACGCAGCAGGTTGCTGTAGCATCTGCAAATTTGGAAAGCCTGTTGGAAAGTTTATCAGGAGTGACCCATGTATTGGTGGTGTTCCTGTTTTGCAGCAGAAGGATTAAAGTGGCATCTTCTCAATATCTCTTCTGACAGTGTTTTATATAAACCTGTGGGTTTGTTTTTTTTTTTCAAATAGATACAAAATTTTCTTATGTTTGTTTATTTGTAATCCCCAGATTTTTTTTTTTTATTATTTTTTTTTTTTTGAAAACCAGCCCAAACTTAAAGTAAATGGGGGCTTTCCATACCAGGTTCCAAATAACTTCCTGCTTTCATTGCCTGCTGCTGTTTCAGGATATTGCAAGGATTAATCTTACAAAGCTCTGGATCTAAAGCAAATGTCCTCTATTCTTCTGCACTTTACGGGAGCCAGGAGCACTCTCAGGCTGGTACTAGCTCTGTTTGCTGCTGAGACCTGCTCTGTCTTCCAGCTGGATAACCGTGCAAGTGTTTTCAGCCTGGTTTTGTGGTGAACAACACAAATAGCATGATACAGAGCTTCGTAGGTAATGTACTGTGAATTGCACAGCTCACATAGCCTTTTTCTTCTAAAGACTGATAAAAGGCAGGGCAAGCTGAGCTCTGCTTATCACTCATACCAGAGATCATCCAATGCATTCTGTTTCATCTAGCAGAAGCATCCCTTATCCTTATGATGGAAATAGTTTGTGAAATAGAAGCAAATGAGAGTAATATAATGTTAATATTGAAACAAAAGCATGGAGATTTGATTGTCTTGTGTCAAAACACAAATTCGGAGACTTTTTTTTTTATTTAAAAAAAAATTCTTTGCTATTTCAAGACTGAATCTTTATTTGAAATTAATTCCTTAAAGGATATGGAAAATACTTTGCAGATCCCTTTGTAAACTGTCTAGATTTTATCCAAAAATATTTGCACTATTCTGGAAGATCTGAAAGTCTATTACTGGATTTTCACACTAACTTCTCCAATATTTCTGTATTTTTTAAATAGTAGCTTGCTCCATTTTTGTTTGATATTAATTGTATTTCAATAAATAATTGAAATTACTGATTGTTACAAGCAGAAAAACTAGGTTTTCAAATTGCCATTGTGTTTTTAAGCATTCTATTCTGCACTCGACATCTGCTTAATTCTAGGCTCTAAATCTGCAATTGAAAACAGTTAATATCAAGGAATCCTTCATTTATTGTGTCTGAATTATTTCCAAGGCGATTGTTCTTCTTTACAGTGGGGTGTGTGTGTCCAGTTTTCTCTTACTGCCAACCATGCAGACTCATGCTGAGATTTCAAATGCATGTTGGGTTCTTTCTGGTTCATCTAATGTCTCCAATGTAAAGCTTCTCCAGTGGGTTGCTGATTTGAAGATTTCACATTGCAGAGGTAGTCCTGCTGGCCAAGTTTAATATACAAAGAAAGAGCACAGGTCTGGAAGAGAAGTTCCTTTTCTTGAAGCTTCACTGCTGTTCCAGCCCAGTGGGAGCTCAGTCATGCCTTCTTCAGCTGAGTCAGTGGATAAGGCTCAAAGGGGAACAAATTTGATGAAATTAAAGGTCACTGGTTTACTTTGTGCTCTCCCCAGCAGCAAAGCAAGTGTCTCTACCCGTTCAGGTCCATTTTGCCTTTTGGTGTTACTGGTCTGGCCCTCTCTGCTCAGAGCCCTACCCTACCCTACCCTGCTCCTGCTTCTCCTCACTGCAGGCAGCGTGTTCAACCTGGGAGTTTGGAGCCACCAGAAAAGTAGCAGTGAGTGGAGTGCTTCCCCACAGCCCCAGTCTTCCCGTGTCCACTGGGCAAGAAATAGAAAGCCCACAGGCTGCTACTGCTAAGCCATAGCTCCACAACATCAGCACACCTGGCTTCGCTGTTCCTCAGAAAAAAAAAAAGGTCATTCCTCAGTGAGAAAGAATGGTCTGGAGGGTTCCTAAAAAACACCAATGCAGCCTTGAGCAGGGGTAGAGATACCTGTGGCGGCACTTCCCATGAAAGGCATGGCCAAAGGGGAGCTAACCTAGAAACAGTAACCTCCATGCAGCAGCATCTGCTGAGCCTCCTCAAGGCATCACAAGGGGTCGATGGCACAGAGCTTTGCCAAGGCACTGGAAAAACCCCAGCTGCCTTCTCATGTTGACATTGACTGTAGTAACTGCATTTCTAACAGGGCTTTCAGGGCTGGGAAGTATTCTGCCTGGGTTTCTCCAAGTCTGGGGTAAACAGCAAACCAACCTGCATTCATAAAGGGCAAGTGAGAGCAGATTTGAAGATGTGCATTTCCTTTGTATTTCCTGCACCCGAAACAGGTGTAGGCAAAGCCTTTCACTGCTCTGTCTGTGGCAGGCACTGCCCTATCTCTGCCAAGGGGTGGCCCCAGGTGTGCTTCCAGCTGTGGGATGCAGGAGCCACCTTCGAGGGCTGGGCTCGATCCCATCTCCTGAGCTGCCTCACGTAGAGCTGTGCTGCCTCACTTTGCTTTTTGGGCTTTGTCCAAGCCCTCAACCTGGGGATTAGATCAGCATTGTTCCTCCTTGCTAAATGGTTTCTGCATGTTGATTATGACAGCATTAGCTGCCTGGAAGAAAGAGCTGAGGTGATGGAGACAAGTGAAAAACCCCCCTGGTAAACTAGAATATAACCCATGGCCACTCGCTGCTGCGGAAGCCAGTGGGCACTGTAACTTGATGTTACTTCTATGCAAAGCATCATTTTCTCCATCTTCTTCAGTGGCAGAGAAGTGGTTTGTGAGTCTCTGCAGCACGCTTCACTGTGATGCTCTCTCTGGCCTTTGCCATGCTAGTGCTGATTTAAGGTTGGTGCCTGCTCCTCGTGGGCTTTTTAGCCACCAGACCTGTGGTTCCACAGTACTCAGAGAGGTGCGGGCAGCAGCGACCTGGAGACTTCCAAGAAGAGGGCAGCTTTGCACTAATGTGAGCAGTAATTCAGAGGAGCTAAAATTAGCAGACAGAGACCTTTTGTGGGAGCTACATGTTAGCAGCAGAGCCAGCACTGGTTTGCTTCCCTGCGGTTCCCTGGTGAAGCTGTCAGCAGCCATCAGCAGAATATGCAGCAGTTCAGCCAATCCTAACTTTTCTTGTTGGTGATCTCTTTCCTACAGCTTTTACAGAGACTGTAAAATGGTTTTGTCTCATTCCTGCATGGGTGCTTGTGTTCCTCATCAGTAACTTCAGTACGTGCTACTTCCTTTTCACTCTCAGAAACTATTATAGCTTGGAAGTGTTTTATGCCACCCTCTTCATGGATGTCTCTAGGAGCAGGAAAACTGCTGCAGTGCTTTGTAGTTTGCTTTGTAACAGGAATATTGTCAAAGGTGTTTTAATATGAATGGAAAGCTCTTGTAAAGTCCCATGGGGAAGGAATGAGACCTTTACTGCATCCCAGTATGGAGCAAATAATGGGAGATGGAGAAGCAGAGTCAGATCAGTCAAGACTGCTTGGTCCTTGGCCTCATGGGATGGATAGAGGTGTTTGGGATGCTGCTTCAAAGCCTGGATTCGCCAATGCACTGCTTGAGGAGGACTGGAGATGCACTTTCAGGAATGTATTTTTAGCCTTGTCTCCAAATGATACAAAGCTTATGCAAACATGCTGTCTGTCAGTCAGTGTTTAAACCAAATCTGTCAGAGAAGAGTCTCAAGAATACTAAACTCCTATAAGTCTAATGAAATTAGACAGCTCTGTCAAGGAGAGGAGACCTAATTAGTGTCCACAGAGAGGGAAAGGTGGGCAGTAATTGGTACCTCACCCCTTCCTAGAAACTGAAGGCAGAGGGGATGTCTTGGAGCACAAGAGCTCCAGAAGAGGCAAATGCATTATTAGACATTAGAGACTCAGTGCACAAACCACCACTGAGGATTCGGCAGTTCTAGTGCTCCTGAAA
Organism: Aythya fuligula; assembly: GCF_009819795.1. Lineage (NCBI taxonomy): Eukaryota > Metazoa > Chordata > Aves > Anseriformes > Anatidae > Aythya > Aythya fuligula. The sequence goes on along the minus strand of NC_045564.1, from coordinate 23,903,829 downwards.
GTGCATGCTAGTTTATGGTCTTAGAAAATTGGATCATACTAAAATAGAACAATGACCAATTCATGGTAACATGTGGTATTGAGCAGGCTGATGCTCTTACAGCATGGAAAGTACGGGTTGGGACTTCGTCTCAGAGGTTGGGATGCTCAGTTCCCTGCTGTTTCCAAAGGGAATTGGTATCCAAGAGTTTGGTAGGCAGTTGTAAATCTCATCAATGGTTTCCTCTCATTTTCCACAAGGTGCTTCTTTAATGTTTTCCTTGTGGATCCTGGCACTGCTCTGGAGTTCTCTATGGATCCTGTAATGCTGTGTGCAGCAAAATGTAATTGTAACTATGTGGTGTGAGGCTGCCAGGCTACTTTGATTTTTTTTTTTTTTTTTAAAAAAAAGGGGGGGGGGGCGAAGAGAGAGAGAAAAGGAAATACCTTAATTCAGAAGAAAACCATAAATAAGGGAAATAATTCTAGAAAGTGCTGCCCCCTGCACCCCAAAAAGGTGGAAAAGTGTAATTCAAACCTGCTTTTGGCTCAGCAGATATTTTCTGGTCTGCAATTTTTGCCATGGTGTACTTTTCTATTATGAAGAAGGGAGCACTGATTTCCCTGCCTGTGTACACAGAGCTTTATTTTATGTTTAACTTTAAAGAAAATCCGTAGTCTCTGGAGAATTTTCCAGTGATGTAATATTTTAGCAGGTTCCTTTGTAGTACTTTCTGCCAAAAAGTCAAACCTCCAGAACAGCTTTCCTTTGTTCTGCAGCTGCATTCAGAGAAGCCTCTTCCATTTCCTTGCTCTTCCCTGTACCCACCTACCCCTGCTGCAATGCAAGCAAGAGAAAATAGGATCCTTCTATGGGCTCTGTGTAATATCTAAAAGAGATGTCTTTGCTGAATGATCCTTCTGGTTAAAGTCATTGAATAGAGATCGAAGCGAAGCATTGGCTTTGTAGAATAAGTGCATCTCTCTGCAACAGCAGCAGCAGTTCATCATGAGCCAGATTTAGGCTGTTTTTATACATATTTTCTGTGCACTACTCAAGTGTGTATGTGATGTTGATGTGATGCAGCTCTCATCTATCACCCTGCTTCCCGTGGGAATAGGAGGAGAACTGACAATCTCGAATATATATGCAGTGATACTACCACTTAGTCTTTTAATAAAATGTTGAGTTAAGCTTGATTTTTAATTCATTTATTTGAGCATCTGGCTGGCCAGATGCTTCTGCTATTGATGTTGTCATTGAGGATCGGATAAATATTACTTTGAAGCTCAGTTTGAAAGATATACTCATTAAAATACTTGGCTGCTTAAATTCAACCTTTCTGCACTCCCCTGCCCCCCACCCTAAGTCAGGGTTGAAGACCCAAGCAGTTATTAAACGTGTCCATTTGAGGGGTAAAAATAAAAAATATGTCAGCATAGCTTTAGTATGAAGATGGGTGGGATCCTTAGTAGAAACTTTATGGCATTTCAGAAATACACATTGGACTAAACTAATCCTGGAGCAATGCCACTGATTTCAATGCATTAAATTCAACCAATCAGTAGCAATCCCTACAGTGACATTGTAATGCATGTCTGTGTTTGGATGAACAATTCATAAGCAAGATCCATCAACAACCTCAATCTGGGATAACACATAGGGCTGTGATACTTCGGAACTCCAGTTGGTAATTTCAAATTATCTGCCCAGGTTACCATTCTGCTAAACAAGGTAATGGCTTTTGTGGTCCTGAGGGATGATGAGCAAAACAGTTTTGAAATACTTTGTCTCAGCTCAACAATGAACGCTATATTCTGAAGTGCTGTTGCATGATATTAATTAAGTGTTCAAGGTCAGGTTGGATGGAGGAACCAAATCTAGTGGAAGACATCCCTGCCCACAGCAGGGGGTTGGAATTAGGTGACCTTTAAAGGTCTCTTCCAGTCCAAACTATTTCATGATTAAGCAGCTCAGCAGGAAAACATCACTTTCCACTAGGAACAAAAGATTTTTTCCTTAGAGAACTCCAAGTGGGCTCACTGTGTTTCATCTACTGTGCACTTACACTTCGTACGTCATGTGGAAAAGGTATCTAGTATCTTACCATCAGTAACAGTAGATGGAGACTTTTGTATTTCATATTTTCAAATGTTCATTAAACTATATTAACATGAGGTATAAATCTAAATTGATTCCCTACCATTTTTTCTTTATTTGCATGTGAATTTAATGCCAGTGAAAGCTTACTTTCAAGAAAAGTAGGCTTATGGTATTGATTAGTATTCTTTCTTGGCAAAGTACCAACTACATCCCCACCTAGGATGATTAAATAGGTCTCTTCTATCTCAATCTTCTGTGATTTGGCATATGACAGCCTTAGAGACCAAAGTCCTCCGCTAATGTAGCAATGTCAATTTTCCCTTCCATTGTTTTTCTACTGTGTGTCACTCCTAACTTGAGACCAAAATTGTATTTCTGCTTTAGCAGCTCTGCTTAGACCACCACCTAAGAATGGTGTTTATTAGTAGTTCTGCTTATGTTTTTTGTGCTCTTTGTAGATGGAAACCAAATGGGAGTCTCAGATGTAATTTAGGTCACCCATTTAGGTCACATTTGCACTAATGTATGTGCCATCCTGGAACACCTGGGAAAATATGCAGAGTTTCCTGAATTTTAGTTCTGTTTTCAACGTTGAGTTATCTTCGCCCTTAGCTTAACTGCAAAACTTGAATTTAGTAGGTACCTCACAAAGTTTCAGGAAATTAAATTAGCTGATATTTTTACGTTTTGAGGATAGAAAATCCTAAGCATTTTATCAAAGTTATGCTGCATGAGGCAAAAATACAGGTTCATTTAATAGTACACACTGAATAGACCTCTTATTTCTGGGAAGCAAGCTCTTTAAAGTTGCAATTCCCATTACTGCCTTGGGAGCACTGTGTAAGAAATTGTCCATATACTGTGTCATCTCCTGACCTTAGAAAACGCACATGGTAAGAGGTCTTCATTATAAATGTACCATTTTGCCATTCAGCAAGTACAGAGAACAAGAAAGAACTAATTCCAAAACAAAATCTAAATGAAAAACAAGTACCTGATAAACTAACAGATCTTAAGCATAGGAAGAATGGCTGGACATGCTGCCTGCTAATAATCTGTCAGTCTAAGTAGTAATCAAATAGTCAATATGTACTTTTTCTTGAAGACCTCTTTTTAACTCCATTGTCAAGATAGAATTGATCTCTTCCAACTGTGATTAATCACATCCAGTTTTGTGGTTATGTCCTCTTACTTTTCTGTTCTCCCATTTCTGTAGCATTTGTAATTCAGTTCAGAAACTGCATCTGGAGAAGCAAACATCTCAAGGATCACAGATCAGTTTAAATTTTGCTTCCCATTGGAGATTTGTGGGAAGGAGCTGCAGTTCTAACATCTAATTAAAAAGCAGCTACATAGGAAAGTAGCAGACAATCTTACCCATAGGAAGAGTGTCCGGAAGCTCTGCTTTGTTAATGAACTTTCAAACTAGGAATAAAATACACAGGCAGTATGTGCTTTTTCTGTAGGGTTGCCGTCTTCTCACGGCAGAGCCCATCCACTATATCATGTCACATTTACCAGGCTTACTGGAAAACTCAGTTTCCCCTTAAGTTCCAGAACAGCCTCCCCAACGATTTTGCAGTGTCAGATGCTGTAATATGGTAGGTGACAAGAAAATAGGATCAGATAGGATCAGATAAAGACTTTTCCTGGGATTTCCATTTAGGAATAAATACTGTAGGAAACTTAATCTGTGTGGTTTTATGGACTGTTAAATTGCATCTGTGGTATATTAGCATTGGTAGCACTTTTCCAAAGACTTGTTGGGTACTACCAATTATAACAATAAGGCACACATTTTCATTAGGTAAGATCAACTCAACACCTTTGAGAAACAGGCTACTTGTGGATCTACTTGCTCAAACACCAGGTTTAAAAATATTTTGTTAGTGAAGACGATGCTAATTGTTCTCATGTTAAAATAAATATTTTCTACATTCCCACTGGCACCAGCAAAATTTAAGCAGAGATACTTAAGTAAGGTACAGAAAGTGGAGTTGTATAAATAATATAAATGCATCAGATACAGTACCAGTACAAAGTTGCCTTGATTTTCATTTTTGAACTTTTAAAATTAGTGACAAGTCAGTGTTTCCAGAAGCTGAAGTCCATCTTGCTAATATTGTGCTTGCTTTTCCCACTTACAGGTAATTGACTTATGATTGTATTTACAAAGGAAAACACATTTTTTGTCTTTTTTTAGGAGGACACACATGCACAAAAGAACTTTAACTGTGTTCACGCTGCCTTGAAAGGATGCCAAATATCAGATGTGTAATTAGGGATTCTCTTAAATGTCTAATTCCTGCACCTGTGAACATTTTTTTGGCACAATACTCCTTGCTTTTCTTCTCCTGTTTCTCTTGTTCTTGGCCAAGAATTAAGTTCCTTTTCAAAGAAAATTGTCAAAGATCTTTTGGGGTATATTTTGTTCTTTGTCTAAATCCAATATAAAAAGGCAGTTTCCTCTGCTTTTGTTGTTGAGTGAAATGTTCTAAAGCATAATATTAGATCCTGTTTTTTTAACACCTAATTATAACAATAACTCATACTCAAAAACTCATAGTAATGCTCTTCAAGATCCTTCAGAATGAAAGATGATACAACGGTTTATGACAGTGCTGTTCGTCCTTCCAATGCTAAATGTAATGTATGGGGCACCTTCTGTTTCGCATCAGATAGATTCAAATGTTGGCTGAGTTCTATCACAGCCATTGATAAACTATGTTAGTTAGATGGGGTAGAATAAAGAGCTAAGGTTCATTATCACCAGATGAAGCAATAGGACATTTTTGGTGGATCTTGTAGTTATAAAAATATATCAGGTCATTTTAATAGTGGATCTGGATTTATTTATCAAGCCATTAATTCTTCCAGCCTTTGATAGATGCCTTCTGTGAAAATGGTAGGATTTCATCTGTTGGTTCTTCTGGCTACAGATGACTTCAACAGAGTCTGAATGTAACAAATGCACATCTGTTCTGCAAACAGACTCAGTCAAGAAATGTATCTCAAAACAATAGACTATAGCAGATCCATCTAAGCAGCCATTCACCACACATAAGACTTCTATAACTCTCTTACTTTAAAGAACATCTAATTACAAAACAAAGGCATTTGTGTGATGTAAATTATCAGGGACATAGGAGGGAAGTCATCAAGGTGGAAACATGCATTCACCATATTTACTGTTAATCACAAATGACTGGTGGATATCAATACTTTGTTAGGCTAACACATTAATTCAGTAAAATAAACTTGGAAATTGATTCAAGAGTTCAACCGAAGCAGGAAAAGGTCTGCCTGGCCTACAGGCTTCTACTTCACATGTCCTTTCCTAGTTCTTATTTAAGGATTGTGATGCTTCTCCAGCAAAGCAGTCAAGTGTGTGCGTAAGTCCATCTGTATCCAGCAAGTGTAAACATGTGCTTTACGCATCGTCTTAATTGCTTAATCAAGCTCTTTATATTGTGAGGAACAAGGATACAAGCAGGAACCAGATGGAAGATATTTTTATCAGACAGTCCATAGGACTAAAGAAGCACGGTCATTGAACATTGCTGTCCTTTAAAAACACAGTATCAGGATATGGTTGCATCCACACAGTGTCCCCACAACATGATAATTCAGACAGTACTCACTGTCTTAAACTCAGAAGCAATCTTAGCTCCTTGTTTTCTGATATCTATAGCCTGTGTAAGCTTGTTTGACCGACGTAAGCCAATGTTGTCAGTGATTTTAAGAGAGATAACATCAAGAAATGTTGTGTAACAGTTATTAAGAATCACAATTTTAATATTACAGAAAATGCAGGAATAGTCCATTCTTTTTAGAGTCATTAGTTTTGTGGGTGATTTTAAAAATTATATTGAAGTGCTCTGAATTGGTAGAGTGTCACTTTTTAAAGTCACCAATGCAGTATTCTTACTATTTTCAAGTGGTAGGAAAAAGTCTGAGTCTATTTGAGCTTTGTTTTGTATGCTGTTTTTAAAGCATGCCATAGCAACAGACATCTTTTAATCTGTTTTCCTTAGTTTTATATCATAAAGCTTTTTAAACCATATATTAGGCTAGTGCTCCTGTGGGTTCTATAACAAATCCAAAATAATTGTGGGTTTGCAATCTTTTCCACTTAGGCTTCTAATACTAGTTGTCTGATTATGCTGTGATCAATGCTGTTACTCCACATGTTAAAAAAGATGCAAAATACTTGATTATAATGGTAATATTCTATATTTGGCCAGACACTTGCATGGTCCTAACTGACAGCCTGATTTTCCAGCACAGACATCAAAATGGGTAAAAGGTTATGTGAATAAATCAGGGCTTTGACAAGCTTTTTATTTGTTTTTTTTTGTTTGTTTGTTTTTTTATTATTATTATTTTTTATTTTTTAGGTTAGGTGGCAAAATTAAGAGTAAGGAAATAGGGAAATAGTTAAGAATCCTGATATTAGGCAGTCAGAACTGGCTTTTTACTTAACACCCCAATAAGATGGAGAGTACAAGTTCACTATTCTTCTAGGCTCATTGTTTCTTTCCACTGGCTGCAGACTCAGCAAGACAAATGTGCATTAGTTTATATTGTCAAGGCTATCTTTGCAAGCAGATGGGCTGGAAATCTAATTAAAAAAATCCAAAAGCTTCGATTCTGTCAAAAATAGCAAAATCTGTGGGACGACCCTAAATCCTCTGAATTAAATGGATGTTCTATGCCAATGCAGTTCTATTGTCCCACTTTATAAATAAAATATGAAGGGCTCTAATTTCACATAGACCCATAAGCGTGCTCATTTATGAGTTTAATAAAGCATGTGTATTCAGTGCAATTAGATAAGCATATGTATAGAGCAATAAATGCTCCCTATATAAAATCAGCACACGTGTAACAGAGAATATTGCCCAGCATGGATAAATAAGCACATGCTTAGATTATTAATGCTCTGTCTTAAGCTTCTGTGAATTAACCACGAAGCAGACATGACTATCTGCAATTTGTAATTCTCCCACAATTATTTATCACACCTGTGCCTGAAAATGTGGTAAATACAATGCATTCATTGGAAAATTCATTAGCCTCAAAAAAGAAAAATACCATTACACCCATTTTACAGGAAATAAAATGGAGTAGAGTTGAGCTATAGCACCAAAACACAAGCAGGGGCCAATTAACCCAAAGCTAGGATCCTCTGACTCCCAGTCACCTATCCTGGACTGTGGTGCTTCAGCAAGGTTTAAAAATGAGTAAGTTGTGAAGTGATAATTGAAAGGCAGCTGCTTGCAGTTATTTGTGTTTTCTTAGCGTCAGGGAGCTGTACTAGGTAGGCTTTTCTTGTAGTGGGCGGCTTGTCCAGCGTGAGCATTAGCTACAGGTTTGTGGTGCCGTTGTGAAATGTTTTCTGTTGTTTCTTGCCAATTGTTGCCCAGAATTTGTGATGGTGGTAGTATTTCTTTCTACAGAAACCTTCCCCGTTTATGCTCATTCCTACACAAGACATTATGTTACATTAGTTTAACTCACAGGTAGGAAACTCATTAGTCTAGTAGAGGAGATGTGGCTGGTAGCATATCTTTGATGTGTCTCTTCCAGATCAAATGAGCCACTCAGTATTAGGACAAATGTCAGCAGGTACAGTTCTCCATGAATCTACTCTGTGGTTTTTATTACCATGGCCTGGCTGATATCTACAATAAATGTTATGAGTTTTTTGACTACCAGACTCCTGTCATTCCTACTCTGGCATACATTAATTTGTCAATACAATTCTCAGGTCTGGCAGCAGGGTAGGCACTATATGGGGTATGCATTTCATTATATGAATAGGATGCTGCACATTCACATGTGGCACTTGGAGATGGATTTGCTTGTGATGTTTTATTGTGCTTTTGATAGAGAAGTGACACAGCTAATAGTGGAAAAGGAGCAGGCAGCTGAAATCAAGCAATTACTTGTCAGAGCATTTATCTGAACCTGCTTTAGTTGATGAAACAGTTATTCTGGATTTTTCCAATTAGTGGTGACTGATGAGAAGAGGTACTGGTGGAGAACAGAAATGGTTAGCAGTTGTGGAGGAAATTTGGGATAATAAGGAACATTTTCTTGGAGGACTGCATGGAGTAACCTTAAAACGGTGTTGCTGTGATGCCGGTCCATGGGTGAGAAAGTGCTCTATCAAGATGGACTGTAAAATTGGTGGGACAAAACACAGGCATCTGAGGAGCTCAACATCCTACAGGTGAGAGCATGTGAGGCTGCAGAAATGAAAGAAATACCTCATGTGCGCTTGGCAAGACAGGCAGAATGTTAGCTCAGAGATTCAGCTGAGTTTTGCAAAGCTATCAGAGCCACAACACCAATTTTTGGCTCCGTTATTCAGTTGTTTGGTTCTTCTGTACTTTCCGGAAGCTTTTTGGATCCAGCCTTCTTGTTCCTTCACTCCTTTTGAAATACTGAACTATTGACTATTTGTGTTCAGTTTGCATCATTTTGGTCTACCACACACTTATGTCACCATGCAAATAATAAGTGACACCTCATGGCAAGTAGCTTCAATGTCAAGCCTTAGCCCCCTTTGCTAAGAGGAGTGAGAGAGCCTGGCCTTACTAGGAGACAGAGTCAGAAAAAATCAGAGCTAGATGGTTTGAAAGTGGATTGTAAAAAACACATCAGTATCCACTGTCTCTTGAGGACTCGGTAAAATGGACTTTTTCTCCTCTAAATGTCATCATGGTAGTTATTTGAAAGAATGAGTGAAGTCTGTTGTGTAAAGAAATACACAAGATATGATTTTACAAGTGTGTCTTTAACACATAGGTTGATTCTGCAGCTTCAGAGCAAACCCTTCTGCACATAATACCCCAGGCACCCAATCTTCACCCAGTCTGGCACAGCAGGAAGTATCTATCTGATAAGTGAACTATTTGGGGATAAATCATTGTGACTACAAAGACTTGTTTTGTTTCTATATGGGTGGAGCTCAAAAAAATGTACCGCTAGATTTATTAGTCATGGAAACTCCCCATTGTCCAACCTGGGGAAAATGGAGACATCAACTTTTAAACTACATATTTCCCCAAAGAATTCAAATTCTCACTAAGTGTCCTAGCAAAACAGAATCATTGCAGGGCCTGCAGACTGTTTCTGGGCTGTAGCACTCCACCTCTTCTCCTAAGGGATGCACCTGAATTCAGCATGTACCCTTAAACAAAATGAACGTGTGGATTTAAGCCAAAATCCGGTAACTCTCAAACAAGTAACTCATCAATTCTGCTAGGCAACTTCCATGCTGAACTATGCACTGCAAAAGGGCAGAAGCTAGGTTACTTATTAGTGAGAGAATCTGCTCTTTTGAAGTGCAGATTTTAAAAGAGAAAAAATTCAAAAACTTCAGAAACTCCTTACCAAAAAATACCTCTAAAATATTTTGTTGATCAAGATGGTTTGTTTTGATAAAATTCAAAGTTGGTGCTTTTTTTTCTCTTTATTTGATGTCTGTTTTAAAGCTATAGAACAAAATGAAAGATAAAGATATTTAAGCCGAAGAGGCTCAGACAAAATATTTTGCCGTTATAAAACACTTTTTTCATTTTTTATTTCAGTATACACTTTCATGAGAACATGCACCCTTCATGAAACATGTTATTTTGGATCAAAGTGTATTTTTCCAGCTCTCCCTAGTTCCCTAGATCTTTTTTCAATTGCAGCTCTTCCATACATGGATGTACATTGCTTTCCTGTGCTGCCAGAAGCAGTGTGTGATAACTGATGAGTGTGTACTGCAAGAAATGTCAATACTACTTAGAAACAGTAATTTTAGCATCTTTGAAGAGTTTTTTTTCTTCTCACCTGTAAGCCCAATTGAACCCTGGATCAAGTGTGTTATTGTTGCCTAAACCTACGTTAATCATTCCTTTTTTTAAAAAAAAAAAAAAAAAAGGTAAAAAAAGTAAAGCATGAGCTAAACATGTTTGCAGGCTTATTTGTGCTATAAAAGGTCTTTCCACTGTGGGTAACTCTGCCTCCCACAATGTGTTTCAATAGAATGTGTGTATTTGCAATCTGGAGACTTTCCACTCTGGGGTAACAGTGTTTTACTACAATGACTAGAATTCCTGGAGCTGTTTGCCACTCTCCATTCACTCACTTTTTAAGTTGCTGATGTCTTGAACTGATAAATCAGGATCTTAGGTCTAAGAGCCCTGAGCAGTCATTGCCCAGATGAAGTATCCTTTTCCTTATATTAAAATCTGGCAGTGTTGACTGTAGACTAAATGTTATAGTGACTGCACGTGAAATGGACTTCATGGTCTCCTTGCATGAACTAAGTACTTAAAATACAGGCATAACGTGTTTTGTTGTTGTTGTTTTTTAAATAAATCTCACTAGTTTGGCTGTGCTAAACACAGTCACTTATTTACGTCTCACCTAGAATCCAGTAAATTTGAATCTCCGAACATATTCTCAAATAGCATTTGTTCAGCCAAACTTTTTCAAGAATGGTGTGTTTACATTTCAACACAACTCTAATATTTATTTTTTCCAGCAAATGTCAATAACATATCATTTTCATTTAGTAAATCATTTTTGTTTTGTTTCTGCTAAATCATCCCAAACACAAGAGTTTAAATGCTCAAGAGAGAGTTGAATGGTACTTACTGTTCAAATATTTCTTTGTTGTAGTAACAAATCTTTAAATGTAGCCCAGCTTCAACAAAAACAAAGCCTTGATTAATTTCATATTTATCTCAGCAGCTGTTTCAAGGAAGACCTGCCAGATATTGATCCAAATATAGTAGACATGAAGCAACAAAAGGGGAAGAGGGTAAATGAGTTTGTGTGAAGGCATCATTTACCAGCAGAAACTTAATAGGAATGTAAAAAACTATAATATTCATCCTCCGGCTTTGGCTTTAACAGCTGCAATCATGTATTCTTGGACACAGCTGTGTTTTATATATTTGCTATTTAAATAAAGACAGAAAGCTTCTCAAATAGTGTTTATTTGCTCAATTAAATAAGAGGATGAATGCCTGCAGAGATCTAATCTGGGTTATAATGGTGTAGATCAGGATTTTTACCTGGGTAGAAGACAACACAGTACAATCCTGCTGGATCCTGGCAGATTCTTCTGAGATACTAACTGTGACCAGCACCTCTCATAGTGGCACTCAGGATCTCACACCGTCATGCTTACATGTTAGGAAAAGGTTTTCTTAGATCAAGCTGGTGTCTAAGTCTTTCCCAGCTTATATAATTTTATAGCAGAATCACTTTGACTCCAGAGCTATTCTCTTAGAAGGAAAATTTGAATACCAAAATGAGTTACTTGCTTGAGAATTGCAGGAGCACCCATTCTGGCACCAGTTAGCTTCTGCCAATATTTTTTTTTTCCTGCCTTTCTGTTCCCTCCTGTTGACATGTGGCCAAAACCGGGGGTTGAATGTGGACATTGTGCAGCCCACACATCTGCATTCTTATGCCATTTGCAATCACACCTCTGTCCCCTAAGAGCAGTGGCTGGAAAGCAGAGACAGGAGGTTTGTCTCTGACCAGACCTTACTGGCTCCAAGTCTTTTTACAAGATGTCATTGAAATTTCTCTACATTGCTGCTTTATGTCCAGCTCCAGCCAGTGTGAAACTGTCTTGGGTTTCTTTCTTTCTCTTTCTAAAAAAGGAAAGTGAGAATGAATATTTCCTTTTCAGTGCTGCAAGAGAAGAAACAAAATTAGGTCACAGTAAGGAACAAAGGATTAATTGGAAATGGAGGTTGGATGACTGTTTCTCCTCTAATTACAAAAAAAAAAAAAAAAATGTGATATGAAGTAAAAAAAAATATAAGAGGGAAAATTTAGGCTGAATTCTGTCTGTCTATGGTCTTTTAGGTAGCTGAAATTCTCTGGTGGGAGAATTCCATGAATTGTTTTTCCAGAGTAATGGCATTCTCGGGATGTGTATCATTTACCTTCCCCCACTGGTCACTGGTACACCAGCACGTAAGGGAAATGTGAGGATCAGCAGGCAGAGGTGTCCTGAGATCTCTAAGAAGACAGACTGCCCCAAAGCCAAGCAGCCACGGTCACTGGGGGACGTGGGTGGCAACTCTTGACGGTGTGAGTTCAGAATCACACCTGGTAATTGAAATAATGAGCAAGGTACAATTTGCTGAGAAGTTTTAAATGTCAAGTATTTTAATAAATAATGCTGGCTTGAGAGTTCTTGATAAACAGGTTTATTAGAAAGGATTTTATCTTGTCCTCCAAATGTATTAGAAAGCGTATTATCACTCAGATAAATTCATTGGAAAGCGTATTATCACTACAGATAGCTGTTTCTGTTGACAAGTTGATCTTCAGGCTCAATCTGGTAATGAAGAACCAAACTATTAAAGCCAGTAAGTGACATTGATTATAAACCTCCCGATCTAGCTTCATTTTCAAGCTGCGTTAACAAACCACAGACAAGATGAATAGAGTTACAGTAAATAAGAAATGTTAACACTTAAATTACTCAAGTGATCCTTGGCACATTTTGATATGGAAACTAGGCAGGAGAGTTAGTTTGGTCTCAGTATGAAATGAGGCCTTTGGGATAATGGTCTGTGCTTGGAGGCTTTCACATACTCATTTTTCTCCTCTTCCTCTCCCTTTTCCACCCTCAGCTTGTTGTTCAATTTGCTGATTACAACCACATTTGTCAAAGGAATGGCGATCGCAAAAATAATTAAGTTCCTGCAGATTTTGTGCTCACAAATTGATGCCTGTAGAGCTACTTGTTATGCCGAGAGCGTCTCCTGACAAGGTTACATTGACCTTCCTTGAAGGAGATCTTTCTCTCACAGTTAACAAATCATATGTTGAATGAGATGCCATATATGTCAGATCTGTGCTTTTAGTGGTCCAACAGGCATGCTAAATGTGCTGCTTTGTCATTAACTCATGACTGCAAAATGGGCATGGAGATATTACATTATTTCAGCTAATCAAGTGCTGAAGCTTCTAAATGCCAGAAGCTTTGGCCAAATTGTAAGATAAAAAATATATATAATCAATGATAGGTATTTCAAAGATTAATCAGAAAGCATGAAGTGCTTAAACTTGCTTCGTACCCAGCAAGCAACTTCTTGCCAAAGAAAATATAATTTAGAATGTGCCTGAATTAAAGAGGAAATTTGAGAAAATAACCTTGTGAAAGTAACCTAGAAACCAAAATAAGGGGGTTATTTTGACAAAATTAGCATATCTGCTTTTGAGTTTCTATTTTATTCTTTAAAACAAACAAACAAACAGATCCTAAGTATTGTTTTCACAAATATTCTAGGATGTTTTTATTAAATTTCTAAGCTGGTCTCTGTCTTTGCTTAAAAGCAGTATAGCAACTGAAATGACATATCAACTATCAAATATTTTGTGCTCATCATTGCAAATCTAGTCCAGATGAGCACAGTCAAAAGGCTGATGGATTGTCCAAATACCTTGATCTGAGTGTTTTCTCCAGTTTCTGGTCAAATATCAATACCGGAAAAAATTAAGCACTACAATCAACATTAATTGCTATCCTAAAATGATTACTTGTGCATAATAGATTGCTGTAGCCTCCTGAGAGTCAGGGATAAGGCATGTCTTGCTCAGACAGTGTGAAGGAAGCTTGATTACTACTGATGCTTTTTCCGATCAATTGCTAAACTGGGGAGGGTTTGAGTTGTTGCTTTTAAACAATAAATTTAATAAGCATGGCTAGACTATTCAAAAGAAACCTAGGGTCATTTCCTCTACATATTGAGGTAACTGATGAAAAATGACTGACTGTCAAGGATGACAAATGTTCACAGATTGCTCTGAGTCGCCAGAATTTTTGTGTACTTCATTACATCTACAAATGAGAACACTTCTTTTAGGACCTTATCAATGGCTGTATTTGGATATTGCTACTTAAATTTTGGTCTTTTCAATTATTTTTTAAACTGCATTGCCTATGGTGTTTCCCCACGTTTATATAAGCATTTTTTGCATATATGTAAGCACTTTTGCATATACGTTCTGTTGTGTTTTTACAGACTGTTTTTTTAATATTTCATAAAATTATTTAGATTTGCATATATAGTTTCCTGAAAAGTAATTTTTTTTAAATTGATTCTAGACAGCTGAAGACTGTGTAGGTACCTGGAGATATCCACCAAGGCAAGCTCTTTACACAAACACAGCATAGTAGATGGTTTCTGCCCTGAAGAGCTTACAATCTAAATAAATATTTTTCTTATCTCCCTCCTCTTTGTCTGGCTACTCTCTGTGCTGAGAGTCTTAAGAAAAATCAGTCCTTCAAAAAATCAGTTCAATATAACAAGGATTGGTGACTTGGCAGAAGTTACGGAAGACCCCATAAAGCTTTGCAAGAAAAAACAACACAAACCCCCTATTCAGCCCTTTCTGATTTGATTCTTTGTCTCAGCTCTAGTTCCAAAGGGCAAGAGGCAGTAGCAACACCAACAAAGCTTCTTTGACAGTCTTTTTTTGGCATTAGTTATAGAAGGATCAGATGTCTGACCTTTCAGCACTAGGTAAAAGGAGAATAAAAAGATCTATATTCCTGATGGTGCTAGGAAGTGCCTGGTCTGCCTAGTTTTTCTTTATACAGACTGTTGTAAGCAGCATGCTCTGAGTGTGCCAATAACATTAAGGCAGAGAACCAAGCTCATTGGCTCTGACTGCTTCTTCCTGGCACTAAGTGGAGACTGTTCAAGTTAGGGACCTCCTTTAACGTGGCATTGTACCCTTTGCCTTGGGTACCCTTTGAGCAGTCTGTGCACAAACTTTTTTAGATCTTGGTAAGGTCACCAAGGACTTTCATTTTTAAGTTAGGTGTGTTAATCCAGTGTGCCTCCTACGAAAAATACCCCATCTTCGATTTATAGAGCTTTACAGAGTTTTTTTCAGTGAGACATGTGGGACTTGGATCTTACCAGCAGAGAGTGCTTTAAGGATGCAGAGAGGTAGAATATAGTGAAAATCATCCTCTGGGTGTGCACTGAGAGTGTTCATGTGGAGGCTAAACAGTCTTACAGTTTCCGCATCATAACCATGCTTAATAATATCTGTCAAGCATATTTTTAATTCATTCTAACAATATCAACACTTGCTATTTTGAAGTATCTTACATATGCCTTTATGTCTGCAGTATTGATGCGGTTTATAATGATGGCCAGTTTGCAGAAAGGCCACGGGTGCTATATTCATATATTAGAGAGGATTTCTTATTCTGTACCTCACTGTTTCACAAATTGTGTTCATGTTATGTCACATATCTCTTCTTACACCACTGTTCTTTCAGTTAATATCTTCCTTTCTTTTTTCTACACTCCCTTTCTTCTAGCAGCTTCTCCTTCTGGCTGTGACCTCTATTCCATCTTAAAAATATATATTACATTGGCAATTAGGCCATTCTGCCATTTTTAGTGCCTTGGCAATGAATTTTAGTAATTACCATGCCAATAATATTACTGGGGGTGGGGAATTCACATTTTATGCAAGTGCTTGAGACCCACACGAGACACCAGAGCTCTCCAAGTTCAGTGTTGTGCATGGCAGTCAGAGGAGCAGGCACTTCCCAATTCTAATCCATGGTTTGGACACTGCAGATGGAGGATGACACTTTTAAACCATATCCCTTTTCCTAAGAAAGCAGTACTATGACACTGGAAAAGCTATTCTGAAAGCTACCCATATTTGAGTTGAATCAACATGTCCTTTCATCCTTTCTCCTCTCCTGTGAGTAAAAATGAAAGGCACATTTGCAAGCTAATGCTGTGGTACTCTTGGTCCACATGCATCACTCAGGAGCAGGCCAGATAACCATCTTTAACATTTGAGAAGGGAAAAGAGAAGGGTGGAGGAAAGGTATGACTTCAGACCTTAAAAGACCTGCAACATTTGGAAGATCAATCAGGACAGAAAAGAGATGCAGTTTTAACAGTGCACATGCGAAATCACACAGACCTTCCTTTCATGGAACAGCTGCTAGGTGCTTTTATGGAAATTGCAATTTTTTTTAAAGTTCTTAAAGAGGCATTTAAAGATTAAGACACACAAATTTACAGATGGTCAGCAATGTTAAGACACAGGAACCTGCTTATTGGCTTTGGTTGTGGACTGAATTCAATAGGTTGGAAGCAGAATCTGTTGTGTACATTTACAGCTACTATATAGATACATTTTATCCTGGTTTTGATGGTAACTGTGTATGTTTTCAGTGAAAATTTGAATTGTGCATATTTGGGAAATAAGAGATTAAACTGTAATGTATGTACCTGACTTCATGTGAATTAGATTATTGCAAAACTCTTAAAATTCGTATAGCCTTTATGCTTTACTCTTTAGCTTTTAATTTTCAGTGTATCATTCCTTGCTTTGGTCTCCAGCACTGAATGCTATCAACAAAAGTTAAGTCTCAGTGTGACTGCACACAATATTAATTATCTTGACATGCTTTTATTCCTACAGTGAAGATGTCTGTAAACGAGGATTCACTGTTATCATCGATATGCGGGGATCAAAATGGGATTTGATCAAGCCTCTCCTAAAGACCCTTCAAGAAGCCTTTCCTGCCGAGATTCACGTTGCCCTGATTATAAAACCTGATAATTTCTGGCAGAAGCAGAAAACAAACTTCGGCAGTTCCAAGTTCATCTTTGAGGTGAGAGCCACATGAGGGATGTATGGCAAAGCATTATCCCTGATAAGAAATGTTCTTCAGGGGAAAAAAATCTCAAACCTGGAAAGAAAAATATGACATTTAGATCTGCTTCCCAGAGGGGTTTATGCCTGGCATCAGGTGGCCTTCTGAGCACATCTGTGGAATGGGACACACATTTCATCTCAGAGGTACACATGTGGTTCACATTACTGAGAGTTTTACTGTGGGTTTTATTTTTGGTGGTAGCATTCAACATTCCTTTGTTTCTTTTAGAAAAAACAAACAAACAAAAACCAACCATCAAATTAGTCAAAACGCTAAAGACAAAGTTCTCTAGCTGCTAATGTACGGGTTTGTTAGCTGACCTCTATCCAACTTCAGATAATGGCTCTTTTAATAAAAGACATTTAGATTAAATTCATCTATATATTGTCACCACTTTAATTTAACTGCAATTTACAATTCAGGGCTAACAATAACAATTCATGTTAATGATAAGGTGCCTCAGGCAGGTTCTCTGAGAGGTAACCAATATACGAAACTGCATAATTAAAGGAAATTTTACTGACTTCATCATCAGTGAAGACAAATCTCTTATGTTCTCTTAGTGCTTCTTAGCTTTCTCGGAATTTCAGCTTCTCACTCAAAGAGAAGCAAAGCTCAGGTGTGTGAAGTGCTCATATATCAGTAATGCCCAGCCATGGGTAAGTCACGTTGTATGTTTTTGTTGTTTGTTTTTTTTTAATTCACTGAGAAACAAATGTATAGTTGACTGTCTTACCAATATTATTAAGTTCAGATATAGACTCTGAATTTGAAGCTCTGTAACTCAGAATAGAATTTGGATGTAGTTCTTAATCTTGACTGCAATGGAAGAGTATATTTAAGTACATACTTAAGATCTACTGAAGGTAATGTGGTATTTTCAGCCTCTGCCTAAGAGCACTGTTTAACTACACTGGGCAACTAGATTACCATGAAACATTAACAGGCTTTTACAGTATTACCACAATTCAAGTATTTGTAGATTTTACCCCCAATTCACGAAATCTCAATGAAAATGATTCAACTCAAATTTCGCTAAGTTTAAATGGACTTTATCTTCGTTGGCTTCCTGTGAGGACTTAGACAGGGAAAGGACTTCCACTTGCTATCCCCTATGAGCCTTTGAAAGCAAGGCTGCCTTCAGCAGAGGTTTGTATCACCTCCAGACATTGCTCATGCTTACTGAAATCACTGCTCCTGGCAGAAGTGCCTACCATTTCAGTGCAATGAGACTGACAATGCTACCTGTGGGGAGTGAAAGGGATCAGGGCAATGGGAAGGAGAGGGGAGATGCAGGGGCTACAAAGGAACAGGAAGGAGCTCATGCAGAGACTCATAACAGAAGACCTGTTGGATGTGGAGAGGCTTCTGTTTCACATATATGGGAACATCAAGGGGCAGTCCCACAGCAGCCCAAAGAAAGACAACTTTCTTTGCATGTATACCCAACACTGAATTTCAATCCTTCAGTGCTTTAATAATCAAAACCTAGGGGTAAGGTAACAGAGTTCAAATGCATATTTTAGATCATTTGTTTGTTTTTAAAATGATTTAATTCTTTCTGAAGGCTTGACTTATATTATTTACTGTGTGGAGTTGGTGTGATGATGAAGAGTAAACTGTGGTCAAGCTATTCTTCATAGGTACAGCTCCAAGTCTGTATTGTGTTAAAAGCTCTGGAGTCATTTGCTATAAATTCTGGCATGCAATAAGGATATTTTTAATTTTATGTGTGTGCCTTTGAGCCTTGCTCTGTCTGCTGAGCTGTTCACATGGATCCCTGTGATGGTGCAAAAATTTTGGGGACCAGAGGAAGAGAAAGTCAGATCTCTGTTGGACAGTTTTATGATTTTAAAGAGATATTTAAGCCATGGCCCACAGTACAGCAGATCCACTGCAATACAGCCTCCACAGTCCAGGAGCATCTGTTTTAAGGGGGTTTTGTGGCTGCTCTTGCTTAGCGGTAGCCTCTGACTCTGGGGCAGCTCATGCTTTACATAAGAGCTGTGATTATTAAATAAGCATCCCAGGCCACTATGAGTCACATTTATTTGATTTATGTGAGACAACACACATGCACCCTCTTTGCACTGAACCACCCTGGTGATTTCCCACAACTCAGATCAAACACTAGGTACTCAGCAGGAACACACTGCAGTGGAAGGCAATGAAAGTCTCTTTTGAATTACCCTATGCACCAACTTAAGTTACCAGTGTCAGTTTTAAGGCCAGATTCTGCTTCTGGGCTTAAAGGAAGCATTATGCATGTGCCAGGGCAGAGCATGGCCCTTGGTGGAGGCTAATGCTCTGGATTTTGTGTTGTGAGCTGCTGGCAGAAAGCTTCTGTTACAGTCTGGAGAGTGAAGCATGCCCTGCAGTTTGTCACACCCAGAAAAAAAAGAAAAGAAAAAAAAAAAAAAAAGAGGAAAAAAAAAAGTTTGGTTGATGTATGCAGACTCCAAAACTTTCTGTCATTTTAAGGAATAGACCAGGCAGCTTACAGTATTAATTCAGAGGTGCTTTCAAATTATTTTTTCTCCTGCCAAAAGGGTTTAAATAGTGGGCAGTGCTTTTTAAAGTGATTTTTAAAAGAAAGATGGGTGAAGCCTGATATGCAGTTACTTTGTCTCACCACATACCTGTCAAACTAAGGTTGTTTTCATGAGAGTCTGAAGAAGTCTGTAGAGAAACAAATCTGAATAAAGACATTTGCTACAGAAGTCATCTAATGAAAAGCCTTTCTGATATATTCTCATGTCAAATTCTCAGTATGATAAGGGTAATGTTGCCTTAGTGAGAAGCACTTCAGGGGGAATGCCCAGGTATTAAGGGAAGTCTTTTCTTGACAGCTAAATTCTAAATTTAATTATCTTGAAAGGGTTAGTGTTCAGAGATTTAGAAATTTGAAATCCCTCTCAAGCTGCATGCTTACCTTCCCATTGTTTGTCAGCTCTTTCCCCTTCCCCAGACCAAGGAACATTGCAAAAGGGCTTTAAAATAATCTTTCTGCTGAGCATATGTTCAATAGAATCCCCATTTTTTACATTTCAGAATGCCTGATGTCTTTAGCTGGATACAAATTGGAAGAAAAGCCTACTATTAACTTAAAACCAGTGGGCAGCCTGCTATTTTGGACATAGTTCAGGATAATGGACAGAACTTAAGTACTTTTCTTTATAGATGACTTTTGCGAGATTGCTGTGATTATTGGGTGTCTCCACTTCTGAAGAGCAGAAACTCCAACTTTCTGTAGAGGCATGACTTTTAGGGGATAGACACGCAGCTGTTGGTGAACATTGCAAGCCTTGAAGGGTTACCAACTTGAGTGTTAACATGACAACACCAAAAATCTCTAGTATAACATTTGACACCCCATGCTTATGTTTCAGAAAAAAATACTTTGTCTAAAAAAAAAAAAAAAAATGGGAAAAGCCATCAGTTGTTGGGTCCTTAAACTGTAATCTGCTTTCTAGGCACCCAGTGCATTTCTCTATCACTGATTACTGAGCCTAAATGAATTAAAACCATTTCTCATTCTGTATGATTCATGATCAGTTCTTTCTATTAGCAATAAATTCTAATTGTTAATACTCTAGTGACATTCTGCTTTTACATTGATTTTGGTTTAATTGCATTTGAAATTACTAATATGAAAGAGCTCTGCGTGTGGCAAAAAACAACTGCATAATCTGGAAGAAGAAAAAAAAAAGTGCATATTGTAGGTTTTGGCAGGTCACAATACCTGCTTAAGTTCAAGTGCTTAAAACTTTTGCTGCTGTACAGCCACTAACCTGAATGTAATGTAAATCACAGAATCCCTGTAATACCATATACATATTTAATGAATAATCATGTCCAGATATTTAACAGATGTAGAAAGAAGTCTTCACTGTCCGACTGGATTAAAGTAATCTATGGCAGAAGCATTCCCACGATAAATTTTTGAAGGAGAGTCTGGTTTGAAAAGACAGACATTATTACAGTAAATACCATGTCTTTAAATAAATAAATAGAATCAGTGCTATTAATAGAAAGCTTTTCAATCCAATTAATTCTTCAAAATTAAACATCATTCTCAGCATCTTTAACAATGTTGTTGCAATTATGTATTGATGAGGAAAATAATCGTTTCATGCTATTTATGGATTGTGCTGTTATTTCTTCTTAGTCACAAATTCTAATGCTGTCATTTTCTCTTCCTTAGACAAGTATGGTATCTGTTGAAGGCCTGGCAAAACTCGTAGATCCTTCTCAACTGACAGATGAGTTTGAAGGATCATTGGATTACAACCACGATGAATGGATAGAGTTGCGTGTCTCCTTAGAAGAATTTTTCAACAGTGCCATTCATCTATTATCAAGACTGGAGGACCTCCAGGAAATGTTGGCTAGGAAGGAGTTCCCAGTTGATGTCGAGGGCTCAAGGAGGCTGATTGATGAGCACACACAGCTTAAGAAAAAAGTGATTAAAGCTCCTGTGGAAGAACTGGATCGTGAGGGTCAGAGGTTATTACAATGTATAAGATGCAGTGATGGTTTTTCTGGTAGGAACTGCATTCCTGGAAGTGCAGACTTTCAAAGTCTTGTGCCAAAGATCACCAGCCTTTTAGACAAGCTGCATTCTACCCGACAACATTTGCATCAGATGTGGCATGTCCGCAAGCTAAAACTGGACCAGTGCTTTCAACTCCGGCTTTTTGAGCAAGATGCTGAGAAGGTAAGGGAAAACCTGTTTTCTTCTTACTTTTACCCAGACTATCACAAGGGCTAATTATAGAAAAAAATGCGATCATTTTCTCCTGTAATTAGACACATGAGGTATTCATCACAGGTGTAAATCTCATGTTGCCAGCTGATGTACTTTATGTGACTGGGAAACCAAATTGACTGAACTAATTGTTGGATGTAGCAGACATAATGACATCCAAGAATAACCTGCTTGTTTCACTTTTGATGAAAGTTAATCTGCTTTTTTTGTGTCACATTGGGTACATTTGGTTGATGTCAGCACATA
The DNA here is from genome assembly GCF_009819795.1 of Aythya fuligula. Classification (NCBI taxonomy): domain Eukaryota; kingdom Metazoa; phylum Chordata; class Aves; order Anseriformes; family Anatidae; genus Aythya; species Aythya fuligula. The sequence continues at coordinate 23,882,002 of NC_045564.1, read as the reverse complement.
AATTGGTCCTTTTTTCAAGTTTCTTTTACTAAGCTTATGAATATATTTATCTACATGTCGCAGCACCTAAAGAAGAATGATTTTAGGGTTTGATCCACTATGATTGTTGTTTGTACTTCTTGTGAGGCTGTGGGAAATTTGTAGTTTAAATCATCCTAATTGTTATCCCAAACATTTTCATTTTCCCTATCCTAGGAAATCACAATAGGTTTTGCAACTGGTAAAACCTTTAGTAATGGAAGTACGTACCAACGACATGGCCGCTTAGTTCCCACAGCATGAGATCTGAGAATGTGTTTAAGTTAAACATATAAACAGACCTAGAGAAAGCATTCTGAAATGATGATAGCAAGTAAACCTCATTGTGGCTGTTTTACATTAAATAACACATAAGGATGGCATTTGAGTTCATACCTGATGTTGAGTCAGTGGCCAAGATTCCTGTTCACCAGTGTAAGACCTTATTATTTGAGAAATATTTAACATTAAATTATTCCATAGAGATTGCATGGTGACTTCATAGTTCTTAGACATTTGTAATACGGTGTATCAGCCTGAAAAGTACATAGGGTGTCTCAAAATGAAACACAGTACACAAAAGAATGTAGAGCAGCAGAAGTGGTGAGCAACATGGCTTTAGGAAGCTGTAGTGTGTAGTACCACTGCAGAGTTACACCCTCACCACCTCCTTCTTCAGAAGATATTCATTTGGGAACCTGTACTAGATAGGGAAGTCCCATATAAGCAAATCATAGCAGTTTGTCACATTTGTTGAAAACACTGGCTAAAAAACAGAGTTCCCTAACCAGCTTTCAGACACAACAACCCTTCAAACTTCAGCAATCCACAATAAAGTAGGCTTCTCAACATTACTATTTGTCTGCTGCTTGTCACTGGAAGCAGGTACCAATTTTGGTGAATTTGTTTTATAAAACCATGTCATGCTGGAGTCTTGGCAGCCTCACTTTCTTAATACAGTTGTGCTTGGCACCTTATTAGGTGTTTTTGTAAGAAGTCCTTGCTGCACATTTGAAATTCTAGGCCACAGAAGTAGGATATTCTCAGGGGAAAGTACTGAGCTCTTAGACTCTTGTTTATCTAGTCTGTATATCCATCAAAAGTCCCAATCTCCAGATCTCCCCTTAATGTATGAGCCGGTTGTTTCACTACCATGTCTGTTGGGCCCGGGAGGGTTTGCAAAAGAAACGCGGACATCATCTGAAGGGGCGTCCCATTGAATATGATCTTTTAAATCAATTTATATTAATTTTAATTGCAAATTAATTTTGTTTTTAAATGTCAGGGAGAAGCACATTGCTGAAGCAAATACAGCCGTCAGTACTTCAGGGAAAAGCACAGGACATTGGTTTTCTGTGCATGTACTAAATATCTCTAAGGGATGCTAGGACAAAAAAGGCACCATTGTTGTATAATCAATCCTCCTCTTGGGAAAGCCTTGAATTCAGATGAGTCTGCCTAAAGTGAGAATCACTGCAGAATCACTGAGGAATGCATAAGAGCAGAGTTTTTCTTCAAAATGCTACAGTATTTTCTTCCTCTCCCTTTTTCTTGTGTATGCCATGCTGTAAGCAGAGCACTTACTGCTGCCCTTCCCAGTGGTGGCTGCATTTCAGTCAGCTTGGATTTTCCATTTCTTTGGGATTTTTCAGATGACAAGTGCTTGCTAACATAAGTTCTTATTTTTACTAATGATTACTTGCTATGTTATTAACCTTATCAGCTGAAAGCTCTTAGATCAAGTCAGTGTCTGTGAAGCTTTTGTTGCCCAGCACTTTTCTGTAGTGTTGAAGGAACTTTCTGAAACACTTTTCCATTTCTTTCTCCTGAACAAGCACAAATGGATGGTGTAATACAAGCCTGAGCACTATGACAGCTGGGCTCTTTGCATGTGTTATTCTGAGGTTAAGTGCAAGGTTTGGGCAAGTCAGCAGGTACATGAAACTTTGAGGTGAAGACAGAAGCAGTGCGAACATGAATCTTCCCTTTTTCACACTGGCTGTCTTGAGCAATTCCTGACTGACAAAACAGGTGTTTTGATCTTCTAGGTATCTCCTATTCATTTACCTCTCATAATCAATAAACAAAAACTAAGCACACAGTCTTGCTTTGGCTTTTCTGAGTAGCTCTCCTTGCCTTACTTTGATGACTACTGCATTATCCCAAAGAATAAAAAATATTTTGTTGCATTATTCTCACAAGTCAGAGTTTGTAATCTTTTTGGTTTATGAAATTCTCCCTAAAATTCTTCCAGTGAAGGTTGAAAAGCCTTTTACTTCACATTTCACATAGGTAGACTGGTGTAAAATATTGATGTGCTTATTCTCCTTTTGCAGATCTCTTTGAAGTAGTCTGATCATCTGAGACTGGAATGTACTTGTCTCATAAAAAGTTCAGAGCAAAACCCAGACTGAGAGCTGTCTCCGCTGTATATATATCCAGTACAATGTATCTGTGTTTTGAATTTTCAAGTTTCCGGGTACCTCTATTTGCTCACTTGAACTCTACCCTCTACTATTAGGTATGGTAGCAGAGCCATGGTCTTCATCTCCTGGGGAAAGGCACAGCTCTTACCCTATAGCCTGGATATGTCATTTAGTGCTAATCAAATGACAACGTTAATACCTGATAAAAGCTCAAACACAAAATTCTGAATATGAGTAAGACGTTAGGGCCTTGAAAAATATCTGTATTGTCATTGGGTGGTATTTTAGGAAAACAGTTCCAAAAGGTGAAAATGGACAAGGACTTTCCATTTTCTGGACACCTCTGACTTTAAAAATTTTAGCTGTCCTCATTGCCTGAAAAATTGTTAAAGATAAGATAGAAAAAAAAGGGGGGCACAAGATGGAAAAACACACAGTATTTTCAGATAGGTTTATTTTTGAACCACTTGGTATTAAAATACTACATTTTTTCAAAGCAAATCAGTTCACTTTTTTCCCTATAGATCCCCTCTACTGGAACATTTATAAATGACAGTCGCTGGCTGGACATGTGAATTATTCAAACTACAGGTATCACAACTTAAAGAAGGTCTGCATGCTTCTCTGCTAAGCATCTCATATCACTGGCAAATAAAAGGAGAGGATGGCAGTCACAAACGAGTGGGCGAGAGCCCAGTCACCTGTGGAGAAACTTTGTCTCCGAGTCAGACCTTTGGTGTTTTATTTTCCTGTGCTGGGGCAGAGGGAGCGGAAAAGTTGGGCTCTGCCATCGGCACAGCGCAGTGAGATGGGATCACCAGATGGAGGCTGGAAGCTCCCTGAAGCTCAAGTCAGCAGGCAGGGCAGCCACGCGGGGAGCTTTGGCAGAGCGCTGCGAGGAAGTTCACATGCTGTGCACTGCCGACTGTAATGATCTGCTGATAAATAACACATTTCAGCTGCAAGTGTAGCCCCAGCTCTCACTGCTCGACAAATTAATTCCTCACCAGCTAATATACGTACATACATATAGATGTACACAAGTCTGAAACGAGAGCTGAGCCTTCGCTGTGTTTTTACTTGGTAACAAAGAAAATACTTTAGTGATCAGTTATATGAAAAAAAATGTGGTCCAGTCCAAACTGAATATTGTTTAAAATAAACAAAAAAAAAAAAAAAAAACACAATGAACATAGATCCAACTATTAGAACTATCTGAGAAATGTTAATTGGTTGGTTGAAATCTGGACAGGGCAAAGAATTCAGGCAAGAGTCCACATGTTTTGCACTGAATAAATACCAAAAAAGACAAAAAATTATCCTTACACTCTGCACTTTCCAGTCCTTCTGGAAATCATTTGTAACTGGCACCCAAATTGACTTTTGTAGGAATTTCCCCATTTTGGATTTGTTCCATATCAATTTTACTACCCTCATGTAAGTGAATGAAAAACAGTTATCATGATGTAATCAGTGTTGTCCACATTAAAAAAGATGATATAGTCATCAGCTGGACTGAACCTAGGGTCTCTGTTACAAACCTGTAACACCAGAGCAAAGACAGAGCAGGCTGCTGTAAAATCACTGGAGTCAGCCTCTATCGAGAGCCAGAGGAGACTTGCATGGTTGTTTGGTCGCCCTCTCTCCTTCTGCTTTCTGCCTTTCCACAGAGTCCACAACACAAACTCCAAAAAAAATGGCAATGGTTGGTGGAAAATGCAATGAGTGAATTTCACTGGAAGCTTGTGGTGGAAGAAATATTTTGTTTGGATAGGGCCAGCTTTGTGGAAAGTCTAGTGGCAAACCACTGGCCACATCAAGTATTCAGGGGGCAGCGAAGCAGCAGGCTTGCAGTCAAAACCTTCTGCTCATCCATACTAAAGCTTCCCTTTGAAAAGGATAGCTTGGCCTGTGATTTTCCCTGTGGAGCAGCTCTGGGAAGCTGTGCTGGCTGCCAGGGGCTGCCGTGGTACTGCTGCTCTGCGGGTGGCTGCAGAGAAGGAGCAGAGGGCTCCCTGCGGCTCCTACCCCACCGCAGTCGTCGCTCCCATTTCCCGGACGATGGGACTGGTCTGGGATGATGGGAAGATTTCAGTAAGCGTAAGAGTGATCAGAATGTGATAAAATGTGAAGTCCTTATGGTAAAAGACACTTTTAGAGAGGGGGAACACTAAACAAAAGGGTCAGGAGGGGAATAAGGTGGGATAATAGTGGCACTAATTCCCCTGCATCCCACTGCCATGAGGGACAGCGAGAACACAGCACCAAGGAGCAGATTCTGCATCCCTCTCCTCACATGCAGTGCTTCTTCAGGCCTTTTCCTCTGTCTGGGCTCCTTAAATAAGGGAACTAATGAGAGCTGTTTTACCAGATAGTCTCTATTAGACTCAGCCTCCATTTAGTCAAACAAATAATGGGGCATTTGGTTCCTGAAAGAGGAAAATCACAGACATACCGTCTACTGTTTACAATTATTTTGAAGTGCCATGTGAAATGCAGGAGTTCCTGGTTTGGAACCTAATTTAACACCATGCAGAGTTAGTCTAGAAGAGTACAAAGAACCTCTAGCTTTACAATGAAGTCAAAGCAAGAAAAGATTGTCCAGTAAGTGTATAATCTTAGTATTTGAGCCATGCTCACACTATTATTGGAGTATTACATGTGTCAAGGGTTTATGTTCCTCAGAAAGAAGGAATGCTGTGCGAGCTATTTGTTGTCTAAAAAGATGCAGGATAAGTTTGATTGGGGAAAAATAAAAAAATAAAAAAAAAATAAAAAAGAGAATGAAAAATGTAGAAATTTACCTTTTGGTTTAGGAAAAAAAGGCGGTAGGAAGAAAGAACCACTGAAATCTTGCTGTTGAGTGAAGGGAGGCTATCAGTGTATTTGTGACTGTGTGATACATGTCCACATTAACCATTTCATACATTACTTCCCTTTATACTGCACTTTAAAATTCTGATGCTGTATGTTCTGTAATAAAATGCATTACAAATCTGATGATATGATCCTTCTTGCTAATAGGAGCCAGTTTATTTTATTACAGTCCATTAGGCAGGGGAATTGTAACTGCTCCTTTAGTCAAGTGATGCTGTTTCAAGAAGCATTTCTAAGAAATGGGTCTTAGCTGACTTTCTGGAAGAGCAGCATTAGAAAGATTAAAAAGATCAGCAATATCTTTACCTCCTTCCTCATTTCCCTTCATCTCTACGTTTCCTTCTTGCAGCAGTGTCAAAACACTCTGGAATTGATATATATAAGTAGATGATATAATTTTATTATTTATACTATGTCATTATTAACCCTTAAGGATTTGTCTAACACCAAAAGGCACAGCACCTGGGAGAGACTCCTCTGACTGAGAAAAAAGCTACTCAGTGAAAGAACATTTCACCACTCTTATTTCACTTCTGGAACCACTTGCTTTCTTTGGTCTGTTCTACATGCCATATATGCAATTGCCTCCACAATTTTGTGTGAAACATTGGCTTAGAAATTAATGGAAAGGGGATGTGTCCCAGGGAGCGAGAATGGGAAAGTGGTGAGGGAAGCACTCAGAAGCTGATGGAGCTGTCGTGTGAAATGAATGTAAAGTCAGTGAGTTCTGGGACATGGTTAATTAGGGCTGGGGAGGAGGCATGTTAGGAGGGGAAAGAACCAGAACTGGGATAATAACAAGAGCATGTCCTTAGTGTCTTGCACCAAAGAGACATATATATGCCCCCTGTGCTGTTTCACTGGGAAAGGATTTGTTATTGAATGAGCATATTTAACTATTAACAGTAATAATCATGCTGGCATAATAAGCATGGATTAGACATGGATTTTTGTGTAGGATTTAGATTTCATTGAAGCTCCATGAGTATCCCATTGGCGTACAGAACTCAGAGTGCTCTGGATTTTCCACCTAAGTACTTACACCACTGATATCACAACAGCACAGTAAGCGAGCATCACAGTAAGGAGCTTTCCTGGAGATTTTGAACACAGGGGGTGTTGTTAGACCTGAGGTAAGCTCCATAAGACTTCCTCAATAAAAGGAGTCAATAAGCTTAGTGTCTTCTGCAGAGACATTTGACTGAGGATCTACATGAGGCTCATTTTAGCATGTTACTTTTGTTCTTAGCCCATCCCGAATGCCTGTGCAGACAAAGGGTAGTGGCCCTGAGGTACAGATACTGACTGGGAGAAGCTCAACACTGGGGTCAGTGCTTGTGAAGACGCATGTGTTTGCAGAGGGCTTTGTAAGAAGAGTGACCAAGAATTTGACTAAGTACAAATGAAATCCCCTGCCCATAACCCCAGAAATAGAGTTCTCAGAGATCACAAGGGTTTGATTTGTTGGTGGTACCTAGCCCTCTCATTCTAAAGCAGCTACTTCTCTCTTCATCGGGTGAAGACACTCAGTTTCAGGCTGGTTTTAGCTGCATCCCCTGACCTGATAACATTTTGACATCTCCTTAAGAAAGCAGTGCCTGGTCCTGTAAAGCAGAAGTAGCCTTAGCTTCCATTGGAATTAGTGGAAGACTCTCATGGTCTCTCTAAGAGCTCCCACTGGCAGGTATTCAGCAAGCCTGTGTTAGAGCTCTGCGTGCAGGAGCCGTGCACTTCTGTACAACTCCAGCACCTCTTGAAGCCACCATTTCTAGCTACTGTCTCTGGTGCCAGCCTTACTGATGGCTGGGTTAGCAGCTTTGCCACCCACTTAGAGACACGGGACCTTGCTTCCAGCTGTCAGTGCTGGTGCCCTACATGATATTCCAGTTATGCAAGTGCACATTCGCAATGCTATGGGCACCTTGATTTGCCAGGGCTTGTATTAGTCCTAATGTAAGAAAAATTGGCTTTGAAAGTGTACCTGACACAATTGGTTTTATTTTTAACTACAGAAAAAATGCAGAGATCTCTATTTATGGATCTGAAAAGGAATAGAGAGGTCTTTGTGACCAAAGATTGCTTAATTGGAACATCTAGTCAAAGTATTTTAAAGTTGCTTTACCTTCTCTTTCTCTGCCTTTTCTCATACATATGGACTCATGCACAGTGCACAGTGTCTGTTCTCTTCTGAAATTGTATTTCCATGTCTGGTGTCTACTCTATCATACTGCAAGTGAAAAATTCTTTCTTTTATAATCTGAAGTTTCCCCTGGCATATGGTGCCTTTTTGGATATAGAAATTCTCACTAGGTGGCTGTTCTTCCCCATTCATAAAATCAGGCTTGGGATGCCAGTGTGGGGAAGGGAAGTCAGCTATCAGTCCAAATAAGCTGCCATGTAAGTAGAAGATCATCGAGGACTTACCATCACTCCTGTTATCCTTGTGCCATTCTTAGTGTTTAAGCCCACTCTGAAACAAAGGTGACAAAAGAGGGGATGAGCCCCATGCTGAGCATAAAGTGTTTGCGATGACACAGAATTGCTAATATGAGGCAGAACACAGAAAATGGGTGCAGTTAGGTTCCTAAATTGTTGAACTGGCAGACACCATCTAAAAATATTAGATCCTAAAACACTGGAAGGATAATTATATAGATGACTTGTAAAGGAGGTTCAACTTGAGACTGAGCTGGGTGCACAAACAACAGTTAAGTGCACAGTTATGTAGCACCTAGCACAGTAATAGAGTGAATTGGGCTGGGGCATTGGCTGTTTCCAGCAAAGAAATGCAGCTTTGCAGTTGAAAAAATGCCCTTGCAGATGTAATGGCATGGAAACATTCCTTGTGAATACAGATACATATCCACACATGATTTAAGTTGCTTTAGTATAGTACTGAGAATATTCAGCTTCACTTCAGATATTTCGTGTAAAACATTTCTAATAGCATCAAGGACAAAGGACCAACACAGAAAATTCATATCAAAGAGAGAACCTCTATATCCATTCTTAAAAATCTTTGTGTTTCGCTAAATGAACCTATGCCAGCTCTAATCACTTTTATTTAATTACATCACGCATCTTAGAATAAAGGAGGCTTTAATAAAACAGGTGAGAATTGAAAGCATGCAACAATAACTCTATTGTGACAGCAGTTTTTCATTAATTTTCAGTGTGTTTATTCAAATGTGTCCTGTATCGTGTTCTTTTTTTTTCTTTATTTTCCCCCATTTTAAGATAATAGAATTCTTGCTTCTGAGTACTGCTTCTGCTCTGTCTTGAGGCAAGTAGTCAGTGCTTTCTGTTTTGGACAAGCCACTATTAGATGGTCTGATGCAGCTGAATAAACAGTATTATATTCTGAATCTATCTTTTCTGATTATTATTTTTTTCTGAAGCTCAGTGGCAGCAGAAAAGGGTTTAGGCTCATAGATACCCCAAATTACTAGGCTTGCATGACCTCAATTTTTTTCTTTTTTTTTTTTTTTTTTAAAGAAACACAGTTTGCCTAGAAACAGCAAAATAATGAGGGATGATTGCACACAGAATGTGCATTGACAGCCTCTTGTGATGCTGTGAGCATAGATGTCATGTGCTGAAGAGATATCAGAGTGGGATCAACACCTTCAACTTTAGTGGGCTCTAAGGATGCTGCTAAACTGTGTATAATCTGCAATGCCCCTCTCCAAGTCATGGACATGAAAGAGCTGTTGGTGAACTGGGGGGTAAAAACACTTCAGCATCTATAAAGACAAGGCATTTTCAAAAATCTTTAATAGAAAGATGAATCCTGTGTACCCTATATCTTGTAGTTAGAAACCTGCATGCTGGGACTTCCACTCATTGCAGGCTATAGCTCTGAATTAAAGATGCAGCTAGCTGGCGTCCGCTCTGTTTAATATGAAGTAGGATTCTAGCAGGTTGCTAATGCCACCCTCAATTTGCTGCCGACAATCTAAAGTGAAGAGTTGTTGGAGCGGGAAGTAATCATGGGGGGCTCTGTGGGAACTGTTCATTACTTTGACCACTGCTGGTCACACTTAATAAGATCCTGTTCTTGGTATCTGTAGGAAAGAACAGATTTTGCAAGATCAAGAGATCATTATAGAAGATTTTAACTTCCCTCAAAGCACAAACAGAGCTCATTTCTGCTAATTAGATTGTAAAATCAAAATGTCTTCTTTATTAGTGATGTACCAAAGGAGCTTCTGGATTTTTCAGTGTCAAGCTTCTATCCTGCTATTTTCTTTTTTATCAGGCAAGGCCACAGGGGGTCTTCCTCTGCGTACCAATTGCACTATGAACATTTGCTTTTCTGCCCTTCCATCCACCAGTAGAAGGTTTAGGGACAAAGCTAATAACAAGACAAATCCACAAGTACGTGCCAATTGCTTTGTGTAGCTCCTACAACAGAAAGCCTCTACAAACCAATTTTTGCCATCTGGTTTGAGGAAGTGTGGGATTGCCTTGCCTGCTGAGCAGAGCAGTCGAGGTAATTGGATAAATACGCGTCAAAAATCTTCCCAGTGGATGTTTTTCTAGTGGTGGATGTCACCTACCATGTTACAACCATCGTTTGTTTCTCTTTGGAGGAAGTGACAGGACTCCTTTTGGAGTCCACTGTTGATATTTCTGTTTCTTCTGCAGTGAGTCTGTAGTTGGTTTGACAGATCAGAGGATACAAACTTCCTTCCATAACATTTCCACAACTGGACCTGCGTTCAGACTCCATAAGCAAAGCACATTAGAATTTTCTGAATTCCATTTGCAGTGCTGATTTTGTAGATATGGACAGCTGTCCATCAAGAGGAGCAATCATCTGCCAGAGACTGATTGCTGTTGAGCTGGATCAGCTTTGGAGCAGCAAAATGAAAGTACAAAGAATGCAAGGTTCAAAGCAAAAAATGGGGAATTAAAAACCACAGGGGTTAATTGCCTTTCCTCCTGTCACACGGGAAGTCTGTCCTGAAGTAGGAGTCCTGATCTGATGTGCAAAATAGATATCTCAGTGCTTTCCATCTTTCTGTATCAATTCATCCTGCCCCGTGCTGCCAAATCTGCATATTTTTTATTTTTTTTTCAGGCAGTTAAATATGTTGCCTCCACAGCACTTAGAAATGAACCTGATCTTTTTGATAGGTGTGTAAAAGTAATAACAACTCATTGCTCCATTGCTATAGCTGAGGATGAGGAAGACCTGCGCATTTCCTTCATGCTAAGTGTGCCCTATAACATAGTTTAGCACTCTACAGCACTTACTATCCAGCTTGCACTGGATCATCCAACACGGCTGTGACCTTTCAGAGTAAGAGGGCAGAACATTAGCTGAGTGATGGCGTAGTTCCTGCTTTGTTTCCTAACTCTGGCAGCAATCGCCTCGCAGTCCGTCCGCGCCTAACTGTAAGGAAACAGCTCTGAAGCCCGCCGTTATTGGAACTGGAACATGGTGTGCTGTACTATTTGTAGTTTCCTGCTGCCGACATTGGATATGCAGTTACTATTCCTCTTGCTTCCTCCATGAACATTAGAATGGATCCAAAAATAATTGAAGGCAGTATGTTCTGATAGAATATTTTTGCATTTGCACAAATTTCCTCTTTATTTCTCTTGCCAATTTTGATATAGAGCATTTCGAAGCTGTTTCAGCTTCTCCAACTTGGCACCACTGGGAAGCACAGGAATGCTCCCCTGATCAGTATGGCAAGATAAAGTGTTTTGGCATCTGAATACAGACCTAAAACTCATTTTTAGGTACAAATATAGGATATTATAACCAAGAAGTTCTGCTTTAACTAATGAAGGCAAGGAGACCCAAATGCTCTAAAGGGCAAGGAAGCCTACACATATAGAAAGAGAAGAAAGCAGTTTTTTTTTTGTTTTGTGTTGTTTTTTTAATTGCTTTGATCCTCAAGAAGGTTAGGTGCTAAAAGCCTAGGTGTCAGGAAATAATGCAATTACACTGTGCATGAGGTTAACAGGCCTATTCTGCAGTATCTTTCAGAGGTATCTATGTGATTATTCCTAAACAAACATCTTCCTTGCCTGGATGAAATGCTTTAAATGGCCCATACTTGGCAAAGTTTAGGTTCTTAAAAGTATATCTTAAATTAGACTTCATAAGTATTTATAGGGACACACGGTGGTGGGTAAGCAGTCAAGAGGTTGCCTCCTCAGGAACTGGTGGTGGCTGAAGAGGTGAAGCCAGGAGCACAGTCAATGGTTGGTTTCCAGTATCAGTGTCACTTTAGACTAAGATTCTCTGGCTTTTCTTCTTGCATACCATACGCATTATGAAAAAAACAAACAAACAAACAAACAAACAAAAAAAAACAGAAATGTTTTCTTGAGCCTTCATGTATTGCCAAAATCTTCAATGCCTTACTTCTAACACAGGCACTGAAAAGGTGTTGCAAGCAAAACAGTCTCAAGTTGAGAATTTTTGCTTAGTTCATTGTTAATCAACACACGTGATCTGATCTTGGTAATGGTGATGAGAGGCAAAAGTAGGACACAATGAAACAGTCTCAATTTCCCCTATTTTTATCATGGTTTATAGTCAGTCCATCAAAATACTTCTGGCGGGGAGACAGGCAGTGGAGGAAGTCAGGGATAATGTTTGCATGAGTTTCTTTCTGCCAATGTTACAGCTACTCTCCGATTCTTAACATTTTCCTGATACTGTGTTCCTTAGTGTCCCTGTCCCAGTGTGGGTCACCTCTGGTCCCTCAGCAGTGTCTGTGCCATCGAGCCCCTCCACCCCACCCCACCCCACCACTGAGAATGTCTTCAGTCCTCAGCTACTTCCTTTTTGTTCCCCAAATGCTGTATCTGGGTGCCCCACTGGCTGACGGGCATTTTGGTGTGATGGTTGGGTGCTGGCATGTGGTGGTTTTCCCCACTGGGGTGGCTCATGGTCTCCTCCTGCTGTCCCACTGTGCATGCCCTTGTTGGTGCCTGTTGTTCGGCAGCATAGGCAAGCACCATTGTTAGAAACCCCTGCTCCTCACCAAATTAGCTTTCACAATCCTTGTGATTTGGACTGAGCTGGATTTAAATCTTTTCAGCAGCAAACCTCTTCACTGAGGTAGGCCCTACGGCAGTCCTCTGAAAACTGGGGAGCTGGAGCAGCAGCAGCAAGACCTGAGCTTGTGTGCTGAGGTGGGGAACACATCCACCCTCACAGCTTGCCAGATTTGCTGGTGTAGAGGGGAAAGATGGAGCTGTCTGGTTTAAGGGATGTGAAAATAGCCAGGGTACAGCCCTGCCTGCTGCAGTGGGGCCAGCTGGAAACACCCCGAATTCCAGCAGGAAGCTGGTGCCTTTGGCTGTCCTTCTGCACAGAGATGCTGGCTCCAGACCTGACGTTTCATGACTTGCCTGGAGTTAAAACCTGTGATTACCCTACAGCTGTATCTCTGGGCTTTAGACATGGGTAATTTTGGTAGGGGAAATGCCACACTTCTGATACAAAACAGTAAACATCTGTCTGGCTGTTTCGTTTGTAGTGGCAGCTATCTGGAGTTGCAGGAATGTCACACATGATGGGCATGGAACCAGAGCCTATAAAGTCACCAAACTCATACAGCATTTTCAAGTGAATGAAGTTTACTATATATCTCCCAGATTCTGAACATTAAGAGGAACATTTCCTTATCTGGGAGAACCACTCTGATCTCTTCATAATTTATACTGTTTGTTGCTTTTTTTTGTTTGTTTATTTTTTCTGTTCACCTGAATGCTGTTTATTTGTTTCTTTTAGTATTACATTTGTAATGTAGCCAATGCATTGATTTACACTTAGGTAGCACACAGTTTTCTGCAAATGAGTTATACTTGGGAAAGGCAGTTTCCATTCTAAGGAACAGAAAATTCTTTCCAAGAATGACTGAGTGTTTGGTGTCTCCAACTGTGGTGGAAAAGCACGATATTTCAAAAAATGAAGCAAACATGAGGATGCATAAAATACGCCCAGATATCATTAGACATATTTATGTATTCAGTATCTGTAATTTTCTCCCACCTTCAACAATAAAATTATTGCTTCTCTATTCAGCATTACAGGAATCTCATGCCTTACTCTGTGCATGACTGTGCCTTCATATCTGTCAGGAAAAAAACACATATCTCTTACTCTGGTATTTAGTAGGAAAATTCAGCGTGAGTATGTTAGAAGGGGTGCTCTGACATTAATACAAAGCTATTTGTCATGTCACATATCTAGTTAATTTTCTAGTGGGTTGACAGTTGGGCCCATTGTCTGGAATAATTTAATGTGCTGTAGCATAAACTTACTTTACTCTATGAATCGTATACACAGATATTTATAATGGAAAAACTGTGTTCATGCAGTGTTGAGGTTACACAAATACAGCTGTAGGTCTGAATCTTCAGCTGGTGTAAATTGGCTTCATTGGCACAACACCAATTTGCCCTGGCTGAGGACTGTGCCGAACACATGTGAAAGGGAAAGATCTGGCTGAAGTATCAGCTTGTCCGTCACTGTCTGTGAACAAGAAACAAACACAGAAACAAGCACAAATTTGTGTTTAGGCCCTGGTTTAGCAAAACACTTAAATGTATGCTGAGCTCTATTTTAAACCTATAAGTACTTTGATTTAATTAAGGATGTATGTTACAGAGTGGAGATGGGGATTTCAGTCAATTGGAAATTCTCATGCGTTGAAGCAGTTGTCATCAAAATTTTCATCAGAAGTTCTCCTTGGGTCCAAAAATTATTCTCAGCCAGCACAGTCTCACCAGAATAACAGCCATTCTCCTAGCGACCCTCTATGTGACCTACCCCATGTCAGGCACTGTGGGTAATAATTAGTGTTGTTGACCCTAACCAGCCTCATCTGGTCCTCCCCAACAACTACTCATGGGCCCGGAGCTTCATTTCAGCTCAGCTGGGGGATATTAGCCTATAGCCTATGCCATAGGTTCTGCTGAACAGCATATGGATGCATGGTCTGACTTTCTACTGTGATCTGGGACCTGTTTTGCTTGTGTGGACTATCCCTGTGATTAATTTCTTGACTCAACTTGGTTGCTCTCAGGTCTTAGGGGCTATAGGGTGGGCTCTGGTTGAGGAGTCCCGTGCCTGCTGCTGGGTTATGGTTCCCAGATCCTCATCCCTTAGGGAGTGGCCTGGACACCCACCATCAGCTCTCTGTTTGGCTGAATTTAGCCTCGAGGTTGGATCAGGGAGGTTTCCTCTATTCCAGGTAAATGGGCTCATTTGTTGGACTGCTGGCTCTTTTGCAGTGGAACACTTTTGGCTCTTTTCTTCAAGGCCTTTGTGAAGGTGTTGCACACTTTCTGTCTCTTTCTAGATTTTTAGGAGACCTCTGTATAGCCTCTTCTGATTAAACTGTAGCTATGTTTCTTGTTTGGAGGCACTGGAGATTTAATATTGTTATTATTTGGTTAATTTCTTTTTATAAAGGTAGCTGATGCAGTGCTTTCCAAGACTGAGTCCTCCTGTGTCAGTATAGGTTGTGTATATGCCACAAAAATGTTCTGCGGCCTTCTTCTTGTTAAAGTTCTGGTGAAGTTCATTTGCAGGAGATACAAGGAATATGGCTTGATTTATCTTTAACTGAATTGCTCTGAATGCTTTAATTTACTTAATGTGATAGGCATAGACCTTGTAGTTGGAAACTTGTAAACCTCAGGAGAGAGGCTCTGGTAGTTTCTGCTCTATGTGTGTTATTTTGTTTATATTCTGGAGGCATATGAAAATGAACTTGTTGAGCCTTAAATGGCCTTGCAGTGGAACTTTCCACTTTCTGTTGTAGATTAGTCAATTTAACACTGGCTGGGTAGTTTTGAAATTCCAAAATACGCATGGATTCTTATGTGGATGTTTTCTTAATAAGCAACACAAGCTTATTTCTAATGGTTTCCCACCTATGGACCACGGTTTCTTAGTAGTTTATATTCATTAAAGCTGACTTATTATTCAAAGATTTTGACTTGCTGTAACACTTACCTTGAAAAACTTTATGGGGTCCCCAAACTGGAAAAAGTACAACAAACGCTGTTACAGTAGGGCATATTATTTGGTTTTCATCTGGCATGTAATTAGTCATCTGTCCTCTACTCAACTACAGGCTTTTTTTTTTTTTTCCTTTTTAGATTAACAATGTTTTTCCTCTTTGTTAGCAGCATATGGAGGCATAGTGTGAGAATATGTTTATGCCTGGTGTATTATATGTGAGATTGACTGTAGTTTATTAAAAAAATCCACCTTGTATGCTTTTTCTGAGTGCTCTTAAATGTTCTTTTCTTATTTGGAACATAATTTGAGCTGTGTTTGTGAGAACAAATCTAGTAACTGCTACTGTTATTTGTCGATATTTATGCTGGAGGTGACCAAGAAAAAAAAAGCCAGGTAATACAGTAGGTACAGATGTTGATTCAGTAGCTGTTGCTCTCCTTTTTGTGTACCTTCTTTTTTATGAGTCCAGAAGCACAGATTAATCTAGATGGCATCAGCTGGAGTATTTCCAGGGAGATAAAAAATGACACTCCCCAGAGTCCTGTTAGGACCTTAACTTGGACAGTAAGATGACCATCAACCAGAACGTGTACAGAGAGAGGCTGTGTCTTATGAGGAAAAACTAAAAGACCTGGACTTGTTCACACTGGAAAAGGTTTCACACCTTGGAGGAGGATGTGTTTTAACTTGAAGGAAATCTTGGCGTAAGAGCAAATGTGTATAAACTACCCACGAATTTGATTTAGACCTGGGAGACTCTGAAAGCTTCATACTGAATATCCCTGAGAATACCTGGATGTATTCTTGATGTGTATCCTATATTGTTCAAGATGGTGTGGTTATAGTAGTTATCATTCTGGTTTTACTTACCTGTGTGAATTTGATATTTATGGCTCAGAACTACAGACAATATGACTTGCTACAAACAGGGTCACAATTAAATCCGGTTGTATTACAGTGTTAGATAGATTTGGTTGTGGTTTTTTGTTGTTGTTGTTGTTGTTGTTTTTAACATGTATGACCAACTTCATTAACAATTACATTTGGTTCCCTTGCTGCCAAAAGATTTGACCATGAGGACTGTAATCCTCCCACCATTACCGCTTGGTACAGGGCGTGCTGCTGGCCACGTGATGGAAGCATCATCCTGTGGTGCTCTGTCCCACCCTTCCAGAATCCAGCACCAATGCTCAGTGAGCTCTGACAAAAGCCAGAGCGCAGAGGTTGCTACTTGAAATATTACAAATCCCATTTTATCAGAGCTAGGGCAGGGCAGCATACAATCTGCAGACATGCTGTTCCACAACCGTGTGTTTCTTCTCTGTTCCCAAACAGCTGCTCTCACACTGTTCTCACTAGCCTGCCAGATGTTACAAATCCAAGGAAAGTGTGGGGTCCCCTACTCCCTCCATCGGACTTATTCATGACCAGCTGGAGACCTGCTGTTTGGTCTAACACTTAACCTGGATTTTTCTAGTAACTCATCAACTTTGATGACAAAACATGAGGTTAAGAACTCATTGTTGCCAGCACAAGTGATGCTGGAGATACAATCTGATACCCTAACTCTTAAGTGAAGTGGCCTGGAGACCGCACGTGTAATAATTACAGGTGCATGCATAATCATTAACGAGGGTTCAGGTAGATGTTTTAGCAAAGCTTTCTGAGGAGACCCAGGAGACTGGTTTTGGCTCCCTTGACTTTCTTATAAGGGACTAATTCTCTTAATTAAATGTAGGGTGTATTTTCTTTTCCTTTTTTTTTGTTTTTAGCATTTAACATTCTTCAATGTGTGTGTTTTATTTTCTTTATGTATTGTTAGAAACAGGGACTACAAAAGATAATAACACTGAAAGTTTATCTTCTGTTTTACATGTACTTAACCCCTCCTCCCAGCTACTCAGTAACTGGAAAACTCCAGCCATTGGTCTCCAGGTTAGGCACAGCAGTGCAGCAAGGTGCCAGTCAGGGAGACAATGAGGACAGCTGGTTTGCATGTTTTAAGTGATAGTGTCTGATCTCAGCTATTCTGTGTTCCTGTTTAGTGTGAATTCATGACTGCAGGAATGATTAACAGACTTAAGAGAATTAGCTCACAGTCAGTCAGCACCACTCCAACTAAGAAGCAAGTCAAAGGAATAATTCAAGATCCATTAATTTTATAGTGATCACTAGGCTAGGTTTGTAAGGGCCCTTTTAATGAATGGGATGAGATCCATTGATACTGTGCTGTCTAGCAACATTATAATGACATGGAAATTCTCAGCTGAGACACCGTCTAGTCTAAGCTGATCTCACAGGGCACGTTTTCTGGATTCTGCTGTTTACTGCATTAAAAACTCATTTCTTTGACAGGGAAACTAACTTATCAAAGGATATTGAATGTTTTTCCAGGAGCCCAAGCTAGGCCCTTGATACTAGAGCATTCTTTGCAGGATGGAGTAAAACAGCAATTATTGGGTCATTGCCATGCTCACATCCTTAATGGTGTGATTTAATTAAGCAGAGAAAGCAACACACTCACTTCAGGAACACAGGAAGCATCAGTGTTTCTCATGTGGAAAACAAGTTTAACTAGAAAGCTTCCAGGAAAGACTGCTTGTAATGTGGGCAGGCAGGGTAGACAATGCAGACAGGCCTTTGTATTGAACCCACTGGCCACACATTACCATCTCTCACAGCATCATCACAAGTCACCCAACATCTGGTATATTCACAGAGTCTCAGCTTCCAGTCATATTATGAGAAAATAATTTTAAGTCCATTTATGGACTTTGTGGTTGAAGAGAAACACAACCCATTGGATGTCACAAGCAACCTAGACTTCATTTATTTATTTATTTAAATCCCATGATTGTTACACAAATCTTGTGGTCTGTAGGATGGTGATACTTATCATTCCTGTGCATCCTTGATTAGGAGGGTGAAAGTACAATTTTTCCCATGCTGCCAGTGATGTGTGATAAAGAAAACCTAATCCCTTCTTCATAGTATTTAGAAAATGACTACAGTTCAATAAGTGTGAAGCAGAAATGCTTAAAGTCTCTGAATGAACGAGCCCTGGAAACAAAAGCAATACAGACAAATCAAACCATTACTGTGCCCAGACTGTTCTGGTTTTGGGCATCAGACTAGTATTTCGACACAGCACTGGACTAAACCATGCAGAGGTACCAGTTCACCTGGAACTCGTTTGGGTACCTTGGCTTTAGTGATGCATTGTGTAAGGTAGATGTGCCTACAGTCTTGCAAAGCCCTGGCTGTTGAGTAAGTATATACAATCACTTCTGCCTTATTAGTTATTAAAACAGAAGTGCAATGAATGCTTTTACCGAACAAAGTATGTCATTAACCCTACTTTAGACCACAGTGAATCTGTATCTCCTTTTCTCTGGGCATCTTGCTTCATCTTCTTCCTGGTTCAAACCACGTGAAAACTCAGAGAAGAAAGACTTTTGAGTTTCAAGTCAGCGAAGATTGCAGCAGCTAACAGGAGAGACTCCAGACAGCACTGTGGAGGATAATTTGCTACAGACATATGCTAGCTGAAACCAAAGTTACCTTTTTTATGAAGAATATAATAGAAAGATTCAAAGTCTAATTTGAAGTTGAGTCTCTTCCAACATCTGCTGCTGTCCATGAATAGAAGTTGAAAAAGCAAACTGTTCTGAAAGGTGATAGAGACCTCATCATGTGTCACTCAAAATTCCTGAAGGTCATCCTTTCAACTGCTTTGTGTATTTCAGTTGATTAAACAAAAAGATGATTCAACTTCAAAACCTTTTTTTTTTTTTTTCCCTTGATAGTCTATTATTGTGTTTTAGAAGGCAGAAGCATGATTTAACTTAACCTACGTTCTTGTCCAATAATGTGTGTATAGATTAGATGAAGGAAATGCTCTCTATCCACAGAATAATAGATGAGTAGTTTAAATTACTCGTCTTACAAAGATCCTCATTTGGCCTTGCTGACCATAAACTATTAGATTTACTGTTTATTTTCAGTGGATTGCTGCCAGTTTTCTTCTTGAATGTCTTTAGATTGTTTAAAACACTAAAAAAATGTTCATGTTGAACGTTTATCTACTTATATGTAGTCTGTGTTCGTTTCTAAGCAGAGATGTAAAATCTTGTTGGGACATGAACTTCACTGCTATGGAATCTTTCTGCCTTTGTGGCTTTTTTGTTTTTGAAGTCCACAAATGTGGCAAATGATTTTGTGCTTATTTTTCTTGTTAAATCTTAATAGAGTGGGAAAAAGGAATCCAATGAGAGAACCTACTATCTTCTACCTGAAAAGCCACCTAAAGCTTTCTTATTCTGTTTAATTGGCAGTAATATTTGAAAGCCCTGATCTCATCGTTGCATTAAATCTTATTTGTGCTGTCTGGGGAAAAAAAAAAAAATAGTCGTAGGCCTGAATTGGATCAGCTCCATTGGTACAAATCGGAAAGCAGCCAACTTGAGGATATTACTTTGAACTTGCATCATTGTAACTTGAATCAAATTTACCCTTGAAGACTATTCATCAGTATGAAATAGTGGAGACTCTGTAGTTGCAAGTGTATTCTTATAAATAAAAGATTAAGAAATCTGGTGTAAGTGACAGGTTTTGGGGACTGGGTCAGTGCCGTGTGTCTGGTGGCACTGGAGCACTTGTAGTGTTTATTTTCCTTCTAATGAAAGGGATACACAATATTTTTGCTGCAAATCCCCTGCACAAAGTAATTCATCCCTGTGCTGAATTGAGCACTCAGCACAAAATACTGGGTTTATCTCAGGAATTTGAAGTTACCCAAACAGGGCCTTTTCTTTGCTCCTGGGAGCACTATCTCTGCAGGGAACAGATAATGGATGCTGAGAAACTCAAGCAACACACAGTGCTTTTCAGGTGTCAGCCTGAAAATTGTTATTCAGTGCTATGGAACAAAATGTCTGCTGGCTGGAGGACACATCAGTGGCGTAACAAAGATCTGGACTGATCCCTTGACTGTAAGGTGGCTGCTTAGAAGCTGCCTCACTTCCTCCTTTTCACCCTAAAATGCTTGCTTTAACACCTATGACTATATTGACCTGCCTGACCTCTGTTGCTTCTAAAATTGGCTTTTCTTTTCCTTATAATGAATTGGTGAGGTTTTTTATGTTGTTGTTGTTGCTATAGAGCTCTTATTAACAGAGAGGTCCTTGGCTCACTGGGATGAAGATGGAGACAGCATGAGGGAATGAGGATTGAAGGGGTTCTCTAAAGAAAATGTTTGCAGGAATAAAGAAATCCAGGACCGTAATGTCTGCACAGCTGCAGACAGGCATAAGGAATGGTTCCCACTTTGAAAGCATTTAGTCTCCAACACAACACAGAGCAAGCCAAATTGTAAACATACTATCTCTTATCTGTCCTGTGACAGTTATAACGAATGAACATGCTGCAGATTGGAGCATCACATTAATATGCTACGAAGTGAGGAATGAATTTCATCAGCTTTATTCAACATATTTCTATCTGTGCCTGAAGAACTGTACATTTTACTTGGAAACACATTTGGAAGAGGGAGAAGTTGGAATGCATACTCTTTATAGATATTAATAAAATACTTTTTTCCTTCATCCCAAAAATAATAAGCGGAAGATAGACTAGGTTTTGGCATTGGAATTGGAAAGATCTAGGAAATAGGTGTAGGAAGTCAACTGGCTATTTGGATATAACATTTGGAAACTTTATGTATAGACTATAAGGAAAGGGGATGAGAAAATCCCATCAATAATTATGGAATTTTTGGTCCATTTCTGGTTTAAGGGTACTTTATGAACTGTTAGATCTTTGGTAAATGGAGCAACCCCTGATTTAGGTCCCTCTGCTGCCATCTTTCTATATATGAAGTTGTTATTGCATGTAGGAAAAGATTGTAGTATCAGTTTACTGACGAATATGCTTTATGAATTATGTTTCTTAGCCTATTACTCCACTCACATGTGGATAACTTAAATGCTGTTATTGCTTGAGCAGCTTATTTCAATACGGAACATTTATTTGTAAGGCAACATAGTTGGGTGTGGGGTGGTGGTCACATAAAATTCCACAGTTCAAGGACATTTATTTTGTGCTGTTTCAATCTTCTTCATTCCTCCCTAACACTTTCTTTTTCCTCCTTCTAGATGTTTGACTGGATCAGCCACAACAAAGAATTGTTCCTGCAGAGCCACACAGAGATTGGCGTGAGCTATCAACATGCCCTTGACCTACAGACACAGCACAATCATTTTGCCATGAATTCAATGGTGAGTTGGGAGAACACTGTGAAGAGCGGGTCTGGGAGTGTGAGCAAGGAAGGAAAAGGCACATGAGGCCACCTCCAGATCAGGGAGTGCTGAGGACCTACGAGAGGTGAAGCAGGGAAGGTCAGGCTGGGCTGTGGTAGCAGCCCTCTTTCTGGGAAGAAAATTGATGCTCTATCTGCCCAGATGCTGATATGATTATTTCCTTGACTTAAAATCAGCACAGTCCTGTGGAGTTTGTTTACATTTTGGAGAGTGAATACAATATTTTTTACTTTTTTGACATTTCTTTGGGAGTTAATGAGAGCTCTATGTAGTCCTTTAATAATTTATGCTTCTTCCCCTATACCCTGCTAAGGTACTTTTCAAAACCTTGAAAAAGAGACACTAATCAAGCTGTCAGTTATGGCCATGGTGGGATTTTGGCTTTTTCAATAGTTAATTGGTTAGTCCTTTTAATGCAACTCACCTCATGTTGAGTTTTTTTTTCTTTTCGTCTTTTTTTTTAATAAAAGAAAGGGAAAAAAAAGGAAGTGTCATTATCCATTTTTAAGAGCTTTGCTTATTTTTTCTTATTCTTGTATGAGATACTTGTTCTGGAAGCTGCCCTGTTTTCAGCACAGAAGTAAGGACTGACTGTATTGATCTTTTGGTTGTTGCAGTGGGTTAGAGAAACGGATGCATACCCCCTGCTGCAATCGCACAACGCAGATACGAGTCTCTCTGAAGGCTGTCAGTTACACAAAAGCTTGCCCAAGTCAGCCAATGCCTGCAGATGTATCTGTACACACTGTGCATGGTCAGACTACGTTTGCATTGGAGCTGAGACTTCAAAGGTGTTGGTTGATATTTCAGTCACTAGAGAGCCACACCACCCTGTGGTGCCAGAGGGCAAGGTGTTGTCTGAAATGTTAAAGACTGCCCACCACTTTCATAAGATTACGTTAACCCTGTTACTCGGGCCAAATTTCAGCTCAGGTAATTAAATTCCACCCACCATTTCCACCTGTTTACCTATTCCTCACTAAATCATCGTGTCTCACTAAGGCAATGCATAAAAGCAGAGGATGAGAAATGTTTATAATGGCTGTTATGTATTTATTGTGATTATAATTGAAATGAGCACTGAAAAATAGGCTCTAGGCAACTGATTGCTAAGCTTGCAATCACAAAGCCAACTAACTAAATGCAGGGTAGAGCAGCCTCCGTGTAGTGCTGCTGTTCACAGAATCCTAACGAATAAATTTGTCCTGGAGGTTAATGCGTTAAAACTCATTTGGATTATGATAGATGTAAACCCAGTCATAATCCTTCACAAAGCATTGTGAGAAGAGTCAAGTTGAAAGACCTCCTTTTATCACTTTTGTGATACTGCCTGGCATTATTTTTCTAAAAATATCCGGGAACTGAACTTGGAAAGGGATGACTGTTAATTGAAAATTAATGGGTGAAGGCAAGGGCGCTGCCTAATGAAAGAAAAAACTAATTTCCTCCATTATTCTTCCATCTGTCTCCAAGTGAACTTTTGGGATGAAGAATGCAAGGAAGTGAGGCATTTGTAAAGATCATGGGGTCCCTTCTGAGGGTGGCCATGGCTTCTGGCTGTGCCGTCTCACCACTGCCAAGCTCTCGTCTGATAGTGCTGCCCAGAAGAGAAACCTTTTGTGTTTTGGGGCAGATGATGTGCCTCCCATTTTGCTGTCTCTGGTGTAAACCACACATGTATAGTCATATGGAGGCCCATATGGTCAGCATGAGCGATACTGCGAAGAAGATTGTTGTCTTCATCTCTTACGCACACAAGATCTGTGTGGAAGGGCGTCCATACTGGGCACCTTTAGCTTTCAACCTCTAAATACATTGAGAAATGGCACTCTACTCTGCACTAATTAACTGGGCTGAAACGTATGAGCATGTGGCTCATACGCTTGCTGTAAGGCCTGTATTCCTGTTATGTGTCTGCACAGTGGCCTTTCTGGGGGGTTTCAATTCCTGGGTTGCACAGGCTGGCAATCGAGATGAGTTTTCCAGCCTGGTGACACTGTCTTGCGGAATTAAACAGGGCTGCTGTCTTGCGGAGGGCCAGTCATCCTATTTTTGGAATAGCTGGCATGAGGGTGAATGTATCAAGCTGAAAGGACATTTGAAAATTAGTGGAAAAGGGGTAATAACCTTAAGCTGCAGCCTCCCTGCACTAACCTGGCGCTGCAGTCAGCAGCGATGCTGGTTTTTAGATGGAGTAAATTCTTTGTTAGAAAAACAGGGAGTGACTCCTGCTGTCCCCAAAAGTTGACGTTGTGAAGATGAGGGTGTTAGCATGCGGGAGGCATCAGCTTGCTGCATGAGGGTGTTGGGCTGCATACTAGTCACTCTGACTGAGGCAAAGCATGCAGGAAGAGCAAAAGGAGATTAAAATTAAAGCAACCGTTTCCTGGCCATGGCCCAACTCCTGTGATAGATGATAGTTGCCTCTTGGCACACATGGGAGCTCTGTGTGAGCATGTGGGAAGACAATAGGTAGTAAGGAGGAAGCCTCTGCACTTCTTTAAGGCAAGAGCCAGTGGTAGCAACAGACTTGGGACAGATAGACTTACTTGAACAAAGCAAATACAGAGGAATGTGGGTGTTGATTGTGAGCTTAGTGGTAGGCTTGGGACACACAACTGCCTACACAGCAATCTGGTCTGTGTATTTTGTTAGGTTTTTCTGATGGTTGGTCTGACTGGAGGTTTTTACCATATGCAGGTTTTCCATAAGAAAATTGTAGTCAGGGATATCAGAAATAAAAAGTCATGCAATTGCTACCACATAACTGCTTTTACGCAGCTGTCTTGTTTTTATAATAGTACCTTAGCATACTTATTCAAGCTATTGTTTGATTTCTGCAGAAAGAAGACTGTCTGAAAATGGCTAGTGCATGTGTGCCTATTATTTGATAATATTCATGGTGCAGTAAGAGGTCTAGGTTGCTGTGCTAGGTACACCGTTCTTCGCCTTGCAGCATCTGTTGCCAAAGGCTCTGCTTCTGCAGATTTCATGTACATGAATTACTTTTGTACATTGGGAAGCCTCCGTTATTAAGTTCCCACTGATAAATATTTGTAGACTTAAGGATTAGCACTAACTAACATAACGCAGAAGGTGAGAGAAAAATATAGGTCTGGTGACTGATATTTAAGTACTCATTTGGAATTATAATTCAGTTTTTTTCAATCTCTCCTGTCATACCCTTGGCTGCTAAGAGAAGATCACAGGAGTACTTTACTGTTCCTTTACCAAAAATGAGAGCAAGAGGTCCTTCAGACCTGTTTGTCATCCCAAATATAGTAGATTTATCCACCTTGGTCTGAAAACTTAAGATTTTGATGAGTTTTAATTAACATACACATTCATATCTGATGAGCCTTCCAGCTTTCTTATGCTAATTACAAAACTGAAATATTTAGCTACCTCTTCATGCTCAAGATGTGGAGATTGGTTCAAGAATAATGACATTACAAACCCAGGTAAATGGTGTGGCTTTTTTTTTAATGCAATTTTTTTGTTGTTTCTGAGTCTCCAGGGTGAACTAGATCACACTATCCACTTTTTCTCTAGACATTTGCTATGTAACTTTATTTTTGATAGAAATTTGCTTTTTAATTTAACTAGATCATTTTTAAGCAGCGTGTTAGTCACAGCAGATAGTTAGATTGAGAACAGGTCAGCCATCATGAATCTGAGTAATGAAAAAAAAAATTCAATCTTGAAGCGCTCTTATTGGGTGTGAGGCATTGGGTTGTGTTGTTTTTGTGTTTTTTTGTTTTTTTTTTTGCGTGTTTTGCTTTTTTTCTCAATACATCAAAATTGGTATTTAGAGAAGATGTAGATAAGGGTGGCTGTGTGTTTTACAGGGAGAAACCATACAGATTTCAGCAGCAGTTGGATCAGATCTGGGATCTTCTAAAGGTCTTTTGTTTTCCTTATATTATGCTCAGTGCACCATAGGCCTGGTGTAACTAACAATATTTACAACATTTTTTCACAGTTCCTCGAGAAGATGCACTCTCTGGATGTTTTTTAGGTCATTCCTTTTGTTGCATGCTCTTCCTAGGTGTTCTGTGAACAAAGCTCCTTCTTGAATCAACAGTGTTACTTTTTTAAAAATAATAATGTTTTTTAAATGAACAATATGGCATATGGAATGTGAAAAAGTCATATCTGAGGTAATAAACTGTAGCATAGTAGTTTTTTCAAATAAATGCTGTAGATATTTTTTCCTGTGATTCAAGACAGTGCTTGTTTTTATTTCAGTTTCAAAATAAATTGTTGGTCTTTATCACAGCTGTATAATATTTATACTGAAGCAATGCTACTTCTCACAAAGATTAATATTTAGCTCAACCATTGTGTGAGTAATCTCATTCCTCTAGTCACTTTCATAGAGGAAAGCCTTGGTGTTTCAATATGATGCAAAGCATATTGATCATCGCTCTGCACTTGGATATATGGTATGTGTATCACTTGTTCTGGACTGAAGGTACTTGTACTTCCTTTGCTGGAACTGTTCTGTGCCTGGATCTGTTAACCTCCTGGAAGAGTGAGTTATCACTTTCCATGGAGCATATGTAAATATGGCAGAGCTCACTGCTGCCCGTCCTGCTGTCAGGGAGGCAGTTGTCTGACACTAGATGGAGATGCATATTGTCCTAAGGAAGTCGCAATATATTTCATACATGTTACAATTTTCCTGTAAAGGCTAATAATGTATTTTGAAAATTCCCAGCGTTTGTCTTAAATGAACAGTATTTTTCTGTATGTAGGCTGAGCTAAAATGCCATCCAATATTATTCTGCAACATTCTAGATGTAATTGGCCTTGTTATAGAAACTTAAAGGTCTTAAAGATATCTCACGAGATTATTTTGTCACTGAAACATTCTGCTTTGGGTTTATGTGTTAGGTTCATTTTGCAGATGGTTTCTAAACTTACAGTAACACAGTGAAAGCTTTTCTTGCCTTTTTTTTTTTCTTTTTTTTTTTTTCTTTTAAACAAAATCTTCATCAATCAAATTTCACCTTCAGTTAATCTGCAAAACCCTTCTTTTGCAGCCCACATCCACTGCCACCACAATATCTCAGCTAGTTCTCTAGGAAATGAGATGAACACAGCCAAGTTTCTTGCAGATTTAGTGCTTCTCACTGCTCATTTTTCTTTCAAGAGTGTAAGGTATTCTCTATATATCTGTAATAGAAGAAAGTAATGTTCCAGCTAGAGTTGGAAGGTTTAATTAAGAGGGAAGGTCTCCCAGCATGATTATTAGATGATCAGTTCTGAATTAGTGTTGTATTTCCCTGTGGGAGATCATTCCCCAGCTGAACCACCACTACTGTCAGTGCTTACTGCTGATGGCTGTTATCCTAACAAGTGTTAGGGACTTTTGCAATGAACACATGCACTGGAAGGAATGTCTATGTTATAGACATTAGTTATAAAAATCAAGGCCTCACTTACGCTACAGGAATGGACTAAGAGATGGTGGAGACACACACACACACACACACACACACACAAGGTATTCTGAATTTGAAAGGCATTGCAGGTGGCCTCCCTAAACTGTCAAAGAAACTTGCATATCATGATGCTGTTGCACATACAGAGAATTTTTGCTTTTGTTTTGTTTGTCCACCACGTGTCTTCTAGGAGTAAAAAATCCCCTTTCTTGCCCAGAATTTCAAAGTTGAAGTAACTAGATGAAAAATTCCCTCCTGTTGTATTTGCAGACTTTCAAAAAGCAGTCCCTACATGTAGAATAAAGTTTTATCAATGATATAGGGAACATGTTCATCAAAACTTGGCTGTACCCTAGTATCACTACAACAGAATGTCAACGGAAGTGTTTTTGTCATTACTTCTAGACATTAATATATGTTTTCTCATTGTTTGACCTATTGTATTCCTGTGTAGCCATAAATCAGTGATCCCTTGCAGTGCTCTTTGGGGACACCTCTCTGTTTTGAAGAAAAAGACAAGGGGGAGGAGGGAAGGAGAAGACTTCCGTTATATTTAAAGTGAAACTCTCTATGAACCTGGTAGTTTCCGGCCTAAAGGAAAAATAAAGTCACAGACATTAGTTGCTCAATTTAATTTACATCCTGTTAGGATAAAAAGATCAGTGTAGTAATAATACAGAAGCTCTCAATTCATTCAGTTTTTAGAGATGAAAAAACCAGAGGGAAAGGAAGGTTTAGCTCTGTGAAATGTTGACAGTTGGCAGCACAGACTTTTGTTCCATTTTACTCGGAACATTACACATTGGCAGATAAAGATGAAAGCAGCCAGTTTACAACTTTATTCTACTTCACGATGGAAATGTCTTGAGTCTTTTTGCGGATTGTGGTCAATTAAATATTTCCTCCTAAAACTAAATTCTAGAGTGCTTTGAAGCTGTATTGAATTTTTCAACCTACAACAGGCATCCAAATCTCCCTCACAATCCTGATCCCATAACAGCAACGTCTGATAGGATGTGCTATTCTAAATTTCAGTTTTAAGTCTTCCCTGTTTCTTGGGTATCTCTGAGACCTTGGATGAGCATTGTGTCTCCAAGCCCCGCTTCAGTGTCACTGCCTCACAGAGGTGTGACAGATAAAGCAGAAGGAAAGGATAACGGTGTTGTGGAGTAGAAGATACCTGCATTACACTACCACTAGGAGCTGTACAGAAGAGCACACCATGTGTGACAGTCTGCTCTTGAATCCATGAATCCATTTATCACTCAGGAAGCACCAGGAAGAACATAGGGTGAGCAGGTAACTACCAAACTGCTCCTTGCAGGAGGGCTCCTTGCTGGAGGAGCTGTGGAGTTAGTGGGTTGGCTACAGGACAGCTTGGTACTCCTCCATGAGAAAGTTTCATCTAGTAAAGTGAAATTCCCTCTATAAAAATCCTCTTCTCCGTATAAACATGTAAAAAACAGACATAACAATATATAAATCTACCAAAAAAAAATAAATAAGACTAGGACTCTATCTGCTATATTTCAACTAATTGTACATTTTATCCTTCTACTAATTAGTAAGTCCATATATTGTAGCTACAGAGATCTAAGGCATTCAGCTGTTTTCCTCCTATGGAATCACGTCCACTGTATTGCAATGGCTGAGACAATTCTGTAGGGGAGAAACAACAACTTAAAAAAAAAAAAAAAAAAAAAGGAAACCTACTATTTTTGACATGAAATCAAAAGTTTTTCAGCAACATTTTTTTTTATTCTTGAAATACAGCAAAGGTTCATTTCTTCAGTTGGTGTACCTCATCCAGTTTTTAGCAACTGTTGCGATGCTATATTGCTTTCCATCAGAATTGCTGACCTGAAATGTTAAGGAGTCATCTTGGCTGAGGTTTAGTCATGAAGGCTTTCAGGGAGAAAAGCTTTAAATATTTATTATTCTAAATTACGTTTAGAGGTGTTTGAATTTTAGATCACCAGCCACAGTCAAATCATAACAATTTTTTAAAAATATGTTAAACTCCAGGAAAAAAAAAAAAAAAATCAGTGTTCTTCTAACCATACGGGGGGAGGGGGGGGAGTTTTGTTTCTTTAAAATTAATCTGACAACTTCTATTTAAATGAAATTTTTAAGAGAGGCTATGAGGTAAGGGAAAAACTAAAACTGGAGGCTGGGTACTGCTTTGTCTATGTAATTCATGTCACAGCTTTCCCAGTCATGGTTTTACTAGGAGAGCAGACTGGTTGTGAGGACTGTGGTCACATCCCTCATTACTTTAGCACCTACAGGTGTGGTTAGTATACTTTGTAGTTATCCAACAGGCTTTGCAGACATACGTTGCCCTGCTTCACAACTTAGTTTGGAGCTGTGCCTACCTTAGCAGTGCTCTGCTGTGTTTCATATTTGGATTGGCAGATACCTTGCCACATGGTGCTCCTACTCACTATGATGAGATCCTGCTCCAGAAAACTTTTCAACCTCCAATTTATTATTTGTCCATGAGTACTACTGTAAAAATCATCAGGGCTCTGTCTGCCCTTGTGTGTAGGGGTCTTACAGATTCCACTCTGAAATTCCTAAAGCCCTTTTGAAGTGGCTCAGCAAGACGAAAAACAGTGAGTCAGTACTGGCAAAACATCTCAAATGCTGGGACGTACGTTCCTTCCTTCCAGTGAGAGCAGAAGAAGGAGAAGAGTTTGCATCAAGTGACTGTCCAGAAATCTGCAAGACAGATGTCATTTTTCTCTTGACAGTGCATCTGTATATGACATTGGCATGGTGGCCCTTTATTTTTAGGCTTATGTTCCAATGCTTGGGGTATCATAATGTAGTTACTGCTGTCCACTGTCCTGTTTGAGAAAAACCTGTTCTTCCACTGCTTTGAGGCTTGGTAAGAATCACCATGGGGAAGTCTTGTGAAAGAATAGAAAATATCCTTTTAGTAGGCTTTTTGAATCCTTCTAAATTCACAATGTAGTTAAATGATCTCTCTGCTGGAGAACAGCTTAAAATAACCTACAGAAAAAATAACGTTTTAACTGAAGAACACAATATAATGCTTATTTCTATGGAAATTTATTTCTCTATAGAATATCCTTATGAGCTCTTTTAAATTCTATAACATTTTTACATTTGTTGACACTGCGTGTCTATAAAGGATTGTCAGAGAGGTCTCAAAGGATAGAAAGCAAACATTTCATTTGTAAATATGTGGACTTAACACACAGAAAGATTAATTCAACAGAAATATCAAGAATAAGATAGAAGCAATGAGTAAACCCCAACAGGTGAGTAAATAGCTAATGTGCGACAAATGGTTTTACCTAAATAAATACAGAAAAAAATAAACTGAAGAAGAAGCAGGGCAAGATAACAGTGGTAGATAATGGCATAGATGTGCAAAAAGATTCCTGGGGGATGTATTTTTAGAGTGGAAGGTAGTATGCCTGCTATTCATGCATATTTAAATGGGTGGTTGATTGCTCTCTCTGAACTGCTCGGCTTTTCTCCAGCTGATGGTGTTTGGAATACGTAATGAAGGCAGGGGGTGGTCATGGTTCTTCTTGCTCATTATTTATGTGTGCTTTTTAATTTTCAGAACGCCTATGTCAACATCAATCGGATCATGTCTGTTGCATCCAGGCTTTCTGAGGCAGGCCATTATGCATCCCAGCAAATTAAACAAATTTCTACCCAGCTGGATCAAGAGTGGAAGAGTTTTGCTGCAGCCCTGGATGAGCGTAGCACCATTTTAGCCATGTCTGCTGTCTTTCACCAGAAAGCTGAACAGGTAAGCTGCTTTTGTGACTGGCAAAGTGGTCCACTGCCGCTTTGATAATTGTGATGCTGCAGTTATTATCCTATGGCTTTTGGATTATATACAGTGAGGTTAAAATTCTTGTTCCTAGTGGAGCAGTGTCTCAAACACAAACAGTGATGTCGACCCCTCCCCGCTTCTGAGTGGATAAGAAAATATGTTTAGGCCTTAGTGTTGAGATCTGGTGGTAACAGAAGTACTCTGGTGCAGTAATGTGCTGCCTTGTTTCACTTGCCTAGTATTTCATCGGTGCTGTGGATAAAGTCGGGATTACTATGGTCAATAAAAAAAGTATGTATCTACATTCATATGTATACATGGAATGTGCACAGAAATATTCATAGGTATAGCATAGACCTACACCAGCAGACAATTTCCAGAAGCCAAGGCATATTACTGTTAATGAAGCTTACAAAATTCAGTCCACCTCCACTCCTGCAGCATTCTCCATTGCCCCAAGCTTTGTTAAGCCTCATTAAAAGACAGCTAGTAGCATCCCAAAGAACTTTCTGTCCCTGAACTCTGGTTTGCATCTTTAACAACTACCAGAATTGTTCCATAATTTCACGGCTAAAAGCAGACTTAAAATGTGTCAGTGAAGAAACCTGCTTTTTTACACCTAAACCAGCTTCACTTAATATTGATGGTTCAACTTTGGTTATATGTTGATTACATTTATTTTCCATTGACAAATGGTGCTTTGAGGCTCTCTTGAGTGCTGTTGTGCACTTGTTTTTTCCAAGTAGTTTATTTAAAGCTACTAAGTGGCTGTGGTTGATATTTCTATAATAACCCATATTTCAAGTGGCTAAAGAAGAAATTATTACTGATATGCCAGAAACTGCGCCTTGTAAATCTGAATGTATGCATGGAAATATTTAGCTGAAAAAGTAAAGATTTTCTTTGTTTGTTTCTGAGCATAGAATTATCATGGATTTTTCTTTATTTTCTGTTTCTTACTGACAGCAGACCATAGCACAGAGCTATTACTCACCCTACTGGGCACTTACTCATGTAAGCATGCTCATTGGCTTTGAGACTGATACGCTAACAAGATGACCAGTACAAGTACGTTCATCTCAGTACAATGGACACTGTAAAGCATAGTTGTAGAATTCATACTGATAATTGTCTGTCATACAGAAGAATCAAAAAAGAATTTATCCAGTCTACAGTCTTAATGAGAATAATACAAGGTTTATTAATGAATTAGTTCTTTTTTGTTTGCTTTGGTTTGATGTGTGTTTGTTTTGGGGTTTGTTTTGCTTGTTCACAAGCAATCCCCTATTTTTCTGAAGTGTCAGTCTTGTTTGCAATTTATGAGGAGTTGCCAAGGTATTTTATAGCACAAAAGGCAATAAAACAGAAAGCTATACTAAGCTGTCTGTCAGCTAAAGGTGAATTTTTTTTGTCACTCTACCCTTTGAACACTGTCAAAGTGGATATTTTGCTTCAGCCTGAACTTGAAAAAAAGTTTCACTAATGTCACTTTCAGCTTTGGCTCTTTTTTATTTTACAATTGAATGGATGGGTCTGAAAAACTCAGTCCTCCCTTGGCACCTCTATAAAAGAAACTGAATTTTGTTCTGCCTGACAGAATACAGTATCTCATTATTAGGCAGACAGGAGAGTTTGCTAATTCTGAACAGCAGTTGCTCCTCACTTGTAATAAGCAACAATTCAGTGGGAGGTAAGCGCTGATCTCAAGCCTGTAGGCTCAGACTGCTGGAAGAAGGGGAGTGTGGGAGTTAGCGTGTCCATTAGCCAGGGCTGAAGTGTTGGTCCTGCTTCAGTAACTCTGATAGAATAAAGCAGTGACTTGTAGGCTAATAATTTAGTCATTTGACCTCTGTATAGTATCAAAAGTGAGGTGTTTGGCATCTGTTCTCTAACTCAGACCAAATCTGTGGTCTATCAAGCCTTCATTCCAAATGTGGTCCTTTATTATGTGGCAGCACCCAGGGTTGTGGTGGTGTTCTGTGTTTGTGTTGTTTTGTTTTTGTTTTTTTTGTTACTGTTTTACTTTTTAAACTCAGATCAGAGCTTCCTCATTTTACAATAAATAAGGCTTATATCTCTGAAACAAATATGTAGATAAACCCACTACTTCCTCTGCCCTAGATCAAATCTTGTTTTTGCTCCCTCTGTTGTGTTGGTAATGGTAGTACTGATGCAGATCCAAACAGTTTTTCCCACAGTATGCCCCTGCCTCCCCATACCAGTCTGATATGCAGATTGCCTTTCCCTCTCCAGTGCAATAAGCCACTACCATCTCTTTATTCCATCCTTCCTACTGATTGTAAATCTTAGTAAGATCATAATCTTCCAGCCGTTGGCACACCACAGCCTGCAAGGAAGTTGTTGGCTTGGGACAGAGATTTATGAAAAGCTCTATATCTTATAACATGCAAGCTGAGCAGGAAACAACTTGTTTTTCAAGGTCTCTTCCTAAAGACCCCACACAGCACACTGTACAGAATACAATTTGTCTGGTTTGAAAGGATGAAAGGCTGAGTCAACCCTGCTGGGAATTGAACCTCACATCTGTCTTCACGTGCTTCAGAATCGCGTTGCTAGCCTGGCTCTCACAGCAGATACATGTGGCACACTGAATTGAACTTGGCTGAATGAGTTCCTGGATCAAAGCTGGGTTTTTGCTTTGTCTCTTTCTTTTCCTTCTTTCCTTTTCTTTGGCGTTTTCTTGATGATGGTTTGGTATGTATAAATTATGTTTAAAAAAATAAGGAAGACACGCATGTGCCCAAAAATGCATACAAAGAAAAGGGGGAAAAAAAAAAAGGAAGGAAAGAAAAGACAAATGTTGCCAACTCAGCCTCCAGCCAAGCTTTCTTCAGCACGTGTGTTTGATCAAAACTAGTAAACTAAACTGCAAATACCTGCTGTGTCCAGGTGAAGGCACAACTCAGGATACTCAATGGAGGTGTTTCCCAAATGTCCCTTAATTCTGCCTGCTACAAATCTTTTTTTTTTTTTTTTTCCTCTTCTCATGTTATCATGGAAAGATCTTCTAGAGCAAAAGAGAATCCACTTCTATATCTTTGGGTATATCTGAGGCTATTCAAGGTTGCAAGAAAAAGTGTCTTATCTCACTGTGATTTTGAGAGAGCTGTGCTGAGTTACGCCAGAGGAGATTCTGACCCACTGAGTGCCAGATGGCAGAAGCAGACGTACTACGTGTCCTCCCCTTTCTTGGTTGCAATCTCTGAAAGCGAGCTGAACTATTAATAGGATGCTCACATCTCAGATTTTGTCAGAATGAACAAATTAACGTCTTCAATCATCTGAGAGATCCAAATCAATTAATTCTGGGCTAGCGTCTACCCTCAGAAGGACACAAGCAGACTTACTGGTTAAAGTAGTTAGTGTTGGGTGTGTACACTAGACATTCATGCTGATTCTCTGAAAACTGACCCTTGACTATTCATTTCATGTTGCCTTACTCCCCAGACAGGAATATTACTGTTCTCATCTCTATCTGGATCCCTCTCAGTATGTCCTGGGGTTCTCTGTTTGAGGAAAGGAAATGCAAAAGAGAAGAAAACAAAAAAGGGAGGAAGAATTTGAGGAAAGGGAGGAAAGGGAAAGTCAATTGATATCTGTGAGATGCGGGGATAAAAACAAGATAACTTCTGCATTAGGTAGGGAAAGGAAATTCCAAAAACAACATCAGGAAGCATACGGTTAACCTCATCAAAAAAATATATATATCTATATAAAATATAAAATCAGGACATCAATAGATATTTTAGGCCACTGAAAAAACAATTTCATTGCTGCCTTTTCATCTTTCCCCACAGACTTTCTGGATCCATCTCAGGATGCTCAGGATGACAAAGGCAGACTAGAGTCTGTTTTTAATTTTTCTGCGCCTGGGAGAACTACCCTGGTTATGCCACAGTTCCCAGGTGGAGGCCTAGTAAACAGCAAGCAAAGACTGTGCAAAAAAAGTTGAAGGAATATGGACTACAAAATGACAGAGCTGTGTTTTGGAGCAGCCATGTGATCCAGAATAGGAGTTAGAAAGGAGAACTTGAAAGAAGTTGCCTAAGAATCCATTAGTACCTGACCTAATACAGAATTTGTGACTTCGGTGAATAGGTTGTGAGTTAGGAGTAATTGTGGGTCATTACTTTAAAGTTACTTTTGGATTACATCAGAGGCACAAAGATACCTTAGGAAAACTTTTAATTTTAGGAGAGATTTTTCTTAATCTTTCCTCAAGTCTTGAAAAACATGTAGAATTATTGGAGTCTGTCATTTCAAATCATATTTAGGCAGCTTTTATGTTCCCAGTAGGAGCTATTCCTGTCTAAGGGCTAACTAGAAACTTAAGCAATTAATTTAAATGGTACTGAGTATCCACTAGACAGTAACAGCTCCTGTTCTGATCTCACAGTTAGAAATTTACAATTTTAAATTTATTTAACTCAAATGGCGACTTTGTTATATGAATGTGCTTCTAGTGTGAAGGGTTACATAAAATAAAGTTGATCAGGCCCGCTACAATAAGTGAGAAGTAATAAAAATTAACATAGCTGCTTTTTTCAAGATACACAAATTCCAATGTTGTGATGTAATACTTTGCAAAAATCCTTAAAAAACAACTTGCTCTCTGTGTGGATCTCCATGTAGACCACCACTTCAGGGTATCAGAGTAAAACACTGACAAGCTGTATTTCTTAAAACTTCTCAAAAGAGAGGATATCAACTGTTTCTGGTGGTGGTGGTAGTAGTGAAATTGCTGATGTAATTGCTGATATGATGTTCTCTATATACAATTGATATATAGAGGAAAGATAGATGTGAGACAACCAGGTGTGAATGTACTTACATTCATCTTCTTGAGGTGTCTTCCACCTACACTGCAAATCATGTTCTGGAGACATGGCCATATATGAGAAACAGGTCTATAAGTGCTTGTACAAAAATTGGTAGAATTTGGCCGTTTAGATAAGAGCCATAACTGTGTGATTTCAGCAGCAGGAACACTGGTCTCTAAGGTGTAAAGATCTTTTGTTCCCTCTGTTCACCAAGAGGTTTATGTAACAGCTCTAGAAAGTATTGGTCTCAGCTCCGTACTCTTAAAATTGCATAGGACATTATGTGAATCCCACTAGCTTAGCAAAAAAAGATGATGACCTCAGCTTCATGCAGGAGTGTTTGGGAATTTCATCTTAAGAGATTCAACAAATCAGTGGTCGAATCAACACAAGAGAATCTTCCATCCTTGAGTCCAGTCTTCTAGAAAGCACAGTTTTCACTGGTAGATTTTTACTTTGTAGATATGAATGTTTAGGAGTTTATCTTTGTTATTGAATCTTTGTACACTGAAAAGTATTTACAGTGCAAACACTTTATAGCCCTGATTACACAGCAGCGTGGTGAATAGCTTTACACTGCTAATAAAAAAGGATGCTGATGCCAGAACCAGAGTTGAATTGAAATTCTTTACTTTGAATCTCACAGCCTTTCATGCTGTGAGTTAGTGCTTTACTAACAAGCCACAGGTGAACGCTTCAGGAGTGGATAAAACTGTGGTCCTGGGGGTGGTTTTGCAGCATTATACATTCACCCTACAGGGTACTGCATCTGTTGTATAATTAGCTGTTCTTTTTTATTTTTATAAATAGCCCTGAAATATGGCAGGCTGGCTTAACAGCAAGATGGAGAAAGAGAAAATATTAATGAGTAGTAATGAGGTGGCATTAGGCAGTCAGTACGGACAAAATATGAGCACGTTAGATGCTGTGTTGTTGAAGTAGGCTCTGTTTAAAAGAAAAGGAGGATGGGAACCTTACAGACTAAATTCCACTTTTCTTTTACAGAACAGGCAGCCCCCAGGAGAGCCTCCCCAATATGTTCTGCCAAAGTGCATCAGCACTGCTCAGGAGGCCTTTAAGAGTGGAAAAAAAAATTTCCATCCCTCTGCTCCCCAAGCCTGTTCCATTTCTGGCTCTCTGTTAAGGCTTCCAACCAAGGTGCTAACCCATATCTATTGCAAATGCAATGACTTTTTTCTCCCTTTTTGTGGATGTCTGCCCACCAGGAACTGGACTGAAACCAGCAGCTCATTTTGCATTGGCTGCCTGACAGCCATCAGATGGTAATGGTATCTGATCACTGCTGACCTGGGCCAGAATCAAACGTGTGACCCAGGGGTTAAAGCCTTGGTATTCTGTTAGCAATCCCACTGAGCTGGTGCTGAGGTGGGAGCTACTTGAATACAAACTGTCTGTCTATCATTAAAATGCATGTCAACATTGATTTTTAGTGGGAGTTTGTATTGCCCAAATTAGCAGTGTTAAGTACAGGTAAGTGACCAAGGGAAGTTGGCAGCTGAGATGATGACAAATACAGCTGGATGTGCAACTGTGTCCTCCTGTGCCTCACGCTGATGGTTTTTTTCAAAATGTTTCAGCCTCCCTGCAAAGTCTCTTAGAATGGATGTTTTCTAGACCTGGTTAAAGAAGCATTAGTTTTTAATCAAGAAAACGCAAAAAGCATTACATTTGGATATAGGTGTTTTTTCAGGCACTTGAAGGGGTGATGGGAATGTGCTGTTTCAGGGTGCCCATATGAACCCCTTATAACTGTTATGTTCTCCATGGTCCAATCTACAGTCATCTGTGGCACTCTGCAAAGTTTTCTAAAGCTGACAGTGATGAGATGTTCTGTGTCGCTGTTGCTCATTGTTTCTGGAATTGTTTCAGTTCCTTTCAGGTGTGGATGCCTGGTGTAAAATGTGCAGTGAAGGAGGGCTCCCCTCTGAGATGCAAGATCTGGAACTGGCCATCCATCACCATCAGACCCTGTATGAACAAGTAACACAGGCATACACAGAGGTATGTGTTTCCCAGAGGATTATGTGAGTATCTAAGTGATAAGATACTTAACTATGTTTGGGAGGTTGGCTTTTCCAAGTAAGATAGGTTTGTATTCCATTGTTGCAACTTTTTCAAAGAAGGAGTCAAATCTACCTTCTCCCAGGCTGTAGGATTCTGGGGAGTCACAGTAATCTTGTTGCAAGGGTGCACCAGGACAATCTAGGGGACAAACCCAAACACAAATGGAATCTGGAACTAGTGTTGGCACCCCAAAGAAGAACAGTTTCACTGCCTTTGCTGAAATGGAAACCCATTTTAGATGGCAGTAGCTTTACTCCTGTTGATTTCCTGTTGTGAATGAGTCATGACACAGGTACGTGAATGGGAACTGAGGATGACAAAGCTTCTTGTTTCAACATACAAAGTCACACTGTTCAGCTCTTGCTCTGTTCATCATATTCTTGGAAGAACATGTAGAATAAAATGCAGGAGAAAATTATTTGCTATTTGAGGGTTGGTGGTACACATATACGGTGAAGTTGTTCAGATACCATGAACGTAAGTGATGTTAAATAGTAATCTCCTATTTTCTGAATAACTGGAAGAATTTGAGCGTTAATTATTAGAGCAATTCTGGATTGTAATCACAAAGATCAGTTCCTAATTCAGTACTCAGACAGGCTTCTCAGGAGCAGCGGCTTGTTTAAGTAAACACAGAACAGCCCAGTTGACGTCCAGTTACAACCATGAGTTTTATACATGTGTCTAGTCAGAAACTAAGGTTTTCTGTTGGCACTTAAAAATACTTCTAAAAAGTAAGTCAAATTGGGGTTAAATAAAAATAATGTTTAAAACTGGCATTTTGTTTAGAAGCCCCAGTCTTATTTTTTGTGAAAAGAAAATTGATTTAAAAAACAAAAGCAATTTTTAAAATGCATATTGCTTTTACTGATGCTTCCTCGGAAAGCTACAAATTGTCACAGACACAGCTGTTTAATACATTTCCGTATTATTTCACTAATAAGCACATTTTTAAACAGTCTGTAGAACTGCCAGAGAGGTTACAGTCTGTTATTTCTGAAATGTTCATTCCTTTGACTACAGCTACATGGTGAGCTGAAAAGCCTAGATTAGACCTAAGGGTCCTGCCTCCTATCCACATGCCCATATCTCCAATGCAGACAGTGCCTCTTGCCTGTAGAATTTAATGTCTTCCCTCAGAGCTCTCTATGATGGGATGAAAATGGTAGCTTTCTCTTTCTTTTATTTTCCTGCAGAGTCACTGAAAATCTGTTTTTACTTCTGTAATTGTAAGATATTTGAAATGGAATGCACGTTCCATGGAATAAACATCTAAATCTGGATATAGGGGCCTCTTCTGTTCTATTACATAGAAAAATGAAGCGTTTCACATACTCTGCAGGAACCCAAGAAGAAATGCCCAAGGAATTTTAGGAAAAAAAAAAAAATTCCACCTTACCGTGGTTATAGCCATAATTGTTTGCCTTTTTTCTTTATTGACCATGAGTGAAGCTCAAAAATAGTGAAAGCAGGGACCATGGGTCTGATATGCAATCCTCTTCTACCCCACTGGTAACACCAAAAAGGTTCTCTTTAGTCAGGCTTGAGCTATGTTGATGGTAACTTTTGTTCAGTGTGACTTGATTAACTGAATTTTACCGTCTGTTCCCAGAGGCATGATACATTTGCTCTAAAGACCCATTTTTTTCCTAGTGCAAATTGTAGCTGTTTCACAGGTGGCACCATTACTCTAGTCACTGGCAAAGTTTTGGAGGTATTGCTGACCCAATATATATATGATGTTTACAGATTATAGCTTATTCACTACTTATGCATACAACTTCCATGGAGATTATTGCATTAGCGCAATAAAATCTAGCTTTTTTGGTTAACTCAAGGACACACAATGTCTTACAGAAACGTTTACATACAGCCCACCCTATCACTTTTCCCATCATGAAGTCAAAATGCAGGAATATCACCAAATGACAGGAGTATGTACATATCACATGATGAGTTAAACCTTTCCAGAAACTCCAGGCAATTTTGTACTTTTCAAAATAAGTGAGAAATGGTCAAATTTGCTTTGACAAACACAGCACTGGCACTTAGACATCCTAGGGGCTGCAAGTTATGCTGGGTGTAGATCCATTAATCTTGAAGACTTTTGCAGCACTTTTTAAAAATGTATCGTAAGTGATGCTTGTGACCTTGCACAGTCCCTGAAAAACTCAGAAGAATCAAATGAAAAGAGATTGTTTTATTTTTTGCAATTCTAAGAACATGGAAATGACTGGAAGAGCACAGCATGTAGCTCCTCCATTTGTGAAGCTGTTCCCTTCCTTTCTGTAAATTGCGCATTGCTGAGCTCTGAAAGCACAAATCTTCTGTGCCCCTTGATTGAGAATGCAGTAATATTCACAA
Source organism: Aythya fuligula (assembly GCF_009819795.1). NCBI lineage: Eukaryota > Metazoa > Chordata > Aves > Anseriformes > Anatidae > Aythya > Aythya fuligula. The sequence goes on along the minus strand of NC_045564.1, from coordinate 23,841,810 downwards.
CAAAAATACTTCCAGGAAGGAAACTTTTTAAACCAAAGAAGTGCAGAGCTGCAGGAGACATGAAGTCCTGGAATATATAAGTATTTTTGCAAATATAGAGCACCACTGGTTATCTGTTTGTCACTGTGCTGCTTGCCATGTATTTATTGTACATTTCATCCAGCATGACAGGACAAGCCTGTAAGTTGGAGAGCAGGAGAACATTTCTAATAGCCTCTAATTTGTGTTAATGATTATTAGCAGGACAACTCAAGCACCTGGTGCCTGGTATTTATCTCTAGCTGTGCAGAGAATGACTGGAAGGCTATGCCCATCAGGGAAGAACCATAACTTGTAATCTCTGAGGTTTTTTAGGTAGACAACAGGAACAAATAACTCATGGAATAGATAAAAGCCTAAATCCTGTAGAAGAAGCAAGGAGTCAGAGAGAATGCAGAAGTGCACTTGTCTCTCTTCCTCCTCCTCCTCACAGTGTGAGTCTAGATTGTCTCAGCTCCTGTCTCAGCTTTGGATGAAGCAGGTGCATATACAAAAATTGCTGTAACACCAGCCAGGGACAGATGTGGACCAACTGTAAAACCAAAAGCCAGTACCAGGACAGTAGTGAACTCACATGGTGAATTTAGCCAGTGAAAAGTGAGTTCCAGGTCTAAGAAGCTGCTCCCAATCGTGTGCATGGCCGTTGTTTCCTGTTCACGGTGATTAGATTGTTGCTGATTATCTTCTCCCAGATACAATAGCATGTCGTATGCCTTTTCTTCCCTGTACGAATGCTTCTTCTTCCTGCCTAGCAGCTATTGCCACCTCTATAAAGTTGCTAAGGTAACACCTGTGCCTCGGTGTGCCCTGCTAAAATCCCCAGCATCTCCACTGTGCACTGCTGCTGGCAAGTGCGACTGTTCCTTCTGCGGCCCCAGCAGGCTTCAGCATGTGCAAATTGTTCCAGCTGGTCCTCAGCAGCAACTGAATTTGAGTATGGAATGCCTCTCCCTGTGGACTCTCCATTTACTTCCTGATCTAATTCCAAGTTACCCTGAATATTTAAAAAAATCCCCAAGGATCTGCCAAAGCCCACCTAGTAGCCACCAAGTATGATGAGATTTGACTCCCAGTTTTGCCAGTATAAATCACAAAGGCTCTCTTCATTTCTCTGCAATTGCACCAGACATATGCTGCTGTAACAGACTGCAATGTAGCATGGCTTGCCAAAAGACTCAGTTTGGGATTAATGGGTATTTGCTACATTTGAACAAGCAATTTATAATACAGATATAAGTGAGACTTGAAAAATCCTTGAGAAATGTTTAACTTAGACTGATAATGCTCAAAATCCAACCTGGATGGAAAGTGTTCTTTAGACTGTTCTCTAGCAAGGTTGGTGATTATGATTGCATAGAAATGAAAACACTTTTCAGAAAATCTTGTCATGCCACTGTAGTTTGTTTCAGAAGGAAAGTGGACTGGGAAAATAACATATTCCAATAATGTCCTTATTTAGTGTTTCTGTTGATCAAAATATTCTAATGTTGTACTCTGCAGTTGAAAAATATTTCAAAAACATTTTTAGAGAATTAATATTTACATGCACTTATTAATAATGTTTGTTGGGATTATTTTTTTGTTGTTGTTCCACTTTTCATTTTGCCCCTGCAATATGAAAATGCTCCAGAAACGTTCCAGGAAAAAAAAAAAGCTGGCATTCTATTTTTTAATTCCCCAATGCCTTTGCATGTGAAAACGTGTTTTAATATGCACGAAAAAGGTTACATACATGCAGAAGGCTTTCTATTTGCCAACAAACTTTGTAGGCCATTGAAAATGGAGGCTATAGATGCATCTGAGCTATCCTGGGAAAGAGAAGAATCGCTACCATATACTAATTTATTTTTCACTGTCACTGAATGAAGTATAGAATCAGAATGTCACACTTCTGAATGTATATTCATACTTAGTAATCCTACGAAGAAAGGACTCTCCCATACTGTACAGAATATGACTGACTCTACCATCTGTGGTTTTCTTAAAATGCCACCTCCTCACAAAAAATAGGCCTGCTATTGCAAATGCCACCTGTCATCAGCTAGTGCACGTCAAGAGTGTTCGGTGCCCGAGTGTCAGAACATAACGCAGCCTTGGGATCTCTGGTTCCATGCAGCCCCAGCAGCACAGTATCTGTGCTCCTGCTGAGTGGCACTGGAGGCCCACCAGGAAGCAAAGGTAGGCACTGCATGTGCAAGTACAAGTCAAAAAGAGATGTTACAAGGTCTTTCTTCCTTTTTGACTAAAGGAAAAGATATGAGGGAAGAAGAATCAGCTAGACTGTTCTCTCTCAGCTCTTGGATGTTTGAGTACCAGAGCAGTGAAGTAGATGTGTTTCTTCACACAGGTGAGCCAAGATGGGAAAGCTTTGTTGGATGTCTTACAGCGTCCCTTGAGCCCTGGGAACTCTGAATCCCTCACTGCTACTGCAAATTACTCCAAGGCTGTTCACCAGGTGTTGGATGTGGTACATGAAGTCCTGCATCACCAGCGGCGCCTAGAGAGCATCTGGCAACACCGAAAGGTCCGGCTACATCAGAGGCTGCAACTCTGCGTTTTCCAGCAGGATGTTCAACAGGTAATGCCATTACTAAAGGAGGTAAAGAATGGTCTTTTATTTGCAGACATAAAGATTGTTTGGTGCCTTATCTGGAGGATATTGTCACAACCAAGATTTCGTGCGCAGCTTTGCCTGTGCTGGAACCAGGCTGAAATACTAATGCACCTTTCAGTATCTCTCAGTTTCACATTGAAGTCATCAGTCAGTCCACTGATTATTGATCAATCCATTCCCCAAGGGAATGTGACACTCTTTTCAGTGGTTAATTTGTCACAAGTGAGCAATTAGCTGTAGGTACTCTGCTGTTTTTGAGAAAACAGCGTTTACTAGAAAAAGAAGGATTTCAAGTGTAAAAAGCAATCGAACCATGGTATATTTCATCTTCTTGTGTGGAGGCAATACAGATACAGACCTTTCAGTGGCGATGCTTAGGTGATCTTTACATTATTACCATTTGTGGAGGGCAGGTACCTGTACTATGAGTTTGCTGGCTCAAATGAACTACACACCCCAATGTACGTAGCCCACCTCACAGAAACGGAGTTCATACCGTACAGGCTTGCCTCTTAGAATTCAGGCTCCAGGGAAATAAAATTTCTGTCAAAAAGAAATCCTTTTGAGTACAATCACAACAGTGTAACTGATAGTAAGAATGAGATGCCATTTTCATAGCTGCTAAATATGCAAACACAATCAACAGATGTTACAGGACTCTGCTCATTCCTCAGGGTGTGGTTTGTTTATGGGCCCCTGTACAGCCTGAAACAGATGTTGGTGGCAATATGGTCCTTGCTTTAAATGAAGAGGCTGAATGCTCTAATCGTGTTTATGGAGCATTCTAATGTCCCTGGGGTTCTTTATGTCAGTGCCTTCCTCCCAGTGAAACATGAGGTGGAGATGGAGCGACAAAGCTGTCACAGGCAAAATAGATGTGAACCAGCAAGGAAGGGGGACAGGCCACTTGTATGCAACATGTGTACATTTGTGGTCCTGTTAGTGCCATAGTTAAAGTGCACCAGCACAGACAGAACTGTGGCTGTAGATATCCTTCACAAATACGTGTGACCATTTCTTTGGCAGACTTGAGAAGTTTGCTAAAATTTATACCTGCTCATTTTTTCCCATGAAACCGCACAAGTATTCATGCCATATATATAATTAAAACTGAGATTTAATGTAACAGATGCTTAATTTAAGCAACTTCACTTTCATTATGTACCAGCAAACGTACTGCATGGTAATGAAATTCATAAGCCATATATTAAATAGAGCACATACTTGGAATTCAGCTAGAATGCTCTGCAAACTTTCTCAACTTTGATATATTATCTTAATACAATTTTGGGGTTAAAATCTTAAAAACCAAGGCATTGTAAATTCTGGTATTTTTACATTTTATCCAACTGCGGTATATAATGTCCATAGGTATCCATATTAGCTATGTATTCTTCATCCGCTAGGGTTACTTACACTTTCGTTCAATACGTCCACTCCAAAGCTTTCTTTTCCATCTTTTGAAATCAGTAGCAGTGCTTAAGAGGTGCATTCAAGAAACACATTCAGACTTCTACTTCCTGCTTAATGCAGGGCAACGAGACTGTCACTGGTTTTCAAAAAGTACAGGTCTTTTGTGTGTAATCTGACTTCTGGTGAGGGGGGGGAAACAAGCAGTAAGAGTTGCTGGATTCCAATCGATTTAGAAAGCATCACTCTGTGTGAGTTCTGTTGGCAGCAATCTTTCCAAATTTTTCTCTTAATGGGTAGTTATTATCTGGGAAACAACAGCTTAATGACAGACGTGCTTCTGTCCCAGCACACACTTCCATCCCTTTGTCCTACTTAGAAAGTAGAGAGGAAGAGATGAATCATTCTGTTCACTAAACATCTGTACTATTCAAAATGAATGCTTTGTAACTCATAAGTGAAATTAGCAGCTAAACAGAAATATGAAGTGTAGATTCCATGAGGAGGAGGAAGATCTCTGAGCATGCTTTTTGGTTTGTGTTTTTTTTTGTTTTTTTTTTTTTTGCTTGTTGATTTGATTTTGTTTTGAAAGTAATCACCTCCTATGTATCTGTCGTGCAGTTCTTATTATGCTTGCTTTTTTAAATAGCTATCAGCTGGCAGGTGAAGCTGTCTACTAGTAAGTTGTCTGCTAGCCAAAGTAACATCTGCCTTATCAATATTTAATAACTTTTAACTAGCTTCTTCCTGGTTCAAATCAAAAAAGGTATGTGGGAGAACAAATCCTGAAAAGAGAGGCCTGAATTTAATAGAAATTGCTGTCTTCTAGACTGGCAGTGATACAGTGTAGTTTCTCAAAGGAAGAGTTCCTCTTTCCTTTCCACCCATCTTCAAATTTAAGCTTACCACTGTGCATGTCCCATGGTTCACCCTCTCCAGGGTTGGCTAATGAAGTGAAAAATTCAGGTGGAAGATGATCTGTCAGACCTTACACTCACTCAACTTCTTCATCTCTACCTTTCTCTTCATGTCAGCTGTTCTGCATCAATCTTGTCCTAAAAGCAGATGTGAACAGGAACTAGATTTGTTATGTTTCATGCTTCTAGTACAGATTCCAGGATTATTTTGCATGTTCTTGCTCTATGCTTAACTGCATTAATAGTTTTTAGTAAAGACAGATCTCTGAGAATGGATCCTTTTGGATCCTGAGAGATCAATTATTTTTCATTTAACTACTCTAATTAGACTTGACAGAAGGTTCAAATACTTAGTCATGCAATGTCAAGTTTCCATAAGTTTTGCGAAACTGGGTAGCAGGATGAAAGTTTTATGTCGTCCAGGTGTGTCCTTTGGACTGGATTAAAGGGTTATTCTGTGTTAGACAGGGCTTTTTCACTTCATTCTTGATATCTTCTACAATATTTGCAAGGCCAGAGTACACACTGCATGCATTGCTAGCAGGTCAGGGCAGTGTTCTGAGATAATCTCCCACTGACAAGGAAATCCTTTTGACTGTAATTTGGTTTCAGTTTGAACTGCACAAAACCTGAAAACATTGAAAATGATAAATTAAAAGAAACAAAAGTAACTCCTATTTTGAGAAAGAATGTATCTGTACAGTCAAGTTGTAACCAAAATAGAAGTTGTGGTATAGAAAAAAAGTTTAAACAAACACTGTGGATTGCCAAGTTACAAGTATAAGAAATGTTATGCTATAAAATGTCATTAAAATAATCACTACCTCACACCATCAGACATTTTCCAAGATTATTTGCTGTTAAATCTATATGTAAATACAATGATATCAGTTTGCACATGTGAACAAAGGTAAATACTGGTGTACTAAGAACTATGAGTTATGAACATATAGCATTTTAAAGAAGGGAAGAAAATAAATGGAGTGAAACTGCATTTGCAGCCTTCACAGGAAATGGAGCACCATTCACACAATAGAAATAGCAGATTAGACAATTTGTGAGCTGTTATGAGGCTCTACGCAGGCATAAACTGACAAGGAACTCTTTTAACACCAGAAGTATTTAGGATCATTATAAAAAGAAATGTTGGATTGCCAACTGTGTAAAATACTTCATTGCTTCTCTTGTTTTTCAGAAGTTCTCTATCATTTCAGATAGGGAAGAGCTGTGCTGTTTGATCCCTTAACACAGCTGTGGGAGGAGGTGCTGAGATTCTGTCTTACAAGGGAGGAAAAAAATCCCTTTGACATTCATACTGTTATTCTGTAATTGCTGCAGATGCTTTAGCCCATTTATGGTAGCTTTTTCTTTTTGTCCCCCTCTGTTCTGGGTCTTCTGCTTCTCCAGACTACTTACCAGCAAATTTACACCATTTCAATTTCTGTTGAAAATTGAAATTGTTCTAATGTTGTCTCCAATTTTGCCTGCTTTGCCCTGTTACATCTTGATTTACCCTGTCTGCCTTGGCATGTGTCTCTCCACTTTAATATGTTCCCTTTGCACTCTTGAACACCAACAGTGTAAAATAGCAAGGCACAACGAGTGTTGTACCATAAGCAGATGTTATTGAACAGCCTTAGAAATAACTGTAGTAAGTTTATAGCATTGTTCTTCACTCCATTGCCTTCCCCTATCCCCTTGGTTTAATATAGGCAAGAATTTTGTCTGAATTCTCTCACTTCATAAACTCATTCAAATGAAGCTGTAAAGCCCAAAGCATACCTATTAAAGTAGAAGAAAAATGGAGACCTATCAGATGCATTATTGAAATGGTCTGTGCATGCCTTGAAGTTGGTATTTTAAGGCACTTTGATGGTGGAATAGTCAAACTGCTGCTCTTATTCTGCAGGCGTCGTTCCTTTTTGTGGAAGTTCTTGGTCTTTCCACCCATCTGTGTATGCACAGACACCAACACCCTGCCTGACACAGCCAACCTTATTCTCTACAGATTCACATTCTACAGACTCACGTGTTTCTCACATTGCCGGTGCTGCTTCCTTCTTGCTTCACTTTGGTTGTGATGATTACCTGTAAAGGAGGAGCTGGAAAATAGGTGGATGTAGAGGTCCTCTCTGTACTGGTGTTGTTTGGCTTTGTACAATGTCTTGATTTAGCTGGGGTGGTTCTGCATGGAAAAAGGAGACATACACCTCATGCCAGGTGAAGACTCGCAGTAAGCCACAGGATGTCCACCACTAATAAACCCTTATTAGCAAGTGGGTACCAGTACACTAAGAAAGCTAGGACTGTTGCCATACCAGTTGTAGTGATGTGTCAAAGCCCTTTTGTTATTAAAGAAGGTCAAGCTAGACCAGAATCAGGTTCATCTGGGTTTCTCTAAATTTGTAGATCTGTGTCCTGTTGGCCTCATGCCCAGAGACATTAATGAGCATAGCTTTGGTTTCCTTGTGTGGTTATCTGCCTCTGGTGATGGATAAAAAGGCCATGTGGCCACACTGATATCATTACATTTACCAGCTACCATTGTTGTGGGAGACTGCAAAGTATTGCAGAGGAAAGGCTGTCTCTCTTCATAACCAAGCACTTTAACTTGTAACATGTCTGGCTTTTACTGGCCGAGAAAACAGATCATTCCCTGTTCCTGCCCTGCTTCACTTGTATGGAGAAAAATGTCCTGCCAACATCTATCTGCCTCCATACACTGTCCAAAAACACTGAATACTTCATGTGATGTGTGTGATCTGCATAGTCCATTTGCAGAAGAATGCTGGGATGTTTGTGGCACAGTTCATGATTCATTTAGCTTTCACACAAGATTTTAGAGGATTAGGTCTGTACATCCCCCACATATGCATGTGGACAATCAGTTGTTTTGATCACTTCAAGGCAATGACTTCTCCAAAATTCTGTAGTTTTCTATCACAGTTTGTCACAGTTTGTTTCAAAGGAAGAAATCAGACTATATGTCTCCTTTTATGCTTTGTTAACAATAAGTACCTTCACTGAGCCTTGTAAAACAATAGATTTATTTGTAAACAAGAGCAAAGTAAAAAGAACATTAGAGTCAAGTCAAGATTATATTTACTGCCATATGACTTCAGCTACAGCACCCTGCAAAAACACGTCACTGCTCTCTGCGCCATCTGAGCAGATTTAGCTTGTAAATTACTACCACTGACAGATAAATAATTAAAACATTAGAAGCATCCTAGAGAATTTTCACAGCCCCTTTGGTAAATTTATCAACTAATGAAATGCACTTAGTTTGTCATTCAAATGTTTGAATTGTCAAAGCATTACTGCCATACTTTCTCTGAGCTTACAAGGTATATGTGATCTTACCATCCATATGGTTGCAGTGGTACCTGATGGTGAGGAAAGGTTGAACTCTGGTTGTACTGTACCAAAGAATTAATGAAAAAAGGAACTCAGGAGTCAATACTGGTAAAACTACCTGGCAACCTTGTCCCAGTGGGAAGTGACAGAAGAAAATAATCTTTTGTCACCCGAGACCAAGAGATAAATAAATAACACTGCTTTTACAAACCTTGCCCTTCCAGATAATGGTTGAGGCCAAAGTGTCCACACCTAGTTTATTATCTAATATAAATATCTCATCACAGAATTTGGTAGATCACAGTAAAACTTTTACCTACATATCTCTAAATGGCTAACTTAATAAGATGTGCACATGCTTACAAATCCACATTATATCCTTAACGGCCTCTTTATTGGTGCTTGTCTGGTGTATTATTTATGCCATAAATGACAGTAAGTCTGTAGTAAAATGATTTTTGTTTGTTTGTTTCCATCCCCTTTTTGTCACAGACCATGCAATAAAATATCTTGGCAACTGCTTCCCTAGAGCAATTTTCATTCCATTCTTTTGTTCCTGCCAAAGGAACTGGCACCTTTTCAGGCTGTATGAGTGCAAGTCCAGGCAATGAAGAGGTTTGTGGCCCCACTCATCTTCTGAAGAGGGCTGACAAGTAACCAACGCTGTCACTGACTTGAAAGTGAAGTGGTACTGATTAGTATCCTGCAGATCCTATGAAATGAACTAATAATAACATGGCCATTTAAATAACACAAGGCTTTGTGTTTCTGTCCTGGTAGTCACACTTGTACCCTCTAACCAGTGATCAGTGTCTCATGTAAGAACAACTCAGATGTCTTAAGAAAGCAGCCCAAGAAGTTAATTTCTTTAAATACTTCAAACTCACATGAGAGAGCAAGCTGTGTTCTGAACTTCTGACAACATTTATAACAGTATCATATATATCAGTATTATACTTTTTGTGCCAAAAGTTTTTACAAAGAAATATGGGTTTAAGCAATTACATTTTCATTTAATGATATTTTTTTCAGGAAATTCCTTAAGGCTTGTTGATTAACAGTACTGTATCCTCTGCAAAATTTGATTTAAAGTGTAACTTGAAATTATCTGGAATCAACCTTTTATCTTTCTTACTCTATATAGTTATTAAGCCAAGTAGACAATTGTTCTTTGTGCTTTTGAGGAGTCACTGATTAAAAAATAATAATGATCACTTTTTAATTTCTACACAGAGCAGAAGCACTAGGGATATCAAACTTCAGGGGCCAGCTTCAGTTACTAACTGAAGTTTACTTAGTATTGATGTAAGAGCAGTGCAAGAACACTTTGATGAGCTCCACAGCTGTCTTGGGAAATAGGATCTGAAGAAATCTGAACCAGCCAGCTTGATCTCTGAACCTACTTAAGTGAGAAGAGGAACAGAAAAAAAATAATCCTTTGTGCCCCCTAAACTGTTTTTCTTGTTTAGGATACTGTCTGTCCTTTAAGACACGGTCCTTACAGATGGTCTGTTTTGCTGCTTTCTGAACTGGAAAAGTTTGGATTCTTACTAAGAGTTTAGGAATCTCTAAGAAGGCCTTCCAGAAACTCTTGAAAATCCTGCTGACTCCTCCAGGCTTTGAATCTACCTCATAGCGAAAGGAGAGGATGCAACATGTTGTATGAACAAATGGAAAAGATGATATAATAATACAGTTACCTCTCAGGAGGTAGAGGCAGCTCTCCGTGGTCTGGATTTATCCTGCCTGTCTTTAAGAACGTAACTGAATCATCCAAGTCAGGAGCCTAATGCATAGTCTCCTTTTATAGTCAGTGGAGAGACACTGGCATCTTCAGGGAATGACTCAGTCTGTCTAAGATCTGAATTGTACTGTGGATACTCTTTCTGTCAGGGGAAATAATAAGAAAGTAGGCTCTCCAGGGAGGTCCTTCAGTTTGATATTACCTGGTGTTGGGTGAGATGAAATAGGATGCAGGAGACCAATCCTGTGTGGTGCTGAGCACTTCTAGCCACCATGCCAGGCCATTCAGTGCCTGTCTGATCCAGGGTTCACTCTGTAGCAAACTTGAGAAGTCAGTCCTAGGGAAAGTGCTAAAATTTGCTGTTGTTATGCTCGAGCAGAATCATCCGCCTTATATAGCATATCCTCGTTGTTTAGTTCTATACCCAGATTGTTTGCATGTCAGCATCCCTGAAAATACGATGTTTAGTTTATTGTTTTTGAAAGGCATCATTGGCTCCCATTGTCATGGCAAAAGGGGGGGAAAGAATCAGGCTCGTCTGTTACTGATTAGGCCTACAAAAATAGTAGGGCTGCAATGGTGAAGGAAGAAAAATAATTTTCTCCAGAAATATATATATATTTTTGAAAGCAATTGCTAGAATGAGTCATTGTCACTAAGGGTACAGAGAAAAAATAAGGTCTCTGAATAAACATAAGCTGGAATGCTAGAAGGCTTTTCCTCCTGCAACTTTAAGAAGTAACAATAACAGTAGTACTTCTTGCTTGTTGTGGTTTCTTTCATCTCAGGATTATGGGTCTTCTGAAAGGTTGATGCTAAGCGACTTGCCAAAGGTCACTGAAACCTTCATGGCCAGAACTCCTCATGTCAGGATGTCTGATTCACAAATCCTTGCTCTAAACCTTCAAAGTCATTGCTAGTTCAGTTTTACCCCTGAAGAGAATGTCTTACAGGATTTATTTGGACTATGTAAAAATGAAATATGGGTCTGTTATGCTAAGAAATAAATATGCTATTTTGGGCATTGGTTTAGGAGTCTAAAATAGTCTTTCTTTTCTACTCCATTTGTTTCCCGTGATCTTTCCTTCCAATTACCTCCTCACATGATCTCCCAGCCTTTTCATGATTCTGCCTGTCACTCAGTGATCAATCCTCTTTCATATTGCTTTTGACTGATGGCCAACAAAAGGTATTTTCATTAAAGTGAGAAAACAACTAGCCAGACAACAAAGAGGATAATGATAGCTAGTTGCTGAAGTATAACTATAACGATTTCACGGTGTTTTCCTGCATGGGGCAGCTGCTCAGCCAGCTGGTTACTTTCTGCCTCTGGCAATGACCTGCGCTCACAATTTGAGATTATTATGTCTTACTGTGTAGCGAGGCCCAATTTAGGTTGAGCTGATCTGGCACCATGACCTGTTTATGCTAGCTGTTCCTCTCCAGGCCAGTCATTCCCACTACCTCTCACTTCTAGCAGCTCTACCTCAACCCGTGTCACAAACTGCTTTTTCTAGCTCTGCTCCATATAACTGTGCTCTGTGCTTCTGTTGGCTGTACCTTAAGTAGCGTCCCTACCCAAACAACTTGATTGAAAGGTTCTGGTATTTCTGTCCTTGGAAGTCAGTTTGTGTACCATCTAAGTCTGAACACAATGCTTTAGCTCACAGGAGACTTTTAAGCAACTACTTTTGTTTCATATTCCTCACAGGGAGCTCTTACAACAAAGCCTCTTGTTTGCTTTTTAAAGTTGTAATCTTTGGATTGCAGTTCTGGAAGCTATTGCCTAGGCTGGGGTGACCCCCAGGCACATTTTAGAACTGGTAGGCCCAAACTCCTGTATACTATTACAAATATAAACTTTCTTTTATGCTATGATTCCCTTTTTAAAAAAAATGTCCTTCAAACATAAAAACCATGTAAAACAAACATATTTCATGCCTGTCCACTGGTCTTTTATATTTCTCCTCCTGTTGGTCTGACAGTTCTTTACTTGTTTCTTCTTCCTGCCTTTTGGAGTTTTTTGGATGGGGGACATGTGTCGAGGGATGGAGAAAATTACTTTTATTTTTGGCTTCAGCCACAAAAAGCATTTTGACCTTGAGATAGTTTCCTTCCCAAACCAGCATGAAAAGTTAGGGAAAAAAAAATCACAAAACAAAAACAAATCAATAATCACTTCTTTTCTTTTTTTTTTCTTTTTTTTTTTTTCCCTTTTTTTTTTTCTCTATAACAAAAGGTAATTTTTAAAAAATCAGAATGTATTTGGGGTGTTGCTTTTGCTTGCTTGCTAGCCTCCTCAGGTTTTTTAAAGTGTTATGTGGTGTCAGGAAACAAGAAGAACAGTAAGTTCAGGATGAGGGGAGAGGGGATGCTATATGCTGGGAGACACAACCCACACCTCAAAAAAAAAAAAAAAAAAAAAAAAAAGGAATGAGTTTTTTTCACAGAAAACTTCACGTGTGAGGAAAGTGATTTTTTCATTAAATGAGATGCTCATGGGAAGTCCCCAACCACTTCTGGGCCTTGCTCTGCCCATGACTCACACATCTGGAGTCCTTCAAGTGTCTTTTCTCTCCTGAACAGTTCAAGGTTGTTCCTTGCTGAAAGAGCTTTTCATAAGTCTCATCCTGCTTGCACATAAATCTTAGTTTATTTTTGCATCATCTCAACCAGTCTGCCAGGGGACTTAGGGCTCAGCATCCATTTGTTTGCCTCCCCACAAACAGCTCCTCATTGCTGTTATCCGCAGCCTCCTTTGATCAGTCTGTAAGGTCGTTGGCCCTTCACCCTTCAAAACCCTCGTAAGATCAGTTTCTGCAGTGACCTTTGGAAGAAATCAGCCATATGATTATGGGTAGGTTACACAGCAATGCAAATGTCCTGAGCTTTTTATTTTCAGTTCTGTTGTGTCTTTCACACTGAGTGTTTGGCTCAGCATGGGGCCTGTATGCCACATGCCAAACTTCTCACACATCTCAGCAACTCAGCCCTTTCCCCGCTTATTTGCAGCACTGAGCTGTGACTTCTCTGTTCAGGGAGACCATGTGTCATATGCAGCTGGTTGGCCTGAGCAGTGACTGACCGACAGGCAGTGTGAGCAGAAGGGATGCTGTGGTGCCAGTGTGAGTCCCTGAGCGGGACCCTGTGGTAGAAAAGCCCTGCTGGGAGGCCAACCCCCAAAGGCAGCCTTGTGCTGCCGTCCTGTCTACCCTGGGCACAGCCTGATGCACAGAATATCTCAAACTGGGAGATAAAACATTTGAGGAGTTAGGTTAATTGTTTAAAAGACAAACAAGTGATGTTAGAAAAGTCTCTGATAGTTGGGAACTGCCAGGATGGAGAAGAGCCACTCCTGGCATTCAGGGCGCTTCTTATTTGTACTCAGGTTTTGCCTCAAGTTTCAAACCAGGTCAGAGCCCCATGGAGGAAAGGTGTTTTCCAATGTGGTGGCACAAAACCCAGCCCCATGGGGCTCTGACCCTGGCAAGGGTGTTTGAGGCTGCTGCAGTGCTGTACCATTTTGCATAGTTTTTCTGTTACTGAGACAACACTACGTACCAAGACCCATTTATCCCAGTTGGAGGTTGTTCTCATACTAAACTTGTCTGTGCTGGGATTATAAGCCTGGTTAAATGAAGATGATTAAATCGTCTGCTCCCAACAGTAACCTAAGCAGAACTTTATTTAATATTCTGGTCGATCAGCAGTTTTCTCTACGGCGAAGCAGACAACTCAGCACAGTGAGGGTTGTCAACATTAGGCCTGGAGCATAGTGCTTGTATTAAAGACTGCTCTGTCGTGAAGTTCATCTTTGCTTTATCAGTCCTTTCTATTTGTTCATTGGCTTTAAACATCTTATTTAGTAACAGTTCAGGTGGGTTGATACTATCAAGCTGTCGATGGTACCATCTTAATCCATGTCTAAATTCACAGTGCAGTCCAGGTTAGTAGCAGGTCCAGACAGTGTCCCAGAGCACCAAAATTAGAAGCCAGTCATGTAGGTAGTTCCTTTCCTACAGAGTAAATGAGGAGTTGTTACCCAAGGTAGGTGCCTAACCCTGCTTGCCATTACACTATTCCACTTCTGCCTACGCTAACTGTTATGCTCTGGTTACAGCTGAAAAACATGTAGTAAATATGTCCTCCAGTAGTTTTGTTTCCTCTCTTAAAGCCTTTAGGCACATTTGTCACTGACAGAGTTAAAATCAACTGCTCTATTTACATACTCGAGGTTAATGTACTTTTCTAAAGAGTTCATGACACTCCTTTGGTCCCTCCTGTGTATGTGCTGTATTTCTTTAGGGACATTTTACATTTTGGACAGTCCCACTGAGAAAAAAAAAAAAAAAAAAAACAAATTAAGTGAATATATGCAAGGAATCTACTTTGCAAGCCATAGTGGGCTACTCTTAAAAATGATAATAATAATAAAATTAATAATCTCTTCAGGATCAGATGCTTTCCCTCACAAACATGAAAATCAGCACTGGGCAATTAGCTGTGATGTTAGCAGTTAATAATAACTTCTGTCAACACCTTGGAGGTCTAAATCATAACTGCCTATCAAAAATCCAAATCAGCTGGGTCCTGCAGGTGTCTCTATTTACTATCAGGACTGCAAGTGCTGATTTTCTGTTCTGCTCTGATGCCAGAGAGGTCACATACGAGTTACTGGAGGGGGGGTATTACTGAGGAATTGAAAAAGGCCCTAGTATGGTTGTAGCATAGTCTGAGCACTGTTAACTGTTTCTTTAGAGCTCTCTCTCCTGTGGATCAGCTGGCTCTCTGGCTCTTTGGGGGATGATGTGCAGAAGGACTTGAGCTTCTGGCACTGTGTCTATGCCATTAGGGTTTGTGATCATCATGAGACCTATGATTTCTCTGTCTGTGTTGTTGGTTCTTATTTAGGCTCCAGGAATCTGCACTTGCAGCAATAACTGAGCTCAGTCCTTTTGCTTCTGGGATGTCCTAATCCTACTTCAGAGCATGTGAGGAGGACCCTGGGTTTGGGCCAGGTGTTTCTCTTCTTGAGAGAGCTCCAAACCGCATTCTAAAATGGTGGAAACAACAGCAATGGAGGATGAGAGATTGCTTGAGTAAAAAATTAACAACTTTTCAGATTGCCTTTGCTTCAATGTCTACTCTGCCTGGCACATTTTTCTTCCCATCCTCTTGAGCTGAGAGGGGCCCAGGGTGTTCTTTCAGGAAACTCTGACTATGTCTAAGCAAACAGCCTGAGGTCTGAGGGAGCCAGACCTAAGAGTGTAGCTGGGCCCAACCTTGGCTGACCTGGTGGTTGTGCCCTGAAAAACTGGTCTGAGAGGGCAAATGTGGGACGGGAAATGGGGACCTGGGGAAAGTGAAGTAGCCACTAAGCCTTAGGAGGAGTGAAATCTGTTCAAACTAGTGCTACAAACAGCAACAACCAAAACCTTCTAGCTGCTCTAGGTAAGAAAATATTTCTGTATTTCTGCATATTACCCTTGATAGGAGATTGACATCAATTAGTTGTATTGCTAATTCATCGTGCTACAGTTAAGTGCCAGGTATGTTTCCTAAGCATTGGAGAAACGGCTCACCAACAGCAACACCAGCAGCGTAATTGCAAAAGAAAAAAATCTACCCACAAGCCTTGAGAAGTCTCATGCAGAGCACAGCAGCATCTTTCTGTGCTGATGCAGAGCACATTTTCTGTGTCTTGTACAGAAGGAACATGCACAAATGTCGTTATTTATAGCTTCTCCACCCCCACACAGCTTTGAAAACTTGCTGTAAAAGAAGTTAGCATTTAAAGAATACAACAGAGGGTTTTTTTTAACCTGATGATTTTTTTTTTCCTTTTTTTATTTCCTTAAAAACAATATTCTGGGAACATTAGAAACAAGCCAGGCATCAAGGAAGAAACATTAGTTCTTCGTTTGTCTGTCTATTGTTCTCTTACTTGGAATGTTTTTAGAGAGGCAGTTTCCAAATTTTATCAAGTAAAACATTTGATCAAGAAAATGAAAGATAAGTGGGATGCATTTGATGAATGGGAGCCTTACCAAAGGAAAGCAGCATTAAGTTGAAGGAAACCCTTCCTCATGGTAAGAGAAGCATATGTGTTCACACTCCCTTGTGGAGAGCTTGTAGCCTAGATGACCACATTCAGTGAAAGAGCAAGTTGAGGCTGCATGACCTCCGTCACTGCTCAGAGGAAATGGGCAAGTACTGTACTCAAAATGCCCAGCCTACACCCAACCAACTCTGCCAAAGCCCTGAATTAAATGTGCTGTTCCCAAGAGACACATGACTAAATGCTGCATCTCCCTAATTACCAGGGCTGGGATCAGCTCTCTCCTTTACGTGAAGTGAAGGTGGATGGTGCCAGAACACATCACATTCTCACTTATCCAAACACTTGTCAGTTTTAAACCATCAGAATATGGTTATAGATGTGAAAGGCTTGGGTGAAGAACTGTACAAGTACAAAATGGCAATCTGTAGAAAGCAGTGACAGTTATTTTTGCCATGTAAGTCTGTGAAAAGGTAAGGAGTTAAGTTGGAGCTGCTTCCCCTCCTGAAGTGAGCAGCCCTCTTCCTCCATGGGAGGGCAGCATACATGGAGCAGGCAAGAATATTTTTGACTGTTGTACAGTTCTACGCTCATCTCAAGTCTCTTGGAGTGAGATAGGGGTGGAAATGGAAGAACAACACCCTTGCAAGGCCTGAAGCAGCAGGGAATGAGACTGCTAGAAAAGATAACAGTCTTGTTGGTGCTCAGGCCACAGCACTGCAGGAGATATTTAGGATGTCTTCACTTAGTCATGCTGTTAACTTTTGAACCCTTTTACAACTAATTCTTTTTGCACACTTGTGCATTAGAAGCTGCTAAGAAGAAGACAGCCAGGGAGAGTTTTTCTGGAGTGATTTCCAGTGCAGGAGATGTTGATGAACAAGGGATTGTGTTGCAGGGACAGACATGGCTGGCCAAACTCTTACGGTCCTGCTTCCAGATGGGTTTGTAAACATAGGGTAGCTATGGGTGTTGGAAGCAGTGAGGAGTCTGGAGTCTCCGCGTGTATTTTCACTTATTGAGGACGTTCTGGTACCTATTTGTCTCTTTTATATTTGTTGTCCCATATTTCAGTAGTTGTATAATTTACTGAAGTACATTCATTAGTATCAGCTGTGCTATGCAAGGCTGTCACTACTATAAAGAGCAAAACATGGATGTCCTGCTTTTGGCAAAACAGTATTTTATTTTTTTAACCACTGAGGTTATATTTTGTTGTTAAAATGAGAAACTGTGCAGAGGTGAACCTTTCACATAGTGTCCAGGAAACTCATAAAAACACCTACGATCTGATTTCATGGGGACTTGTTTTTCTGGTTGAATGTAGACAAGGGAATAGAAGAAGTTTTTTTAATGTTGTAATTGGCTCTGCATTTAATCCTCCTTGTTAATTTAGTTGCTCTATGCAGCAGAATAATACTGATAGGTCTGTAAGGTTGCTTTTCCTTCCAAGGGTAAAAGGGACTGCATGGCTTTTCTTTTTGAAAAGACCTCTTTAATTATGTGGTGGTATTTGGAATAACTACAATTAGAGGAGAAAAGCAGGGAGTGATTAAAAAATCATACTTAATAGCAGCTGCATTAGTTCTTTGGCTTTTGAAAGAGATGCAGGCATGGCTTGATACATATTTACCAGATGCTGTTGTGGTGAAAAGGAAGGGCAAAATGGAGATGACAAACTTCTGAGTGACTTCAGGAAAGGTTGTCTGTTGTATCATTTTGAGAGTGACCTTCATTGACAAAAGACTGAGGAAGTATCAAAATTTGTATTTGTTGTCCAGTCCTAACACCCAGTCCTAAGAGTATGTTAATCAGTGTAGCTCTGATGACTCAATTACACCTTCTCTACAAAAAGTTAAAAAAAAAAAAAAAAAAAAAAAAAAAAAAAACAACAAAAGAACAGAATCCCCAGACCTCAGATTGCTTCATTTGTGTGATAGCAGAATGCACCAATTAGGTCTCAAGCCAATTTGAAAGAAGTAACATGTATGACCACCTAAGATGAATCAAATAAAGACAAAGCTGGTTGGCTGGTACATTATTTTCTGAAGATGAATTAGTTATGGACATATAAATAGGTCAAGCTACGGTGTTTCAGATTTTATAGATATATGTTCAGCAATTAGGTATTTATACTGCAGTGAATTTGGAGCAATTTTCAGCTGATTTTATAGCCCTGCTTTCAAATTGATTGTCTGCTTATTTGTGTGTAGCAGCCATTATGTTGTTTGCTATTTATGATATTTTAGTGTGTTCAAGTATTGGAAAAGGTTTCTAGAATCCCAACCAGATTTAGAGCCACATATTGCTAGAGGCTGCAAAAACTTAAAATAAAGGCAGCTTTCACTCCAAACACTTTCTCTGTCAGCCTCACTTGTTTTGACTGTAAGTGTGGTTAATGTCATTTTACAAATGAGAATGGAGGCAGGGAAGTTGAGTCATTTGCTGAACTGCAGTGCTGGGCATTGAACCAAATTGCTTAAATTCCAGTCTACTTTTGATATGAAATCCTTGTTGCTTTTTGCTTATTTCTTAAAGCTCTCAAATGATTTGGCATGATTAGCCAAACAGAGTGAGCAGAGTAAGGCACTGTTCCCTTCCTCCACGACAAAACTCCATTAGCAGAGCTGTATCTGTACATTAGGAGTGCACTTATCCACATTAGCCTATATGCAGCTTGTAACATGCTGTCAGAGGAACTAAATTTGTTCAGAAGTTGCTAAATGGGACATAGAATGTGGGGTTGAAGTGTGTGTTTGGAGGCTTGGATTCTGCTGGATGAATAATTAGCCCCTGCCTATCTTTTACAAACATGGGGTCTTTATCAATATTTACTGAAGTCAGTTGAAATTTTGCTGAGGATTTTGGTGGGAGCAAGATCTAAGTTTTAGTGTCAGATTTAGATATTTCTGAATTTAAAAATAATGGCATGAGAGCCAAAATGATGGTTCCACTTTTAAAAATGAGGCATGATCAAACTTTATTTCTCTTCTTTAAAAAAAATGTTTTTTAAAGATACTGTATCACTAATGTAAAATTATAATGAAAGAGGTGGAAAAAAGGAGCTCTGTTTTAATTGGGATGGAGAAACCACAAGTGCAATGGCTGACTTTTGTTTAGGGTTTTATTATAAACCATTAATAATGGCAGGAAAAGCCAGAGGATAAGTTCCTTTGTATTTTGGTGTATTTTCTCAGCTAGACCTTTACTTGACATTACCCTGCTGTGACAGGGCCAGGGATAGGAGAGAAAAGAAATCTATTTTCAGCTATGATTTGGAATGCAACAAAGAAACTATGTTTTAATTGAAATCAGACTTGGTGTGCATTTTAGTCATTAAAGAGGATTAGGATATATTAAGTCTCCTTGAGTCGTTGTGGGTTTGGGAGAACTTTTTTTTTTTTTTTTTTTTTTTTTAATTTTCTTCTGATTCTTGGTGTTTGTTCTTTCTTTGCTGGTGCTGACACAAAATTCTCCTGGAGGGCCTGGTAGCAGACCAGGGGTTGGGCTGCCCATGCCAGCCTGCACGGAACGATGTTATCCAGGAGCAGATATAATTGCAGTGGATAGAAGTTGATAGTCACACAGTGGCTACCGCCTTCACAGAGATGCAGCGCTCCCCCTGGCAAATGTGTATATTTTATCCTCGGAGGCCTTTTCCTTTTACCTCCCAAGGAAGGAGTGGTTTGTGGGTATCCTGAGAACACATATACTTTGAATTGTATTGCTCATAAATCCACATATGCTGTGCAGTTTCTAGTACTTCTACTGTAAGAAAATGAGTTATCTTCTGCCACAACATTCTTTGTCATATCAGCAAATTCCAGCTCAGCCAGTAAGTGTTGTTAAATAGGCTTGTATGATTTTGAAGGGCTTTGACAGAAGAGATCAGATTTTGTTGCTGTGCAGTAGAACAAAACATTTACAATAATCTTTGGATATAAAGTCTCTATGAAAGCGCGATTTGAAACATGAACCCTTTAACTACACTTCCTGGTTACAAAATGCATGGTTGGCAAGGGCAGGGTTTTGAAATGGGGATTTCAGACAAACAAGGCCTTTGAGTTCCTGTTCATCATAGCACCTACTGAATAAGTAAAGATGATTTTTGATTCCTGAGTGGAGATGGCGAAAATACTTTAAAAACACAAGTTTTGAAGTGCCGTATAAATTCCTGGTATCCCACCAAAACTCTAATTATCCCAAAGTATCTCAACAGCAAGCAATAAAGTGTACATAGTGGCAACTTGATACAGTTTGGCTGTTTCTCACTGGCACGTTTAAGGCATGAGCCTAGTAGATTTTGGAGGCTTCATCCATGTGTTTAAAGTTAGGCAATGCTTATGCATCTGTTTGAAATGGGGCCTCATTTAAAGCAGGATAAATTGGGTGCACTTCATTGGAATTGCTTTGGAATTTATTACAACCCTGCTAAAGTTACCAAAGAGTTAATCTAAGCCCTTAAAGTTATGCTAGATTGGTACCATTTTAGCTGAGATCGAGATCTGACTCTTAACTCCTTAAAATGGAAAACGGTATCATTTATTTTCAGTTTTCAGAGTAACCCAGTTTGACTCACTATGGCAACAACAGTGGGACATAGAGTAACAAAGAGTAATCGTTCCCTCAGCCAAGGCACTTCTTCAACAGGTCATCTTGCTCAGGAGCAATAAAACCGTTCAGAACAGGTCTGGGTCAAATGCAGAAGTCAGGATGCCCCATCACTGCTACCACAGCACACTGCAGCTTATTCATGTGTGTTTAATCAGCAGCTTATGCTCCTCATCTCCTTCCTGTGTAGGAGCAGGGTAGGGTTCTACCATCAGTTATTTCACAGAATAACAGAATGCTTTGGGTTGGAAGGGGCCTTAAATATCGTCTAATTCCACCTCACCTGTTTTCCATGTGTTGTTTTTTTTGTTTGTTTGGTTGGTTTGGTTTGGTTTTTTTTGAGCCTCTTTGTTCTTCTCCAAGTCTCTCTCATTTCATCTTCATTCCTTGCTGCTAAAAGAAATATAATTTAAAAGAATGCAAAAACACAATTTTTCAACTAACTTCACCAACAGAAATGGTTCCTGAAAGAAAGTAACAGATTCACTACTCCTTTCACAGTTTGTATCACTGTAAAATAGGATCAGAGCATGAGGGTTTGCTAAGAATGAGTCATGGAATCATCTGCGTTGGAAAAGACATCCAAGATCAAGTCCAACCATAAACTTGACCTACTGCATCCCATCACTAAATAATGTCCCTTAGCACCATATCCACATGTCTCTTAAATGCTTCCAGGGATGGAGACTCGGTTGCTTCCCTGGGCCACTTGTTCCGATGCTTGATCACGCTCTGTGAAAAAATTCTTCCTAATATCTAATCTAAACCTCCCCTGGTGCAACCTGAAACCTTGAGTCCCACCACTCATCACCTGAGAAAAGAGACTGGATTTCAATGAGTTTTTAACTTAAAGTCAAATAAAGTTATGAGGTGCTTCTTAGTTTTCACTCTTACGAATTAGGAAAGATACCTATGGATAGAGTTTGCATTTTCTAAGAGCTGCATTGAGCTGTCTGCTCTTTAAAAATAGTGTCCAACTCTTTTTTTTTTTTTTTTTAATTTAAAAATCAAATTTAGCTTTTTAAGCTATTAAAAGAATTGACCTTAACTTCACTAATGCAATCATCTCACCATATTCCCATCATACAAATTAGCCTAGAGGAAGAACAATTATCATCCTAGAACTTTCTTTAATTATTCCCTGATTGCTTCTTCAACCTTCTTCCTTTAAAATCATTCTTCCACTTCTTTCTTGTCATCCTACTCTGTCTTCCTACTTTGTCTTGTAGAAACTATCACCATTCCCTGCAAATGGAGTGTCCAGTACATTTTTCCACAACCTCACCTGTGTGTTATTTATTTTGTCAGTATGCCACAGGACTTGACATAGGCAAGAGTTTTGCATCAGCAAAATGCACTATCGAGGGGCCTCTGGAAGAGTTTCTCTTCAGAACACGGGCTTCCTGATGCTGTGCTCAGATAAAACCTATACGAATTGTCACTCTTGTTCTTTCTGAAGTTACACAGATCATTCATAAAGGGACAGTTACAGCTATTCTTCCTCCAGGTAGCGTTTTGAATCTTGTGATTATCCAGCCATATAATGACTGTAATAGCTAGCACAGTCAGCCCGCTGTAATTGTGCTGGAATTTTATTTAATTTTCTTGGTGACCTGAGTTTGCTGTTTATTTTGTTGGGTGTGTAATTTTGCCCCTGAGGACAAAAGAGAGACAGGAAGTTCACATCATTATAGAAATAAAATAATGCTCCTACCACTTTTGATCTTAAATTAGGTGACATGTAGAAAGAGAGATTAGCACCGTGTTTTTAACATACGTGTGTATCCAGCAGCATTCCCACCAATAGATGTTGCTGACGTCAGATGTGCTTCTTGAACATTTGGTTTGTGTTCTCCTTCTGTTAAATAGGCTCTTAGGAAACAATTCATGATTTTGAGCCTAATGCTGTATAAACTTTTACTAGCTGGGAATTAAGCACAGTTATGAATCCCCATCCAGAAAAGAAATGGGGTCCCTTTCTCGTCTCCCAGCCTCGCATGCACTCTTTCTGGAGTCCTTTGGAAGCTACGAAGGCACGTAAGAGTAAACAGAGTAACTCTATTATACCCTGTTGGCATCTTTTGGATTGGGTGGATTAACAGCAGAAACAAAGCTACCCCAATCCACTCTCCAAGAGCAATGGGGTCAGTAAAGTCTGGGATGTGCATCTGCCATGGAAGGAGATAAAGTACCATAGTATTCTCCAGCCTTCTAAGATATCTGTGAGTTATAAAGTTTCCTAGGTGATTCTGGTGGCATGATTGGAGATGCCTTAGGCTTGGAACTCAGCATGTTTTCATTAACATAGTATTGTTGTCTGATGGACAGTGGCCTGGACTGGAAAACACCCTCCGACCAGGAAGTGTCCCCACAGTGGTTAGCCTGAATGTACATTGCAGTCATGCAGGATTCGGCTTTACTCTGCTAGAAGCTGCAAAGCAGGAGGGAGGTCCTGGCCCCTGCTTCAGGCAGCTTTCAGAGTAGTAGTAGTACAGTAGTAAATGCATAATGAAAAGAGCGTTGACATATACTGGAGTTGCAGAGTATTTTTTGTTTCAAGAAACGCCCCAGATGATGGACCTGTCTGGAGTGCAGGATTGTAATGCCAGCCAATTCATGACCTACAGCCTTTTTCTAGCCGTTTTAAGAAAAAAATAGCTTGGCAATAAAGGATAGTTATGAAATTTGAAGATGTAATTTGGAAAACACTCTTAACTGCCTTTTTAACAGCATCTTCAAGCTGTTTAAGTTTTTAAGGAGTAATTAAATTATTTGAACTAAGCCACCATAAATTCAATGGCTAACTGTATCTCAGGATATAAATTTTCAGCAGTAGAGTAAGTTAAAAAGTCCATGCTTTCAATTAAAATGTTAATGTTTATCTTGAATTATTACACAGTTATGCTGCTTCTAAAAATGTTTCCTTTTTTCCGCATAAGGGAGAAAGTCTCCAAACCCACTGACAGGTAAATGTTTAAAAGAGCTGGTGATTTCAGGTTTATGACCTTTCGGAGCTGTTCCTGTGTTTGCTGTAGATAATTGCTCAACATTTCTCATTGTTTTCTCTGGAAGTAAGTGCTGCTGTACCTGTCTTATTCTTGTACCTGATTTATGTTCTTGTTGTAGCTTTGCTCTGTTATTCCATATCACAGCTCCTCATTTAGTGCAAACTTTCCGTGCCTCATAGGATGGAAGCAAAGATGCGATATTTCTCCCTGCTTGCCAAGTATTGTGAGCTTATTAGAGGGCAAATGCTTTAATGCTGAGGATTGTTTTAACAGTTAGGGCTGACAGATTCACAGAGCCTTGAACTAAGATCCTGTCTTATGCCAACTTCCTGGGACATCTCAGCGATTCATTTTGTCTCTTAATCTCTCTCTCTCTTTTTTTTTTTTTTTTCTTTTCACTCTAAGCAAAAGAATGATAGTATTCACATATCTGACAATGGCTGCGAAATCAAATACATTGATGCCTGGAGTTGCTAAATATGCTATTGTGAGTTTCAGAGCCACAGAAAACATTGTTAAGCAAGTTACTCTTTAAAGTCGTGATTTTTTTTTTTCTTGCAGGAATCATGGCAGAACTAGAATTTGTGGAGCAATTAGAACTCTTTAAAGAGCAGGTAGGGTCTGGGAAATCTGAAATGTGGCACCATCAGCAGAGAAATGGCATAGGAAAGAGGTAGTCAAACAGGGTGTTACACTCAGTGTCATTAGGGGATGGTGTATAGATTTTTATCTTTCCACCTAGCACTGATTTGTTAAGTGGCTGTAAGATTTTATCACCTCAGGGAGGTATATTATACCTAATCTCATAAACTAAAGGATTTGCAAACCTAATCAATATTTGAATAGAAGACTTCAGTGGGAAGCTTTCATGTTACAGGAAGGATTTGGTGAATCACCTTCTGCATCAGCACCATGGAATAACTGCCCAAATGCAACATGAGACTTTGTGGCAGTTGTCAGTTTCTGGTTGAGACCTGGAACAAAGGTTGATTCCCTGTGGATTAATGTACTAGCACTTTTGTTTGTTTTTGTTGAGAGAAAGCATCCATATTTGGACCAGTACTCTGATCTAGATTCATTGTTTCTGTTGTCATCTTTGTTTAAAGTAAGCATCACATGTTGTATTACTTGTTTTGAATTGCAGCATGTACTGAAACATCCCTTTATAAAATAAAAGCAGAGATCTCTGTCAACAGTCATCGAACAGTGACTAAAGCGACCTAAGCTAACATTGATTGGGTTGAAAATTTAACTATTATGTGGGCACTACTTTTATGCTATAAACATGAAAAAGTCTTCAGAATAATTTTTGGGGGAATTACAGTGCACGGCTGTCAAAGATTAATGGATAGAAAGCATGCATACTTCATATAAAGCATTGTTTAAATTAAAGCTATTTGCAATTTTAAAAATCATATTTTAAAATTAGTCCTCATCAGATATATTTTTTCCAGAATTTAGTTTTTCTCTGTTTCCATTTTTAACAGATAAGTTGAAAACTCCTGACAAGAGGAAGGAGGATGTTAACAGAATTATTTGCAGACTGTTAATGACACAGATGCTAGAAGGCCACTCTCCAATACCTAATGTTATTACAAATAACATACACATTCCTGGTCAAGAATATATTGTAGCCTTAGCAGACCAGCTGGCATGTGGCTGCCAAAGTTTGAAGGGATGTATTTGGGACTCTATATTGAGAGCAACCGGAAGCTGAATTGATCAGAGAAAGGGAAGCAGGAAGCGGTGACTGAGCTGCTAACACACCTGGTTCTGCTTCTTCATCCCCACAGTGATGCTTGTGCCAAATCCATGTTGTTCTAGCAGGGCCTGAAGTGTTGTGATACCCCACTTTGTGAAGTGCTTTGTACTGTGAATGAAAAATACCTTGTAAGCACAAAATACTGATTAAAAGAGTGCTTTTACCAGCAAAGAAATGGGAGTGAAAAACAAGTATATGCATATAAAGTTTTGTTTGTACTTGGAACTTTTTATTTATTTATTTATTTTATTTATTAAAATATACTTGGGGTCTAAAGTACAGGTTGAAAACCAAGTTGTATTCTCTACAACCAAGCCATCAAATAGCTCTGCTTGCCTAAAAGAGGAAAAAAACACATCTTCAATTTTTCCCCTCGTAGGTTTCTAGGCTTTGTCAATAATATCTGCTCCTTTATCAGCCCCGCATACAACACACAGCTCCTCACACAGCAGCTTTCTCCTGTCCAGTTCTGTGCCCCAGTAGCAGAGCCCCTCTCAGGCCAAGCTGGCACGGCTCCTGCAGCCCCTGGCCACCATTGCTGGGACCTGTGGTTGCAACCAGTACTGATCTATTACTGTCATACTCTTAGCCTCTGTGTATTGAGGAAGGGTGGAGATCACATCCTGAAATTTCCCAAGATGACAGCATCAAACACTGTTTTTGAGGTATTGCAGCTTGTAGTGGACCCTGAACAGATTTAATCCAAATTTCAGTGGCTTAATAGCAGAATTGTGCCAGTGTTATTGTGTGAAGGAGCTCCAAATGGATGGCAGTCATACAGTTGATCTATTTTTAAAAGAAAATCTTCTTTAGCTCTCAGTATATCAGATTTGCCACTTTACTTTTCCATAGGGTTCAGTTACATTTGGAACTGGAAACCTGATAAGAGTTGAAAGGTGCATTCAGTCAATGTTCTATGGCCTGCAGTGAAGGATTCTTAACCTTTTCATTCTACTTACTCTGATTTTTTCTCCCCATTTCAAAATCAATTTGAATTGATCCCTCCATCACGCTTTTGGACTCATTTAAGATGCTTCCTACTGGAATCTGCTCTTTATGTGAAATCTGCTATCTCTGTTTTTTGGTTTACACAGGGAGCTTTAAGGGGAGGATGCTTACTGCAAAAGATTCCAGATTTCTGACCTCCTTTCCCCAAAACTCATTTATGGGAAAGTAAATACTTAATATCTGTCAGGCTCAAATAACTAAGCTACACTTCAAAACAAATTGAATAGTAAAAATACAATAATCCTAATTTACCAGTAAGATCTATAAACATTTATCTTCTATCTTATTGGAATGGATCTTGACAGATCTCCATGTGTTTAGCTACTGCAAACATATATAGCTCTGCAGCTGTTTTATCCTCACCCCAACAATTGCTCTGTGCTGCTGAGACAGGAGAGGTAATTGGATGCTCTTCTTTTTTGACAGGTACTGGACTGGATTGAAAATCACGGGGAAGCCTTTCTGAGTAAACACACAGGAGTTGGGAAGTCTCTACATAGAGCACGTGCACTGCAGAAAAGACACGATGATTTTGAAGAGGTAGCACAGGTAAGAGTCTGAATCAAAGACTTCTGCTTTCTGGCTTGATTTTTGTTACTTCTCTCATACAATAAGAAAAAATCTACTGGAGTTTTAGGGGCCTGGTAAACTCACACTGCTCTCTTCAAACACTGGGAGCTGAACAGGATCCTTGCGCAGTTTATATGTTACGTGTAGTAGCAGCAGCAATTACAATTAGAAAATCACCACAGTGGGTGGGTCTGTGCAAGTACAGCCTGTTGCCTAGAAAGATTTTTGTTTATTTTTTTTCCAGAATTAGAGGATAGCTGTTATTGTTGTTACAGGATCTTCCTCATAGCACAGGGCAAGCAAAGCATGACGAGGAATTTTGGTATGAAGCCAAAATTCCGGCCTGAAAGCCCGTAATTTTCCTTGAAGCATGCTCATAGCAGATGTTTAAACATACAACTAGCCTTTACTTACAGAATTAAAATGAAGAAGGAAACTTGATAAGTTCTTCCAGGGACCAATTTTTTATATTTATTCTTTTAATAAAAAAAATATCTTATGGCCAGAAATTATCCAGTCTCAGTTCTGCCTGCTAGATCATGTTACACTTTTTGCTTTAGATTGAAGCATCATCTGTCAGAAATTGGTATCCTACGAAGGTACTCCTGCACTGGGTATTTTAGATAAAATCCTGATTGATACATTCTTTTTTATGTAGAGGAAATGCTTTGATTTCCTGATGAACACAGGCTGGTTATTGCTCAAATATTTCACTGCGACATAAGACAACAATGCTTTAGACTTCGGTTTCATTTTTCTATGGTAACTTTCCCATGTGTTGGCCTACTTTAGTTTTAGATGGTTCCAGCAACAGGGACGTAACTCTTTCACTGTGCTCCAAGGGAAATTATTTCACTGCCTGACAGCAGCTACTGGCAGACTGGCAGGATTATTATTATTTTTTCTCTCCCTGATATTCAGGGTATATATATATATATATATATATATATATATATATATATATATAAACTGTTGTTTATATCCCTTTAGTCTTGGTTATCTCGCTTAAGGAGGTAAATGCCAAGGAAGGAGATAAAATAACAGCCCTGCAATATCTGTTGAATGTTATCATGTCTTCTCCTAAGTGCCTCTTATCTACGTTAAGCATATTTAAATCTACTAACATGTTCTTATTAAATGCTCTTTTGTAACTATTTGCTTGAATCCATTCAGTTTGCCGACATCCTTCTTTTAATTAGACCTTCAGCTATCAATGTAATACTCATATTCCTTGGCTTGATAGTGAATTTCAGTGTTACCTTTCGGCTGTGATGAGGTATCTTTGCATGCCACTGACAAATCACGCAGTCTGAAAGCAGCAGTTCTAGACTGCTGGATCTCTAAAATTTTATAGGACCTTCTGTGGATTTAAAATTTATGACAATAGATTTGAAATTCTAGAGTTAACTTACGCAAATGGATTAAAATAGGCCTTAGGCTGGAGGCTGCAAACCACAGTCTTACAGGGCCCATCCAAAAGCAGGAGTCAGTGGGAGGTTTCATCCTGAAATCAACATAAGGTGCCTTCCCAAAGATGTGTTTAAGTCAGACAGCCATTACATTATACTACATACACAGAAACTGAAACTAGGTGATCTGGTATCTTTTGTGGCATTAATATTCTCTGAATCTTCCTGTCTGCAGCGTGACACTGGAATGCGAGGCTGGCAAATGGACATGGGGACATGTGCTGGGGGAAGTGAAAGGAATCTCAGGCTTTATCCCAGGTCAAGGACTTGAGAATATAATACTGTTTGCTTTCAAAAGAGTAATAGCAAGGGTAACAGGAAGGGCCATAAATTTATCACACCTGGAGTTCTCCTGCAGAAGCTTTTCATGAGGTCAATTTTGTGTTGAGGAATAAATCTCCTCTCCACTCTGACTATTACCAGTTTTTACTCTTCCTGATTCCCTTCCTCCTGATGCTTAACTCTTTATAGTTGGTCTATAATTAATTAATTTTAATTTTTTTTTTTTTTCCTAATAATAGTGAATAACTTTGTCGTGTCTAAGATAGGTAACTGGTATTGCTTATTCCTGATATAGCCACATAACAAAGCACACATGCTAAGATCCTGAAACAAAAGACTGAATAGTATGCTCACTCCCCTCATCAGGATGTCAATTATTGTCTGCTAATGATTTTATATATATATATATATATATATATATTTAACTGCAATACTGACATACCTGGTGAGACTGACAGTACAAGTCTTCTTGCTTCTGGCAGTTCTCTGAAAATAACACATAGTCTGCCATACAGTATAAATTTATTCTTCAACATCTACTTTCTTTTGGCTCTGATATATTTGTTCTTATCTCCTACTGTTTGAGGAAGGTATTTGCAAAGGTCAAGCTAAAAGCAATTTTCATGAGTTTTTGTGGTATTTGCAACAGTGGACAAAAAGTTCATGTTTTTGAATGCTGCCTAGCTGCAAGTAAAGAAGAGAATTATATCTGGGATTGCTGTGCTGAGAAATGCTCTGATTGACTGACCTGCCAAGGCACTAGATTGAGAGGTGGAATGTATTCCCTCTATGTCTGATTAGAAACCTCACAGATTTATAAATCTGGATGTAATGATCCAATCAGGCATGGCCCAAATAGATCACCTTCCTGCATACAGCTGCGCTTGGAAAATGTCAGTGATTTTCGAGTGGTGCATTATGGGCAATAGGAAATACAATTTGGGGTCCCTTTCTCTCATAACTGCTGTTTAGACAATGCTCTAGCATTTTTTTCTCATCGTATTTATTCTACACAGGATGCACAGATGGGAAATGTTTGAATTTGAATGAGTTCCTGGGAGGGAGGTTTTTATCTTGAGTATACCTGGGACTGTTTCTCTGCCAGTGCTGATGCTGGTCTCTGGCTGCACCTTGATAATGCCAGCTTTAGGCACTGTGCCTCCTGCACGGAGAAACTGAGCAGTTGGGCATTAATGGCAAGATAGGTATCAAGGTAACCATCAACAAATAAACACCACTCTGTAGATGTAGCTGTTCGTGCAATGACAGCTTGTCTCAGATTACTTTGTGTGAATCAAATAACCTTCATTCAGCCAATTAAGATTGTAAATCCAGGGACAATTTCATTTTAGACTTTCTAGCTTTTCCTTATTCAGAGCGTTTACCTGAAAACCAGTGGAAAAATTGTGTTAACTGGGTTGTGCTCCCCAAGTCTCCCAGCACTTGAGCACTATTGAGTTGAGCTCTACGTGTTGGAAACCCTTCTTCTCTTCTCTGTATATGAGAGGGGCTGCTGTACATGAGAGAGGGGCCACAGATCATTCTCCCTTCTGTTATTCCTGGCAATTGGATGTTAAGGTGGCTTTGTCATCCTTCTCTGCTCACAAAGAGCATCGCTGCATTTGTGCTGGCAGGGAATTTGGAAAGATGGTGGGGAAACACCTCTGGCTATGCGGCACTCCGCTGCCGCAGGACCGAGTGGTTTGTGATTCGAATGATCTGCAAAAAAATGTGCCTGTAGTCCTTCTGCGTTTCTCCGCTTTTCTATCAGGCAGGTTTATCTGCATTTTTAGCAGGAGGAGGCCCACCAGTATGTACTTCAGCCTGCAGATGGCACTCGCTGTGCATTTTAAAAGCTTTCAGTTCAACTACCGGTAAACAGCGGGTGTTTCTAATCCAAACTAACCGAACGTTGTACCAAAGTGAAATGAAGCAGAAGTAGAAGCTGGCTCACACGCTGTCCCCTTGGTGTTCTCCCTCTCCTGCCAAACCCCGCGTTGTTTGGGGTCACCCAGACAAACAACCCGCCTGGATTCTGTAAATGCAGAGCTGGGCGGTCTGTGCTCTCATGCAAGGTGGTGCTTATTTGCATTTGGAGGATAAGCTGCTCTCAGGTCTATGGAGATGCTTTCAAGCCTCTTGAACTGCACTGTACTCACAGCTACAGCTGAGTTTTGTATTTAGTACCTGAAAGATCTACAGGCTCCATTTTGCCAAGGTGCAGTGGGCTATTCTTGAATTATGGAAGTGGAGAGCTAGGTAAAACATGGGCAAAATTGGAAGCAAAAGCGCTGAGCTTTGCAGTATGCTATTTGGGAAGCTAATTGGTGTTCCGGTTCTTGGGTGTCTATGCTCGCTTTCCTCCAAAAGAACTTTTGGGAGATGATTAAACACTGAACACAGGTTTTGAACCATCAAAGCTAAACTTACATGTATGTAAATGTGTATAGTTCCTTTAAGAATCCCTTTCTTCTGTTTTTTCTGAGGGAGATAAAGGTATTTCCTGCAAGAAAAGAGTTTCAAATGAGAACTAAAAAGCCAGTGGCTTATATCCTCAAAAATTAGGTGATGTTCTTCATCTGAGATGCAATTTGTACTCTGGTGATCCTGTCTTGAGTCTCCCCTTCCTTCATAGTTCTATTCCCCAGATGCCATCAGTTCAGAGTTTTCAAATGGCTCTTGGAGATAAAAAGATCTTTAAGTGTAAATATGTTGAATAATATGATTATAGTGTTTGTCCTGTGAAATATCCAATGGTTTCAGTAAGAATATCCACTGTGGGTAAAAAAAAATAAAAAAAAATAAATAAATAAGGTATTCTGTGATCTTTCAGTCCCATGTAGTTTTACTTGAACTGCTTTAAAACTAAGTGAGGTAATGGAATAGTCAGGCCAAACTGAATTGCAAACAGCTACTTGTTTGGCCTTCAGGATAAAAACCTAGCGCTTTCCTATACAGATTCCAGCTCTGCTGGATGTCATTGTTCTAAAGTTTGGCATGAAGTTCAGTGCTGATGTAAAACAGCTAGGCATAAATGAGGAGCCCAGGTTGATAATGAGCACTTAGGGAGCATTGTCCCAGGGTGATTTTTTTTTATTATTATTATTAGTTGTTTTTTTTTAATTTTGTGACCTACCTGGTTGTTGAATGGAATAGCTCACCAGGCATGCTGGATTTCTCCCTTTGTGTTGGGTGACTAAAATACAGTGTAGGATGAAATATTAGTCCAAAACAGGGAGAAAGCAGGCAATTAAACCTGGTAAGAACTATGCTCAAAGTTTGCAGTATAACTGTAGTTTCAATAATGCCAAATGCTTTTATAAAAAATAAAATTAAAATAAAATAAAACAATAATGAGACAGGCAAGAGAAACTCAGCTCCATTTATATTTTCTTCATCACCCTTTGCATGGTCATGAACAAGCTCTGAAGCTATAATGCAGTTTCCTGTTCACTTCATTTATGCAAATGTATTCATTTCTACACAAAGAGGAAAAAATGCCCACTGGCAGCAGATTACACAAGCATGTGTGCTGTGGTGCAGAGCTCTGGGCTCCAGAACTCTTGGTTTCTTCTGGCTGGCAGCAGGCAGCATCTGGCAGTCATAGACAGCAGAGAAAAATGAAACAGTGCCTATGTATAGGTTGTATGGGAAGGTTATCTGGTGACTTGTGGATCTAAAAACTTCCAAGAACACAGTTAAAGAGCCAGGTAGTTTATCATGGAAGCAATAGTGTAACTCTGTGTGAATTCTAGCAGCTCCTGGTGACTCAGGACATACTTGAGCTGCAAGTGCAAAGATGCTGGAGCTGTTCTGCACAGAAAAGCTGGGAAGGACAGAGCCGTATAGCTGTGCTGGATGCACTCCTGTGCAAGCATGGGGACTCTGCTGCCAAACATGAGCCAGAAGAAGGCCATGTAACACATGTGCTTCCCGAGGAAGTGTGATAGAGTAGGCTATCAGAGTAGGCTGTGGATGTGTCAGTACCATGCTCCGTTGAGTGGTCTAGACATGCCCATGGAGACCTCATTAGCAGAGGTTGCTGAAAGAGCTTCTTGGCTGATCTTCTGAGAGTTTGGATAGCAGAGTAATTGAATTGGTAGCCACCGGTACTTCACAAGTTCCCAAGTAATGAGAACTGTTTTTAGAGAGGCTCTGTAAGAGCAGAGAAATCTTCCTGGCAATTGCCTGAAGAGCTGTACTAAGTATGCCATGTCTCCGAGTTACATTTCAGTATATTGCTCATCGAGCTAGAGGTGATTTTCTTTCCTATTTCTTCCAAAATCACATGACAGATGGATCTTTTCCTTAAACTGCCTGGAGCTTGATTCAGAATCCAAATATTCCCTGTAAAATCTCAAGGATTGGTAACACAATACGTTTTTGACAGTTGCCAGGAGCTAGCTTCCTATAGCTGGTTTATTTGGGTAGGTTTATTTTTGGTTCTTTAAAATGTGTTCCTTTAGTTTGCCTATAAATGCAAAATACTGCTCCCTTGACAGACTGGCGGAACAATGAAGCTATTTAAGAAACATGTATTTTTAATTCTAGAAGCTCTAGAAATTTGAATTTCTATTGTGTGGGGATATCTTAGTTTTTGAACTCATTTCATTCAGAATAAGAAAACAGAGACAGAAAGAATTGCCTACAGAAGAAAAATTCTGGAAATTGTTTTTTTTTCAGGCCCCTATATATATATTTTTAAAGATAACATTGGAAAAATGTAACACTGTTGTATCGTATAACATGCATGCTAAAGATATGTTCAATGTTGTGCTGATGTCTTGACTGAATGAATGTACAGCTGAAATAAAAGCTGTTTACTATTGGAACTGCTAATGAACCACTGCTGTTTTGACAGCATTGTGTATGCTGGTGAAAATCATTGTCATCCAAAGGCTTTGGATCCCCTCTGATCATTCTCCCATGTGCTTTTCTTATTGGGTTACCAAACCGTGCCTATTGACTCAGGAAGATTAATTGCAGCAGTGTCCGAATTTCATTTGTAATGATGGTGGACTAGTACTCTTCAGTTCAATTTCTTGTAGCTATTGATAGCAGGGGGAATTCAAGGGGAAGAAGGTGACATTATGAATCCATCTGAGTTTTTACTTGCTGCTGCCTCCAGGCCAGCCTGTGGTGCTTGTGGGAGAATGGTACAGCATTAGCACAGCAGATGTGGCTAATCACAGATATACTGCTTTGCAGGTATTTGGTGATTTTATTTAGGTTAAGCAAATATCAAAGAGATGTATATTCAGTAATAAAGTAAAATAATTTTCAAGGGCAGGTTTTAGGTATTTATTATCATTGTGCAAATATTCTGGGAATAGACTAATGGGGTCCAATAGATCTGCTGCAGAAGATTTAGAACAATGTCACATTTCCAGTTTCAGAGAAACTGCTTGTAATAACTTGTGCTAAAGAGCAGAGAATCCCATTCAGTGGCTGATCTATTCTGTGGGAAAGTTGCTCTGCAGTCTGGTTGCTCTTCTCTTTACCTATCATAGGTCCAGATGAGGAATGTCCTCTTATTTCTCATGTCAGGCATTTGAGTTGTCTGAGAACAGTTCCATTATGTGACTATTACCAACGTTTTATGTCAGTATTCTACCAAAATTTTATTGCATATAATCCTATTTTTTTTTTAATTTGTTGCCCTGCAATAGAGTTCAGATCTCAGCTTCTCCTGCGTAGGAATAGAGGGATATCGGTGGATTTATATAAGTCTTTTAGAATAACATGTGTGTGAACAGGGGCAAAATCCTACTGTGTGTATAAATAACTTGTTGATTCAGTGCATGTAATAGAGCCATTAATATTGCCCTCCATAGCTGCTGTCTGTGAGGTCTGGCTTTGCATAACTGAGCCCCAGGAAAGCACTGGTTTGTGTCACTATGGAAATGGCATATGGTTTGAAGCATTTAGGCATCTTTGTTTAGTGTCTGCTTGAGAGCACAACCACATGCGAAAACACAGGTTCCTCTCCTGCCTCAGCCTTTGCGGAGGGAGGGAGGGAAGCTCTGAAGACTGACATGAGAAAAGCAAGCCGAATTGGACTTGTCATGTCACTGCATTTGAAATGAAGCTTGTTTGGGAGGAAGGAATTGCAGAATTTGTGAAAAGCCAGGAAGGGAGACAGGAGGTGTTTCTGACCTGTCAGTGAGCGTGTGCACGTGTTTGTCTGGCACGGTTGCCTATGTTAGCATGCAGCTAATACAATAGAAGCCAGCATGTGCTGCAAAACAAAGACAGTGTGCGTGCCCTATTAGCAAGCAACCCTCATTATTAGAGCGCTTTGTTCGATGCATAAGGCTTGTTTTTTCCATGCAGCGTAGGTAACTCCTCGTGACATTAGTGAGATGCGGAGCTAGGCAGAGAAGGGAGAACAGAGCCTGCTTCTGCCTCCCCCGGTGTGATATTAGTCCTCACTGCAAAAGTGCGCAGCACAAAAAGGTGGTCATGACTCATTCCCATCAGGGAATTAACAGCACAGCCTTCGTGTTAAATGTGTCAACTTGAGAGCTGAGGTGAACGCACTGGATGCAGGGTGAAATGAAGGATGGTAGGGCATGGAGGTGGCTGCATGTGCTAGTTTTTGGCACCTGGTGCCTGGCTGCTTTGCCTGTGGCCAGGATCTGTATTGACAACCAGAATCAGGATTTGACAATGCCCACACATCAAAGTGGGGTGCAGGAAGGATTTGCAGTGCTCCCTGGTTTGACTCTGAAATAGATGCTACTGGAGGGGGGAGAAGTCTTATATGATTTCAGTGTCACTTTCTGTTGGCTCTGGGGTATATTTTAGGCTCCAAATAGACGTAACCAAATCCTTTTTAAAATCAGGGGTAGGTGTTTTCTCCCACCACAGAAATGGCTCAAAGAAATACCGCCCAGTCAGAAATGCATTCACGCCATTGCTGCCTCCTGTCATGGGGTGGCAAGCTGTCCCTCCCAGCTCCAGGCCCTTTCCAAAAGGATTTGAGGTTTTATCCCTGCAGGGTGCACACCAAGGGGTGGTCTCACTTCCCGCTGCACCGTTGTGCCCCAATGTGAGCTATGTGAGAGAGGAGGCAGCTATGTGAGAGAGGAGGTAGCCCCACAGCACAGCCAGGGCTGCAGCCACGTCAGCTGCTGGAATATCAGCCAACTCACCAGAGTGTGCGCTCCCCTCTGGGACTGGTAATTGGGTCACTGGGTCATGTAACCATTGTAAAATTAGTTTTTTTTTTATATAATGGAATGTGAATGTGAGACAAGGAAGAAAGATGGCACAGCACAGAGCAGAAGCGGATTTGTGAGCTAGGACAGAGACACAAAAATAAGGAGATTATGTGGGGATGGGAATGGCAAGGGGAGTGTAAATTGCTGCTTGCCCCTGCAGGGTATGCCTCTGGGAGCAGGAGCAGGTGCCCAAATCCTGCTCCTTAGGGGCGGGCATGAAGCTGGGGCTCCAGGAGAGCAGGCAAAGAGAGATCAAAGACAGCTCAAGGAGAATTTCTCTGATCTTTGATTTTGTCTAATATCATGTCCTGTCTTATCATTTTGGGACCTGGTTGGGATTTTTAGAGGAAAGGGGGTTGGGCAGGGAGAAGGAATGGTTTGGCAACATTAAGTAAAGAATAAACTAGAAAGCTCAGAATTTGGGCAAATTTTTATAGTAAAAAATAAAATAAAATAAATTGGCAGAAGTTGACTACAGAGGCAGTATCTCATATGGCTGCGATGTTCTTGGAGATCTACTACATGCCGAAAATCAATACATTTTTATAGCACGGTTCTGTACCAGATCTCTCATTGTAAGTCATTATTAGGATATGTTTAGCTCAAATCATGTGTGGCCTTCTAATAAGAATCAGAAATTTAAAATGTTATATTTCTAAATCTTTGTTGTGATTATAAGTAGCCTGAATTGAATTTCACACAGTAGAACACATTGTTAAAATGTTCCCCATACAAATGCATTCTGACCAACATGAAAAATGTAGGTCCCTGTCTAAAACTTCTCTAAAGTATATGAATGTTGGGTGTTTTAAAAAAATTATAATAAAAAAAAAAAAAAGTTTATTTCTTCCAGGATAGTGAAAACTCATTTTCTTTTCCACATTACCAATATGCAGTACATCTCACTAGCTGTTAGAGAAGATCTTAATCCTTATAAGTTGTAGGGAAGACAATGCCCTTAGTCCATTTTTGCTTTCACAGCACACCTCTGAAGAACTAATTTGATGGGTAAGCTGTATGGACATTTCACGTCACTGAAATAACAGTGGTGAAAAATGGGCTTATAAATCTAATAAGATTCAGAGAATAGTTTCTACTCATTTGAAACAAATTCCTATGTGTAAACCGTGATGGAGAGCTGAATTAATGCTGACAGTGAAGAGATTCTGAATCCCTTTGGATCTCACTGACCTGCTCCTAAGGATGCTGAGCTGGAACAAGGAGGTGAAGTCAAAAGTTACCTCAGTTGTAACTGAAGCTGGGGAGGCTGGCTTATTCTTGTAGATAGAGAATAGAGAAACTTGCCATCAAATTATCTGAAGGCCAGAGAGCAGGGGGATGGGGACTGAGGTTATCTGAGAGATGGGCAGGTGGTGTGTTACCAGTCCTGCTCAAAGGGTATGTTGAGAAACCTTCCCCTTCTGCCAAATTGAAATGTCCAAATTGTCAGCAAAATAAAGGTGTTGACATTTTCTTCTCATCATGTTTTGTCTCTGGCAGGCAGTGTACCCAAGTGTGAGGTTTCCTCTGGATGGAAATGCCAATTTTTAAGTGCATCTTTGCTACAAGTCAGATTTGCGTGGGTGAATACAAGGGACCCAGGAGAGTACCAAAAGACTCCTTGCTTCCCTCTGGGTCTAGGGGGAATGTAGACAGCACTAGCATGTCACAGCAGCTCAGCTGCACCAGGAGATGCGGTGGCCTCGCTGAGAAAATCTCCCACACCACTCCCACCTGGGTGCGAGCACAGGAGCTGATGCAGTGTAGCATGTCAGGGAGGTAATCTGTGTTACAAAGGAGCAGCAGCAAAAATTTCATTAAATCTCTGCATCCCTCCAGAGGCAGCAGCAGCGCGCTGACCCTGCTGAAAGGCTGTGGCACATCTTTCGGCACGTTTTTTCTGTCCGTGTTGTTCACAAATATCCATTTGTTTGTCAGAGGTGGCCTTTAACTTATGGAAAAATAGAGTTGGCTGCAAATCTTGGGGTCCTGTGATGAATTCTTGTTAGACCTGTTTTTTTGCAGAAGCTTACGTTGCATGCATGAAAAATACAATTGTTACGTGATGTATATACAATACTGTGTTGTGGTCCAGCCTGCCTGGTCTCCGTATTTGTCTATATAGGATTTTGTAAGCTGGAAGCTCTGGGGAATTCAGGAGAGAGTTCTGCTGAATTTTCTTGTGTTAAACATTATCTCGTTCTATAAGCAGCCCCATCTCGTTCAAGACGTGCTGCAGGAAAAATGTATAACCTATCTCTACAGTGATAGAAAGAGAGGCACAGCTGAGGAAGTGGCTGTGGGGAAAGAAATGTTTTGCTGTCTTATTTAAAACAGGTTTCATAAAAACCAAGACACTAGAAACAAAGCCAGAGAGTTTGCAGAATTCATGTCATAGCTTTATTTCTGCCTCTGTTTTCATGGCAGTAGTGCTGCCAGTTGGTTTTGGTACTGACTTTTCCCAGTGCTGCTGACAGTCTAAAGCCTTTTAATACTGTCATCACTGTTTCTTTGAAACCTCCAAATTGTGAGCATGATATTAAATCCAGAATGCCCGAAGTTATTTCAATTGAGAAGGCCGGCAGGACTTGATAAAGCTGTCATGATTGCACTCATGTCTGCAGGGCTCAGAAAAGACACAAGCTGAGCCTTTGGGACAGAAAACAATACCGTGTCCTCCCAGATTGCTCACCTCTGAGCTGCCACACGGCTGTCTTCCTCCACTCTCTTTCCCTTTTCCTTCCCATCATACAGAACTTGGGAGGCTTTGCTATGTACTGTCTGGGTTTGTTGATAATATTTATCATTTGAGAAGCTTTCAGAACACTCCGGTTTGCTCCTGACAGTTCGCTTTATTGTGCTTCCTTGTCATCTGTGCAAAACAAAATGCTTTTCTCACCTCTGTTGAGCTTTCTTCAAAGGCTCAGTTACCTTGCAGTCACTTCAGCAGCTCTCATTCATACTCTTTGCTAATCACTTGATTAACAAGTCATTTTGCAGTCATAATATTTCCTGGTACCCTCACCATTCTGCATAAAACTAACCAATACCAGATGTTAATTTTTGGCTGCAAGGCCAGTTTGGTTTCACGTCTGACCCCCGAACATTGTTCTGCTGTCCTTGTTGTCAGTTCCATGCTTCCATACTTCCATATGCCTGTTATTGTGCAAAGGTGTTCTCAAAGAGGAAGGTATCAAGCTGTTTTCATGCTAGGATAAAATTTGGCCAATAATTGTCCATTTCAGATATCTTCCACTATTCTTGTACATCCCTCCATCCATAAAATATTGAAACAACAACAGGAGTATTTCATCATCTCGTTTTAATGCGCTGTTTAAATATTCTTTTCCTAGAACAGCAATAGGTTGACAGAAAAAGAGGAAAGTATTCCTAAGAGTATTAATTGATCTTTACCTAGCTCTCTATTGTATTTCATATTCCTTCCCCTATAAGCACAGAATGAGCCTACATAGTAAGTAGGCAATCTTTCTGTTTAAGGTGCTGTAGGGTGCCAAAGTAAGGTATAACTGCTGGCTTTGAAGGGCTATGAGACCTCCTCAATTAAAACTGTTAATTTTTTTTTTCAATACAGTCTCAGAAAATTGTTTTCTCAGAAATTTCTTTGGTTTGTAAACACAGCTGTTTGTGCATTAGACCCAGCGTATGAGCCTTCCTGGGGCAACACTGCTTTCTCAGCTGGCAACCTCTTTAGGTCTCAGGAAAGACACCAAAAGCTGGCTTTGTGAGATTAAAACACCATTCTTGTGCCAAAGGAGTGTTCTTCCAGCTCCTGTGTGTGGAGCCTTGCAAATCAGAACTTCTTGAATCACAGCTCACAAACTGTAAAGTAGTATGTATTCCTCATGCTTCAAACTGCAACTTTTTAAAGATGTGTATTGGACTCCAAAGTAATCCTGCAATGATACACACTCCACATGAAGTGGATACACACACCACATGAAGTGTCCAGATTGCTTCTCTGGAAAGAGTAGGTTTATTTACATGTCTCATATTAAGTTTGTGCTTAGATGTTTATTTAACAGAGGAACTTACTCATATAAACTCATTAAAATAAAATGGAGAGGAAAGAGGAGGTTTGGCAGGATGTGGGTGAAACCTTTGGTGAGTGTAGCATTTCTAGCTAAAGAAAGAATGAAATCCCATCTTCCCCCTTGGAGCAAAAACTAAAATGAATCTTGCAATATTAAAAATAAAAAAAAAAAATCCCAGCAGAGGTTTGAAAAGTCTAAATCTCAGCCAAAAATGCATTTGAGCATTTGGTTATCAGAGAAGAAAATACCTTTGGAGGCATTCCGATTAAAGTCCTTGCATGGATGGTCTTTTTCAGTAGTGACAGTAAAATTC
Source organism: Aythya fuligula (assembly GCF_009819795.1). Lineage (NCBI taxonomy): Eukaryota > Metazoa > Chordata > Aves > Anseriformes > Anatidae > Aythya > Aythya fuligula. The sequence goes on along the minus strand of NC_045564.1, from coordinate 23,801,373 downwards.
AGTGATGGTTAAGCTGACCTAAGAAGTACTGGGTTAATAGTTTGTGATTTGTGTGTGTGTGGTATTTGGGCATATCTACGCCTTTGCATACTTATTAATATTGGATGTGATGTGTGATATTAGATGGAATTTAAAACATTAGTTCACTATGTGTATCACTTGCATTTCATTGAATAATAGTTGTGATCACAGCAAAGTTAATTAGTGTGATTGTGCTAATAGAGTATTTTTCTATACTGTGATTGCACTCCTGATTTAAGATGAATAGTTGATGTGATTAAAATATAACATAAGTGACATTGTTTTAATCTAAAGTAAGCCCTCAATATGAAGTAGGACAAAGAATTCTTTTAGCTGTTATATTTCCTATGTATATAATAATATTTATATTATATTGATATATAATATATAATTCTAATCTTACTTGTTTGTTTAAAGGACTGAGTTAACTTTTAAGCCATTTTTATGGGTTTGAACTTTTAATGTAATGTGTAATGTCAAATAATAAATTCATCTCAGCTTGTAGGTGAACCCTGAGGGAAAAGCATAAATAAAAAATAACAATACATGGAAAAATACGTGGTTCTTCATGTTTAGTGAGGATGCTGTGTTGCATCTACCTTGTTTGTTCTTGGGAACAGTTTGTTTCTCATTCATCCTGAAAAATCCCTTATGCTTAAATAACCCACTGAAACCATGATACTACTTGTGGATTAAAGTAGTAATTAACATCAGCATGGTATTATTTATTTTATATTATTATATTATTTATTTTATATTTATATTATTTATTTATTTATTATTTATTTTATATTATTATTTATACATGGTCTCCTCACCATTTGAAATAGGAGTAAAATTTTCATTCCTGAAATTTGTGGATGTTTCTGAACTGAGCTAAGTTTCAAATTCTGGTGAGGATAGTGACAATAGACCAGTAAATACGGGTGCTCAGCCAGAAAATGTCTGAAAGAAAAATAATTTAAAACAGCATGAATTACCCACAATCCCTCAACAGGACATGAGAGGCAGGACATTGCAACCCCATGTATCTATCAGCTCCAGGATAACTTTTTGAGGAGCTGGGAGAGGTCTTCTATGCAGTGCTTGCATGCTGAAATGACTTTCCAGGCACTCTGGTTCTTCAAGTACATTGGCAAATAGGATGCAGTCCTGAGAACAGTAGTAATTTTATTGAAATTGTCAAGAGGTTGAAATTTGGACACAAACTCGTACATGCTTGCACTCATAAGCTTACCTGAGACCCTCATTTGGTAAACTACTTAAACAGATGCGATTATTATTCACTCATTTAAAGGTAGGCATGGTCTTAAGTGTTCATCGAAAGAAAATATAACAGGCTCTAGGATTTGAAGATCTCAGACTTCAGGAAGGACAGAGTAAAGAGAACTGGTGCAGAATTATGACAAGAAAAGCCTTAGATGAATCGTCAGATTTAAGGAAAGATCAGTCTGCTAAAGATTATAATGGAAACTTCATTAATCTGGATGTTTTTAAGAAAGGTCTACTGTATCCATTCCTAGTGTACAGTAGGGAGTGATCCTGTATCAATAGAGCAAGTGGCTACATGACCTCAGAGAGACATTCTGCCTTTAAGTTGTGTAGCCATAGTTCCTTGTAAGTCTGTTTTGAATTAGAGCAATAGAACACAAGTAAGAACATAGGTCTTGATTTGATTATGTGAAATTGAAACTGAATAAAATCACATTTTACATTAGATCATCATATACACTTAGCCTTTGCCCTTCAGGGAGGAGGAATTTTGACAAAGATGGATGCTTCTCTAAACCCCAGATTTATTTATCAAAGGAATCCTTCATCGTGGTCACTCATTTTACCTTTAGAATATCAAATTACTAAAGATATAATGCTCCAACAAAAGCCTCTCTGTGACATCATTTAACCTAAACAAAAAAAACAGAGCTACTTTTAACAAAGTGGCCTGAGCAAATATCTGTTAACAGTAACTGAACTTGGTAATAAAGGACAACAATAGATTATAAGGATTGAGAAGAAATGCAGAATCAGCTCCATAATCATTTTGTGAACGTGAATCATGTTGTAGTTTCTGTGAGGAGGAATGCTGCCTGCTCTCCTATATGCACTGAACAGAGGTACGTGGCTTCCAGAGGTCTGCTTGCAGCACTTCACCGTTTTTTGTCTCCTTCTCCTTCTTGAGTCAATGACTCAGAGGCTGACCCAGTTCTCACTGTAGTCAGTAGGATCCTTTTTGCTGTTTTCAGTGAGAGATGGATCAGGCTTTGACCTTTGTCTCAACATCCCATCTTCACTGCAGGAGTAGTAATACTGGAATTTCATCTTTAGTGTTGAGCAAGTTCCAGCTCACAGAGAAGGTATCACATCAGAGAAAATCTAATAATTTTGCTAAACTTCAGCTTGAAAGCATAAAATTGGATTCCCATCACTTGTCTTTAGTCAAGAAGATCAGGTCTAAGCTAGTCATTTAAGTTCTCTCTCTTGTCAGTATTTACTGGTGTCTGGAGGTGGCATCTTTTCTGCATTATTTATGTGGTAAAACCCGGGTGACACAACTCTGAAAGAATATGAGAAACCTTTGCCTGGAACTTCCTTCCACAGCACCAGAACTTGATCAATATGGCATAAGGCAGACCAGTGCTGCCTCATTCCCCTTCAGCGTATCTAAACATGTTCTTAGGAAGTGAGGTGTCTGAGGTATGTAGTCTGGGTTTAACACAACGATATATCTGATCACCTGCCCCATTCTCCTGCCTCATGCTTCTGATTCATGCAACGAAATGTCTTTCTCTGGCTGATCAGCATAGTTCACATCACTCTGGAGATCTTGGAGACCAGGATCTCCATCTTGGAGACAGGTACCATGAAAATTTCTCAGATATAATAAACAGCTGTAAAATATCATGAAAGGGGAGATTATTTGGAGGGGGGAACAAGACCAACTTTTAGCCATAAATTCATCCCTGGACAACTATTAGACAGCCGTTTTCAATGTAATCTGCATAGAAACATGCAGCAATAAACTAGTTATAAGTTTAATTGCTAGAACTGAAGGAAAATCTTTATGTGGAATCATTTTGTAAAAATACCCTTAGGTTAAAAGCAAAATGCTGCACTAATCTCATCTTTCAAATGTTTTCAAAATAATTTGTCTCTAAGTGACTAAACTGTTAGACTTTAGGTTGCAATAGATATCATAAACAAGAAAGGCAAAATATTTCTGTTCTCATACCTCTAACCTTTACTTTGGGACAATAATTAACTGATGCATTATTCAGGTATATATTTTTTTTCTTTTTTTTTCTTTGTTTTGTTGTTGTTGTTTGTTTGTTTTTAGAAAAAATATGCCAAAGTCTTTCAAAGCAGAATTGTTTTAGTAAGCATTGTAATGCAATTTTCTCTCTCCGTAGCAGGTGAGGCCGGCACTGGCTGCATGCAGCCAGTACTCTCCGATGTTGAGAATCAGTGCAACTCCTACTCTGGGTTAGATAGATTTGGAGAGAATGGTTGACAAAATACATCTATGATACAAGGATTATGGACACAGTAATGTTGGTTTCAACTTGAAGGAAATCTCATAGGCAGTTAGCTGAAGGAGCTGTGTTGGGATAGCACACTTCTGATGCTGCTACAGCTTCACACATGTTAACCTGGAGACATGGTGGAATCAGACGAGATCTGCTCAGAGACAGAAATTGATCGTGGCATTTTAGCATTTGTTGATATGAAGTAAAAAGGATAGAGTAGTAAGTATAATGGGGAAAATTCACATCAGCTTTTCTCATAAGCAGTCTTTTTTTTTAGCTTGCTACAGAATGTCAAACTCTTAAAAATTAAGAACCAAAATTATGAGAATCTTATTAGCAAATATTGCTATGTGATCAAACTGCAAGCACTTCTCATTCTGAATTGTGGTAGGGATTACTGTATGGGTTTTGCTAGTCTGTTTCTTTTCCTGTGTTTCTTTTTTTATTTGCAACAAACAGAAGACAGATGAAAAAATGAATTCCAAAATCATATACTCCAGCTGTTCTTATTCTGAAGCCTGAGGCATGCATTTACTTTTTTTGTGTAATTGCAGATTTCGCAAGATGAGTAGGTGATCATGGAAAGATTAGTAGAGAAAGATACTAAGAGATTTGAGATAGAAATAGGTTTTGCTCTTGAAATGTTTCAGAAGTATGTAATGCAAGTTAGTAGATCACTGAGACAGAAATTCAAGGATTCTGAGTTTTCTCAGGCGTTAAAGCAACTTTAGGAAAAAATACCATGCACCACTAAACTTTCAGAGAGCATATCATGTTACAGCTCCAAGATTTTTTTGTGTGTAATTGGTGCTATCGTTGTTTAACAGGAACTAGTTTCCACAAATCCCTATGTAGAAGAGAGATTCTGTGTAGGGTCTTGCCTTCCAGAGGGATTAGCCATTTTTGGCATCTTCTTCCTCAGGATGCCATAGAAAATATTCTGTGGGGCTGGCACTTGCAGAAAAGGGGATAACTATGAATATCCTTCTAGCAACATTTTTTTTTCTAGTGGTTGCATTAGATGATAATGTCTGCCAAGGTTTTGTACCTTGGTGCCATTGTGGAGATGTACCTAGATCTGGTGCTCTGGGTACATCCTTCCAGGTCTTGGGAGGGCTGGGAATCTGAAGCACTCTTGTGGCAGGGGGGACAAGAAGGTATTTGTAAAGGAAGACCTATTTATTATATGCTTTTCTTCATCATGAGACCTAATTCTCTCTTGGATTCCCCCTGTGTCCTGATCTAGTACTTGTTATGTCACACCAAAAAAGTACAAAGTGCTTTGAACAGATGAAAAAAGGACCTGTGCTCTGAAGAGCTTGCTATCAAGAGAGGGAGCTTGGGACAAAAATGTGAAAGTGCGAAGCAGGCAAGTAGTGGAGCATTATAGTACTAACCAGGTTGAAGCTCTCGGGTTGAACATAGCTTTAATACGGCACTTGTAGAGAGATAGATGTACATGAAAATATTTGATATATGTAACAACTCAATATGATTTATTTGCACTTGAAGCAAATGAGTAGAACAAACAAAAATAGCACAGGCTCTCACTAAAGAACTAACCTCTAGCTTATTTGGCATATGCTGTATTTGTATCTCATCTGACAGTAGATGACAATCCTTTCACAAATACATCAAGCTCTGGAGTTCAAGGCAAGTGCGGTTAACTCCCAGCTGTGGTTGCTTATCTGAAGTGTATCTAAACCTCTTGAATCTGCATCACTGAGCTGGAAATCTCTCAGCACCAACCCTTCCTTCTGGAATGGCAGGGATGAAGACATTAGTGTTTTTCCTATCATAAACTGCACCTGTTTTTAAAACCCAGATAATTAGCTGGGAGCTTCGTAGGAACAGATAAAAAGCAGGGGGACAAAGATTTCACCAAGCTCAAAATGTGCTGTGTTCAGACTTGTTGTCCACGCTAAGTGTTCACAGCTATAGCAGTCTTGGCCAAATTTAGGTATGAATACTTTGCAGATGCAAACTTTTGTCGTATGTTGACAGTGCCTGGCAGAGCCCTGGGCAAACACAATATACATCTCCATCTACACCCAGCCAGCTTCCTTGTAGAAAATTCCATTTGCCTTTGGAGAATGTTGTGTAATACAGAGGGATTACTGAAGGACCACTGCATCCTTTAGTGTCTGTACACAATGGCCAGAGCCTCTTTTGAGGACAATCTTCATTCTTTTTCTTCCTCAAAGCCTAGGGCTCTGCCTACACTCTTTTCACCATCCAGGATGTGCCATCCAGGCCACTTGTGTCTGATCATCACATCAGTGAACTCACCTCACTCCAACTCACATCTTGGGATCAGTAAACTCACGATGGTTTTCAGCTGAGATGGACGCAAGTGTGTAGGTGCTAGGATAAAAGTACGAAAGTTGTATTCATACTGTGTCTCAACAAGGTGTTTGTCTCTCAGAATTGTTCTATAAGCAGGGTGTGAATGTGTTTAAAAGAGTACTAAATATTACACAAAAGCAAGGGACAGTCTTCTCCCTAGGGAGTTGCACTGGTATTTGTGCTGTTGTAGTGGTAATATGTGAAAAAAGCCAAGAGTAAAATAGACTTTGAAAAACAGTGCTAGCTTTGGCACGTGCTCCAAATACTGTTGGAAGAGGATTATTTAGAAAGGATGCTGTTAAGTGAAACTGGACCCTAATACAGATCATATTAAATGGAAAATTTTTACAAATTCTCAGCTAAAGAGGTTTCCAAAAAATGGTTATTAAAACATAAAGTTTTGCCACTGTTAACAACCTAGCCATTACAGCAGTGACCTGAAAGTGAGGGAATAAAAATTTACTGTTGGTAACAAAACTGTCTAGAATGTGTTCTTCACAGTCCAAAAGGAGAAATGCAAATACCATGTATTTATAGTCAGCCCTCAGAAACTGGGAAAATGAACAGTGAATGAGCTGTTTTCTTTTTGCTTTTTATAACTGGAAATATTTTTCCCCATTAAACACTTGGAAGCCAGCGTTCCATCTTTGTGTTCAATATTTTCTTTAGTAACAGCTATTGATTGTAGCAAGGTATTATCCCAGTAAGAACAACAGGATTTGATTTATGGCTTATATGTTTGACAGTGTTCCTTTAATGCTCTGAAGTATGTGTGTCCACAGTTTTGAAATGTCTTTTAAGTATATGTTTCAAGTTAATGCATTTTTAAATTGAGGAGGATTCTCAGTAGGATTTTGAAAAGGAAAGTGCTACAATTCTTCTTCTATTGATGGGGAAGTTAAAATTCCCAGTGGGAGCAGTCGTAGGCCAAGGCTGAGCATTTCTGAAGATCCCACCCAGTACTGGAAACTCCCTACATCAAGCTGATATCTTTGTCTCTCTGTATTAAGTGTTTAACACCACAGAGCTATAGCCCTCAACTTGAGATAAGAAAGCTTTTCTGTGACAGCAAGGGCTGACTATCTTTAATTCCTGGCTATGGAGAAGATGTCTGCACTCCCATTACCTTTCTGCTGCTATTTATGGGAATCTCAGGTGTATTGGTTCGGTGGTGTTTTCTGCAAACATGAAAGAGGGAGAGAAAGGATGAGCGGGTACTCTGAACACTGAGTTAAGTTTGGTGGAGTAGGATTCACATCTTTTCCTTCAGCTTAACATGTCTTGGGTACTTCATGGAACTTCTGCATTCTTCAGTTCCCTCTGTGTGGTTGGGGTAAGGGGTCTCATATTGCAAAGGCCATGGCTATGGGGTAAATCAGGACAGTGAAGTGTTCCAGTCCTTTTGTAATGGAGGGCAGGTACATGGCTCGGGCAGTCTGGAAATTATACCCCTCCAAACCAATCTAAGCGTTGCATACTGGCAGCTGCCAGCTAATCAAGTGGACCTACTCTGCTTAGAAATACAGTGCAGAACAGCAGACAAGAGGGAAAAATATAGAAGGAACTTCAAAATACAGTCTTTCGATTTATCTCACAAAAGCCATTGAAAGGGAAATGTTTCCTGAGGCTGAGGCATCTCTGGCTGACTTGGTTCCATGCTGTAATGCGATAGCCATTGGGAGGCCTTTGCAGTGAGCTTGTAGCCCAGTGTCACATGAAGCACTATTGGCTTCTGAGGTGGTGAGACCCTTTGCTTCATTACATTATCTTTGAGAAATTCCAGGGGACTTGGAAATAAACAAGTGCACAGTCCTGTTGCTGTGCCTGGACTGGGGTGGGGTGGTGTGTTTCAAATAAGAAATTGTTTCATGCCTACTCAAGGCTTAGTCTGTGTGGCTTTATACATTCTCTTTCCACAGATGGCAGCACCCATAGGAATTATTACTATTGTTTAAAATACTAGTAATCACTTGCTTTCATGCCTTTGAAAGTATAAACAGCCTGTTTCAGGGGTATACTTGCCACAGTTGTATTACTCATACTCTGTTTCTTGCTTTGTTTGCTGGTAGAATACGTACACCAATGCAGACAAGCTTTTAGAGGCTGCAGAGCAGCTGGCTCAGACTGGGGAATGTGACCCTGAAGAGATCTATAAAGCAGCCCGGCATCTGGAAGTACGGATTCAGGACTTTGTCCGGAGGGTGGAACAGAGGAAACTTCTCTTGGACATGTCAGTCTCCTTCCATACCCACACCAAAGAGGTAAGATGTGCATGAGGGTTTTTTTCTGTGTACTGCACAGTACTGCAAGAGGCTGACTCTGGGTACAAACTGAAAACCCAGATAAAATTGAAAGGGCATCATCGTTGTGCCAGACTGAAATCTAGTGTGCTTGATACATAAGAATATCTGTTGTAAAGAGAAAACAAAATGTGAATGAAACACATGAGCAAAATAGCACAGTAAAATTAAGGAATTACATAACAAACAGATCAAATGGTGCTTAATTCACAACTAGAATTTATGTCGTAAAGCAAGAATTTTCTTGTAAGAACATCAGTTGATATTAACACACTAGATATAAACATGCTTGCAGGATGATACATATCATCAGAGGAATTCTATTTGAATGAAATGTTAATTAATGTAACCATTAAGTGTTACTGGAAATCTTACATTTTTTAATGAGGCAGACTTCACTTTTCAAAATTATGGGTAAAGAGCAAACAGCCACATACTGATACAGTGAATCAGTGAGGACCTGAATAAATGCAATTTAGCATAATTGAAAAATATCCAGAGATAAGGCTGTCTCGCCAGAGATACAGTGGACAGGCCATCAAATGGGAGGCCACTGGGGATGTAATTAAAGCATACTTCACATTTTTCTGCAGACCAAAGGCCATTCAGTGATGAGTGACTTTTAAAGATAGTCTTTCTGCTGAGAGAGATGGAATTAGTCAGAATGGTTGTTTTCATGGTCTGTAGCATCTGTTTGCAACAGCACACTTAATCGGAAAGATGTTGTTAGAAACTGAAGCTTTACCTTGTGTTTGTTGATTTACATGTTACAAACAAGTTGGATGTAGCAGGTCTTAATGTGCTGGGGAGCCTCCTTAAATAGAGGGTGTATGCACACATTCGTATATATGTGTGCGTGGAAGATAGTTGGAGATTCAGCATGTCTGTTATAGCTGTTGATACATGAGGGTTTTCCTTTTATGTCCTGCTTCAGAAATATATGAAGGAAAAAAAAAAAAAAAAAAAAAAAACTACGTACTTTAAGCTTGTGAATAGTACTATTGTTTCCAGTGTATCTCAAATGATTGCAGCTATTTTGGTTTGCCACAGGAGAAACTTAATTGGTTATTTCCTCACTCAAATTATTTCATAACAGTTTCTTACTGTGATTAACCTTGCCTCACCTGTGCAGGTGGTGACTAGTCATGCCAGGAAGCTATCAGTATAATGTTTTCTATCATCTAAATTTCTTCTGATGATTCCTGGTACTGAGTGGCCTAATTTGGGTTTGGGAACTAAAGCTTCCCTGTGTGAAGGTTTTGGGTTGCAGTGCAGAATGCTCACCTCTAACCTTCTTCAACAAGAAGGGAGCTAGCCAGCTGCACTCACCTGGTTTCAGTGAGCCATGTTTTGGGGGTATAAAAATGCAGATGTACTAAAACACCAATCTTTTTTGAAACTATTAAAAAGAGAATCTTTTTTTAAATAAAGAGAATCAGTGCTGTTTACTAGGTATTAAGAGTGAACCCTTAATCTCAGCCTTATTGTCATTTACCCTTGGAACAGATGGGTGCTGTGATACCCCATAAGTACTTGCAGTCAGTTTTAGGGAGATTCGGAGTGGACAGGCTCTTCTGGGTGCCTAAGCTCTCTCACTCCAGAGGGACAGATGAGGGAGCTGTGGCATAAAAGTGGAATACAGCAAAGTTAAGATGAATCCAGAGATCCATGTTAATCACGGTAAATGATAGCTATTAGATTGGATGGAAAGAGGTTGCAAAAGTTATTGCAGTCTCCTGCAGCACCTTCCCCCCAATATCTGGAGGATGCACAGTAGCTTTTTGCAAGAAAAGTTTTCACATCTTCACCCCTGTGTTATCTCCACTCCTGGGGAGGCTGAACATTCAGGTCATTCAGTAAATTCACTGAATTTATTTGTGTGTCACTACCTGCCTCCTTCAGTGATGCGTTTCTGCACGTATATTTTAAACTGACATGTTAACCAATGTATTTGTTGTTTTTCAACGTGAAAAACAGATAGTGGAATTTGTCAAAAATGAAGAAATACAAACATCCTTCCTTTTCCACCTTGCCTCTGATAATATTATGTCCTTTCTCTGTTTCATATCTGAGCTCAGCTGATTTCTCCCCAGACTCTGACCAGGAGATGCACCCAGCTGTGGTGAGAACAGGGTTGGGCTGGACCCAATGCAGGTTCTTGCTCTAGCCACTTGCCCAGGCCAGACATGCACCACCCATGCTAGTTTCCCAAAATTGCTTAAAAGTAAATCCACCGTATTAGCTGGCATTTCAGTCCAACAAAGATAACATTAGATTCCAATTTTAAAGGTAGGGTTTATCAAGCAAAATTCTGTTTGAGTCAATGGCAGTTTTAGCTGAGCTAAAGAAAGAGTGTGGAGTCAGATTTAAATTCTAGCAGATGGCAAGGCAAAAATCCTTTTGCTACAGCAGTGAAATACAGGGACATCTGAGATCCATTGCTGCTGTTTTACCAGGAGGCATTCCAGCTACAGTGCCAACACATGCCTCCGTGATTAACCCTGCTCTCCTACCTGCAGCGTTGTGCTTGGTACTTTGCTGTACTGTGCCCATTTAAACACTTCACCTGGGAGTGTCTTGGGGCAAGGAGAAAGCCGTTTGGCTGGCATGTTAGGGTGTTTAACACCTGGCATGTTTTGCATTATTCTAGAAGACGTTATTAATTACTTAATACTAACTGTCATTATTCATTTCAGCCTTTGTAATTCTTAAAGAAACCATTTCTTAAACTATTAACAAGTATTTCTCTTATGACCTTGGAAATGAATAAACAGTTGGCCTAGTGTTTTCTTGGCAATAATGCAGGAAACTATGGCCTAGATGTATTTTTCATCTAACTTTCCCAAATTCTCATTATTTCTTGATATATTAATCTACTGAGACAGAACTGTTGAAAGGGAGAGTTAAGTAGAAAGAATCAGTCTTACTGACATGTTTTTTATGGAAATATCCTAAATATCTTCCTGCAGCAAACACATTGCTTTTGACAATCTTCCTAGAGCAGATGAATTGCATTTCTGATGCAGTAATTCCCAGACGTGGCTGAGTGCATCGACAGTGAACTTCTCACTGCTTCACCTGTACTCTGCTCACCTCTTCGTCTCCATGTGTGACTACTAAGATTTCCAGCATCTGAGAAACTTTCAACAGCTCCCATTTTTAAAAAGCCATCTTGTCAAATAAATGTTTCTTTTAAAAATCTTCCTTGCTAGAATTTCTTCAGGACAATACATAGTACTGAATTAACTTTAAATCTAGATATCCCATGAGCAATGAAAGCTAGAAGCAATTTTTTCTTAATACCACAGCAGACTTGAATCACTGCTCACTTCATGTCAAATAATCATGATAGGATTCTTTATGATAAACATTGACCTATACAGTTGAGGGAATATGAAAGACTAACAATTAAACATAACAATAATTCAGATTTTTTTTAAGCAGTCTTACTGTATGAATACATGCAATAGGCTAAAATTATGACTTTCTGAAATGGTAGAAACATTTTAGAAGCACAAATTTAGAGCAGTCCCCTAAGTGACTGTTAGTATCATAACTCGTGAGTGAGGTAGTTGTCCTATTGCCTTTCCTATAAAAGAGATGTTGTGTCTCACTGTCCTACAGTATTCATGATGCTCTCAGTGTTTAATCAATATTTTTATACTCTTTTAGGCAAGGCATTCCTGATGGTGTGAGCAGAAACCTGTTACCTTGGGAATCAAATCCAATTATCTGTATGGCAGGATAAAGTTATAAATTATTGTCAGAGGGAGAAATGCTTCCAACAGACTTGTACCTGAATCATTTCTCTCAGGATTAAGTGTGATTGAATTCAGGATCTTATTTCAGATCTAAATCAATTAGTGGCAGAATTGCCAGATCTTGCAATTCTATCACAAATCTCATGATGGTTGATGTTCTTTTGTGAGCTCTCAGCTTCTAGGATCAAATAATAATACAAGATTCTTGGCTGCCATTTCATTTTGTTTAAATGAGAATAGTTTTTGAGCCTCTTGGAGAAGAGTTCGCAGATGTGATAAGATCTCACCCTGCGGACTGAAAAACCTCAGTGCAAATAATTATTTGTCTGAACCTTAACGTTTCAGTTTTATATTTATGGTTCTGAAGTGGACTTTATCATTCCAAGTATAAAAATGTAGACACAAAAGGGCACTATCAACATTTCTATATCGTTACTAACTTTTGAAATATTTTTGCATAAATAAATAATGACAATATGTTGTAGACGTCCTCACTTTCCCTACAGATTTTCTGTTTAGCACTCACAGTTTTGTTTTCTCTTGCTTAGGGAAGCAGGACGTAGTGCTACCAGCAATTTCTGATTCAGCTTCAGAGTCACAGGTTTAAACAACAGTATAGAAAGGCCCAGAAATTGCTTTTGTCAAGTAAGTGTTGAGGTTAGGCTACACTTACATGTGTGTGATACCTTCAAATAAAGTCTTGTCTCCATCTGCAGGATTTTAGAATTTGCGTGGGTGTTTAAGAGAAAGTATACCTGTATTCTGTATGTAGCTGTAGTAAAGGTTTGTTGCATTACTTGTGTTGGCTGATCATGAAGTCACTAACTTAAAATACAAGGAGGAACTTTGCATTTGGATCCATTTACAGCACATGGGTCTTAACCTGAACTCCAAAACAGTTCTGCAAATGCCTCATAGCTCTTCGGGATATGGAAAGCATGTCTTAGCACCTCTAAATTTCCCATTTTTCAGTGGATTTCAGGTTTCCACCTTTGTGTTGCCCCAAGCCCTGCAACAGAACAGTGAAAACCAGGAAAAGTAGGAGAGGCAGGTCCAGGCTTTGTTGGCTTTTAGTGGGTCAGAGCAGTACAAAGAGGCGCTCAGTGCTTGCAGTGCCATGAGGAGCCTGCCAGGCCTACCTGGCCCATAGAATGGATGATGAGCAAGCTCAGGAAGTATTTAATGTTGAAAAAAAAAAGAACTGCCAAACTCTTAGCAGGTTCTTACTGAACGTGTGCAAACTGGAATTTGACAGAGGTCTTCTGAGTGACCAAATTTGGGCAGATTTTCACAGGGATGACATAATATATGTTCTTTACATCAAGGGTATCCCTGCAAAATTTCAAACCCCTGCTTAAAAGCATGGAGTGTCTGGAGCATCTCATGCAAGCAGAAATAAGACTCCTTTTCTAAAACAGGCAGAATAACTCTTTTTACCCCTTCCTATCATTCAGGACCTTTTACCTCAAAATTCATCAAGTTCAGCCTTAGGCAGATACCTGGTATGGAAAGTTTTACTCGGAACAGCTTGTCTGATAAGGCCATGTGAAACTGAGAACAAAGTCCTAGACCATTAAGTGTCAGGCAGCTTCCTAGAAAGACTTACATTATTTGTGTTCAGCAGGTCACCTTGGTCACCCCACAGACATCAGTGGGGCTACTCAAGTGAGTAATGGAAGTGGGTTTACCCCGTCGTTTAGGAAGTGTTTTACTGCAGGCACTGCTAACTTAATTTTGCTTGATAACCAAGGGCTGTGAAATTAAATTCTCTCTGCTTCGATTGAGTATCATGATTAGGAAATTATTTTAATGTAGGTCACTAATTTTGACAGGGTTTGGATCTCATGTTGAGGAAGTTTCTGGGAAGCAGGGAGCAAAAAGCTCACTGGCTAAGGGTTGCTGCTATTGACTCTAGTCAGAAGAGTAGACAGAATGAATCAAAGTTAATCATGGAGCAAACATGGCAGTGGTTCAGGGATATATTGTATAATCCTATCATTTGTGGTAAATTGACCCAGGATTCACAGTTAACGTTACTGAACTTAATAATTGGTTGTTTTACTTTAACTGTTAATATTGACATTTCAGAGCAACCACCCATCAGATTATACAGATTTATGATGAAGGGGATAATCAGTTCAGCAATTCCACTTTCTGGCAACTTCTGGAAGCTCTGAAAAGGTCTCATTCTGGGGACATGGTTCCCACAAAAGCACTTCTTTCCTGAACTGCCATCCTGGTCAGTGCTTTTGTTGCTTTTCTCATATTATGGCCAGATCTAAAAACAGTGAAAGCACAAAACACTAAAATGACTCAAATTGGCTCCCTATGCCTAAAATGTGCTCTGACGGGGCATCTAATATGCCAACATTTTTCAGGGCGTGAATGAAGACCACGTGTCTGGTTGAAAAGATTAAAATTTTGTTCCTTTAATGGACTAATATTTCCAGCTGAGATTTCTAAAACAGCAAACAAAAGCGGACTGTGAAAATGCCTGCTCCTTCTCTCACTGCATGACTGTGAAACATCAAACTTTAAATTTATGCTTTTTACAAGTAAGAGCGTGGTTCTTGGGAGCTGAATCAGTGTAGTTTGATCAGAGGGAATACTGTAAACAGAGAACTTGCAAAATAAAGGGAGGGGAGGAAGCAAATGCTTTTACAAGAGATTAAGTAAATGCTGTTGTTTTTTTTAAACAAGTGCTAGGTTTTTTAACGGTTCTGATGTTCCAATCAGAGGTGGTTTAGCTGGCAGACAGCAGGAGATGTGGATGAAGGGAAAAGACAGCACTGCATGCATCAGTAACATATATGTATGTGTATGCTGCCCTTTGCCTGGAAGGCAGATGCCTTGAAGAAGACAGATGTGTTTCTTTACCTGCTAGCTTACCATTATGATTCTGGTAACTGGGGCTACAGAGAGAGCTCTGCTAGTAAAACAAGCATTACTTTTGTGTGAGCTATGTGAAAGTTGACTCTGAGTTACTAGTAATCAATTACCATGAAGCAAAAAAAAAATAGGAACAAAACCCTCTTCCATCTCCAGAGCACAGCCTGTGGCTTTGACCCAAAGGTAAGCATTCACCAGGCATTGCTTTTTTGGTGGTTTCTTTGCAGGTAGTTTAAATCTTTTCTGTAATGATAGCAAAGCTCTGAGACTGAGGGCTGAGGAATGAGGACAGCTGGGGTGGTGCAGTGTGCCCCACTTCCCTGTCGATTTGTTGTCAAGAAGCAAGATTTTTTTTCGTGAAGGATTAAGAAGCTGGGAGTGGAGAGAGCTGTGATATCCTGGTAGCACATCCAGATCTTGAGCAGAGGAGTTTGAAGCGTGGCCAGACCTCTAGTGAATAAAATTCTGCCATCTGTGATCTTCCTTAAAAAAAAATTAAAAAAAAAAAAAAAAAAAAGTTGTGAGACAGAATCAAGCTAATAAGAATTAACTGTCCAACCTTCAGCAGAGTTGAGGCAGATGCATGGAAGGTAAGTTCTTTCCATCTTTCTCTCCCATGTCCTTACCAAAGGATTCCTACAGACTTCAGTTCAATTTGTACATTGACAGCCACATTTTTCAGGCCAATTGTTGGTATTTTGACTGATTTCTTCCTATGAATCAAATATTACCAGCTTCAGAAAACCCTTGCATGTGTTTTGTGTGTTATGGAGATGGGACTTCAGCCTGTATGTCGTGCTCTCCAAGTAACAGCGGTTCATACTGCAACTAGAAGGGTGCTTTATAAGCACTTTTAAATAAGGGGCACCAGCTCTCTTAAAGTACTCTTTTATTAGTCTTACAATAAGGAAGGAAGGGCTTATAATGAGGAAGGTGGGCTTCTCCCATTCCCAGTGTGTGGGCTTGCAGCTTTTGTTGTTGTATACAAAGGCAACAGAGTGGGCAGCCAGTGCCTGTGACAATTTGTGTAGGGAGTACTCTTCATCAAAGCATTACAGGAGCACCCCTATAATTCACTCATCACTCAAAAGACATGTTCTGTTGCCTCTTAAGTGTACATGTGCAATAGAGCCTATAAAACTAGTTTAAAATGGTTAATGTCAGTGTAGTGGTTCCAGTTGATGGATTCCGTAGGACTGTTTGGTAAGAGAAAGGTCGCAAGTTTGTTTAATCCTTAGCAAGTCTCAGAATGATTCAGAAGTGTCAAAAGTGATTTATTTCTGAGCTTCCTAGATTCCTTTGTAGAGCTCAAAGTTGCGCAAAGGTCTCAAAGCAGCAGATCAGGGTAAGACTGCAAGTCAGACAGCAAATCTATTGAAAAAGCACAGAGGGAAGAGGTAGTGCAACTCCCCATATGAGAAGTAACAAAATGTTTAGAGTCAGGGAACAATTTAGAGGAAAACTTAATAGTACCTGGATTTATTTAAGTGTACTGCTGAATCTGTAGAGCATATTTTGAAGATATGGAAAGCTCCTCCTGCAACAAATTGTACTGTATTACACTGGTGTAAATCTGAGTAAAACTTTTGATGTAGGAAGAACTCCAAGCATATATCAGTATGGAGATGTGCGAAATTTGATTTGCTTAGTACAATTACTGCAGCTAATTACATCCAGATTTGTAATTACAAGTAACATATTAAAATTATACTAGAAGGTGAACATGTTTTTGCAATTCATGATGGTAGCAAAAGCATAGAACATTTACTACTGATTCTTCAGTAATAAGCCAACTCTTCTCCTAGAGCAAATAGGCCCTGAATTACATTTACATGACCTTGGGCTGGGGATCTCACACTCCCTGATGGAAGTGTAACTACCCAAATCACGTTTCCCTTGAGAGGGGATTATTTTGTGCTGTATCAATCTGGTCCATGCAGGACTTGGAAAAAGCATCAGATGTTTAGGCATTGCAAATCCTTTTGCCATAGGCAAGGTTACTAATTAAAACGTGTTAGCATACAGAAGCACCAGATGCAACCTAACCAAGGATGAATGTCAAGAAATTGGCAAGAAAAAGGGAAAAAGCAAGAAAGAGGTTAGGAAGAGATCGGATTTTTATTTTTTTATCACAGAACGTTCCCTTTTTTCCACTCACCATTTCTTCCCAACCAGTTTGGTAATATTTGACATTACATCTTGCAGCAGGGTGTCTCACCAGCTGCATCTTACCATGGAAGTTGCATATTGTGGCATTTCATCACATGTAGTGTCTGGTCATATCCTATCTTGTCACATTTTATTAGGTATGCTGTCATCATGTGACACTTCACTGGTGGTATGCGGTCACGTTACAGCTCATCATTACATACATTGTTTGATGTGTTTCCATTGACATTTCCATCAGACCTTGAATATGCCTTTGTGACTTTAGAAAGTGTTGTTGAAGTATGCTCTTAATTTATAACCATCACTTCCTTCAATTTAAACAGCCCTGGATGCATTCTAAGAGCGAACAACAATGGCTGTTGGAAATTAGTTATGCTGAGAAGTTTTGTTTTCTTCACCATGTTGGTGGAGAGAAATCAAGGCAGAAAAAAAAAATTATAAATTTAAAAATTTATAATTTTTAATAAAAAATAAAATTATAAATTTAAAAATGTTAAATTTAAAAATTTATAATTTTTCACACAGTGAAAACAGATTCACAACAGGTACATGAACATATACACATGCTGAAGTCCTGCCATAAATTAACCTGAAACAGAATCTGTTTCCCAAATCTATCTCCCCTCCTAGGGTTTATGGGACCTCCTTCTGTGTATGGTAAAATAGCTAGATGTTTTACTGCTCAGAATGGGTTTGTATAAGCCTGGTTTAGAAGGAGGGGGAAATTGCATGGATGGACATCTCTCTTTGGAACAAATCTGTTTTATTTTTCTCAGCATGTTCTTGGTTCTCTGCACACTTCTGTGTGCAATGCAAGTCAGGTGGGAAAAGAGGAATCCCATATATCACTGAATTCTTCTCAGTTCTGCTTTAGCCTTGGTTTCTGTGATGGACATTCACTTTATTGAGTTGGAATGCAAATCCTCTTGTGGCATTCACTGCAACACATGGCACTTTGCTGACGCTGTAAAGGAGTAGATGATATACCCTGGAAAGTTGCTTGTTTCCATTAATACCCTTGTTTTGAATGAAAAAATGTACAGTGGTTATTCTCATGGATTGAACTGACTGTTTCTTTGCTTTTCCCTGGTCTCATTACTCAATGTTTTTAAAATGTTTTGGAGGCGGGGGTTAAAACTCATCAGTGACATTTGCACATCGCAGTGTACAAACACTGGGTGTTTAATATTTATTCCAAACATGAAGGCAAGATTTTCTCAGCAATCTCTCTAGGTTTCAGATTTATTTTTTTTAAATGGTCCCTTACTCTAAGTCAGAAGCATTAATTTCTAGGTGACAGGCACAGATGTCCTTCAAACCTCCGGTAAGTGGTCTCATTAAGTACTTGAGTAAAATGAAGGGTATTGCATCAGATAAAATAGCTGAGAATAGAGAGCAGTATTGTCTCCTGGATGGAGAGAAACTGCCTGTGTTTTATAGCCAAGAAAGACAGAGAAGTTGTTACAGTGCATTAGAGAGGTGCCAGATGCTCCCCCAGAAGAGGTGGCTTTCATTCTTCTTTTCCACTGGCCTAGTAATAAGAAGAGAAGTGTTTTTCTTGTTGAAAGCCATGGTTACCTTGGTAAATAAAGTCTCAATTCTGGAGCCTCTATGGAGCAGCATGATCATTTTAGGGCTAGATATTTGCTTTAGACTTCAGTGCAATCAACAGTTATAAAGCTTGTAGACTTTGTTTCCTTGAGTTTGATTTGCGGCTGGCTCTTTCTGATAGAATTAATTCAGGTTTTGCCACTAATGCATCAGTCTTTCCACATCCAGTTAGCTGTACCAAAGCACAGATCAATTTGAAAAACAATATTTTTGTGTTTTTCTTCATTATTTTGCAGGATTTTATATATTTGGATTAGAATGTGTTAAGCAATGCAATGTAGAGAGAATGTATTCTGGACATGTGCATCACTGTGAAACAGAGTCACTGCAGCTGGATGTGTAGATACTGTGCTAGTATTTGAAATGTCTGCAGCTACCCCCCACACACACACATCCTTTACGGATTGGTGATAGATTAGCAGTAGTTTGGAACATGTATGGGAATGGGACAGGTGCTCACAAATGCTGCTCATGCAAAGAATAAAAGAGAAAAGAGTTGGATTCTGCAAATATGATATAAAAGCTGGCCTGTGTAATATATCAAATTTCAACAAAAATTTGAAAGTGTGCATTCAGTCTGAGCTAGCTAGCTGTTTAAGAGAGTGTCACAGCTTGAATTAGGAAATTCACAAAGTGTCTGATGATTTGGCGTTTTAATAGTGAGGATTTTTAAAAGTAGTTGAATAGTTGCATTAGAATTAAACATCAAGCCTTAATAGGGACTGATTTTCTGAGTTGTGACAAACACGAACAAGCCAGGATGTGATTTCTGTTTCATGATTAACAGCTCATCTGACTTTGGTGCTGTGGTGACATGGAGTTCATCTTCTCGTTTCTGTGGCATTCACAAATGGGGCTTGGTGGTAATTTATTTCAGGTGCCATCAGTTGTAGCACATAACGTAGGAGGTTTTTGAATCCAGTTCCTATTGTAAATTGTTCCTGAAAGATCTTCCTAATCTTATTAATATTGACTGATTCTTTGTATTAGGATTTCCCAGGGATTGGTGGAGTCTAAAGGATTAGAGGCCTCTGAGTCAAGGATGACCTAGATTCTGATAGCTTTTATTATGCAAATCCTTACAATCAGAGGTCATTTATGGGAACATCTGAAGTTAATGTGAGTTCATATATCTGAGTGCTCTCTGAAATTCACAAGTGTTTCTGTTCCAGGTGAGTACAGTGCAGTTTATTAAGTATTTCAAAACTGCTTTGAGGTAGAAGCATACTCAAAACATGATGTAGGATCTTAAAAGTCCAAATCCTTTTGGCTGCTGCTGACAGATTGGTTCTGGAGACACTTTTGAAAATGGAGTTTCCTCTGAAGTCCCAGTGGGGGGGTTGGAAATTTTATTCCCTGCCCTTTCTAATGTGATAATTTCAGGAAAATGGAAGATTGCTACCAATAAAGCAAGTTATTTATTTCACTTTCATTTTTGTAAACGAAATTCCCTGAGCTTTTTTTTGTTATCTTAAGAAGTGGGAAAAAAAAAAAAAAAAAAAAAAAAAAAAAAGCAGCAAGAAATTAAAAATATACTGGCTTTCCCAATTCAAAACAGAAGAATGATTTATATGCATGACCATTTTTCTCTTCTATATTTACAAAGTGCTCTGTGACTTGAAGATCTGATAAGCAGAGAAAATAATATTTCCCCCCAAATGGTCCTTGCCTGTTATAGTCCAGCTGTCCCTGCTGTTTCAGCGGGAGCAGGGATCAGCTCAAAACCAGGATGATTCTGAATGTGACTCATAGATAAAGGCACAAACACATTTTCCTTTACAGTGGCTTCTCAGAGTTCAGTACCCGGAACTCAGGCCACAAATGGAAAAGTTCTCTGCTTGCTTCTTTAAATATGTTCTCATTATTTCTTCTATATTATGAGGCTAACTACTTAATTATATTTTTCTTGTATTAATATTTGCCTTTTTATATCATGTCTTTCCTCTGTGAAAGTGAAAATATATAAATAAATGGAGCAGACACATTCCATTTTAGGCCAGTAGTAGAGTAGGAATTATGATTATGCTACTTATGAATAAACAGAAGGGTTCACCCTAAATATTCAAAGCTGACTCTGAAAAGCTTAATGAGAAGCCTTCAAATTAAGCAGATATTTTAAAATGTATGAGTGGCTTGTAGCCTATCAAGCAAGGAGTCAGAAGCAGAGGTGAGGATAGGGCATAGAGAACTGGGCTTTTTCTTCTCTGATATCACCAGACATGCTGGGACAAGTTCTGGTTTGGATTGTTTTGTTTTAGTTTGGGATGGCAGCCTTAGGTTTGGATCCTAACTGTGAAAAGCTCTATCAGCTGGCACTTAGAGCATCTCTCTATTCCTCTCGCTGTACAAGGACAGGCAGAATTCACAATCGCAGAAGAAATCCTGTAGGATGGGGATCCAGTGCGTCTCGTTCTGAACAGAGACGTTTTTACCAGCTCTCTTGCCGCCCCCACACAGCGTCTGTCATCTGCTTCACGTGTACTTCCAGCTCCCTGTGAGACAAATTGCTTTGCAGCTCCCTGGGCTGGCAGCACAGCATCCTTTGACATTCCCCAGGGCAGTGGTGCAGCGTGGTGCATCCTGCTACCTCGTGGGATAGACCAGCAGAATGTGGGTTAATGGGGCAGGCATGGCACAGAAAATAGTCTCTCTGGCGGAGTCATTAGGATTTGCTGGCAGATTGCCTGCTCGGTTGGTGCAATTTTACACTCACTTTTCAGAGAAAGCTTAAAGGGGAAACCTCTGTTCGCTCTGAGGCTTTACAGCCAGGAGAGGCTGGGGCTTGCTGCCACTGTCCAGATATCTGCTGAACAGCTGGCTGGAAATTCTCATCTGAGCACTTACTCAAATGATTTTGTTGTTGTTGTTGTTTTGAAATTGGTAGTCAAGACTGTTTAGAATGAATGGATGTGTGTGAGATAGATTGGTGAGATTGCTGTTTCCTATTTCTGGGATTTCCAAAAGGCTGAGGTACATTTAGGGGAGAAAAAAAAAAAAAAAAAAAAAAAGAGAGAGAGAGAAAGCAGAACACAAAACCTTCTGCCTGGGAAGGCATAGCTGAGCAACTACAGCTAGACTTCAGTCAGTACTATACACACATAACAAATATTTTAGGTCTCAGTCCTTTAACAGGCTTCAGCAGCATGTGAAATTAATAGGAGCTGATGGCACACAGCTCCTGAAAGGGCTAAGTTATCACAGCTATAAGACATTGTAATTCATTACTTGTGTTAAAGAATTAATAGGAAGAATATCATTAGGCTAGTTGTTGTCATATATTAGACTGAAACACACATTAGTTTTGGAAAAAAAAATATTATCTGATACTATATTTATTTTACTTTGTAGCTTAAAATGGGATTGCACCAACCAGTATTGAATAACCAGTGTCTTTTTGTCTTTAAAAACTTCAGGTCAGTTTTCCTGTGAAATATGCAGCCCTAGTTAATGCTTTCTGATCTGGAATTAGAGAGCAAAAGGGTTAAATCTCAATCCCTCTCTGATTTATATTTCCCTCCCCTCCTTCCCAGCTGTGGACATGGATGGAAGATCTGCAGAAGGAGCTCTTAGAGGATGTCTGTGCTGACTCTGTGGATGCGGTTCAGGAGCTCATCAAGCAGTTTCAGCAGCAGCAAACAGCCACCTTGGATGCAACCCTCAATGTTATTAAAGAAGGGGAAGATCTAATCCAACAGCTCAGGTAAGCATCCACCTGGTGGACAGGTGTTGAGAAATCTGGTCTTTGCTGTGGTTTGGGTGTGCATAAATGGGGAAGTGTAAGTTTAGGATTAATGGGGAGAGTTTATTCATTCCTTGCTTATTTATTATTCTTCAGTTTCTTTGAGTAATATATTGAAATTGCAGTGAGTGATTTATGTGGACTGATTAGAGTAGTCTGTGGATCAGCATGGGTTGCTGTTTGACAGGGAGATTATTTATAGGCACAGTGAAGTGAATTGAAACAAATGCGTTTCAGGTGAATATTTTTAGTTGGTATTTATAGAAGATTGTTAAACGGTTGTGAGCTGAGGCCTTGTGATTTATGTGGTTACTCCTGGTGTAAGAGAAGTGTATTCCTCATAGTAAAACATGCATATCTAACAATCTTTGTTCTTTTATTTTGCATGCAGCACCCTTCTATTTATCTTTGTCCATGAGCTGTTTATTCTTACTGTCAAGAAGGGTCCTGTGCTGCCAACTCTATTTGCATTATGAATTAAAACTCATTTTATCTGATTTGAAATACACAAAGTGACTGGCTCAGAGAAGTTGGGTGTTTGGATTTATATTTTTTTCTTTCTCAGTCTGTAAGTGTAACAACTAATATCTGCAGAGCACACAGTAAGCTTACCCCAGAGTTTTAGTTCTGAGAGCTTTCTCACTTGTTTTTACTTACAGCAATTTTCTATACCTTTAACGTCATTGACAGCAGTGGATTTTTCCTGCCTTCTAGAGATGTTACTGAGTTCAAAACCAAGACCATTGAGTCCCTTGTTCTTGAGACATTTCTTTATTTATTTTTATTTATATTGTTACATATTTCCCTCATCTACCTGTATATAGTGTGAATATTCTTTCTACGTATGTAATATCCAAGTGGTACAGGTCTTATGTTGTCCTCCCCAGCCTGAGTTTTTTGAGTCTGATGTCTTCAGTTCTTGCATAGGAAGAGCCAAAGGTGCCTATTGCAAGGTAGTAATGAAGCACCGTGGTAGAACCCTGCAGGGGTTCTAGGTCTTCTACTACAGCCACATGCTGAGCTTTCCTCTATACTTTCTCTTATCACCCTGGATGTGGAGTCTTCTCCACTGGTTTGGGGAAAAAAAAAAAAAAAAGAAAAAAAAAAAAAAAAAAGTAGATTTGAAAGTCTTTTCTAGGTTTTGATTGTCATTCAGTTGTAGGCAGCCACAAGGAGAGACAGACTGTATAAATGCCTCTTCTTGGTGAATGAGGCTTACCTGCATCATGGAGAACACGGAACCCAAGTGGTATTGTTTGCTGAGACCAGAGTTGGGAAGAAGGGATCAGGGAAAGAAAGAGCTAGGCTCCATCCATCCATGCATCTTTGCTGATAATTAGGAAGGAAACATGCTTCGCTTGGTTTGTATGCTGCCAGATGGAGGGGGCTATAGGTAAGAACATGCATATGGCTGCCCCTACCAGGTCAGCCAAAGGTCTGTGTGGCAGTTTCCCATTGTGCAAAGAAACATTTTGCTAAATTTAGGGGATATCTATGAGACCATGAGAAAGATGGTGAATTTTTTTACTAAAACATTTTTTTCTTGCTACCCCACCTGTTGGTATACCATCATGAACACCCAAAGAGAGAGAAGACCCTGGAAGGGTCCCTGTATAAGGCCATCAGGTGGACTACTAGAAGTAGTCCTGGTGCAGGCTGTGGGATTGGCCTAAAGGTTTTTGCCTGCACCTGAGTCAGCAGGAAGGCAGAATGTGGAGTTGTACAGAGGCCAGGGCAATATTTGGAGCAGAGAAGTCAGCAGAGGACCAGTATGAACAGCAGTTATTGGAGAAAGTTTCTTGTAGTGGCTACAAGGTCATGCTGGCAAAGAAGTGAACTGGAAATGTGGGAGTTCAGCTTTTTTTAATGTAAACTTTGTCGGTTTTTAAATGGTGGCCTCAGGTTTGAGACTTTTTTTAGGACTGGTGTCACACTTAAGCATTTGTGAAATGCCAAGACAGATTTTGAGACAGTTGTATTTAACCAAGAAATCATATTTTGGGATCTGGCTTGTGTTCTGGGCAGTGAGCAAGGTGGTATAGGGTGAGCATCTTTATGTGAAGTAATCCCCTACTTCTGGTGAAGTTAAGGCCAAACACAGAGAGAAGCACACAAATGTTGTCTGAAATAAAGCAACCCTGAGCACACACAGTGATTTGCAAAGCTGAACTGTCACGATGACCTCTGATTCCAGTATCAGTTTTGAGCTATGGCTAACTGCAAAGCCTGTAATGTGATCCTGGACTCTTTCAAAAAGTGAAGAAGAACTGCATAAGAAAACCATGAAACCACCTGTGTGTGTGTGTGCCCACTTGAACATCTTTTGTGGCTGATGACAAAAGTAAAGAATACAGAGATAAAGGAATGGAGGAAAAAATGGAATTGCTGCAATCTTTCCTTAACACAGCATTGCATTTCACAGTGTGGGTCACCTAGTACCTACTGTGAAGAATGGCTGAAGACTGCAAGTGCTACAACGCTGAAGAAAATGAAATACACTGCTCTTACCAAACATGTTAAAATGAATAAAACTAATGGGGCCTTGAAAAAGTTTCCATTTCTTGTCCTTATCTCTGAGAGCACAGATATTCATTTAGAGAAGACCATTTGTGTAATAGCACACTGTCTCCTTCAGCTAGCACAGGAAAATCTCAGCTGTCCAAACCAGTGAAGTACCATGCCTGGGAACACACTTCGCAGAAGATCATCGGAGCCTTTAGTGATGCTTTGAATCAGGAGACCATGCCCATCAGGAACAAAACAGACCGGCTTAAAACATTGTACATATCATGGCTAGCACTGAAACCACTTTTTTTTTAGTCTTTGTTATCAGTATTGTCCTGAGGTGAGCATTGTTCCCTGCAATCAACACAAAGGAGATCTTTTGAACTGCGTTTCCAGGAGCACTACTGGGGGCAATATTTTTGCACATCTATGGAAGTCAAAACAATGACTTGCTCCAGTGAGATGTGAAAGAGCAGGAATGATAGGGCCAAAAATAAGGCAGTTAGAGTCATGAATCTTGCTTTTTTTTTTTTTTTGCAGTAGTTCAACATATGAGCTTTTGATAATCAGTAAGTTTCACTAAGCATTCAACCAGTTCAGGTGCTTAAAGTGATTTCAGGAGTACAAGGTTCATTCTAAGCAAGCTCAACAGCAGTGAACGAAGCCTTATTATATGTTCCCCAAAGTCTATTTTATATTTTTTTCAGTAATTTCCCTGCATTGTAAACTCTGATTCATGTCCATTCAAAGAATACTAGGAATCTTTTATGAATTTTTACCCAGAATTTCTCATCATCTGACAAACAAGAAATCTAGTGGTAGAAGCATCCAGTCTCAAAAATTTCTTTTTCCAGATAGAGATCTTTCTCAAAACAGCCTATATAGGGATCTGAAGGCCTCATCTGAGGAGACTATGAAAAAATAACATTACTACAGCTAAATGTTTAGATTGCATCAGCCACTGAAATGCAAGTGTGGCTTGATTTGAAGAGTGAAATATTTAATGAAAAGGAATTTCTAAAACCAAATGTGCCTTTAGATCCCATGTGAGATCTACCACTCTTGAATAATTCATTCAGTCATTTAGGTAATATATGAATAGTAATAATCCTGCATTTAAATGAAGACTTATTTCTTGTTCTTTTATAGAAGACAGGTGCTGACTGAAGGAAGCAGAACTTGACTGAATGTGGCGTCACATTAAGCTGTGGTTTCAAATCTCACCTTGTTATGTCTTCGTTCATCCTTTCTCTGTACAGCTAATGTCTAGGCAAAGAGAGACCCTGTAGTCACCAAGAGGGTGAAAAACGCAAGATTTACGGAATGGGGCAGAAACTGCCAGCTGAAGAGAGTAATATTGGTGTAATATTTTCTTATTGGCAAAGGAAGTTGGTAGTATATGCTCAGAATAATGGTGGATCATCTCATTCCAGCATTCATCAGGATTCAGATGATTGTTGAACAGAATCATCTCTTCATTGTGTCAAACAGAAAGTATTTGAGGGAAAAGCAGAGAAACACATCCACAGAGCAAGTTACTAAGCACTTAATAGTATTCTGTATTTTTAACTGTATTCTTAGTCTTCATATGTTCAGGAAAATGTGTTGTTTTTTTTTCCTTCGAGACATATAATGAAATCAGAGTAACATGATTTTTGTTGCCTTGGAACCTCAAAGGTGTGTTTTAAACTTGCCTAAAATGACTGTGTCAGTGCCTAGTTTCAATTTAAAACGTCTGTAAAAGGTTGTACTTTTTACCTCAATTACACTTGCTGACAGTGTTCAATTAACATTTAAGTTGACTGTGTGTTGTTTTGATCTGACCCTACTTGATGATAATGTGCAAAGAGCAAAGTACAAACATTTCAGACAAATTCCACAGAAAACTACCTATACTTTGCTAGATGTTTATGGAAGGAAAATTCAACACAGAAAAAGGAAATAGAAACCTAAAAAATTGGAAACACTAGCACTGTTCCTCAGTGGGAAGACTCCATGGACACATTTACTTGGCAGCCCAGGTTAGCTGGCCAGAAGAAGGGCTCCCAGCTGCTTTTGGTCCCTGTGGGACAATGTGGTGACCTGGCAGTGTTACCTGATATTGTCCTTGTCCTCCCATTTTGTCAGCCAGTTCCCTGCACACGTGGGAGTTTGATAAACCAGTAGTCCAGTGTATGCCATTGGATTTGTGATTGTCCCGCCACCACCACCACCTTCTCCAAAGCAGAACTAGAGGTTGGTAGGAAATACTGATGGTAAAACCTGCTGTTTTACCCATGCCATCTGGTTACACTGCGCAGGGTATCTGATAGGGCTTTCAGTTGGTTTGCTTTAAATACCCAAACAATGCAGCTGCTAACACATGACTTTAAGCAGGTTGGACAGAGAAAATCACTGCATCTAAATCTTGTTTTTGCTGAAGTACCAAAGCCAAGCATTTAATTATGGCTTCAGACTTTACTTTCTGGTTCTTGTTAATGTCAGGGGATGTTTCATGGTACATTCAAGAGTAAGTTTTCAGCTCATTGTGCCTGAAAAGGCCCTTTATCTATAAAGCATACGCTTAAATTTACTGAAGACATAACAGACTGTAGGTGAGCTCATTAATATATGAGAGAGCACAAATAGAAAAGAAAATGTGAGGACTTTCCTATGTCCATGCTAAGATTTATTTCAGGTACAGCAAACTTCCCCCTGGTACCCATACCAGTTAAAGGGTTTGCTCCCTTTTGTTCCCTGTATGTGGGGAGCACAGATGGAGCAGTGCCTGACCCCTCCCAGGAACATCTCATTTCACTTACTCTGGTGAAAAGACAAGTGGATGACACCATCTTACAATGTTTGAAAGGTGTTTTCCTTCAGTGGAGGTTTTGCACTGTGTTCTGAGACTGTTGCGTTACTAAGAAATGCGGAGGAAATCAAAGCATCCCTGTTCCCTAGTCAAAAATGCTGGTAATTCTGATTCAATTAATCTATACTACAGCAAATGCTCAAAATTAACTTGTAAAAGCCCAGGTGGCTAAACAATAAGGTGGCTAAATAGCAGCTCTGAGCTTGGTGCCCCTGGGCAGTGTGAACAGAGGCTGGAGCAGGTCAGTGTGTAGGTCTGGCCAGGATTGCCAGCCAGACTCCTTAAGAGAGCTATTGAGATTGATGTGCCATTCTCTCCCCTCTCTGCCCCTCTAACCCCTCACAAACATGTAAGGTCACAGTGTCACAGCACAAGAAAGGATGATCCCCTTGTTCAAACTTGGTGCCAAGCTCAGGAGCTGCAGGATTTCAGCGAGTAGCAGCAATGAGTGCTGCACACACCTTCCCTCAGCCCTTTGTGCTTGGGCTTGCTTCTCAGCAGCACGCAGAATCACAAACGTGTAGTTCTTGCTCTTTTGCCTGCCTTGAATCTCAGCTTTAACCATGCTCTCTGCCTTGCCACAGGGACTCAGCGGTTTCCAACAATAAGACTCCACACAATAGCTCCATCAGCCACATCGAATCTGTACTTCAGCAGCTCGACGAGGCCCAGGTACAGATGGAAGAGCTCTTCCATGAGAGGAAGATTAAGCTAGATATTTTTCTTCAGCTCCGGATTTTTGAACAGTACACCATCGAGGTAAGAGCTGGCTGCACGACCTGAGGAAGGTAGAGCAGGGGGAAAGGGGTGTGTGTAAAGGTACTGTGTTAGGAAACATCCCCAGCTGCTTGACTGCGCTCAGCTGTCCAGCAGGAAAGAGTGATAAAACCACATTTTAAATTTGGCATCTTGAAGGTAAAAATATGCTTTAGGATGTACTGCTTAAATGCAGTGAAATAGCTTCATGTTTGCTCAGCTGGCTGTATGCTGAGAATCTGCCTGCTCCAGGGAGAAGCTGTGTAAGGTGTAAAGCACTGTTACAGTGCTTTATTGGCACTAGTCAGGGTTTGCAAGTTCTCCATCACTTGGCAGTGAGGTCTGTCTCTTCCAATACAAACATAGATGCATGCAAACAGACGTGTGATCATCTTTAAACCTCTGAGAAAAAAAAATATATATATCTATGAAGGGAGAGGATAATTAAAAGCTGGACTTTGAGCATCACAGTGGATTTTTTTTTATTATTTATTTACTGGGGAGAGGGGGGAATAGTAGAAGAAGCTTTTAAGTAATTTTCATGTGCCTGTTTAAAAAGGTCTTTCAGTTTGTCTTTTTTTTACTGCTATTTTGAAATCAAAAGCACTGGAAGGAAAACTCATCAAAGCATTAATAATTGAGGTGTTCTTGGACAGAGTATCTTTAAAGAGACTAGGCAATCTCATTAACTGCTTGCTATAATTCTGATAGGACGTGGTGCAAAAAGAACAACATGTAAATTAACTTGCACACAAAATCCATGACAGCCATGTAGCAGCACACATGTCCTTCCTGGGATGTGTTCCTCCTACTATATCCCACTGGTCCTTGTTCAGGTCATGCAGCACTTTAAGTGTTTTATGATGAGATATTCCTGATATCATTTGTAAATCTATCAGCAATCTCAAGGTGGGTACTGATAATTAATTGGGAGCTTTAGTATGCTGGGTTACAGTTTATGTGTATTTTGAAACATGGCATGATGAATTACAGTAGAATGAAAGGCTAGGAACAGGGGTTTGTCTATGTTTTTTAATTGGATGCAAGAGATAGAAATCAGTGAAGAGTATCTGAGCTTTCTTGTTGTGACTGGTAAGTTAGGTATTGTACTGAAAGCTGTTCTACAGTGCTTGTTATTAATGTCAATTAGATTAATTAACATTATTTTACTCACCAGTTACATACAGGCTTCCTGATACTAGGAGGCAGTATTCCCTGTGAGTATGTGCGTATATGTATAAATATGTACACTTCAGATTGGATAGCATTGCTGTGTGAGCAGTGCTGCCCTAAGACTACTACATTCCCAGCTCAGGAGCCTGCAATAACTGTTCTATCTGCTGAACTTATGTGGAAGGTATTTTGATACAGTGGTGTGGTGAACGGTAATTAAGGCTTGGACTCTAAAGATAGGAATTATAAGTGAATAAATATATGTGTACCTACCCATAAATGGCACCTGTGTTTTCAAAAATGAAGCAAAACATGAATAATAGTATGTGCTTCTGGACACCCAAATATATCTGTTGGCAGTATATTTTGAACCTGCTTGGGTCATTCATTAAGATCTCAGCCTGTCTGTATTTCACTGCAAATTCCAGGCGGGTTAAAAACCAAACCTCTGTTTTCAAATTCTTTTCCTTCTTACATTGTCACCCAACCAAAGATCACAAAGACCTTTACCATTATAGATTGCTTTATTGATGGGACAACTGAGGCATCAAATGATGTGGGTTGTCCTGGCCCACTCTGTATGTTGTGCCAGAGGTGGGAATGCTGCATGGATCCCTATGTTTTGTTTCAGCATGAATCCTACTTCGGTGTATTCAGAGATAACATTTAGACTGTCTGTGATACATTAAGATATTTAAAATTGGAAATGTACTTCAGTCTTCTCAAATCAGATTAGCTAGAAAGGACTTTAAAGAAAATCATCACTTAGTTGTCAGTGTAGATTTGCTACTTTTTTATCATCAGAACATCTGAATTCCCTCTGCAGGATTAACATTACAAGGAAATATGAGAACACATTTCATAGGGAGTTTATGGGCATATGATTTTTATTTAGAAAGCTCTCTCTTTCAGGGGAAAATATTTTTATTTTAAAATAATTACTACATTTAATTTATAACTGAACACAGAGTAAAAGTTATCATATCCATGTCAGTATCTTAAATTTTATAAGTACGTTTAGCGCTCAAACAAGAAAAAAAGTCTGATTAATAAAAAGAAAAGTAATTTGAAATACTATATTAATTGATAAATTTATGCTGTGCATTTCAAACAACAGCTGAATTAGCTCAAAGTGACACAATAAAGATCTTTAGAAACTAGATTGCAGTCAGTTGCCTCAGCCGTATAATAAAGATTACAAGTCAGTAGGAAACTTATCAACATTAACACCATTATCTCACACCATTTTTAAGAAACAAAAAGATGTTTTCATCCCCATAATTAAAAAGCATGTAGTATTTCTGATGGTTAGCTATTCTAAGCTTGTAAGGGAAAAAGATGATGAAATTTAAATTGAGAAATTAAATATCTTTTTTTTTTTTTTTTTTTTTTTTTTTTTTAACTAAAGATGAGTAGCTTGGGCTATGGCTGGTAATGTATTTAGGTTGTAATTTTCCATAATAGCCCAGATCCAGCATAGATTAAGAATCTATGGTTCTATTGGTTCATAGGGAACCAATGTGTACCAGTATGATTCTCAAATGAATTTCTCCTCCTCTAGCCTAGATAAGCCCCCTTCCATCTGTCCAAAGAGCGGCGCCATGTTGAACATATCCCTAACAAAACCCCTCTACCTGCTGCATCCATGTTAAATCTCTCTCCTTCCTGCAAATCATCTACAAAAGTGGGCCCAAGGCACAGTGCTGTTGTAGCAGAAGCTCTTCTCAGCATGCTGGAAATCTCAGTCATCAGCATCCTGTTTTAAGTAGAGCAGCTGAGGAAGTTAGAGGTTGACACAGGATCTTCCAGCCCCCTTGTCTAAGAACATCATGCACATTACCTCCCCAGAGAAGGAAGCGAGCAAGAAGAGCTGGCTGGCAGCGCGCAAGGGCAGTGCTGCTAGGGCAGGTTTGCTCCAAGGGGACCAGGTTGCACAGGCAAAAGTTTCCTTGAGAACCCTGAAGCTGCTCTGTGCAGAGCAATTTGGTACATAGGTTGTAAGGCACCTGTGCTTTCACAACAAAAGCACTTGATTGACATGGGTTTCCAAATGGAAGTTTTACTGGATTTCCAAAAATTAGCCAGCAGATCTTGGTCTGATAGCAAAACAGTGGCCTGGTGTTTCTGTTCCAGCCATCTCATTTTTTTTTGTCTCCATCTCCCAAATTTGAATGCTCTTGTTCTCTTTGCTGCTTCTGTCTTGTTAAGTGTTGTGTTTCCCACTCTTTCTATGGGTGTCTGTGTTCTCAGCCTCAATTGTCAGGTTCTTGAGTTCCTAGGAAGCCCATGTGATGAGGATCCTTCCCTCAGAACTGCTCAGAAGAAAACCTTTCCTCTCTTTAATGAAAGCCAGATATGCAATTGTGGGAGCCCATCTCCTCCCAAAAGTTTTGGGGAAGGTTTCATATTATAACTCAATCTCAGAGAATAGTTGCATCCTGTGTAGTCTTTTTCCATCCAGTTTTGGTACCAAACATGTTTTCTTTCATTGCCTTTCCCTATTAACCTCTCTCTCTCTCCCTTTTCTAATTGATACTGCAAACTGAACGTATTAGGGAATTTTTCAAGCTCACAAATGGCCATGGACTATTTGACCTTTATTTTTTATATTTAGAAAGTGTCTGACTGCAATTTCTTTTTTGGAAACTTTCATGTTTTATTGTTCTTCCCAGATATTGAAGTCCATGCCATGGACCACGTAACCCTTTCCTCTGGCACTTCTTTCTGGACTTGCACTGTACCCATCCACTTCATAGCTGTTGTGGTTTTTGGACTTTTCTATGATCTTTTCCTCCCGACAGAGGTTTGGAGTCCAGACAAACTTCAGAATTAATGGTACTTCATGAGCAACACTCACTTCCATCTACTTAGGCATCATTAACCTTCTCTGTGCTTCAGTGGAATCTGCCAACTATTGTCTCATTTTGTCTTCAGGAAGAGTATTTTATGTAAAGAGAAGCCACCTGCCTTTTTTGTCGGTAGGGCAGAGCAGCTGTCTTCGTTTAGGACTTCTAAGGACTTGTGAGTTGCCTAGGCAGCTTTTGTGTTGTATTTGAGTCAAGGCAGGTTTGGCAGATATGAATTTGGATGTGAACCCAGAGGCACATAGCATGTGCTGCCTTTTATTTTTTTGCCTTAATCTCATTATATTGACTGATATTTACACTGTAGGTTCTTGGGGTAAAGTATGAAATCCAAGCGATGACGACACCTGGAAACCAGCATAACAGAAATATGAGAGAGCCTAGCTATCCCAGTGGGAGGTTTTTCTGCCTTAGGTTTTAAAACCATAAAGTGACAACCCATTCTTTATTTAGGAAACGTGTCTAACTTTGATGCCTGATTTGTTTTATTCCTTTACCAAGTCATTGCACATTCCAAGACAAGATGGGATCATTAGGATTATATGGTGGGGCTTTCTGTGTGATGCATGCTATGACTGAGTTCATGCAGCCAACCAAGTAACTCAGGAGATTTCATGCAATGTGAATGGAGTAGTTGATCCACTATGAGGAAGTAGGGTATAAGACCCTGGGGACAATAGCTGGCAGGCATCAGCGGCAGCGCTGGCACCACACTGAGCAAATTATATGTATGAAACACAGTAGTATCCCAGAGATATAGCTTCACTAAAATCTGTCAAGTATTCTTCGACTTGTGCTTCAAAAATAGTCACTTAAAGGCTTATTAACCATTATTTGGGTGGATGTTAATATTTAGTAAAATGCTGGGTAATTGCATAAGAAATGAATGGTAAAATACTCAGAATTGCAACCCCTACCACAATGAATACCATCCAGAGCATAGACCACATCTTTCTACATATGTTTTCTTTATATCTTTTGTACAGTGTGTGTGTTGTTGTTTCCTGCAATACACATGGTTCTGTGCAGTGCTAGGCAAAGCCAGTCCACTGTAGTCTTAGAGCAGTGTACTTTCTATGCAAAGACATAGTCCTGGAAGGGATTATGGGGTCCCTGCTGTACAATATAAATTGCATCTTGTATACTGTTATCTTTCAAAAAGTACCACAATCACTAAAATCTTCACCTGCTGGTTATCCAATTTTCCATTTCACTTGCTAATTAAATTGTTCAGCCTTGATTTCATTTGCTGATTCTTTTGGCTCTTCCCACCCATTCCTGTAGAAGGGAGCAGAAGCCAGCTTGCAGACAGTAGTTTGATTCACTGTTATTTACAACTTACTTGAGTTTCCCATTCCAGGTTTATAACATTAGCAGGATCTTTCAAGTGAAATAGCTGCCTGCTTGGAGGTACAAGATGCTTTATAACCCCCCACTGACTTATAGCTGACACTCAGATGTGAGCTTCTTTATAAGACATAAGAGTTGCTGGAATCTTATAATGCCCCATACTTAGGTGTTTGTTGTTGTTGTTTGTTTTGTTGTTTGTTTGTTTGTTTTTCTTTTTCACATGCATGGGTTTCAAACTGCACATCACTTCATTTTAAGGAAAGCAAGGCATGAGTCTCTCTTGGGTACCTTGTCTTTAGAGTTCAATTCTATTGTTTCTCTTGATATTTTTGGGACTCAGGAGCCAGAGGCACTGGAGCGGAATCATCACTGCGACAGCCTTTTCACATTTCAATAGCTCAGGTCCCTACTAAGCCAGTATTGTTTCTCTGCCACATGTCAAAAGGAATGGGTGACAGCATTGTCACACTGCACAACGTCAGTCCAAACCAAGACCTGAGAAGAAGGAACGGCAAACTTTCTGCATACGTGGTTTGTAGAAGTGACAGTTTCATTCACCCTTTCCTACCTACATCTCCGACCATATACCTGCAGTTTTAGCCTGCTCATAGATCCGCTTATAGGGTCACGTCCAGTCTTCTGCTCTTCCAGTGTCCTCTGAATTCCAAACCAGAGCTGAGTGCTGCTGCCCCTGGCACATCTGGTTAAAACATAAAAATAATAATAAAAGTATGTGCCCTGGAGATCTGGTTTCCCCTACTCTGTTATAATCCCTTTCTTTCTTCACTCATAGACATTCCCTTAGCATCCAGGAGTCAGAATGATCTTTTTTTTTTTTTTTTATTCCTCCCTAGATCACATCTGACCTCCCATCTCATCCACCCCCTCTTCATATTCTTGAAGAGAGGTAGATACTCCCTTTCCTTGATTCTGAGCTCTGCCCTGTGCCTGTGTGACTATTCTTCCCATCCTGCCTCATCCCTGTACTCTACCCACACTCCTCACCTTTGCTCCTCCTCCTACCTCCACCATCCTTTCTCTTGCAACCTACCTCCTACATTTGCTTATTCTTCCCAATTGTCTTTACTCTTTTCCAGATCCCTCTCACAAGCCCACTCTCTGTTTGTTGATAGTGGCTGCTCCCAGGGTAGAACTTTCTTTTTCCTCCTCCTCATATGCCCATTCTCTAGCCCATACTTCAAAATATCAGCTCCTATATGATTCATTCACCATATAACATTTATTTTCTCTTGCTTGATTCTTCATTTTCCTCTCCACCTTCTTCAATTGGCAAACATTTTTTTTCTGGCTGGCATTAAACAAGAAGACTTTAGGTGTCAAACACTGAATTTGGGCCAACCAAGCAGCATTCAAGGCTCAGCAGCACCATTTTATAGAAAATTTCAGCAGTGGCATCAAAAAACAGATAGGATTTAGATATGAAACCATTGCAGATATACAATTGCCTGTGCAGCAGCTGCTTTAGCTTGAATAGGCTCTTTGGCCTAATCCACAAACAACTGCACTACAGGAGTGAGATGGCAGGACTGTTTCTGTTGGTATTAGTGCTATTACTTTTGACCTGCCCACTACCTCTCTGTGCCTCTCCTCTCTCTCTCCAGGGTTGAAGATGAACATGTCTCTCTCCCCACAGTCGTGTTATCTGCTGGCGTTGCAACATGGTAAATCCAGGAAGCAGCAAAAGCAGCAGTTTTGCAGCAATAGGAATTTGGGTATATTAAGTTGCTGCTTTATTAGGATGCCTGCCTAAAAAATATGTGGTCTAGACTGTGGTTGCTGTGTCTGCACAAAACACAGACCTGGCTGATGTACTCTGTGTATCTGTTATGGTCTTGTGATAGTGGAGTTCAGCATGAACCCAGTATTTGGTCACGTGCTGAAGTGAACTCCTGGGCTGTCCCTGCTGCTGTCAGGTGGATATCTCAGGTAGCTCATTTAATGCTAGCTTGGGTTCTCTACCTGCATCATTTCTTCTCCCATGATCATGACAGCAGGAGAATCTGTTTCAGATGAAGAAAAAAGGATCATACTTTCCATGCTCATTTTCAATATATAGCTTTGTTGTGTCTTTCTCTCTCATTTACACTCTGGGGTCATTTGACCTCCTTTTATTGCTTCGGACCTGTTTCTTGGCCACCAACCTTATATGACCTGCAAGGAAAAGGAATGTGGCTCCTTCCAGAGTCAGTTGGAGAGTGGCTGACAGTGAGGTATGCATCTAGCTTTCCTTTGAGCAGTGTGAGTGCTTTGGAGTGCCTGCCACTTTTGCTAATGCAGGCCTGTGCACTGCCACTGTTGCTGCTCTCATGACCCTCCTGCTTTGGTACAATTTCTCTCTCATGCCATAGCAGAACAAAGCAGAGCTCAGGGCTTCTCTCGTGGCAGCACTCTTCTTCTTTCAGGGCATGTGAAGGATGCTAAGGTCTATTTAGAATCACAAACACTGTGAAGGAAAATGAATAAACATAAGAAGTGCCATCAGTTCTTCCCACCGAAAATCCAATAGATGAACAGAACAAACTCTAATCAGCCATTCTTCTGGGTCAAAAGGGAATTAAACAAGTTCATGGCCAAGTGAGCCTCATTTATGAGACAGTCCCTGACATAGGCTCAGTGTAATTGGCTCTTACCACAGTTCACAAGAAGTTATGAGGCAGTCCCTGTTATGAGACAGTCCCTGACATAGGCTCAGTGTAATTGGCCCTTGCCACACACAGTTCAAGTAGTTTCATCTTGTGTAGTCCCAAGTTTCACCATAGATGTCAATGTCTGACCTATTCTGTGAAAGCATCCAAGGTCCTTTTTTAGGCTTGAAAAATATACATCTGTAGTTAACAGAGCTGCCTAATTACAGCCTCTTTCTAAAGAAAAATAAATTTTCCCTATACCCAAGTCAATCTAGCTAGGCACTCAGACTCTGGGACCATTTCCAAATGGTCCGGTATGAAATACAGAAACTGCTGGGATTTTGAGGCATTGGCTGTACAGACAGAAAAGGAAGTGTCTTAATGAGATATGCCAAGCAGCACAGTCTCTGGGATAGGGCACCAGATTGGGAGTCAGGAAACCTGGGTTGTTATCACAGCTCTGCTATTGCTTCTTTGCCTCCGTGTGCTTTAGATTCCCTTCTAGCCATCTGCTTGTCTCAGTTACTCAGAGCAACGTACCCAACCTTCCTGTGCACACACGTCGCCAGAGGAGCTTGGTGATGTTCCACCTCTCTGTGTCTGACTCCTTCCTCTCCTCCCCTAACCCACCACATGGGATAATTAGCACTGCTTCCTCAGCTCCCACTCAGAGACAGCTCCCCTCCTTCGTTCCTCTTCCCTGCTGCCTGTGGCTGAACTAAGGAACCTTGCTGGACCTGACTGACCATCCAGAGCCTCACAGGCACAGACACAGCTCCAGCTCATGGCCCTGACAACACAACATAGAGCACCTGGTCTGGCTTTGCAGCCTGAGGAGTTTACCAGCTTGTGTTCTGCCTGACCTGCCTCCTTTCCTCCACTTGCAACTAGTGATTTGAACTGGGGAATGTGGATAACGGAGCATGAATCCCTCTGTGCCTTGCAGTGGATAGCAGAACACATAGATACCCACGTGGAGCTCCTTCTGTGCTAGGAGCCTGGTGAGAGATGGCTGCTGACGTGAGCGTCAGGAGCATGGGTTGCCTGGGAAGCAATTCCTCTCCTGAGTGCCTGTAGATGCCTCTCTGCTGTTCACCTGTCTTGGATGCTCAGGGACAAAAGCCAGTGCAGTCAGGAACAGCCCTTTTCCTGTGCATGAGTGGAAACTGTAGTGGATTTAATGATAAAATCAGTGCTGCTCAGTGTCCCTTCTCCTGCAAATGGAAAAGTTGCTAAGAGAAGTGGCATCACAGCAGAGAGGCTTAGCCAGGCACTCATGTAGTAGTGCTGGATCCCAGCCTACTTGAAGATGTGGGACTATCTGTTGATTCGTTCATAAGTCCATCCTCGACTTCCCTGGCAGTCCAACCCTCCAAAAGATTTGTATTTTCCTGTACTGGAGATGATGTCCAGAGACATAAGCAGGATGAAAAGAGATTGATCGGAATCCCCATGTTGTAGCATGGCTGCAAGAGCAAACTATTGTAACATATTCCTTGACTGTTTTAATGTTTTGTATTGCAGTCACTTACAAATGCTTTTAGACATCTTCCTGCGTGCATATACATGGGAATGCTTGCAGGGAATTGGGAAGTACTTTGCAAGCCCCTGCAAAATTTCAAGTGATTGTTTTAGCAGCCTTATGCTTAGTGCAATGAATTTGAACAGACAATATTTTTAATACCTCGTTAAAATAAAATAAAAAATCCTTTGGTTTGTTTATATCACTACTAAATCCTACAAGCAGAAGGGGCTTTGCATTGAACTGTGTTATTGTCATGACTGTAGGAACCTGTGTTTACTCTAAATTCATTCCATTTTTTACTTTAAAACAAGGTCAAGGCTACATCAGTTCTGATTGCAGTTAGCCAAGGATCTTTCTCTAAAGTAAATGTATCTAGTAAAACCCTTCTCCAGCATCTACTCCAACCATTCCTCCATAGCTGTTAAATCTGCCAAGAAGCCTCCACAGTCCAGGGACCCCAGCTAAAACATATAAATGAATCAAAGGCTGTTGGAATCAGGAATGGGGCCAAAGAGACTGTAGAGATAGTTGTTATTTAAAGGTAATTGAGTGAAATGGGTGATGGAAAAAGCTGAAGAAAAATAGAAGCTCCTCGGAATGTTCACACTCTGCCTTCCACCCTGCAGCTGAGATCCCAGGTTCTCGGTTGAGTAAATCTGCTTTTTTGCTTCTCTCAAACAAGAGCCTAGAAATTGTGCTTATGTTTTCCCATCTAATGCAAAGCTCCCATCCATACTAATGTGAGAGGGGCTGAAAGCCGGTCCTTTTGGGTTCCCTTCTAGTGCCTGTGTTGGATTTAATGTTATGCTTTCTGAAAAGGAAAACCAAGTGGAAAATTTCGAATCCTGGCTACTTGGGAAGCTAAACATCTCACTGCACACAGGCACTGAAGAGTGCTTTTAGTGAGAAACAGAGAACCTCTCACTACATGATAACATGCTCAAGTGTGAATTTAGATACCTATTTTTAGCTCTCCTGGCTCTAGCTATGAAGAGCTGACCAATGAATGTGAATTCAGGCATATATTTAATAGTTCTGAAATACTTTAAACAATTATATGCTGCACAGTACTAGCCTATGTGTGTGATTTAATTCCCATTCCCCTTGTCCCACTTCCCCAGTTCATTGTCGCTAGCACGTTCCATCTTTTAGTAGCAGAGTCGAATTTGAAGGGAGGCTGGGCTGTTTGAGTGGGGTTAAAGCTTGCATTCATTGTACAGGCAAAACCAGAGCAGGACTGTGATATTGGTTGGCTACTTGTGAGCTAAAATGTAAATGGTATAGTAAATGGACTGCTAGAATCATCAGTCTGCCTGTTTAAATTAGGAAGCAGAGAGAGCAACAGAAGATTTTGCCTGTTCCCATGAGCTATTGGCAGGTAACATTGGTCTTTGGCAAGAACTGGGTCCTGCCTGTGATGCTCCTGGTGATTCACCCAGCCCTCGAGTGTGATGTGTCTGTGCTGTGCTTTCACCATCTGTAAAAATGTGTTCATAGAATTGTAGAAGATCCCGAGTTGGAAGGGACTGACGAGGATCATCAAGTTCCGACTCCTGGGTCTGCACAGGACCACCCAAAAATCAGACCCAATGTCTGAAAGCATTGTCCAAATGCTTCTTGAACTCTGTCAGTCTGTGACCACTGCCCTGGGATTATTATTTATATTCGTTCCCCAGTATGAAATCTTTGAGATTCACAGAAGGAAGTTTATACAGGGCCTGTTCCCACTCCAGCTAGCAGAAAGACCCTTAAAAAGACAAAGTCCCTGAAAGCACAGACTGAGACAACTGCAGTCAATGCTGTGGGGGCTAACTCACCAATTTCGTAATAAAATGTTAGGTGTCATGATGCATTTTCTGTGAACAACATGTAGATACTGTTCACAATGCATTATATTAATATATAACTTTTAATATATAATTTATAACAACATAGTATTATAATATATTCTGCAAATGTATTATTTATCCCTGTTTTAGAGCTTAATGGAAGCATCTTATAATTTAAATTCTATGAAGAAAAAGAATAAACAATAATAATAAAAAATATTCCCATCTGTAGTATGTAACACATAGTGTGCTACAAGAAATTTTTAGAAATATTCAGGCAATTTGGCGATTATGTAATCACAGGTGTCAAATTTTTTTTGCAATTCTGACAGCATTATTTCTTAATTTAAATTTGAATTTATTCATAAGCACTATCTCTACCACCCATGTGAATACAGTGAGTCTTTTCTTACAGTGGAATGTGGAAGGGAAAAAGAAGTTGTCAGATTTCTCGCTGGACTGATCATCTTTCCATTGATCCTTGCCTAAGTAAAATGTTAACTGTGACCATTAAATGGGCAGAATCTAGAGTGTATTGAGGCGGTGGTTTGGGGGTTTCTGGATCACATTCAAAATGTGAAGTATTTCAGTGATCCATACACAGTTTGAAAGTAAGATTTTTCATTGCTCTTGAGTGCTTACAGTGTCTTATCTTCTGCCCATGAAGGTTACAGCAGAGTTAGATGCCTGGAATGAAGATCTGCTGAGACAAATGAATGATTTCAATACTGAAGACCTCACTCTGGCTGAGCAACGTCTGCAGCGTCACACTGAGCGGAAATTGGCCATGAACAACATGACCTTTGAAGTCATCCAACAAGGGCAAGATTTACACCAATACATCATGGAGGTCCAGGCTTCAGGTCAGCAGAAAAAATTGTTCTCTGTTTTATATGAGA
This sequence comes from Aythya fuligula, assembly GCF_009819795.1. Lineage (NCBI taxonomy): Eukaryota > Metazoa > Chordata > Aves > Anseriformes > Anatidae > Aythya > Aythya fuligula. The sequence goes on along the minus strand of NC_045564.1, from coordinate 23,760,613 downwards.
AGAAACAAAAGAACCACCCCCCCCACACACACAAACACACAAAATAAAAAATAAATAAATAAAAATCCTGTATATCAAACAAAAGTACCCCACTACATACAAAATACTTCAACTTTTAACATGAGCCACTCTGGCCTATAGGTGTCTCTCCACACCCAGAACTGTTCCATAAGTTTGGGGAAATTTTGGATTCAGGATTATAAGTCAGAAATTGCTGTTTCTTTGAAAACAAAACTCAGTGTGAAAGTAAAGCTGACTTTCAAGTTCCATTTGGAAACTTTTACAACTGCAGGATGGAGTTTGTTGTCAGTTCCAACATGGAGGGAGAGGAGAGGGCAAGACACATTACACAGGTAAGGACACTTGTCCTTGTACCAGCTCCAGAACAAGCACTGCAGGTAGTCATGAGTTACGAATACTTGAGCTGGCCAGTCTGACCTCAGGTCTGGATAAATTCTAGCTGCTCTAGACTCCTAAGCTTGTAAACCTTTCTGCAACTAGATTTTATCCGGAGGCAAGCTGACCAGATGTGCTAACTCGGTTCTCCTCACGCTTGAGTATCCCTTCCCTGTGCCATGTTTCTGGGTGCAGACATGCCCAAGGGACAGAGAGAGGTGGAGGGAGAGAGGAGCTAGTTATCCAGAAGCCCTCTGGAAAATAATCCAAATATGAGAGCCTTGAAATGTACCATGGAATTGAATTCTTGTTTCCAGCCAGCTCCAATTGGAATTATTTTGTGTATAAAAAGGCAATATGATAAATGGTACTGGAATTTTCCTTTTCAATGTGCATTTGAAAGTTAAAGATAAATAGTTGGATGCAAAAAACCTTTGGCATGTACTTTTAGGTGACAGACTTGATTCATGTTGATTGGGAGTCTGTCTGGTACTTCTACTCTGCTTCTCAGCAGTAAGATCCTGTTTCCAAGACATCCTATGAATCAGGATTTTTGTGTCCTTGCATTCTGCATTTGGAAAAAAGAGTGTTGTCATTCAAATTAATCACTGCATAAAGCCCAGAAGTGAATGTTACTTGCAAAGCGTTTTAACCTTCTTGAATGTCTGGAAAGAGTGCAAAGCAAGAGTGATTCCCGTTCTTTCCCTCCCCATATGCACTTTCAACATAAAAAAAGATTTTTATAGTTTTATTCTTTGGCAAACATTTTACCCTTAGGCACCCACCTTTAAAAAAAAAAAAAAAAAAATTGGCAGTATTCAGCCTGATTTGGCAGGCTGCACTCAACAGAGGCTTTAAGATTGCTACAAGAGTATGTTGTGAACTAGACAAGCCGGTGCATTGTGTGAACCATGTGTGTAAGCTTGTAGGAGATCTGCCCACACTGTGTCTGGCCCTGTGCTTCAGCACCCTTGCTTTCTGGGGTAACAAATTAGTCCTAATACATCAGTTAGTATGCTTTTTTTTTTTTTTTTTTTTTTTTTTTTAGTACATCTTGGAAGCATCTTAATATGAGTAGGAATCTGTGGGAGGTACAGAATATGATCCAGAACAGAGAACAGTCAGGAGTCTCAGGGCCTGCTTTTTTTTTTTTTTTTTTTTTGATTGCAGACAAAAGATCAACAGCTAGATGAAGTGACTTTTAAAATGTTTTTATAAGATTATCTAAGATCTCTTTCTATAAAGTCTACCTGATAAAAATCCATTGCTCCCAAAGGCAAGGAAATGGAAGCCTCATGGGGATGCACAGTAACTGTAGTTAATCAAAGGTAATGGTCACGTCTGCCTTGTGCAGAATGCTAAATGATGGGAGAATGGCAAAATAAGGGAGAGAGATTACACCTGGGACCCTACTGTTTCTTATTTTAATAAAGGAAAGCTGTAGTCCATAAAAAAATCATTTAATTTTACTCCGTCTTGCTAAATCCTATATCACAGTCACTCAGTGCAGAAGTTAAGGGATGATTGTTCTTACTGTCAGAGCTGTGAACTTGTAGGGGTTCTGGGAAATCAACTGCTATTGCTGCTTCCCATTGTACAGTGTCACCACTGCTACAATCAAAACTCAGCTACAGCCATAGAAGTTAAAACATTTAAAAAAATGGTGATTTTTCAGGGACTTTCCACCTAATCAGGCACTCTTTATCGCCTGAGGTTTCTTCCCTTCCATGTAGTTCCCTTTCAGCTTTATTCATTTTAACATGTCACACAGAAACCAGATTCAATTTTGATCGTTCTGGAGTTTGTCTTGGAGGTCCTTAAGCTAGTAAGTCTGTCAGATAAAATTACATCCAGGTTTTTTTCCATGCATGCATGACGCCTTTTTCACTTGAAAACCTTGTGCAGGTACATAAAGGTTTTAGACATGTGCCCATGATTTTTTGCACATCTCATGCAGATTTGGAGCAGTGATTCTCAGGCTGTGGAGTACCTGGAATTCTCTATGAACACTGTGGTGTGGGTACAGTAAATCCAGTTGTCCAGTAATGGACCATGTCAGAATCCATCCAGATATACAGGGCATCTGTGTATGTTCCACATCTGTGCAAGTCCACTGTTTCCAAAATGCCATACAGCACAGAGTGATGTCCCATGTTTTCTTCCACTAGTCCAGCACTTGTGGATGAGCCTGCTTTAGATTAGCCTGTTTTTCACAATGAGAATTATAACTCTTTGAATGTTAAAAAACTCTTTTGAAACTCAAATAAATGTTTGTTTTTGTTAGGGAATATGTAAGATCTGAAAGTCAAGTCGTGTTTTCTGAAATTTTGCAGTACTTTCAAATTGTCTTCCTGTCTGACTAATACCAGTGTCCTTCAGGAAAGAGGTTTGCATTAGAGAATATTGTAACAGTATTCTCAGAAAGACTGGACTTCTTAATGACTCATCAGTTCTTATTTCAATGAGTCTATATTCTGTTTTTCCAGTTTGATTGCAGCTCTATACATCAAAGTATCCCCTGATTAAAGGGGATCTGTGTGCAAAAATTCTCAAAAATGGATATTGATTTTTGGGTGTCTATCTTGATAAATTAAAAGGCCTGGTGTTTCCAAAAGAGGCAGCTTGGAGATTTCTGAGAGTTTAGGATCACAGTTCATGGGTGGTTTAAAACCTCAACCCAAGCGGCAGTGATGACACGTTCATGTCACATTCATTATCATATGTCCCTCAGTCAATCTGCTTCTAGGTACTAAAAGCAACTACACTCTGATAGCTGATTAATTGACAACACATATTTATTTTGTTATTAATGTCCATTTGCATTGTTAATATCATTGTCACCATGAGCACCACAGTCAGGTGTCACTCAAGGTTTACAGAGCTAGCTTTTTATGTGTTAGAAGCAATTTCTCTAAGCCTAGCCTGAAATACACTGAAAAACTGATGTCAGGGTAATTTACACAATCCCTGCCTGTTATGTGGAAAATTCAAAGCCCTTTTGTGTCCTGGGTGTCAAACTAACATAATTCATGTCTTTTCCCAGCATTGCATCACTTAAAAGGGAAATGCAAATCTGTTTCTTTTTGGCTGTGATGTCATTTCTGGGATAAAAAATACATATTGCAATAAAGAGGAGAGTGTGCTGTTCAGTTACAGGCTTGTAACAGTTTGGTCTAAGAAACAGGTTCAGAAGAACTTCAGAAGAGCTTTGTACAGGTCAAAAAGCAATACCACTTCCCTACACTGAATAGTATGTCACACTGCAAATAGCTCAGCTGTAACTCACGTACGTCTTGTAGGATGCTGACCAATGTGGGTACTTTTTTTTTGTAAATATCTTTTAAAAAAAACATATTAAATTCATTATCCTTCATGTCATATCTGCTGCAATGGTTGAGACATGAGAAAAAAATGGCAACTGAGTTCAGTTTTATCAGAAAATCATCTGTGCTTTTCTGTCTATCAAAACACAATGTAAAGATTTTATGTATGAAATTATTCTGAAAGCAAAGCTTTCCAATTTGCAAACCAATCTTTGAGAAGAATAAGTGTTCTCGCTGCATGCACTGGCGTTGCAAAATAAATCTGTGTGACATATGACAAGCAAGAAAGGGCAGATCATTCATCATGGGGAGTGCTGGCTGCCCTTGGATAGCATCCCAGTCAGTTCACTGGTTGCCGCTGATGAGTTAGCACAATCAAAACCATACCAGCTGAGTTTGCACGGAGGAAAACCATGCATTTAATATCTTATAGGTATGGTGAAGTCAAGCGTATGAAAAGCCCGTCATGTCCTAAGGATACAGAGCCATACGCAGGCTAATTGTAACAACGATGCCTCATGTCTGGCATTTGAAAGGAACTTCACTCCTAAGAATAGAAGCATATATTAAATTTCCAGGTCTTAAATGAGAAGCCAGGGGCCATTCTGCTTTATTTGGTAATGAAAAAACTGTTTTGTTTTGGCCGGGAAAGGGAATAAGCCAATCCCTTGCGTTCCCATGTGCTTTTTTCCTGATAAACCCAGAAAGCAGGAAAAAGAGGATAGAGTCAATCATCAGGTCATATTTATTTTGTGTACTGTCCTCTGTGGATACCACTGTGAGAGAGAATGAAAGTCACGAGTCTCTGAGGAGGATAAAGGGGAAAGAAAATAAATCTTTTTAAATGGATTTTAAAAATTATCTCCAGCCTTTGTACAGAAGCTTCTAATTAACACATTTCTTTTTTAATGTCCTAATATTCCATGGAGTCAAATGGCTTTGGAGAAAAGTGTAGTGTTTTCTCAGCATTACAGCAATTTGATTATTTTCTTATTAGGTTCCTGATCCTCCCTGTACTGAGGCCAGTGGCAAAATTCCAGTAGACCTCAGTAAGGGAAGAGTCGGGTCTTTATTAGTTTATAAGGGATTACAGTAACGTAGGATGACATCATAACTCTTCCAGGCCAAACTTTCCCAATTACACTTGTAATGTACTCACCAATGCTATCATACCAAGAAGGAATATGTGACACTCTGTGTTTGTATTTCATATAACTACCACTCGCAAGGCTCATAGGGTCACAAGAAAATTCAGGAGGTGGGAAGGGACCTCAGGACCTCTTTCAGCCTCTGATCAAATTAGGGTCAGCTGTGAGATCAGGCCAGGTCATTCGAGAGTTTATCCTTTTCATGCAAGATGCAAGGAACAGAAAACGTGGTACAAGGCAGCCTTTTTTATCTGGTATGTGAGGAATGGATGAAAGTCACTCTGTGGAATAATTCTGAATGAACTACAGGTTGGTTTAAACTAAGTTGTTGTTAATGATCCCCGAAAGTCCTCAGATGGAAAAGTTGTTTGCCCTGTGGAGTTCCAACTACTCGTGGGCACTATTGTAAATCTGGTGACTAGAATTTACTTTATTTCACTTTTCTAATTTCTTCCACTTCTTTCTTCCTCTTCTAAGTTTTTTTCAACATGCGTTTGTAAAGTATAGGTTAATGATTTACTGTAATGAAGAGAGAATTTCTGCCTTTTTTTTTTTTTAATTTAATGTTCACACAAGTTTTTGAGCAAAGCTATGGTTAAATCATGTTCTCTTAGTCAATTGCTGATGGGTGAGATGAGCAATGATTACCAGAGAAACTCTACATTGTAGAAAAGATGTAGTGGTGCAGAATAGGAAACTGGACAGGCCAAATACTGACGATGAGAGAGTTCAGTGAGAAGGAATTACTAAACGAGTTACAAATCAATGTGTTAGGTGGCAAAAAATGTTTGTGCAACTAGAATTGCAGGTAAGTGTAATGATCTGTCTGCATGTTGTTCTGTTGTAGGCATTGAGCTGATCTGTGAAAAGGACATTGATCTTGCAACACAAGTTCAAGAGCTGCTGGAATTCCTTCATGAGAAACAGCATGAGCTGGAGCTTAATGCTGACCAAACTCACAAGAGGTTAGAGCAGTGCCTACAGCTTCGGCACCTACAGGCTGAGGTCAAGCAGGTGAGAGTTTTTAACCATGCTGCCGGGTCTTAAATGGGTTTTCAACCATTATAGCACATGCTAAACCATTATCTGCCAAGTCACTCACCTTTAGGTGGACAATCTTAATCCCTTTTTCCTTAGCAGTACTTAATTTGCTGACAGATTGCATCATGACCTTTTACAAATAATGAAGGGCTCTGTTCCTTGTACCGCGTGTATGTGAGGCTTCATGAATAGTTATGGGAACTCCATGCAGAACGGACACCCTATCTTCTCAACTGGAATGTGCCTCAAAGCCTGTGTTTTGGGAGTACAATGATTTCATATGGGATCCAGACTGAAGTTATTATGTAGAATTGGCCCAAAGCAAAGGATAACTGAACAGTGATGTCTAAGCATGGCCTTACAGTAGTTTCACATTTTAAGTTATTGCTACACATCTGTTGACCTGTAGGATCCTTTAAAATCTTCTGGGTCAGATAAAAACTTCAATTTGTGGTCTCTATCCTAGGATTTGCTTAACCATCTTGGTATTGTTATATTGCTTTTCCTCCAGATTTCATTCTAGCTTAGGCAATCATGTTCTGCCTCCCTTGTTTTCCCCCCTAATATTTCATTTGGATGCCTTGCATTTCTTTGTTTTCTCGTGCTTTCAAAGCCCACTTTGATTTGAATATTTTGCAACCATAACTGAAACTAACATGGAACTGTCCTGAATTTTGATTTTGAAAATGCAGTTGATTTGTGTTTGTGATAAATTGAAAAGACCCTCCTTACAAAGTTCCAGAGCTCTACAGCATACTTTGGCTTTCTTCTTGAGACACTGTGATATTCATAGTCACCATGTTAATGTGCAGAGAATCCTTTTTTTCCATAGGTTCCTGATGCTTGTTATACACTACTTAATAGCTAAGTATTAAAAGAATAAATGCTAAAAAATAAAATAATAAATAAATAATAAAATGAAAAAATACAAAAAATACAGGCTATTGCTAGCTGACCAAATCCCTGTAACCCTATTGACCCAGGATGCTGCTTCGGTCAGCCAGCCCGGCGGCTGTTCCTGGAGCCATGCAGTGGCAGTGTAGCACTCTCTGCAGGTACTTTATGTTACTTGCCTCACTGTCAAGTATCTGTTGGGCTCTACTATTCTACAAATCAAAATCTAACCAAAGGAAGTGGTTTTAGGACTGAAATATCTAATACTTACTGTTAGAGAACATACAGCTGCCTTGAATTAGTATTTTCTTAACATAGCTTGGGACTATCAGAATCTTTATTACTGTGACCTTTCACCAAACCAATAGTGAAGAATCATTTTATTTGTTCAGCTGAATGCTACGGACTCCTTTTCTTATTAACCTATAAATTACCACAGCTACAGTTTCTCTTGAAAAGAGCCAAGTTAAAATATATCTGTGCCCTATCTATTTGGTTTCCTGTAGATGAGTCATATTCCCAACCATTTAGCGAAATTGGGAAATATATTGATTTTGGCTTGTAGTTCATCTCCAGTCTGGTCCAAATTTCCTTCACTTTCATTTTAATGCATCTGAGACGATGGATGATCTCATTACCAAATTGCACTCACTCTTGCAAATCAGCTGAGATTTGGTTGCCACAAGACACCTACTGTAGTGGTGGTTAACTTCTGCTGACATAGGAAAATCGGTCAAGACTGCTACGTGTACATGTGTTTGCATTTTGATGTAATGGCTCATGGAAATGCAAAGTCTTTTAACTGTCTCTATCTATTTAAGTCTCGTTTAGGAGGGGTTTCTGCTTTAAATCATATGCACCAAGGGTTCGAATGCCAGGACAATGAATCAAAGTTTGAGGCCATTAAAGCAGAACAATTCAAAGTGAGATGTTCTGTGAACTGCTTTAGACTGGAAATAGTATAGACCAGTGATTCACAAACTCTTTGTTATTTAGAAATACCCTTCCCAAGACTGATTTCCACTCACTTTCCCCACTCATTTTCGACAGAAACTACAGAGCTTGGATTGCTCACATAAAAGTAATAGTAGAATAGAGTTGTGGAGATCAATTTAAAAAACAAACTCTCCAGTGCTGTGCTTGCAGATATTTGGCTTCCAAAATCTCTTGCTTCTTGTCTGTAGTTTTATTTCTTTTTTGATAAGTGTTGAACTTCCTGTAATATAGCCCCGGATATTGTCACAGTGTACCACTATAATTACTTACCAGGTTGTTTTTAAATGAATTTTGGATATTTTTTTCACATGGCCATTATTCATCCATTTTCGGTATTTTAGCATTAGATTTGCTTCCAGGTAGATATGCCCAAAGGATGATGGAAACCAGTCATTCAGGGTATATCGAATGCACTTCTTTTTTTTGTTCTGGTATTGGGTTTCTTCTTGTTGTTTTTTCCCCATGCAAATATGTCACAAAGTTCCTGAAAACTGGAGTGCAGTTTTGAACATGACTGAAATTTACCAGAAGGTGTCCCTGCTGGTGGTGGTGTCTTTCCTGGTAAAAGCCACTCAGAGAATCTTCAAAGGGATCAGAGATGTAAAAGGTTCTCTTACATTGTTTTGCCTTTTAAACTTAAAAGTCTGTTCCAACCTAATTTGACTTGTATCATTATCAAGGCCTTAAAGCCTTTTTTAGGAACATCAAGAGAAGAGTTCTGACTAAAGTAAACCAGCAGAGAGACTCACTACAGGATGCAGAGCTCTTGTTTCTTAAGGAAGGTTGCACATGAGGTGCCTCATTTTTTTTTTTTTTTTTTTCCTGTAAGTTCTGATGCTGTGCTCAGTGAAGATGTCAGAGTTTCAGGGTATTAATCTTATAAGAATTTGGAACTATTATTTAATTACGGTGGAGCCTTATCCAAAAGCAGTCTGTTTTAAGAAAATTAGAGACACAGGTGGGAATTGTTTCAGAACTGTGGTGGTTGCTGTGTTAGAGAACCCATGCCTTGAAGTTGTTCTCCAGGAAGATGTGGCTTTTATGTAAGTCATTGTTAATGCATTTCTGTTTCTCCATTGTAAAGAAAATGGTTAGGCTTTTTTTAAGAGTCTTTGGAGATTTATTTAACTCCAGGATTATTTAATCACTGCTTCTACAAAGTTGATAAAATCTGTGATTTGTAGGATGTGTCTGTTTAAAAGCATCCTTAAATCATTGGCTTGCCTGTGCATTCCCAGATAGTGGTGAATCTATTAATAAATGCAACAACCAGAGACGTGTTTTGGTGCTGTATTAGCAGCTTCTATATGTATTTTAATGAAAAGGTGTAGAGCACCATATAAGTTCTTGTTAACCAGATACAAATGTGTGGGAAAGTTAACATTCCAGACAGACCCAGTACAATGCTCTCTCCCAGTCATTTCACGGTTTACTTCCAAAATAGAGGTACAATAAAAAGCTCTGCAGGTGACTGGATTTTGCACTTAGACTTAAGGAAGCTTTAGATACGCCACAAAATGTTTTCTTTGTATGTAAACCACATGCACGCAAAAAGAGGAAAAAAAAATAACAGGAAAACATTATTTTGGAAAAAGCTGATACAATCCCAGATGAGGTACTGACATTTAAGTGTTGCACTTTTGGAGGTAGAACGGGATTATTTAAGTTCTTTCAGACAAAATCTGCTGGGGTTTGGGTGCTCACTGGGTCTGGAAGAGGGAGTGCAGGGGTCCCACAGTGAGTGTCTGAGCCCACTTTCTTTGGGGAGGATGTGGGGGACACAACGGAGGTGGCAGCAGCCTTGGTCAAGAAGAGCTCTGAGAGGCTTTCAGGATGGAGAACCTCAGGCCTGACCCGGAGTGCTTCATTCTGCAAGTTACTGAGTTAACGAGACAGTTGTAAAGAGTGATCTGCACATCCATTAACACTGGAGGAAACCTTGCTGCTTTCAGTTGCATAGTTCCTCCTTACTCAAACTTGTCGATTAGCTTTTTACTAGTTTAGTTCTTTTTTTTAAGACTGAGGCTTCCAGTGTTTTTGTTTATTTGTTTTGTTTTGTTTTGTTTGTCTTTTTGGAAACATGGATGTTTATATAAAATCTGTACCAAAATCTCTTTGACAAGTTTTGAAAATTTCAGATCAAATGAAAGCTGTTGCCCAGAGGACCCTGTCATGTACTGATTATATTGCTTGGGGGGAAAAAAAAAATCAATTCAGTTGCTGCATTTTTAGCATACAGACTCAGTATTTTTTTACAGTCTAAACGGCCTAAGCCAGGATATATCGCAATATATCAAGTGTAAAATGATGCATTGCTTTATGATATACTCTCCTCAACCCTTTTTCAGATACAGCCATCTTTTGGTTAACTTCAGCTTTTGGTACCAAGTAGTGAGTGGGTAATAATGTAGCTTTCTTCTCTGATGGATTATACAAAATGCTAGCCAAAAAGATTGCCACATGATAACCCGATTTCTTTTCCTTTAAATCTTTGTTGCATTTCCCACAGGATCAATAATACCTGCTGATGAAAGACAGAAAGCTGACAAATGAAATCTTCCACACTGTTATACTGAGCAGACGTAATTTCCTACAAATTAGGGTCAGATACATCTGTAAATGTTTCCTCTTTCTTTGTCCTAGGGAAAACTCATTTTCCTACCCCACAGGGAATTGAATGGCCACAAGTAGGGTGATACTTGATCCAGGGATAAAAAACAAAACAACAGAAAATCCCTGTTTCTTTCAGACAATTTAATGGACCACTTGATGAAAATGATGGCACAAAAGGGAAATTGCTGTGTAGAATATTGCAGCAAAGTCAATTTGGGAGCTTTGTAAATCACAAGCTAAATTTAGGGCAGTGCCTGGGCAGTCAGGATTTCCTGTGCATCTGTGAATTGAATTCAGCAACTTGCTGGCTTTATTGGAATAATTTGACACCCACACAGGTAGAAAATAGGCTTTGAGCCAACACAGCAGAGAACTTGTACATGCGTGTGGGTTGCTAATTTTCAAAAAACATGCCTTAAAATAGTAGAAAGTGTCGCTGTTTAAATAAATAAATAAGAGCTTGATAGATTAATTACCTACATTTAGTGTTTGATTCTGTAGTCATAACAGCATGCATTGCATGTCTACAAATAATCTGAACATCCCTGAAGTACAGCCTCTTGACTAAATATAAAATGCAAGACATGGAGTTTCTTCCTAGTTCTGCATGTGCACAGAAACTCCAACTGCATCTTAACTACGTGCCAGATGAAACCAACTGCATCTTCTCCTTACCCCCAAGCTCTGACTTTTGCATGAAAGAAACACAAGAATGAAGGAAGCTGCAGCATGACCCAGCAGGGTCCATAATTCCAGGTGGAAATTCAAAAAGGAGAGAGATCTTTATGTTTTATTTCAAATACCCCTTAGTGTACTTTGTGGTTTTGCCCTGGGGTATTTGCACAGGAGAATATTCATTTTTGTGATCAGACCTTTGAAATGAAAGCTCTTTTCCATCTGAATATCCACGTAAATATTTTGGTATTTGGTTCCTTAATCAGTAGCTTCTGCAGTAAGATCTTTCCCTCTGACAATTTCTGTCACTGAGTCCTTATCCTAGGATTTCTTTCTCCTCACTGATTCAGCCTGAGACCACACTGGGCAAAGTACCTTTCTGTTAGGCTGAGCTATTTTTTGATAGCTGACTACAGAAACCTTTGTATGGAAGCATCCTTTAAGCACATCCTTTCTTTGCAGGTGCTTGGCTGGATCCGGAATGGTGAATCAATGCTGAATGCAAGCCTTGTCAATGCAAGCTCCCTCTCTGAAGCTGAGCAGCTCCAGCGAGAGCATGAACAATTTCAGCTGGCCATAGAGGTAATACAAATAAATTAACTTTGTTTCTTCATCCCAGCTGTACAGCATGCAAAAGGTTATCTCTTGGGCATCAGTCATTGCTTGCTTGAAGGAGGAAAAAGAGTAAAAATTTTAGAAAGTCATCCTACCATTAAACTCATAAAGTAGATGGAGGTTAGTAGTGAGATAAATTATTTATCATCTGCAGCTAATTCTTCTGCTGTCAAATATCAGCCTTTCCATTCATGAAAATGACACTCACATGTCTGATAATTTCTTTGGTAAAAACAATAAGATTAAAATTCACAAAGTGATCTGAAAATGGTAGAAGTTCATGAAGTCAGATCATTTCAGAGCATTCACGTATGAATATCTTTGATTCTGGATAATGCTCTCACTTGTAATCTTTGTTTGATTCAGCGGCTCTGTTGTTGGTGGCAGAGGAGATTTTCATTCAAACCCACATTCTCAAACACCTTTGCTTTAAGCAGCAGGGGTGATTCTTAAGAATTGCCTGCTGAAATGAGCTCATGCCCCTGCTTGCCCAGGAGGAGCGCATTTTTGACATGGCTCTTGAAAACCAATAGTGAGCCAGTGCATTTGCCTCCATCATGGTGTCAGGACATGTCAGGAGTAATAGCACATCCTCTGAGCTGCTGTGCTTTGGATAAGAAGTGGAAAGTTATCCGCTCCCCTGAGCAGGGGACTTCAGAACTCATAGTTTGGCTCAGTTCTTCATGTACCCTTGCTATTATGAACACATCCTACACTCACAGGGTGTGCTCGCTCCAATTATGTGTAAGGAGGTACATTACTTTCTCCTGTTCCTGCTTATCAAGGTGCATATGCTTCCCCAGTTTTCCGTGTTAATTGTTACCTTTTTACAAAGCAAAAGAACAGGTTGGCAAAGCACTTTCTGTGGTTTATATGTGTCTGGGGAAAAATAAAAATAAAAAATACACTATGAGAATAATATTCCCATAATGGAGATTTTAAAAAATGCCCAGATTATGGGGAAAAAACTGTCATTTGGTCTTCTGATAAACTTCAAAGCAGTCAGTATACATTATAGTGTGGCTAGTAAGTATAGAGTTTAAATCTTTGTAAATGACCTGTTTTGATCCAGCTCCATTCACAGTAAGGAAGGAGCAGCTGCTGTAGCTCCTAAGGGAATGGAAAGAAGTTTTCTATCAATTCTGTATGAGCTGGCTGGTACTGAGCCTTGCTGACCACGTCTTGGCAGCCATCACCAGGCAGCGGTTGGGGACAAGACACCCACCAGCTGTGTTATCACAGCTTGCTGCCATTGAGCAAGTGCTTGTATTTGGTGGTAAATGCAAATCACAGAGGGAGAAGAGGGTTACACCACAGTATGGGGAAAATAAGTTTTCAAAGGCAGAAAACACTAGATTAAATATTTCAAGTGTTTAAAGCTCAATATGGGGAAGAGATCAGCAAAGCATGCAGGGCAGACAGTCCTCTAAAGGCACGCTAGATGTGGTATTGATTTTCAGTTAAAGTCCTTTAAAGTCTATTTAAAACAAGTATTATGACTCTAACATCAGTAAAGCAGCTGGATATTAAATTTAACCAGTTGTTCTTGAACATCTTCCTAACTGTTTCTGCCAAGTATTAATCCTTTTTTTTTTTTTTTTTTTTTTTTTGCTAATAGCTTTCTCTACATTGCATTATTCATCAATGTATTACCAGATGATTTCAAGCTTCTTTCCAGGTTCAAGGATTAGATCATAAATGTATCACATGAGAATTTGTCAGCAGCAGTTACAAATGGGATGCAGAACAGAGGAGTTTGGGGGAGATTTTAGGGCTTCTGTTCAGAAGATTAAAATCAAATATTGGGCTAAACCTGAACACAATTACTTAGGAGCTGGGAAGGGACAGGGGCTGTTTTCCCCTCAATAACCTACAAAGGAAGGTGTAACCACCATTTGGTTAACTGAGAGGCACTGATGCAGGCTGGGGAATGGGGCAGATGTATCAGTCCTGCCTGCAACTGAGTCAACTGGGCAAAGGTGTGGAAAATAGCTTGACTCCCCTCCGAGTTCTGCCCTTAAAGGTAGCACAATATAAGTCCAATGTGAGTGAACTGTCTGAAACCTATCTTATTTGAACTGGTATCTGTGACATAGTTCATGCTGTTATATGTATATATATGTGACTAAAGAAACATTATCATAATGGGGAAGGGTTTTTTTTGTCATTTTGGCCCAAATAGTATTTTCAACATTTGTTGATGAAAGCCGTTCCTAATATCTTTAATTTACGTGGTGCAGCAGTGTTCCCTGTAAGGCATCCTCATGTTTCCTGGCTTAACGTTTTGTATCCTGCAGACAGGACAATTGCATACATGAGGAAAGCTGCTGATGCCAGCAAACTGCCTGGCAAGAGTCAAATCAGGGTGATTCGGCCTGTAGTTTGGAAACTCGTTGTGCCTGCAGACTGTGTGGGATGCAGTCAGCACTGAGTACAGGCAGGGTGGGAGCTCAGCACGGTAGCTCCCTGCACTGGGGTTGCCACAAGGGATCTACAAGGACTCTCCCCCTTGCCTCAGGTTGTTGCCCATGGGGCAGTAGCTGTGCAGCGGAGCTAACCCACTGTGGCCAATGCTTGCTTGTCCCAAGCTTTAATAATGTTGTAAATGTGTGTGAATAACTGAAACTAAAATGCTTTGCGGAAAGTAACTATTAACTGGAGATAACTCTGAAAATGTTTCACTCTCTCACATCTCCATGTTCACACCTTGCTCCACCTTTCTACCATAAATCTGGCGCATCTGTACAACCTCTCTTTCCTCCCCTCATACACAGTCCCTGTTTCATGCCACTTCCTTACAGAAGACACACCAGAGTGCCCTGCAGGTCCAGCAGAAAGCCGAAGTTCTGCTGCAGGCAGGGCATTATGATGCTGATGCCATCAGAGAATGTGCTGAAAAGGTGGCCCTGCACTGGCAACAGCTGATGCTGAAGATGGAGGACAGGCTCAAACTGGTCAATGCTTCAGTGGCTTTCTATAAAACCTCTGAGCAGGTGAGCTGAACAGTGCTGTGTCCATTTCATGGCAATTGCTTACGGGCTTGCATTTAGTTCCCAGTGTGTAGTGCGAAGGTCTCAGTAAGATCTCTGAGGCAGTAGTCTCTCTACTCCTTTAGGATGATGAATTGTTCCAAATATCTGGTCCCTTTTCCTTGAGCAATCCCAGAAACAGGAAGTGTGGGGCTTTGGTCAGCCCTGCTTGCCCCAGAAAGCTGCTTTTTTGCCTTTTGACATCGTCCACACACAAAGTGCAAACAAAGCTTTCTGTCACCAGAATAGGACCCAGCCGTGTGTGTCCTCAGGTGCCCCTCAGCTAACAAACACCAATGTGATTGCACTCGACCCCATGACAGCGGTGGTTCATGTGGGTTTTTTACTCTGACCCCAAGTGCAGAGGGTCTTTTACCAGCAAGGGATTGTACAGCATTAACAAAATTAACCAAAAAGATGTTTTATCCAGTGGTATAGCAATACTCAGCCACACAAGGAAACTAAAGGTTGAATTGGCCAAAACTGTATTTCAGACAGGCAGTTTGAATTATGCAGTAACTTTCATCTTAAAGTTTTTATTGAAACTGTGTTGAAACAATATAATTTTTGAGCTTTTTTTAATTGTCTCTTTCCCAAAGGGAAAAATTTCTGAAATCCTATCATCTTATTTTCAAGTCCTCATTATACCAGAGTTCATTTTGAGGAATATAAACCTGCATTTCTTTGAGAACTGCTTACCATTAATTACTTAATATTTTGTGAGCAGAAATAGCCAGTGTTTTCAGTAGTAGTAAAACACCACCATGCCAAAAAAGATGCCAAGATACAAAGCGATTTCTCTGAAACCCATCTGCAGCACAGGTAATTATGGCAGTAACCATCATATGTTGACACAACTGTGCCTCATTCCAGGAATCCATGAATTGTAAACCACATCCAGTTGGCTGCAGGTACAATAGGATCATTCATCTCTTGCATAAACAGGTGCAACTTCACTGTAGCTGGTGGTGAGAATTAGTGTCATGCTATGGATACTTGAATGGCCTCGTGTGATGTAATTTACTGCAGCCAGGCAGCTTCTGTTAGCAGTAGGAACCTGCGGTTTTGTGAAAAGCAGCAATGTTTTCCGTTAAAATTTCTATTGTTACCACCACACAGTTAGTTCCTCTATTAGAGAACAGGCTTGGAAAGTTTTTTAGCACAGCTAAGTATGTCATTATGGACCAAGATAATTTTTCCTTAACATCAAGGCTGTAGATGATCCTTGGGCCACTTTTTGTTGTCATTGTGTAATGCATTTATAAGACTGTTTAAAATAAATTAATTCCTTATAATGAATGTCCTTCCCTGTGAAGGGTTTACAGATTTACAGTCCCTGATGCACTCAGGATTGGAAAGAATTACTGCTGGTGGAGGACTGTGAGAAATGGAAGCCATTAAGGGATTCATTAGTGCTTTAGACAGTCAAATGTGCTGGCCAAAATATGCATAGCCAGTCATTTATCAATTCAGTCTCTCTTCCTTTCTCCAAGTGATAGACAAGCATACTACAGTGCCCACCAGTTCATTCATGAGTGGTGTCTCTTCAGCAAATGTTTGGACAAAGATCATTCTGTCTTTAATGCTCATGAACTTGCTGCTGCAAGCAGTCTGTCATTCTCTCAGGCTGCAGGCCTACAGGCCTTAGCAGTCTGGTCCCTGGCTGCATGGCAGTGGATTGAGTAATTTATTGGATCCTGAGTTCTCTTGAGTATCTACAAAAAGCAGCTAAAAGGGTGGCCAGAGAGACTGTCACAACCAGCCAAACTTCTTCACGCCTGTCTTCTCCAATTCACTCATGGTATAAGTGGTACAGCCCTGGCTTTCAAATAGTCCAGTTTCTCACTGAATTCATCTACAGCCTGCTTCCTGATGATTTCTCTCATCCTCTTAACAATGAGGTGATACCTGTATGTGCAGGAACAGTCTTTCTGCAAAGATGTGGACCCAAGGCAGTCCATCTACTTTCATTGCTTTTAAGTCACCAAACCCCAGCACAGTATCAAAATTCTCAAGAACCAACATGTAAAACAGAAATTTTCTGTGCCTAAATAACACATGGGGCATTTGCTCTCCAGCAAGTGTTTGAGGGTGAGGGCTGGTTTGCATCCAAGCAAGGAACTGATTTCAGATTGTCAAATGCCCGGCAGCAGGATAAGTCAATCAGTTAACCTCAGTTCACCAGTCTTAAAATGGATTTTGATGTGTTCATGAATGGAGTTTTATGAAAATAACCTGTAATGGTGGGGAGGATTGAGTGGTTCCAGAGTCTCTTCTAAACTATGTTCTTAAGCATGTGGGGTCCTCTGAATTATATCTTTGTTCATATAAAGATTGCAGGAGTGAGCAAGAAACGGGTGAACATGGTTAGCTGGAACCCCAGCAATAACTGCCTGGATCTTCAGTAATCTCAGTAGTGGAGTATGTAGGAACAGTCCTCTAGGAAAGAAGAGGAAAGTCCCCAACAGTCAGGAAAACTTACAGATATTTCAGTGTCTGCACAGAGCACTGAGAGTCATTTTCAGGATCTGCAATGCAAAAGACTCAACCTTGTCCAAGGCTGCCGCACACACAACTTTCAGACTGTGCTGGTTTATTTGCCTTATTCCCATTATTCAACCAAGATAGAAGATCCTTCTGTAAGCCCTGTACAGTGGAACACCTGCATCCACCTACGTTGCGACACTGATTTAATGTCTATTGGTATCCATAAGTCTTTACAAAAGCTGTATAGGGAGCAGCTAACATGCAGCTGAAGAGAATTAGTTCCAGCTTCAGAACTTGTTTCAGGAAAGTATTTAAGCATGTGTTTTTCTTCAAGTATGTGCTAATTCCCTTGACTTCAGTGGGATTTAAACACATCTAAAGCACCCTTCTGGAATAGGGATTGTTTCCTGAATGATCCACAGGGACCAGACTGACCCCTGCCTTGGTTATACCTTTTGAGCTTCCCCCCTGCTATGCATTGGAAGAGAAGAAGGATTTATCACCCTTAAACCAGATGAATTGCATCCCAAACAGTAGAGATCCCTGTGGGCAAGAATAACTAATAGATCATTCTGTCCAGGGCCTGTTTCATACCTGGTTATCCTCCATGCCATAGCCTACAGTCTAAAATATTTGGGTTTGAAATGTTTTTGGTTTTTAGACTTTTTCTGAATATGTTCCTCCTTGTTATGATTGTGGATAACTAAGTTGTTGTGCTCTGGGCATGCTTCAGGTGTGCAGTGTATTAGAGAGCCTGGAGCAAGAATACAGACGGGATGAAGATTGGTGTGGAGGCCGAGATAAACTTGGACCAGCAGCTGAGATAGACCACGTCATCCCGCTGATCAGCAAACATCTGGAGCAGAAGGAGGCTTTTCTCAAGGTCTCATTTTAGTTCTGTAATAAATCAGAAAAAAAACCTCCCCATTAGGTAGTCAATTTAGGGCACTGTTGGTAAGTTTGAGAGAAGGCTCTGAGGTGTAATTCCAGTTCAGATACTGGCTGTCTGTATAAGCCCTAGGCTAATTTCACACTGATATAATAGGAGTGATAAGCATTATCGTCAATGTGTATCTCCAGGAGATGTCATCAGGACTAATTAGGTGATGCGTGCATTGCACGTTGAGGATGCTAGTTGTTATGGTGGTTCAAAGTATTTATTCTCAAAATTTCATACAAGGAGCATTATAAATGACAAATGTTATATGGTATTTTGGTGCTGGCTTATACAAACTGTACAGAATTTCAGACTCTGTCTTCTAAGCCAATACCTGAAAAACTGCTAACAACTGAAGCCACTGTGTCTCTCTAGCACAGCACTGGGATGGAGACTGATTTCCTCCTGACTTCCAGGTGTTGCTTGCTAAGAATTGCAGAGCTGACAGGCTGACAAGTCAGCTGACAGCCAGCTTCCCACTTCCACTAAAACTGGTGTACAACGTGAAACTAGTCTGACAGGCATGGCTTAAGAACCGATGCCTGTAGATTGCACACTTTTGGAAGAAACGAGTACTCTTCTTGAGGGAGGATTAGGATTGATTAGATTGAAAATGTATGTGAGGTACTAGCTCTTTGCAACCAGTTGCTTGATTATTGTCATTAATTTGCCTTAAGATGTAAAACCAGGCACTGAATTCAAAATGACTCATGTATTTTAATACATTCATGAGGCTGTTAGTTTATTAGCTGGGTTTGTTGACTCTTAACTGAAGCCCCTGTGTTTCCATATGAAAGAGAACTTCTTGCAAAATAACTGGACAGTTCCCTTGAATCCCTTTTGCTTTCTTTGTTTATCTTTACTAACTTTTCTTGGTGGGGGCTGTTTTTCTTAGGCCTGCACTCTGGCACGAAGAAATGCCGAGGTATTCCTCAAGTACATCCACAGGAACAATGTTAGCATGCCTGGAGTAGCAAGCCATACCAGGGGGCCTGAGCAGCAAGTGAAAGGTTGGTGCACTGATGCAATGACAGCATCACAGGTTTTCCTTGCATCCTTCCTCCTCCCTTGCTAAGTTCTGAGTTGTTGTCATCCTGAAGTTTGTGCTTGCTGAGAAGGCACCTTAAGTTTTGCCATCTGCTTTCACTGAAATGATGTACATGCCTGACACTGTTAGCAGTGGTAGTGAGACCTCTCAGAAGATGATCCCTCCTCTGCTAAGCTCTCATGCATAGCTCTGCTATTGCAAGTGGTAGTGGGGAATAAAGGAAAGGGCTTTGAAACTTGGGCTCTCTCTGGCTTCCCTTGTCAGGGGAGTGCATGGGAGTGACATTGTGCCATTGTTCACTACACAACTAGTCAGCTGTGATGATCAGATGCTGTTTTGTCTTAATATCTAAAAAAGCATAAATAAAAAAGCACATATGCATCCCATTTCTGCTGAGCACTGAAACAAAAACAAAAACAAAAAAACTCCAAGCTTGTTTGGTCCTAGGATGGATCTGCATTTTTTTTTTTTTTCTCTGGAATCACCCTACCACATCAAACAATCACCAGCAAAAATACCTGCCTGTAATTTTCCTTTGGCCAGAAGAGCAGTTTGCAATCATGTGATACATCTGAGATGTTTTAAATGTTTTCACTTCTCTGCTTAATTAATCATTTGTCAACCTGTGGTTAGCAATGCTGCAAGGTACTGATAACAATAATCAAAGTGAACCTACAGAACTAAAGCATTTTTAATTATTATTGGCTGGCTTGCAAACTACAGAAAGAGACAGCCATAGCAGTGCAGCCATTATGTCTGTGGGAGGGATAAAAGCCTTGCTTAAAGACAGAGGGTGAAAATGGTGGGTCTGAAAAGATTATTTTTATTCCTTTCTGTTGATACCAGTTCTGCAGTATTAATCTGGCTTTGGTCCATTTTCCCTGCTACTGTGTCAAATATTTTTTTGTGTGTGTTGTGGACAGTTGTTCTGTACAGTTGAAAATCTTGGGGAAATTGCTTAAACCCTCATTCAGTGAGTCCCTAAATATGCACCTGATATAAGCTTGTGAGTTTTCCTCACTGAGTTTCTTTGAAATTACTCACACGTTTAGAAATCAGCTCATTTGTTAGTCTTCTTGTAAGTCAAATGTCTAAAACAAAGTTGTTTATTTAGAACAAAATTAGTTTTATTTGGCATAAACTAGTTACTCAGAGACCTGATCTGGAACACCCATGACAAGCTTCCCGTTAATTTTGTCATTCAGACAAAATTCCTGCTACCTCCAGCAGGGTCTGGGCTACATTTTACAATTTACTTAAAAATTATCAACTTTTGACCATAATAAGTGTCAGGCTTGTAAATGGGAATGGATGTATCCAAATCTGCTTTCTACTAGTGGAGTGGATACATAAGTAATGGATGAATCAAGGCTCAGAAAGGGCTTTAGGTAAGAGAGATTATTTTACCGGGTGAAGTAACTGATCATAACTCTCTGTAAGGGATTGACAATCTGGACTTAATGCTTTAATACAAAGTAGCGTGGCTGCTGCTCAGACTGCGTGTGCCTAAGCCCCCTCTAGTGGATGCCACATTTGATGCTATGGCAAGGGGCTGCGGTGCCATACCTGAGCTCCTCACCCAGAAGTGCTTGACACAAGCTGAGCTGCAGGGCTGCCAGCCACACGGGACTTAGCATGGTTTGATTAGAAAACACAGCTTTTACTGATGTCTGTGTCAGTGACAGGGTGTAAGTATCTTGCAGTTTCTGTGCGTGTGATCTTTCGATTAAATCCGTGGTGCTTTTTTTTTTTTTTTTTTTTTTTTTTTTTTTTTTTTTGAGTAAAATCAGACCCTTTTATCAAGTTGATACAGTCTGGCTGAGCACCCTCAGGTTTCAGAAAACATATGCACTAGACCCCAAAGTGAGGCCAGTCTCTTTCAAATCTGTTCCTGAGCCTCAATGTCTGCCACATCCCCTTCACACAGAAAAAGAGTTTAGAAGATCAATACCAGACCCTAACCCAAAGTCCTAACTCAGCAGTTATTGCAGGTCCCCAGGAAGCACAGCTGTACAAAGACCTTACCAATATGTCAGACTGGAGGCTTAGGTCTGTTTACATCTAATCATGATGAGTTCTGCTCAAAACCGCATTCTTTGGTGCCAAGTGCTGGGTAGCCTGTGGCCAGAACAAGGCAGTAAAAAGGCAACTCTTCCGTGTCAATTAGCACCAGACTCCTAAAATAAGCAACAGAAGAGAACAAAAGGACTAGAAATCAGGTACCCCAATGTATTTGCTGGGGTAAATTTCCAGCTCTGTTCTAGCACCTCCTCCTTTACCAGATAACTCTGCAACTGCATCTTATTACTGTTGTTATTATTATTTAAAGCAGTCCCTTTGAATCAGTTTTTTTTTTTAGGAAGCACAATCTCAGGGGCAGTCCTTGGGTCCAGTCAGAGTGATTAAATTCAGATTTGTATGGCTTATTTCTTTATGCATTCCTATAACAACTAATCCTGCAGTTCCTTTGCCCTACAGCCATTTTGAGTGAGTTGCTGCAGAGGGAGAACCGGGTCCTTCACTTCTGGACCCTGAAAAAGCGACGATTAGACCAGTGCCAACAGTACGTTGTCTTCGAGCGTAGTGCCAAGCAGGTAGTGTAACAACCCCTGTTTGTCTTTCTGTCCTGGCAATCTGTAAATAACCCTTGTATCCACATCATATATCTTTGTGGGGTTCCTACTGCAATCCTAAATTGTATTTTAAAACTGTAACTTTTGAATACATGGCAAATATACATTTTAAAAACAATTTAAAAGAATTCCCAAGTCCAACAACAAAACTCAGTATTTTTGCCAGGTCATATTCATTTCAGGATTTGTTCTTCTGTTAGAAAATAAATATAAGAGCAAATTTGTTTTATTGAGCTTTTATTGAATAAGAAAACTGATTTCCCTCTGTCCATATTTTGCTGTATGTAGGTTGAATTCCCTACACTCCTTTTTCTCCTAGGAAACAGACAGCACCTTTTGTATCCTTTCCCATCTGCTTTAATTATCGTGTTCTTTTTATGTGTTCCTAGAAAGTGTATTAATACACACAGTATTATGTCACAGTTGCCCTGATATCCTTTATTCGGCAGATTTTTTTGTTAGTGGATTAGTTCTTGAAATACAAAGACTATTTGTTTTGTTTTTCCTTTGGTTGTTTCTGACATTCACAGGCCTTAGACTGGATCCAAGAAACAGGCGAATATTACCTCTCTACTCACAACTCCACAGGGGAATCGGCTGAGGAAACTCAGGAACTCCTGAAAGAATATGGGGAATTCAGAGTACCTGCAAAGGTAAAAAATGGCATTAGTCTAATTATGGCATCTACCTTAGTCTGATTATTTATGGTCCTATAAATGTCTTAAATCTCTGTAATCACATTCTCTTGATTTTGTATTTTCCTCCTGACGTTCCTAGCCCAAAATATAAATGTCCTTTGAGAATTGTGACCTTTCATTTTTAGCAAGACATAAGCACAAAAATGTGTTTTTCTTCCCCTTGGCTTGTACTGATTATGGAGCATTTTTGCTTTCATCAGAATGAAGAGAAAGTTCATTTGCATACACAACATGGCAACCTAACAAGACATATCTAAATTCCATCCTCAGAAATCACACAAGAATGATACAGAGTTCTTAATTGATCTGCAGCTTCTAAATATACCCATGATCATCTTGGATTCCCTTTCTCTTCTTCTTAGCCTGGAGAAGAAGAGGCCTGGGGGGCAGATCTCATCAGTGTGTATAAATACCTGAAGGGAGGATGTGATAAAGACAGAGCCAGGCTCTCTCCAGTGCTGTTCAGGGATAGGAGAAGAGTCAATGGGCACAAACTGGAGCACACAAGGTTCCCTCTGAACATCAGGGAGCACTTCGTGCTTTGCAGGTGCTGAGCACTGGCTCAGGCTGACCAGATAGGTTGTGGAGTCTCCTCCTTGGAGATCTTCAAAAGCCACTTGGACACGGTCCAGGGCAAGTTGCTCTAGGTGGCACTGCTTGAGCAGCAGGGGTGGACCAGATGGCCTCCAGAGGTCCCTTCCAACCTCAGCTATTCTGTGATTCTGTGATTACAACCACAGTTTGTTTGATTCA
The DNA here is from genome assembly GCF_009819795.1 of Aythya fuligula. Taxonomy (NCBI): domain Eukaryota; kingdom Metazoa; phylum Chordata; class Aves; order Anseriformes; family Anatidae; genus Aythya; species Aythya fuligula. The sequence goes on along the minus strand of NC_045564.1, from coordinate 23,737,327 downwards.
TTGCAGCTGGACTGATCACAGGCGGTAATTTATCTTACTAGAAATGTTCCACTGATCCCAACGAAATATTTTAAATAAATGGGTTTGTAAACTCTGGAGTGAGCATTTATCAATACAAAGCTGCATTACCAAGAATCTATTAATTTATATGGAGCAATTCTGAGAAGTCTGGTCGGGTTTACAATGGAATAGTGATTGGATCTGCTTCAGACAAATTAATTCAAACCATAGGTAATTCACAGACCATGAATCTACAATGGTATTAACAGTCATTGATAAGGATCTAAACTGCAAAGTCAGACTGCAGCATGACCATGGCTTTGGTATGATGTAGCTTCATTTCACTGTGTCTTAAAATTGATCTTCTCTAATCCTTAAATTCCTTATTAGGTTGTCCATGCTTGCATGGATTTGATTCACAGGCTTTGTGTTCTTCGTGTCCCCTTCCTTTTTACTGAGTTTGCACATTTGTGAAAATAGGAGATAAGAAGAGTGGATGGGAGCTAAATTAATCAAACAGGACATATACAACATTCCTTTAACAGAACTTCTGTCCCCTAATCATCAGCATGCCTGCAGTTGTTCCAATTTATCATTTAATTTGTAAGCAGAATAATCCCAATTCATCCCAAAGTTTCCAAGCTATTTCTATTCATGATTTAGCCTAGAATTAAGTTTTATACCTTGTTGGTTTCTGACCATTACTGGTCATTCCTTACACTGACACATCCAGTCCTGCTCCCTGGGGCTCTACTAAATCACTATCCTGCTGCTGACCTAGAATATTTCCAGGGCCATGTGCAATCTGGTAAATGCAAGTCACTCCCAGATGATGTTATTCTCAAATTAAGCTGTAATTGAAAGCTTTCCTGATCCCATTTCCTTTCTGTCCAAACCAAATGTTTGGACAGCAAAAACACCAGTAGCTTTTGGGAAAGAAAAACCCTTTAAATATGACAGAAAGTCAGATTTTTACTCCTCCATACCTAGCCTTGCTTAAGTACTCAGTGTATGAAGATGGCCTCTGATTCTGCTGTTAGTTTATTTTGCTGATAAAATTTCTAGCAGGTTTCAAACATAAAACCAAATTCAAGAAAATAGTGGGTTGACAAGTGCTTGTCCTTTTTTGGCCAGATTGCTGATAATGTCTAGTACTTGACAGCATGAACCACTTCTGGCAGAGGGGAGAGTTCTCGCTTTCTCTGAAAAGCAGCTCACCAGCATCTCTAGGGGTACAACTGATTCTCCTCTGCTTTTGAGGATTAACATGTGCATTACAGCTGGAGTTCAATCCATACAGTTGATAACTCTTTTTTTTTAGAAGCGTTTTGCACTTGAGTTGGCTTAAACATAGGGTTCAGGCACCTTCAATTGCTGGGACTGATTTGGAATCTAAGATAAAATTTGTGACTAGCTCCTTTGTACCAGATTTGTTCCTCAAAACAAAAAGTTCCAAAAAGTTCGCAAAGTTCCTCAGTGTGGAAAACCATGCTGACTGAGGGGCAGTCTGAGCCCTAAAGGTATAGATAAGACCTCTGGAAGATTTGAGAGCTTATTGTGTGTTTTGGAGTTCAGGCATCTTTTACTTTGTAATGGTCCAACTGGAGCTACAATACTGACCGGGGATTTTATAATGGACAAGGAATTTGGATTTAATTTCTGTTTGTTTCTGAAGCAGAAAGTAGCAATTCAAATTCACTTCCTGGATTGGCCTGTGATGCACTGATGACCTGTCTACACAGGTCTGCAGAACCACATACATACAAATTCAGAGTAACTGGGTGTGTTTTATGAGGTATGATTCTGAAATCCTATCTTCTACTCCAAGGCTCACTAAAATAAGTTTTTGGTTATGGGAAGGTGATGTCTCTAACTTCCAACATGTATTCCTTATGTGTTTGTGTGTGTGGTTTCAAATATTTGACTTTTTGTATCTCCTGCAGCTTCATAAGTTTCATTATAAAAATATAATTTCTTTCATGTTTTACTGATAAAAAGTTTAAAGCATTTTATTCTGCATAAGATGAATTTAAATGATCTATATAAAATTGTGAGCTGTTTCTGAATGCAGTGTAAATTAAAATCAAAAGAAATAATAGTGTAACATAACTGAGCACCATGTTTTGGGCAGCAAACGAAGGAGAAAGTGAAGCTCCTCATCCAGCTGGCTGACAGCTTTGTAGAAAAAGGACATATGCACGCCACTGAAATCAGGAAGTGGGTCACCACTGTTGACAAACGCTACCGTGACTTCTCTCTCAGAATGGGGAAATACCGCTACTCCCTGGAAAAAGCCCTTGGAATCAATACAGAGGTACTTTAAGTCTGTGTCCTGCTGAGGTTTTATACCAAAGCTGAAAGTCACAGAGGGAAGTGTAGGCTACAGAATGAATGCTGCAGGTTATCACACGTCTATTATAACCACTTAAAACTAGTCAATACTAGAACTGTTCTTTCTGAAGAGAAAAAGTGTTGTGGGGTTGTTTTTGTTTGTTTGTTATTGTTTTTGTGTCATATCAATGATATGAGGAGGAATCAGATGAAGATCAGAAGGACTTTCTAAACAAATGTTTGCAGTATTCTCCAGGATACTATACAGCTACTGTGAAGGAGGGAGAAACATATTATTTGAACAAAAGTCTGTATTAATTTTATCATAAGCCATAAATATTAATGCTACACCATTATTTTGAATCAAACCCAGGCTTGGATTGGATGTTACTATTCTCTCATCCTTTAACTAAATGAAAAAAAAGATCACCAGCCTCATCTCTGAGCTCTTTTAGGTGAAATAAAGCAATACAAAAGCAACAAAAATGAGAACCCCCCTGTATTCCCAAGCCTCATTATCAGTGGTGTGTCAGAAGCAGAAACACTTAAAAACCTTTTGGTCAACCATCCTTTAAAACAAAGTATCAAAGAAAGATGAAAAAATTCCCTCACATCCTCAAGATAACTTAAATGTCCTGTTCCTTGCAGGGTCTCTAGTTTGCATAGACTTACTAACTACTTTCTGGAAGGGCGTTTCCATAGCAGAAGGCGTTTAGAAGTTGGAATAGTCTCTGTGCTCTTGTTGGATAGTGCCCCACTTTTTCAGACTATTTGTGAGGTCTGATACTAGGCAATACATTGAGATGTGAAAGGAGTAAGGTAATATTTAGACATTTGTCATCAATGCTTATTCCTAGACAGATAGAAGTAACAGCAGAGACTGTAATCAATTTCATAGTGGGCTTGGGTGGGTGGGTGGGTGGCAGTGTGGGTTTTTTTGGTTTGTTTTACAAAGATTTCTTTCTCACCTTCTCATCTTCTTCCCCCTCACTGTTGTTTTTCTAAATCTCTTTGAATTTTCTTCTTTCTTACACTAGTATCTTTATCTTACTTTTGTCCCTTCATTTTATTCTCATGGACATGCTGCAATTTACACAACAGTAATCTTACATGAATTTAAAATCTGTACTGTTACTTTTTCTAGGATAACAAGGACCTAGAACTAGATATTATTCCAGCAAGTCTTTCAGACCGGGAGGTAAAGCTGCGAGATGCAAATCATGAAGTCAATGAAGAAAAAAGAAAATCAGCCAGAAAGAAAGAGTATGTCCCAAAACTCTCACAATGAGCCATGATATAATATCTACAAGTGATTCTATGATATTTACATGACCAGAATGGACTAATATCACTATAACTCCTAGCAGTGGAGCTATTGAGATATGTTCACAGGTGTAGAGCTAAAGTTGTGATGTGTAGGCAGGAGAATATCAGAACATACAGTTTGAATTTCTTTTGTTTTTAATCAGAAATTACTTTTAGAAAGGGAAAAGAGTTAGTTGAGTACTTCGAGTAGACCCTGACAACATCATGAAGATACTCATTGTCATGATTTCTTTCTGGCTGTATGTGACAAGTAAAATGAACAGGGGAAGAAAAAAAAAAAAAAAAAAAAAAAAAAAAAACATCCTCATAAGTCTAAGTATTATTTAAACTCCACTGACATCCAGAGGAGTTATCTGGTTTTCAGTCACTTGACGTTTAGGTTCAAATTTCAGTGGGTGTATAACTGAGAGGGATGGAAATTTTTCATACTAGTTGAAATATTGTGAGAGTGGTTGTTGCACTTAAATCTAGAAATGCTTCACTTTTACAATACTTTGCCTTAAATTTTGTGTGAGAATATTCTGGAAAGCATTTGTATGTATGATCCTTCTCATCCCTCTGAAATACTCTGGACAACCTTAATAAGAAACCATTTCTTCTTTAGGGGACAGTGGTTACACTTGGTCCTCCTGTAGCACATTTTCAAAGCATTGAGCATTTGATTTTTGAGCTTGAGCACTACAAATGAGGTTGCTGGGCTTCCCAGCAGTTTGCATTGTCTCCAGTCAGGTACCAAGTTGTTGTATCCTCTTCAAATTAGCGGTGTCTCCCAAATCCATTAGTATTCCCACTGAAATTCAAATTGCAGGGTGACTTTTAATTGCATGTTAGTGAAGTTGCAAATGTTTTCAGGGAATCTCAAGTCTTTTCTTATGGAAAAAAAAAAAAAAATCTGACAATTGGTTGACTGCTATAGCTTGGTATGTAGATAGTAAATCATGCCTCAGCACTGCAGAAATACAACTTAACAGAATTTTATGCAGAGAAATTGTTTAAAAATAATGCTACAAGATACTAGAATATCAAGTGATATTTCATATATGAAGCTGAAATGTGCAAGATGAGGCAGCTGGAGGTTCAGAGTGGAAGTACGTTGATTCGTGAAGGCAATAGAAGAATATTGTGTTTTCTCTTCATTACATTGCCAATAGTGCCCAAAGCACATTAAATGTGTTTGTTGTTTTTTTTTTTTTTTTTCTAGATTCATTATGGCTGAGCTGCTTCAGACAGAAAAAGCTTATGTCAGGGATTTACACGAATGTTTAGAGGTAAGTTACAGCCTGGGGAGTCTCCGATGTTTTTAGGAAGGACACGGTGTCCTTTGTGGTGGTGGTGTGAGGTTACCCACCATTGGCGATTGACAGCAGAACCACGTCTGGTGGTGGGAGCTTGGTGAGCGTGGAGGGAGCCTGTCTGCCAATGGCAGAACAGTGCCCTGTGCTTCTCACTTATATCTGTGAACGTCTGCACCTCTGGGGACACCTCAATGTGCATTTAATATCAAAACAGATAGTAAGAGAGTAAGTAATGTCTTGGGACTCAGTAAATAGCGGTACGTTCATGAGTTGACCTGAAATTTGCTGGATTCCAGTCTTTTTTTCAGTCATGAAGCATTTTCTTAAGAATTTAGTTCTCTTTGTTTGGATGTTCTCAAGCTAGAGATCACCTCAAGCTAGACAAACAGCTGGATTTGCACTGTCAAATGGCTTACCTAGCTCTGCAGCAGAGTAGTTCTGAAGGAGACTGTGATACTCAGGGCAAAAAGCAGAGTGTTTTTCAGTGAAATCTGTCAGATTTCACATTCCTGCAGTTTGAACTGGATTTCTATATCTAATGTTACTGAAGTGGCAAATGCAGCTTATCTTTCAACTGTTTCTGCCTGAAGTTCTTGGTCACCATCAGTTGGACAGCAAAGACAGGTGCTATTGCCACATTTTTGCTTTTTCCTCAAACAACTTCTCAGTGTCAGCACTTTGAATTTCTCTGGGGAGCTTTTTGTGACACTGGAACATCTGTTTTTTTACTCTGTTTGTTTAATCACAAAGTGTGTAGTTCCCTTGTCAGCCCATGCCTTCGGCAAGAAAGCAAGGAGATCTATGCTTTTTCACTGCATTTATTCTCTGAAAGCTAAGAGTTTTTGCTGTCTTCCAGACTTACCTTTGGGAAATGACAAGTGGAGTGGAAGAAATACCCGCTGGGATCCTTAATAAAGAACACATCATCTTTGGCAATATTCAGGAGATATATGACTTTCATAACAAGTAGGTTTTCCTAACATTTATGTTGATGTTTACTGACTAAGGAAACCAAAAGCATACATATACCTACACATCTATGTGGTGTCTGCTCTGAACGCCTACAGTAGAATGTACAGCAGAGTGTAAAGTAATTGATCTAGATTTATAAAATAATGTTTGATTTCATTTTGTTTTGTTTTTCTTTACAAAAAAAAAAATGAATTGCATTTTTGTTTAAACTGTGCCTACAGCTGATTAACAATGTTGAAGTCCTATTATACCAACAGTTTGTAGTCTTACGCATGTTTTCCATTTCACAGCACTGTATTTGTGCTTTGCATGTCTTCCATTTGAGGAAGAATGGGGCACTGAGGTAGCAGCCATACTCCTTCAGCTTTACAGTTTAGGAAATGAGGTCTTCTTGATGGATGCATATTATTTTTCATATATATAGCATCACAACCATATCCTTATCAAAATGTGAGAACTGCAGCCTTTGGCTCCATTATAGCTGCATGTCTCCAACTGGTGGATGTGAATTCATAGTAATGTTCAGCAAAATTAAAGGAGTAGAAACTTTGGAATTAACTTTTATTGTTTCTGATGCTTGTGAGTGACTTAATAACTGAGGAACGCTGTGCTCTGAGGTTACTTGTTGCCTAGGGAGAGGCTGATAGGTGACGCTTTTGTGTGAATTGATAGTGTTTATATTAATCAGATGGATATCAAGGTTATCAATGGTAGGACTTTGTCATTGGTATCTGTTGGTAAAAAAAAAAATACTATCACGTTCAAAGGATTGATCGTGGCAAAATTTAGTAACATCATGGTACCACAGCTGTGACTCTCTCTAAATCATGCTGGGGTGAGAGCTGATAAGTAAAGTGAACATTTTAAGTGGAAATTATGAAATAGAAAATAGATCAGGTCTGGAAGCTTGTCTGTCAAAAATACAATCTCTTGGAAAACACAAGGGGAGGAAAAAGAAATGGCTGACATGAGCTGGATTAAAAAGCAGCTTTCTTGCCACTTAGAGACTCACTGTGTTTAATCTGTAAGTAACAGTGCTCCCTTTTATCAAGATGAGACTGTATCAGATATGCTTAGAGAGCATTGTTTCCCTGATATAATATGAATGCAATGGGAGTTACAACACTTAGGGATGCTGAATCCCACAAGTTCAGTTTGAATTTCAAAGTCTGTCTTCAAGTTGTACATCAGAAGCAAGGCAGTTTGAAAAACAGCTCAGAAGACTGTTCTCTGTAGAAGTTCTGGGAGACTTTCAGTGCTTCAGACAGGTAAATGTGCCATTGTATGCGCATGAATATGGTCCAGGAGAGGCTACTGTTTGCATGCTTCAAAGCATTACAAAATAGTAGAGTCAAACTACATATTAGATTAAAAAGACCTTTAATTAATGGATGAATTGACTTACAGCCCACAAGAATTGTGCAGTCATACCAACAAATATTCTTCCTCATTTAACTATGCCAGGATCACCCAGTTGCCTTCCCACTTCCCCTCTCCTCTCTGTGATGCTGTTTTCCTTTCAGTGACTCTGACCAATGACATCTGATTACTCTTTTTGACTTTCCCTCACTCTCAGCTGCCACCCCCTTCAGCCCTCAGCCATGCCCCACAGCTCCCTGTTGCTGGTTTCTCCTTTCTCTGACCTATCCTTTACCAGCTCGCTGTATGCGCATCATCCTTTTCCCATCAGAGCTTCTAACAACACTAAAATAAATTGTCCCCTTCATACCTGCACTCTCCACAATCTTCTGCTTTGGACAGAGATGTTAATGCATCCCCCAACCTGATTCAGGGCAAAGGAAACAGCACACATAGTTGCTTCTCCTTCTGCAACTTCTGTTTCATGTTGCTCTTTCCACCTTGGCACTGTATAAGGCTCTGTCTGAAATCAGAGATGTCACTCACAGTACAAGGTGATGGGAGCAAGTTTATTATGAAATCTTTATGTGGGGAATTTACTACTTACCCACAAAGTGTCATGCTTGTTTAAATTGTTCTTTGCTCAGAGTGCTGAGATTCACAATGGGAAGCTGGAACATTTGGGCTCCTGTTTTTGAACCACTTCACAAGATCTTTTTGAAGATTTGGTCTGGTTCTTGAATATCACTTTGTCTTCTCGGACACACTGGACCCTTACCTGTTTCATTGTAGTTGAGTGGGGCATGTTTATACTCAAATAGCAAAGCATGCCTTTGCAAAGACACAGTTTCTTCACTGGCAGCACACTTTATTAGCCTCACAGTCAAGTTACAACTATTGATCATTAACACTGATCAGCTCATTGGTCATTCTGCTTCTCCTGGGTATTTGACTGTAACTAATTATATCGGTGTCTTCTTTTTTTTTTTAGCATTTTCCTGAAAGAACTCGAGAAATATGAACAACTGCCTGAGGATGTGGGCCATTGCTTCGTCACCTGGGTAATGAGCCTTCTTTTTATTTATTCAAATTAATTCCTCCAGTACAGACAGAAACAAGCTGAGAATTGGTGCAGGGGTTACATCCCTGGAGAAAAGTGAAATCAAGAGTTAATCTGTAATGAGGACTGTTTCCAGCATCACCCTCTCAGGATGGAAGCTCCCTTCCTTAACTCTTCTCTTGAGCAGTATGAAACCTTCTGGAGTACCACTCCTTGTCCTGCACTGACCAACACAGTACTTACCTCTGATGGTGCAAGAACCTGTTCAAAAGGAATTTATCAAACCAAATCTGTATTTAAGGTGACATTTATTCATTTGCAAAGGACCCTGCAAGGATGAAACATTTAAAATCATAATCTACCCTCCTTAGAGAGTTTTAGTCATGCATGAGGCCTTTACAAAGGCATGAGCATCTTCTTTTATCAACATTTTGCTTCAGAAATGAGTGTCAAATTGCTGAGCCACTGTACTCTCTCATTCCATTACCCACTGCCATGAAAATTTCCAGCAGGACTTTGAAATCTTGATGATAAGAGTCTTCATGGGAATAGGAGGCTCCAGGAATTGGCTATCGTAATTTATCTATATGAAAAATGTTATTTTTTCAAAATATTTACCAGACAGTTCAACCTTCTTCATGTTTGTTTTTTGTTTGTTTTTTGTTTTGTTTTTTCCTGCTGGTTTTATTGATATTTTAAAACTGTGAATTAGTATTTTTGAAGTCATTACGGAACCTTTTCACTTACCAAAAAAATGAGCATGTTTGGATGATTTTGAACAGGCTTTTAATTTGAAAACATGGCACAAATACTGATGAAATGGATTCAGAAATGTAGTTTACAAGGAAGAGGTTACATATTTATGAAAGATGAATGCATTTACGTATCATTCTGTGCAAGATATTCATGGTACCGCATCACCTCAGCAACAGTACTTGCCAAGAGCTGTGCTTATAGATGTATATGCAGAATTGCCTGCCCAATTTCAAGGTCCTGTTATTTAGATTCATGGTATCAAAAAAGCAATAGTAATCAAAGGAGGCCATCCTCCTCTGCCTGCCTCTCTCTCTCTGAGACCAGCGTTGAGTGATATGAAACTGCTCTAAGACAGGACTGCACAGATGCTTTTAATTTCCTCTTAAATAAATTAGGAAATGAAATGCAAAACACTCTTAGCACAACATAAAGTTTGAGCCATTAAAGTCTGAACCAAGGTAGGAAAAGCAAGTTTGAGCCAGACATCACAAATCGGAGCCAGTCTTAAGACGAAAGTGCTGGCTCAAGCCACTTTCAGCTAGGTGAGTGTCTTGCCAGGAGTTCTCATGCTGGCTTTATCTGCAAGTAGGTGATAGAGCCAACACTTCATGATTGGGATTTGGATGCAATCTGTGTAACCTCATCAGAGCTCTTAGAAATTGTTTTTCAGCTGGATTAAAGTTTTAGGCCTTCCCTCTGTCACATTTGTTAAAGAAAGCCTCCCATAGCTGTTACATGGTGCACCTCATTCCCCTCAGAACTGCTCAGGTAAGGTGTGAACTGCCTCTAAGTCTTCCATTCTTAATTCATATTTCTCACGTTGCTTCGAGAGGTGGGGGTTTGTCACTTGTATTTGTCCTGGTGAGCCCTAATGAGGGACTGTGCGAGCAGAGAAATAGCTTATCTTGCTTTTCCCTTGATGTTTGTTTTCACAGGCAGATAAATTTCAGATGTATGTCACCTACTGCAAAAACAAGCCCGACTCCAGCCAGCTCATCCTGGAACACGCAGGGACTTTCTTTGATGTAAGCAGCCACTGCCATTTTCCTTCAGCACACATGCTGCATCCGAAACACCTCCTCTTTACATCTGAGCAACAGATTCATTTTTGTGCCTTAACATTTGAGTTTTCCATTCCACTGCAGATACCACATGCTGTGAAAACTGATAGGCTGTAGTGTGATGTGTGATCTTCATCAGTGTGGCAAGTCATTTTTAATGGAGGCAGGCACTCTCATGGGAACCTTTGTGCATTTTTCAGACCCAATCCTTTCTGAAGGTCTGGTTTAGATATACTCTATGCTTCCGGGTTTAGCGGTAAAATGAAAAGCAAATCCCAATATATTTTATGACCTGAAATCCTTAAGTCCAAAACAAGATCCTGTCCTCCTGTTCTGCAAATCTAACCCACCCTAGTAAACATTTGCCTCATCATGCTAGTAAGGGACTCCATTGCCTGCAATTAGACTGTTTCTCTTACAAGCAATACACCCGGTTATAAACATTTGCAGGCTCCCATCACGGTTTTGTGGACTGAGAAAAAAATCATTGATGTTTCTCAGTACTTTTATACTAAGCACTCCCTCTGATTTTTGGAACCTCATGCAGTTTTCCATGCCTGTCTGCTAGCTTATAGCTTTAAGTAATTGTCTTTCTGAGGAAACACAAACCAAAAGCAACCCTCCCTCCCCAACCCCCAATAAATAAATAAATAAATACCCCTTTATGTCTCTTTTCCAAAGAGAAACCCTTTTACAAATCCTTAAGACTCAGCAGTATCCAACCTATGATGTGGTTGGCAATTGACATGAATCAGTTCCTCTGGGTTTTGTCTGTGCCACTGATCAGTTAAATTCAACACTGAAGGGGCTCATGTGAGCCAGAAGAAAAGTAATGAAGGTTTTTTTTTGTTTTTGTTTTTGTTTTTGTTTTCCGTGTTGCCTAATGGTGAAAGTAGAATTGAACCGAAATGGATTTTCCAGGAGGTGGCGCTTGAGCCTGTTGAATGGTGTGCACTGGTTCTCCATGTTGTCTATCCCAGGTCTATCTGTAAGGTCCTCTGCTGCCGTGTGCAGAGGATATTTTTTATGTTTGCCTGGGTTGCTGTCGTTGCATATAAGACTACTTGTTGATCCTGTTTGCAGCTCAGCTGGGTGCAAGACAACTGCTAGCTCAGTGCCTCACACACCTTCAGTTCTCCCAAGCCCTTAGGACGCTTTTCAACCCAAGTAGTAACTTAAGCTCTGTCTAATGGTGAGCCATTGTATGCTATAACATGAACTAAGCTTGCTTCAAACAAGAACCAGAGCAAAGATGAGAGCATATTGCTCTGTGGCTAGGCTGCTTCAAATCTCGTTCAGGTATCTCTGTGCCTGGCAGTCACAGTCAAGCAGGTTGCTGTCTTATTCTGAGACTTCAGAGACCAAAGGGAAGAGCTGCAGGGAGAACGTCCCTCTCCAGCAGTGCATTTATCTGATTGCATGTAGCAGTGCTACTGCTTTCCAGCTGCAGGCTCCTACAAAGCAGGGACATCTGTTATTCCACCAACCTCCTCTGCTTTTATGCAGCCTGACCAGGGAGCATCCTGGCAGAGAAGGGGGTGTCCAAGGGGGACACATCTTGCTGGGAGCATGTCATGCTGCTCAAAGAGCTGGAAGGAAGGAGTACTGCTGAATTAATCACTTAGATCCTACAAAAATTAGTGTCCTTAGCCAACTTTGGGAAGTTCACAGGTGTGGCCAAAGCCATGCTGTCTCACGCAGTTACTAATTGAAGCCCAGCTGTCTGCTCTGCAGACACCACCAAACACAGAGCCAGCCGTGACTCAGCTTCATGCAAACTCTCCTAAGCCCCACACAGAGTCCCTTTCCTTTTGGGTCTTGTTCACGGCACAGACATTTATTTCAGAAAGAAAAAGAAAAAAATGCCTAGTACAAAAACCAACACCATCTGTTGGCACGTTTTGTGAAAAAAATGGCTATTTTTGCATCTCAGCATAAACACTAGAGCTAAAATAAATAAATAAAAAGTAGTATTCAGCAGAAAATCAAACTGTTCTTGGCAGCTCTTCCCCCTTCATCTTGTGCAACTTCTTCACTTTATAGCCTAAAAGTTACCCTCCAGCCTCAGATAAATCCCATTCCCCCCCTTCCTATCTCTTCCCCTCATACTGGAGTATATCCTGGCCAGGAGGGGGGCAGGCATGCCCAGAGCCTGGCGGAGGCAGAGGAATCCCAGCCTGTCCTACTTCAGCACAGAACCTGTCCCTGAAGGGTAGCAGGGATCAAATATTACAAATCTTTTAGATGACTAAGTATGTGCAGTAGGGTCTTCAGGGATTCTCAGGAGCTCCCACTGGAGTCCTTTGCAGACCTCACCCAGTACCTATCTGCGATGACTCCAGAAGTTCATGAGCACGTCACGGTGATCAGCCCAGACATTTGGCTGCCATTCAGAAGCACTCAGTGCTGTAAGAGGTATCATAAGGGCCTCTCTCCTGGTCCCCAGCTGCTGCCTCAGAACAGCACAGGTCTGTCAGCACTGTCAGCTGCGTTGCTCCCATGTGGATAGTTCAGCTACCTCAGGGCTCTCAGATGGTACTAGCTGCTTATGTTTAGACAGCTAAATTGCACCCTACTTGTGCAATTTAATTTAATGTCACTCCATTTTAATTGAACGTTAAAACTCTGCTTTCAGCCTTCGTAGCTAAGAGAAACCAGTTGACATGACAGATAAGTCACATTTAAATCAAAGCCTGTGTAGTTTACTCAGTGTAGCCTTAGCTCAACTTGCACAGTGCTCCTGCAGTCTGAGTGGCCTTAGGGGGACACTGCAGTTTATTGCCAGCCTCTCTGAAACCACACTATTTTTATGTGAACTTGAAGAGAGTTAAAATGCTAAACAAAGAAATGCAGAGATACAGAGCTGACATTTGTTATGGGTGGTTCCGTCTGGCAGGGGGTTTACACTTTTCCATGACTGACTGCTGTTTTTATCTCTTCTAGGAAATTCAGCAAAGGCATGGTCTGGCGAATTCTATCTCTTCTTATTTAATCAAGCCTGTCCAGAGGATCACAAAATACCAACTCCTACTGAAGGTACCTTAGTGAGCTGCCCAAATCAGCTCACGCAGAGCAGTTCACAGTTGTAATGAGTTAACTTTTATTCTAAAAGGAGCTGCTTCATCAAGCTGTCCGTGATCTGTAAGCAGCTACTGCTGAGCTGCTGCTCCTACTACCTGGGCCTGAGCATGACAACAAAGTGTGAAATCAGGTTGCATATTTTAAAGGAAAATACTCACAGAAAGGAGTAAAAAAAAAGAAAAAAAAAAAAAAGCAAACAGCAAACAAGTGATGGCTTGCTCCAGCTGGTTGTGGGTGTACAACCTGGATTTAATCCTGAAGAGCAAGAACTGGGAAAGGGAAATTGAAAGGATGGCAGAATGGTTTAAGTTTCCTTTTCTTCTTGCTATAGCATTTGTGAAGTAATATTTTAATTAAGGGCTTCAATGACAGCAGTCGTGAACTTTGGAAAATAATTCTTTACCGAGACTCCTGTTAGATTCTGTTTGGGGACGGACACTTTTGTGTTTGAAATATAGGGAAAACCTTCATATACAAAACAGACTTAAAAATGAAGCACTAACATTTTCCATTTAAAAATAACGACAACAACAAAAACTTTTGATTGGTTTCTTGTAAATTGGTTATAGTTTTTTGCCAAATCTTGTCAATAGCTGAATTTTAGATATAACTTAACCAGCTGTTGTTCAGTTCTAAACTAGAAAAGCAAAGAAAAAAATATCTTAGGGATAATGGAAGAGACAGGTTCTGACCTTGACAAGCTAGGACCATAGATGATATTTGTGTCTCTTTCGATGCATGTTTCCTGCGTACAAATGGAGTGGTGTGCTGTACTACCAAGGTACTTACTGGGTACAATCAGTGTTTCAACAAATTTGTGCTTTGTACCAGTTTACTGAAACAATGTGCTTACAGTCTTGTGAGTGCTGTGGGACAAGAAGTCTGCACTGCGCAAACCAAAGCTACTGGGATGGCTAAAACAATCCTTCAGTTGTCACCCTTTGGGTTCCTTCTAAGATGACTCTTTCTAGAAGGGACCTGCCTGCCCTGGGCACAGCGCCCTGCCAGACCTGCCACAGACATGCTGCTGGAGCAGGCTGGGATCCTGCTCCCCAGCTGGGGAAACATGGTAGCTAAAACATGGGCATAAAACCTCAGAAACCCTCTGAGTGCAGTCTCGTTCAATAGCACCTTGACTCATCTTGGTTTATAGTCCTTCCCATATGATACCCAATATTTTTGAGCATCCACAGTGAGTTTTGATGAAATTCAGCTTTTTCCTGTCACTGTTAGTGACATGGTCCCAACTTTGCACTCTACATACCAAGAAACACAACATGAGATAGAGACAGCATGGTCAGAGTTTGCTTACAGGTGTTCTGCATTGCTTCTTAGGAACTGCTAACCTGCTGTGAGGAAGGCAAAGGGGAGCTCAAAGATGGTCTGGAAGTGATGCTCAGTGTCCCCAAGAAGGCCAACGATGCAATGCATGTCAGCATGCTGGAAGGTATGGGTGGATGGGGAAAGGAAAGGACTTGGGTGTGAATTGAGCCTTCTTGCAACTTGTTTAGAAGGTTAACACAGGTTGGCTGTAGCAGTACTGTTGGCTGGCTATCACTTTCAGGACATTCCCAGCTCCTTCTGAAATTTCTTCAAAAGTCTTGGAGACTGGCTAGGAAGTTTTGGAGTTTTGTTTACATTTATGTATAAAATATTTACATATGTAGTATATGTGTATGTTATGTATACATATATTTATATATGTATATATACATCTGAATGTATATGTAAACATATGCAATATATATATGCTGAAGATTTTCCTACGTACTGAAACAAAAATACCTTCTGAAACAGTATCAGTTTAGCTGCTCACAGGTGTAATAATTATTGGATGAAAATATTTCTAACATCTAAACATCTCAACATTTCAAAAGAAAAAGTTCTGTTTTTCTGAGTCAAAACAGTTTGTGTTTCAAAATATTAGTATATGTATAATCAGCCCAAAGGGAAAAAAAAAGAATCACAAAAAAGTACAAAAATATATATTCCAAATTTATAGAAAATGTTTTCATTGGAGAGAAGTGTTTCCCATGGGCTGCTGAGATAGCAGCGAGAAGGGCACCTTGTACCCAGCCCACACCTGTGAACTGTCCCCAGGACTCCCTTTTCCATCAGGCCTCCAAGTTATGTGGAGGGTATCCTGCAATCCTTAGATATGAAGGTTTTTAACATGCAGCTTGGAAGATGAAGAACTACTTCTGGAGGGCATGTTTCAGACAGCCTACTGATTTGCTCTTATACATGTAGCTCCCCCAGCACACTGCTTTGGGCTCAGACGGACTCTTGGAGGTTGGGTTAGCATGCTTGAGGGCATCATGGTATGACAGAGTACTTCTAGCCACAGCATCTTAGATTCCTCTGAAGTTGTGGTGACACACATAAGATTCCTTGCGTTGCAGTTCTGTGTACAGTAACCACCACCGAAAGCTTTAAAGATAAATATTATAATTTATCTTTAAGTAATTACTACTATTCTTAGCTGAAGTCTCATTTAGCACATAAGACATTTGGCTCTGATGAAATAATTATGATTTGGCAGTAGACAAAAAAAAAAAATATTTTCACCAGGACAGTAAATGCCCATTAATGTTCTTTCAGAATATGCATAAAAAACAGAAAGACCCTTTTATTCCAAATCCTCCTAGCTCTGTTGCTTCTGGGCATTTCTGCCCCCAAGAACAAGTACTAGCCGATGTGTTTTGTGTGCTCTGTTTAGGGTTTGATGAGAACCTGGACGTCCAGGGAGAGCTGATCCTTCAGGATTCCTTCCAAGTGTGGGATCCCAAGTCTTTAATTCGGAAAGGCCGTGAGAGGCATTTGTTTCTCTTTGAAATCTCTTTGGTGTTTAGCAAAGAGATCAAAGATTCTTCAGGACATACAAAATATGTTTACAAGAACAAGCTACTGGTAGGTGTGGCTGCAAAGAAATATTCTGGGTGTTGCATTTCTTGTAGGTAGAAGTAGAGTTTGGGGGATGGCTTGTACTTCCCTGTGTTGGGTTGGAGATGCTCATGCCACCTGGAGGGGCTGGCTCTGGGCCCTGTGGGAAGCCAAACTCACAGTGAGTCTGGGGAGGTTTAAGAGAGTGAGATGTGATGGGTGGGTGGGAAGTGCAAGGAGGA
Organism: Aythya fuligula; assembly: GCF_009819795.1. Taxonomy (NCBI): domain Eukaryota; kingdom Metazoa; phylum Chordata; class Aves; order Anseriformes; family Anatidae; genus Aythya; species Aythya fuligula. The sequence goes on along the minus strand of NC_045564.1, from coordinate 23,720,961 downwards.
CCACTTAAACTATTCACTCTTTCTTGACATACCCTGATGGTTTTCTGTCTTTTACCTGTGTGTAGTAAATCAGAGACAAGATCTCATTCCCATATCCATCCCTGCCTCCTCTGATTCTCCCTAAAATTGTAAAGTTGTCTGGATTCATGAGGCTTCATTTATATGAAATCTCTTACCGTCTTTCCTCCACACTAGACCTCAGAACTGGGAGTGACTGAACATGTGGAAGGAGACCCCTGTAAATTTGCTTTGTGGTCTGGACGAACACCATCCTCAGACAATAAAACAGTGCTGAAAGTAAGTCTTTTTTTGTTTATTTCCTTTGCCTTTAGAGCTGCTAGTTGAGGCCTCAAGAGCCCTAAATGGAAGGTCAGTTTCTTCCACTCTCATACTCACATGGCTTCCATATCTGTCGGTGGGGTCATGCCTGCGTCAGGAGCAATTCGGATCCAAGGCCACAGTCTGAGTCAAGCCTTGCTGAAATCGCATCTCTTGCAATCTCGACTAAGCAGCTGCACACTAACACAGGACACATCTTGGGGTGTTTTCTGGGAGGTGTAATTCCCTTAGTCCTATGCCACTGGGTTTGTTGACAGTCAACATTTTCCTCAGCCCTCCAGAGCTGACAGCCGTTTCTGTCAAGTGATTTTCAAATGAAGAATTTTTTTGGTAGTTATTTAGTCTGAGGAAATCCCACTGTGCACTGATAACCTATTTCCTCTCCACAGAGCACACTGTATTGCTAGCATTAACTATATTTATCCAGAGCTTAGCTGCTTTGCTGTTGCTTGCCAAGTAGGTCTGGTAAAATACCCTCAGTTGGGGTTACCAGGTATCCAGCAGCTAGAACAATACATCAGAGAGGAGAAGCAGTTAATCATGCATTTTTATCAGCCAACCACGATTCTTCTACATAGAAGGTGATACGCTGGGAATGTGATAGAGTGTCTGTCTTTCTGCCTTGTGGAACTTCAGGCGTCCAGTATTGAAACAAAACAAGAATGGATCAAAAACATCCGGGAAGTCATTCAAGAAAGGATTATCCATCTGAAAGGAGCTCTGAAAGAGCCAATTCAGCTCCCCAAGACACCAGCAAAGCAGCGAAACAACAGTAGAAGGTAACCTCAGTCATTGCATACAACATGAAATCATTAGAGGTTTATCAGCCAACAGCAGTGTAGTGTCTGTGGACTCTTTACTGGATTCACTTGCTTTTCTTACTATAGTTGAAAGCAGTTTTCATCATCGTGCATTTTATGTTGTTTTGGCAAAAGTAACTTTTCTATTATATTCATGCAAAGGTCTTTAATTTTACTACTCTGAAGTATTGGAGAAAAATGAACAGTAAAAATTCTTCAGAGTCCAAGGTTATGTTTCTTTCCCAAAGGAGAAATTACCTATTTAATTGAGTATTAACAGATTTTTATTTTTTTTCCTGTTTGGCATTTTGAATTGTTTGACAATGAAAGTCATAGCTGGTCATTACAGTATATTACTAGGATGAAGAATCTGTGTTTCATCATCAAATTCAAATTCATTTCATCCTAGAAAATAATATTATTTTTTTTGTTCAACCTCTTTCAATTCTGGATTAAATAGAAATTATATAAAACTGATTATTCTTTCATTGCCAGGCTGACATTCCCAAAAGCCACTTGCAGTTTGAGCATCTCCCCTTCCTCATCAAATATTATCATGTATCCAGTCTCATAATACAGGCTGTTTTATAGAGGTATCCAAAGAGTGAGTAAGCTAGTCATCTAGAAGCAAGGCAGAGATCCAGAGCTTTCTTCCTGGGGACATGTGCCAATCTAAGAGCTTTCTAGCGCAGTGTTGTTGTTTATGTTATAATTTATTGTATTTTGTATTATTGAAATATTTTGAAAGACCGATAAAAATTTAGGAGAACTGCAAAAGGGAGAAAATACCCTCTGCTGGCAGATTCATAGAGGTAGTCTCAGAGAGCAATACACTGTCATTATTCATATTTGTTTGGATATCATTTTATTGCTTAATATTAAATTCCTGAAAGTGTGGTTCCTGTGAGACAAGAGAAATGTCCTTTCCTTCTGTGCCACGTGTAGCCAGGGCTGAATGGTTTTGGTTAAGGCAGAAATCTAATTTAAGGAAAATTTCTGCCTGACACCCTCATTACAGAGCTATTTCTGAACACCAGAGCTTTCTGTGCTGTAAATACGCAGGCAACAGCCATCCTGTTTCCAGCAACAAACGTGGTGATTATGTGCTAATCCCAACCCGATGGCTGAGGGTTACATCATTTTAAATTTCAAGCTACACAACAACATAGGCTGTATCAGTGAGGTAATTTTAGTGTAAAGCCAGCCCTGGCACGCTGATTCGGCACTTCTCAAATCCACCTATAAAGTTGTGCACATTCCAAGGTGGTGCATTAAGTAAGCATGGTTGTTTTCCTCTTATGTCTTTTGCAGAGATGGAGTAGATGATGCAGACAGCCAAGGAGACGGCAGCAGTCAACCAGACACCATTTCCATTGCATCCAGGACATCACAGAATACAGTGGACAGTGATAAGGTAGGACTGAAATGTGAAAATACACTGCAGCTAATTGGCCCCAGAAAAAAAATGTAAGTGAAAAGCAGAATAGAAAAGACATAACACAGCAACCTGACTTCTACTGAGTCAAAACTTGTATTCCCTTTTGCTAGGCTGTTAAATCCAGCCTGTTTCTGGATGCTCATCAGTACCACTGTTTTACATGGTAACATCTTTTGCTGCAGCTTCTTTGTAGTTAGTACATAGAGTTTGAATTGGCTCTGAAGAAACAGCCCAGAGCAACCTTTTCTTTCCCTAGTAAAACCTGCCTTTTGGGAGCCAGCTTCTGAATCAGTGAACAGTTGGTTGCGTTCCACATTTACCCTTTGAGCTAAAATCACTAGTTTGTTGGAGGGAATACAGGTGCTTACACACCAATTAATAGAGCAAAACTGGGATCCTGGCTGGTATCTTGAGAGCCTGGGAGACCTACCCTTTCCAGAGACTGTGATTCTGGACCCTACGCCTCGTGGACATATGGTGGAGCATATGGATGGCCCCAAGACGCGCTACGTTCTGTTGGATTGCTGCATGCTGTCGGCACGTATGTACTCGACGGTTTGTTTGTCAGACAATCTGAGTCCAGATTCTCAGCTCCACGAGGATGCCTGACTTGAATTTGTCACCCTGATACCTTCAACTGCTGTCTTCAGCAGTTGGTGGTAGGAGTAAATGGGCTGTTAGTGAGAATTTACTTCAGCTAAGCTGATGAGGTTTGTCATATCCAACACGAGAATATCCATATTCTCTTCATGTGTTGTTTTGAAACTGTTTAGCTTGCAAAGGGATGAATTCTGCAGAATCATTCTGAATTTATCTCTGTGTCAGGGCTCTAATTATGTTGCTCTTTGCACAGAGTAGGAAGGTATCTTCATAAACTCAGAATTCATGTTTATGGTCATAAGGTTCACAAATGCAGTGTAGTGCAGAAGGTATTTTTTGAAAGCTTTTGAAAGCTGGACTCAGAAATAGGAATTAATTGAGTTAATTGCAAATTACCTTTGGAAGACCACCTATTATATTTATCTTAAAAGCATGTTCCCATGTTGTTGTTTTTATTATTATTATTTTTTATTTAACTAAGAATGTGCCTTAGAAAAGTATTACTCCAAAGGCCACTGTAATATATGCAAATACTTTGCATGATGTGAAAGAATTACTTTCTTATGTCTTTAATCCATGTGGAATCACCGTGCTTTTCCATGTTTTTCGCATTTATCATTCCTGACAAAGGCCCTAGCTCAGTAGAATACTTGAGCTCATGCTTAATTTTAGTCATTCACATAAGCTTTGCTGTTTTGCCCTGCACCCATTGACTCAGTTGCATGAATTAGGGCAGACAGGCAAGCTCTGGTAAGACACCCCACACTGCTGTAGCTGCATATAAGATCTATAGGGCCAGCAGCGCCAGAGATGTTGGGCTGTGCCTTGAAAGACAGCACATCATTGCAACAGCTGGTTTAAGGATACAAGGCTGGAAAGAGTTGTAGGCATTTCTGCCTACAGATCTTGTCTGAACTGAAAGGTAAATGCATGTGGGATAAACTGAGCACCAAATCACACAGGCAAAAATTTGTTACCACTGATGACAGGCTAAATCAGTTCTAGGGTTGGGCCATGTTACTTTTTAAACATAGATAGGTTCACTTGCTGATTTAAAGCTATTTGTGGTCATGCAACTGTATATATACATTTACTGGATAGAAACAAATTCCAGTTTACTGTTAAAGCTTAAATGTATGTGCTTTGTTGAGTCTGAGCAACTGGTGTAGCATCCATCCTGAGATAGAGAGGCAATTCCTGCTAAAGCACTTTCCTTTTTGTCACTGATGCTAGTGCCAGCGAACTGTGGAGAATTTAGCCCCCAAAGTACTCCATTTCCATGTCTTCGCTGCAAGGCAAGTGAACTCCCCACATAGTTTTATGGTTCTCTTTTTTTTTTCTACACAATGTTACCCCAGTTAATGACAGCTGGAGCTGAGTTGTCTTACTTCCCCTTGCAGGCCCACCTGTGTTCAGTCTCAGCACAGGTGCAGGCTTTTCCACTGCTTGCTGTGCAAGGCCCTGAGCACAGACTGGCATCTGCTAAGAGGGAGCTCTGTGTTAGCGGATCCCGAAGCTGTGCAAGGAGCACAGAACTCCTAGTGGTGACATTTCACAGAACTGGAATGATTTGCTGTCATTCCAGGTTATTTTACTCTCCAACTTTGAAAAGGGATTTCTTCCTCCACTGTGTATTTGAGTTTATCTTGTAGGGTGGTCTGACAATCTTGTTGGGAAGATTTACCTTCTCGCATAGATGGGTACTGAGATACCAGTGCTGGAAGACTGTGCCATTTTGTGCTTGCTAGCACAGGTTTCTTGACAGAGTTGACATGATAAATGCTGTAACGTGTTGTAATTAACCTGTGTGGTACTGATAACTGCACCAATAGGTAAAGTGTTCAGCAGATTGCAGTTTCCCTGGCTATTAAACTCTAGCACAGTCACCAGAGTTATTCCCAGAAGTTCAAAGTCAGGCTCTGAGTGACCTCCCTCTGTGCTCCAGTGATATCCCCAACCAGAAGAGCCAGAAGACAACTCCTACCTTTAAGAAAAACAAAACACTTTGGCTGTTCAGAGCAGGCTCATTTACAAGCACATGCAAGAGCTTTGCAGTGCTAGTAGTGTGCCAGGTTGGGAACAGATTAATCATGTGCTGGGAACATTTATGTATTAACTGAGTGCCAGAAACAACTCTGAAGCAGCATTTAAGAATCAACATTACCTGAATTGATATTGCATCTGAAGGCAAAAGAATGCAAAGCTTTAGATGACATGCTTTATCCCTTTCCTAAATTTTGCTTTTATGCCCAAGGATTACCTAAAGCATGAACTGAATTTTCACAGAAGAGAATGCCAAACAACAATTTAGACAGAAAAAAAAAAAAAAAAAATCTCAAAGACTCCCAAGTTCAAGAAGCGTTTTGGCTTAATAACACTCGTTGTGCCTCAAGTCACATGTATTTCTTTCAAATTATTTGTAAGCCAACTCCTCCTGGGTTGTGAGTAGTGCTTTCTGTCTCGTGTCTCTTCAAGGCGCAGCCCTAGAGCAAAGCTTTACCTTTGCATTTCAAACTCAAGAAAGGCAGAAGGTATTTTTGTTGTTAAGTGGGCATGAGATAACATTACTGTAAATTCAGCAAGGATTTTGCTTTCTCTGAAGACAGCTGAACCTAGCTGCAATATTTACCAGGGGGATCATTTGGTGTACAGAGTATACTTGACTGGGGGCCAGAAGTGCTGAGTCCTATTTCTACAGAGCAAAATCTGTCATGCGTATGGTGGGTGCCATCACAGATTACATCTCAGGGTGCACTGCACTTACCTTTTTTTCTTTTTTTTTTTTTCTGTTTGGATTAAGAATTTAATCCAAAGGCGGGTGGGAATTCTTCCAATCATTGTGTTTGTACAACACCCAACACAGGATACAGACCAGAATTCAGACCAGTGTTTTGTGTCGAAGATAATTCACAGCAATATTTATGGTAGCAGGCTCCTCTTTGAAATTATTCCTAGTTATATGCCTAGCTCCAAAATCGTTACCAAGTCTTTAAATATTCAGGTTTTCCTGGCTGCAGGCAGGGGTCAGGTGATTATATGAGAGTCTTCAGATTAAAAAATAAAAAAAATCCAAGTCTCTTTAAAAAAAAAAAAAAAAGAGAGAGAGAGAGAGATTACTTCTTTCTTTTAAATGAAATGCATGTTTAAGTAGCTTCTTAAATCTGGATCTTAGTCCTTAATATCTTTAATTTTCTTGGATTTTTATCTCACAAAAATATATAAAGCTATTATCCCTGGGCTCAGACATTTCATTTTCATTAAATACTGTGTAGCGGAACCTCAGACTTCAAGTCAGATCTGTAGGTCTGCACCTTTTAAAAAAGGAAAAAAAAAAAAAAAAAAAAAGAGAACATATAAAATATTACGATGTTTTTATATATGCAATATGTAACCTAAAATATTTAATAGACCGAAAAAAGCATGATTAGGATTGTCATTTGGGAAAGTATTATGTAGAGGGAAAAAGTGGCTTCATGAGCTGGTCTCACGGAATCAATAGATAACGAACACTATTACACTAAGTGTTATTCCCATTGGGCATCCATGTCAGGTCCTAGGTAACCTACTATGCAAAATTTCTTCATCTTCCTCCAAAAGGCAGAGTAGACGGCTTTTGTTCTGTACAGTAAGCCCTCTTCAACACGTTATCTGAAAACCATTTCTTCGTGAGAAATCCTTGCCCTATTCAGTTCACAGCAGACAGGATTTCAGTCTTTATGTTTGGATTCAAAGCAGTGGGGAATTGCATTAAAAATGCCAGCGTGCAGGGCATTCTCATTTGTTAAGCCCATTGATCTATTGGCTTGTAAACCAGCTGTTTCTGGTGATACTGCTCCATCTTCTAATAGCCTCTTTTTGTTGGCTTTTGCAGAATGCTGAGAACAGCTCTGGTTGCCTCCTGTTGTTTTTAGATAGGGAAAAAAGCACTGAAATGTGAACTGAAAACGTTTTGCTCTTTAAAAATAAATATACATGATATACTTTTGTCTCTTCCATTAGATACTGGACTTAGCTCATCTTAGATTCATCATCAGAAGTCATGAGACTGAGATCTTGACCTCTTCTGCCTTGTTGGTAGAGGTAATTAGTGTAAGAGGGGAGCTCTTAGAACTTAGGCTTTTTGGAAGAAGTGACACAGGAGTGGATTCTCTTTTCTTTAAAGGCTTCAAGTCAAGGCAAAATAGCTTTCTCTCTGCGATATTGTCACTCAAGGAAAAAATAGGATTTGATGCAGAAAGTATTACTTCAGATTCTCTGTTACAAAGGAAACCGGGGCACCAAGTATTTGGGCTCCCTTCTGTCCTTAAAATCCATCATTTCTAAGGGTCTCAGTGCTTGCCAGGAGTAGAGGTAATTACTCAGGTGTAATTCTCAGTTCCTTGGAAGTTTCCTTTCCAAGTAATATGGGAATGAGGGAAGCCTTGATCCCCTTGATGCTACTGATCGTTGGGAGCTTGAGCTCTGTAGAGTCATGCACCAACATGCTGCAAGCTTTCTTAAATAGGTATACGTCCTGGGACTGTTGCCTAGTGTTAATGCATTCTTATTAAAAAGCAAATTAAAAAAATAACAAACAGAAATGCCCAGATATTCAATAGTAAAGGAAACCTCTTCTGTAATGTACCTCACATGGAGAATATAAGGGAAATCACTATGTTTATTAGAGGCCACCTTCAACATATGCAGTAAAAAGTGGTTGATAATTGCTTCCCATCATAAATTAATCTGGAAATTAAGTATTGAAAGTGCCTAAAACCAAACTGAAAAAACAAAGATCCCACTCTATCCAGGGATCTTGTAAAGAAGTGAAGTATGGTAAGGTGATCAGGAATACTTATCAATACTTAAATTAACAGATTAAATTATGCAATTTAATCTCAAATAAATAAAAACACTTGCTACAAAATGCTGAAACAACAGTAATCATTTTATGAAAATCCCCTTGAAATAAGAACATCAACATAAGGGGAAAAAAACAAAACAAAACAAAACAAAAATTTAAAGCACTGATGCCGATATATAACATTATTTTTTCAAGTAGAGAATGTCTAGATGTGGAATAAAAATGAGAGACATTCACATTTTCAGAGAGGGAATTTAACAGGGAAATTAAAACAATACCATAAGGCAAATGCAGGCATTAATTAATTCTGCTAACAAGAGCACTCTCACTAGGACTGAGCTGACAATTTAATTTTTGCTTAGTTCCTTAGCAAGGGAACCTATATAACAAGCAGATATAAAAACTACATAGCAGATCTCTGTTTCTCTTCAACAGTATTAAAGTTTTCTGCAGCTTTCAGTTATTGAGTTTACTTTCCTGAAGCATTTTTTTTTCCTTTGAATCCGTTGGTACTAGGGTTTTTTAAATCATCTCTAAACTCTTACAAAACAGGTACACAGCTAGCTATCCAAGTCCTCTATCCCTCCGGCATTGTTGTGGCACAGCATGTGCATCCCATGATCCAAATTCAGCTTTTTCCTTCTCTGCCTTCTCAGTTCTGTACCGAGTCAGAGCAGGTTTGTGGGCAAGAGGCACCTTTCTGTAGCAGCACGGGAGGAACCCCAAGGGACAAGAACTGCTGACCCTCGGTCGTGCTTGTATCAAAGGTATCACTACAGGCTGGAGTCTTTACAGACCTAGCGCAGTGGGACTGAAGTGAATACAAATCACCTTTCAGTGGCCAGCCACTCTGTCAGTCATTAATGGCTGCTGCAGGCTACAGCTGATGGGAAGGGAGTCGGAAGGCATGATGGAAATTCTGGCTACAAAAGAGCTAAGGGAAAGCATGATCATGGGAACAGGGAGTGGGGTGGTAAAGCAGGCTGCTGCTTAACTACAGCACTTGGAGTATTTCTTTAGAAATCTTCTAGTTTTCCAGAGCCCAGTGAAAGATGTTACATACAGAGCTGTCTGACAGGTGGGGCTGGGCATTGGCTTGGAGAGATTTCTTCCTGTAACCTATATATCTTACTCACAGTAAATTAGGTTAGATTTAGCAGCGGAGAGTTTCTAACAGGGAAAGGAAGTGATTGATTTGGTCTCATTTAGCTAAGTGTTGTTGTGGTTATTCTGCACTGATCCTGTCCAGGCAAGTGACGTTCCCAAATGCAGTAGTGCATTGTCTGGAGTTCTGCTCCCTTACAGTGGCTGATGAATTGTGGTACCACAAGTAAAATTAAATTTATGTAATAGAGAATGACCTCTGACTGTTTAGTGAATTTTTCCCATAAAGATATGATGGAAAAAATGAGTGAATTATAACCCCAGAGGACAGATTTCTATTGCTTTGACACTGCCCAGCATTGCTGCTGTTATCACACTGAATTCTTACTGCCCTCACCTGTGGAACAGGGAGAACATGATAGCTAGCAAAGGCAATCCTGAGATAAAATATTTTGGCACTTTAATTAGCCTTACTGAGTGCTCACTAGCTATAGGTTGTTAACTCTTTTCAAGATAATGTCATGTGGTAGCAAAATGTTTATCTTATCGAGGAAATAAATCGTTCAGCCAGGAGCTGACATCTCCCCAATAGTTGTTTCTTCAGATTTCTTTAAGCGTTGGGAGTCTGCATCTGAATTCATGCTCTACAGGACCAGGTCTAAATTCTGCTTTGGTATAACTTAATCTCTGGTTTGGAGACTTGAATGGCAGATCTCACATTACCTTTTTGTTTGTGTACGGATCACTGTGACTTGCAGCTTTGTAGGAATTTACCTGTCTGTCATCTACAAGTGGAGTCAGTTGACAGCTCTTTACTCGGATGTGTAATGTATGTAGCACGCAATCTGCAGCTCCCTCAGCACTGGTATCACTACTGGCAATGCCTTCAGCACAAACCTCCCAGGGCAAATTTGGGGGCCCTGGCCTTTAGGTTTCCCTGAGAACTTTGAAAACATCTCAAAACAAGGGAAAAAGTAATTCTTACCAACCTTGGTTTTCATCCAGGTTTAATCCTGGCATGAATTATGTGTTATCTGTTTTTTCCATCACCCATTTCTAAATGTAACAAGTGGGTGATCAAGAGAAGTGACCTGTCCAAGTGTTGCTGAGGGTAGGGACATTTGCTTTCTGTTGTTGCCAGCAAGTATTTTTGGAGCTGTGGGTGGAGAGAGCACTAAAGGCAGGCTGTCTGGTTTCAAAGAGTTTTCTTAGAAAAGATGTACATATTCTTTTGAAAAGCAAGCAATACATGAACAACTCCTTTTAAAACATGACACTTGTTGCAAGCTTGTGGAAATTTCATAGTAATTTTTCAGGGAACCTTATCTAAAGTCCATACCATGCAGTTGAGCCACATCTATTTCTTTGTGTACTGAGGGGTTGTACAACTTCCCCCACAGCCAAAAAAGAGATGATGACAGTAGATGAATTTCAGCAAAGACATTGTTTTTTTAATCCAGTAGTAAAATTTTAGCAAAGAAATTTCTCAGAGATTTTAGTGTTTCACCAAGGTTTGCTTCATCACAGACAAATATAGCAAAGCCAAAACATAGAATAAGGCACAAGCTTTGCAAAGGGTTCCTTCTTTCTCCCCTCAAAAGACATTTCATGTGAAATGAATAGCATCAGATTTTTAATTATATTATATTTTAGAAGTTTAAATCCCAATGCAGTTGTTTCTAATGCGCTCTGAAAGACAAAAAAAGCTGCCTATGGAGAGCTTGTTGGCTCAGGAGCAGCCTGTAGTTTCATTGCATGGATTCAAATGAATGAATATCAGGAAACTTGGAACATCTGTAGTGTATAGAATACAGGAATAGAAAAGTTAGTGCTCAGTGGCTGATATTCCCAGGGAATAATGTCATAAAAGGCATGCATGAAATTTTCCATGCATTTTAAATATCTTAGCTGGGATTTCTGAAATTGTTGTTGAATTTTCATGGGATTTCTGCTCTAAAAATGCTGTGTCCCCAGAGGAAGGCTATTCCTGTGCTGGTGTATGAACAGTAACTGCTCTGCATTCAAAGGTTTCTTTCCTTCAGTGCAGAAGCAGCAGATATTTTTTTACACCTCTCTCTCTTTTTTTTTTTTCTTTAATTTGCAACTGTAAATAGTAGCAGATATAAAACCAGATTCAGTTGGATGATTAGATGATGAGAAGAGATCCAATTGAAAGTCCCTGAAAGCACAGTCCTATGGAAAGAGATTTTTCAAAGATTTTTTGACAGCATTTTCTTCTATGCATAACGGGCGGTGCGTTGTATTTCTTTTATAAAAAGTTGTATTTACTTTTATAAGTGCGTTGTATTTCTTTTATAAAGTACGTTCTTTAGTAAATTTTCATCTAGTTGCTGTCCCTTTCATAAAGAAAGTTTGTTATTGATTTTCATAGATTTTTTTTTTTCTTTTTAGGAAGTAAGAATCAGCATTTAGTCTGCTTTCTGTCTTTTCCTTAAACCATTTCAATCTAATGCATCTTCTGGTAGATAATAAGTTAATCACATTGCAAAATCAAACCAAGTCACTCAGATAAAACAAGTGTATGGGACTCCTTCAGGCTGAATCTCTCCTGAGAACAATGCAGGTATGAATGCCAAGGGTCAACACATACATGCAAGGGTATTAAGTGTAATTTCCGTGGCTGCCCACTTGATATCTCCGTTCCATTCCTTCGAGCAGCATGAAAATCAGATTCCACACTAACGTGCTGATGAACACATTCCGCTTACAGGCACAAGGCACACAGCTAAAGGTCATCCTAGTGGATATATGGAGTGTTCCAAATTTACTGCAAATGTGGTATCTCACAATCACAAGGCATTTCTGAAGAACATGTGATCCTGCTTAGCTAGGAAGGCTGTAATTTTAAAACGCACAGGCATAAGGTGCAGAAAGCTGCCCTTGTAAAGGTGGTTGAAAGGCTTAACTGTGGTGTACACTGTGGAGTTAAATGACAGGAAATAAATCATACTCCATATTAACGAATCTTTATTACCAAACTGAACATCAAAAAATGTTTTGATGCCTGCCGGGAAGAAAGAGAATGTTTAAGTCATGAGGATGTTTAAGTGAATCAGTTTGATTCAAACAAAACAAAATAAGAAGGAGGGAAATGCTGTAAAATCCCAATCTTTCTTTCAAAGATCACCAACCCGAGTTTTGTACACTTTTAAATAGAAGAACTAAAAAAAAGAATAAAAATGATTTGCACAGAAGAATTAAAGGATACTCTATTTTTCATCTCTAAAGCCAGACCAGCTGTTGTCTGACTTTTATAAATACACCGTGATTTTCAAAGAAATGAGATGTCAAAGATTTGTTGCCATTTATGTTACATTAAAAAACTGAGTTGGACTTCGAACAGTAGAGGAGTTTGAAGATCTGAACTGATCTTTGACATAGTGAGGAGTGATTAAAATTACATCGTGATAATCATAAATAGTATTCTTTTCCAGCAAGATTCTGTCTGTAGTGGGGAGACAAAAATACATATGTGTTCTGAGATCAACTGTCTGAGTTGCTTTTTCTTCTAAATATATGTTAATGAGAGTGTAAACTGAACTGTAAATTATTAAAGGGCATTTCTTTATTACTGCTTATCAAAATTAACATTAAGTGACCTGTAAATTATTTACTAACTCATTTCCCTTTCCCTTATGAAAAGCTACTTTTCAATTTTGTTCTCACACAGCACAGAATGCCAGCATTGGGCAGAAGGCAGGTGAGATGATCCCGTAGTCTGCCCCGAGACTCTCTTGCATTGTCATATCAAATGGGATTGCACTGGCATTTCCTGAGACTTACTGCCTATAAGGTCTGCACACCACTTTGTAAACAAGTCTCCTCAAGAGGTGAAATGAGTCCTCCAGGTTCAGCATCATGCTATTTTTGCATGGATAGAAGGGACAAAAGGACTGATTAAAAATGGATAGATTATACAGTCGTCCCCCAAAATGAGGTCTTACATGGAATACAAAGCATCCATTAGAGATTTCAGGGTTGTCTCTAACCATTCTTGGGTCAGCTCCTAGATAATATAAAGTGGCCTAGAAAGAAAGGAGCAAACAGGATTCGGAACTTATTTTAAATGAGAGGTTTTTTTATTTGTTTTTACTTCTTCTCAAGTTCTACCTTCAGTGTTGTCATTAAGCAAGAAGCTTTTCCTCATCTAAACCTGATCATTCTCCTCCTGTTCTTCCAAGAACTTGAGTTCATATTTATTTGTCCTCTGCTGTTGTTTTGAGTTGTTTCTGAGGTTTCATTCTGGTGATTACAGCATGTTTGTTTGATTTGGCTGTACAACATTAAATATATCTCTCTAGAGGAACAGTATGCTTTTTTTTGTTGTTGGCATAGATTTTTTTTTCCTTTTAGAATTTATCATTTTTGTGTAGTTAACGCTTATTAGCTGTGAAGAGCTGGGTTTGTTCAAGGAACTTCGTTTTGGAAAGGCATAGTTCCAGCTATAAAGAGATAACAGAATAACCGTTTGAAAGGGAAGAAAAGACTGTGTGTGATCAAAAATTAGTGTTAAGAACAGATTTTTGAGCAACACTGTTAGACTTGCTTGATCAAGGACATTAGGGGGCATTGGAGATCATCCAAGTTCAAAGTTAATATTAGCAAGAGCTTTGATATTGGAAGCAAAACAGTGTGAAGGAGGAGAAAAAAAGGGAAAGAGGGAAAGAGTTGCAAATTCTCTTTTTCTTCATAAGAGATCAAAACAGGGAAAACATAGATCACAACCAATATTTGTTAGAGCACTTTTAATTCAGGAGTGGAGGGTCATACTGGTGTGCAGTAGCTCTTAGGAAGCTGTTCACAAAGATTGCTGGAAAGTACTTTATTTCATCAAGTGTGTATTTATATTTGCTTACTGCAGCCACTACTTTTTGGATGCAGCCTGAATTATACCACCAGTATGTGATGCTAGTGTGAGCTGGTCTTGTCCAGATTCAGCTGACTCTTGGTGCACTGAATCTATCCGTTCCTGGGGATTCAGGGAAGACTGCTTGTCTCCAGAGCTGATCAGTTCCTGGAAAAGTTCACAATTTACCATCTTGGCATGAACTTTTCCTCTCTTTAGCTTTCTGTCTGCTGGTAACTGTTTCTCCATCCAAACTATACATAAAATCTATATAAAACTCATTTACACGTTTTCATGCTTTACAATGCCTGAGTGTGGGCAAAAAGGAGCAGACAGATGATGAGTGAATTGTTTTTAACTCTTCGATCAGGGCCACATCTAGCTCGGTCTTTATATGTTGCCTGGCCAAGTGCAGCAGTGATGATCATGTCCAGGACCTTGAAGGATCACCAGAACAAAGGTAGTGGCTGGGCTGGGAGGTGATACAGAAAAACACAGAACTGAGCAGGCAGCTTAGGGAGGTGACAGTTTACAGCAGAAATGGGGAAGTTAAATATGAGGGGAGCAGAGGAAGAGATCACACCACCCAATATATCGTTGTTTTTTCTTTCCCTTTCGTTCCCAGTAAGGGTTTGCCTCCTCTAACCCAAGATCAAGAAGGGAAGAAAAGTCTCTGAATTATAGGGAGGTTCATGATGTTCATCTCTGCTAGTCCACAAACTCCCAGTCCTTTTAGTCATCTGAGGCAGTATTTATTCTGGGGTCAAGTCTCTCTGCTGCAGGATTCTTTAGGAGGCAATTCCCTGTCTTGGAGTCAGCATTTTCCCCACCTTATAAACCACACGCATGCCTTGCTACTGGCAACCTACAGACTAGAGAGACATCCAAAGCTTCCCTCAAGCCTTGGTTTCAAGAATCACAGTGCTGCTGCTGTCCAGACCAACTTTATTTTTCTGTTTGGATCTTGCATTAATTTAAAAGCCACCAACAATCAAAATCAAACTCACCCTCCTCAAATGTGCGTGTGGGCGAGAAACAGAGGGGTGTGAAACGTGTGGCACAACTCCACAGCCCCTTTCCTCCCTGGGTTCATTTTTCCTGACACTACAGCATCACTTCCTGGCCGTACTTGCAAATAAACAATTACTGAAAGAACATGGCTGGACCACACATGTGTATTTTCCACTCTTGTGGAGAAAAGCCGTGTGTTGGCTGGTTGTTATTTATTTTCACAAGAGGCGGTTGGGTTTGTTGTCGTGTCTTCAGGGCACAATCTCTTGAGGTGCTGAGCCTTCTCAGCTTGCAGAGAGGCTGCAGGAGGAATTGAGGATGGGAACCAGCTGTGTCCCACAGGTCTCGGGCCTCAGTTGGCTTTATTACTTCTAAAAGTTTTCCAGTGTTGATATTTGCTGTGTGATCTTGAGGAGTCGATAGAGAAGGGCAGCAGGGGGTCTACCCACGGGGATGAACACTTTTATTAACCCAAGCATGTGATGTTCCTTTAAAACAGGAGTTGTTAAACCATCAGTTAGAAGTATAGCAGATATAGGAAGAGAAGAAAGTAAATTAATACACACTGAGAAACCCAGCCTGTGGGTGCTGGCCCCTAGCTTTGTGCTTGCTTAGGTGCTGCTGACTGCAGCCTATGGGCCAGGGGCTGAGGGCTGTGCTTCATCGGTCACTTTCTGGGTGTTGTTACAGTGGCTGAACAGACTACCACTGCATCCTCACTCCCTCAGTGGTTGAAAGTAATAGTGTATGAACCAGGCCCTCACAGTTTTTGTTGTTGTTTTTGTGGGTTGTCATTTAAAATCTCTGGGGTTTCCTATTCTTCCAGGGGTGCTGGTCTCAATACTACTTGCAGTTATTTTGCAAAACCTCTCTTCCAACCCTGAAGTTGTGCTGTCCCCCTACAGCAACTGAACCTTCAATACCTTCTAACTTTATGAAACGTCTGCCCTTTTCAGGACTGATAAATAACGTTAAAAATCTACCCTTTCTCAAGCTCATCAGAATGCTGCTTTATGACCCTGTCGTTGTGTGATGCCCATGTGTTATTTATGAGTACTTGGCCACCCTTCACCACAGAAATTTAAACACTGTTGAAATTGAAATGCAATTAGCTATGTGGTGCTGCAGAGAGGCAGGAAGAAGACGAGAGCTGTTGCACTGGGTTAGGCAGCTGCTAAGGTCAGAGATGCAAGGCAGAAAATATAAGTCATTGGAAGAAATGGATGGGAAAAAAAAAAAAAAAAAAGGAAAAACGTTAGTTGTTTTTTTCACTGGGTCAAGGAAAGCACCTCACTGTACACCGGGTGAATATCTGAGCACGATCCTGAGCATCCCATCATTCCACACCATGTCCAGCTCTTCAGGAACCCATCATCAAGTTGGGGTTTTGGTTCAGTGTTAGCAGGATTGGCCTCCAGCCTTTGAACAAAACACTTTCTTTTTCAGGGGAAAGATAAATGATTAAAAATAGTCCAGTAAAAGCTGGGCCAAAGCAGATGTCTTCTAAACAAATATGCAACTCATTTTCCATCTGCTGGTTCCCAGTCCACGGTTGCTGTGAGACAGAGCAGCATTGCTGTATTTCAGGAGAACCAGGGTGTACATCCCAGGGTGCAGACCTGAAACAAGGCACTTGCACAGTCCATCCATGAACCTGGCATTTTTGTTGGAATAATTTTTAATAGGAATAATACAGGAACTGCTAATATTGATCCTAATGGTTGAGGGGTTTCCTTTGCATTTCTTAAATTTTATATCCGATAAATTCCTCAAACAATTCTTCTGGGCGTCCCATCCCTATGTAAAGGCTAAAATTAAATGACTCAATAGGATAAGTGCTTGATAAAGCAGCTCTGTAATATTTTAGTTGTCTATTTTCATGTCAGTAGCAAGCATAAGGGATGCTAATGTCCCAGACAGGGGGATTTGTAATCACCATTAATGGATATAATTCCCCTCATGGAAAACAATGTAAAGTACCATCATAAGGGCTAGAACACTTTTCTAGTTTTTCTCTTTAATCACAGCAGATTGTGTCTCTTTTGCTAAATTTCTTTGTGCTGTAGAGGAGGTAAATCTAACAAAGAAAAGTGATTTTTAAAACCTTAAGATAAACTCTTGATGGGGCACAATAAAAGAGCAATTCTGAATGTCCCAAGGCACCATCTATATGGATGAGGAAAATGAAACCAAATCATGGCAGCCATTAGCAGTGAGTGAGTATTAAGTGAGTCCTGAATGATGGCAGAATTAGGTAGAGTTTTTATCTTTATCACTTTATCATCACTAAAAGGAGAGATCTCACTGTTCCTTCTATTTTGATGGTAAATCTTGATTAAACAAATATGCAGACAAGCTGCAAAAAAGCAAGTGATTTCAATTGCATGTCATGTCTATTTCATATTCTGTATTCAGAGATCTTAAAGCCTGCTGGAAAGCAGCCAGAGTCATTTTACAGTTGAGAAAACCAGGTCACAGAGAAGTGATGTGATTTGCCAGAGTTCACCCTGCTGCCCCAGTGATCACATCAGGAGAAGTTCTGGTTTAGTTCCACTTCGTGCTGAGACCATTGGGCATCCTTTTTTATAGATCAATGGATAGTACTTGTTCAGAGGTTTTCCTGACATCTTTGTGGTTGTATAACTCAAAATGTTATTTGTGTGTATCTTGTCATCCCTGCCTTCAGTTTTGTCTTAATTAGTGGTACAAATTTACCTCTTTTCATTATTCAAAGCTGAGATGTGCCAAATCTTTACAGATAGGGTCTGCATTTTTATTTTGAGAGAGAAATTCAGCCCATTTCAGGAAGGATGCCTGAATTCAAGCTGACTGTTCCGTAGGGAAACAGATTAAACTTATCTGCTCAAGGAATGTTATGGTCCACATTTTCAGGATCCATTAAAAAGCTAAAGAGCCACAAAATAATTTCTGGATCCAAATGCATATTTTCCGAAGATCATAGTCATTCCAGGCTGGGATTTCAATTCAACAATTTTGTTAAGCATCTTGTTTTAGTGGCAAATAAGGTGAATTTACTTTAAAGCCTAATTTTATTAAGGAGGAATTTAACTTTCTGTAACTGGGTCCGAGCAGCTATGGAAAAAGTACAGTGAAGCAGCTATGAACAAGGTTAACTGCCAAGAGAAGAGAGTGTTTCTGCTGAATCTGATGGGAGCTTGGCATCCCAGTCAGGCTGTGTTTAACATCATCCATAGACAGTGAGCTGTGAGACTTTTTTAAAAGTCCATGTTGAAGTCTTTCATCAAAACAGAGTATCTTATGAAATTTCTTGCCTTTTTTCTTGAGCTCAAGTCAAGCTGTTACCTGCATTCATCTGCATGAGGACCAAGTCCCCTCTGCTGTCAGGTTTGGAAAGGAGTGCCCGCCATTGCTCATCAGGAGGGCTGAGAGAGGATCATTTGCCATGTCCTACTGTTTTTTTATTGGTGGTTTATGTTCATAAGAAAGCATTAAGCAAAGCTTGGTTTGACACTCTATAGTTTTAACCAGAAGTCTGTAAGTGTAGTGAGGACCTTGTTTTGTTCCTAGAAGCATTTTTGAGTTGGGAAAAAATGCTCTCCAGGGCTGAATGCCAGGTTACAAATGAAATGTGCTGTAAGAATGGGAACATGCAAAGGACGGACAAGCCTTTAAAAAGTGGATTTAATGTTATTTCTCCTTTCTTTTCAAAATGTGGAAGCAGCTTGTAGTGCTCAGAAGCTGTTAGAATCTGTTTTTCACATCGTTAAAATTTACAGCAGTGAAGATTAATACATTGGTTTGTTTTTTAATGAAGAGAAACTTGGAACTGGATTTGATCATTTACTGCAAACTTCTCTATTTCAGTGCTTTCTTATTTATAGGGGCATGTTTGGAATGTTATACATAGCATTATCTGACTATTAACTCCTACAATAAGATGGATTTGGGGATTAAATAAATTGCGTGCATTCCTTTAAACTGCTTGAGCCAAGAGGGTTAGGAGTGTTAGCTTATCCAGCTGCAGCCATTCCCCCTGCATAGCCCAGTTGCATGTTACAGGGGCTGTAGTGGGTGAGCAGGAGCGAAGAAGCCGCTGGAAGCAGCAACTGCATGTGCAGCTTGAATCACACATCTTCTACTCACCATGTAGGGTAGGTGGCCAAACTGTTCAGCCTTGTACATAATTCAAGAGCAGCAGGCAGAGAGAGGGAACGGTAGCCTCGATTCCTCTCAATGTAAGCTCACTGTTGGGCATATATTTATTGTCCTTTGAGGTAAGTGGGATTTAAACCTGATGTGCTTTGCTTGCTAAGTTGGGGGCTCTATGCCAAGTTATTTTATTTTTATTTATTTGGCATTGCCAGGTTGAAGCCAGCAATATGAACTGGTGCAGTGTCCTAAGGGAAGTGATTATTCCAGGAGCTGTTTGAGGTGTGGCACATTTCTATTATGTGACTGGTCACAGTTATCTCTTTTGGTGCAGAAAGATGGATGTTTTCTCTTTTAGTCAATTGCAATGTAGCAAATACAACTCAGTCATGTGAAAGTGTTGTGTGGAAGTATACAAAGGTATCTAGGACCATAAGTGTCCCAGCCCATGGCAGGTGGGTTTGGAACTGGATGATCTTTAAGGTTCATTCCAACTCAAACCATTCTGTGATTCTATGATATGAGCTGTATGGATTCCAGCAGCCCATTGCATCTGTCTTCCCACCTTCTCTTTTGAAAACCCGTTATGTGTCCAGGACAAAGCCTGCACACGGGGGCTGACATTTTTGGGACCTGATTTTGGCTCCCCTCTCAAGCAGTTTATTGCTATGAACCTTTACCCTGGAAAACAGAGAGTTTTATGAGCCTCATACTGGCTTTGGGCCAAGACTAATCTTTTAGTCAAGCAAGGAGGAATCATGTTTTTAGATCCAAAGATTAAACATTTCCTTCCTGCTGTCACCCCTGTTTCCACTAAGGAGTGTTAATTGCATGAAGAGTCTCTACATTTACAGTCAAATCTGTGCCTTGGAACAAGTTGTCTTCTGTCGACTCCTCTCAAGCTCCTGGTAAAATGTGTTCTTGGGTGATTAGGTCTTAGGCAAACAAACCCTTGACTGATTGATCATTTCCTTGCCTGATGTCTCATACACTTGTTATTCTCCTGTCTGCTGCATATCGTGCACTGGTTCAGTTGGAACCAGTGGGAATCTTCAGTTGGAAAATAAATGAAATTTCTTATCCTTAATTTCCTGATGCATATAGAATGTAAGGTTCAACTTCTTTGTTGCCAGGAGCTCTGTTCATTGAGGCTGATTAGTCAATGAAGAGCTTTAAATCCACTACCTAGTTATAATTTCATCCAGTGATTTGGCTGTGTAAAATGACTGGTGCAGTTACTCAGGTTGGTGTGATCTGGTGGTACCTTTAGGCAGGAATGTTTTTTGTTGTAAAGTGTAATCAGGCAAAAATATATGGTTTATTTTATTGACTCCAAATCAACGTCAACTTAAATTTTATTGTTGAATAAGAATATTAAAAAGTTAATGGGAAAGGAAAAGGAAGAGGGAGAGGGAGGGCAATAAATAGTGAGTAGCTCATTTTCACAGAAATAATAATCAGAGATGTGAATTTTGATAAGAGAGAACTAGCAGAAGAAGGAGAAGGTATCAGGTGAACCTGTCTCTTATGTTAGTAAGTGGGTTCTGGCAAAATGAGCAAATAGGAACAGGTGATGCTGTGTTTTTTTTTCCTGCTCTGTCCTGTAAACAGCAATGTGACTGTTTTTTCTGAGATTATCTGTAAAACAGAGCACGCAGGGTACTTGTGACAGCTCATTGGCTCACGTTTGCAAAGAATATAGGACATGCAAAGGCCTGTGTGCCTGTTCTCCATGCAGACCTTACTAGTCTTAGAAACCTCTCCCAGGCAGTGTCACTGGGTAGCAAGTGGTGGGCACAAGGAATCATGCCTAAAGGGCAAAAGGTGGGGAGCAGCAGAACAGAAACAGCAATAAACCTGGAGACTGAGATGGAGCAGAGCAGGGACTGGGGGCACAGCAGGAGGAGCAGTGGACAGAGACCCTCATGAGCCCCGCCAGGCCCTGGCAGCCTAGCTGTGCCCCGGGAGACCATGTGGCTGGCTTGCCTGAGAGGAGCCTGGTGTCAGGGACCCGTGGCAAAGGGTCCACCGAGGCTCGATTGTCCAGGCATCCCAGAAATTAGATGGTGTCACGTAAAGATGCACTTTGTGCTGTTGTACTAGTGCCTTTCATGGGAGAGTAGGAGAGATTGTTGGAACACTGTGTGTTGGAGTAGGCGCATTGCAAGTAAATTACAAACCACGAGAATGTATTTGACAGCAGAGCTTCTGATTTTACGACACATTCATAACACCTTGGAGCACTTAGTACCTTGTTAACCCAATTAGCATATGCTAAAACTGCCAAAGCAATCTGAACAGCTATTAATCACATGCGAAACTATCCAAGATCATTCTTTGTTATTGCTGCAGAGGCAGCTGAGAGTAGCTTGGGAAAGAAGCATCTTTAAATTTCTAAATGCATATGCAGTTGGTCACCATAAAGCCAAAGAATTATGAATCAGAAGCTGATACAATAAAACATGCTGTCATCGTTTGTGTTGCCTTGTAAGCACAGGGAGAGCTATATTACTGTACATGTGGAAGTTGCTTATCCTAAAGGTATAAAAAGAGCTCTGAGTGATTTGTGCTGAGCAATTGCTGATAGTACTGATCCATCCCATAGGCTGTGGAGGTTGTTTCTAGCATGTCTCAGAAAAATGATGCATTAACAAAACATGACTGCAGCATGCAAGCAAACAGACCCACGCCTATGCTTACACTTGGTATTTGTATTGAGCAACTTCAGATTACGCCCACTGTGAGTCATTTCCAGTCTCTGGGATTCAAGGCTAAAATTAGAGTGCAGTTCAACAGTCAGGTACAGGTAGTCCTTGGCCTCTCTTCCAAGACACCTGTGATAGGTGTTAGTGTAATGGAACCATTTGGCCCTAGCCAGAAGGAATGGGACAAGGGATCTGTGCCACAAACAGGCTATATTAACACATCCATTAGGGAGTTGCTTTCCAATTTCTGTTCAAGTTTCCACAGGATTCTTATCCTAGAAGAATTGTCTGATTTAGAGTAATTAAAAATGATATTGTTCCTAATGATTTATCAATGGTATTTGTGTTTCCTGTATGAAATACAAATTATACAAAAGATTTTGAGAAACCTTCAGAAATCTTACTTGACCTAAAAATGAAAACAGTAAGAGGATCCATAAGTGTCCAATTGTCCCACTTCACCTGTGACTTGGTAAAGAGATTGCAGTTCTCAAAATCTGCAACCTCTCATTTTTAGTTAACACAACTGAACTGTATACCTGGTATATTGACTCCAGGAGTAACAAAGAAACTACAAACAAAGAGGGTGAGTTTTCAATAGATTAAATCAGTAAGTAAAGCCAGTAATGCTAGCATCTGTTTATAGAAAATAAAATTAAACTAGTTTGGTATTTCTTGATGAGGTTTTAATTCAGCTAATAGAGGAAACAGTGTCTCAGTGATAGGCTTTTGTGGACATTTGATTTGGGCCACGTGATATTTTTACAAACAAAGCAGAACAATAGAAAATAAACAGCATGTATTAAATGGATTGAAACATGGCTAATTGAGAGACGTAGATATAAATAGAATTATTATAGGGCAGGCAAGTTTGTAGAATATCCTGAAGAGATCTGTCCTTACTCTTGTGATAGAAGAAAGTTTTTAACTTAGTTTTCAAAGAAAAAAAGGTTTTCTTTTGTATTTTCCACATCTGCTCATGGAAATTTTCAAGTAAATTGGCAGAAAGCTTCTGATCTCAAAGATGATTTCTGTGGGGTTCCTGGAAGTCAGCATAAGGGTTGGGAGAGAGACAAAGAAACTGCTCTAATTAGGAGAAATGCAGTGGTGTGAGCATGTGCATTGCTAGAGAATAGACAGGGATGAGAAACCTCGTAGATGCTTGAGCCAAAAAAAAAACAACTTCCACCACAGCTGGAGACTGACCACACAGTCCAGATCTGTGGGGAGTTGGGCTGCGCTGGTTCTGCTCCACAGGGACTGCTAGTTATCCATGGGAAACAGAAAGATTAAAAGCACACTGCTAATGCCTGCAGCTGGGTGATCTGACAGGAGCAAAGAGAACAGCCTACTGATCCAAATAGCTTGGTAAGCTTGGCAGAGGTATAAACAGGATGAGCCCTAATACATGCAGATCTAATTGTCATGGAGGGAAGACTGCCAGCCCCAGGTATAGGCACAGAGGTTCGAAATGGGTTTGAGGAGACTGATGATTTCAGCAGATTTGTGGAAGTTTGGCATTGCTAGAAATGTGTTTGTGAAACAAATGGAGTGTTTCTTGCTACAAATACATGGGTTGAAATGTAAGCTTCTGCTTAGTCTCATGAAAAGATGACTGGCACTGTCCCTACTTCCAAGACACAGAAGTGTTACAGGAGAATGAGATGGCCCAAATCAAACACTAGAGAAGAGGCAGAGTTGGAGTTAAAACCAAGATCATCTGTGTCCCAGGCAGCGGCCTTCAGCTAGGTTATTTTAGCTTCCCTATCTGTATGTTCCCATCTTTAAGCGGTAAACCAATCCCTCTGAATATAAAAAAAGCACCCTTCTTATATGCAAGTTCATAATAGTTTGTGGCACTCAGCACTCTTGGTGCACATTTATGCACCTTTGCTAACTTTAAGATTTTAATTATTTTGAAAACACATCTGTAATGTCATATACAAGAGCAACAGGGTAACAATAACAATAAAGTTGTGCTGGGTCCCTGGGATAAACTCTTTGGTTTGGGGTTTACAATTTATGTGTTCTGGAACTGGATTATTGCCTCATAAAACAACGCAGCAGCCTTTTCTCATTTAGTTAGCCATCCATTTTTATTAGGGTGCTCTATAGAATGCCTGCAATAATATTATAAAGGTGCAGAAGGTTCATTATTTCACAACAAGAGGCTAGCCAAGACCATTATTATTTTTGCAACAGCTAGGCTTGCTATTGAAATATAGTTTTGATTATAACCTTTTTTTCCCTCCTCTCTCTTTCTCTTTTCTCTCCCAAAACCAGAGATGTGCAATTGTTCCTATTCAGATTGCTTTTCCACTGCCCCACAAACATGTCATTTCCAGTGAAATGGATGGATTATAATGGGAACAGATCAGTGATAATGCATTACTGGAATACAGCCATCCCCAAGAGAGCTTATAATAATATCCAGTCCTCCTAAGCTTTAAAATCTGCAGTTTGGAGACCCTATGGCTCTAATGTGGAGCCTAGCGTTGAATTTTCCCTGCACATACAATTCTTTGATGCTCGATTATTGTTTGGGTTCTCCCCTCCCCAGCAAGTTTCCATGACAACTGCCTTGCATAAAACCCAGTTCTCCGGCAATGCAGCCGCTGCTGCAGAGAGGGGTTCCAGCCTCATAAAAGTTAAAATTGTTGTTCAAAGAAATTACGGAAGATTAATGACTCCGCTCTGAGCACCGCAGAGCAAATTTCTGAAAATGTTGGTAATTAAATAGAAATATGTGCAGGCGTCGTGTTCTCCAAGTCAGAAGTGCTGGCACCTGCTGGGAGTGGCGGAGTTACTGTAAATCTGGATAAAAACATCTGTGGGTATTATTCCTGCATATAGTTTCTTTATGCTAAACAGCTAGGGTGTTTAATTAGCTGGGCTGGTTTTCACTCACCTGTTCCATGGCTGGGAATATTGAACATATCAACAGAGACCTGAGTGGGGCAGGTTGGATGGTCCTGGGCTGGTGCTGGGCACCGTGTTCATGCAGTGTAACAGCCCCATCGGTGCTTCCGTCCCTGCACCAGCCGGTCGTGATTTCCCAGGCACGTTACCAGTTGTAAGGAAGATGAATACAGAGCTGCAAATTGCTTGCGCTGAATCATAAAACAAGGCTTGTTTCATAAGCCCATTAAGCACATGCCCCTAATGTTAAGCATATGCTCTGCTTCGCTTCATAGGAACAGGGTTAGCACTGGCTTGAGGTTAAGCGTATGTTTTTAAGTCCTGCTATGGTTTGAAGGTCTTAGAGTTGTGAACCTCACTGGGACAATGAATAAAATATGTTGATTGTATTTTCAAAAGCGTTAGGTATTTTCATATTCGGTAATAACATCTTTAGTATTACATGCCACATTGTAACCAGCTGTCCTGCAGCAGGATTTAAAATGGTCTTAACAGGAGCCAAAGGAAAGTTGTTTTGTCATCCCCAAAGACAACAGTACACGGTTTAGCGTTTGCCTTCACTGAAGGTGAGCAGCGCTCCTCAGGACTGGCTCCAAAATCACATCTGGTCAAGAACACTATATTACAACCTTATGTTACTAAAATCGGGAGAAACGTGTGTACCAGGAAAAAACTAGCTTAGGAAAAAATC
The DNA here is from genome assembly GCF_009819795.1 of Aythya fuligula. NCBI lineage: Eukaryota > Metazoa > Chordata > Aves > Anseriformes > Anatidae > Aythya > Aythya fuligula. Next base: position 23,695,513 of record NC_045564.1, on the reverse strand, counting down.
TCATGTATTCTAACGGGATAAAAATATTAACTCAAACCAGATGTGTACAGGTTAGTGCCATCTTTGTTCACCACAGCAGACCTTTTGAAACCTCTTTCATACTGGTGCTGTCTGCCACATATTTGTTTGTGCCCATCGAGAAACCTGCAAGCACAAGGAATTCATGAAAAACTCAGAAAGTATCCCCTCTAGCCAGCACATAAGAAATACACACAGGCTGAAAGGGAAAAATAATTCATTTTGGAATCTAAACCTGTTTTTAAATAAGCAGTTTGTATGTTAACTTCCTCAATCAGAGTCTTAGCCATCTGTTTCAGTTAATTGGTTAGCCTTTGGCTGAAACTAAAGCAGTGTCGGAACATGAGGAAGGGGAATCAGTAGGCCTGGAGGGGTCACAGGGCCTGTGCCATGCAATCAAACCAGCATCAGGTCCCCAGGCTCAAATACAGGGGAGAATTTGTATTGTTGGGCATGGTTAAACCCCTGTGGGTCCAGCGTGGCAGTAAGTTTGGGGGGGACCATGGGCGTAATTAAGCATACTTCATTGCTCCTTAGTGGGTTTTGGTTCTGTTCGCACAGCCAGGCTGTGGTCCTCTCTGAGGACTTCTAGGTTCTCCCTCGATGCCATGAGAATGACAATAATTGAAATTTGGCCCAGTGACTTTGCTAACCTGGCATCTGCAGCCAAGCTGTGCTAGTCTTCTGCCTGCGGTGAGCCGTAGGCGTGGGGCAAACTGTAACAAAAACCTAGGCAGCATTCAGGCTTCTGGGCCAGCCTTTTCCAGTGGGGTTATTTCACGTCAATTGCTGCAAATTAGAGGCATATAAAATTTATAATGTGTGGGTGCCTGTGCACAGAAATATAGTTCCCTCAATATTTACAGAATATAAAACAATCCTCCTTGTTTAAGGCCAGGATGAACATTTCTGTCACATTAGGAAGGAAACCTTATTTCATTCTGCAGCTGCTATTTAAACAGTACGAAATCTCTTTTTAATCTTAGTCAAAGTTCAAAACGAGATGTTTCAGACATCTGCTAACTATTACGGGCCATGCCTGCTAGGGGAGGTAATAAATTACAGCCAAGAATCAAGTGACTTAATAGTGATTTTGTTCTTTGCTTCAAAGTTCATCCTCTTTCAGTGTTATCTGTTCTCCTTTCTGTGGTGGGGTGCAGGGGTGACACCCTCTGCTCTCGTTTAGGGGAGAAGCAACAAAGGACCCAGCTGCTCTGTCCCAGAGCAGAGAAAAATCAAACTCACCCATGAAAATGCAGCCGGTGTGCTATGTGCCAAATAAAAGATGGGTGGTTCTAGCACAACATGGGAGAGAGGGCATTTCGGTTTCCTCCAAAGGGGAGATAACAGATCAGCTTTCTGGTTTGTCATGGAAACCTTTTGTCAGCCCAGTAACAATGACGTCAAGGTGGCAGTGGCACGGAGACGGGGTTAGTTAACAGAGCACACACCTGTTGAACTGCCAGAGGGGAAGGAAGGTATGTCGGCTTTTACATTTTCCATCCCTGATTCTAAACAACTGTGGGTGAACGCCTACAAAGTGTTACCCAAGTCCTGGGGCAGTTTTCCTGAGCTGTGGCAAATTCAGGCTGTGAGCAGGTGGTGCTGGAGCTTGCAGTCAGAGAGAAACCCAGTTAAGAAGCATTTGCTCAGCCGGTGCTGTTCTACAAACCCTCCTGGTCTGAGTATCCTTCTGGAGGGTGAAGACTGCAGACTTGTACTTCTAAAGAAGAGCACTGACCTCCTTCATTGTATTTGCTTTGCTTGGGAGTAAAGGGTTTGCTAGCATTTACCCAAGCAACTTTCTAGAAAGACTTCTATAAAAAGGGAAAAACGAACCTATAGTTATCACACCACATCTGTAGCTGTAGATGTGTAACTATAAGCTGTAACCTATTTTTGGAATTACTGTTTTCCTCCTTTTTTTTTTTTTTTTTTTTTTTTTTTCCGTGATGCTTTTGTGTTTAGTGTTGTTGTCTGGCTACATTTTCTATTTTGCAAAGTGAGATTAGGCTACTTTTTCTCTTCATTCAGTGTTGCATTGGTGACTACCTTCCTATTTTTAGTAATTAAAATTAAAAAAAAAAAAAAAAAAAAAAGCTGTAAGAATTTCTTAAAAACAATGTAATTTCTTTTCTCAAGAAAATGTTTTAGCAGAGAAAATAGTCCATTTGTGCTGAACTGTTGATGTGAACTACCAAAATCATGTACCTGGATGATGTGATTGCAGCAGGCCTTCAATCAGTTAAATAATTGCACTATGTCAGTAGCTGACGCAGTTTTTGTTGCTGTGGCTAAAACGTGAATTTACAACAGTTGCATTTCTTAGCAGTATTCACAGTAATTTTGATAAAATTAAAGTGTTCCCTTGTTATTGCTAAACAATAGCCATTGAATGGATATTTTTCATATCATACAGTTAGTGAGAGGAGAAGAAAAGCCAGTGATATGAATGATGATTTGAATTATATGGGGTTGCAGAATGGAACTGAGGCTGAGAAAATGTCGTAAAATGACATAGGGTGATCAGAAAAGAAAAATGGAGTCAGTCAAAGTAAATGACAGTTACTGTATGGATAGAAACCAAATGTATGTAGTGGAGCCAGAGAACTGTAGAAATGTTTGTAAGACAGACCAGTCTGGGATTGTAATTTTCCAAATAGCCAAGCAATTAAGATAAGTGTTCAATTGATAATCCATGGCGTCGTAATAGAGATGGATGATATAAAAGGACTGCCAAGTTTTTAGGGGGTAGAATAAAGCTCAATGATAAACTTTTTGCTTTCCATAGAAGATGAAATTGTCCTTCATAGGAAAGAAATAAGGTTTACCTATATTAGTACTAATGCTGTTGTGGTGAGAATGTGTAAATATTCCAACAATGTGTACAAAGAACTGTAAATCTCTTTGGCTTCAGTTCGGGAAATGCTGCACACTCCTCTACAATTTTTTCCTACTCCTTTCTGGCAATTTCAAATGTAACAGCCTGACAGAAATGGTTATTTTGTGTGATCTAAAGGCACTGTAGTATCATTTAATTTTATTTGGGCACTTTGTGGCTGGAAGATGAGAAGAAGGCTTTGTAGATGTTCTTGAAATAAGACTCGGAGCTTTTACTAACACTGATAGGGGAACCAAGGCATGGCAAAATGTATGGTCTAGTTTTACAGGTGCCCCTTTTGCCTTCATCACCGATAGCAGTGAGATGTGGCTGGGGTCTCTATAACAAAGTTGCCACATAGTAAATTAGACCTACAGTTTGTGCCTCTTGCATCAAATTCGGCAAATTGCAGGTGGAACATAAAATAAGCATTCATAAGGGTATTGAATGTCCTTTTCCCCCTCTACTTTTATTTCAAGCTTTCTGTGCTAAACTCTATTCAAATTCTATCCCAATCCTTTTTTCCTCAATCATTCCCTTTTTTTAAACTCTACTTAGCAGAAAAGTCTTGACTTGACTGCTCAAACTGCCTGATCACTCTTCACTTTTTGAGACCAGCAAACTGTAGGGGGTTTTGAAAACATTCAGGATTTGGCCTTTTTGATTGATATTTACCCTATCCCCCATTAGGCACCAAGAGCAGGTCACTGGAGAGCCCAGGGAAGAGGGGAGTCTCAGAGGGCTGCCACAGGTCCTGCTCCCCATCCCCAAGAGCTCCCCATCCCTCTGGAGTAGGTGCCCCTACTGCCTGCATCCATGGGGATCAACCCCAGCATCCTTGGGCACCAGAACAGGGGAGGAGATGGCTTGCTGCAGCATCTGGGCCATGGCCAAGAGTGGGCCTGCCTCTAAATGCTATTTCCCCAGAATTTCTCTGGTTTCTACAGGGACTTTTCAGATTCCCTTTGCCTTTTTTTTTTTTTTTTTTTTTCCCATGCCTCAATGGTGCATCTTAGTGAGGAAAATACCTTTGATACAGGAGAGAGGCAAATTCATTTATCGGCACTGTGGATCAATCCAGGCATTAGTTACAGTACAATATGGAGCAGTGTGATAAAGAGTCCCTTTTTTTTTTTTTTTTTTTTTTTTGCTGGAGGGATAAATAGGGGAATCAGAAAGGAAACTGTGCAGTCTGTGATAAATTATGTACATGCTCTTAATAGGGTCACTACTCGCTAAGGCCTTGCGTGCAAACCCTAAGAATGAAAGAAAGATGTTTTACACTGTGTTTTCATCATTTTCTTGTGGAAATTTATCTTTGAAAGAGCCACCAGCCCATAATTACAGTGTTTTGTGTGGTGGTGCCACAGTAAAATCATTTTTCATGCAGTAAAGACTAGGTTCATTCTCTTTTAGTTTAAGCATGTTTTCCTTCCATTTAGAACTCATTCTGGTGACCAGAGCATTTCAGCAGTTGTTTCTTTAGGTTGGATAGGGGTTAATGAGGTTTGGGCAGACAGTTCTGCTACTGTATTGCCTTGGATTGAGGAAATTGCTTACTTATTATTTATCATTATCATTCTTGTCCAAAATGTGCTTGCGTTTTATGAAAGGAAACAGATGCTTATGCCAAAAATCTTACGGCAGAGATGAAGGAATAATGAATTAGTGAAACGGGATTTATTAAGAGAACACAATTTTATGAGTGGAAAAGGAGATATTCAGCCAAGGAAACGTCGTGTTGGGTATGTGGTTTAAGTAAGTGCAATTAATATAATGTTAATACCATACGCACACATATGGAAGACAGGCTGTGGGTGTTAAGCGTAGACGTGAATGGCATTTAAGAAAGGTGCAGCAAAGGTTAATCATTTCTTTCTTCATTTTAGAGTTCTCCAATATGCAGTTTGGGAAACATCTCAGAGTGAGTCAAGGTTTCGTATGGGAATTGCTTGGTTTCATTACAGTACTGATCAGCACTGAGGGTCCTTTGTCATCCTAGTTGGTTATTTCTTTTATCTGCTCCTGGGATCCCAGTTTGTCATCTGCCCCTCATCTCTCCAGCCCCAGTTCTGCCACAGTCCTATTCTTTTCCCAAGCCTTCACCCATTCGTGCTCAGGCTCCTGTGTCACTCTCATCTGCAGCTGGGATGCCACGAAATCCCTTGCTATCCCAAGGGAAATAGCAAGTCAGATCCACTGTCCAATTCTTTAGGTTCTCTGTCTTTCTGCAATAGATATCTTACACAGTTTATCTCCCAATTACTTAGTGAAAAAAAAAAAAAAATGTAGCTCCCCAGAGCGCATATGTTTCTATCTGTCAGTTAAGGACAAGATAGAGATTTAGTGTAGGATTTTCCAAAGGAATCCAAAAGAAGTAAATGTTCAGTTCGTGCTAAACTTCACTGACTTTAGCCTCAGCAGTGGCTCTCTGATTGAGCTACCCTGAACACGTCCTCCACATAGCTTTAGAGACACACTGGATATGGTAATGTCAAATATTAAGTGCACTTGGATCTCACACTGAAAATATCACATTCGGCTACCAGAACCTTTTGTTTATCCTAGGCACTGTTGTATTTTATGTTGTCAAATAGCCTGAGTATATTTTAAGCTCAGTTCTTGCAGCCTTCCTTTATGAGTGTTGAGTGCAAAAGAGAAATGTGGTTTTGGGGAACAAAAGAATCACGTGCATGAGTGTTGTGGGTAAACAGACACCTGTCTTTGAATATTGAGGCTTCTGTATTGATCACACTGAGTCTAGCAAGAACAGAAAGAAAGAAATTCAGCTGGGGTCTATTTACATATAACAGCAATAGGACAGAGTATTTTATCTGAAGTGTTTTCAGTGAAAGAAATGAAGCGGGAGTGGGAATGTGCTTATCAATAGACCTTATTATTCTGCTCATCCTTTGATAAATTAACATAGCAAGTTCTTTTAGGCTCCCCTCAATCTTTTACTTGTTTGTACTGGACTTCATTGATCCATATTTAGCCAGGCCTGATAATGTGACAAGACAGCAAATGTAAATGGCAAAGTCAATGAGTATTTTCTTTCAGCTGAAACAAAGCAAGTCAGACTGACTATCAAACTCTTTGGATTTATATTCTTGTTTGCAGCAGAATTTATTACCTTGTTAGGAAATAAAACAAAACAAAAAGGGTGCAACCATTTTTTGTTATTGTAGTTAAAGAAGAACAATGTTATGGGAGGAGTGTCCTCTGGGCTTGCTCCAGTCAACTCTATCAAAGAGGCCAAGAATGATAAAATTCAAAACCTGCAGCTGCCAGTTCCTTTGGGAGTCACATTACAGTAGTACAAGCAACAGTCTTTCTTTTTAAAAAGGGAAGCATATGACTGCAGCCAAAGTCCTTTCAACGCAGTTTTAGGTAAGCTGATCTGCATAAAAGCCATTGTAATCTCTTGCACTGCTCAAGTTTTAGGCGATATCTTCGTTTCATAATGCTGTTTCTGTGTCCACTGGAAACATCTGCTTAGACGTGCCAGGCTCGATCAAGCACCCTGTTACATCACTTGGCAAATGAGGTCACCTCAAGTAAATAGCAGTATTATGGCAAGGAGAATGAAAGCCCCAGGATTTAACTGCTAGGGCTCAAGCTGCAACCCGCCATGATGCCTGACAATGATGCAGCAATGCTGAAAAGGTTCAGCGGGTGCAGTGGAAGAGGCAAGCAACAGGGGGGACTCAAACACAAGTAATCAGGTCCCTCGAGATCCGCTTTCCACTGTGCCAAGCACTGACTGAGGGCATGGGCATGCTTCATATGCAGTTCACCCCTGCAGCCTATTTGCAGCAGCAGTTGCGTGGTTTTACATGGTGATTAATGGGAACACTGAGCTGGAGCATATTGTTGGAATAAGGCATTAATGTACCAGCCATAAATACAGGCATTAGAGGAAACACCTTGGGAATGCAGGAGGGTGAAGGATCTATGGGGTTACCTGGCTGTCTCCAGCCACTACCAGGCAACTGCAGGCACCTCACCCAAACAGGGGCCAAGCCTCTTAAAATGTCATTTAAATTTTACCAGAAACATTGTTTCTCTCACTGTGACACCCACAAAGGGAAAAGGGGCAGGAAAATGTGCACGTCAGGGCCAGGTCTTCCTTGGGCAGTGAGGTGAGGCACTTTGAGGTGAACACTGGTCACTGGCATTAATCCTACAGGTTCTGTAATCTCAAATCTACTTTTGCCTCTACAGTCTATTCGACCAACCTACTGAAAATCATTAAGAGCAACTTATCTAAATCTACCTTTGAGTTAATTTTGAGCCTAAGGCTCTGACTTACAGTGACGGGACCTAGGGACCCACAATAAAAATGAAAAATAGCAGCTATTAAATCTGTAAAAAGGAAACAACTTGGAAAAGGCGAGGGATGCCAAGCTAGCCTCTCCAGCAATGGCAGAGGGGAGTCAGACTTAAAGGACCATATGGCTTAGGCATAGTTTGAATAACCCCTTCCAATTAAAAATAAAGCCAGTTTTATATAAAACATCTGTTCTCTAAATTCAACAATTTGGACAAAAATAAATAAATCTTTCGTCATGTTTTTGTTTCTCTGTTCAGATCCTTAGCCCTTTTGAGACTGAAGGAGGAGTGTTTGTTGTTTCCTGTGATACTAGCAAGTATCAGTGCAGGCTTTTGCATTTTTCTTTGCTGGACATTCTCATTTTCACCCACTCCCCAGCCACAGAGCCTGTGGATAGCCAGCCATCCTTGCAAAGGGTTGGTTGTTTCAAGAGAGCCCAGCATACCCGAGGCAGGTCAGTGAAGATCAGCAATGAGTCTGGGCAGATGCAAGAAGACAGACTCTGCCTTCAGCCTTAGGCACTGCCCCCGTAACGCTGCTGGCAGCTGGGCATGATACTCCGCTGGCAGGGTATCTGTCTAATGTCATCAGGCTTACATGTATCTAAAAGAGTTAGCCACTAAATCCTGATCCCTGAATACTAGCAGAGGTAAAGAGAGTACAAGATTATCCCTTTTCTGCCTGCATGCATTCACTACAGAACCACAACAAAAAACAGCTTTGAAACAATCTATATATAACTGCTTGCCTTGGAAATGTCTGCTTTTTATTTGATAAGGGGAGGGAGATCTGTTGCAGGTATTATTAGAAATGATACCACTTTTCATAACTCCATTGGAAATCTAGCTGTGCAGATGGCAACATACCTGTCAAAAATAATTATCCAGATTGTAAAGGAAATATAAGCTGGGGATATGTATATCAAGCAAATTTGATCCAGTGCACAAACCGAGATTTGCTTTGTTCCAAAGCATCCCTAGGGTGATCTTACTGTCCTTTTCCTCTGAATATCATTTGCATCCTTCTCAGGAGGACATCAGTCTGATGTCTCTCCTCTGGCTGTGGCAAGCCATTGTTTCTGGTTCTTCAGGTAATTGTTTTTATTTCAGCGTAATGTAAAAGCAGAGGTGGCTAATCAGGGACCTGTAGATCCTAAACATTCCTTGTTGTTGATATCAGGTGATATCAGGGAGGCTGTAGGCTGTAGGTTCTCTGCTGACAAGCAAGTGGCAGGGTACATACTCAGCTGGGAACACAGTCTGAGAAGAGAACAGGGCTGCTGGAAGATGATATGATTCCTCTCTTCTCAAAACTCTGGCCAAAACAGAACTCCTCAGTTAGATAAAGACAGATGTGCACAGTGCCTGCCTTTTGCAAGGGCTTGTGTGCTTGTCCCATTCTGTGCTTGTTTTTCAGAAGCTTCCGCTGGATTTGAACTCCCCTTCTCCAGTGGTACCAAGTATGTAATGCAGACAACTGGCTTCTGGTTTTAAACTCATCGACAAAGACCTTTTACTGTGTACACTTTGCTGTTTGTACCTGGAGATGTTTCACAAAGTTCCTGGCCAGATTACATGACCAGATTTCGTGTACTTGCTAGCAGTGTCTTGGGAGTTGATGCCTGATAAATGATACGTTGACTGAAACCCTTGACCTCCTGGGGCAAGACTGTCTGTTTTGCTCAGTGTGCTGAACATACAAAAAAAAAAAAAAAAAAAAAAGCAACTAGTCATTACTGCCTAATTTCAGTCTACTCTTGTGCTTTTGTTAACCCTAGGCGTGTTCAGAACATCTTGTGGCTGCAAGAGGTGACAGCTGGAGCTTTACCTTGGGGTGTTCCAGCCATCTGCCTGTCTCGCCCTCTGCTACACTGGTAGCAAATGGTTTTGGAGCAAGTTGTGCTGGCCCCGTGGCACTGAGGAAATACCGATGATATATGCTTTATTTTGTGCTTCTCCAGGGAAGGGAATGGGATTTTGGTACCAGCTCTCTAAGCCAAATACCATGAGAAAACCTCCAGTCTTAAAAGGCCAAACACAGACTGATGCTCTGGTTCAGTTTGTAGGGTGAAACAGAGTCTGGTCGTCTTTATCTTCAAAAGATTTTTTTACAGTTGCATGCGCTGTTTAATTTGGGCTGACTCTAGCCTTACTTTCTGGGAAAAAAAAGGCTCCAGAAATAATTCAGGCAGCTCCATTCAAGCTGTTCTGCAGATGTCAGCATATGCTGGAGTCCAAAATCCAGCACAGCCAGGATATGGTCGTATAGTAAGGGACTCCAGCAAGATATGCTGGACAGGAAAGATTTGTGCTATTTGAAACCATAACACCAGATTTCCTTTCCATTAGCATATTTATATGTCCCGTGTGCCATCTCTGTTTCTTCTTCCTGCTGCGAAATAGCATACTGTGTCTTGATTTATGGAATGCTGAGCATCCAGATGCCTCTTGTTATCTCCTCGCTGAGAGGAGCAAAGCTGGTACATTTGGGCTACAGGCTGTCACCATCATCCTCACCATGTGTTTGACAAATAGCTTAAATATAAAGAGACCTTCCTGTGAAGCTCAAGCAGGGATCATCTTCATTTGGTCAGACAAAGCAAAGAGTGGGAAGCACCATCTCCATTTTAAGGGCAGATGAGTGTAGGGGCCTGAGGATCAAGAAGGACTCAGAGGTGAGCCAGGTATTCTCCAAGGACTTTCTGAAGTGAGCTCAATCTGGAGCAATTTTGCTAACCATGATAGGTTATTCCTGGTTCAGTTCCTAGCTCCTGAAATATAATCTACCCCACAGAAACACCTCCATACTGCTGCAATGAAGCAATCACCAAACTTGCCAGAGCTCTCAGCTCAGCATCCCTCAGAGGTGCAGAGCTTTTAGAGGGAGGAACATGGGTGACTCAGTGTTCGCACCCCAAACAGAGCCTGTTACACCACAGTAAAACTAAACCAATTCTCCAGGACTGAAATTCCTCAAAGGCTTTTTCTGGATTTGATCTCTCTCTCTCCAACTTCCCAGTAAAAAGAAAATCCCTATGGAATTTCAGAAATTTTCACAAAGAATTCTGTGGGGGATAAGATTTCTAGTGCCTATCCCCCAGCTCGAGTGACAGCTCCTGGATTTATTTCAGTGCAGACAGAATCGGCGTCTAAGTGGTCTTATTCGCTTTTATTTTTTTTTACCCTCTTGATAAGAATGCAAATCCCATTCTTTCTCCCGCTGCCGCTCTCACCCTCTTGAAATAGGCTGTTTATGGTGACTAAATGCTTCTATCCAAAACTGGCTGCCATCCAAATCCAGATGGGCAGAAAGCCTAAAAGCAACAGAAAACTAGCAATTTATATTAGGACACAGAGCAGCACCACACAGAATGCTTTGTTTAAACTAGCAGAGCTCTGTGTGCTATTGAATATATGTAAATAACCGGCTAGTGTGGGTTTCTACAATGATGCTGGCATATTTTAAAATACTTAAATACTCTGAGCAGCTCTTCTGACCCTGACAGATTCATTCTCTGTTGCTGGTTCTTTGAGTGAAAATCAGATGGTGGCTTGAGATTTGTACTACAGAGTAAACGAATTCTCACCTACCTGAAATATATTGTTTTTTACCTCTGTCTGTAGATGCTGTGCACTGCTGATTCTGCTTCTGAATATTCTGGATTTGTGATTAAAAAAAATATACTGAAGGCATAACCAAAACATTCTAGGAACAGAAAAAAGGAGATAAATATGACCAAAATGATACAGCAATTTTAATAACAGATTGGATAATCTAGCATAGTGAGTTGGGCTGGGCATAGTTCTTTACATTATAATGTATTTTTTAATAGCTTAGTATTACATGAGAGGATGTTGTGCGTGTTGCGTACTGACAGAGCATCTTTAGCAATCACAAGCACTTAGACCAGACAAATGATGGTCTAATACAACACGTGTAGCAACGGTTTGAATTTGGGCTTTGCCAAAGGTGTGGCAGCTTCAGCTTGCTGTGTTTTTGTGGTGTGATTCTCCAAAGGAGTCAAGGCAAAGGTGAGAGATAAGTGTAATGCGCTGATGTTTATCCTCCTGCCTTCTGTTACTACTCTGTTATGAGAGGGAGCTGACCAAAATACAGGCATATTTGGAAATGGAGAACCCCAAATATAACTGATCTGTTTGCCTCCCTTGGCAGTGAGTGTCAATGACCAGTAATGTGATTACTGGAGCTGTAATCATTGCTCAGCATTCAGCTCAGGGATCCAAATACCACACTGAGCATCAGGTATGAGGTATGAGCAGCATCTGCCCCAGAGCTGTCAGAGAGGACACAGCAGCACAGAACCCCTGGCTGTGATGCTGCTCACAAGGACTGCCATGAGCATCAGATGTAGTTCCCTGACACCTCAGGTAGCCAGGTCCTCTCTGTTATGTGCGCTCACAGGTCACAGACCACAATGTGCTTTGTGAGGTTCTGCAGCAAATTTAATACCTTATTTACAAAAGGACTAAAACCTTAATTATGGCACTGTATCACAGGAGGGAAGACCAAGTACACCAGTATTTTGCACCCGTGTAGAAGCAGCCAATTGAAATGCCACCACATTTGCTGGGGTGAGAGGTATTTATTCACCCATGCTGTTAAAGCCACTGCAGTATCTCTATTACCAGTTCTCAGCCTCTCTGAGACGGGTTCGTATTTAGAACCAGTGTGAGATCAATTGCAGTTTGCAGGATAAACCTGTCAGCTGCCTGTTTTTAAGAAGTGTCTGAGGTGTCCTTTTCCAAAGACCATCTTCCAACCCCCTGCTTGCCCTGTTGGAGAGCTATTAATTCCCACTAGACTTTAAACTGAAGTGGATTTAGTACTAGTTAAGCTCTGTTCTAGCAGGAAGGAAGACAGCCAGTGACCTGATAGGTCTTTTCCATCTGTACTGTAATGATAAATGTTCCTCTGGTGTTCAGTCTTGCTTCCTCTGACTGCTGCTTCATGGCTGGAAATTTAACAGATGCCGCAGTGGCCGTACACACGTACTATGGCTCAGGAAGGGCCATCAAATGGTAATCCTGTCGTGGTACACCAGTACCTCCTGATCCCTGGAGCTGAGTTGGCTCCCATGCTTGGAGCAGCTGGGATGTCCCCATAGTAGGACATGTCCTTGTCTGGGATCTTTTTGGTGGCTTGCACTTCACCCTCCTGAGACTGATGAGCACTCAGATGGGTGTTCCCAAAGTCAAAAAGGCTCGTGTAAGTCACAAGAAAACTCCTTTCCCAGGGTCAGTGTCTGCCCTAGATGGCTCCCATCAGTGCTCAGAGTTTTGTGAGCAGTGTCCTGCAGCAGGGAGGGTAGCTGTGTGGCTGGATCCCTGCCTGCACCTGTGGCATAGGGCAGGGCTCTTTTCTAGCACAGATTTCATCTATTTTAGCACATCCTGATGAGAACATTTACACACTGAATGCATGATGACGCTTCCTAGCCCAGGCACAAGCAATCGCAGAGGATGGGAGTTGGTTTGCTGGTGGCAGGCAGCAGCCATCTCTGTGGGGCTGCCTTTGTTGAACGTGGGGACAGGCTGGGGCTCCTGCCGGCTGCACTCAGGACACGGCACGTTCACTCTGGGCTGCTCGGGGCCCTCCTGCATCTTTGCAACATTTCACTATTTGCCTCTGCATTCCCTTTTCTTCTTGATTTTCAAGCCATTGCTTTCTGTTTAATTCATTACATTCATCCCTGTGTCAGATCTTTCGGTTATGCCTTATGGTTTGCAAAGGCATATTGCATCGTTATTTTTATTTTAATGTCTCTCACTGATCTTGTTGTACAGCACACAGATTAGACTGCTGTCTGGGTTTTAAATGTACCAGCCAATGGCTTTAATGGTGGTTTTTATCACAGGAATAATAAAAGTGAATATTATATGTTAAATTATTGAGCCATTTACCTGTGAAGTGCAACCTTAAGGACATCCTTTATTTTCTTCTTCCAAATGAAATGCAATACATGTGAGAAAGCAGCAGCCTGTCTGTATTCCAATTTGTATGCTCAGAGGTAGAGAGAGGCATGATATCTTTCTCTGAGATTGCAAAGTTACTCTCCAAAAATAAATTAAGTAATTAATAGCTTGAGGGAACACTTCAGAGGTGAAAGGATTTCTGTCATCAGGAATCAGATGTATTTGCATTATTCGTAAGTGGCTGACAAATTGTACACGTATTAGTGTAATATAGTCCTTCCAGAGAGATTACTTTGCCCTGGGTTAATCTGGTCAGTACATATCCTTTGTGGTGTGGTGGTAGGTAAGACACAAGAACAGGCATGGTAAAAACCTGGAAGTCCTTTGCAAAAGGGAGAGATTTCTGTTCCATTCTTTGTGGACAGCCTCTAAAAATGACTTGTGGGTCTCTACCTGTGTTAACTGCACCTGTAAAGGGACCCTGTTTAATTACTTCTGCCAAAGATTGGGTCTTTCCTTGCAAATTTTAGCACTGGCTATTCCAGTGGTGAGGTGGAGCATGGAGGGAAGCCCTGGTCCATGTTTCAATCCAGAGGATGCTGGAGGAGTAGGTGATAGAAATTCATGGCAGGCAGCTGGGGAAGGGCAGCTCGCTCCCTCACATCCTCACATCAGAGGTGGGTTTCTAAAGCTAGAGGCTATGAATGCTGAGGAAGAGCTTGATCACACCAGGTGCCCAGCAGCAACTAGAGGGTCTGATTTCTTCTGGTTCTCATTATATTAAATAGCTATTTTAATGAGACAGGGAAAACAGGAGTTTGGGGCTAGATGGAGTCATGGAGTGCACCTGCCTCCTCTGGGATAATGGTTACAGGTGTGGTCCTAATGGAAGCATCTGCTTATATCAGGTGTTTAGTTGTTTGAGAAGGGATTGTCAAAGGCCCAGGAAAGGCTGATTTTAGGATAGCTGCCCCTTAGCCTGCTGTGCCAAGTGCAGCATGGCAGGCTGGAAACTGCTTAGGGCAGCCCTTCCTGAGCTGATGCTCCTTAGCAAGTGCCTCATTAGTTCCAAACTTTCTGAACTGCTAACTTCCCCAGACCTCGTTTCCTGGGATATTTCTGGATTGTTTCACCTCTCAAGCAATTAAAATGACTTATCTGTCAAAAATCAACCTAACCATGTGAAGACAGTTTTTGACTGCTCTGGAACATCCTTTGTCCGTATTGTTGGAAACGATGGATCCTGGGCTCCTGTTTTGACCGGCTTCTTCATGCCCAGATACCATACACGGCACTTAGGCCCTTTGTCTGAAGGCGAGAGTTAATTGCTTATAGCAGATGTTTCCTGTGTGATGGCAAACACGGACACCTAGTGGTACTTCAGTGCAGGGCATGTGAATGTTTGAAATTTGTCTCTGGAAGAGAAGTGCAACGCAGTATTTGTTCGTGTTATCCCCCAGAAGGAAATGAGATTTGATTGTGTTCAGAGAAGAAATCACAAATAACGTAATGTTGAGGAAAGAAAAAATGTTTGGCAAGGAGTACTGAAAGTGATATTCATCACAAAATTAATTTGATAAAATTCGTCAGTGAATTTACCACAAAGTAGTCAGGATTTTACTTGTGTCTTAAATATCTCATACCATACCAGACCTGGTCCCATACTGGATCAGAAAAAAAAAAAAAATAGTTCTCAAATTAGCCCATAGCAAAGAAACCCCAGCAGGTATCATAGCAATATCTTATTCTTACCATACCTGTGAATGTTTGTATTCAAGTTATGGGGAGAGTGTGTCAGTGTGATGAGTGGTGGGTTTGTTGGTCAACTGCATTGCTAGGTGCCAAGCTGATCTGGTGCGCTTCCATCAACCCACTGAGCTCTTTCTGCCAGGATTAATGCTACCACTCTGTCTGAATGGCCTCAAACAGCCACCATGGTTTGTTTTGTTTGTTTGTTTTTTTTCCTATTTATTTACAAATAATCTTTCAGAGAAATATTTCCTTCTTCTTCCCCAAATCTAGCATTTCGTCTACGGCAGAGACACAGGACAGGTGAGAACCAGTCCTTGTCCACTGACCCTTTTCTGTAATTGTAAATATCACAACTGTGAATGGGATTTCTTTCTTGCCTGCATTAGACACACAAACCACTATGCCACTGGGTGGGGAGACAGGCTGTTCCCGTGGGGGCGTGCATTCGGCCCGAGTGGGCTGCAGTGAGGAATTTTGAGGTTGTACCAACTTGAAAGTAGAGCCTGGGTGTGCTCTCTTCAGGGGCTCACCCTGTCAAGCCAATAAGCAGGTTCCAGTTCTCACTGATTTCACAAAGGTACTGTTACACCTTACAAGATTTCTCCCAGTTCAGTTGGATTTACAAGCAGATTATTTAAAAACATTTTATAAAGTGCCTGTTTTTAGCTTGATATCCAAAGAAAGTGAGGTATGTGGTATTACACTGTTTTGAATCAGCTTGTTTACTTCTCGTCTTAGTAACTTTTGAATCAGTGGGCTAATTCAATCAAATTTTACATCGGAATAAGGACCTCAAAGATTCCTGCATGTTCCAGGAAGCAGGCAGGACATACAGAAGGGCCCTGATGAAGGCCCCTAAAGACAGGCAGACAGAAAGGAATCCAGATTGGAGAGGAACATTCACAGAG
Source organism: Aythya fuligula (assembly GCF_009819795.1). Classification (NCBI taxonomy): domain Eukaryota; kingdom Metazoa; phylum Chordata; class Aves; order Anseriformes; family Anatidae; genus Aythya; species Aythya fuligula. Next base: position 23,679,688 of record NC_045564.1, on the reverse strand, counting down.
CTTCCTTATACCACAAAAAAAAAAAAAAAAAAAAAAAAAAAAAAAAAAAAAAAAACTTATAGATTTGTACTCACACCCTTTTAGACACCTGCAAAGCCAACCCTGAAATCCAAATCTTTAAGATAACAAGCTTTGTTAGCTATGCTGCTTGTGCAGTCACTTTTTCTGTTTTGTTCTGCTCTATACACAAACACTTATATATCTGGTCTCTGGTTGTATAGAGACAGTGGTTAAGCAGAGACCAGTATTGTTCATTGAGCATTGCAGGGTGTGAGACTGAAGGAAAGCAGCAGGTTGCCAGCACTCAGTACGGAAGTAAGACGATACATTTATTCTTAGATACAAATCCTGGAAGTCAGCATATAATCAGTCACTCTGCGTTTATATATTTACACCTCTGTTTTCCGTCAGAGAGCATGGGAGGAGCTTTTCTGATCTGCCCTGTCAGGATTCCCTAATCTCCCAAGGGGTCCTGAGAGCAAGTTTGGGAAGACAAGGGCACATTTCTTGTCTTGCAAAAAGTTGTATCTGTATCCTCACTGCACTGGTGGCATGTGGAAATGTGTCTAGCTTATGCTGTGGAGGGGGAGCTGGAATTTGTTCTGCCATGAGGCACAGCGCCAAGGCAGCCTGGGCTATTGCCCAGTCACCCCAGAAGCTAAAGCAAGAAAAAAAGCAAGGTTTCTGATGGACACCCACAGCTAGAAAGTGATGGCATTCAAAAGGTTACTGGGTGGGTAGCTTTGATTTCTCACTTAAGCCCAACAGAATCAGTTAGAAGTAAAGGAAACCAGGGTCACAACATGTTGAACTTTGACAAAAGAAATGATTAACTTGGCTTCTAAGGAATACAGAGCCTGTCTTTGCCAGTGTAAATATGAGACACAGATGATTGCTTTAATCCTGCCCTCTCTAACTCTTATTCCATTTTTTTCTTTCCTCTTGAACCTGGGCAGTTGTCTGGAGGGTGTGAACTAACCGTGGTGCTCCAGGACTTCATAGCAGGCCACAGCAGCGAGCTGAGCATTCAGGTGGGGCAGACAGTGGAGCTGCTGGAGAGGCCGAGCGAAAGGCCAGGCTGGTGTTTGGTCCGGACCACGGAGCGGAGCCCACCGCAGGAGGGTCTGGTCCCCAGCAGCGCTCTCTGCATTTCCCATTCCCGCAGCAGCGTGGAGATGGATTGCTTCTTCCCTTCAGGAAAAGGTAGGCAACATCCTGACAGGTGTTAAGACTGTTTCAGATTTCCCCTTTTGTATCATGTAAGTGCAAAGCTGCTTGGGCTGCTGTTGCAGTCAACGTGGGTAAAGGACTGTGTATCATGAGTGAGTTTTGTTACTGGATCTCTGTGAATCAGCACAGCGCTAGCCTAGCTCCATTCCATGAATCAATGTTGTACCTGTGTGTCTTTTGCTGTGTGGCAATTGTTATTGTCTTGAGACGCGGGATAATAGTAAGAGCTTTTAAACAACAAAGGGACCACTTTCAGAATCTAAAAGCCTAGAAGGAGGGAAAGTCAAGCTGTATATACACCCAAGATGCCCCAAGTTATGGATGTGTTACTTTAGGAATGCCACTAGTGTGTGGTCTTTTAGTGTATCCCAGCTGACTGTCTATGGCTAGAAACACCAGTGAGTACTGGTACACCAGTACTGACTGACTGGTGAAATGAAGACTTTGTGCGTAATGCCACAGTACAAGGGGTTAAGAGTCCTTTACAATCAGTGCATGACAAAACACGTCACCTGTATTACCCTGAGAGCTTGGGTGTTTACATCAGTTTTCAGGGAAATGTCCTACCCTTTCCTACAAACACCTGCACTGAAAGGTGAAATATTGTTCGTCTCTGTGGTGTCTGTGGCCTATTCCGTTGATGTTGTGTTCTGAGCTCTGTGTCCCACGCATCACATCAGTGCAGCCAGACACAGGAGATGCCCCAGACTGCTAGACCAGGACCTGTTCGGTTCAGTGTGGCTGGAGCGAGTCCCCTTCTGGCTGTGTTCTGTAGGGTGCAGGGGAATAGCTCCACAGGTCCCACTCCTGGCTTCAAACCCACAGCCTCAACTGGCTTTTAAAATTTGTTTGTTTCTCCCCCTGAGTTAGGGGAAATAGAACTTGATCCGTTCTTGTTTGAACAAGTTAAGCTTGGTGGTTATGTTTGTTTTGAGAAAAAGCATTGAAATCGAGCTCTCGTCTGCCTTTGCTCCCTGCCTGCAGCCCTGTGGTTGCAGTGGGGAGAGGTGCACAGGGCACTGTAAGGGGTCTGGAGTCAGAGTTTACTTTAAAGCCCAGGAGGCAGGAGGTGAAGCTGCTGCTGACTGTCCTCGCTGCCTGAGGTGCAAACTCCAACTTGTCCCATGTCACGTAGACCTGCCACACCTCTCCTCCCCGCATGCCCATGCCCTGCCGGCTCTTCTGGCTGCTGCTGCTGCCCTAGGAGCCTGTCCTGGTCCTCAGCTTCTCCCTTCAGCCCTACAGGGCTGTCTTCTGAGAAGCGCTGCCACACCTCCCTGCAGATTAAACGTGTGAGTAAAGAGGTGAAGCCGAAAATCAGCCTGGCCTGCGTAAGAGCAGCCAGCACCTGACATGAGGTGACTCACAGGAAGACAGAGACGTGCCCACTGGGAGCGCGCTGGGCTCGGCTCCTCTGCTGAGGGATGCTGTGAAATGCCTCTCAGACCTCGTTGGCTTGAAGAGTTTCTCCTCAAATGAAACAACACCAAAAAATTGCGAGTGTAGGCCATGGGCAGGGAGGCAGGAAGCCCTGAGGAGGATGGAGGCCAGGTGGTGTGGGGATGAGGGTTGAGCACCAGGCCAATGCCGCACAGTGGGCACAGTGCGATGGGCATAGTGTGGGGCTGTGGCTGGCAGGCGGGAGCCAACCGATGTCCAGTGGGCTCCAGGCTGCCTGAACACAGCACCCAGCCTGTGCCAGCACCTTGCTAGGCCATGAGATGGATGATCCCAGGGAATTCACTGAGCTGGCTCTCACCCCCTCTTCTCCAGGCAGGTGCAGTCAGTCTGGGGCCAGCCGGCTCCATCCATGCATTCGTTGCCTTTAGCTCCTTGCATCTCTCTCCCCCTCAGCCTCTGTTTTCTTTCTGCACACACCAGACCTGTAACAGGGAGACTCAGCATTAATGGGATCTCCAGAAGTGCTTCTAGAAATAATAAAAATAGCCACCCAGTCCACAGTTTTGGCCAGAGTACAGCAAATAGGTTCTTCTGTGTCTAATCAGTTCTCCTTCCACTAGGAAAACAGGAAATTGTTTAAAATGAATGTACAGATGCTTGAAATAAAGAGAGGAGAGTAAGTTTAAAGTGGAAAATGAACTATCCACTGGAAGAGCTTGCCAGTCTCATGAGATCCTGCAAGGATTAACATCATAAACGGCTTCTAGCTGTTCAGATTTGTGTCCTTCTCTATTTCCAGTATCTTCGGGCATGGTTTGGATTAGGAATCCCTTGGTCCAAGATTCCAAAATGTCTGGCCCTTCTCTACAATCCTTGCTTTATGTAGGGCAAAGGCTGGCACGTCTTATGTCAGCATCAAGTGGTCTCCCCCCATCTGTTTCAAATACGTAAAGATACACAGCTGCAGAATAGCTGAATTTTGCTTGCAGTTAACAAGGCACACCATTCTTTGCCTTTACAAGCACGGTAATTTCAAGAATAGAAAGTATCCATACATAAAATTTCTATTAGTAAAATTTGCCATCTGTGATATAAACATGCAGTTTTTGACAAATGTAGAATAGTTGCATCTGCTTAATGAAAATGGTAAATAACTGTGTTTTGTCCTATATAAATTATGGTGGACTGTAAATATAAATCATGAGGCTCACAGAAAGTACCTACCATCCTTAAAATGAAAGACAAAAGATGCACCTGAAACATCAACATCTGAACAGAACACCTGTGAAAGCCACTGGAAACAAAATCAAACATCACAACTGAACATGTGCTCTGGCTCTCTTCCCCCCCCCCTCCCCCCTTTAACACTATTCCATTCTAAATAGTTATTGAGTTAACATAAAATATTACAAAAGGGAAAAGTTGGTGGAAATATAAGATACAAAAAAAAACAAAAACAAAAACAAAAAACATTCCCTATATTTCATAATGGAATATCTTTGCAGATTTCTCTTGTTGATCAGTGAAAGCACAGAGACGTCAAGGACTAGTCTCCCAGCCTTCCGACTGACTCCTGGCTGTGTTCCTTTGAAGGATACACACTTGTTTTTTTCATGACTTTACTACAGTTCAGAGCCCAAGTACAGTCCTGCCTGTCTGCGCTTTCCAGTGAGCTGACGGAGTTTGCAATTACCCCCTGTAAAAAGTCAAACAGGTTTCTGAGATTCACCTTTTTGCAAATAATTTACAGATGACTGAATATGAGGAACTGGTCTGCAGTCTTGTTACTGTAATCGAGAATTTGTGTTATTATTTTTTTCCTGACTGGCATTCCTTCAGAAGGAAAAAGAAAGGCTTGTGACACTAGGAATGAAGCTCTGTTTGAATTGTCTCACGGGGCTAATTACAGAAAACTGTGACTTTTATTCCTGTCTCTTTTATTCTATAATTGAGCTCTAAGGTATTAAACTATAAATTTCACATTAAGGGAGAAATCTGCATGGATGGAAAGCGACCTAATGACCTAGTCAATATTCATTAAGCACACTGGGACAAGCATGTTCCTGGTGTCAGCCTGTTAGTTTCATCTGAGTGATTCCAAATTTGAATTTGGCCTATCAAACCTTTAGAAGAAATCTTGATCTTACAAATCTTGTTTTATGATCGCTCACTCAACATTTCTGTTGTAATATCATAGTCACAGTGTAATTCAAAGGCTAGTTCTTGTAGTAATTTTAAACAATGTCAATCATCACAACAGAAAGCGTTAAAACAATAGGGTTTATAGCATTTGGTTTAGGCTGATGATATGCAAAGGGATCCCATTCAGGGCCCCAAACCAGATTCAGCCTGCAGGATGCTTGTTTCTCGTCCAAATCCCTGGAGGAGATGAGAAGTACATTGTTTTAAGATGCTATGCAAACATCTTGCTGCGCAGGCAGATGGCCACTTAACAGCAGGGCTTTGGTGGCAGTGGTGGGTCCTTGTAACAGAGCAAACTGAGCAATAGTTGGGTGTCTTCCAACTGCAGAGGGAACGTAGGCCTCGCAAGGTGTGTGTTGGCAGAGTGAGCATCCTGTCTGCTTTTCCCAGCCTGCTCATGCTGGCTTGGGTGCATCAGCTGGGACACTGTCAGACTTCAGGCAGGAGGGCCAGGGGTTTCAGTGCTGCTCAGGTGAAAGCTTCTCCATTTAGAGAGTCCCACCTGCCTGATCTTATGGCCTGTGGGATCCTGTGGCTGGTAGGTGTGACTGCAGGCTAAGCTGCAGAGGAAGAAAAGAGGGAAGATGAATAAAATCTGGTGAAAAAAAGAATAGTATCAATGAAAAAGAGGTTACCCTGAAACCTGCATTTTTGTGACCACTCCTCGTGGGAAACATTATATGGATCATTATATGGATTAGTGTGCAAAACCAGTGAGGCTATAATGTGGCTCTTGTTGGGGTTGGAAGTCTCTTCCCTCCAGCCCCTGATCTCAGAAGAGCAATCTATGTAGGGAAAAGCATGATCGTTTCTTCCCACGTCTCTGTTTTTAAGAACATCTTGGATTTTAGTAGGGGAAAAGAGTCTAGGTTGCTTTTGTTGTGTCCCTGTTCCTGTTGAGTATTAAATTGTGATCTACATTGGCTTGCGCACTTTCTCTGTTGTTTTAAACAATCTCTGTTGCAAAACATATTCGATGGTAATGATTCCTGATTTCTCGGGGGAGCTGTGTGAGGACGATTCAGAAGTTTTAGTGCACTGCATTAAACCTTCAGTTGTCCTTGTAGAGGCAGAGAAGTTGTTTTTGTTTTTGAAAGTCTTAATTAAGAGCAGTCAATTAAAATGTTTGTATGGCTCTGAACTAAAAGAAACATTTTATTAGGTAACAGTTGATTTATCTGGCACATAAACAGGTCATGGGCTTTTTATTAAATGAACAGTGTTCAGGCTCCCATTGTCAATATAAACACGCAGTATTAAAACAAACAAACAAACAAAAACCCCGTTCCTCTGTTCCTAATACCGGTCCAACAGGGGTGTTCGAAGTCAGAATTTCATTGTACAGCCTTTCAAAAGAGGTCACGCAAACCCCTCCTACTAGTGCTTAGTGCCTCGTGGCATCCTTGTTACAAGTTCAGGACATGACATATGTTGAAAAATCCCACCAGGAAAGCTTCTACTGCATTTTCACTCTGTTTCAATTATGATAGAGCAGCTGGAAACAAGTCGGCTAACAAGCATTTTGTAACATGGCAGTTCTCTGTAGGCTGACACCAAGGGCTTCTGGGCCCAGCTTGGGACCAGTGTTCCACCTCAATATACCAGGGGAAAAATGAATAATGCTAAGGAATGGGAATAGAAAGACTAGAGAACTCAAAACCGCTTTGCTATTTCGGTCAGGTCATCCTTTCCTTTGTTTTTTCACTGCTGTGTCTTCCTCCTCTTGCTCTTGAAATGGTTGGTGGTTTTTGGCTTCACTTTCATGGACCTTCACAGCTTCTCCCCACATCACTTCTTTCTCCCTTAGAAGGCAACTCCTGCTTGGGTGCTGGAATGATTGATGATGCTTCACTCCCTTATCAGCTGTTACCTTTTGGTCTTGGATCCTATACTTTCTCCTGCCTCATAGTCAACTGTGGGAGAACTCAGATAATCATAAAGTGTCCACTCTTGGTGTTGTCAATGCTTACACCTTCTCCTGGACTGCATTATCACCAAAATAATCAAAAATGAACAAATATTTAGCAACAAGTGACAATATGGGTGATGAGATGTGCTTTTTGTTCTTTCTAAGAGGTAGACCAAGATGAGCTAAAGCTGAATAGGAATATTCCTGTCACTACAGCTGTAGCTCTGCCACAAATGGCAGATACATTAGTACATCCAGAAGACATAACTGTACTGATAAATTCTTGTGCAGCCAAGCCCTAGTGGTTGTGTCAGTCCAAGCACTCCCAGAGCAGCTAGATAAGGTAGGCACAGCCTGACCAAGCCTTGCAAGTACTTGGCCTCCACAGTGAGTCTCAGCAGCTACAAGGCATGGGGGCAGATTGAGTGCAGGCTGTTGGAGTCCTGTTCTGATAGGTCATGAACGCCACTACTTCTCTGACATGGTGTTTCTATTTCTTTCTTCCTTTTTTTTTTTTTTCAGTATGTCATCACTAGATATTTAAAGCTAGATTCAGCCACGTGGGTTTGTTTAAGACGTATCAGGTACCACTGAAGTCAATTATACTTATTGCTTCAGCTGTTCTGTTATCTAATCAAAGCCCAAGGCCTCCAGTGCTCTACCTGAAACTTTATTTTTGTGGAGAAGTACAATTTAGATGAATGCTTTGATAAAACAGGAAAGGCTATTTTGGGGGAAGTTGCTTTGCTTTTGTTCAGTGGATTTTTATTATTTTAAACACAGGAGTCTTTGTTTAAAAGAGAGAAGGCCTGCAAATTTTCTTGTTTACTTTGCCTTTGCTTCCCCTTCTGACAGGGGGTAAAACTTTATCCACCTAATCCCCTGTCAGCTTAACCCCAAGTTTCACTGTACAGTGGCCATGCTGATTTTTTTTTTTTTTTCCACTGGGAAAGAAGAAAAGGGGGAAGGGGGACTGGGATTTAAAATGCTGCAGTCAGCTGTGCTCATCAAGGATGCCAGAGGATTCAGCACCTGGTCTGGGGGGAAATTCAGCTGTGGTACACACAGAGCTGTAATCCACCTGCTGTGATCACAAATAATCTGATCAGAAGGATTAGACGCTTGGACATAGCATGTGTTGGGCCTGATTCTCTGTATTAATGTGTGACCCTTTGACAGGTCACCCTCATGGTGCATGTACCAGGAGCAGCTTGGAGGGTACAGCATAAAACTGGACAAAATCCAGTAGCTGATATTGCACGAAGGTCAGGCACCTGAGCTGAAGGTTTATTCTGGCATTACAGTCTCCGACAGCTTTATTATTGTGTAACTCATGCTCGGTTTTCTAATGCGTCGTTTACTGCGCCTTTGGGATTTTTGCTTAATTTGGCTGGGAGGCTGTCAGAGAACAGGCTTTCCTGGTAGCAGGTATAATATCGATTGCTCATACCTCTTCATTAACATACTGGCACCAGCATCTTAGGCTGTGGCTGAATATGGAATATAGAATTTCTGCCGATTGAGATAATAAATCTTTCTGCTTTTAGCATCGCATTAGTCAGCCAACTAAAACCCAACAAAAAACTGGCAGAGAAACACTACTAGTAGTCAAATGGGAAAGCATCAGCAAAAATGTAGTGCGGGATGTTTCCAAACTGCGTGGACCTGTAGGAGGACAGAAGCATTCGCACTTTGGAGGGTTAAGTGCTGGTCTCTGCAGAAGGAAGTGAGGACCACGGTGTATCGCTGCCACGCAGCGCCTGTCAGCACTGCGCCCAGTGGTGCACATGAGTTGGCTGTTTCCAAAACGAAAAATCTTCTCTCTCAAGATAAAGAGTCATTTGTTTCCTGTAGATATGCTTGTGGGCTTGTTGGAGAGGCAGGTTTTAGAAAAGGGTACAGTTACTTATTGCAGCGCTTCTGTTGCATTCAGAGGGTGGCTTGGCAGGTCCAGGCTTGGGTGGTGGAGCCCAACGTGCAGTAGTCTGGGCAGGCTGGGTCTCCCCATCGAGAGCTGGAGCTCGGGAGAGGGAAAGCAGCTCTTGTGAGTCCCCCTCAAGCTCAGCACATGTTTTTCTCCTGCAGCCTATGTGGAAGACCAGGGTCAGAAATTCTCCATGCTCTCCTGCCAGATTTCCCAGAGGGCCACCCCTTGCTTTCCAGGGGCAAGTTAAATCAACTCACATATTTAGGGCTCTGTGCAATGGGATATGATTGTGCTCCTCACTGCAGGCGTTGAGAAGCCTCAGAGCACCCATGTCTCTATCCATTTTCTGCAGAGAAGCAGGAACCTCCTTCCTTGGCTGCATGCTCACAGATGAAGAGGAGAACCTAGCTGCTTTGGTGGGTTTTGGGGGGTGGCCACAGCCTTCTCCTGGCCTTGTGAGCCATCTGGGACAGACTGGGAGTAGTTCAGCTGTGCACACCTAGACAAGCAAGACTGCTCTGGTCCTATTTTCCCACCTTGTCTTCAAAGGCATGCTGCAAAAGGAATCTTTAATTTGTATTACTAATGTATTGATTTCCCAATTGTTGGGACATCACAAAGGACAAGGTCAGTAAGATAGAACTACTAAGTAAATACTATACTTTTATTTCATTAAGTGAGACTGCTTTCTGGAGAAATCTGGGCTGTGCAGCATCTCATATTGCCTGGGGAAGACCAGAGGCATCTCCCATCAAAAGGAGTCTGAGCCAGGAATGGCCTGTCCTACCCAGTCCCCAGTTCTCCTGGTGCTCATCCCATCCTTTCATAAAACAGCTGAGCTCTGAACTTCCTTTCCTGTAACAGGGTCAGAGCAGACAGAGGGGCCTTTGAAGGGACTCCGTGAAAAGCAGTGATCGAGTCTGAGCAGCAGTTGCTCTACTGAGGAAGGAGCCAGGCTCCTGCTGTGGTGCTGGGGAAACCAGGTCAGAGCAGGTATTTTCCAGGACTCCCCATGCAGTTATCCAGGAGAGGAGGCACCTATTGAGAATGGTTTGAATTCAGTGCAAGTTTCTTTTTAATAACTGCCCAGGGACTTTCTTCTTCTCCTTTGAGCTGAGTGTACTGTAGACACCAGAGCAAGCAGGCAGAGCAGAGTTTGCAGCATGAGTTTTTGTGCTGGCTCTGACCTGAAGCCAGCAGCCATAATATCTCCACGCCTCTGCCCCACTAGTGAAAAACAAGCAGCCTGGAGGTATAAAAATAGCTCTTTGAGTAAAATCTATTTCCTCTCTATTTAGTCGTGTGTCTTGAGATACGTGTAGCATGGTGGGAAGGGGGGAGTTGCTGTGCAGCGCTTGGCCTGTTGAGCTAACAGGAAGGTCACCGGCCGCCTTCGCTGAAAGAGCGGCGGGAGCATGTGGACGGCTTGTGTCTTGTGTTTCCTCTGAGGCCAGACTAAATTTAGCAGATTCGCAGATGGACGTTGGACCGTAATCCATCTGAGACTGTGGGGAGAAGAGTGGGATCTGGGTTGTTTGCCTAGGCTTTTTGCTGCGTAACCAGCCCCAGCGAGCCACCATTCATTATTATGTCCCTCTTCTGCCTTGCTGAATGCGCTGCAACCTCCTCCCTGGTCGCTTGCCCTGAACTGTTTAAAGTTTAAGCATGAAAGAAAAATAAAGACTGCTGGTTCTGTGTTTGTACTAACTCAAAGTCAGACTGTGGATGTACTTTCTATAGCATCAACACGAGGGCTGAGCCTATAGATCGTACCTGTGAGATTTGTAGTAATGCAGATACTAACGATGAGGGCAAATCTCGTTTAAGGCTTCCCAGCTTCCAGACAGTTAAAGGGATTAATCCTAAATGCAGTATTTACACCCTGCAAGGTCTGTACACTGCTGGGCTGGTCCTTCCGTTGCTAATCTTAAACAAATATTTTATGAGTGTGTTTTGAAGTGAACTAGCTAGGCTAAAAATCCCATTTCCCTGACCAGTCTGAACCAGAGCTAGGCAAACTGAAATGCAAAGCACATGTGTATTAAATAATGTATTTTAAGTAATTGAAATTATGTTTCTGTATATGTGCTTCAGCACACTGCACGGATTTGATATATTGATCCTGACACAAGAAGCCTGATTTTCCTGTCATTTACGCAAGCATTTTGACAGAGCAGTTATTCCCAGGTTACACATTTTGCAAGAAGAGCCTGAACCCATGTCAGCTTCACTTAGTTCAGATTAATCCCAAATTCAAGAAAGTAGAGTTAATGTTGTTGTTGCTCTGATGATCTAAAAGTCTTAGGGCAGGAGGTTATTTACATAAGTGCCAGTGTTTTTTGTTTTGTTTCCCATTCATATTAACTGGCCCAATAAAAGGCATTACTTCTTCTCACAAATACTGCCTTGCTTTAACTACAGAACTGCATTTATTGTTTCTTCAAGGCAGAGCCCATGTTTGACTATATTTTCCCTAAATCTGTTTAAATAAGTCTCTTGCAGTTCAGAACACCTAAAGAATGGTTCCCTCTTTTATTATAAGAGGCTAAACCATTCTTGTCTCTGGTTGTCCTCAGCATTTCCTAAGAGGCTCTATTTTACATATGTATCACAAATTCTTCATAAGAGCACTGAAGAATTATTGACTCTGCAGAATTGTAATGGAGTGAAATAAGCATTTCCTTTCCTTTCTGGAGTTTAAAAAATACAAATTAAATTCCATGCAGTCTCAAACAGTAGAGGGATAATTGCTTGCAGATTGCAGTGAGGGTTGGGATGGCCTCCGGTCTCTCTAAAGGTGTGCGGTCAAACAGAAGCAGCAGTGATACTCTATCCAAGACTTCCCATAACAAAGCAGCTCTGATTTCATCTCCTCACCAATGCAATTTGCAACTCATATATGCTGTTGACTCTTGTTTTAATGAAGAGGACCCAGTGTTCCATGTTTCTCACCAATAACATTTAACTGCCTGATGCCAAATTAAGTTTTTGTTGCCCTTTGCTTTTGCAAACCAAAGAAATTAAAAGTTAGATAGTAGCACCCCGTGTTTCCATTTCAAGGGCATTGTTCTAGTTTCTAGAGTAGGGAGGATTGCTGAAATCTTTTAGCTCAAGCTTTTTCTTTCCTATAGATCGTTTTTTAGAAGTGTTCTAAGGTCCTCATACATTTCAGTTTTATTCCTTGCAGACTGTGCCCAGCTCATTATTTTTTTCTGCAGATTTCACATATCTTCAGATTTTTAAGTTAGTGGTTGCATTTTGCCAAGGAACATATACCCAGTTTCCTTGGAAATCTATGGGAATTACATTTAGGTATCAGAGAACAGAATGCAGCCTTAAGATCCAAATGTCATTCTTCGGAAAAGCACTGAGGAATTCATTAACTCTGCAGGACTCAGTGAAATAAGTACATTTTTACTTCCACAGACTGCAAAAAACAAGTTTCATGCAGTGTAAAGGAATCAAGGTGCTCTTGCTGCAGAGAAAAGCCTTTCTAACCTGTGAAAAAGCTTAGTAAAAAAAAGTTTGTGCATGGATGGCAGGGAAGGGCAGTTCAGGCTTTTCACTACAGTAATCTTCATGGGTGTTTCATGTCTGCTCAGATAAATCTGCCTCGTGTGCTACACAGACATGCTGCTGCTCCATGGGACAACTGCTTTGGACAGAGCCTTCACCTGAAAGTTGTACACCTTCTGCAGTGTACAGTCTTTCCTTATATTCAAAAATGTGTCTTTCTGCCCATAAAAATGCACATTCTGCTCTCCATCAGCTCACTCACCATCCATCAAAAAACGTGCTAGGGGACATGCAGGAATGCCAGAGATGGGCCTGTTCTTAGCAGCACTTGGGGCTGGTGCTTCCTTCTCTCTGCTGAGCAAAAGATAGCCAGCCAGATGGAAGTACCCATTTTGTCTGACACAGAGAGACTGAATCTGAACCATCAAACCTGCACACCGTGCCTCCCCAAGCAGTCAGGATCTACCATAGCGAGTGGGATCTCTGAGACTAAGAAATAATACAGGTGATGCATCTGTCATGTACCCTGAGGCTCTTCCACTAAATTATTGCCAATAATGGCAGGAGAAACAAGGTAGATCAAGGAACTGATCTGGACTAAAAGAAACTTTTTTTTTTCTTCCCCCCCCCCCCCCCATCTTAGGTTAATTTTAACCTGGATCCATGTGTGGATCAGATTCACTGTGAGGCTGCACAAACATTTCTGTTGGCACAGGGAAGAGGCAGGAAGGCACAGGCACCTGGGAGAGACAGAAAAGGCAACAATGAGTTTTGGCAGGGCAGTTGGCTCTTGACAATGTGAAGTGCTCATGGAACTATCATATAATGCAGAGCTGTTACGTACCAAGAGATTGGCTAAACATAGGAATGAAAAATTATTCCAAGACATCGTGTACTTGTTCCTCTTGCAGAAATGCAACAGGTTTTTCTGTCTTGTAGTGACTAGAAATGCCAATGTGCTGCAGTTCAGATTTTGGTAATGTCTGATGGTACCAAGCAGAAGAAGGATTTCTTGAGTGTTTGGTGCTGAACCAGCAATCACTCACAGACATCCTTTGGAGCAGCATTTCTGTTAAGGAGATCTGCAGAAATCCTACCTGCCAGAGAGCTAGGATCTGAGAAATGCAGTTATTGCTGGTCTGTGGACAGTAAAGAACAGAAGTGGGCAGAGGTACTCCACATTGTTCCAACATACAGTTGTTTTCTAGCTAGTCATTCCACAAACTGATAAAATATAGTTTAAAAACTATGTATATATATTTTTAATTCTCCCCACAACAGGCTGCCTGTTACGTGTGTCCTTGTTATTTTTATCCTCCTTAAGTTTTAATAACAGCTTTGCAGATTCTTTTATGCTTGTCTTAGATCTGGTGCTGTAAACCAGCAAGCTTTGCCATCCTAAACATTGCCTGGTAAGAATTCCTCTATGTTCTCTTTTTTACCCTAAGAAAAAGGAAAGTGGAAAATAAACTTACTCCAATAGTTTGGCCCAAATAAATAAGGGCTTTGACAATATTGACATTGAATTTTATTTTAATTCCAATCCAATTCTTCCAGACTGGCCCAACGGAGAAAGTTTCCTCTCTAGCAAATGGTGTTTGCCAGTTTTTTAATGTTTCTTTCAGTTTGCCTTGAATTATAATTGTGTTGGATACTGGATGGGGGGACAGCTGATGAACACAGCTTGCTGTTTACTGCAAGACATCTCAGGCAAGTAGACCGAGATGTCTACTTCTCTTCTATCAGAAACAAAACAAAACAAACAAGAAGACTTTCTCTAAGGAAGGAGAAATCCCATTTAAAGAGAAAATTAGCTGTGGTTTCTAGCATCCAAATAGAACAACCTCAGGCAAGTTGAGACAGGCACATCAGGACTACTTCTGGTACACTATTAGGCTATAGTTGCTAAAACAACTCACCTTTGTCATGCACAAGTGGGTGAGGCTCCTGTTTGTCTTGGAAATCAGACTATGATGGGCTGAGATAGGCTCATGATTTCCCCACTGAGGCGCAACACAGTAAGAGAGGAGCCAAAACTTGTCCAAAAGGCAGCACTTTAATGCTTGCGTCTTCCATCATTGCTTATTGCTGTAACTCCCAAAGATATGTCTCTGCTTTAATGGAGATAAGTGCTTCAGGAAATGAATACAAAAGCTACTTTAAATTTTTATTTCACTTTTTTTTTTTTTTTTTTCCTGAAGGTTTTATTATTATTTTTTTTATTATTTTGTCCAGGAGCTTGTTCAGGATGTGTCCACCGCCTAGTGTAGTTCTCCAGAACCCAAGTAACCCATTACTAACATCACCATCCCTGTGGTTGTTCAAGGAAAGGTTGGACCTGGTGCTTAGGGACATGGTTTAATGGGTGACATTGGTAGCAGAGGGACGGTTGGACCAGATGATCTTGGAGCTCTTTTCCAACCTTCATGATTCTATGATAAAGCAGTACGTGGCTCCAGTGGGCCTCTTACGTTAAAGTGGTTGGTGAGGGGAGGCTCTTTGCTGACTCCTCTGGTGGTATGGCTCATGGGTCCGGGGAAACCACTCTGCTGGCCCAAGGGCAGGCCTTGCCAGAAGCTGCCCCTACCTTGCCAAAGCACTAGAGCCTCTGCTGAGGTGTCGGAGGAAGGCAGCAGGACAGGGCTCTTCCTTCTTACAAAGTGCAGAAAAAGAAAAAGGATGAGTTGTAAATTAGGAAAGAGAAGTTATGTTGTCAGTGGGGGGCTTGTGACTCTTGAGAGAAATGTGTGATGTAGCACAGAAAGGTGAGGCCCATCTCACATTGGAGCATTTGGCAAGGGAGACAGGTCTGGATGTGGCCTTCAAGGCTTTACAGAAGAGTTGGTTGGCCAGGGTGCTCTTTGGCCATGCAACTCTTCTAAATTGTCGTCAGCCAATCCCATGCTGTTGTCTAGAGCAGAGGCATAAGGAATGATATACCCTAACATTTGCTGAACATATGCCTACACTGCAGTTCAGCGTGGAGTTTGTGCTGGGCTGTCTATATTTCTTTTTAATTTGTTTGTTTTAGCTAGTTGAGAATGTTCTTTTTTTTACCTACCACTGTGCCGAATTGAGAAGCCAAAAACCTCTCCTTGGAGTTGTGCTCTCTTGCGCCAGGAGGGAATGTGACTCAATTTATTTATTTATTTTTAATTTATTTGATCTGTTTTAATACCCAATAAAGTTGTTGTTTTTTCCAACTGGCATGACAGGGCTCTGGCTATTTTTAAAGAACGTGGTTCATTTGATTTAATCTAATGAATGTTTAGTGCTGTTGAAAATAGCTGGAGCCAGAGCCAAGAATAATGTACTGCAATGTACTGGTTGAACAAGGACTGCTTCAGTCTGCCAATCTGCGTTCCTTCCAGTTGTTCAGATTTACCTGGTTTTGTGAGTAGCATTAGCAGGCAAGGCATATTGATCAAAGAGCTTTTTTAATACTATATCTAACAGTTGATAACATCAGAGCCATGTATTTTGCCACCCTCATATCAAGACACATCAAACAATAAAAACTCTTCTTGTTGTTCAGTGCAGGATGTCTAACCTCAGTTTCAGACCACTTTGAGGGGAACAAGAAATGGTAGTATCCTTTTATTGCACACATTTTTTCCCCAAAGTCACCCCGAAAGTGAGTGTGAGAGTTGGTAATGAATCAAGTCACCCAGTGTCTTCTGGGCTCTGTGAGCTGCTGTGTAACTCTTGATATCTCCATGAGCTGAAACTAGGCTGTAGTCAGAAAAGAAATGCTGCTGAGTCCTTGCTCCTGGTGTTTCTCACGTTCTGGTTCTCCGCACATCCATGTTTACTGTCCTGCCCACAGCATCTGAGTTGCTCTGTGGAGGTACCTAGCTCTCCTTATTAACTAAGCTTAAATTTCATGCACGTTCTTGCACTGTTTGTTTCTGCAAGTTTTATCACATAATTCAATGATGTATTTAAAACTGGGCAAATCCATCTCCCTTTTGCCATCTGTGAGTTATTTCTGTGAGACGGTTGTTTCCCTGTTCCTTCATAAGAAACGAGTGGCTAATACTTAAGCTTCATTGGACTAAAAAAATAAAGCAGCCATAATGCATCTCGCTCCCTGATGGTGGTGCCTGTGGGGATGGATTTTCAGCAGAGATCGCTTTACACCCCAAAGCACGATGTAGGATTGACTCGCATAAGTAACGAACAGATGCTCCTGATGGCCATTATGTTATTTATCTCTATCTTTATGTGATGGGGGAAGGAAGCAGCACCTGTTACAGTGACAAACGTTGTCACTGCTGGCCTGCATGACAGACCTCTGAGGCAACATAGGCCAGGCGTATTTCTCCACGTTGCTGTTGACCCAGATGAAGCTGTTGTATCCACCAGGTATTTTGCCCTGTGTTTCCCTCAGATTTGTCCCTCACTTTATAACCTAAGACAATTAAGCAGCCTCTTCGTGTACAACAGAGCACTAGATACAGTGTAAGGTTTGATATGTTCCAACTTTCACCCCAAAATTTCCATGAAAGGACTGCGTAAAAAAATTGGAAGAACTTATTTCCACTCTACAGCAAAAGTCAGTTCTGCAGACTCTCTCGGATTTCATACAAAAGCAACTCATGCCTGGGGAATTTTCTGAAGCTGTATTTAAGAGCAGACAGAACTAATTTCCTCATCATCCTGACTCAAATGACTTCCCTTCCATCATCGGTGTTGCACAGGGCAGCGCATTTGGCCTGCGGTGCAGACACACTGCTAATAGCCTCAGCTTCAGCTGGGGCGAGTCAGGACCCCGACGTTTCCTCGGTCACTGCACTGCAGATAACAGCAGCTGGGTTTAGAGTGTGGTGCCGGGAGGTGTTTCCTCAAAATCCTGAGAGCTGGGCTGGTTTAGAGCAAGGCTGGGAATGTTTTCCATGACAGGGGACATGGAGGCCATTCGGGGACCGCAGAGCCACACATTATTGCATCCTGTCCAAAAATAACATAAAGAATATAATGTGAACATAGGAAGTGAGGTTAAGGACCCTTTCTAATCCCAGGCAAAAGCCTCCTCAGCCCTCGTCTAGGGCAAGTGAACTGTGCAGAATTATTTTTCCCAATGCGATCTCTGCCACGCTGCTACCTCCTGTCGGCTGAGCTCCCAGTCTGAAGCTGCAGGCCCAATGCAGGTGACAGCACAGTTCCCACTCAAGTTCAGGGCAGAATTTGTCCTCATCCAGTGCTGAAGCTGAGCTAGACTGTGCCCACAGCATGTCTCTTCTTCTGCACTGTGGGAGCTAATTGAAACGGTGTGATTATTAAAAATGTCTTTCGTTCATATCTTGCTTTATTAAATATTTATTGCATGTGTAATTCATCATTGAATATACATAGGTGTATCTTTCTTAAAAGAGTAACTTTTCAGATATAGCCTTCACAATATTCCCAGCATTGTACGTTTGGGGAGAAAGGGGAAAAAAAAAAAAAAAAAAGCTTGCTTCCTCCCCACCTCCCGAATAATGACTTCAATTCCTTCAATTCTGTCTTAATTAAGCAAACAGTTTTTCAGAGCTGAGATTGCATCTTAATTAGGTTTTAAAGTTCAGCTGCAATTACAAGAGCTACAAACTTGTTTTAAAGCCCTCTTGAGACTCTCAAACTTCACCTGTAAGCACTGCTTTACTGAAACTTCACCTCTAAGCACTGTTTTATTGCCATGTGCCGTTGTTAGAACGTGCACTGTATCTCTAAGATGCTCTTTCTTGGCCTGATGGCTCAAGCGTTCCTTGAGGGAAATCAGAAATGAACTTTTTGGCTCCCTCAAGCAACGCTGGGATTTGTTCTCCGTGCCGCTAGGGTTTACCACTAGATGTCCCTGTGAATCCCTCAAACCTCCCAGGTCCGTGGGGTTTTGCAGGAGCCAGCTGAGGAAATCTGAGCGCTGCCGTGGGATGCTGCATCCTCATGGGATGCTGTGCCTTTGTGGGATGCTGTGCCCTCATGGGATCCTGCACACGGGGTGCTGTGCCCTCGTGGGACGCTGTGCCCATGCACTGCTCAGCCTGAGCTCCTGCAGAGCTTATCCTGGCAGTGGTCAGCTCTGCCAAGAGGCATGGGAATTAAATAGTGAAATGCTTCTTTTAGAATGTTTTCTAGTTTCTTAAACAAGAAGTCTTAAAGTTTGTCTTGGGATGGCTTTTAAAACACACCAAGAGTAAGGTTCCAGTGTGCTAGGTGCTGTGTGGACCCTCAGTGAGGGACTGCCCCTGGCCCAGGCTGTGGGGAAAGGGAGAGGGGCAGAAGGGCAGGGGTGCCCCTGCTGGTTCCCCATCCCCATCTTCCTTCTCCAGCTGCTGCTGAGGCCGCTGTTCCCAGCGAGATGCATTATCTGCCTGCTGCAGGCTCGGAAGCCCTGCCTGTGCCCCGAGACATTCCTGTGCATCTCCCAGATAGGCAAAGCCCCAAGCCAGAGAAAGACACAACACAGTGAAGGGGAGACAGAATGAAGGTTCACTTCATCCTTATGTACTGAACAGCGTTGTGGTGCTCAAGGGCAGGAAAATTTTGCATGCTGCAGGCTTGTTGTGAGGTTGCCAGTGCTTCTAGTGAGGCTACAGTCAAAGAGCAGCTTGCACACTGCAGGCAGAAGCAAGGCAGGGAGGTTTTCTATTGCAGTTGTGGTGGAGGCAGCCTCTTGGGGAGGGTCTCGGCCACTCTGCTGGCCTGGGGCTGTGCAAGGTGACTCTCCAGGGCAGCTCGAGGGTCTGAAGGATCCTGCCTGGCAGCAACATGCAGTCACCCACCGTGTAGGTGCAACCTCGTGAGGGTTTGTGAAAGCAGTGCTGAAGCCACAGCCCAAGCCTCCTGTCCAAAACCACCCCTTGGCCCCACAGAAGAGCTGCTTCCTCCAAAGCAGTTAGGCAGCAAAACAAAACCTTAGTCCAGACGCCCGGTGTATGGCATCGATACAGCCAGACGGCTCAGGCTGAAGTCCTGGCACACAGCGGCACAAAGCACAGCAACATCTTCGCTCTCAGCTATTCCCTCCCTACGTGTATTTATGCCTGGGAGAAGCAGTTTGTTGGGTTTGTTCAGCTTTCGATACAAGTGTGCAAAAGCTGTGATGCTGCCACTCTGGAATCCTGCCCAACCTCTCCTACCAGCTGCCTCCAGCGAGGTTTGGGCCATTTTTGGCACCTCCAGTTTTCCGTGCTTTAGGTGGAAAACCCTAACAGGCTGGCACCTTCCAAACCAAGCAGTGCTTTCGGATCTCACGCAGGCTGATCGGTGCTTTGGAAGGGTAAGCACCTAGCTTACCCTGAGCAAAAGGGCTGTGGTGCTTGAGGCAGGTGTCCTGCAGAAAGCAGGCTGGCAGAGTAGTTGGGCAGGGTGGTGCTTCCAACTAGTAAAAGGTTTTAGCTGTCAGATGCTTAAAGCTGAGGAATGGTTCTTGGAGGGGGAAAAATTTTTTTAAAGTTGTTCAGTTAAAAAAAAAAAAAAAAAGCAGCGACACAAGTTTTGCCTTTTGAAAACCTCGGAGGAAACCCTCTCCGCAACATATCAGAGCTCCGGCAAACTTCCTCCCAGGCAGCTCTTTATTCCCAACAACCTTCGGCTGCCTCCCACCCGCTGCGCGCTGCCGGAGCTTTTCCCAGCCCCCTTGCCCAGCTCGAGGGGCTTTTCCTGGCGGGGGAAGGCCGCAGCCCGGCCGGCCGCGGACCCCCCTCGCTCCCTCCCCGGCCGCCCGCGGGTGCGGGAGCTGCGCGGCCGCGCTCCGCCCGCCGCCGCCCCGTTGCATAAGGCGGCCCCGCTCCGCCCCTGGAGGTGCGCGTAGGGCTCCGCGGGGACAGCGGCTGCTCGGCCGCTCGTCCCTGGTCTTTTTTTTTTTTTCTTTTTTTTCCTTTCCTTTTCTTTTTTTTTTTTTTGTTCTCCAAGCGGGCCGGCGGCTCCTTGCCATGAGCAACCCGAAGGCAGCATGAAAGCGGGCAGGCGCGGCTATCCCGCCCGCTCCGGTGTAGGATGGCTCTTGGCGAAGTGTTGCTGCTGCTGCTCCTGCAAAGGTCGGTGGGCAAAAAGGGGATAGATAGGGGAGGGAGAGGGGCCCCCAGCCAACCCTCCGCGGGATGGGGCTCGGCGGTACCCCCGGCAGCATCCCCGCCGAGCTGCCCCGGGTAGGGAGAGCGGAGAGAAGGAGCGGGCGGTAGCCGGGAGCGGTGCCCCGCAGCCCCGCTGGGCTGCAAGGGGGTGGCTGGGACCCCTCCGGGGCTACCGGAGTCCCCTCGGCTGGGAGGCAGCCGGAGGGGCGGGTGGACAGGCTGCGGGCTGGAGTTGCCGGGCTGTGCGTTGGCGTGGCTGGTAGGAAACACCCCGGGACTGCAAGGTCAGCGGGGCAGGGAGAAATATTTGCTTAAATGAGATTTCTCTCCTTCCCTCCCTCCCTTCCCCCGCCGCTAGTCTTTCTTGGGCTCGGGTAGAGCGCCATGCGCTGAGAACATCTGTTTCTCGCAGTTCGCAAATCTCTGAATGGTGATGTGGGAAGGTCTGGGGACGCGGGCTGAGCGGGCTGAGACTGCTGCTCGCAGAGATGTGGGAAAGCCACAGCAGCGGGAGTGCCTTGTGAAAATTAAAAAAAAAAAAAAAAAAAAAAAAAAAACTGGCTTTTGCAAGGCACGCCGCAGCTGAGATGCACCGAGTGAAGGTTTCCCAGCCTGCAGCCTTTACGCTGTGATACTGGCTCTTGAACTCGGTCTGGATAGTGTGAGCTTGCTGAGGAGGAGTCGCCGTGGTATTTCAGTGTTTCCTGCTCTCTGAGTGGCCAAGCATAAATGTCCCAAACAAAACTTGTTTTTCTCTTTTGTTTTGAGCTGTTGCTGTTGTTTAAAGATCAAAGCTTTCCAATGCAGTTTTTTAGTAATTCATCTGCAGAGGAAGATGGCTTGAGGATGGGTGACTTGCTTATTTCACGAGGCACACATTTGCAGTGCAGAAGCACTGTTTCCCCAGTTATTGACCTAGAGTCACGCTTACTTACATGGTGAGAGCAGCAAACCAGAGCTGCTCAGTCTGCCATGGGTTCATAAGATGATCTTTTCCAGGCTGGGAAGAACATGCTACTTCACGCCAAGTAGGGGACTTCAAGGGCTGTAAAAAAAGACACGTAACCTGGTGGTCGGGGTAGGGTTGTAGAATTAAATCAACAGAAAGGTTGTAAAATTAAATCGCTGTGAAAAGCCAAGTCTCTAGGACAGACTGTGCTTTAATGTGTTGGCCCACGCAGCACATTTGGAGCAGGCTTCAAGCTCTCTGACATGGCTCTGGTCTTTAAAATGTTGATTCTAACAGATTAACATCTCCCCGCCGCCTGTCCTGCCTGCAGACCTATCCAGAAGGAGGAAAGGGAAGCAGCTGGCTCTTCTCTCTCCTCTTGAAATGTTAACTGTGTTTGCAGTTCTGGTTTACCCAGCTAGTAACAAAAGGTGTTTTGTGATACTGGTCGCTTTATTTCTTTCGTGTCCTTGGACGTCAACTTTGAACAGGCAGAAAGTTGTAAAAAGCTATCTGTTACGCTGCGTTTATTAAAGAAAACCAGAGGCAGTCGGATGGTGGAAGTACTCCGTAAGCATAAGCAGATACCAAACCTGACATTTGATGAGGGATTTGGGTGCCCCAGACTACAGCATCAGCATGCTATTGTTGGCAGCTTCTGCTGTTAAGCTTGGAGATGCTTTTAAAGTGACAACCTGACTCTCGGAGCTTCATGTATTGTGCATTGTCAGTGATTGTCTTTGCTTTTGGGGAGATGCTTCTTCCCCAGGGCTCCCCGGTCTCAGACTTGCAGTAGGAAGAGAGGTGACTTTGTGTTTAAGATGGATGTGAAGCACCTTAGGGTCGTTCTTGCTGCTGCCCCATAAACCACCTTCCCTTCACCCATGGGAAAGCACCTCTCCTTTTTCCTGGTGACAAATGCCAAACCTGTCTTGATCTTTGCAACAACTGAGTAGGTTTTGTTGTGTCAATAAGAACTTTCTGGTGAGCAAAATGGAGCAGCTGAGTGGGCAGCCCACCCTCAAACAGGGATTATGTTGGTACAAACTGTGTCAGTGCATTTTGTGCTGTGAGGCTTGGAAGTGATGTGGATGTTTGAGCTCCTAAACAGCAATATTAACGCAGAGCTGTAGAAGAAACAAAACAAAACACAAAAACAAACATACAAAAACTAGGTCTCCAATATATCATGAAATACATAAATCTTGTGTAATTGGTCATTTCTCTGAAACATTTGACAGATAACTTGATCTACTCTATTGCATAAATCTTACCCTGTTATTTGCAGCAGTAGCAACCTTGATCCTGCTTTTTTGCTTGTTTCTCTTGGTGAGTTTCTGATTGCCCGTGTACAAAGCTATTGGGATCCATACAGGGAAAGTGACTGACACTTAGTACTGTTCCCAGTTTTGCTCCGACCCAGATAGTCCTCTACATGAACTAAATAAGGACTACTTCTCTGTCTTTCAGTATGGGGAGACATGAATCCTAATATAGGAGTGCCTCATAGCAAGAGTGTGTCACTTGCTCTCAGCCATAAAAAGGGGTAGTTAAGAGCAGTAGGCTTGTATAGCCTTCAGGCCAAAGGCCTTAATCAGCCAAGAGTGGATAAGCAAGGCTTTTTGCAGTGTTTCTTAAATACACAAATGTAAAGTGATATGGAGTAATGGGATGCTTCTCAGCACTGCAGAAGTGGCTTTGAAAGCAGACTGATAAGAGGGTTCAAGTTCTGCTGGTGTTCTGATAACTAGACAGTCATTGAACTCTCCTTAAAAAACAGCCCAAGATTTGCGATTGAAAACAACTTACTTTCTTTTAACACTGAGTCCACCTCCTTGTTTCCTTACATGGTTCAGGTTTGAGGCTCCGTTAAAAGGATCACGATATGGGAAAGCAGGGAAACTGGAGGGACTTGTACTTTGCGAAATGTCTTTACTGAAGCAAAGGAGGATCAGCCGCGTGCCTCGACTGTCACAAGGTCAAAGCTTCATTCCCTGTAATCAGGGAGCAGAGGCCAGGGTTAGGTGCCGTTACCCCACACTCCCTCCAGCGCAGCTCTCTGCAGCCTGGCTGTGGGCGCACGGGGCTGGCGTCAGGTGGAAGCTGGCTTCCAGGTTGTAATTAACACATGAGGGTTGTAAAGAATTTATGATTCAGATTTAACCTAGACATTAAATTCTGGGTGTTGTATTATAGCCATATTTAAAGGCCATCTCTTTGCAGTAGTCCAGCACGTTCAGGTCTAGCTCTGCCTGCAGTACGCTGGGCTCTCAGTGCCCTGCAGGGCACTAGGAGCAGGGGAAGCATTATCAGGGTGCAGGAATTGCTTCTCTTCGAGCACAAGGAAGATGTTCCCAGCTACTGGACCTAAGAATTTGGCTATGAGTGCACCATGCGCATCCCAAAGGAAAGGGTCTGTGGTTAAAAATAATCTGTTGTCAGCATAATTTTGCAGTGAAACATCTTACACCCCTTTCTAGGTAATATCGTGTGGCTACAGGGTGGCTTTAGGGGAGGACATAAAACATGTTTTACTTGAGGGTAGCTAGAGACAGGGAAGATTGATTTAGATGGATGTGCTTGTTGGTTTCAGTGCAGAACATGTCCCTCTGCCTCCTTGAGCAGTTGCTCTTCCGAGCAGGCTGCCAGTCATATCCCAACTTTTCTTTCCAGAACAAAATAAAGCTAATCTGAATGTCAGGCCTTTAATCTCAGTGCATTAAAAATGAAAGATGGGGTGGCTTAGTGTCTGTGCTAAGCTCCTGACAAGGCTCTTCAATTCCTGGTCCCTCTGCCTTCTCATCTCCTATCCACAGCTTTTCTCTTCCTTCTGCATTCTTTGTGTTACTGTCCTCTGCTTCTTTCTTTCCTTTCTTTTCCTCTTCTTGCTATCCTCCTTCGAGTCTTTGATTTGTTATTGGCTCGGTCTGATGAACCTCTTCGCCGTAGGATTAACAAAGTTCGTTTCTCCTGACAAGTGTGGTGGTGACTAATGTGCAGGGAAGGGAGCTCAGCCAGCCACCTTGTACATCTTTGCGAGCTGGTCAGAAACAGAGCCTTAACTGGAAGTTGGGCAAACTGGCATAATTACAAGGGCTGTCAACAGCATGTTAATAAAAGTTTTTTCTTCATTAGGTAAAAAGTGAGATCCGATGCTGCTTTTTATAGAAGGTGCTGACATCGTGTTAGAGTGAGCTGCAGGGCTTTGCTAAGGGAACTGGTACCTTAGTGCTGTGTGGTAGCAAGACAGTGATCTGCAGTAATATGTTCGAGCCCATAACATTTCCTAATTTGAACATATTTTATTTAGTGTTTCAGGCCGAGCCATGGTTACACTGTGTAAAGCGCAATGGAATGCGTGGCCAAGGCAGTTCTGTCAAAATTGAGGCAGAGGAGAAAACAATAGTAAAATGAAGGGTGTCAACCAAAGTTTGCTTTGTTTCCTGGTCCTTCCTGAATAAGAAATATGAGGAAACTGTTACCTTCTCTAAATCTACTTGGTGGGTAAAGTCAGTCTGTTGCTCGTTAGCTGCACCTCCGTAAAGGCAAGAGGATCAAGTGTGCAGGTTTTGTGAGGACGCCGGCATTGGGCTCAGCTCTTTCTCCTGGCAGGTTCACAAGAAACCTGTGGTGAGGTTTGGGAGCGCTGTTAATGTCTCCTTCCAGTTCTAGTAAGAGAAAACCAGTAAGCCCATGACAGGAACATCCCTTCCAAGTCCTGCATTTTCCCACCTCTGCAGGCTGAGTCAGGAGTTGGAGCAGGTCGTGGCAGAAAGTTACTGTAGGGACGGAAGAGCTGATGAGAATGGTGCTCGGCTGAGCAAGCAGGATTAGCATGACAAGGTGAACACTGTTAGCAAAGCACCTGTGCTTTCTGTTGGTGCAGAGTTGTGCTTTCTCGTGCCTGCTTTGCACGCTTTGGACAGTGTCCTGAGCTAAGCATGTCCAGAAGGTGTGCCTGGCAGGCCCCCTACCAGTCTTTTGGGGTAAATGAAGACTCATGGGTCTGAACCTGTTAGCATTTGTGTGTCCTCCCTTGAACGTGGCAATGAGACCTACAGAGATTTTGGCAGGGGAAGTC
Organism: Aythya fuligula; assembly: GCF_009819795.1. NCBI lineage: Eukaryota > Metazoa > Chordata > Aves > Anseriformes > Anatidae > Aythya > Aythya fuligula. Next base: position 23,654,416 of record NC_045564.1, on the reverse strand, counting down.
ACGAGGCTGATAAGCTGAACATGAGCAGTGGAACGGAAAGCACGGCCACTGCCGTCTGTGATCTAGTGTTGTGGCAGGCTGGGGAGCAGCAAGCTCTGCTTAGGATTAATTAGGTACAAGTGTGCTAAATCTTACCTCTTTGTGAGAGTATTTCTGGGGGGTAGAGACACGGCTCACCGATACAGCCTTTCAGTGGCTCTGTGTTGCCACCGTACAAGCGCGGGAGGTGTGGGGTATTTCACAGGGCTGGTGGCTGCCCAGGGCTCCTTTGCTCGCCACACTCACCAGCTGCCAGCCACTTTCTATAAACCTGATGTTCACTGCATCAATGCCAAAGTTCAGGATGCTTCACCAACTTTCTGTCAGTTTCCAAGATGCCAGTAGTACAAGCATTATTTTTCTTTTTTCTATTTTTTTTTGCAAATTGCATGCACCACTAGATAACTCTAGCTCTCTTGCCGTGAGCTAGCACCTCATCCCCCGGCTTTGTGTCTCCCTTTCGAGACGGATCTTGCAGCCTTATCTTTTGAGATGCAGCCATATACAGGATGTAACAGCAGTTGTACAGAAAATAAACGTTCAGATCTTAACTCATATGAGTAAAATAGACAGCAAGAGCTCCTATAAAGATCAGTTTTCAGTTACTAGTCTGGGGCTGAATGCATGGGGGGATACTTATTATTCAGATTGCTGCATTGTTTTCGACTTTCATAAATTCATCCAGCGTTAAAGAAACATGGGGTTTGCTTTTATTCAGTCAAAGCTCCTAAACTTTCCATTCACACCAAGAAACATATAAGAATTCACAAGGCTTTATTCATCCTGTCAAAAGCCTGAAGAAGGGAGACTTTATTCTAAGGGGAAAAAGAACAGATAATTGTGAAAAATATAGCTGGGGTAACTCCCTGCTCAGTTCAAGGAACACGGGGTAACTAAGCATGCTGCTTTCCTTTAAAAATAAGTGCCAGACAGATGTATTGTTTAGGAATTCAATGCACGGATGCTGAAATAAAATCTATCCATTTTGAAGTGAAAGAAAAAGGGCAGCAATTTCACATGACCCAAGAAAGATTTTGTTGCTTTTCCAAACCGTTATGTTTCAGCATACACCTTGTTAAAACTTTTGTATGTATTAAGAAATCTAATTTATCATTTTGAAGTTAAAAAAGAAAAAACATTTGAGTCTAAAAATATCATCAATATCATACTACTCAAACACAACTGAGCACTGTTACTTTTCAGTGTAATTCTTTTCTGTTAACAGGCTCTATGAAAATATTTTGATTTTTTTGGCAAAAGTTGCAATTTCTTTTCAAAAGAGAAGAATTGGTTGGGTAGGTAGTGAATGCAGGGGGAATCTATAGAAGTGGTTTTCAATTTGTACGAAAATCCAGTTCTCTGCCAGTTCAGCCACTGCATATCAGTTGCTATTGCAGAACAGTTCAACTGCAAATATTGAATCACACAATTCAGCGTGATGTAAAAAGTATTTTTAAAATAACTATAGAAGCACATCAGGCTGTTTCCTGAAAAATAAATAAATAATATTCTGTAGATTATAGGTAGGACCTGAGCATGTGTGAAGAATTATCAGAAAATACCTGAGGAGATATGCTCAAAAATGTCTCCCTTGGCTAATGTTCTTTGCCACTAGAAAACCACAAACCAAAAATCAACCTGTTTGCTTTTAGTTCACGTTTGATGTGGCTGATGATGCTGAAACACAATCCATTCCTCAAATTAAAGGTGGCTAGTGCATCCCATTAGCTCTCCTGTTGAGTTTGATGTGCCACGCGATCCATCAGCCTCTGTCCTGGGCTGTCCTCATCAGACTGAGAACGTGGAAGTTACACACGTCACCTGGGCTCCTTACAGATAATTAAGATAAAATATGAAAATGTAACCAGTGAAGTCCTAATGACACAAAATGGAACCTGCAAACTGAATTACAGCAGTTAATAATAGAACAGCTACGGGTATTTCTTCTCTTTGATGGGGAGAGAGCCATTAAATATGGTTCAGCTTATGTATTTGTCATTGGCTTTTCTCTAAGGTAACATCCAGAGTATTACATTGCAGAAAGCCCCACGCAGCTCCGGTTGCTCAGTACTTTTGGAAAATAGAACAAATACATCTCGTCACATGAGGAGTTGGTAGTTTCTGTCCAGCTGCCCCTGTTGCACCCCGATGCACTTGGTTGCTCAGTGTGCTACAGCCAGTGTTAGTCCTGGTACAGCTCAACAGTTGTGAAATCTTGGCTCCCTGTGAAATTATTTGTCAGGCTGGGCAAGTCCATAAAGGGTGAAGCCTGGGAGCCAGACCTGCTGCTAACCCATTAGCAAATGTGGTCCCAAGGAACCAGAAGATGGTTACTGGTGGAGGTTTTATGTTCTGTTCTGGGAGTCTGCAAAACAAACGTGAAAATGTTGCATCCCTGTGCTCTGGAAAGCACAAGTAGGTTCTGTATGTCAGTTTTGAGCAAAAATCCTTTGTTCACTTCCACAAGGCAGCTCAGAATTAAACATTTATGAAAGAGATGGACTCTTTGCCTGGAATCAGAAGGGAATGGGTTTAGTGGCCCTGGAGGTGTCTCTACTGTTATGTACCTGGACATTTTTCCATGTTGAAATTTTACACGGAGCAAGTAGCTCTGAGCAAGGAGAGCAGAGTGACACATCCCAAGTTATGGCTAAATCCTCTGAGGACACTTTTTCTTGCAGTTTAGGCTTGCTGACAATTACAGGTACAAAGTATAGCAGCTGAGGATGTGCCCTGGTGTGCTGTGTGTGGTTTTTTTTCCCTCTTTCCTTCAAAAAACACAAGCAGCTTTAGTGAACAGACAGTTCATACATCCCCAGGCGTGCAGTACAGTCCTGACCTATCTGACAACATGCTGCACTTCAGTGAGTGCTGTAAAACTTTCTTGGGATCACATGAAGGAACAGGTGACAAAATGGGCATCAAATAATCACCAGTTCAAGCTTCCAGATTTCTGTCTACCCGTTGATTTTGACCTTTTCATAGGCCCGCGTGTTTTAGTATACAGACCACGCACATACCCAAGGTGATGTTTCTCAGCAGCACCAGAATTAACCGTGGCTAAAACCACGTTAGGGGTGCAGGCAGTATTCGGGTACGTGTGTCCCTTCACATCAGCCAGGCCTTGTGGCAGCCCTGAGCCCCCCTGCCCGTGCTGAGCTCCCCTGCAGACCAAGGCCCCAGCCGCTGCAGCTGCGTGCGCCCAGGCAGGCTATGGGGAGTGTTGCACAACCCCGTATAATTTAACCACATGCTGAATAAATACACTTTTGAGAACTCTTTTGAAGAGATGTTGCCTAATTAATCCTGCAGGGGGTATAATATGTATATTTTTGAAATCCAGTTTTAGCATCATGCAATTAGCTTTTATGGCCTAAGGATTCTGATTTAAGACATTCTTTCATTACCAATGGTAATCTGTTTTAATTAGAAATGCAAATGTATTTTAGATCCAAATGTATCTGAGCAGTACAATGTAAAAAGATGATTCACAGCTAATGCCATTGAAGTGCCTCGAGTCTGGTATTCATTACACCTTCTGTAGTTTGAACCCTGAGGATCAACACGATACTCAAACACGTCTCTCAGCTGAAGTATGTGGAGGTTGAATAGATTTCTTTAGGAAATAGAATAAGTATTAATCAACGGGGATCCTTTTGAGGGCAGCAGAAGGAAAATCATAGCTTCAGGCAAAAAGGAGGCGAGCATTTGGAGTGTTCCAGGAGTGATTTCAAGCTGGTGAGGGCAGAGCACAGCTCCTGCCATGGTGCAGGTGCTGAGCAGACAGCATCATCTTCCTTGGCTCCATGTCAGGGAGCATCTGAGAGCTTACTCAGGCCTGAGCATCCCGGGCTGACTGGGGAGGGCTGTAGCTGCTGAGAGCAGTGCTGCTGTAAAATTTGATCTGACAGCGTGTCTGAGAAAAGCTGTGAGCAAGGCAGGCTCCAAACACGTAAAGGCTATCGCTTGCTGAATATTTGCTGCAGTCTCTTGTCCCGGAGATAACAACTACCGGGTGGGTGGTGGGGGGGCATTGTACGTTGCAGTAAATGATTACCATACTCAGCAAAGTCTTTCCAGAGTCAAAGAGCCTCTGCTGCTAGGCCAGTCTACCCTTGCTGTTGTTTTCAAATAAAAAATTATTTTTCCTAGCTATTTTGAAAGATGTGGCTAAAGGAAGTAACTGCTCAGCACCAGTGATGTAACTGTTTAGAGGGGGTTTACAATGATAATATCTCCTGTTAAACATGCTGCCTGGTAGAGCATTTTTGCAGCTACTTGCAGTTAGCCACTGATGCAGTGGGGAACTAAGCAAGTGCGGTTTATGTAGTGCACCTCTCCATGTCTCTGCTAAACTGGACTTTGAATTTTTTCCCAAGATGAATTTGCTGGTAAGAAGAAATGGTGTAGGCACTGCAAAAGCCACGGGAGGCTCCATGGGGCCCTCCAGAAACCAAAATCACACAGTTCCTCAGGACCAGCCTTGTGGGGAAGGCTGGTAGCTGGGTCAAGGCACTTGCACAGCTTCAGAGAGCTGAGAGCTTGGCAGGGTGCTGCAGAGAGCTCTCCTGTTCCCGAGCAGCAGATGCTCTCCAAGACTTCAAGTTCCCATCCCATCTTTCTTGCTGACGCAGATAGAGTGTAGTAGTGATTTCATCACCTGCTCTATGACAAGCGTGTTGACTGGTGCCACGGGGAAGGCTCCTTACAGAACTGCTCCCTGCCCTGGAGAGCTGTCAAATGCCAACCGAGACACAGATCGCGTGAGGCTGTTATATGGGGCGGCAAGTGATGTTCTGCATTTCCTGCTTGAGCTGAGTGAGCCAAAGCTTCCCACAAGTCTGATAGTTGTGAGTGTGCAGTTAAAAGTCTCTGAGCTGCTTAGCCATTTCCCTGTGCCGTGTTCAAAGAACCAAGCATCGCAAGCACCAGCAGTTCTTATCTGTGTGTTTTATTTCCCAACCGCTGTTTGCATTTACTTCATCCATTACTTCTTTTAACTCATCACAACCAGTACCTTTGCTGTGAGCTTGTATTTTCCGCTAGTATTTCTGGAGGAGAAGGGTGTGGAGGAAGCTGCTTTGGGCACCAGCCCTGGAGGCTCAGGCTGCTGTGTGTCTGTCGTCCAGCACCCCAACCTCGTTGTTCTTGGTGGTTTCGTGGTGTCCGCCCTCGCCTGCACCACTTACAACTTATTCTTATTCCGTTCTTTTCTTTTCAGGGGCTGTCAGAGCCTGAATAATTTAAGAGTGAACAAATGAGAGACGTTCATGGAGGACTCAGTTCTTACCTAGGCACAATTTGACAAGCATGTAGATTGCCTTGGGTTTCCACTGCACCTACCACAACTTTACTAAGAGAAAAGCCCCCTTTCCTAGACATCTGTGTCACTCTTGCTTAGTAAAGTTATTCAAGATCAGCGCCTTTGGAATTGGTTGGTAAATGGACAAAGACTTTCTCTTTGCCCGGAGCTCCTGACAGCCTCCAAGTACCAAAGAGAACTCCACACCACTAGAAAGCAAGAGACAGCTGCTGAATGTTGGAAGCTACTGCATTTGGCAAAAGAAGCTGACGCTAAGATGCACACAGTTGTGTTTGTTTGTTCTGCTTGTTTTCTGTGCTTTCTGAGCCCTGTGTGTGCCTGGAAAGTTTAATGACCAATGCCTTCTTTATCAACATGCAGTTTTTCTTCCTATCCCAAAAAGCTTTGGGTTCTGTTCTTGCTTTCCCCGCTCCCCCCAATTCCAATTTATTTTGTCACTGATACTCCTCTGCTGTTTCCATTAGGAATTGTTTGGGAACATACAATTTCCTTTGAGGTAGGGAGATATAAATAGGACATTCAAATGTCCTCCTCTCTCCCCAGAAATCCAGCAGCGATCCACCTTGTCATGCAGGCTGCTGGCTTCCAGCGTAAGGCAGAGCTGACCTTAGCAATGATGTCATTTGACTGAGAAATTACTTCGTTAAATGTGGAAAAGTTCTTACAGTAGCTCAATTTGAAAGCTGCTGAATGAAGCTGACCCCTGACACTTTGCAAAAGAATAAGGCTTGTGTTGTATTAACAGCTGCTTGGAAACCATGTGTAATAAATTTTGTTTTTGTGCCCACCACTAGGATAAAAGATGGCATTCGCTGACTCTGGTACCCTTAATACTCTCAGCAGAGTGACACTGCTTAGATCAAAGTTTAAAAGTCTGCTTCTATGTGGGTGTCTAAGCATTTCACAGTTCCTTATGCTAAAAGTAACAGTGTACTTGCAAAGGCCAGCAAATACTGCTCTTCTTGTTCAGCTTCAATCACGACATTTTTCCCCTTATCATCCCGTATAGGTTTCTGTAAAGGTTCAGGGTTAAAACTTACTTTTTTAAAGAACGTGCATAAGTCTCCTGTCAAAATATATCAAGGAGGTTTTTGCTTTGTGTTTGGAGTTCTGTTCTTTTCGCTGCTAGTGACACTTACTCTGGAAACTTCAGGGTTTGGGATTACATTATTTTTGTCACAGAAAGAGGACAGTGTAAATACAAAATGTAAAGTAGAAGAACTTAGAGAAGTGCTTCAACAAGTTGTTTGACTAAATTGAAATAAATGTTGATTTGTTCAAAAAAAAAAAAGCATGCCCTTTCTGGATCTTGTTAGTCTTGACTTTTTATTTCCTTTCTTTGCTAAAGCAAGATGCGTGCCTCTAGCCTTCAGAAATCCGCTCACCCAGCTGTGAGGCATTACCAGCAGACTATTCCTACACGCCTTCCCTGCAGACGTGGTGCGCTTGCTCTGGCTGTGCGCTGGGCGCAAACCCCAGGCAAGAGCATGGGTACATGAAATCGAGTGCGTAGACATACTGTGTTTGTCCTCAAACTCTGCTGCGTGGAGCAGTTGCTCTTTGAGCTTTTCCACATCCTTTCATTCAGTAAAAACATATTCTAGAAAGGAGTTGCTGTGTCTGGGGAGATAAGTGAGGTGTCACTGAAGGACTCAAGGTAGGCCAACAATGTACCTATCTCACGGTGTTGTGGGGTAGGAGCTGGCTGGGAGCATCACCCCAGCAGATTAGTGGATTCACTCTGGGGGTGTTGTCCTCTTATCACTCTTGCCCTGAACTCACAGCAGTTTATATGAGGGGTCGTATGGGACTCTGAAGAAAGATGATTTTGTCAAGAAGACTGACTGAGAGTGGTACAGAAACCTCCCACTGGACATGACACGGATACCCATTATGGTTTTAAGCAGTTACACAGAAACGCGTTTCTGACTGGGACATTTGAAGAGAGGACCACAGATACGTCAGCTGCCATTGCAGTGCTTGATGCTGCCAAGTTGAGTTGTACACCATCCTGATAGCCTCTTCAGAGCCCCAAGGATGTGCTCTGCCATCATGCGCAGCAGCCCCTCAGTTAAATGCTCATCTCTAGGAAGCAAGATCTTGTCCTGTAGCAATCTGAGGACTCCCTTTCTTCTTCTCCCTGCGCCTTCCCTAAAGTCGCCTCTGGCAATAGCTTTAGGCTCATGTGAAACAGCAGATGTGGTGATGACTGCTGTGGCTGTTCCTCTTACCAGGCACTCTTGGACAGTAACGAAGTCATGCTTTCATGCAGCAGGCTCTGTCACTGTGCCTCACCCTTGTGCTGTTCCTCTCCCTGGAGGCCAGGCTCACTCATTCAGCACGCTCTCTGGATTTCAGTAACTTTTCTTGCAAGGTCTCTTGAGACCATGAGCCTCTGTGCTGTTTCTCCAGGCTCTTGGTTTTATCTCACCCTTTGAAACTTTCCCAGAACTGCAGTGACTTTTCTCTGACCCCCAGGAACCGGCGCTCTTGAGCCCTGACACTCTGACTGGCACAACCAAGACCTGGAGACTACTTTGGGATGTCAGCTTTCCCAGAGCATGCTGGATGAAAGCCTCATCTGAGCAACACCAGCTAAAAATAAAAGCTATTCAACTGGAGCTAATGGCGGGTTGCCATGAGTTATTGCTCATTAAAGCGAATTGTCAGATGCTTAACTTCAGCTAATCATTTCCTGCTGCGAGATCGGCCTGGTATGAAACATCCTCAAATGTGGGAAGGGGATTCACAATAACTAAATTTAGCTAAGGGTGTAATTTCCTTGGACTCCCTCTGTCGTTAATGGAAAGAGAAAGGGTGCTACAGGGGGCAAGCCCCTCTCTGCATCCCCCTCAGGCAGAAGTGAGCACAGCTCCTTGACTGCGAGGGCCTGGGGTGAGCTGCTCCCTGCCACAAAAATGAACAAACCCAAGTGCAGCTGCTTTGCCACCCCAGCTAGGCGAGTGCTTGTTGTCCTCCACTTCGTTTCCTACCTGAAAATAACAATCAGAATTTGAGTATTAAAAGTTACAGATCAGTGGTTCTTTCCCCAAAACTGTAAGTCAAACACAATTCCCACAGCAGCATCCTTCCTTTATTACAGTGTAACTACAGGGATCTCGGCAGAACATCCTCTTTCTCCAACAGCTCTTCTTGCCCAGTTCCACAGCTCTTCAATAAAGGAACAGTTGCATTCTGAATGTCATGTGATTTATTTATTTTTTAGTCACATTTTTTCTGTTTAATTTTGGAAGTTAGTCTTGTTTTCAAGTTTTGCAGTGAACCCAACAGCCAAATTTTGAGTTTTTATGTTGCAGTGATTGGACAGTTTGTCAAGTATGTTTGCTTTTAGCAACATAGGTTTCTTTCTCTGTTGGATTAGAAAAAATTGCATAAAATATTTAACTCCATACCACTCTTTGAGTTCGGACAGAAGCAATTTTGTCCATGTGAATGGAATTGTGACAATCCTGCCAGACTGATTTGTGCCTTTTTGACATTGCTTCCAAGCTGAAGCTTCAAGTGATACTCCAAGATACAAACAGAAAATTCCATTGAAACTTCCCAAGGCTGCCCATTTCCAGGAGATTGTGAAGTTCAGGAGAACACTGGAACTCGGAGCAGAATTTGCATCTAAATTTCAATAGCAGTGTTTGAGGGTGTCCTTACCCTTGCGTGTGAGGTGGGTCCTACGTTGTGTCCTCTCGGTTCTCCCTTGCCAGCATCTCCACACGCAGCTGGATGCGACCGGGGCTGGGTGCGGGTTGGGAGCTGGGGAGGACTCCAGACAAGTTTTGCAATTCCGTTGCGAAAGTTTAGTGTACTTCTAATCTAAAGGGCTTTTCAAGCCAGTTGTCCTTTATCTTCGTCTGACACGGGCACTGAAAATTTCCTCATGTCCATTTGCATTCTTTGCTGGGACCTTATGTGGAGGCAGTGCCTGAGGAGGCAGTTTATCTGTTGACATTAAAACACATCGGGTTCATTATTTACATGTGTTATGAAGCAGTGTTTTCACTTGAAGAATAGCTGTAAAGTGACTTTGAATTATCCAGATGTCACTACCTCCCAAATTTTTGCAAATCCATGCCAGGTTTTACATCCAGAATAGGCTCTAACACTAAAACTGGGATCTGTACTGTCATCTGCCTAAGCCACAAAGTTTTGTAACCCTGACTCGTGCCAATAAAAATGTTTCTCTGAGTGTGTTTTAAACATTTAATACAAAAGCACAGAAGAGACCAAGGAATCAGTGTTTGTCACTCCTTCTGCCATCTTTGAGCTCGCCAAGTAGAGCGTTGGCCCTGAAGTGCTGGAGCAGACAGGAGGTGGCTCCCACCACACAGCTTCCCCTGGGGAGCACATAAAGCCACGAGGGGCCCAGAGTTGTGAACTGGAGCCCACAGCCTGTGTGGTGAAGGAAATATGCTTGGAAAGGGCAGGAGAGGCAGCGTTTCGATGGTTTGGATGATCCTTGTTTGTTTAGTGGGAAATACTAACACAGGGGCTTTGTTTGTGCATAGGGTGAGTCTGGATGACTCCTGCTTTCCAAGATTTTCTGCTACAGAGATTCCTGTCCTTCAGGAAATAATAGCTTGAGGACAGACTGAGTTACTCTTTCACCCACATCTGATTCAATTCTGCCTTTGTCAAAAATGTTATTTTACAGCAATCACTAAATATGGAAAATGGGCTCTGCTGAGCAGAGTTAATTTATGTGCTCATCGGTCAGATTTTCGTTATTGGCTTTCATTTATGAGTGGAATTATTTCTGTGAAAAAAAATGTTGATTTAAATGCACATGCTAATAGGATTACAGAGTTCCCATTCTGGCTCATTTTCTCTAACTTCTGTGGAAAAATCCTTTTCTCTAAGGCTGTTTTTCTGGGGTGAGAAATGGAGCCATACATAAATCTGCTGGTCCCATGTAATTATTCAACTCTTCTCACCTCGAGCAAGAGTGTGTCCTGCCGTAGTCACGTCTTCATAGCTGTAGTCTGTATTAACTTCTGGGTATCAAGGCATATTTCCCTTCTGCCATATACGGTCTGTGGTTAGTGTGGATCAAAAAGACAAGCCTTATGTTTTATTCGGAATCACTCTGAGAAGCCTTTCCCATTTCCCGTTAAAGACTTGGGTTCCTGCAGATGAATCCTCTGCTGCGTGAGCCTGGTCAGACCTCCTCTCCCCTGCATGCTCTGGGGAATGGCGAGGTAAAAATAAAATGTCTTGTAGTTAAGTTCCAGCAGCAATTCCTACTGGCTCAAGTGGGAATACAGCCGTGCCTCTAAAATGTGTCTGTGAGATTTTTGTTTTTCCTTTCACCCAAGGTTGCACAGAACGGGAACCTTCCATTTTCCAAGTAAAAGAGCTGTGCTTTTCTAGACGTCTGTTCATTTCAGCAGCAACAGCAAAGATTTCATGACTGTGGCAGTGCAAAAGCTCTGAAAGTTAAAGCTCTCTGGTCTGGCTGTGTATCTGCCACAGTCATATTGCCAGAAGTTTCTCGGAGGTTTGCTTAGGCGTGTTTTGGAAACTGTCATTTCTTCTGTCTGAATGAATGGGTTGGCCAGGAAATCCATCTAGCCACACTAGTCTGCTGACCTCCCTGCACCCACTCCACTTTGCCAGATACCTTTTTTTAGATTTCTGCATCCCAGGATGGCGGTGGCAGGATGACCACGCGCTGCAGCTCGCTGCGAGCCCCGCAGTTCCTGCAGACCCCTCTGGTGCTGCTGCTTGGTGGCTCCTGGTGGGCAGCAGCTCCCTGAACTGCCACACAATGGGCCTCTGGCTCTTCTTGAGCAAAATCTGTCTCCAAACAGCTCTAATGATACAGTTTGCAGAGCACATACGTGCTGGTGCATTGGAAGAACACGGTAACATGTTCCACTTGATCCACTCTGTGTCTGGATCTCAATCTCCTACCACGTGTTTAATAAATGTGTTTGTAGCTGTATGTGCCACGGAAGCAGTGCAGCTCACACCAGAAGGGCTTTGGAGCTTGTCCCAAAAGTCTTTCATAGCAGATCTTGTGCATAACATGTCTATGTCTGTTGTGGGAGCTCTGCTCTTTCTTGAGTTCCACTCCTGCCTCCATGGCTGTGTCAGGGGTGACCTGTGTTGTGTGTAAAGCAAATCATTCTCCACAGGGATGGCAAACAGCAAGTGTGGCTTGTTTGGTACAAAACACAGTAACGTTTGCAGTTCCTTGAAAAGGAAAAACAAAATGGTTATCAATATTGTGTATGGACTCATTTGCATTTCAGACAGTTCATATTTGGAGATGGTGAGAAATAAGACAATGAGGTGAATGAGGTGAGAGTGCTTTGTACAACCTTTAGGTACTGAATAGAAAGAATTCACCCAATGCTGGAGGCTCTCGAGGTGGCTGCAAAGCAGGGAGATTTACACCGTCCTTTCCAGCCCCTTTCCCTGCCTTTATTCCAACCAGAGAGCACACTGACATTTAACCGCGAGATAAGGCTGGGGCAGGCTGCACTTCCAGCCTCAAGCTGCTGCGTGGCCAAGCCAGGCCCAGGGTTCTCTCCCAGGTGCCTTACGGCAGTCAGTTGGGCACTCCAGCAGATAAGGAGAAAGAAGGAGAATTCATATCTGCTAGGGACACGTACGGCATGGCACAACTGAGATTCAGTAACCTCTGGCTGTTCCCAGGGGCATGGAAAACACACCATTGCTGGTAAATAGCCTTTTGCATCACCAAAGCTGTGTCCTTGAGCAGGAACATCCAGAGCCTCCTTCAAGTGGGATCATTTTGCTGTGTAACACTCCCGACTATTCAAAGCTTTCCCTCTGGAAGCCTTTGGGTTGGCTTTCATCTCAGCTTGATGTTCTGGAGGCCTGATGTTCAGCCTGGAGAGCTCTCATGGCCGTAGGTTAAACTTCAGACAAAAACCCTGAAAGTGGGTATGGTGGTCGGCGGGCCAGCTCTGGGACTTGGAGCATTTGTGCTGAAGTGCTGCCTTTTTCTGGGTAGCAGGGGACAAAGACTGGCTATTGCATCCTGGGGACCACCTCAATTGGATTGCGGTGGTGTGGGAGAAGCTGTGTGTCTGTCCATGCCCAGGCTGTGGCTGTGCTGTCTGCTCATAAAACCAGGGGTGTTCCCTGGTGGGAAGGGAGGTCCCTGCATCTGCCATCCCAGGCTTTGGTGCTCCTGGGTTTGGCCCTGCCTCGAGCCCGTCAGCCTGAAGTGGGATCCCACAGCTCAATAACAAGTCCTTGGGGTGCTGGTGGTTGTCCCGTGCTCCATTTTGCCTCCTATCAGCTCCCCTCCAGCACTAAGAGGTAAATTGGCAAGGTGCCTTCATCTTGAGGCAGGAGCTTGGGCTATGCTACTTCCAAGCTGTAGTAAAAGCCTCTCTGTACATTAATCAACCAAGATGTAGGAGATGGCTTATCCTCATTTTAAGTCCAACTATCCCCTAAGCCCAGTCCCCTGCAAAGTCTGTAATATGCCTGCTTTCCCCAAATCTCACCCCCCAAAGTGGTAGCCTGCAGTGAGTGAGTTCTTCCAGCAATTTTCCCCTGTGACTGCAGCCCAGCTCCCTTTGCACCAGGACCTCCCTGGCTGGGGGGATGGAAGGGAGAAGGTCCTTGCACCCTGCAAGCTACCTAAGTGCTCAGAATCACCTCATCCTGAAACCCTGAATTGTGCTGACGCAAGGTGTGCTGATAAACTGCCAGAGCATCACGTGGAGTCTGCTGGGGCAGGCTATCTAAAGCCTATTGAATGGAAGATAAGCTGGTCATGGACAAATATTATCTTGCGCTCGTTGATTTAACACGACTTCACATTCACGGAACATCAACAGGAGCTGGCTGAAACCAGGCTTTTTTGAGATAAGACTCCTACTTTGCCCTGATGGAGGAATGCCTGAAATTGGCAGATCAGCTGCAGGCAGACCAAAGCAGCTCCACCTGGGACCTGCCCTCCTCCCAGCCACCCTCGCCCCCACGCCTCCTGTTGTCAGAAGACAGACGAGTTAGATTTTCTGCTCTCTGGGAAATGAACTTTGACTTCTCCTAGCTGCTTACAATTATTTCCATATGTTCTAAAAACCTGACTTTTGATCCCAGGTACGTAACACATTACTGGTGTAACTTCTGACTGACGCCATCTCTGGTCGTGAAGCCTTGTCACTTCTCCCCTGGTCTGCAGGTGACAAGCTGACAGACGATGTGGGCTGCGATCTCTGCTGGGTGTGCAGCTGGCTCTGAGCAGCAGCTCTGCCCACCAGGGCAGGAGCTCTGTGTGCAGGTGGCAGAAACTGGCTCCTAAACTAGTACAGGGGACTGGGAGAGCAGCTCTCCCTCAGCACATGCATTACCTAATATCTGTCACGGTATTTGTTGTGGAACTGCGAATATCTGCATGCACCAGGCTGTGTTTGTGTGTTGTAACTTATGTTTTTGTTTTCTGCTGGGGTGGATAGGAGATTCAGAGATAAACATCTAAAAATGTGTAATAATGTCAGGTGACTGCTTTCTGATGCACAGTGTGAGATGAGCCTTACGAGAGCACAACAGAATTTCTGAATTCTGTAAAAAAAATATCTTCTTAAACTGTGTAGGATAAAACACCTCGGTCCCTGATCCATTCTGGGGAGGGAGTTGCCTTTGCCACAGTTTCAGAAAGGTGAGAGCAGGGCACTTGTTCCTAAAGGGCAATTGAGAAATGTTCCAGCAACTTGTTTGCTTTGTTTTTAAAGACTTACTGATATTGGCACATCTTTGCTCTGTTGCTTCGGGAGGGTAAGGGAGGTTGTGCCCATTTCTAAGGTGCAAGTCTGAACATGTGTATTGATAATTGCAGTTGGATACAGTTCAGCAGAATTTCCTGCTAGGATATAAAGGAAATCTTCTTAATTTTAAGCCTGTATCTCCTTCTTGGGTGTTTCCTTTGGTTTGAACAATTTGTCATCTTTTGTAATTGTTCATTCCAATTTCTTAGTTCTAGGGAAGGTGTAAAGTCTTCTGACAAACTGCTTTCAGGGGCAAAGGAGATGATTTTAAGGTGTTTCAAATAACCTTCAGAAGTTAATATGTAGTCAAACTATCAGTAATGTTATTGAGGTCTGGCAACGGCTGAGAAACGTTTATGGCACCAGAAACTGTCAAAGTATTGGTGGCTGTCAGATCTCTTGTAGTAATCTGCTTTTTGTGCTTGATTTCTTCCTGGCAATTCACAATGAAATCTGTGAGAAGAAGCCGAGAAATTCAGCACTTAACATGAAATTCAGACTTTCATAAATAACTAGGTAACTTTGCTGCCTGTGATCTTTCTTAAGGACAGACAGTGCGGTAGCAGATGGGCGAAGTGTGTAAGATAGTGGAAAATGCCCTCAGCATGGCATATTCCTCTCTGTCCTCTCTGGTGTACAAGGATTACACAACGCTCATAGGTCACAACATTTTCCATTGAGGCATTTTGTATTTTCATGTTTAGAAATGTCAAGCGCTTGATGTACACTAGGAAATAGGGCAGGGGCTGGTATAATCTCCCGCGTGCACTGTTTTCTTGCAGAGGCATATTCAGTTTCCTCCAATGACAACGGGGGCAAGTCAGATTCGGTGGCCAACCTACAGCCTCAGCCATCCCTCAACTCCATCCAGAGCTCTCCGGGCCCCAAGCGCTCGACCAACACGCTGAAGAAATGGCTGACCAGCCCTGTGCGCCGGCTGAACAGTGGCAAGGCTGAGAGCAATATCAAGAAGCAAAAGAAGGTGCGAGATGGCAGGAAGAGCTTTGACCTCGGCTCACCAAAGACCGGAGATGAAACCACTCCGCAAGGAGACAGTGCCGATGAGGTGTGTGCTGGGGTTTGTTGCAGGGAAGCCTGATGTTTCTGATAGTCTGGGGTGTGTGATTCGCACTTGAGCAAATGCAGCTCCCTGAGGGTCTAGAGGGAGCAGCGAATCATATGAAAAACTAAATTGATTAAAGCTGTCTTGCAAGAAGTATTGTCATCTAAAGAGCAGCGGAATGTGTAGGGAACAGCTTTTCAGAGTCTGCATACATTGTCATCCTTTAACTAGATTTTTTTAATAGCCTATTGGGAGTCTGCCAAGGATAGAAATGAAGCCATTTCTGAGCAGTTGTTATCAGTTTTTGCTGAGGTTCATATCACCTTCATCGTGCCATGGCAGTGTAATTCCTTATTGAAAGGGAACACTCAGAGAAATAGCCATGTCTCTGTTAAATCAGCTGCGTGTTTGTAGCTGCAGTTTCTCTGCAGGCATGTTCTTTGCTAGAATGGCTCTTTCCTGACAAAGTGAATAAAGAGTTACAGGAGGAAAATGGAGAAGATATTAACTGAACACAAATAGAGCAATGCATTCTGAAAACTGTATGTTGAGCTGTTTTCATTTAAATTAGAAAATACTTTTCCGCCAGCACACAGACAGCTGTAGCTGCTGTAGCTGCTTTGGTGCCCCAGTACTTGTGTTCCTGTAACTCTTAGAATTTAATCGGATTAACAGGCCTTGCATCTTTATTGCTTCTCTTCTATGATGCTTAATATTACCTGCAACTCCCTCCACCCAGTGCCATAGTGAGACACTATTCGTATCATTAACAGACTCAAAGCCTGGTGGCAGGGCTCAGATATCTGAAAAGATAAAAAGAAACCCCTCCCTGTCTCTAATCATATTTCACTTTCCTTCAGAAGAGCAAGAAGGGTTGGGGAGAAGATGAGCCAGACGAAGAATCTCATACACCTCTTCCTCCTCCCATGAAGATTTTTGACAATGATCCAACCCAAGATGAGATGGTAAGACCTCCTCTACTGTATCAATTTGCTCTCTAAGTGCTTTTCTCACAGAGCTGTCTTATAGTGGTTTCCCAGTGGTCTTCTAGACATGTGGTTACACTAGGCACCTACATGCGAATCATAACCTAATACCTCTCACCAACTGAATTTACAAACAGTGCCTGATATGCAGTTTAGCCTCGGGATTGCATTTCATGCCAGGTGTGGTGTGCTTGTGCTGTGTGTGGTCAGAAACTCCACTCAGGTTGATGACGTGTGTTCTCCACACGGGTTTCAAAAGTGCTGTTGGTGTCTGGCAGTAGCAGCAGAAATGGTATTTCGTTGCAGCCTGGGCCTGAGGACTGGGATAGGTGCTGGAGTCTGCTTGAATCCTGAAATACCACCTTTACCAAGAGTTGGATAACTTGTGTTTTCCATCAGGCTTTCTATGTGGTTGGGCTCCAGGAACTTTGTCAGTCTGTGTCCCACCATACACCCCCTATTCTGAAGTGCCTTAAAACTTGCACGTGGAAAAAATCCCATTCCTAGCACGTGGTATTTCTGGTTGTAGTTCTCTGCCATTAGCTAGCGTCTGCTGAATGTTAAACCAGGAATTTGTTGTGGTAGATGGTGCAGTTGTTTGCAGCGTCCTTCAATTACTGTTTTGGACTTGAGGTGAGGATCTGTGGATTTGGCTATGGAAGTGGTTTGCTTTCTCAGTTAGCGTGGGCCCTGTCTCCATGTGTCCTCCCCCACCCTTTCCTGGTGCTGGCATCTCCCTTGCAGAAATCCATCCTCCTGTCTGGCTGTTTCCTGCTTTCCTGCTGGCATCTGTTTTTAGCACTGCCACTTTTGTATCTCTATCCTCTGATTGTAATTACCGCATGCAAAGAAGCAAGGATAGGGGAAATTAATAAAATAAAAAAAATTAAAAGTGATAACCTAGAATGTTCCTGGGAAAGGTTCAGGCAGCAGTTTGGAAGAAGAGCGAGAGGAAAGGGAGCAAATGTTTCTAGGATGCAAAGCAATGGAGGAAAGGATTCGGGGCTTGCTGCTAATCTGCCAGGAAGCACTGTGACATTGCGGTGGCAGCAGGGCCAGGAGGAAGTAGCTGGAGCCCCGGACTGGTGCTGTCTGAGTGCTGCGTGTGCTGCTGGCTGCCTGCGAGAGGCAGGGGCGAAAGGTCTGCAAAGCAGAGCTCTGGTGGATCCCTGCCCAGCACAAGAGCAGTTGCTCCTGGCTTGTTCTCCGGGTCATTTAGCTAAATAGTTTGGGGTTAGTTAGTTTGTTTGTTTGTTTAAAGAGAAAGAAAAACAAAGCTGCTCTAGCTCTGGTCACTTTTCCCCCTATGTCATGAGGATACACAACTTCAGCCCACAAACGTGGCTCCTGAACTCCCTGGCACAGAAACACTAAGCAAGCGGTGTCTGAGCCATTCTGGAGCCAAAAGCTCTTTAACTGTGTTAATTTGGCTATGGCTCCTTGCTCATGTCCTCATGTCCTGTGTACAGCCCTAGGTTGGAAGAGCAGCAGTGTGGGGAAGCAGAAGTGGTGGGAGGTGACACCCTGCCCTAGCAGTAATAGTGCCTCTCTGCTCCTGGTGGCACTTATAACCACTAATCACCAGATATCTTCATATCAGAAATTCATAATTTACTCACTGGGAAATCAAAACACCATTTTTTGATTTGCCTCACACAAACCGGGCTCTTTTGACAATCACCAAAGAGTTGTTTTACCCTGAAAGACTTGTAGGCAGCAAATGTTTCCATGCTCCCTTGAAAATCTTGCGCTTATTTACTTTTTAGAGATATTGAGCAATTTTGGGTAAAAGAAGTGAGAGCAACAGCTGTTCAGTGCCTCCAAAATTTGGATTCCTCCCACTAGAAGGGATATGTTTGACAGTTATCATCTCTGTATTTGTCCGGTATCTCTTAGAGTCCCTGTTTTTTCAGTCTTTTTAGTCCAAGACATGCCTGTCGCATTGCAGGGGAATCTGTCTGCCTGAACTTTTACATTTGTATGAGATTCCTGCATTTCCAGCCTAATTCCTCAATTACCAGCCTGATTACCTATAATTTTTGTTGTTGTTGTAATTAGAACTGTTGATTAGATGTATTATTTGAGTGAAAGAGGAGACTAAAAGTGGCAGGCTGTTCACATTCCTGCTTTGTCTTTCTCCTTTCCTTTTTTTTTCCTGGGGCTGTGTCACTCACCATGAGCAGCATCCCCAAAGGGCTGCTGAAAGAGATGGCCAGCTGCCTAATTCCTGCCATCACCTTTCCACGTCTCATTCCCCAGCACTATTTAATCTCAGATGCATGTGTTGGCACCTGCCTGATGACTTCGCTGAAATAGGCACTCTCCAGAAGACCTATATCAAGTAGCTGAGAGATGAATAAGCTTTTTAATAATTCTACTGCGGAATTTTTAAAAATTTAGCCATGTTTAGTCTGTGTCGGTCTGTTGAAAGCTGGTTATCAAAGGGTTTGGTCAGTATTTTGTTCAGAAGAAATGTACATACAGGTGAGCTAATAAATGTTAATTCCCGTAGGTATCATCTGAGCTTTGGTTTTCAAACTGATATTTCTTAGGACAAAGACCAAGGGGTGTCCATGTAGAGCAAAATCCTTCAGCTAGAGCTGAGCATTTCACAGAGATGCCAGCCTTCACACTGCTGTGGGGATGTTCGGGCAGTATAGTGATGAGGTCTTAGCATTTTCTGGAGATTTGTGACAATCTTAAAATTTTCAGTTGAGACTGAAAATATTTTAACTAATGCCAGTAGGGAAAAGTGAGCATCTCTAGAGAGTGTTTCTGCCCCTCCTATGCCAGGTATCTAGGATAGATGGTATACATAAGGGAATTTTCTCTCCACTGATTGCAGAGAGTGGAGAGAAAAGATGCAAATTTTAGTTGGCTGAAGTTGCATGAATGTGTGGTATCATCTGAGTTCACTAGGCATTGTGATTGATCTTTGGGGAAGGAAGGAGGAAGGATTTCTTTGCCCCTGCCTCCCTCCCCTATTGCCTGTAACTCCACGTGTACCTTCACTTATTGCATCTATTAAATATGCATGTATGGGGGAGAAGGTAATTTCTTACATCTGCAGCAAGAAGATCAATTTTCTGGAGCCTGTAAAACCATAGATGTCCTTGGAAGGAGGAACCAGGAGACATTAAGAATATTTTAGCACGGTTGCAAATGAACTTGGTTTCTGATGCCGCTCCCTGTTTCCCAGCCTTGGAACTGCTGCAGACAGACTTGGATGGCAATTCTGTGCTTGTCTGATAAAGCAACACTCACTCACTTTACTGTGCATGTGTTCCTCTAACCCTCCTGCTCCCCTTCTACGTTTATTCTTCTCCTGTCTCAGAAGCTGCTTCACTGACCACTGGTTTCCTGTTCCCTTCTCATCCTCCTAACTTGCTTTTCCTTTGCAACCTGGTGTCTTGCAGTCCTCTTCTTTGCTAGCTGCTCGACAGAGCTCCTCCGATGTCCCGACTGCTGCGGATCTTGTCAGTGCAATAGAAAAGTTGGTCAAAAGTAAGCTGGTAAGTTTAGTGGTGTGAAAACTGTGTATACAACAGGCCTGATACAGCTCTAAGGAAGGGATTTAAAGTCTACTTCTGTTTCTGGTTTCCTTGCTTTCCACCTTCATCTGCTATGCTTCTATTAACCCTGTGTGCTCTGCTTCTCAGTAGAGTATCGAATATTTTTGCTCCACATGTGAGACAAAGCCCATGGGCTCTGCACTGCAAAGTCAAAAGGCGGTTTTGGAGAGGGCTTTGCAGGGTATGAGCTACTGTACTGTCCTCTTCCTGGGGACTGTTCTTTCCCTGCAGTGATTTAAAAAACAAACAAAATTGTTCTGAGGCAGAGGAGTTTTGATACCCAACACATGAATTTGTTTGGTATTCTGGCTTCTGTGAAAAAAACTGTGAAGAGTAAAAGTGCTTGAAGTACCGCAGCTGTGCTTTAATTTTTAAAAAGATTCATATGTTGCTTTTAATCTGTCTTGTCAACTCTACCTGACAGGGACTGGAATAAGCAATACAAATGCTCTGGGTTTAATTTCTTCGAAAATTTCAATATCATGCACTCGTGCACTGTCATACATGACGTGTGTGATCCCATGTCTGTCGGACAAAGAGTAAATTGTGTTTCATATATTGGCTTCTTTTAAGTTTTGCCCCCAAAAGTACAAAATGTTAATGTAAAAGATAAACCTATTTTATACATGTCCCAGGACCTCTAAAATTAGGAAAACACTTGCTTCGAGCAAATTTTACTTATTAATAAGCCAGGATTGAAGCAGTTACGATGAGCTTACAAAGGTTTATTTCCTTATGTGTGTGAAAACAACACACACACAAAATCATTGAATTATTGTAACTGTGCAAGCAGTTCTGTCTAGTAAATCATATCAGAAAGTTTTGGCATTTTCTCAGTTTGAGATGTTGTTATGAAGAGGTCTGTTAATAGGGTGCTCAGTTGGAGCAAGTGAAGAAGGATCTCTCTGGGACATGGGAAACTGAGAAGGACATTCCCAGAAAATTTACTCAAAATAGTTTTATTCCATTGAGGGACTAAAAAATTTTGAGTATTTCATTAACCCAGTTACATGTATTTTCAGAGGATATTTTATTTTCTCTCCCCAGTGTGTACACTGTTAGGTCAACTGCGATTACTTTCCAGGGATCTGGGGGAAACTTTAATTATTGTGGAATGTTGCTCTGTATCTATCCATTTGTTTCAGCCTATGTTCTACTTTGCTACTAGGAATTCTTGCTCAGTCTTTGGCAGAGAAACACTGTCCACGTGTAGCCTAACCTTGGGTCTGATTGTGACACTAGGATGCTTTCAGGTTGTTTTGAAAGAATTTGGAAGAGTTTTCTCATCCTGGGGCTACTGGGATGTTTTTTCACCTTCTGGCAAAAGGACATTTTCTCTGTTTTTAATCCTTTTTGGAGGAGGGGGCTTGTATCAGTTTAAAACTAGTTTGGTTTTGTCTCACTAAGGCCTGGGGGAAAACTAAATATTCCTCTTGGTTTTAGACTGCACTGATGATTGCAGAATTGACTTGAAGCAGGAGGTAACACCGATGCTGGAGTTCAAGGGTAATGTTTTTTCTGTTGTTCTTTGGGGTTTTCGTAGACCCTTGAAGGAGGATCTTACCGAGGAACCTTAAAAGATGCCACTGGCTGCTTAAACGAAGGAATGACGCCTTCAACTCCCCCAAGAAACCTTGAAGAGGAACAAAAAGCCAAAGCAATGAGAGGCAGGATGTAAGTTGTCTCGCTTGTTCGTATTTCTGAAATAGGCACCCAGGGAGGGCACGTAGCTGCTCTGAAAGAATACTTTGTAGTCATTGATCGAGCACAGAACTGGGAGTAAAACTGTGTCCTGCTGCATCTGTTTCTTCTTAACCTGCAAAAATACTTTTTAAAAGCACTTTCACACCCAGGAAGTTCATCTTCACTCTTAAAAATGTGCAGTTTTTACCCCAGATAGCATGTATCTATTACTGTAGAGGCCTCTGGGCAGTTACACACAGAGTTACTGAGGTGTTTGCTTTGGAAATTACTGTGCCAGAGGTGAAATCAGCTTGCAAAGGGCAATATATTGTTGACCTTGTTAGCTACTTCCAAGGAAAAGAGAGATTTTTTTTTAATGAGATGATGATTTTTCACCCTAGAAAAGGAAGGGGCAGAATTCAGAAGCATTTGTGGTGGGAAAATGCCACAGAAGAGAAAGTTTAATTTGGGAAACCCTCATGTTCATGGTAATGGGAGAGGAAGCAGGAGGTTGTTGCAGGTCCGTGAAAGCCATCGATATCTACAACAAACATCGTTTGTTGTAGGAAGCTGGAGAAGCACTATAGCGAGGGACGGGATGGGCTGCCAGCAGCGGGCAGGGGCACAGCACTCCTGGGCGTGCTTCTGACTGAAAGAAGTTTTCTGCTAAACAGCTGTCAGCCTTTCTGCAGGAAACCTCTCTGCCCCTGTCTGTCTCCTTAAAGCTCCTCGATATTTCAATTTGGGGGGGTTTCTGGTAGCAGTTCATTCATTAGATAACTTCAGGTTAGTGCTGGTGTAAGCCCCCGTACAGTAAGGCTTTCTAACTTGTGACGCTTCTGGCAGGCAGACTGGCAGCGTGTTACACGTAATTAGCTGCTGCCTCCGTCCAGATTTCCGAAACGCCAGGATGTTTAGGAGCACCTGCTAGTGGCTTTCAGCACAAGACATCTGTCTCCTCTCCAGCTCCCTGGTGTCTGTGCTCTGTGTCTGTGCCTCTGGTTGTGTGTAATTCCATAGCCATATTAGGAAGCCGGGCTCCAAACTCGAGCTGTGACCCCCCATTTCCCACAAAACAGCAACTGAATCCTTGCTCAGGCATGGGTGGTCATTTCCTCTGTCTCAGGCAACATGTGCCTGTCAGCAGTTAGCCTTGGCACTGGGAAACCCCTGTTCCATCAGACCCGATTTCTGCGTCCCTGTGAGCATCCAGGCAGCAGTCTTACTGAGCAGTGTCAGTATAGCCTTAGTGTGGAGTTACTGAGATACCCAAATTCAGATATTCAGACTGACTCAGAAGTGAGGCTCTACCCCTGGTGCATTTAATGCCATTTTAACTACAGCTGTGTAGACAATACCTGCTGGTGGCTGGGGCAAGCACTTTCTAAGTAACTGTCTGTCCTTGCTCTGTGTTGTCAGATGAGGAGATGAATGAACATGAATTTTTGCAACATGCTTCTTAGAAATCTCAAATTGTGACTACCTTTAGGGTCCTGTGTCAGATAGGCTTCAGGGAACTAGCAGAGGATGAAGGATGATTTTTTTGCTTTTCAGGGAGAGGGGAGCTGGGGAACCCTAGTGCCAAATTTAACTTAAATAATGGTGATGGAGACCCTGATTCCTAACACAGGTACAGAATGGCAGGTTTAATTTGCTGCCTCATTTTCAGAGCAGGCTTTGGCCAGCTGTACCCTCACAGCAGGTGAAACCAGGGAGCTGGGGGCGGGTGGTGGCAGAGATTCCCCAGCCTCTGGGCAGCTCTCTGCTCCACCAGGAGCAGTGCAGCCAGAGGGGATGTGAGCCCATTTGGACGAGATGCAGCCAGCCTGTCCCAAGGGCACCAGGTCAGCCAGCGAGAGGGCACCGCACGGGACGCACGCGGCCGCTGTGTGAGGGAGCAGCCTTCTGCCCCGCTCATGTTTACTACCCAGGCACGCAGCTTGGCAGGGCACTGCCGAGAGCACAAGCATCCAGCACCACTGCTGCCAGCCCAGGCCTCTGCCAAGGGGGCTGGATTTCACTCTCAAATGAATGTGAAGCTGTCTAACCTCTCCCTGCCTCGTGTCCAAGCATCTCCTCCCTGCGTCCAAGCAGCTCCTCTGCTCCGTCCGAGCAAGGGACACCTTGGGAGCACAGCCATTGTATTGGAGCCAAAAGCCAGCTTGTGTTTTTTTTTCCCCTAGATATTCTCAAGCAGGCTTTTATCTTAGCACTGTTTGCCCTCAGACCTATCACTTCAAGTGGGTCAGGCTGCTGATTGACATGAACGGAGCGATATTAGACATGAAAGCACTCCTCTATCTTGTTAGCCTTGTTACCGCCGGAGCGAGCTGGAGCACAGATGGAGTTTATTTGTCATGTGCCAAATCCATGTATTGGCGTAATTGAGAGGAAAACTGTCTGCAGCAAGCTGTAACTTCTTGAAATTGTCCTCGAAAGAACATTATGTGATTAGTCAGTTTGACATACAAAGGAGGGTTGTTTTTGTTTTTGTTTTTGTTTTTTTTTTAGCTTGGTGTTGTTTGCATGCATCAAGCCTTCATTAGCTGACTCTCCTCCCTGGGATTATTAGTTCTGAGATAAGTGGGAATCACTGGCCACCCCCACAAGGATTACCTAGGCTGAGAGATTAAGCTCCGCATTAAGGCAAGAAGGGGAATTTGTTTTCCAGTGTTTAAAACTTCCAAATTACATCTTAACTGGGGCAAGAAACCCTCTCCTACATGCTGCAAAATGGGTTGGGAAATGTCCCCATTGCTATCAGGAGGGCTGCATGGGGGGGACAGATGAGAGCAGGGCAGGGAGAGGTGGTTGAAAGCAGAGGCACCTGGTTGTGCTGCTGCTCTAGCACTGCCCTGGAACCTGGTGCAAAAGAGAGGAAGGAGAGATGAGTTAAGAGCACTGAAACTACTCTGGCCTGAAATGTAAAGTTTTTGTCGTTTTCGTCCCACTGAGCTATGAGCGAAGAGTGTTGTGTTTCCTGGGATGGTGGTGTTTTTTTTTCAGGAGGTAATATGTGGTAAGAGGACCAAACAGTAACATCAAGGAACATGGTCAAATGCGTGTGTTCTGTTTAAATTTAGGTTTGTCTTAAATGAGCTGGTGCAGACCGAAAAAGACTACGTCAAAGACTTGGGAACTGTTGTGGAGGTGAGCTGAAGCAAGCCCTGCTATGCAAAATGTTTTCTCACTAACAAACACCATTCTGCAAAGTGGCAACAACAAAAAATACAGCATGAGAAACAAACTGGTTTATTTTGCACACTGCTTCCATGGTCCCCTCCTCATGTTGACAGAAACAAGAAGAAATGCCTTCGGAAACTATTTCTGTTTCCATCTAACAAATGTTGTATTTTAGGTTTCAACTCCAGCATATAAGGGTTTTTCTTGGCTACCCTGCTTCTAACAAACTCTGCTGTAATGCAGCCTTGAGGGCAGTGGGAGAGAATTTACGCCCCTTCCATTTATTTCATTCCATTCTTGCTGTCATGCAGTGATACCACTTCAAATCAATACTGAATAGTGGTAGCACATACTTCCCTTGAGTTTGCACCGGGGCTACAGTGCTGTGTTTGAGTAGCTTCCCAAAGCCTGGCTTCGGGTCTGTGCTGAGGTGTGTGTGTGGCCAATGGATTCATGTTTTGGAAAAAAAAACAAACATCCACACACCTTGAGATAACAGAGGGAGGATTTATTTTTGTTTTGTTTTCCTATTTTTTTCAAAATCAGTCATTGTTTTGTAAGTTTCAACTTGTAAAGACCTGGCTGATCCCTAGGGATCACCTGTCAGAGACAACTCACATGCACAGTCTGGTTTGATTCCCAGCAAGGACTGAGAACTGGAGGCACTCGGTTGAAGTGGGCTTTTGGGAATGCTTCTGGCGTTCACTAGTCCAGGGAGAATTATCAGCCCGTCTAGCAGTGATTTTCAAGAGCTTCCAAATTTGAAGACTTTTGTGTTATCTTCTGTTTACATCACGCTCCACTGGCAAAGCTAACAGGGCTGCAGTGCTCCAAAGACTTATAAAGAAACTCTCAGGAGGTGTGAGAAATCCCGTTCATGTGACTATTTAAACTTTCTGCATGGCTTTGTGCTCCCACAAAACATTCATGGTGATGAACAGAAGAATTTTGTCAGTGCAGAGTCTGGCTTCTCCCTCTTACCAGTGAAGCCAAGAGCATGATAAGCTACTTTTGTTTAACTTTTATCTTCTAATTGCACTTGTCACTTCAATGACATCTAACAAAGGGGTTCCTAAAACAACTGTAGTTATTCAGAATAAATCCTTTAAAGTTTTCTTTTAAGCAGACTATGTAATTTAGAATATCTAGATGGGTTTCTGATTTTAAGTTGTATTAAAAAAAAAAAAAAAAAAAAGGTATTTTAAGTGTTTTCAAAGCAAAAAGCCTGACATTAAACTTTTACTTTTTTTTTTTTTTAAAGTGAGTGTAATTATACATACTCCCTCTTTAAGTAAACCCTTTGCTAATCACTGATCATTAATCCTAAAGGGCTTCATGAAGAGAATAGAAGAAAAAGGAGTTTCCGAAGATATGAAAGGGAAAGACAAGATAGTATTTGGCAATATTCACCAGATCTATGACTGGCACAAAGAGTAAGTCATTGGTTTAGTTTGCTTTTCAGCACCCTTGTAACCACTCGTTTATGAAGGATTGGGGTATGTAGTATCTGCACATCTAAGCTGTTTTTACTTGAACATCAGCAGGTCATTCAGGGCCGAGCTTCCAAAGGATGTTGCTTCACTTTAAATGGCCTCTGTTGGTTTGTAAGTGCTGCTTCCTAACTTCACAAATCATGGCTGCTGTGACTCCCAAGAATATGTTACAGTTCATGTGCTTTTAGCCTCAGTTCAACAGTATACTAGATTCTGATATAAGATTCTGTCTACCCAACCAAAAATGGCAGAGCTGCATGATGCAAAGCATCAATCCTACATAAAATCCTTTTTCCCAGTGTTAAAAAATGCAATGGGCTACAGCTTTGCACTGGCTGGCTTCATGGGAGGGTTTTTGTGGTACCATCTCTGATTACAGATACAACATTATGCTGGCTCACACCCCATGCCAGGAGTGCTGGTCAGGGTGACAGAGATGTTGTGGATCACAAGAGGGTCTGTGTCAGTGCTGTGCTGCCAATAGCTCTGCCATTCCCTGCTGAGGAGCCACAACAAGAGGCTCCATGGGAGACATCACTGTGGTCAGTGCAGGGCTCCTCAGCTGTCCCAGCATAGCTCCAAGAGGGGTGTTGCTTGTGGGGTGCTTGCTGGATCCTCAGAAAAGCTTCTGAGGCTGCTGTAACTCTGTTGCCTGGGTCACAGCTGTAGGCTGAATTCATCCCGCCACTGAGCAGTAGCAATGCAGGAAAATTATTGTTTCCTTCCTTTGTATGAACTACTACTACATACCCTCTTCTTGGCTCTCTGGGGTTTGTGGGCATGGATCTGGTGGTTCTCAGCAACACTAGCATCTGCACGTTCAGCTGATAGGATTAAGAATGCTGACCACGGAAGCAATATTAGGCTAGGAGGGTGATAAGATACTTCTCACATTAAAGCTCTGTCAGGCTTTGGCCTGTCTGATGCTTTTGACTCTGAATTAGGAACTTTTTTCCTTGAAAATCTTATTCTGTCCCCATTCAAGCTGCTTTTGAAAAGTTGCTGGAAATACAAGGGTTATTTCAAACCCAGAGCCATTTCTACTGTAACTTTATGAACAGCAGGGTCATGCTTTTCGGTAATATGGTCACCATTTCAACTCTGCTACTCATAAAAACCCCATGCCTTTGGCTAACTAGAATTTGAGTACAGGCAGTGTGAATATCTGAGCAATGGACACCAGACTAGGTATTCCTTTGGCTCTGGACATTTTCCTCATCAAGGAGTCACAGTGTCATTGCCATCATGCATCTCTTGGGTGCCAATCAGGTCCTGTCCTTATGTTCTGACAACAGCTCTTGGAAGCACAAAACACAAAAATGTGAGAAAAATATTAAGTTTATATAAGCAATGGAGCATTTTTTAACAGTGCCATTCACTGTTTAAATGTGATAAGAGTTTTCTGTAACACACAGGGAGGGAGTCTCTATTTTTAGTTCTGCATATCTGGGTCAAGAAGTCTGTTTAAATGCAGATTAATTTAACTTTTTTTTCAGGACTGAGTTGCGAAAGTAGCTGTAGCTGATAGTGGTGATAGGGTTGTTTAGCTGGGACAGCTGTTCAACATGCATCTTCTTGGAGGTTCTGGGATTTCTTGGGGCCAGACCATTGCTGGCATATGCTCTGCAACTGGTTTCTGTAGCAAGTCCATGGAGGCATTTGAGACAGAAATCCTGCAGTGAAAAAGAGGAACATCATGGAAAATGAGATTGTCAGAATTTACCTACCAGTTAGAAAAACCTATCAGCATTTCTAAACTTTAGTTGAGATGATAATACCTCACTTCCAGGCATCTCAGTGTATTCTTGGAAAGGGCATTCAAGCAGGCACCTACAAAAGGTGCAGGTCAAGACAGAGGCTGAGTTTATGAATAAAACTAATGGTAATATCATGAGAAACGGTGTAAAATAGAACATGCCACTACTCTGTGACCAAAAAGGTGTTGATTTGTTTACTCAAGTGAAAACTTCTGCATTTCTTTCACGTTGACCAGTATTCCAAATCTGCTCATGCAACTGAGAATTCCTGGTAAAGCTTCAGTTGAGTTTTCACAAGTGTTTTGATATACAGACGAGTTTTACTTTAGAAGTTCTCAGTGAAGGAATGTAACTCTCGCAGTTAGGCATTGACAGTTTTAAAAACCTGAAACCTCTGTAAGTGTAACAGTAAAGAGGACCAGAGAGTTTGCAAGACAAGATCTCCATATTTCACAGCTCTCATCTACTGTTTTAGAAATGCCACCATTACGGGCTGAAGCCAGGCTTGTCTTTTCATTTATTATTGAACACTCTAGCTAAAATTGCATTGATATATTACTGAAGGATAACCGATCTGCCCTGGAATGACCTAAAAAAAGTCTTTTGAAATGTTGATATCCTTTCTTTCAGCTTTTTCCTGGCTGAACTGGAAAAATGTCTTCAAGAGCATGACCGTTTAGCACAGCTTTTTATTAAACATGTAAGTTTTATTTTGTTACCTATCTCTAGTCTAATCGTCATTTAAAGTGTGATAACTCCTTTCCAGAAGCATCTGCTTGTGTTGTCTTGATATTTTTACATGTCTAAACTTAATTTAAACATCATTATTCATCTTCAGTGAGCAGATGGGTTTCCCTGAAACATTAGTCACCATCTTCTTGCAGACTTCTTATTTTGGGGGAAAAATTGGTCTCTCGATTAACTGGCTTCCCCCATGGAAACTTCCCTTGCCTAAGGGGAAACAGAACCCGTTATCAATTTGTTTCCCCATTTCAGGAAACTAAATCTTTGATTTAACTAAAAAGAAAGATGACCTATCAGAACATTTTAGCAATTATCTGCCGGCTTTTAATAGCAGGACAGAACAGTAGCCAATATCTCACCAGGCTGCTCTGCATCTTGTTTTCACAGGAGCGTCGATTACACATGTATGTGGTGTATTGCCAAAATAAGCCACGGTCTGAATACATAGTAGCTGAGTATGAGGCATATTTTGAGGTAAGCGTGGCTCATTATCCATTATTGCTACTTACAGCTGTGAGTCCTAGTAAAGTAGACCATTCTGTAACTCGTGAGGTTTGTCTAAAACAAACTCCTGACCATGTTGGTATTATGCATGCTGATAAATTCTCTGCTACAGGGAAGAAAAGTTCATTTTGTCTCAATTTTTAATGTTAATTTCTAATACATACTTGATCCAGTGCGCATTGTCTGTTGTCTTCAGAGTGCCACAACTGAGTTCTGTCCAAAATAAAACAGACTTTTTAATCTGTAGCCTACAAACAAGGGAGGAGGTGAAAGTTGTTGGAGCTGGGTGGTACCTCTCATAAATTTCCAATAATGTTGTTTCAAGAAATCCGTGGGACTAGACACATTTAGATATTAATGTGAAAGAAGCTTGTTTAACAATGGGAAGATATTTTGTTTCACCCAAGGGCACAAGGCGTGTTCTGTAGTACTTGTTTGTGGGAGAAACCCTGCCGCATTGGAGAGAGCAGTCTCCAGACCTTGCAGCCCTGCTTGGTCAGCTCAAAGTGGGAAGGAATCTTGTGCTTTCAAATGTCTTCCAGCTCGGTCATGACTTTTACCCAGTCTCTGCTTAAATAGGATATGCCAGATTTTTAAATCCTCTAAAGTACCCTTTTGCAAACAAAAGATTAAGAACAGATCAGCTTTCTGTAGAAATAAGTCTCTGTGGAGACATTTTATCTTTGCCTTATTCTGTGCTTGTTTGCAATTGTTTTTTAATCCTCAATTTTTAGGAGGTTCAACAGGAAATAAACCAACGACTAACCATCAGTGATTTTCTGATCAAACCCATTCAAAGAATAACTAAATATCAGCTTCTTCTCAAGGTGAGTGGAAAGATGCAGTTTGGATCTTGTACTAGACACTGTTACTTTAAATCAGCCTTAGTTTTAATTGAAGAATAACTTCATCAGATTAGGAAGAAAGAATGTTTATATGTGGGCATCCTGTGAAAAATGTCCAGAGAGCAGGAGGGTCCCATCTCTATGGGAGTAGTTTGTAATTGATGATAATCAGATTTCTTTAAAATAATTTTCTGTTGGAATATTTTTATAGGAAAATAAATTTCAAATAGAATTTTTCATCCTCTAAAATTTCAAAGCAAACTTGCATTCAAGTTTTTTAAATTGCAGTAAATGCACACGAGACTATTAATAAACCCATTTTTTGGTGCTGAATGGTATGTCACTATTTATTCTGAATGTCTCAGAATATCTCATTGCTGAATATCTCTCTTCAAATTAGCATGCAAAACATATTTCCACAATATTCTGGTCTGGAGAGTGCATGGTAATTTTTTCCCTAAGGAGTCTGACCACTATGGCTTCTGCTGACTTTATTCACTATGCCAATTACTCAGCATTTCTGAATATTCATCCTTAGGGGTCTCAAGGTAACATCCAAAATTAGGCATGTCTGGACCATACACTGTAATTTCCAGCAGTACCGGGGCTCTGAGGTGGTTTCTTCTCTCTTTTGAACTAGTCTCAAGCAGGCTGCCATCAGCCCACAGTTTGGTAACTGCACACTTGTGAAGAGACAGCAACATGTTCCCTGAAATGCCAAAAGGAAAAGAAAATTCCTCAAGCGTGTGTGGTCCTGTGGCTTAAGACAAGGACCAAGTCAGCATTCCCAAGGGCTAATCCCAGCTTTGTCTTTTTCTTGTGGTATTTTCAGCAACCATCCACACCCCTTTTCCATATCTACAAAGTGGTCATAACATTCAGCAACTTCTGAACATGTATTCATTAATATTAGCAAGTTCCTTCTCAGAAACTCGCATGCTAAATACGCTTTTTCTTTTTTAAAACTGACGTCTTTCTTCTCTTTCTGAAGTGCCTTAATGCAAACCTTTCTGCTTTCCCTAGGACTTCCTGCGGTACAGTGAAAAAGCTGGGCTGGAGTGCTCAGATATAGAGGTATGTTTTCATGGCCTGGACAGTGATACTGCATTGTCTAATGGTACTTTATATGCAGAAATGCAAGCCCCGGTAGTCCTTTCAAAATGATCGAAGATCCCGCTGATATTCCAAATGTGATGTTTCTCTTTAGCTTCAGTCAGAAGAAAAGATGAAGGCATGGTCCTCTTTTAGATATTACTGTAAATGTTCAGTACACGAGGGCCTCAACGTGAATAATTTTTAGCAGTGATTATGCTGTTGGAGTCCATTGTTTGACACTTCTCTTTTAGGGACCCTCTGACTTCCTTGTACCAATACAACCTTTGTTTTCCTTAACAGAAAGCAGTTGAATTAATGTGCCTTGTACCGAAACGTTGCAATGATATGATGAACCTGGGTCGCCTCCAGGGCTTTGAGGTATGTTCTGCTTTAATAACGACCAGGCTAGGAAAGGTGTTTTATCTTTCTATGATTGTCTCTACAATCAGCCCCATCCCAGGCTATTTATCTAGTGCTGTCTCTGTGGTGGTGAGCAGCATGCTTTGATGAGGTTTTGAAAGTGTCATTCTAAACTTGTAACAATCAAGCTATTGTTTCTTCAAAATGTGAGGTCTGTGAAAGCTTCTGCAAGCCCGAATTAGACTTCTTATCTCTGTTGTCAGAGCAAAATAAACATTGAACCAGACCGCTCTGCCTGTTAGTAAGGTCACCTAACATTAACATCAACAGCTTCCTCCAAGTTTGGCAACATCCAGGAGGGGACTCATGAGTTATAACCCCACAGGTTACAGCTTGGGATTTGTAACTAAGCCAGTGTAGTCTTTGGCAGACCCAGTGAGATGTCTTATCTCCAAAATGAAGTTTAAGTTTCTCATACCTTGTTATACATCATGGCATTCCTGCAAACAGGTAGGTCCTGTTTTGCACCTTCAGAGATTGCGTCTTTCACTTCTGGTTTGGCTACTGCACTACAGTAGCAAATTACTTAATGGGAACAGTGTTCGAAATTAAGTACAAAAACAGTCTACTTGCTTTTGGTTTTATATGTACATATGATGGTGATGACAGTAAAGAAAACTTCTATTATTTTCCTTAAACTGAGTTCTTGATTTAAAAGACTGCTGCTTTAATAAATTAGAGGGGATATGTCTCAAATGAGTTCAGCTCTGCTTGAACAATGTGGACTGCATGAAATATAGCAGATCATCTCAAGGGACCGTACTGGGTTGGGATCTGTAACACTGGTGCCTTGTCTGCTTCTCAGGGCAAGCTGACAGCTCAAGGCAAGCTGCTGCAGCAGGACACCTTCTATGTGACTGAGCAGGATTCTGGAGTTCAGTCCCGACCAAAGGAACGTAGGGTGTTTCTCTTTGAGCAAATAGTTATCTTCAGTGAACTGCTTAGGAAAGGATCTTTAACACCAGGCTACATGTTCAAGAAAAGCATAAAGGTAAGAAACGGAGTGGGAGATGTTTGTCCTATTTGATTGTCACATAGGGAAATCTTATCAATTTTCTGTACTGTGAGTCAGGTCTGTCCTGCCATTGCTGGACAACAATTTGCAGAAAACACTTACATTTACTTTTCAGTACATCAGAAGCCATTTAAGACCAACGACACTAAATAAACCACAGGTTGTCTAAATTTACTGGGTGATTTTTAGAGGAAGCACAGCCAGGGCAGGGCCTCTGACATTCATAGCTCTAAGCTAGCAAATAGTGCTACAAAGCCTGCAGTAGTCAAAGTAAGTGTATGATAGTTGCTTTTAAGCATGATTATAAAAGGTGGGGTAAACAA
This sequence comes from Aythya fuligula, assembly GCF_009819795.1. NCBI lineage: Eukaryota > Metazoa > Chordata > Aves > Anseriformes > Anatidae > Aythya > Aythya fuligula. Next base: position 23,621,606 of record NC_045564.1, on the reverse strand, counting down.
AACACTCGTCTAACTGTAAGTCAATATTAAGTCTGGATGTGACATTACTGGAAATACCCTTCCTAATGGGGACAGGGCTCTTAGTGCAAATGTGAGTGTTGCACGAGACAGAACTATGTCAAAAGCAAACAAAAATACACACAGTAATAAAAATGTAGTGAAGAGGAATTACAAAACTAGCTGACCTATCAAGAAAGTTTTAAGACATTTAATTTTATTTTTTAAAAGATCTTTCTAGAGTATGGGATTGGGATTAAAAGTAAAAGTACTAAAGTACTGAAAAGTATTAAAGTACTGAAAGTAACCAGGGAAAACATGTTTGTTTGTTTTTGTTTGTTTGTTTTTCAGGGGTTTTTATGTTTGTTTAATAAATGCAGAATTCCCCTCTAAAATGGTAGCTGAGGGTGAATGTGTGCTACACCTCTTTCAGTAGAACAGCCTTTGCTGTGGCTGCAGAAACAGCAAAGTCACTGGTTTATCTGAATATCTTGATTATTCAAAGGTGATAAACCAGTCTGGGATTGATTTCCTTTCCAAAGATATAGTTAAAATAAGGAGTGGGAGAATGAATTGGAAAGCTGCCAGGCAGAGAAGGACCTGGGAGTGATGGTTGATAGTCGGCTGAATATGAGCCAGCAGTGTGCTCAGGTGGCCAAGAAGGCCAACGGCATCCTGGCTTGTATCAGGAACAGCGTGACCAGCAGGGCTAGGGAGGTGATTGTCCCCCTGTACTCAGCTCTGGTGAGGCCGCACCTCGAGTACTGTGTTCAGTTTTGGGCCCCTCGCTACAAGGACATCGAGGTGCTTGAGCGGGTGCAGAGAAGGGCGACGAAGCTGGTGAGGGGCCTGGAGAACAAGTCCTACGAGGAGCGGCTGAGGGAGCTGGGCTTGTTCAGCCTGGAGAAGAGGAGGCTCAGGGGTGACCTTATCGCTCTTTTTAGGTACCTCAAGGGAGGCTGTAGCGAGGTGGGGGTTGGCCTGTTCTCCCACGTGCCTGGTGACAGGACGAGGGGGAATGGGTTTAAGTTGAGCCAGGGGAGTTTTAGGTTAGATGTTAGGAAGAACTTCTTCACTGAAAGGGTTGTGAGGCACTGGAACAGGCTGTCCAGGGAAGTGGTGGAGTCACCATCCCTGGAAGTCTTCAAAAGACGTTTAGATGTAGAGCTTAGGGATATGGTTTAGTGGAGGGCTGTTAGCGTTAGGTTGGAGGTTGGACTCGATGACCTTGAGGTCTCTTCCAACCTAGGATATTCTGTGATTCTGTGAATGTGTTTGCACTAAAATTTAAATGGTGCATTAATATGAAACAGAAGAGAACAATGCCAGGGAAAATAATGCATATTAACCATATGATCTATGATAATAAACAATAGATAATAGGCATCTTCTTGGCTGACAGAAACTGCAGCATTTATTGAAAAGCATATCCTTTGCAAGTCGCTGTATTTCATAGTTTCCAACCAAGTAATAAGTTATAACAGAAAAACCTGAAGTGTACAAATAAACATTAATCTTAATTTAGATGATCAGCTTTGGTTTTATCCTGCTGCTGGTTTAAATCATGATTAAAGTTGGAGATAGAAATAATGTAAATCATTTTTGCTTCAGTTTATTGTATGTATAACAACGAAGCTTTTGTCTGCAGGAAACAATTCCTGAATTGTATATTGTAGATAAAGAGAGAAAAATAAATCTCTTCTAATGTCAATAAAATTAGCTTGCCTCAAGGGTATGGGTTGCTTTTCTAGTTAAACAGCTTATGAACATAATGCTGTTCCCAGTGCCTGAGTTGCTTTAAAATTTCTGTGTGACAATTTTCCAGTCCCTGTTTTCTTCCATTTGGCAAACAGCTTGTTCTTCTGTGCCTGCAGCAAATGTGGGATCCCCCGTGGCTCCATGTGCATCTCCCCCACTGCAGCAGGGAGTCTGTGCACCAAAAGCACTCACAGCCTGCTCCCAGCCCCTGCTTCAGCTTCTGGCTGCCTCTGCTTTGCTCTCGTGCCTTCCTACAGGGATAGGACCATTCCCTGTATTGGCTCTTACCTGCTTTCTTTGCTACCTTGCTATCTTTGCAGCAATTACCAGGCTGCCTAGCCATCTTATGGCACGTGGGCCATTGCAATGCTTCAGTACTGTCCTCAGTCACACTTGTCCAGCTTCCTGGGAGACACTCCCTGAGAGATGTGGGCTGTTTCTCCGCTGAGCACATCCTCCCACACAGCAGAAGAACCTCGTCAGTGCCAGAGGTCTCATTTAATTCCTCTGTGTCACAGCCACTGCTGAGCACTGAGGCCTCTCTGTTAGAGTAAGAAGTGCATATGACTTCAGATGGAGCCATTCAGGTCTGCCAAGGAGATTAGATTCCCAAATACTTTTCTCCAAGGTCTGTCACACTCAGGCCATGACACAAGCTTCATCGTGATGTCCTACATTAGCAAAGAGCCCTTTTTAAAGTTGGCATTCAGAAATAGCACATCCCTTCTTGCACATTTCTCAGTTGGATACCTTTCAAGGTTTCAAAATACCTACGTGGGTAGCCTTGGTAAATGCGTCTCCCCAAGACACAAACAGTAGGTGTGGGACTCTGACCTGCAAGTCCTTTTCTTAGAGTCATACCAGGATTGACTTGCTTGCTTTGGCTGTCAGCCAGAAGAGCAAGAGCTCAGAGGAGGCACTGGCCAGGCTCACTGTCCACCCCTTTCCTTGTCTTCATGTCAGAAGAGTTTCTGCCTGTCCCACTAACTCCACAGGGACCCTCAGAAGAGAGGCAAGAGGCTCCATCTGTCTTGCAGTTTGTGTGCTGGACAGCATTCAGATGTGGGGTAAATTTCTCCATACCTTGAATGATGTTCGGAGCAACAGGAGAGAGACCTAGAGGGATGTGATGATTTTAGTCTTCAGAGCTGTCTCTCTTTAACAGTGAGGACCCACCTTTTTTGGTTTGTGGGTTGGTATTTTTTTGTGTTTTTGTTTTTTTTTTTTTGCCTGCATGGGACTAACTTGTGAAGTCGCATGGATGGGTGTTTCAGTCACTATCTTGTAAATTAACTTGTCATGATTCCATTATAGTAACCCCAAATTGCCCTCTAAAGCAGAAAGGATATGCCAGCCTACTCTTGTTTACTATCACAGATGTGAATAACTCAGGAGAATTCAAAGTTAAGAGTACACTTACTCAGATACCTCACAAGGACAAGGTATCCTACAGGACAGCAGCTGAAATTGCCATCCATGAGATTTCCAGGAAGAGTATCTGTGACTACAGTCAAGTGAAGTGATTGCACACAGTTGATGGTGTAATCCTCTAGAAATAAGATCCATTGCAGCATCTGTGGAGAATTGCTCTTTTTTTTTGGTATATCCCTGTACAGTGTCCATTCCAGTCTTAAAATAGTCTAAAGACTGAGACTTTCTTCCCATGGAGGATAAGAAATGTAAACTCATTTAAATTGGGGGAATGATAGACCTTATTAACATCGTAATAGGAACAGCTTAATTATGTTTTTGTGTCACAGTAACTTTTTAGCACATCAGTCAAGTCTGTGTCACCTTAAAATAGAAATTGTAATTGAAGACAAGGCAGATGGATGTCTGGTACATCTGTAACAGCTCTATTAAGCATCATATTTCAGCTTAAGATATATCTGCCTAAATCTATGAGACAAGTTCTTCTGACTATAATCTTACAATCTGATACTGGACTCAATTATTGTCAGGAACTTCTCACAACAATTTTATTCTGATTCTTGCGTAATGCTAAATCGTGCTCCATGTAACACATGCTTACCTTGGCTTATTTCAGATGAACTACCTTATCATTGAAGAAAATGTGGACAATGATCCTTGCAAGTTTGCTCTGATGAGCCGGGAAACATCAGAGAGAGTTATTTTACAGGCAGCTAATCCAGAAATTCAGCAAGCTTGGGTACAGGACATCAACCAGGTTTTGGACACACAAAGAGATTTCCTAAATGGTATGTATATGATCTTTGTGATGTTTCCCAAACTGTGATGCTAATGGGACTCATAATCTTTGCAACTTTGGTCCCTCTGTAAGGAAAACATTCAGCAACTTATTTTTCATAAGGAAAATCCCATGGAGAAAATGAGAGCCCGGTACATGCAAGAAGTTGTCATAAGTGACAGCTGGTGTTAAAAGAGACCACCTCAGTAACAGTGTGGAAGTCTCAGTCCTGCATGCCAGATCAGCTGAGTGGGATGGTGAAAGAGGATGGGGCAAGCCTGTGATGAACTGTTGGGTTGCCCTGGAGCCCAAGCCGGAGGCTGCTGGAGCTTCCTCCTGCATTAAAGACTGCAGGTCGTTCTGGCCTGCCTCGATTAGTGGTGTCTTGTGGGCTGATTTTGGCAGCTTGGTGGTGGGTTGCTGTGTGGTTGACCTGCTGCATCAGTCAGGTTCATGTTCAGATCTCAAGCCCCCCCCCCCCCCCCCTTGTTACATGCTGTGGTGGTACTTTCGTGCAAGATCCTTTAAAAATGCAAGGCTGTATCACCTGCTGCTTTCTATTCTGTAAAGAGGCTTTAAATCGCATCTCTTCCCAAGACCATGTCAAAACCAGGATGCCATTGTATCAACACAGTATCTGCAACTTAGTCAGAGCAAGTCATATCCCCAGGAGCCTCTTATTTAATGTCACCATGTGCTACAAACTGAGGATATGAGGTGGGATGAAGGCTGCCTCACCATCCATCCGCCCCCATACTAAACTCCATGGGGCAGCAACTGCTTACAATAACAACAACAAAAAAAAGAGAGGGCAAGGAAACATCTGGGCTTGTTTCCCGTGGTAACTACAGGAGCTCTGCATGAACAGGGGTCTTTTCAAAATGTCAGCTCTGCTTTAAGAATAGATTCAGGGTTGTTTGAAATACTATTTCAAATTAAAATAGTCTTTCTACTTAAAAAATAATAACACATTCATGATCAACAAAAGTGTAGATTTTGAAAACAAAAAGGAACCATTCAGTTAACAATTTCAGTTTGTTCATGCTCACAATTGGGTAAAGGAAAGAGAAGCAACCAGGACTAGAGTCAAAAATTAAAAATAGTATCTTTTTGTTTGTTTGGAAGCAAGAAAGTGGGAATTATTTCTTTGGAAGCTTCCAGAATTGTTTTGTACTATTCATTTCAAAATTGTTTTGTACTATTCATTTCAAAAGAGCTTATTTAAAAAAAAAATAAATTAAATTAAAAAGCATTCGATATTTAAAAACTCAATACATGATCTATAAAGAAATTTACTAGCTTGAATCAAAATATTTTGGTTTGGCACAAGTTGTTAGATTTGTGGTGTTCTGCTTGTGGATTTTTTGTTGCAAAATCTGAAGAGTCTCTTTCAATTCACATCCAAACAAAACTTCTCTTTTCTTCATTGTGGAGTTGTGTGTGTGTGTATGTGTGTGTGTATATATATATATGTTAATTTGAATTTAGCATAGTTTTGCGTCTCAAAAGTTAAATAGGAAAGGGTTACAAAGGATGTTTGTGGAAGTTTGAAAACTATGGCTGAGCTGAGAAGAGAGTGTTTCATGTGATTCCAAAGCTTGATGTTTGATTTTCATGACTCAGAATTGAAAGAACCTCATATAGTCACTGTAAAATGATTCCTTGAAGAGATTGGTAAGATGAGCAGCTTGAATTCTCCTGTTTGACTGGCTGATACCAAAACTTGCAGGTTTTGTGTCAGTGCAGTTGACTTTGAATGAGGGCTTATTGGAATAAAAGTAAGTTCCAGTAATGCTCAGCTACAGAAATTTTTCTGTAAACCTAGTGAGGACTCCGTAGACACTACTGCAGTGATTTTGTATCCCTTCCATGTCTGTCTTTCCTTTTTTTTTTTTTTTTTTTTTTCTTCCCCCCCGTCCTACCAGGACTTACTTCCCTGTGAGTACCTTTTTCTACTGAAGCATCCTTATAGCCCCTGTTTAGCCTCTGTTCTGTGAGACCAGCAAGGAACATGATGGGTTAGGAATAAAATATTCAGTATCTCTAAAGCTAGAAATAAAAATAGATTTATATTAAAACACAAGCTTAAGGATTTACTTTAAACCTATAAATAAGATCCAAGAAAGTGATACTGTATCCAGTAGAGCTTGTCCAGTTTAGAACAATTTAAGTGGCTTTTAGGAGGTAATCTCATTGAGGCTGACTAATCTTTAAATACGTTCTTTAGCTTTGCATTTCATTAAAGCGGATGTTTTCTGTCCTTAAAATCATATTAAATCCACACTGAGCCAATGCTATGTAAACTTAATAACAAGATATTCCCTGTGAGTTCTTACCCAAGCTGTCTCTGATTTTCTGTCTTTAACTGGGAAGCCCTAGAGAGTAAGGCACCATGCACGAACCATAGTATTTGCGTAGTCAGTTTATAAACGTAAAACTTGGTGCAATTACACTGTGATATTCAAGCTTTTCATATTTTCCCTTGGAATAACAAACGCTGCTAAGCTTGAGAAACAGACTGTGCAGCAAATGATTGCCTGTAGTGACTGCTCTCTACTTCTGCTTTTAAGAAGCAAGGTGTAAAGAAAATATGTCACCAATGGATGTATTTCTTATGAAAAATGCCATTGATCTGTAACTTTTTTTTATCATGTTTTATGAGTTTTTTGTTGTTGTTTTGTTTTGTTTTGTGTTGTTTTTTGTTTTTTGTTTTTTTTTTTTTTGAGAGAGGAAGTACACGAACATTGATTTTTGCCAGAAGCCTGAAAGAATGCTAACAGATGTTGAATAGGAGACTGGAAGCCAGGCATCATTGTCATAGTTAACTGTGGAATTAGTAGCCACCAAGCTGAGCACCCTTTAAAGGCACTGATTAGGACATATTGTTTCAAGATAGAGGAGTACTAATTCAGGCCTTATTGCTAAAGATCTTGCAGCCTAATCTGCTATATATACTAGAAAAATGTCACTGTCAAAATCACTGTCAAAGATGTCCCCAACCCTCCTCCTCCTCAATGGCTGATCTGCAGCAGGACCAAAGCATTTTCAGCGGCTGTTGAGGTAAGCGAGTGAAATGGGTAGTCCCTGTGGCAGAAACACAAGTCACTTCTGTGGCAAGGGTCACTGCATAGGCTTTTGAGCCAATTAATCTTCCAGATTGCTACAGATCTACGTTAAAATGTGTGCTTTTGAAGAAAACAGTGGTCTGGCCGTGTTGATTTTTTCAGTCTCATTCTCTAGTATCAAGTGGTTTCTTGTTGGACCAGCCCTGCCTTTCTCTGGAAGGGGAACGTTAGAGAGTATGTTGTGTGGTGCTGAGCCTTTCTGTTTGTCTTTCCTTTTCCTCTTGTTGGGAAAGACATTCCTTCTGTTGTGGTTCCCTGGCTGGGCCGATGCTGTGACATTATGTCCTCCTGTCTGCCTCCTGCTAGACTAGTCTCTCCGCATTCCAGTAGGTTTAGTCTGGTGCATGTACACAGCATTAACTGCCTATAAATCAGCCATTAAAGCCACATGACATGCAGAAAACAAACCCATAGGTCTGGGGATGGGAGTCTGAGCCTAGTAAATCTGTCTCTTTCCCATCCCATGTGAGTCCCAGCCCTTGTCCCTTCTCCTCCAAACATATCAAATTCTTCACCATCTGGTATTTTTGTCCTTCCTTTTCCCAGAGTGTAAGCTCTATCCATGACTACAAAATGTACTCTTTCACAAGCAGTCTTTTTTAAAGGCTTGTGAAGCTGTTTAATATTGCTTTTTGGGTGTTTTCTGGAGAGGTCAGGGCTGCTGGGATTGATATCGTTGTACAATCTATACTTCCTAGCTTGCTGGTCATCTCCAGTGGTTTCTTTGAGCCAAAGCAGTTAATACAGAAAGTACATAGGGAGAAAAGTTTCAGTGCAGCATATTTGAAGATAATTTAGTAGTCGAGCTCTCATGGGAATACACAAATGAGATTTATGGGTCTTAATCTGTGTTTCCTGATGATAAGCAAAATTCAGTATAAAAAAGCTGTACATCTCTTATTCAGACTTTTTTTTCAGGATTATTTTTCTGATACTTCATTTGTACAATTTCAAAGAAGCTGAGTGCAATTACGTGTACTGTGAATGGCAAATGAGTTAGCCCACTGTGCTCGTTAGAGAAGCTGTTCCTCCCAGTAGCATGGACTGCTGCGTTCAGTTCATGCACAGTACAGCGTGACACGCTTGCATCCTGTCTAGCTGTGAACATGCCATGTGCTTCCATGGGTGGCCTTTTCTGTGCCTGTTTGTTTTGCAATTTATGTATCTGCTCCAATTGAGTCACCCCATACACTCCCTACATCCCTTTTCAATGTCATTGAAAGCATATCACTAATTCTTGTCCTCTTTTGCAGCGCTACAGTCTCCCATAGAGTACCAACGCAAAGAAAGTAGCTCAGCAGTGCTGAGACCCCAGACCGGTAGGGTCTCTCAGCCCAACAGCAGACCCTATTCTTCTGTTCCAGTAGGGTCTGAGAAGCCTTTGAAGGCTACAAGCCGTAATCCCTCTCTCCCACCCCTGAAGATATCTACCTCCAACGGCAGCACAGGGTATGAACATTCACAGCCCGGAGACAAGTACGAACAAAGCAAGGTACTGAACTCATCTGGTAAAACATGATCTCATAGTCCATTTCTTGTACGATAGACTATCGGTGACGTTAGCTTTAATTATCAGCTAACCAGGTCAACGGGAATCAACATACTGAAGCAATGGTGTGAAATGTGATTTGAAGTTAAATGGAGACTGTGAAAGCTCTGGCATTCAGGCAGGTGGCTCTTCAGCTGGAAATCTGGAAAAGAACCTGCCTGGAGCCCTGACCCCAGTGTTCTTCAGGGCACTACGTTTGCAGACTTGGTGAAATGAATTTCCATTTGCAGTATCACCAACAGCAATATTCAGACCTCTTTAATATCCATTAACCACCCATTCCTGAAGAGGTCTACCCCGATGGTTTAAATAGTTTAGACCTTTTCTCACGTAACAGCTCCAAGGATGCCAGCTGAAGGTTGTAATCCAGGTGCGTGTGCACTAACCCAACACTATTCCCACAAACCACCAAGGAAGCAGTAACTGTCAGTGGTGGTTGGACCCAGCTGCTGGCTGCGGTTGGCCAAAGCCACTTTCCAATACGACCTATATTTAAGATCAATGAAATGTGTGAGTATTCATTTGGTTTCTAATGTGAGCCTTCATTGGTCTTTCCCTGCATTTGGTTCGGCACAGGTAGTTCATCTGCAATACCACACAAATGAGTACACTGCTAGGGCACCGTCACCTTCAGAACAGCTGTGAAATCTAATCTGAAGCAGGAGGTTGGTTTGTATCAGGTTCCTGCTGATGCTTAAAATCCTTCTCTACCTATGTGAACTTGCATGCGTTTTGTATCTTTTTCCCTGTTGCAGTTAGGCTGGGAATGAAGTGCTTTCTGTGGCTGCTGCCAGAAAAGGCAGGTTCCTCAGCACCACCTGCTCACCAGGTTTCTCTTGTGTCCACTTCCACAGACTGAATTGGGAGGGTGCAATGGGACCTCTTCCATGGTTGTGATTAAAGATTACTATGCACTGAAGGAGGATGAGATCTGTGTGAATCAAGGAGAGGTGGTTCAGATCCTCGCTATCAACCAGCAGAACATGTTCCTAGTGTACCAGCCTGCAAACGACCACTCTCCGGCTGCTGAAGGATGGATCCCTGGCAATATCTTGGCTCCCCTCACTAAATCCACCACAGATAGTAGCGACGGAAGCATCAAGTAAGTGCCATGTTGGCTTCGCTGGGAGCACTATGTGGATTTTTTGAGGAAAAAAAATAAATAAAAATAAACAAACCCAAATGGTAGGGAATTCCTGCTGATTTTTATCCACAGTGCCATTGGAACAAGTTGAGTGGTCAATCCCCAGCATCGGGCAGCCATGGTGGATAGCTTGGGTTTGGCTTATTTTTGTTTTGTGGGGTTTTGTTTATACTTTGGAGAGAAATAAATCCATAAATGGTTAAAGATGTATTTTACATTACACCATTTTACACCAACATGGACCTGCTTGGACTGGACTTATATTTATGTTGTATTAAGTTACTAATCTATATATTGGTTATAACAGCATCTAGCAAAAAAATAATCAGGCCCTGAGTTGGACTGAGGTTCGCTTCTCTAAGAGGAGAGATTTTGTTGTCTATGGCAATTTCCTTGTACAGCTTGTATCATTTATTTTTTTTTAAGTTTGTTTTGGTTTGTTCTTTTTTTTCTGTTCGCAGTAACTTTTGTAAAATATTTTTGGTTTGCAAGACCCCCATCCAAGTACATTCCTGTATAAAGTATTTTGCACTATTTAAAAAGAAAGAAAAGAAACAAACTCATATTGATGAAGTCAGGTTGTGCAATATAATGGATAGTCGCAATGTTCATCATTGTACCTGTAATGTAACTAATTTTAAATGTACTATTTTAAATATGTAAAATAAATTTTCACCATGAGCATGTTTTAATGAGGTAAAAGAACTAGTTTGACCCTTTTTTGTTTAGTTTTGTTTTGTTTATAACATTTTGTTGTTTATTTAACAAATGTGTGGATATATATTTTTCTTTTTTGATTTTTAGAAATTTGTCAGTCTGAAATGACTAATGCAAGAAAGTGTTTTTTTGGTATTAAATACAGAAGGTACAACCCTCTTTTCAGTAATACCGATTGATTTCTTTTAACATCTAAAATGACTACTTGGTAATGCGTGGTGTATGCTACACATTCTGTTATCTTATGTGAGTGCCTTGAGGTGAAGAACTGAATGTGAGGAAAGATTTTGTGAGAGATTCCCTAAAAGTAGTAATTTGGTATCTGCTAAAGACTCAGTTAAGAAATACGGTGACTTGACCCATCAGTCGGTGATCTCAGGAATACTACTGAATGCTATTGCAAATGAAATATTAAGCCAAAAAAAAATTGCTCAGCACATCTCTTGCTCGTGTGCCACAGCTATTCCTGGGTTCCCCTCTAACCACAGTCTGCAAACATGTGCCTTTACATTCACCCCAGCACTGGGCTCCTGGTGGAAGATGTTGATTTCATGGCAGCTGTGCAGTCAAATTCTGCAATATAGTCATATGAATTGGGGCCAGGAAGGAATACCAGAATTGAAAGACACATGTATTGCACTTCTCTCTCAGTCTTAAATCATGTTTTCGGACTCAGAGCTAAAACAACCCTGCAACTAAGAAGAAGCCTGAATGACTTTCTAATATAAATCCAATGGGTTAAAAATGCAGCTGTTTTCAGCCCTGTCTAGTCTGCCAGATCACGGGGAGTTAAAAGTAATAAAACTGTTTCTTCTGTTGACAAATACTATACACAAAATATGTGTTCGATCCAGTAGTGTTAGCATCATGATAGGTGAGGGTCAGGGAGTCCATCAGCCACATCCTTGACTCTTTATCATGTCATAAAAGAAAATATAACAGTGCCAAAGTGCTGGATAATGCCCCCTGGTCTGCACACCTAATGCAGACCTCCCCCCAAAAATGCCCAAATACCAAGCCATCCTTCCTGTCCAGCCAGGGTGTGCAGGGAGTGTTGGTGCTCCTTGTGCCAAAACACAACTGCCCCTGCCAGCCACCAGCTCCATGCCACTGGTAGGCACCTGGCCCACAGTGCTGCCACACCAGAAACAGTCACCATGAACCATTTTGGTCTTACATCAGTGCAGCCAGTTCCTGGGAGGCCCTTGGGTTTACTTTTTAAAAAATGAGCTATTGTACAGCTCCAGTCAGGTGCTGAAATACAGAAAGATGCTTATGAATCATCATCAGTGATCATGGGGGAGCATCGGCTGTGTGGGGTGTCCTTCAAGTCCTACCTTGCTAACATACTGCATTTTATTGGCATCGCAGGTGATCGTTGGATTACATGCAACTTGCTTTGTAAAATGTATCAAGGTACTGTAGACGTGACATGACATGTGCCAAACATTGGGCTTAAAACATGCAAATAAAATTTGCATGACTTAAAGGTGGGCAGATGCTTTGAACCTGGATCCCAGCTCATCACACTGCTGTTTCGAGAGCTTTCAGCTTTGGACAACATACCACTTCCCAAATCCTCCCCCACCTGCCCACTATTTAAACCAAATGAATTCCATATTGAGAAATGTTTTGTTTTGTTTTCTTGATTTTTTTACGTCTGCTTTGATATGCAATTTCTGTTGTTGACACAGCATTGCTCTTACAAAGGGTGACATGATCTTTTTTTTTTCTTTTTTCCAAGAGTAAGGTCACAGGCACAGTAATGAGGGGTGAAAAATATTCTGGAAATCATGCCTGCTGTGATTCTAGTCAAAAAGCATGGACTGATTGATGTCCTCTCTATCCCAATTGGCAAAATCAATTATTACACTAATGGGAAATTATTGGTCTTGAGAAGCAGAGCAGAGCTTGTCATTCTAGGAAAGTACTTATCTCTTGGAAAGTTAGTGATGTAGCTCCCATTTTCTGAGCTATTCGTGTTCTGAGTAACATGTAGGGAGCAACACCTTCAATTTCTTAAATCTTTTTATTTGCTCAACAAAGTAATCTATGAAGATGGTTCTCATTTATTACATTTGTTGCTTTTAACCAACAAGACTGAGGACTGAATTGACCTATTAACTATAGCAAAAACAAAATAAGTCTCTGTTTGTGGCAATGCAAGACAAAGTCCCTGAAACCAGCTGATCGAGTTCTAGTTGCCTGCTTCCATCATGGGATATTTTTTCTTGCTCCATGCATTTAAACAGCAAGTGTGGCACAACATCTGCTTTGCAGAACTCTTTGGTTTGTTTTTTAACTTCAACTCTCATTGCTCAAGTAGAGATAGGCGTATTGCCGGTGGCTTCCACCTTCTAGGGAATTGCAGTAATCGCAAATGTGGATGCTGGTTCTCCTTTCCCAATCCTTCCTTCCTGCTATGATTTGCCATTTGATTGCTGCGTTTTTTGGTACAACAGGAAGTCATGTTCATGGCATACCCTGCGCATGAGAAAGCGGGCGGAAAAGGAGAGCAGTGGCAAAAATGAAGCCAATGGGCCACGTAAATCCAAGGATATTCTGGGGAACAAAGTCTCTGTTAAAGTGAGTAAGGCCAACGGAAAGCTGTGTGCCACTCTCCTGCTTCCCATCCTTTTCACCCCCTATAACATCCTCTCCTGAGAGAGGGAGGGGGCGGCAATTTTGGGTTGTGTTTTTGTTTTTTTCCACTTCAGTTATCTTTTTTTTTTTTTTTTTTTTTTTTTGTAGTATCCATTTTAGCAGGATTTTTGCATGCAAGATAAAATGCAGCCTTTGTTTTTCATTTTCTTTTTCCTGGCATCCCATACACAAGTAAGTAATCTTCATTAAAAGACTATGTATGAGGTTAAATAACTGTTCTGTAAATAACTGAAAACAGTGAATGACTTTCCTCTGATCTAGACCAATCTGCAGCTCCATCAGAGCAACTGCAGCGGTGAGAAAGCCACTGGGTGAAATGACTGCCTTTTTAATGTTGACAAGTTTTCCTCAGGCCAATATTTCCCCACATATTATGATAAGGGGCTCTCAACCTTGAGATGCTAAAGAAGTTCACTGTGGGGAGATGGTCTGAATGACCTCTTTATTTCCATATCACCAGACAGGGAAGAGATGACTTGGTCTTGCCAGGAGAGGGTTTTGTGTGTGTCCGTGTGTGTGTGTGTCCGTGTCTGTCTCTCTCTCTCTGAGATCTCCCAGTGTGGAAAAGGTTGAGAACGGTGGGGTTAAGCTCCATCTTCTGCATTGAGTGCCTGACTTCTCTGCTCCAATTGAGAGGATCCATCTCTATAAACCAGCCATGAGGCCTGCTCAGGACTAATCTGGGGCTATCCCTCCCAGCAGAGGCAAGCAAACAAATACTCGTTGTGGTTTTGACACAACCAAAGCCCAGCCTTGATGCAGGAAAGCACTTGAGCATGTACTATGGATCCACCCCTCTCCAGGAGAGCCCATGATTAAGTGTTTTCCTTTCTGGAGGCTTTCCCTCATGTATGCCTCTTGAAACAGATGGCATGTGCAAAGAGAAGCCCTGCCACTGCCACCCGGCTGCCCCTCGCACCCAGAGCTAAGGGCAGCAGCTGCTGCAGCATGGTGGTCACGGGGCTTCCTTCTCCTGCTTCCTTGCTGCTGTACTGCCCGAACGACTTGCAGAATCACTACCTTTCCTCTGGCAAAAGCATGTCTTTGCCTTTGCTTCTCTTGTTTTGTTGTTGGTTTGGTTTGGGTTTGGGTTTTGTTTTGTTTGGTTTTTTTTTGGAACATATTCTGTCCTGTTATCCATCCCCATGCTGCTCACAACTCCTTGCTGCTCTGCCCTGTCTAACCAATCTCTCCTCTAATCTCTTGTTCTCTTTCTTCCTCTTCATGCTGCCAAACAAGGAGACAAACAGCTCAGAGGAGTCAGAGTGTGATGACCTTGACCCCAATACTAGCATGGAGGTAGAGACAATCATCCTTGTCATTATTTTTGTCCAAGAACATGTGCCTGTTTTGAAATGCCTGTGCTGGAAGGGGAGCTGGTGGGTCTGCATCGCTCATGGACATATGTGCCAATTAAACATGAGTCACACAAAGCACCAATTCTGTTTTTGCCAACCAGTGAACTGGAGTTCAGGCTGCCTTTGTGATAGCAGCAGTGGAGGAAGCTGAGGAACAAGTTCTTGCTGAGCTGGAGGCTTACAAAGCCGCCCTCAGTCGCTGCTTCCCACCTGGGACCTCTCTCAATGAAATGATCGTGCATGCCTGTCAGCTACCAGTAAATGCAGCAGCTCTCTATTTTAAAAACACCCACTGTCCTGGCAACACATGCTGGGCTGCTAGTCAGGCTTGTGTTGTGAATTACTGGAGCAAACGTTGTTGCACCAAGCTGGTGCTTTAAATCTAGATCAGAAAAGAAAAGTTTTGTTTTGTTTTTTTTTTTCCTTAGAAGTTGATGTCACTTAAAAAATGGGAAATTGCATTTCTGTAAAGGTACTGAAAGATCTTGGTAAAATTAGTTGCTTTTATGTACCTGTATCATAGATAAGACTGTAGATAAGTGGACCCAACCTGTGATGCATTACACGACTCTTTATTTCCAGTGTGAAGCCACCGATTTTAGTGGAGTGACCAAGACATGCCTTGCTGAGAGAGTCAGAAAGAACTTAAAATCATGAGAGCTGCATGTCTGGCTCTTCTCAATTAATATCTTGCAGAGCCCATTTTTCTGTGTATGGTGACCACACTAAACACCTGTGTACATTGTACCACGGCTGAGGCTTCCTACTGAAACAGGCGAGGAAAAGGTTCAGCAAGACCTCCATGATTTTGCAGAGATAGTAGAGCAGGTCATTGGAGAAGAGGGATATCGCACCTCCAGGAAGCTGTTAGCCAGATTGCACTACAAACGTCACACAAAAGAAAGCTGACCTTCCTCCTGGGGTTAAAAAACAGCAGAAGTGTATTGGGATGTACCACCTCAGCTATTAACCTGCAGGTTCTCTTCTGTTGTAATTGTGTTGGCATCAGTAAATACATCTTTGAGAAAAGGATGTGTGTTAAAGGAAAGCTTTTGACCCAGCTGACATGCTGGAGATTGAATGATATTTGCCACTAAAGCTCCATTATTCTTAGGAGTGTCTTTGCATTTTCAAAAAGCATTTTGCCAATCACAGGTAACAACTAGAAATATATGTATTTGGTACAAGGCAGTGCCCAGTTACTGCACATAAATCTATGTAAGCTTTAGATCATTGGAAATTGCTCCATGGAATGAAAAACAGCTGAGACACAGGCCTGATGTACAGAGCTGGGTGAGGATTGCCATCCAGAGGGAGCAGCGCAAGGGCAGGCTGCTAAAACGTGCGTGAGGGAAACGGCCCTAGAAGTGGTATTGTAGCAGCACAGTCTGCAGTGTCTGGGGTTTTCACTGCTGGCCACACAGTTGTTCTCCTTGTCCCTTTATTATGAATGTTGTGATGCTCCTTTTCAAATGTGTTGTGAGAAATGTATTGGATTAAGGCCTCAGGAGCTAAAACCTTTTCCCATTAAAACAGAAGCAAGGCAAGCTTTTTCCACACCTTGAGCCTGATGCAGGACTTCATTGGGCAGGAGGTCTGTGGAGGAAATCAGACAGTGATGACAGAGCATCAAGAGGTCTATGCAGAGATGTCTAAGCTGCAGAGCAGCTGGCTAGCACGCCTCACAGCACAGGTCTCAGCATGGGCTGCGAAATCTCTTCTCAGAGGAACTGCAGCTGGATCTCTGGCAGCTCCCAGGGCTGGTGGGCTCTCCAGGCTCTTTCTAGTCTGAATTCCTCTCCTCTGGTGATGGTTCCAGTTTTAAGGCTTGTCAGTGAGGGGAAAGCAACATTGGCAAGCCCTTTCAACATCATTCATCACAACCTCCAGCTCCTTTCCTGTGGCAGGCTCACCATGAAGACTTTGAACCTGACCCAGTCCATGGGGGAAACATTAGTCCCTTGCTTTTTCAGGTTCTTGTGTCCCATGATTGTGCTTGTGCCTGCACATAGTATCAGAGCAGGACTGTCAAATCCTCCATCAGCCAGTGTGTTTTCAGTCTCCTCTGGGGGCTGTACCTGACACAGAGGGAGTGGGGCAGCTGCTGTACATCCTTAACCATATTTTGCAGGAAAAAAAAAAACAACTGACTTTTCTGGCTTTGTGTCCCGTGCTTAAATATTGCTAAAAAGCTGTGATACCCTCTACCCCAAGCTGTGCACATAGTGAAAACCAGCCTCTCACCAGGCTCCCCCTTCTCTGTTCCAGGGGCCAGGAGCATCACCAGCTGCCCGTGGTGGGGGCAGACCTGGCTCTGACACCTGGCTCAGCTTGTGACAGTTTCATAGGCTCAGCATGTGACAATTTCACAGTCTGTGGGAGTGCTAGCAGGAGAGCTGTGTCCTGGCCCAAACACCACCATTTAGAGGCCCACGCAGCCTACCCATGTCATTAAGGAGGAGGCCTCTGTACTTACAGCCTTGGGCGAGTCACCCGGCTTCTCCTACAGGGCTGTCACCCCTAACACACTGACATCCCTCTTCCCATCTTACGTGAGAACATGCTCCCAGTGCTAGAAGAGAGAGCAGGCTCTAAATGCAACGAAGCCATATTAATTAGTTGGAAGTGTTGGTGCATTTTACTTCCAGCCTGTTTCCTGTGCAAGAAGTCAGTAAGCTGGTCATGATAGATCCATGAAGTCCCACGGCTGCTGCAGTCTTTCAGGTCCAGCTTTGGTTGCTATTTATAAAATACCACGGATCTGTTCAGTAGATTCCAGATTATTGAAGCACTTTGGCTTTGTTTTGTTTCAAGGGGAAATAGAAAGAAGGAGAGAAATGTGAAGAACGTATAATGAGAGCAAAAACCTGGAATTTTGAGTGACTTTTCAAAGAGCTAAAATGCTATTACTGTATTTTTATCTGCATAGGGACAGGCTAGCCCTGGAGAACTTTCCATTCTTTGTAACTTGGAATAGAAATTGCATCTCTTGGTGGCTGTTTCTTTTCTTGTAGTTTATCAATATGTAATGAAAGTGGACAAGAATGGAAACGAAATATGGTGGTGTTTTGTTTTGTTGGGTTGTGTTTTTTTTTCCTAGTTTCTATTTTGTGCAATTGTTACACAAAACAGAAGGTGTAAAGTCACCTGTCAGGCATGTGGAGTGTAGGAACAGGAATGTGAGGAGCAGTTGTAGCCACGTGAAGGATAGGAGTAACCTATGTTTAAGAAAGATCAGAGAGTCCCTTTCCACATGTCTGTAGCTAATTGCACAGGGACAGGCTGTTCTCCTTCTGGGAAGAAGGTGTATGTCCTTGTGAATCAGTGAATATCGTCCACACCCATGTCTGGGGTCCTGGACAATGACACAACTAATTGTTGTACAATTTGGTGTCATAACACCTCCTGGGGTTTCAATATTGCTGAGGAGGTCATAAGTCACCTGTGCAGATCCCATCAGGCCACATGTCTCTTCTCTGAGCAGATGTCCTCCCAGCAGTCAGAAGACCTGATGAAGCTGAGGCTCACAAAATTCAGCTTCCAGGCTTCAGAGCAGACCTCTTCTGTAGGGACCTGACATCTTGTTTTGCACAGGGCGATGCCAGCTGCAGTGCATTGCAGGTAATCCTGACCAACAGGCAGCCAACACCCAGTGTGTTTGTTCCTGCTTCTTAGCCCTGCAAAGGTGCGATGAAGTCCAGGCCCACCCTGAGTTGGTGGAAGTGCCATCAGGAGGTTAGTGAACTGGGATATTGCCAAGGTATGTAGGTTGGGCTTCATCATCATTTTTTTTCAGTTATGACACTTAGGCACATTCAAGACTACCCAGAGACCAAGGGAGATCAGCACTGGGAGCACACTGCAGGCAAGAATGTCGTGTTAGCACCCTCACGGCCCAAGCGGTTGAGTAAGCAATAGCTCAGTGGATACAGCATTGGCTTCGCGTCAACTCTCAGCTCAGGCCAGGAATTCCCAAGTGCTTTAGGCAAATGCCTTCATCCCTCTGCCTTGAGTTTTCCGTCTCCAGAGCATATCTAACATACTCTCTCTGTTCTCAGACAATACTGGTAAGAAAGCCTATCCAGGTACAGATTGTTTTCCCATGTCTGTGTGCATAGTACAGAACAGCCTTACTCTGGGAAGAGACTCTTATCACAGATGCAACACGAAAAAACGCAATCCTGAGAGCTTCCAATGTCCCTGGGGTGGTCTCCACAGGCAATACCAGTCCCGCTGCCCTGGGTAGACAGGGATGCTGAGATGGAGTGGGCAGGCAGCTTATCAGGTGTCAAGCCAGTTGGCAGCACAGGTGCCGTAGTTAAGCTTTCAGAAGAGGAACAAGTGATCTGCTAATCTGCAAGAAGACAATAGGGTGCCACAACACGGTGTGGTAGCCTTCAAAAGCAGGGACACCCCACAGCTTCAGCTATTGAAGCACCTCAGCTGGAGCCTGATGCAGGGAAAAGGACTCCTGCTATATACAGACCCATGGGACACAGCCAGCATCTCCTGTGGCTCCTCTCAGCAGCAGCCAAGCCCATCCATGCCGGGTGCCAGAAGGCATCCCCCTTCCCCACCAAAGGCCTGGTGCTGGGGGATGTTTCATCAGGTACCATTCTTTCATTTTAAATAATTTCTCCCATTGGTGGCACCTACCCACATACAGCGGGGATCCTTATTCACTCTACTTATCGAGGGATTTCTCTTGTCTTTTTTTTTTTTTTTTTTTGGGGGGGGGGGGAGGAGACTTGTTCCCCCTAAAACTTTCACATTAGAAGTTGACCTGATCAGAGAGAAACTAATATATCTTTTCTTGTAAATTGCAATTGGTTTAATTCTTCTTCAGTTCTTCTTTTTTTTTCTTTTTCTTTTTTTTTTTTTTTCTGAGAACCATTACTTTTTTTTTTCCTTTTTTAAATGAAAATGAAGGAGCAAGGAGCTTGCTGCTGGCTTTGCTACCAGCATGTGCGAATGACTCAATATTTTATTTTAACTTGATGAGCAAGAAGTGCTAGGAGGTGTTTACCAAATGCCGAGCTGCTTGCCTTGGAGTAAACATGCCCTCTGCTGTTTAGCTAAAGCATGGCTCTTTTTATGGAGGGCTTGGTTGGCAGTCCAGCTTCACGAGTCGGCAAAAGTGGGGAAAAACACTGTCTGTCCTGTTTGTGATGCACTTATGCAGGGTGTGCATATGCATAACAGATGAGCTCTGTTAAGGAGTCTGAGGTTGGAGTCACTTTGCAAGTGGACGGCTTTGCTGTGATGAATGCAAATGCCTTTCTGTGCTCATAACGTGAGCTTGGCAAACCAGGAAAAATGTGATCCAGTGCTGCAAAGTGCTGAGTTGCTGTATGCAGCATCTGTGCTGCTTTTCCGAAGTCTGACTGCAACCCTAAATTGCTTCTTTTGTCCTGTTTAAGCAAACTCACAAAGAATTCAGCATGACACATCTGGAAGCCTGGTGAGCCCTTTGCAAGTAGGCTTAGGTGTTACGGGTGAATTTGGCAATCATCTCCAAACCCAGTTTTGCAACAAAAAGAGTCACTTAGACCCACAAAGGCTTGTGGACCATTCTTGGTCTGAGCCCTGAAACAATGCAGGCTGGAGAAGAGAGGAGCAAGGTCTATTTCTGTCTTCTGTATGGAATAATACTGGCCTGTCATCCCATTTGTGTGTCTCAGCCCCTTCTCTCCAGCTCCCATTCTTTGCCTTGTCAGTGCTGGACCCCATATGGTGCGAGCAGAGACCACTTTGTGGGCTGCCTTTGTCACTTTGCACAGGGTTTCCATTTTTAGCCACCATTGTTTGGGAAACAAACTCTACCAGTCATGCAGTTAGAAGATTTTGTCCACTCTGGATCCATCTGCAGGTATTTTGTCTGACAAAAAAAGAAATCTGTCATCTCCCTTCAGCTCCCTCACCTGCAGGAGGCTGTGCAAAGTTCTCAGAGGGTGAGGCCATGCTCCGGAGCTCTCTTTTCCAATTAAAAATCAATTTGGCACATGAAGAATTGACCTCCAAAGGCCTTTCACTTAGTCAAGAAGGACTTCATGGAGTCTCTCCTCTCCTGCCATACACCCATTGCCCAGAAACCTGGGAAGAGGCACCAGATCCCCATGGGGCTGATGTGTGGGTCAGGAAAGCTGGCTTCTGGCTGTGAATCTTTGCTATTTCTGCACTTCTCACCCTGTGATTTAAGCAAATCCTGTTCCCTAATCAAGTGATGTATTAAATCATTTTGGTAGCATTTAGCATTCTCTTGCGAAAAGGCTTTTATTTTTCTCTAAGCTTACAGCAGGTGAAAGCTGAGACATAGCTGTGGGGTGTCGTTAGGCAGCATTTTATTAATTAGCAGCTGAAGTTTTATCAAAGGAAATGTAAATTTTACCCCTAGACTCTTCCAATGTTATCTAGCAGCGGTAATTTTCTTTTATGATATTCCATTGGTAAGGCAATGGAAAAAAAACATTGGTAAGTCAATTATTATAACTGATTGTGCCTTAGAAAATATTGAAATTGTAGCATTATTTATTTATAGATGTATCTATAACATATATCACTGTAGTTGTATCTTCTAATAGATCCTTTAGCGCTATAAAATTAATACAAAGTGTTAGGAGCATTTCTTTCTTGGGATCTCTAATCTTACCAGGACAGAAATCAGTGAATAATAAGGGAATTTAATGCACGCTGCAGGGAAGAAAGGAGAGTGCTACCGAGGATGTATGTGTGCTCCAGTTAAGCCACAAACTACAAAAATGAAGATGTATGTGCAAATGAACCACTGCCTCAGGTTACTAATCTGATAAATAGATGGTCTCATTTAGTGAGAAGTGGCAAGTGGTGGTTATCTAGCTGGAAATCTCCCTCCCTACAACAGCTTTTTCTTCCTTTGCAGTGCCACGTGAACGCTACAAGTTAATCACAAATGCCATCTCCCCTTTCCCTCCCCACAGGTGGAGAGATGTTTTTCTTCACCCAGTGCCCTCTTACACCTCGATTACTTACTGCCCATGGGGGCTGGAGGCTATATGTGGGTCCTGGGCCCCATGGGTAGCAGTTGCAGAAGGGTGGGTGACAACAGGGATGATGGATGAGACACAGAAGGCCATCAGGGTTCTGGGGCCCTGTGGGTGCAGCCAGGCCAAGCTGTGCCATCCCACCACAGTGGGAACACACTCTGCTGTCACCTCCCCATGGAGGGGCCCCCAGGTGCCCCCAGTGTGGCCGTACAAGGACGATAGAAATAGTCCTCAAAGGGGCCTCTCCAGGGGTGTAGAGAGGTTGGCTGCTTCCAGGCTGCTGGGGGTGAAGTGTTTGAACTCTCGGTGCTCTTGGGAGAACCCAAGAGCCCAAACCATCTCGCCTGCCAGGTCCAGACCTGAAGGATGGGCTGGCCACGTGATAGGGACCGTAACTGCTGTGCCCACCAGCATCAGCCCTCACCCCTCCCTGGAGCACAGCATAAAGCACTGGCATTGATGGGTTGCTTCAGCCTGTATGGTGAATTAGGTTCTCTATATACACTCCTGTAGGACCAAATTCTGCCTGCTGCTATGCCAAAGGATAGTCTCAGACGATGAGGAATTTATGAAAGGTATGTTTCCATGGGAAAAAATGCCCATGAGAGCAATGAGCCCATGTTGGACTCATCCATTCATGCTTTCTGGTGGTGATGGGGGAAGCAGAGCCTGGGGGCTGAGTGCTGATACCAGAGCTTAGCCTAGGGCTATGCAGAAGGGCTATGCAGCCAAAATTAATCTGAGTGCACTCCAGTGCCTCCTTGAATGGCACCTTGAGCCATGCACCTTGGAAAGCTATTTATAACTCTCCAAAATAAATACGAATCTCAAGGATGCATCTATGAGTTTGAAGGCTTGTTGCTTCTGCCTCGTGGCCTGGTTTCTGATCACTGCAATAACTCCCATCAGCTTTGGCAGACCATGAATTAGGTCACTGCTTCACTGACACCTTTCAAAATAGCTCTGAAATAGACAGTAGCAAAGAAACAAGGTGAGATAACCACACTGGTGTTTATGGTGCTTGATATTTATTAGTGTGACTTTGGATAACAAGACTTCATTGGATTATTAAACCAGTTCATGAGGCTAAAACATTTATACTGTGGTACACCATTACATAATTAGAGTTGATGCTGTGTGTGAGAACTTACCGCTGTTGTCTTTGCTATCCCCCAGCTTTTCCTCTAGGACTAGCATGATGTAACTAGCACGTATATCCATGCTATGGTGAGACAGTAGCTTTTCAAGTCTTTGCTAACTCACCAGTTAACAAGTTAGACAAAATAACTCAGTTATACAATTCCAGGTTCAAGTTATAAAGTTTCCAGCAGCCCAATGAAACAAGTGATATTTTACTCATGATAGGCCATGAGCTGTTGCAGCACTGATATGTGTCAGTAGGTGAAAAGAGGCCAGTATTTCTGTTTTAGCACTTTACCTTTTTTTCCCCTGAAGCTGAGCAGAAGCTCCCCACAGCTGGTTAGTGGCCAGAGCACAGGTGAGGTGCCCCAGGTGCATGGTGGCTGCAGGTGCTGTGTGATGTGGGTCTGGAGCTGGGCACAGGGGGGCACAAACCACATCCAGGTGGAAAGGGATTAATGGCTTGAGCATCACCTGAGCAAAGAGAAAGCACGGTCACCTTCCTCAGCCTTGGTGTTGTGCCTGCTACCTGCGATGCAGTTCACACAGTCTGCTTTATCGGCCTTCCAGAAACTGTAGCTGTCATTTACTGTTTCAACTGTGCACTGGCTTGTTCAGTTGTCACCAGAGCTTGCTGTGTTTGCCAGTTGTTGAGACTGCTTGAGCCCACTGGTCAGTGTTTCTGCAGTTCGGGTCAGCCTCACCACCTTGCCTTGTGAAACCAGATGTCTCTCTGTAACTGTCCAGACAACTAAATAATTGCTTTATATGTATTATTTCTTTGTATTTTTCAGATAATCAACCCCAATTTCATTCAAGAAGGTGAGTTAAAGACAGCTGTGCACTGACTTGCATTGAGGGGCGAGCCAGCAGGTGGGATTCAGTCCCACACAGCAGTGCTCACAGCAGAGGCAACTCTTCTTCAACAATCTGCTGGTGGGCTCACAGAGCCTGAGACCAAGCACTGAGTGTCCCAAACCCACCCATCACCAAACACACCTTCACCATACCTCACCTTCCTGCCAGAGCTCAGACCCAGGCACAGCCAGTCCCTGCTACCTCCTTCCCTGGGCTGCTGGCAGCTGGCTCTTAGTGAAGGTGGAGTTTTGCTAACAGCTCTGGGATAATCCATTTGGGACCCAGATCTTCAGTGCTTAACCCTAATGCATCGCCCCTCTACAAAACCAAACCACAACTGATCCTATAATGCGTTCCCCAGACTTGCACGGGGAACATCCTCTCCTGTGCATTAAAAGGTGTTCCCCCTATGTTCTTCTCCAGTGGCTCCAGAGTTTCTTGTGCCTTTAGTGGATATCACCTGCCTGCTCGGCGACACGGTGATGCTGCAGTGCAAAGTCTGTGGACGTCCCAAACCAACTATAACCTGGAAAGGACCAGATCAAAACATTCTTGACAATGACAACAGCACGGCCACCTACACGGTGTCATCCTGGTAAGGTCCCACCTCTGCATCCCAACACGTCTGGTCATGTCCCCCTCAAGTATGGCACCAACTGGGCTACAAGGCTCATTAGAAATGCAGTTAATCAAGGCTGGCATGGTGAATTGGCACATCACTGAGCTACACTTCAGCTAGAAAGGGTTGAACTCTGGGTTTTGGGTAACTCTTTAGTTTCTCAAGTTGACGTAGCCTATCTTCACCAAGTGTGTTGTGGACAGTTGTGAGCTTTGGTTGTGCTGTTCCCCAGAATGACAAGAGCTCTGAGCCAGCTGCAATCCAGAAGCAATTAATGTTTCCACCATATTATTTTAGGTAATATTGCCTCTGCTTTGCTGGGGCTTGTCTGCTTGGGTTTGATACAATGCTCACCTTTGGTAGGGACAGGAGTAGAGCAGAGCAAGCCCTCATCAGCTTTCAATATTCTTCATTTACTTATTCACACCATGTTCTCATCTCACAGCAGAGGTGGTAACTCACACAGTTTTCCTGAGCCTTTCCTCAGCTGTTCCTCAAAGAGCCTACATGTGCTCCTGGGAAGGCTACATCCAGCTGTGCTTGGACAGAAAGATGCTTGTCATGATGTTCCTGGCCCATCTTTACAGCAAGCAGTGGGATGATCTGGAGTTGAATTCAGGTCAGGTAACAGCCCACTGCTGGATGCTCATCTGCAGCTTACATAAGCTATTTGGGCCAAACTGAAGTGGAAATCTCCAGGAGGCAATCTTTCATGTGAACTTGTGAGCACTGCTGGCTCAGACTGAGACAAACCCAGGGAGTACGAAGTCCATGGAAGTGACAAATGAACACTAAGAGAGAAGGGATTTTACATGTTCAAAAAAAATTTTGAAAAGAAAAGACATCCGATCAAGAGCTTCCTTCAGAGACCGTTGCCTTGTGAAGCTGCCCCAGGGTACCCCAAATTGCCTTTTTAGCTATTAGATTGATAGAGCCTTATCTTCAGGCTGCTGGCCAGGGCTGGGATGGGGGGGGGGGGGTATTTCCATGTGGGGCTCTGTTTTACATCAGCCTTTCGCCTGTGCCGTCCCTCGCTGTGTGCTATCAGCACTCGTGTTGTCTCGTTCCTCCTGCTTGTTTTTCCGTGCAGGCGCTGCCTGCCAAAGAGAGGCCCATCAGATCAGCATCTGTCTTACAAATCCTGCTGGCATCGGTGTCCAGATTGCGGGGGAAGGGGATGTTTCTATCCCATTCCTCAACCAGCACAGTTGGGCCAGCCGAAGCCGCAGTGTCCGTGCGGTTACACCGGCAGCCGGGTCCCTGTGCAGTTTCTGATGGCTTGCACATTCAAGGACTGCTCTAGTTTTGCCATCAAGGAAATTTATTGTTGGCTCTAAGTGGGGTGTCCGGCACAGCTAGCTCAGTTACACAAGCAAAATCCTTTCATTCAGGCCAACTCCACAGTGCATGTCGAAGAGCTGACTATCTGCAGACCTGCTATAAATTCATTAGGTTGAGTAGAGCTGTTTATTTGCTCAGATTGGCCCAAAGACCGAGTGTCTCCCAAGAACTCAGCGCTGACATTTGTTATCCCCAGCTGCTGTGAAATGTCCACTCTCCCAGCCACATAGGTCACCATGACAAGCTCCAGGGGTCTGAATCTCCTTTGAGACCACAGCAGAGCAGCAGATTTGCCCTGCAGGGCCCCATTGGGACCATTCTGCTTGAAAGTTTTATGGTAATCTAATCCTGAGAGGTGGAGGGGTTGCATTTAGGAGCATCTTTGGGGAGATGCTCCTTGAAATGGGTTAACAGTATTTGCGTGCATGTGTGTTTGTAACGAGGCAGGACAGAAGTGGGGATAAAAAGCATTAGTGGGCAAAGCAGCGCTTTGTAATCCAGGCTTCTGCACCCACAGTGAATCTGGGGAGCTGACACTGAAGATCTGTAACGTGATGCCCCAGGACAGCGGCATTTATACCTGCGTGGCAGTTAATGAGCACGGGACAGCATCAACCTCAGCCACAGTCAAAGTCCAAGGTAACGTGCCTGACCCTCACAGCCAGCCTTTTTCCTCTACAGGGCCAGGAACATGCCGAAATACTTGGTGCAAACGCAGCCAGGCATGGAGGTGTGCCAGGCAAACCGAGACAAATATAGCCCATCCTCAGCCAAGCATCCCACTGCTGGCTAAAGGCATCACAGGCTCTTTGCGTTGATGAAGTTGTCCAGATGTAAGCACCACATCTGGGCAATGGAAACACACTGGCAGGGGCTCAGCTCCTGCATCCTGCTTGCAGTGTTGCTTCCCAAGGCTCGGGGAGCTTGGGCCAGGGGGAACCCTTCTGCTGGGATTCAAACCCAGCCTGAGTCCTCAGCACTGTGATTAGTGACCCAGCTAATTGTAATAAATAGAAAATGGTGAGCTGATTGATCCTGACCTCCAGCTCTGGGAGGGATGTGTTAATGTGAGAGATGTGGATGCCTGCTGCATTCAAGGGCACAGCGCAGAGACGAATGTCTGGCTGGTGAATTACGGACCAGGAGTGTCACCAGCATTGTGAAGTCAATTTGTTTCTTCTTCCCTTTGGCCCTAGAATTACCATTTCCCCAATTTATCCAAACAAGTTAGTGGCTGCATTAACTGCTACGGTGCTGAAGGGAGCCCTGGGCAAAACATTTGTCAACCCACTGCCACCACACCAAGCACCACACACACAGACACACTCCAAATGGCTTCCTTCTGTCATTTTCAGACACTTTGAGGGTAACCACCTCCCCACCTCACTGCTGCTCAGTGAAGTCCACGGGAACACTTGTTTCCCTCAGTTAAAGCACTAGGGCTTGCTGACGTGATGCTAGACTGGGTGCCTGTTTTCTCTCCCCAAGGTGTCCCGGCTGCCCCAAATCGCCCCATTGCTCAGGAGAGAAGCTGCACCTCTGTGATCCTTCGCTGGCTGCCCCCCTCCAGTACAGGCAATTGCACCATTTCAGGCTACACTGTGGAGTACAGAGAAGAAGGTAAGTGGTTTGAGCTCTGGTCACTAGCTGAGAAAACGTTCTCATGTTGACAGCAGTTTATGAAATGCCCTCCAGCATTTGGCCATATAACCTCTGGGCAGCAAGAACAAGTCCCCTGCTCTGAGTTCACACATTGGGGCTGTCTCCATCACCTCTCCTTCTCTCCCTCCCTACACCACAGGCTCGCAGGTCTGGCAGCAGTCAGTGGCCTCAACTCTGGACACCTACCTTGTCATTGAAGACCTGTCCCCAGGCTGCCAGTACCAGTTTCGAGTGAGCGCCAGCAACCCCTGGGGGATCAGCTTGCCCAGTGACCCATCTGAATTTGTGAGGCTCCCAGAGTATGGTGAGTGGGTATGGCGAGGAAGGGATTATGCTTGCCGGGCATCCATGGTGAGCAGGACTTGAGGGGTCTCCTAAGCCTGGGAGATGCTCAGAGCCAGCTCCTGCCACTGGAAAGGCTTTCCATGCCTTTTCCTGCACCGCTGGGCTTGCAGCTGCTGCTCAGTGTGCATGCATTTCCCCAGGTTTCAGTAGCTCCAGCACATAACCAGCTGTGTGAGTGGCTTCAATAGCCTGTGCTGGATGAAATGAGATCTCACATGGCATAGATCTCCCTTCCATTTGCACACAGATAAGCCCTGAAACGGTCTGTGTGGTTCCTTTCCAGCCCAAAATAGCAAGGACAGATTTGAATTCATCTTATCCACACCTCACTCTGGGAAGCTCTGGCTTTTGGTGGTCTAATACACTGGATTTGATGGAGCAGCATGAAATTGGACTCAGTAGTAATTTTTGCTGTTCTTAAGTAATATATTCTCACGTAATTCAGAAATATGCAGTTTATAATCCACACTAACCTGTCTTGTATTTACACTGTCTTGCATGTGCTTTGTTTTCCCAAAGATTCTGCTGCTGACGGTGCCACTGTTTCATGGAAGGAAAACTTTGACCTTGCTTATGCAGAGCTGCACGAGATTGGGAGGTAATGTTAACCCTGCTTATCGCTGCAATGAAACACTGAAACAATGGCTTGAAGATGTGGCCTTGGAAGAGAGCTTAGGCTGCTTTTTGTAGTTAGCTTGAAAACTGCTCCTTTCAGAGAGCATTGCACGTTAAGTACTGATTACAATACAGACAGGCTAAAATGCTGGCTAAATCTCATCTTTCAAGATGAGTTGTGATTTGAGGATTGCAACTAGGACATGGGTGACCAAATGCAAACCTCTCAACAATTAGACAGCCAAATCTCTGGCAGCTACCACCAGCAGTTGCTGGTATCTCCTCTGACATCTCGGGTTTGATGTGGGCTTTTGAAGTCAGGATGACTTGCTGGTTCTGGCTGTGCTTAACCTCAGAGACTGTTTGCAAAGCACTTAGGCATGTGACTGACTTAAATCAGGTGCTGAAGGGCTCTGCTGAGCGGGGTGGTCAGTGAGCAGGACCTTGTGCAGACAGCCGACAAGAGCACACAAACAATGCAGGTTGATGTTCATGCGGTCATGTCTTATCCCAGAGGTCAGCGACGAGTGCTTCTGGGGCTGAGAGGTAGGAGCCTGCCTGGTTCTGGGGAAAGGAGAGTGTATGTGTTACCTGCAGACCAAGTGCAGCACGTGGCTTCATCAAGTACTCTTGCTTCCAAGAACAGCGCTAGGCACCGGTCTGTGTGACTTTCCTAAATGCCCTCATGCCAGCTGTTTGCCCCTGATTTCTCGCCGTATGCCTAAAACTGTAAGACAAAATGATTGCTTAGCGATTATTTAACAAGGGTTTTCCTTTTGTTGTCTGAGTAAGTTTGGGCTCATTATTTAAGCAACTGGAGAGGGAAGAGACAAGTTCAGGAACAAGGAGGCAGAACCTGTAAAAGCAGCAGCAAATTGAACCCAGGGGAGATTGTTAGAGGACATCAGTAGGGCTGCACGAAACAAAGTGGCTGTTTGCTGTCGGTGCTTGCTAATCCCCAAAGAATCCAAACAGCCAGGGTAAGAGACAGGGGTTCTTGCTGGAAAAAGGTTATGAACGACTAGTTAAGTGTGATTCTCTGTGAAATGTTAATGTACTAAATCAAATAAGACTTTGAAAATCAGCCTGCTATTGCACTGGAAAACGAGCATGATTTATTTATTCGTCCCATTCATTAATGTGATTTTTTTTTTTCCAGGGGACGATTCTCCATAGTAAAGAAATGTGTTCACAAAGCTACCAGGAAAGACGTTGCTGTAAAATTCATTAGTAAAAAAATGAAAAAGAAAGAGCAAGCGGCACATGAAGCAGCCCTGTTACAGCACTTACAGCATCCTCAGTACATCACTATCCATGATACCTACGAGTCTCCAACTTCTTACATCCTAGTTTTGGAGCTGTAAGTACACGGAGCTTCAATTCAAGTGTCTGGGTAGGAATCACAGCACTATTTAAAGCCAAGGATAAAATCCACCCTCACTTCAGCAGGGCAAAGACTTTGTCATCTGTTTTTTATTGATTGTGACATCAAATGATATAGCCATTTTCTGCGGACTTTCTGCTGCCTTTTCTTTACAGTAAATAAGATTCAGGGGTACAAATAAAACTGCTTTCTACTCTGGTGAGGCCTGGGTAATTGTATCAGCAGTTAGTCTGTCACACTGAATAGGATGAAATTTATTTGGGCAGTTTTGTCCACTGTTTATATGTGAGTAAACGTGCTTCAGCTGGATTGCAGCCTACACTTCTCTAATAGTTTTTGGTGAAAAAAAAGCTGCACAGGGACTATGCTTGTCCCTCTAAGGAGAAATAGCAACCAAAATCCAAAATGCTTCTTTGTTACAGAGTATCCAATGAAATACATTTGAGCTTTTTGCTTATTTATTTATACACATAAATAAAACTAGGTGGAAAACTTTTATGCGTTTAGTTTTCCCACAGAACATATTACCAGCTGAAAATGCCAGTAATTCTTTCTGCATTATGCAATCTTCTCTGTAAATAAATAGATGAAGCCAAATAATTAAGTGGATCTGTTTTCAAAGGAACCTCCTCTGTCTATTGAATACATCCTTAAGCATATTACTTTACTTTGAGACTGTTGCTAAATTTTTTAGGACTGGGTTTAGCAATTGAGGGTTAATCATTCTACCACTTCCACAGCCTGCAGTATCTTGAGATATCGTTAAATATCAGATCTCTCCTTTTGGTTTCCTTTATTTTTAGGTCACAAAGTTTCCATTGCAATTTTGTTGTTCCTGGAGATGCTGTGTGATCTTTCACGTGTGGGGTTTGGTTTGTTTGCAGGATGGATGACGGTCGTCTCTTAGATTACCTAATGAACCACGATGAACTCATGGAGGAAAAGGTAGCTTTCTACATAAGAGACACAATGGAAGCCTTGCAGTATCTTCACAATTGCCGAGTGGCTCATTTAGACATAAAGGTAAGAAAAGAAGAAAATGATGCTGTTACTCAGTGCCCTGGTACAGACAGTTCCCAGCTTCACTGACAGCGAGGAGGTGCAGTCTGTGCCCTGAGTGATGATCGCTGAATGGACAAGTGCTACTTTTCAGACCTATTGGCCAGAAAAAGGGTTTAGGACCTGCAGCATGAGGTCTATATCTTCCTTCAGCTCAGAGATGTACTTTGTCCTTGATTCATTGGTTTGTTCTCAAGGGCTTTCTGAAAAAGGGATTTAATGAAGAGGGGCAGGAGTAAGATGTCAGTAGCTGCTGAGTGAGGAAGAACAAGCTGCAGTCTCTAATGTGAGACTAGCACAGCTCATTCCTCCCCGTGATAGCACACGTGGCAGGAGGCTCTGTGTTGTCCTGGATTCGGCATTGTGCTGCCGTCCTCATCAACATCCCAGTGATCTGGGATGGCAGAGAACTGGTGATTGAAGTTATGATCAAGTGCTCTGGGCTTTGTGGTCCGCAGCTTTGATTCAGGTTGCCAGGGGTATCAGATAATCTATAATTTATTTGAAGACTTAAATGGAATTTAAAAATGGAGAATGAGAGATGGATTTGACTGTCATGTATCATGGACAATCCAACTCCATGGAGGTCTCATCTCAGCCCTGCAGCCCCCAGGCACATCAGATGAAATGGTGTTTTCATTCTTCTGCTTCTTACTGCTGCTACTACAAAAAAAAAAAAAAAAAAAAAAAAAAAAAAAAAAATAGAGAGAGAAAAATAAAAAAAAAAACAAAAAAAAAAATTTTGTGCAATATCTTATGTGAGCATTAGTCCCAAAAAGCTATATTATCCTGGTTTCTTTCAGTCTTTCTGCTTGTATCTTCTGCTGTATTTATAGGACTTGTCAAAAATAGACATCACTTGTAGGTAAGAAACTGCACTGAATTCTTTATTTAATCATAAGATACCTCCCAAAAACAAGGTGGGAAGCCAATTTTCTGTGACCTATTTACAGTTCTCCTGAATGAGGCATGCTAAATAAAGCACCTTCTGTTGCTGAGTGGGAAGAAGGAAATGCATTGCTAGGGACAACAGACCTAGCCATGGACTGTCTTGTCCCAAGATCCTCTAATTTCTTCCTAATTTCTTCTTTCCACAACAGAAGAGCAAGTGGAGAGGTTTGAACAGTAGTGTAGTAGACTTTGAGTTGCATATGTATGTGCATGAGCATGAGGAGCTATAGGACAAATGCATGGAAAAGTGACTCTAGAGAGGTAGTGGGGAAAAAAGTTTAATATTTGCTTTACAGAGAACATTTCTGGCATACATTTATATCATCGAGGTGTCACGCAAACAAGTGGAATCTGAATGAATTGATCAGAGGTGTTGTAGCTTGTCTCAAAATTACAACTGTCAGTGCTCTTAATCTGTACAGATTATTTTGAGAAAAATAAATTGCAAGTATTTGGGACTAAGTACAAAATCACACTGTGTTGCACTGGTGTAAAACGGGAATGGTGTCATTGCAGCTTCAGTGTTGATCCAAACTGACAACAGGGTACACAGGAGCTGAGCTGGTTCCTTGTCAGTAACTCTCCTGCTCTGTATGTCACACATACCTGAGAAAATATGATTTTTGACCAGTTCTTCAACCTAAAACACAAAGCTAAATATTTGGGTAGGGGTGTATCTAGAATAAAGGCTACACCTTTTTGTTCGCAGAACTAGAGCATAATTAAGTTTTTATTCTGTTTTCCACAGCCAGAAAATCTGCTCATTGATTTAAGAATCCCAGTACCTCGTGTCAAGATCATCGATTTGGAAGATGCAGTTCAAATCACAGGCCATTATCACGTCCACCACCTCCTTGGAAACCCAGAGTTTGCAGCTCCTGAAGTTATCCAAGGCCTTCCCGTCTCCCTGAGCACAGACATCTGGAGCATCGGGGTCCTCACCTACGTCATGCTGAGCGGTGTCTCTCCCTTCCTGGATGAAAGCAAAGAGGAGACTTGTATCAATGTGTGCAGAGTAGATTTCAGCTTCCCACCCGAGTACTTCTCTGATGTGAGCCATGCCGCCAGGGATTTCATCAATGTTATCCTCCAGGAAGACTTCAGAAGAAGGCCAACAGCAGCCACGTGTTTACAGCATCCATGGCTGCAACCGCACAACGGCAGCTATTCCAAAATCCCTCTGGATACCTCCCGCTTGGCTTCCTTCATCGAGCGCCGCAGACACCAGTATGACGTGCACCCCGTCCCCAGCATCAAGAGTTTCCTGATGAGCAGGCTGAACCCAGGAACGTAATGCCTGGCTCCCCGGGACAAGACACTGCTGGTGCTGAGGCACGGCACAGGGAGCGAGCAGGCACAAAGATCTTCTGTACATACTTCTGTATTTGGCGTTGGCATTTGAGGGGTACAAATCTGTCTGGAGGCCACAGTCCTTGCCCAGTTACTCAGAACCAAAGCAAACAGGGTAACAGCGACAGGTACCTGCTCCCCTCCCTCAGCAGGCTCCTCCTGGAAGCATCTCCACAGGGCTGCGGGCAGCAAACACCAACTGGAAACAAGAGCCAAAACTGCAGTTGCCTTAATCTTTGGGAGGCAGCCTTATGAGAAATCCTCTTGATCTTGCTGAACTGATTTCAAAGCATCTGAGAGATTAGGAGTAGGATAGCATGTGGAGGAGTAAGTCTGGCCGACCTTAACGTGTGCTGCAGGACTGCACTGAATTCAGCTCTTTCTGAGGTCACTGCAAGCCTGCTCCATGTTAACAGGTGGATTTTGCACACCCTGTACACCCAGGTCTCCCATAATTTCAGTGGGGACTTTGCCTGCATGGGACATGCAAGATCAGGTCTTGTTGGATCAGCTTCTGTGGTGGCGTGGCTTAGGTACACTCTCGTTACATGGTAGTGCTCAGAATAAAATTCTGTGTTAACCCTTGGGCTTTCTGCTTTGTCAAGTCAACATGCAGTACCTTTTGGAGCTATGATTAAGGCAATGAATTCATTGGAGCATACAGCTGTTTCTGATGAAGCACAATGGGACTACGATGGTGGTTTTTTTTTTAAAGCATTTTATATACACTGTACAGAAATCTTTTGCGAAACCTGTGCATTGAGAAAAGGATGTCCAATTTTTGCAGTATCTGTAAACTAAACGATGATTGACGAAGACAATTTTTTCTATCACAGGTTTTCAGTATACATATATTGTATCATATATAGAGAGAGTATATATATAGAGGATCCTGTTCCATTTCTAGCTTCAGAATTGCTTGGCCCAAAGTCCATCTAAAGCCTTTCAAAGTGTAGTTGGTAAGTGGTGAGTCCATCCCTGTGCTTACAGCTCAAAAATAGTTTTCAGTGTTTAAAGTATGTCATTTGTTTCATTTCCAAACTTGTAAATATCTCTCAGCTGCCGTTAGCACCTCATCACCAAAGCATTCGTGAGGATATTTTTATGTCCAAAGCCTAATTTGTAATAAAATAAAAAAAATCTGCAATTAAAACATTTCTCTCTTGCAAGCCAAGTTGCAACATCATCACATTGATGTTACAGTGACAGAGCCAGCCTTAGTACAAGCAACGCAGAGTCTGCAGTGACAGATCAGCAGTTCATAGGCTGGCCAAGTCTTCCTCTCTCTAGCAGCAGGACTGGAAGGGGAAACACCTCCCAGGCTGGTGCTTCCCCATCCTGCTGCAGCACCATAAAACCCTACAGCCTTCTAGGCTGATGATCAGAGAATTTTTTTAACCCTAGGACGTGAGTACATTGCCTTGGTGCTGAGTGCCACTGCTGTGCCTGCAATAGGAAATGTCAGTTGTTACCAAAGGTTTTCCTAATGAAAAAGGGCTTGCTCTGGCCATGTGTACTCAGCAGAGGCTTTCTTGAGATGTCTCGTAAGGGCAAGAGCCAAATTCAACTTGCCATCTAAGTAACTGCACTGTGAGCCTGCAACATCTCTGCAGGAGCAAAAGCTGGCTCTGCCAGCAGGTGATGGAGATTCTCTGCAAGTGCGCACTCTCAGGGCTCTGCTAGCCCTTCTTCTGATCCAACTCCAAGCTCAGTTTCATGGCAGGTAGGAGGCCTTCTCTTTGTGCTTGCTCTACCAGGCACAGCAAATCACGATGTTGGTGCTGCATGCACGCAACACGAGAGCAGACCTTAAGATCTGGGAGCTGCAGTCAGAGAGGCGAGCCCAGGTGCCCGAGCAGAGTCAGAGGCAGCGTATGGGACTGTGTGAGTGATGGAGAGGTCTAATACTGGGGGAAGTTGTGGAAAGGTTTGAGTGTTCACAGAGGGCTAAAGCTTTGGTTTCCCTCTGTGGTGCAGCAGATAATTTTCTGAGCAACTCAGCAGCACCTCATAGACAAAGAACAGACTCTCTTCCTGAGCAAGAGTGCGAAGTATGTGATTTCTTAGCAACCAAAACTTCAGGCAGCAGTCATCGAGGGGTGTCTTTAATTAGCACCAGCCGCAGGTACTTCTCACTGCAGGACTGTTTGTGCTTCTTCCTATTTGTCGAAGCTGGCTCTTTGTGCTGTGATTGTGCTGCCCTTAAGAAAATGTTTATGGAAGTGCGGTTTATAAAACCCACAGCTTTTATTAGGCCCGTGGGTACTGTTTAAGCTGCAGTCTTTCTGCTTGGCATTAATACAAACAAATTCTCATGTATCACAGGAAATCTGGAGTTATTTATCATTTTATTTTGCTGTGTCTTGCATTCACATCTCAAACTGTGAAAATAGGCACTTTGGGCATATAGGGGTAAAAGCTGGATTGATTAAAGGAAAACTGAAGTCTCCAATTGCTATCAAATAGCAGGGAAAAAAAAAAAAAAAAGGCTGAAAGAGGATACATGGTGCTCATATGGTTCTGGTGCTCATATTCAAAAAGAGATTCCTCTTGAAGGGAGAGCTGGAGCTGCTGAGCTCTGAAGATTTTGAGTGTTTTGGAGTTGCTTTCCTTTATGGCCCTGCTTTTTCTGTGTTCATGTTAGGTAGCTCCTCTTCCTGGGCACTGCTTTTCTTACAGCACATTCAGGAAAACTCAAACCCGTCGGTACCTCCAGATGTGTCTGATTATAAACCTTGCATTTTAGTGCAAACATTATATGTTTTTGCCTGAATCGTCATTTATGTCAGGTTGATATGACATACTGCCATCTGATAAACACAGAGGAAGCATTCAAATATTGCTCTCCCAAGATCTTTTTCAGCCTTTGCCACCTTCTGCAGGGAGTAGGTGACCCCTTGGTAAACTCAGGGCCTTCCCAGAGGGCAGCATCATGTGCAGTGCTGGTAGTCACCCCAGCCATTACAACCAGCAGCAATATCAGTGCTTTGGCTGCACAGGCTTGGTGCAGAGCAGCCCTCCAGGCAGGTAGCCACTGCCTGCAGGCTGCTGCACTGCCACTGGAATCCAAATTCATGTCTTAGGTGAGCTAAGGAGCAGCACGCCCTGCAGCTAGGGTGGGCCAGGTTGACACACAGCACCAGGGTCTTAGGCTTGAAAACCCTAAAGCAACCCAGAGTATGCATTTGCAATGCTTCTCTTGTCCTAATTGTACCAACAAGTCTTGCTTAGTCCCATTGCCTTTTTATTTTAAATGACTTTATTTTTTTTTTTCATTAACATTTACCTTTAAAATCATTTTTACTTTCAACCTACAATAATGCTGAGAGAAAGCCTGTGCCCTCAGCTGACCTTCCCAGGTTTTGGTGCCCAGCATTTCTGAAGATGCCGTCAGGCCCTTGTTACAAATGCCACAGACGAAGGCGCAGAACAGCACAGTATGACTTGGCTATATACAACCGTATTTTAATACCCTTGCAATGAGAGGGCTACATCAAGTGACCTGGGATAATGTAAACTCCGGAGAGAAATGTCAAGGCTAGCCTGTATATACAAGTCTGACAGATAATTAACGCGCACAGGGGCTAACAAGCTAACAATTTTTGTTCCTGTTCCTTTCCACCCAGCAGCAGATCCCCCCCCTAACACAGGGCCTGGGTCTATTTCCCTGCTTGTTTGTCCTCACTCCATCAGAAAATGGTGCTTTCCAGGGACACGGGGCCTGGCCCCATGCCGCCAGGCTGCTCGCACGGTGCCACCAAGTGCTGGGCCTGGTGCTGGGACGTGTCACACCGAGTGTCACCACCACGTGTTGGCCATGACCGTGGCGGCTGGGACAGACGAGCTGGCCTCAGTGGAAGCCATACGGCACTGCCACGTCCACCTCCTGGTGCTCTCCTTCTACCAAACCCATTGGCATTGCTCCGTCACTGAGACCTGTTGGCTGGTGACTTTTGGAAGGCAAATGTGACAGAAAGGGAAAATATATATATATATATATATATATATATATATATATATATAAAATGTGTCAGCCTTGTTCGCTAAGGGCAAAACTCAATGCCTGTCCACGACTGCGACCACCAACTGGAGCTAGGGGGGAGCGGCATGGCCAGCGACACAGCGCTTTCAAGGTGCGAAGTACGTCCACAGCCTTAACAATTTCGGCACGCCGCTGGCCTGCCCAAAGCGCCGTGTGGCTCTGGGGCACACGACTGCCCGCTCGCCATTTGTAAAGTCGGCCTCTTGGTATGGGCTGGCACCGCCGCCATGGCTGCCATGCCCGTGTGCTTGGACTGTGCACCCTTTCTATAAACGGACTGTGCTAGCGACGCGTTTTCTGGGCTGTTCTCTATTTTGGATTAAAACTCGGTTGTTGGGAGAACAAGCGGCTCCGTCTCATTTCCCAACGCGGCTTTTTTTTTTTTTTTTTTCTTTGTTTTTTTTTTTTTTTTTTTTTTTTTTTAACGGGCGGAACCAATCGCACCCGGACCGTTCGTGCCCGTCCCCAAGGACCGGGGGTGGTTGGGGAAAACACAGCGCTGCGCATGCGCAGCCACCCAGCCTGACGCCGCGCCCGCCATCTCGGGAGGCCGGGCAGATGGCGGCGGGCGGCGTGGCGGCGGCGCTGCTGGCGGCGGGCGCGCTGCGCTTCGGCAGCTTCGTGCTGAAGAGCGGCATCACCTCGCCCGTCTACGTGGACCTGCGAGGCCTCGTCTCGCACCCACGCCTCCTTCGGCAGGTGCTGGCCCTGGGGGGGGAGCCCCTGCTGCGCTGGGAGGAGGAGGAGGAGGAGGAGGAAGGTGAAAGAGGAGGAGGGAGGGAGGGAGGACGGAGGAGGAGGAGGAGGAGGAGGAGGAGGAGGAGGAGGAGGAGGAGGAGGAATATAAGGGAGGAAGAGGAGGAGAAAGAGGAAGAGGAGGGAAAAGGGAAGAGGAGAAGAGATGAGATTGGGCTCGATGATCCTTCAGGGTCCCTTCCTGTCCCTAATGTTCCGTGATCCTGTGAGGAAGAGGAGGAGGAGGAGGAAGGAGGAGGGGGGATGCTGCCGTATCAGGGGCCTGGGGATCCTGCCCTGTGGTGGCGCCTGGGGCGTTTGTGGCATCGCTTCCTCGCTCTGCCTGCTTCAAGGCGGGGAAATTCGTGGTAAGTAACCAAAAAAAGAGGGTGTGAAGAGTCCCGAGCATCCTTCACAGCAGCATCGTTCACAGCAGTGATGCTTTCCTGTGGAGAAACTGCTGGAGTTTCTTTATCGGTGTTAGGCAGCTATCAAATAATGCAAAGGAGAGAGCTTTTTGTGCCTTCCCTTCCCTTGGTGGTGGACTTGTTGAGGAGTGGTCGCTCCAGTCTGACGCCTCGCATACACGTATTTTTCAGGTTGCAGATCTTCTGTTTCAAACAGCGAAAGATGCTGGCCTCGAGTATGACTGTGTGTGTGGTGTTCCCTACACAGCATTGCCACTGGCCACAATTATCTGCTCAGAAAAGCAGGTTCCCATGCTTATACGGAGGAAGGAAGCAAAAGACTACGGTAAAACCTTCTTCACGTGATGAATTTGTATTTACTTGTTGGCTGGTTTGTGAAATAACTATATTTTTAAGGTTCTTCTCTAATATACATCCCTCTTTCAGTTTAAGACTACCACTTCAATGGAAATAGCTACACCTTTTGCCCTGAAATATATCTCCCACAGCATCAGGCTGTCCCAGCTGGTCTCTTATTAGCCTGCAGCTCAAATCCTGCTGTAGTAGGTTTGGAAGCTCATGAGCTGCTTCTTTGCTTCCACAGTGTCTTTTTTTTCCCTCTGGCACAGTTATTGTGGGTTACCACCCTCTACAAAAACAGTTGCTGCAGTTTCTGACGTGCTGAGACCAGTGCCATGTCTCAACCCTAAACAGAACTTCTTGCATATTGATTCCAAGAGGAATCTTTTGTAGTCTGTTCTTGTTTTGTCTCTCAAACCTCTTTTTCTTTCATATCCTGTAACCCTTTAATCAGTGGGCAAGGTGTACCAGGTGAGAAGCAGTGAGTTCTCTACACAGTGATCAATTTTATTTTAGTTTGGTGGAAAGGGGATGAGGGGTGTGTGTAGGAGAGGGAAACTGAAGCATTAACATACTCTGTCAAATGGATTTCTTTGTGTGATAAACACTATCCTCTTCCAACAGCGTTCAGTCAGAGAGGATGTTTTTCGAAGTTAAATGTTAGCCAGTGTGCTAGGCAGGAGAGCTGTTGCTATTCCTTCTTGTGAAGGACAAGTTGATTGTGACAGCAATTAACTGCCTGGTACAAGGGTTCCGGTGTCACACAGATTGCAGAGCTGTACTTACACTGGTGAGACCGTCATGGTTGAAGCACCGCGGTCTGTGTAAAGCCAGGCAGCCTTTGTTGTTGCCCCCCGGGACGCCTTTCATGGATTTGTGCCTATTATTCGTTCTGGCAAAGGCATTTGGGGGGTTTACTCCTCCTAATTGTTCTAACAACAGAGATGTTAAGCACAGAATAATGCCTGTGAAAAATAGAAAATATGTTGAAGAGTATCAATGGCTTTGCTACTTCAAAGACATTTAAAGTAACTTTTAGTTTAAAGACTTTTAAGTTACAGGAGAAAATATTGTTGGTGTTTTGAAGGTTCAATGCATAGTAATACTAAACCAGAATTTCTGTAGTCAACTTACACAATGATTATTTAAATATGTGCAGCTAATAATATGTCACTTCTGTTAATGGAATATACAAAATCTGTTTATCCCCTTGGAGAAGTAACAGTCTTTGTGAATTGGATTACAAGTCAATTACTGAGCTGTGGTAAGAACTGTGATACCTGGTATCAGGTATTAACTAAAGAAATTCTCTCTACATACTGACAGTATGAAATTGCTATTTTCTTGAAGTCTGATTTGATTTTTTACTGCAACATATGCTTGTATGTAAAATAGATATCATCATTAACATATCAGGTTAAAATCTTGATACTTCTGATGCGTTCTGATGTGGTCTTTTAAACCTTGTTCATTTAGTTAAGTGTATGCCTTTTGTTTTAAAGGTACCAAGCGACTGGTAGAAGGCATCATTAATCCAGGAGAAACATGTTTAATCATTGAAGATGTGGTAACAAGTGGATCTAGTGTACTGGAAACTGCAGAAGTTCTTCAGAAAGAAGGATTGAAAGTCACAGATGCTGTAGTGCTGTTGGACAGGGAGCAGGGTGGGAAGGCCAGGTTAGAAGAATGTGGGATTCGTCTGCACTCTGTATGCACGTTGTCGGGGCTGTTAGATATTCTCCAGCAGCAGGGAGAAGTGGACGCTGAGATGGTTGAGAAGGTGAAGGACTTTATTCGGGGAAATGTATTTGAGCCAGTGGCTCAGAATGGTCCTGCTCCTGTGAAAAGGATTTGTAAAGAGCTGAGCTTCAGGGCTCGTGCTGAGCTGCCCGGGGTGCATCCTGTTGCAGCCAGGCTTCTCACACTCATGGAAAAGAAACAAACCAACTTGTGCCTTTCCGTTGATGTCACAGGATCCAAAGAGCTGCTGCAGTTAGCTGCCAGCCTGGGCCCCAGCATTTGTATCCTAAAGACTCACATAGATATCCTGAATGATTTCACCCAGGAAGTAGTAAAGGAGTTGAGAGCACTCGCAGATCGACACGAGTTCTTGATTTTTGAAGATAGGAAATTTGCAGACATTGGAAACACAGTGAAACATCAGTATGAAGGTGATTATCATCAACCTTGGTTTACAATAATTTTGCTGCCAGTCTGTGTAACTGCAGCACTGGAACAGGCTGACAGGAGAGACTGTGGGATCTCTGACCTTGGAGAAAACTCGTGAGCAACCTGATCTAGCTTTGAAGTTAGCCCTGCTGAGAGGGCACGACCTCCAGAGGTCCCTTCCAAAACCTAAATCTTTTAACGAATCTATGCTTGTCCTCAGTAAGTACTTCTGAATAGCTGTTTGCCACGAGAAATGCAGTGGGGCTTATAAAGCAGCCTGCTATGCTTGTGTGCTTGTTATGGCTTTCATTTGTTACTGCAGCTGTAAATGATCAGAATACTGTTGCACCTGTGATGGTAGAATTTTAGCTCACTGTAAATGACTTAATGAATAGTAAAGGCAAGTTACTAAGTGCTTCTGTAATATAAAACTGGGAGATGATGCTTTGTGGTTGTGCAGCTGTCAGGAATGTCTGGTAAAACTGCACTTGCAACTGTTAAGCTTCAGTAGTAAAAAGTCTTTTAACGTGAATGAGTTAGTATGCTGCTTGTTTTGTTTAAGTCATGATTCTTGTTTAATACATTTCTAATGACTAATTTCACTTTGTGTGTGTCTTTCTCTCTCTCTTCTCAGGTGGTACGTTCAAAATAGCATCCTGGTCAGACATAGTTAATGCTCACGTGGTGCCAGGTTCTGGAGTTGTGAAGGGTCTGAAGGAAGTCGGCCTTCCTCTGCAGCGGGGCTGCCTTCTCATTGCTGAGATGAGTTCCCAAGGGTCACTTGCAACGGGCAAATACACAGAAGCTGCAGTAAGTAGGCACTTCTGTTTCAGCTTGTAAAGTGTTCTGATGAGGGAGGTTTTGTGTGCTGCTGACATCTATGCTTCCAAAAGTCTCTCCAGCACTATTTATTATACGCTCTCTTTCTGTGCAGACTCAGGAATCTGACAGTGTCACACTTAAAGTTTTATATCTGCAGGCTGCTGGTGTCAGGTTGTTGTCATTCACACTGTGAGCTCTAGTGAATGTGATAGGTTTGCCACTCACCACCTTTTTTTAAATTAGCAATAGAATTCTAATCAGTGTAAGTTCATTGAGTGTATCATTTACAACTTAGAAACAAGAGTAACTTCTGCATTCCTGTCTGCAAGCAAAGCTAAAATCAATGAGGGATCAGTCAATTCTAGGTGACTTTATATTGGTAAAGCAAGAACTTGCTAGAACACTCCAATGTTTCATTCCCCTGCTCTGCACACCTTAATGTGTCAATGCATGCATCAGAAATAGATTAGTGGGCAAGCTTGATTTTAGGTATATGACTTGAAACTGTTTACTGGTCTTTTTCAGGTACAGATGGCTGAAGAAAACTCTGATTTTGTTTTTGGATTCATATCTGGATCTAGAGTTAGTAAGAAACCAGAATTTCTTCACTTAACTCCAGGGGTACAGCTGCAAGCTGGAGGTAATGTCTCCTGAAATACTTAGAGTGTGTTTGTAAATGCAGTAGGTGCAAGATCAGTGCTTTTTTGAGCATCAGATCCATCTATTGGAATTGGTAAATCATGAAAAATGAGGGCTCTCTATGTCAAATTTGATCTGTGTCATTGTCATGGAATTAGATTTTACAAAGCTCTCATATAGAAGCAGTTAAGGATTTATTATATATCTTTATAGAAATAACAAGGTTTATATTTTTTATAATATAGAATATAATGATTTTAACAGCAACGTTATATTTTTTTAACAGCAGTTAATCAGTATCCAAGTTCTTGCTTGGGATTACTATTTATAGGATTGCGAGGCTGTTGTCTTTTGTTCAGTAATTTTCCAGGATACAAGGCTCTTGCCAATTTTTTATGATTCAGGTTGGACAGTCCCCTTCCCCTTAGCATTTAATCCTGTCCTTGTCAGTTAGTTACACCACAGGGGCTGGATACAGCTGGAGGGGTGGGCTGATTGTCCAGTGCCTATATGGCATAAACAACAGGTATGAAGGGGAGAGAGCATCAAGCTTCCCTCTATAAATAACAGGAATGGTGTCAAGATGACTTCTCCTTTGATTAAACAGAGGAAAGAGATGCAGTATCACATTTGTCTAATAAAGTGATTGATTTGTAGTCCAGCTGAAATTCCTTCATTATTTTCCGTGAGATTTCATGGTATAGAGGTCTTCCTGAGGCTCTGTGGCTAATGAGCTGTCTGGTTCGAGGAGCGATCACGTTGAGGCCTGCTGTGGCTCATAAGCCTGAGCAAGACTTATGTCAAGTACAGGAGCAGAGCATGCCTGCCACAGTAATTGGTAGGTGTTCGTTAGTTGGAGGTACCTTATGGATTACTAGGGTGAGAACTGAAACAACGTACCTGTTTTCTGTTCCATCTCTTTGTAAGTTTTTAGAATGTATAATTTTGCACAAACTAAAAAAAAATGGTGTGTCTGTTTCAGGTGATAATCTTGGACAGAGGTACCTAAGCCCCAAGGAAGTTATTAGTGAAAGAGGTTCAGACATCATTATTGTGGGACGAGGCATCTTGTCAGCTTCAGACCGCCTTCAAGAAGCAGAGAAGTACAGGAAGGCAGCTTGGGAGAGCTACGTAAGCAGGCTTGGTGGTCATGTGTGAGATGGGATGCAGGTCACTTCCCGACTCAATAAGCAGAGCTGATGGAGCTGTAATCATCGTGAGACTTCTACGTAAATACATTGACACTTCAGCCAGTAGAATACTGGGCCCTTTTGGAAAGAAATCTGTTGCTGGCTAAATTACTTTTTAATTGCATACATACAGACAAAGTTGTACCTGCCGTGGTTATTTTTCAGTATTTTTAGTTGTTGGATATATGAAACCAAAATTTTATGTTCAGTTTTTAGTCTTAATCATTTTCTATGCTGAAAAATGTTGAATGAGAACACTCCGAGAATATTTGCCTTGCGGTTGTTGCTCCTGTTTATCCTCCTCACCCTTAAATTGGGTCAGTATTTCACTATTAACTTCACCTGCAGCACCGACCTGTCTTAATCTCACAGGATTGCTCAACTCCACAATTTCCAAGTAAAGGTATCACGTCTTGATCCTATGCTGTGAAATTTAATAATATGTTCTCAAATAAATTTGCTACTATTTTCATGTAACTGGATCTGTAAGTCTTTTTTTCTGTGTCAGTGCGAAACACTGTTTATTTTCAGAGCCAGGGCATTACAAAAATAAGTCATTCTGCTGTTTTTTGTGACTGCAGGAGTTACTGCTGATGGTGCTTATAGTCTGCTCTGACAAGAGTCTTTATAGGTCCCAGCTGTTGTGCTTTTAATTATGGTGGA
Source organism: Aythya fuligula (assembly GCF_009819795.1). Lineage (NCBI taxonomy): Eukaryota > Metazoa > Chordata > Aves > Anseriformes > Anatidae > Aythya > Aythya fuligula. The sequence continues at coordinate 23,577,712 of NC_045564.1, read as the reverse complement.
ATTGCTGATTGCTCTAATGAGAAACAAATACATACTCTCTGTTGCTTGATTTATTAAAGTGTTTGTGGAATCTTTCCAGGAATTACTTTCCATGCTTTGGCATTGTGAAGAAAGGTTAAGTTGAAATATCACGTATGATAGGATGGAATCACCTTAAATAGATCCAGTATTTTCCAGGTGGAAATCAGCTTGAATTTTCATTGCCAACATGAAAACGTGAAGAATGCAGATGCTTGGTGGTATGGTTCTAGACCATTGCTATTTCTTTGCTGATGCAAAGTACGCTAAGAAAGCTGGATCCTTTTTTAAATACATCTGCCTGTAGGCTAGGAGCAATTATATCCGGTGAGATTTTTTTGGGGCTTTAATATTTGACATTTTTCCCAGCCTTTCAGGAGATTAGGGTTATGCTGAAGTTCAAATGGAGATTTTGTGCTTGCTGTCAGTTGGATTAACATATGCAGAGTGCCTAAGAAGAGAAATGGGCTTGGATTTAAGGGTCTGTGGTATGCTTCTTGTATCTATGACCTTGTGCAGGCAGGCAGACTTCCGAAACTTGCAATTGATAAGCTTCCTAGCTGCCTGTGTAGGTTGAGGATAATGACCTTATCCTTTTGCATTTCATTTTCCTTGGAAGTGTTTCTCCTGTGCTTGATGAAGGTTTCTTACAGGGCTTATAAATCTGTTGCTGTGGAAAGAGTATTAGAAAAACAAAACATACACAGAGAAAATTCTGTGGGGCTTTTGTTTGGTTCAAGAGTCTTACGTACCATGTTTAGGTGGAGTTCTCCATGCACAGGAAACGTGAAGGTTCTCGTGGCCACCTTTCACCACTGGAACTTGATGAGTGTGTTGTCTCTTGTGAGCTGCCCTGCAATAATCTGCGAGTCAGGATACTTTGCATCAACTTCTAAGAAGTTTCAATCCTTTAAAGTGAATGTGGGTTCAGGGATTTGTTTGCTGTTTCTCATTAATTCCCTAATATCCTTGAGGCATGTAGCAGAAGCAAGGCTTTCTTGCTTAAACGGCTTTGCAGAAAACTGCTTTGTCCACCAGGTGGAGCCGAGGCTCTATTTTTCAAGGTGGTTGATGCCCTAGCCCTTCTATAGCCGATAGTTTCCACTGTTGATGCCAACTTGAGATATGCTTAAGATGAAACTTACCTGGTTTTCAACAACTTACTCCCTTGTGATGCCATAACTTAAGGCAGTAGAGTTTACTAGACAGCTGCCTCAGATTTGGGTTTAGCACTGTGTCTTTTAGTAGGGTCACTGTTAGAGCACAAGCAGAACTTGGTGAGTTCAGTATTTTCCACAAACCATGAAGTATGCATCTGAAATTTATGCAGCTAAAACCATGAGGAAGATCCGAGAGCTACTTTATCAGGCCTCTGGTGGAAAAAAATAGCCACTGAATTTGGAGATAGCGATGTGATCTAATATCTTGTTACTTTGGGAAGGTATTTGCAACTCAACTTTATGAAACAAGTTCTGAGCAACAGATCGGAAAACTATTTCTCAGTCCTGCATTGTGCATTGAGTAAGTCACGGAAAAAGTTGTATTCCAGTACTTCATTTGACACCAATGTCACAAACATTTCAATTAGCAAAACAAAAACATGTTACCTCCTACATGCATTCTTGTGTCCGGGTGATTATAGTAAACAAGCATGTGTGCCTTTTTTTGAGGCACCTGAAAATGATTAAAAATCCATTTCAAATTAAGAACAAATGTTAATTTCCTTGCTTGCCTCTGCTGCTCACATTCGTAGCATAGTTCCTGCTGTTGATCCCAACTGTTTCTAACATGGGAACTAGGTCACAATTTACAAAACTAATTTGCATTATAATATATGAATCTGGAAGTCTTGCAGTTCATTCTCTGCTCTCATTAGAGCCTCTTATAGAGGCATAAGGCTGTATTTAACTTTGTTGGTTGTCACATGATCTATGTTATCTGTCAAGGAAGCATTTATATGAACTTGCTGTCCTTAATTCACTCTGGAGGATCGTTGATAGCAGAATGAAAAGATACTGTCCTTTTCATAATGGGTAAGGCTGTGGTCAAGTGATGTCAGTGCTTGCACCAGGACGACAGCTACCTTGCTGGTATTTCTGAGCAAGTCACCGGGGACTGCATGAGAGATCAGCCCAATCTGGAATCATTAAGGAATTGTTATGTAGCACACACATTTGTGTGTAATTTTCACTGTATCTTTTTGTTGTGGGCATTTCTGCCTAGAACAAGGAGGAGCAGCATGGGTACTTTTAATCAAGATAGCTGCTTAAGTACAGTGTTTTACTCAGACTTAAAATTCTTGCAAAAGTCTTGATAAAGCCAGCATCAAATTAAAACAGTTTAAATTTTTGTCCTTAAATGTACTTGTACATAACAGTGTCAACATGCTTTAGTAGCCAATAGTTGACAGGTCGTGTTATTGTTTCCATAAACTTCCATAAAAAGTTATTGGAGATCTAAATCCAGAAAAAATGACTGCATCACTTCCCCTTAAATGTACTTGGAAAGCCTGTTGCTGTGGGTTCTTAGCAAGTGACACAAACATTGCATTTAGGAAACAGAACCGAAGGAATGTGAAATACCCAGAGGAAGTTTGTTTCCATTCCTGAGTTTTGGAGGTCAGTGACTCAGGGAAATGGTCTGTTTTGGAAGACTTTTAATTGAACTGCAGACTAGACAGGGCTGGACATCTTGTTTGTTTGTAATCACTCTGTTAGGTCTTGGTTGGTCTACATCACACTGACAAGTAGAGCTTCGTGTTCGAACTCTGCAACAAATTAAAAGTCAGTTTGGTGCTTGCTCAGGCTTTGGGTTTTTCTGTCTTTTGACAGACTCCTGCAGGCTGAAAGCAGTGACCCTGCCTGCTTGTCTGGGTTGACTTTTTCTTTGCTCTTGATTCTCCATTTCTGCATGACCTGTGTCATGCTCTGAACTCATAAGCTCGTGCTGTCCACGGTCAGGCTGTGAAAATGCAGGGTTATGTGTGGAAGCTGGCCAATACAGAGGAGAGGAGGAAGCCCGAACAAGGATATAGCTGTGAAGTTCTTGCTTAAAGCACAGTTTCCTGAGTAGAGATGAAAAATAAAGCCTCAGACCATGTGTAATTGTATGGCCATAGGCTGTGCTTAGGTCAAATAGATAATGTAGGAGCAGATGAGCAGTGCAGTCACTTTTGATCTATCCCTGTAGAAATAATAGTAGCTATACAACAGACACTTTAACAAATAGGACTGTTTAGCTGGGGAAATTCTGCTGTGTTCTCTGCAGCTGATTATTTCTGCTCTGCTGAGAGGTGTCAATGTAAAGCAGAATGGAGAAGTTTCTGTTGTGCTGGGACCAGAGCACGACACCACTGATAATGGGAATAGAGAAAGGGGCAGGATGAAATCAAAACCTCCCTTGTATTTGTAGTTTTTCTTTTCTTTTTTTTTTTTTTCAGATGGGCAGTGAAGAGGAGGAGGAACGACAGTGAGCTGAATTCCAATGTAAAGTATGTTCAGATCAGGAAATGATGCTGGAACCCACAGGAGATGCTGGGTTGCACATGTAGTTAGTTACCTCGCCTTGGTATTTCCTGCCAGACATCTTAGTGGCACTCCTCGATACGCTAGCTCATTCACTTTCCATGCAACTGGAGAAATGCAAGATTAAATGCATGCAGAAGCATGAGGCATTCGTGTTCTAAAGCTTGGGCTTAGCCTCCAGCTGTTGATCACCTTCTTACTGCATCGTTGTACGGGGCAAGGAGGCTGCTAGGAGGGCATGTATCACACCTGGCTTTTGTACATCACAAGCTGCAAGGAATCTCCATGCTAACAAGGCAACGAAGGCTATGCTTGACATTGACTTTTCCCAAGGTGTGACACAACAGCACTCCCAGAAATGGGAAAACACGTTGATGAGACAGCAAGTGAGCCCCTGCAGGGCTGTGCAGCAGCAGCCTCCAGCTGTGGCTGTGGAAACATGGAGCTGATGTTGCAATGGCATCTGGGTTCCAAGTTGGCCAGACAAGAGCTGACATTTTCCATCACCATGTGACCTGCTGATGCCTTCTGCTTTAGCTTTCATTCAGGAATGCTAGCTGTGGTCAGGCTGCGTGTGTTTAGGGACACAAATAAATGGCTGCTGACTGAAATACACCATTCCTATGACAGAGCTTGGCACTAACCTTGCCAAGGGTACAGGCAGATCTGCTTACACAGGAAAGTAAAGCTTCTCACTCACAGCATCACTTCTTTTTTGTTTTTATTTTATTTCCAGATGCAACCTTAAGTAGAAGCTAAACTTGGAGGGAGAGACCATAAAAATTAAAAACATGCAATTGATTATTCATTTGTATAAAGTTTCTCTGGTACCTTCTGATATTCTTTTGGTAAAAGACAAGCCTGACCTACAGGCTCAATCCTTCCCCCACCCAGATGTGGTAGTAGACATCCCTGTAGGACACAGTGGCTTGCCCGTGGTGCTGCTCTGCCTTCAGTGCCCTAGTGCTGCCAGCCAGGGAACAGGCAGCTGCTCGCTTGTCCCTGACAGCAACTGGCCCTATTTCCTTCTTGCTGGAATTACTCTGCACTTTCTCAGAAGGGTGCCACAGGACAGACTCCCATCTTCCACTTGTTCTCCATGTTATATACCCTGGCAACTCTTCGGAGCAGTTTGTTTCACAGCTGATTTTCCCCCCAACCCCATGAGCAGGGGAAGAAGCAAAGCTTTTCATCGCATCTCCAGGTCCCTTCCTTTCCTTCTTTCTACCCTCCCTACCCGAGTAACCCCCTAGCAGGGTCAAACTTCACATTGCCATCATTCACTGTTCCCTCAGCACCAAACTAATGTGCTAGGAAATGCCACAGCTTAAAGGTAATCTGCAAAAGAAATGCTGGAAAGGGGAGCACTGGCTGCGCCTTTCCTTTCCAAATGCAAAGGAAGAAAGCAAATGGTTTTCTTTTGTTTTTAAGCTGCTTGGTCCCTCACAAACTAGAGGCAGTGGAGCTGTGTTCAAAGTGTTTGCTGCTCTGGGTGGCAAAGCTGGCACAAAGTTCCTGCCCTACCTTTCCCACCACTTTCCTTCCTGCTCTCCCTTTCCATGCCTGTGAACCTTGCAAGTGAACCGAGCTAAAACTTGATCTGTAACAAACAATCTGGCCTACTTAGGATGGATTTTTTTTTTTTCTTGGATGCAGTATTTTTGGTAACCTTGTGTTAGCAATGAAATTTCTCAAAGCAGTGCTAGGCAGCCCGATGGTGGTAAAACCAGACTTTTTCCTGGATAGCCCTTCCCAGGTGGCAGCACTATTCCCAGGGATTCAATATGCAACAGGGCAAATCACCTTAAGCTGCTCTCATTGCCTTTCATTAAAGCAACGTGTAGGAAATGTGCAGTTAGTGTTAGCTTCCCCTGAAGAGCACTTCTGTGCCATTGCTGGCTGCTGAAGCCAGCTTGCCACTGCGACAGCAGCTGCTGCTGCCCCTTTGCTGTGCTCAGACCTTTCCTATTTCTTGCAAAAGCACAGGGAGAAACCCCTGCACCTGCTGTGTCCTGGCTCTGGGCACGATGTGGCCAGTGGTGCACAGCCTTGGTGTGCCCCAGGCAGCTCTGCTCTTGTGCCAGCCTCGTTCCCTACCCTCTGCATTTATGCTATATCAAACTGCCCTTGCTAGGTCGGATTCAGTAACCATCCTGGATTAAAAAATGAAGTGTGAGGACAGAGCACTGTTTTGTTTTGATTTTTAAGGCCACCTGATCAATTCTGATGCTGACAGCATGTAACTTACTGCGTTCTTAATCCCTGTCCCTAGCTATTTTTAACATGGTTTGTTGCGCTTCTTCAGTGTTGCTGGTAGGAGGAGGGGGACCATAAACTTCTTGAAGGAGAGCTGTTTATACCGAGCAAATAAGGGCTCCTGTTTATAGAGGCAAAAACAAATATATAAAAAAAATCCGGAAGGATGGGCCCGTGGCTGTCTTCCAATGAGAAAAGCAAGTCAAAACAATGAACGCCATTTGTTTTTGCTTTTCCCTGGCAAGCTTCCTTCAGCTGACTATTGCATGATCTGTTCAGGGTGAAGAGGGGAAAAAAAAAAAAAAAAAAGCCAAAAAAAATAAAAAGCAGTAGCAATTGCTCTGGCTTCTCTCTCCTGCCTTCTGCTGAAGTCCCAGTGCAGAGCTCGTGTGGGTTTAAAGCTGCAGCTGTCGTCTGGGGTAACACAAACCCCAGCTTCAGAGGAAAACAGATGGGGCAGGAGGAACAGTTTCAGGGAAAAAACAAAACAAAACAAAACAAAACAAAACAAAAAGTTCTGAAATAACAACGCTGGGCCTTAACCAGCTCCCTGCCCAGCCAGAAGCTGAGGCTGGACCCCCCAGCTCAATTCTGTATTAAAACCTCGGATGTGAAATGCTCAGAGGGAGATGTGTGGCCAGCAAGCTGAGCTAGCAGCCGCCCAGGCTGGATGCCTGCTTGCAAAGCCCAAGGAGTCAGTGCTGAACATTTCCTCAGCCTAAACTCCCATTTCCCTCGGGCTTCCCCTAGCCTTCCTGCTGCTCGACAGAGCAGCTACACCGAGTGTGAGCGCCGAGCGATGTCTGGCAGTCCCCACCCTTGGTCAACAGCGCGGCGTTAAACCAACATACCTTCTGCAGCCGTCACTGCGGCTCCAGTTCCTGTTTGTGTCCTCGTGCTGGGACTGATAAGGTGCTACCGATAAATAAATAAGGCAGCACCCGTTTTCCTTGCAGAAGCACGCCCCGTCTCAGTCTGTCCCTGCGGGGCTCAGCAAGGAGATGACAAACTCCGCTCGCAGCATCATGTATGCACAATAGTTTTATTTTGTTTTTATATAAAAAAAAAATCCTAAAGACTGCAGAATTCTTGTATCCTAATTTCTTATACAAATGCTTCCAACACCCTCCTCTTTTCTTTAAGCTAATTCCCCCCCTAACAACTTGCAATGGCATGGGGTTCCCCTGATTTTGGCCTAGTCACCCTTTCTAGTGGGATGGGATATGTCTAAAGCTGCAATATGGCACTTGGTTCACTTAGTTGGCAGGTTTAATATATCCGGAAAGCTGGGCTGTGGAGCCTCACGTGGCTCGGAGTCCACGAGCACAGGCGGCGAGCCTGCCTTGGCGTCGGCGTGTCCCCAGACAGCACGCTACTCTTCTCCTCACTGTGCAAATAACAGGCTTCCGTCATCGACCAGTCCTGTTGTAAGGTATTCCCTCCCCTGAAGAGGATCGGTCCCGTCTTCAAGTCAGGAGCAGCAAATACAGTCAGGCAATTGTCCACAGCAGTCCCACGTGCTGAGACCTGATCAGTCAACCGTACCGTTGTAGGACTTGTTGAGCTTGTTGAACGTAAACTCCACGTTATGCGTAGAAATGGGCTTTCGGTAGAGGGGGTTGGATGCCTTTGGAGAAGTAAACAAAGGGAAAAGGTAAGGAGCAGAACCTGTGTCATGGCAAAGATGTGTGTAATCTCACAGGATTGCAGAACGGTTTAGGTTTGGAAGGGACCTATACAGACGGTGGGCTGGGACCCTTTACACTAGGCCATATTGCTCAAAGCCCCATCCAACCTGGCCTTGAACGCCTCCAGGGATGGAACAGCCACAATTTCACTTCCATCCTCCCCTTCCTGCTCTAATTACTTCAGAGATGCTAACTGTATTTGGCTTTGACCCACCTTCTGTCCCATCTGCATGCACGAAGTGATGCCCTCTAATGCTGACCAGCCCCATGGGCAGGAAGCCTCCCCACAATGCTTCCTTGTAGACCTGGCCACCTGAATTTCCAGTCAGCACAGTACACACATCCATCTCTTTTCTCTATCACTGCAGAGCTGTTTGCTGCCAGCTATGCTGAGAGATCCCCCCCAGAGCCCCAGCAGCACCCCAAGGCTCACCATTTCGTATCTCGCCCGGGAGCGTTCGCTCTGGAAGCGGTCGAACTCCCTCCTGTCATGAATGGTGACGAGCAGCTTCCAGAGCCCCAGCAGGATGGTGCCGATCAGCACCACGCTGCCGATGACGGCCAGCACGATGGTCACAGCGCTAGGGGCTGAGCTACATGCTGGAAAGGAGGGGGAGAAGAAAATCAGCTCTGGAGCAGGTGTATCCAGACCAGGATACCGAGACGTCATGACCTGGAGCGCAGCCACTGAGCAAGTGGCCTCAGGGCAGTTCGAGCAGCAGGGACTGAGTTAAAAAAAGCAACAGTCCTCGCTGTAACGGAAGGGATCTTTTATTTTTACATTCAAGAGCATTTATTCCTGGCTGGGGGCAGGGCAGCAGCACAGTTCACAAGGACGTCACCAGGGCTGGGATGTCACACAGCTTTGGGGGACGAGCTGGGCGGTCCCCATGGGACACAGAGGGCAAAGACACCTCTGGCAAAACCCAACCCAACTCCTGGCCCACTCTGACCTGGAGACAGGTGATTACGGGTTGCTTTAACTAGGCACTTTGCCTGCCAGCTAATCAGCTGGCCTTTCAATTAAGTGCAGGCTGCAGCCTAAATGAAATAAAATGTGCTTCCTCCAAAACTTCCCACCCTGCCCTGTGTCTCAGAGGGCCAAATCAGAGCACAAGAAGCTACCGCTGGGTGCTCACCAGCTCTTCCTGCAGTGCCACAAGGGATTTTCTTTGAGAAGCCGCATTGCCTGTGATTGAAGCAACACACAGGGCCCATGCTGCGAACTGCAGCTGCCCCGGGGAGGGGAGGGGAGGTGGGGCACACACACTGTGCTGCTGGGACCAGAGCTACTGCTTGGAAATGCAGAAATCCACAGCTCCTGTGGGGGCTTCCTGCACATCACACTCTCAGTCAGAAGCCTTTTTTACTAAGTTGGGAGCATTTGGCTCTGGGTTTCACCCCAGTTATTTGCTCATGCATGCAGCCTGTGAAACCAGCTTTCTGCCAGCCAGCAGCAGCCCAGCACCTCCCGCGGGGCAGGCTGTGCTGACACAAGGAGGGCAAAGGAGGGCAAACCTGGCTCCTTGAGGACGGTGAGGTTGGACTTCCCACTGGCGAGCTCTGAGTAGGTGAACTTCATGACACAGTTGTTCACTGGGTAGGCGCACAGGATGGCATTCGGGTCGTCCGTTTCTGGAACGAAATGAAGAGCAGCTCTGAGTCCCTGCCAGTTACTTGGCCAGGAGACCATGTGCCGCTGTCACCCTGCACATCAAGGCAGCTCTGCACATGATGGCACACCCAGCGCGGTGCTTTGCATGGGGAGGAGAGATTCGTTTCCACCCAAAGCCCAGCCTCGGAGCTGGCCCCTGCTCTTCTGGAGCAGTGTCACGCCGGGGACCTTGCATTCCTTCCCATCCGAGGGGCTTCCTGTCCTACATATGGTGCACATTACAGCCCAGCTCCAGCCGAACTCAGCATCACGTGGGGGGAGGGAGAAAGCATTAAGAAAAGCTTAAAAGCCTCCACTATAGTGCCTTTGCTCTGCAGCTACCTCTGGTCCTGCTGCAAGGCACACCTGGCTGAGAAAAAGCCTGACAGAGCTGGGAAATGACATAGAATAAATGAGGAGGCAAGGTGGGCACCCCCAGGGGCCTGGGGAGGGAGGAAAACGGGGAAGAAAAGCAGCACCTGGAAATGATCAGCATACTGATCTTGATTCACGTGAAAATACGGTTGTTAACTGGGACTGTGGCAACACACAGTTGGGGGCTGCCATGTCTCTGCAGCCCGGAGCACCCCAGGGTGCTGAAGTCAGCAAGTGTCACACTCACTGCTCAACAAACAGTGCACAGCAAACAGGAGCAAGCTCGTTCATGCACACTCTTCCTTCATGCAGGGAAATAATAAATGCCCTTTTCTTCTTGATTTTTTCAGCTTCCTAAGGTGTGAAAGCTGGAGGAAAAGTAATGGGGACACATCCAGCCTTGGTAACACCCAACAGCAGCCTGTGTCTGGCTGGTGCTCCAGCTGAGCTGAGCTCAGGAAAGGCTGGAAAACACCTCCAGTCATGCCAAGCCCTGCAAGAGCCCCTCTTGCCTTTGTGGGATGGTGTTTTCAAGAAAGGGATTTTGGGCACTCAGTCCTATTTGCTGGCAAGACACGGCTTTGGTTTAGGCACCTGGAAAATGCTTCCTGCAGTTTGTCACTAGCATCTGTGCCCATCTGTCACACAGAAATGGCCTGGCTTTAATGACGACAGCTATTCCAGATCCTTATCTCCTGCCCTTCTGTTTGTCTTTCCTTTCAATGCCTTCGACCTGCCTTCAGTGGGAAGATTAATTCCTTCCACTTCAACGGCTCCGAGCCCAGCCACAGCTGCACCTCTGGTTAGCCCCAGCAGGGTCCTGGTGCACACAAACCTCAGCTGCTCCTGCCTCAGGACAGCAAAACCTGCTCCACCTTCACCCATGGTACCGAAGGCAGGGCACACTTGTACCTAGCAAGGTACAATTAGGCTAATAGAGATAAAACCTGGTTTGGAGCTTACACACCCTCAGAGAGCAGTGACGGCCCCCTTGAGCTTTCAGGTCCACCACCATGTGCTCTTGGCAGGGACAGCTCAGCACCGGATCTGTCACAGCCCCTCATGCTGAAAGCTCCTCTCTGGGACCATCAAGAATGGAAACTTGGTATTACAGAAATAAAGGGGATCCTGCAGCACACAACACAGCTCATAGAAGCCTCCCAAAAAGCATCATTCTGGTTCATAAGTCCAACGTTAGATGGCTCTGCTTTATAAAGCTTTGAAAGACAGGATGCTGCAAAGAAACAGGGAACGGCCTCGGTTTGCATCAGGGGATGTTTAGTTGGGTATCAGGACGAACTTCTGCATGGAAAGGGTGGTCATGCATGGGAACGGGCTGCCCAGGGACATGCTGGAGTCGCCGTCCCTGGAGGTATTTAAGAGATGTGTGGATGAGGCACTTAGGGTCATTAACACCAAGTCAGAGGGACGTACGGATCTTTCCCTGACAGAAAAATAGAAACAAATCTGAAACGTTTTATGAACAGATAGGACAAACCTTTACTGTGTTTAGTTAGACAGAAGGAAGCTTAGAAAGTCTGTATCTCTGTTGCTACCATACTAATTAGTCAACTTTATCAGTAAGCCCATACAGAATTGTATCTCAGAATGAGGGGGTTAAGCTGACCCAGGCGTGGAGGATGTGTCTGAACAGATTAAGTGAGGAACTCATGGTGCACCTATGTCCTTGGATACATAAATGACTTCACGTAGCATGCATGCCTGAGTTGAAACAATAAGATAAGAAAGAAGGAGGTGGCCTGAGCATGCGCAGGAACTGGGCTCAACCAGCGAACACAGCGAGGAAGACTAGCGACGACCACCAGAAGACCCCAAAAAAACACCAGTGGAAACAAATGTGCATGCACCAGGGGTATTTAAATGCTTTAATGGGCAATAGTGTGAATGTTAATTATTTCTTGGAAATCCAATGTATATGTATGTTTTGATTGTATATAACCCCTGTAGCTTGAACGATTCAGTACGCACACTAGGAGGAGCAATCCCCTGTGTGTCTGGTGCCCCAGCTGAAGAATGCCTGCTTTCTTAAACTCCAAACTGAGAGTTTCTTTGACCAGTTTTTATGGTATCAGCATGGTTTAGCAGCAGTCTTCATAGTGTTAGATGATGGTTGGACTTGATGCTCTAAGGGATCTTTCAACCTAAACAATTCCATGGTTCATACCCAGAGCCAGAAGGCACTCGGGATCTCCCAGGGGATGCTCAGCACCGCTTGGTATTTAAGGTCCTAGCCTCCACTGCTGGGACAACACACACCCGAGTCTTCTGGCTGCCAGTGACAAATACCAGACTTCAGCCTTTCAGCAGGGATTGTGAACATGTGCTACATAGCGCAAAAATACTTGAAGGCGAGGATTTGGCGGAGTTTGCCTGTGAGGTAGCCTGCAGTCCCTGCGCACTTTCTCTAGGAATATTATGCAGCCCAGCTCTCCAAGCTGTTCAGTGCTCTGAGGTCCCAGAGCTCTGCACCGCCCAGGATTGGACTGTGGCAGTGCAGCAGAAGAATAAGCATAATTCCCCAGAATGTCTTAAAACAGAAATTTGGCAGTTTTCCTCAGAAAGCAATGGGGGGTTGGCCAACCACAGCCCAGCCTCACCTCCCAGGGTGCAGTCAGCACAAAGGCTGGCTTTGGCGTTGTGCAACACGCAGGCAGGAGAGCTGAGCTTTAACCCCCAGTATGTGCTGGCTCCTAAGAACCATGGGCCAGCCAGGCATCAGAAAGGAGCTTCATGTGGTTTGGAAGCATTTAAAAGGGACTTGTAACCTCTCACAGTGAACTGATGTAGGTTCACTCCCCTGGTAAACTGCAGTGAGGATGGGGAGAACTAGAGCAAGCCTCCAAGGGAGAAGGTACAAAACCCTGTTGGTGGTAATTTAAAAGCTGGGCTCTGTGTATGAGAGGAGTCAACAGGAGAAGCATCATCTTCTCCTGAGGCAGCTCAGGAGGAAGGGAGAAAAAGGACGAGCAAGGTAGAGCACTTGTAATATATGACCTATGAAAGAGAATGAGCAGTTGTCAGATGTGGGTGGGAATTTATCCCAGCCTCTCTAACCCTTCTCCAAGGGGTATAGCCAAGGCCAGGGTAAGGTCTGGGACTAAAGCTGTCACAGTTTGAGTCTCCTCTACTGTCTCAAACAGCAACCAAAGATTGCCAGACTGAAGCTTGAAAAGAAGGGGGGAAAAAGTCATCTGCTGAGGGACAAGGTGTGGGGTGACCTCGAGAAGAGGACACAATGGGCAGGACTTTTAGAAGTCAGTTCAACCACAGCAGAACTCATCATCCTCAAAACAGCTTTGATTTCTCTTACAGGCCCACTTCTTCCAAGAGGAAATCTCAGGAAGATTAGAGAACGCCTTTTTTGGGTGATACTTTGTCCTTCTGCACTCTCTCGCAGCTCATCTAATCTCTCCTGTCATCTGATCTTATCCTACTCTCTTCGCTCTTCGTGCTGGGAACTGTGGTCCTCGTACACCAGACAGGGCGAAGGGAGGGCTGCTTTGGACACCCTCCACACCATCCCTGTGCAGAGGGTTACATGGCTGTTAGCTCAGCACTGCAGAGCCACAGCTGCTCACAGCAAATGCGTGCCCAGAAAGACGTACGTAATGCCTAACCTTAGGATGGGGGGACGCTTATCTCACGTCTCTAGCAAGCCAACATGTCCAATTCATAAAACTCATAATTTCTTCTAAATGACTTCATTAAATAAAACTGATGCATTTCCTTCCAAAAGGAAATGAGGTGGTTATGTTAGTGTTATGTACTGCTGCTTGGATCCAGGTTTTAAGATCTTATTTAAAATCAAGGGTTTTTTACTTAGCATCAAATAATGGTGTTTTATGTAACTAATATGGAAATAATAACAGAAGAGCAATTGAGCTGCTAACATGAACACTCAAAGCAATGCAGATTACAGCCCAGACAGAGGGTCATACATTATGCTTTCTAAATACTGCGTTTTCCCTGAGGCTTTCTTCACAGATAGGTCTTGGACGGGTTAAGAGGATTTGGATGCTGCAGTCACTGGGCACTGCTTTCAGCTGCATACTTACTGAGAACATCCACAGTGGTGATGATCTCGTCCTTGCAGTGCTTTTGGCAGGTTTGGTTATCCAGTCTTCCTGAGTTAAACAGCTTGCATTCAATGCAGTCCCTGCAGAAAGACACACAGAGAGAAAGACTGAGCACACGAACACTGCAGCCTGCCACCTGCACCCCCACGGAAAGGGAGGTGTAGGTCTAGAAGCTGCACCACAAGGGAAGAGGAACATCAGGATCAGCCATCTCCCCTTTCCACCAGCGAGAAGCCTCTCCCAAAGCCCCCGTGTGTACCTTTTAATGCTGCAGACACCTGGGCAGGTGGGACACTTCTCACAAGTCTCTCCAAAAGCCCCGGGCTCGGTGCACTGACACCTCCCGCAGACACAGGTGCCGCGGCCACTGCACATCTGCCCATCACTGGACACACAGCCGCCGGTCTCGGTGGAGCAGTTGCAGTTGTCCCCGATGTAGCCCGCGTGGCACTTGCACTCCCCGCAGTGACACTCGCCATGGCCTAGGGGACAGAGATGTGACAAGGGTGTCAGCAGTGGCTGGAGCCAGTGCTGGCATGGTGCTGATAGGTCTGAAAGCAAAAAGCCTACCAGGCTGACCTAAGGTCTTTCCTGTCCTGCTTTCCTAACAGCTTTATTTAAGAAGTAATCCCAAGGCAGTGTATTAAAAGAATTAAACCAGCACCACCTCCTGTGTTCAAATGAGACCTCAGCACCCCAGCCAGCCCCACAAAGTCTGCCAGGACCAGCTGAACCTCATCCAGGCAGCAGCTCAGGGCAGCTCACAGCAGAGATGAATGAAGGAACCGCCTCAGTGAGGATTCTTCCCTAACCAAAGCATCCTCTTGCAGCTATGGTGTTAAGCGACAGCCTGAGAAAGTCAACAGACTTCAAGGCTTTCAATTACAGTAAGTGGAGTGGCTGGCTGCCGAGCATCTGGTTTCAGAGAGGCATCCATCAGCTCGCTGGAAACACTGCTCGAATTCCTCCGTGGTCGGTCCCTAGGAGAAGGGATGCTTCTGAACGCACGGTTTATAGAGCTGAATGGTTTGTACACAAGGCTCATCAGCAACCTAATTACAGCTCAGCTTTCCCACTGGAAACAGCCTCAAGTTCCTCAGACAAGATAAATTATATACGTGCTCTTTTCATCAGCACAAAACCATTGATAGCCCTGTCTCTGAGATTGCCAGAGGGGCTGTACCCCTTGCCAAATGCCAGATGCCCTCCTACAGCCTCTTTTGTACTCCCACCGTTTGCTTTGGATCCAGTCTGTGAACTCAAACACTACTGGACAGAGGAGGCCACGTTCACCAGATCCCTGAAGGTGACCTCCCTCCACACCACCCATGGTCCCAACTGGAGTGTGAGTCACCCCCTGCCCTAGGAGAGGGGCAGAGCCCATCTCGAAGCCCCTGCACCTTCAGCCTTAGCTCAGACCCGTTTGGACACCACAGAGCCCAGCACAGGATGCAAATCCACTGTAAATCCGTCTCTGGAAGTTGAATTGCTCATGAAATGGTTCAGTTTTTCAAGCAGTTGGTGCCAGGCCAGCCTAGGCAGCTAGAGAGCCTGCACGTCCCTTCCAGCTCTGGCACGCTGGGGATGGAGCCTGGAACAACTGCCCCAGGGAAGGGAAACAACCGCTTCCAAATAATGCACCCTAGTCCAGCACTGCAACTGCAAAATGTAAGAAACAGCCTCTTGAAGTAAATGGTTTTGGTTACTGAAGAGGATCAAGAAAAAGCCCTTATATATGAAGGTGACTAACTGTGGGGTGTGAGCAGGAAATACAAGAACACGTTGAAATGTGCTTTCTGCCTTGGCCACACTGGCTCAACATACAAGAAGCCACTGGCTGAAGCTCCTCACAGGGAACGTGCCAAGAAGTGAAAATTTCCATATTGACTTTTAGCAGCAAAGATATTAATATCTTTGGGCCTGAACCAGCTTGAAAGAGCAGCTACTCCTTCCCCGCCACGAGCTCCATTTGTGGTGCCCTCCATCCCCCATCCACCTCCCATACAGCATGAAGACTGGAGAACCATGAGTGGGTGGGATACATTTATTTCTCGTACGGGCTTGACAAGAGCTGACCCACTTCTCAAGGTCCACCCGGGGTCCCAGGATGCGAATTCATGCTTGTGACTTGACACACCTCGTGTCCTTCTGCTCAGGACACAGGAGGCTGAGGCAATTCATTGTGCCGGTCGCTGGGAGTCTTTAGATGACTGTGACGCAGACTTGAGGTTTGCAGCATGGAGAGTGCTCCATGGTGCTTGTGTTTCACAGCAAAATGTCCTGCAGGTTCCCACTCTGAGCTATGCCACAAGGCTGACGAGGTGAAGGACTCAATATGGCACCTAAGATCATGCCAGTGGAAGCCCTTCCACCACTACATCCATGCCGAACCTAGTCCCAGTGTCATTTTCAAGACAAAAATGCACCCTCAGGGACACCAGGGACTGTGCTCCAGGACTATGCACCAGCAGCAGGCTCAGGGTGCAGGATATTACCCTGGACTTTAACCCCACCTTGAACCATTTGGGCTTGTGTGTTTTCTACTACAGTTGGTTCGTGAAGCCAAAAGACACTAATTATGTTCTCCAAACATAACAAGGTATGTTTTCTTCTGTTCCCATCCTTGAAATGTGAGGATCTTAGATGTTTAGAAGATCGAGATCTAATTGGGAAATTGAAAGCTCCCTCTGAATTTGATAACATAAGTTAGCCAGCCAACTCTTAATTGTTGGGGGTAACACAAAACACATGTGTGGGAGGCTGCAGAGACCCACTGGGAGGGTGTAGCAGAGCCACACCAAGCTCCTGGGGGTGGAGAGCAGCCCCCAAAACAGATGTGGGCTTGCCTGGGCTCTGGGTGGGAGCTGCAGGGCATGACACTGCTGAGCACTGACTGTCACTGTCACACTGGTAGTCATTTGCCTGGCTTTTGGCAGGACGTCCAGCCACCCTCGCTTTGCTCCAGCCTGTGTCCGTGGCTGTGTTTGCCTTTTAGGAACTGCACCAAGCACTGGTGCACCAAGAGGTCAGAAACTCAGTGTACTAAAAGCCCTGTCGCTGGCTCTTATGGTTGGGAATGTTTCTCCTAAAGCCCCCAGCTCTTGGGGACCACATGATTACACAAAAATATTGTCTTTCTTTTGAAAGAAATAAAATGTGACCCCAGCTTTTATGGAGAAGGTGAGAGGGTCTGGAAACAAGCCCCTTTTCCCCACCTTTTAGCAATTCTCTAGGAAAATAAAATCAATATGATAAAAGAAAAAAAAAATCCTCATGATTTTTAAACTAGTTCCTTAGTTTCTGAGGCTCTCGGGACAGAAGAGGTTACTGCATTTATTTCCCATTAAATCAGACACAATAATAAATTCTGTGCCTCTGTGGTCTTGGATGAACCTTTGGATCAGGACCTTCCAAATTCTGGGCACTTGTTTTTGTCATTTTTGGTTACCTGAATGACTAGTTAAAAAAAAAAAAAAAAAAAAAAAAAGCTGGGTACTGAACCTGCTAAGACAAATAAGTGATGGCAAGCAGCTTACAGCCTCGCCACGCCATGCCTCCCACCAGCGTGCTGAGCCCTGCCCTCCATGCTCGATGTCCAGCCAGCCCTGACGCAGCAGCCACATGTTGTTTGCATTCCCTCGGGGTGAAGGCACCAAAAATAGCTGCCTACAGAAGAGGGAGCGCTCAAAACCCACTGATGCGGGGCAGTGCTTGAGCAGTTTCGATGTCTGCCCAGCCAACCCTTTGGTGCCCGCGGCAGGCACAGGATTGGAGCCCCTGGCACCGCATGGTGTGCGTGGGAGGGAGAAGGGCAGCGGAAGAAGCTCAGAGTGCTTGGAAAACTTTCCGCTTGGGAAAGGGCCCTGGTAAGATGCAGTGCCTGCTTAGGCAAATAAATCATCTGGCTTCCCACTCGTCTCTTTCCATGACTCAAAGAAGCCACAGGCTGCAGTGCCCGCCCTGCACAAAACCACGGCACTGCGTGGGGATGGGACTGGGATCCCATCCGCCCGTCCTGCAGGGCTGGCAGGGAAAACAAGGGCTGGCAGGGGCATCCCAGCCTCTGTCCTTGTCCTAAAAGGTTACTATCTAAACACAGACAGCGAGGGCACAAGGTCTCTGTGTAACTGAAGCACAGCCACTGACGGGCTCCGTTTACGCCAGAACTCGCCCACGCTCATGTATCCACAGCGCTGTACCGAAACGAGCACTAAAAGGCAAAATAATAATAGGAAAAGTACTTTTTCTATACATTAATTACACAAGACACCGTGGACCTGTGCATCCTGCCAGTGCATTCATTTTAAAGGATATTTGTATCTTGGAGTATATGGGTTTGGCCAAGAATCGACAAGGCTTTAAATAATCCTTAATTTCAATCCTAGCGCTGGCTGGGCTCACCAGTTCTGTCACTGAAAATAGCATCAGAGATGCAGACTAATGAAAGCAAAGACAAAGGAATAAATACATCTGAGCTGCTAATTCACCCTTGGGTACCACAAGCCACATCCCATTACTGTCAGTATCCCACACATCGCAGTGATACATTACAACCCCCACCCCGCACCATCCTCCTGCTTTCTCCCTCATTTGGGAACTTCTGGGTTAATCGAGAACAGGGCAGGGAAAACAGGGCTTTGGAAACTGCTGTCTCACGAAGGCAGCTGAAAGTGATCCGGGGCAGAGCGGATTTCCTGCGGCAGCCCTGGCCAGCCTTTCCTCATTTTCCTTCTCTCCGCCACAGAAGTGGAACTGAAATGCAATCATGAGATACAGCTCCTGACAGAGATCTAAAGCTGAGTTTCTTAAAATAAAACCACCGCTTTTTTTTTTTTCTTTTCCTCTTTTTTTAACTTATTTATTTTTTGTTTAAGCAATCTCAGCACGCCGCAAACCTCTCAGCTTTTGCTGAGAGTGCCTCGGCTGAGCCTGCCACACGTGGTCTTTTGGACGGAGACCCCGAGCTGGGAATTGGAGCTTTCGGGTCCTGCTGCCGACTCTGCTACCACTGCAGGGAGCGATATGGGGCTGCCAGACCCTCCCAGAAACAAGAGAAGGGAACTGGGATGGGTGTGCTGGTTCCCTTAGAGCTGTGTGTTGAAATAACACCAACTCAAATCGGGTACATCCATGGCTTCATCACCCCTTATGGACCTCCTAGGTCCTTAAGGATTGAAATGAAAGGCACAGCAGAAATGGCTAATAATTCATATTATTCCTAAAGGCAAAGGGGAGTGGGGAGGGGAGCCCTGTTTTTTTCCCCCTCCCGTGTTTCCCTCCAACCCTTTAACTCTAAAAGGGCTGGTGCCACTGCCTTCTTCCAGAGACCTCCACCCCCCTTTGCTGCAGGTCTCCACAGGCTCTCCCATGGGATGCGTTCTCTCTCCTACCACAATGTCCCTGCACTTGCCACCAAAGGCTGACAAAAGCCAACTCTCCAGCACCATGGGAGCATTTAGGGAACTTCATCTGCTATCACGTAGTTGATGATATCCACTCCTACAGTGTGCAGATCCCCTCACTGCAGATGCCATGAGGTCCATGATCAGGAGCTTCTTCCCACTTATGTGCTCCTTGGCCCAACCCTTCGCAGGCACAGTATGGCAGGCCAGCAGGGATGGACTTATCTCAAGCATGCACACAAAAAAAAACAAAACAACACCACCCAACCCCCCAGATTCATTCCTAAAATATAACTTGGCTCCAAAACAAAGCTGCAGGATCCCAAATGCTTGAACTTTGGGGCCAAATGGTTCAAGTCATCCTGAAAATGAAAAGCAGGCTAATTCCCAACCTACCGTGGCACGAATGGGCTGAATGTCCTTTCAGCTGGACCTCATTATGAGGAGTGGTCTCCAGAGCAAAGAGACATTCTTTCTCTACAAAATCCAGTGCCGCGGGAGCCTTGCCCAGTTCTGCGTTTGGATGCAAACACATAATCTGGTGCAAGTTCACTGAAGGTCCATGGTTTTGGAATGGATTTCTCCCTTCCCAAAGAAGCTAGAAGAAGTCAGAATTTCATTCAAAATAAGACAAAGAAAGAGAGAGAGAGAGAGAAAGAAAGAGAGAAAGAGAAAGAGAGAAAGAGAGAGAGAGAAAGACAAAGAAAAAGAACCTGCAGCTTACACTGCACTGTACTTTCAGGTCTTATATTTGATTTTCTAAACCAAACAGCAAAATTCAGGGGCTGACCATGCATGCCAACAAGAAACGCAGAGACCCAGAATTTCACTCACCTGCTTGTTTTAGGCCTTCATTTGCCTCTAAACCCAAAATACAGCATTCATCTCCCAGAGTTTATTTCTGTTAATTACTGTAATCAGAAAGGCCAAATGCAAACATCAAACGAGCTGGCCATAAAAGCAGAGCACTGAAGCGAGACCATCCCAGCACACTGTCTCTCTCTGGGGAGCAAATGCGTGACACAGTTTGTGTTCAGAGTCTGTATTGTTTTTTTTTTTATTTTGGAGCTTCCTAACCCCAAGACATGAGGTTATGGGCCATGGGGGCGGCTGTGCCTGCACACGGGATTTGGGTAGGTGCGTGTGCCATCAGATGTCACCTCTCGCTGCTGCTTTAAGAGCAGACCCCCAGCCAGAGCTCTGGCTCCTGCAAAGATGTACAAGCGTCACCACTTTATTCTTTAATTCTGCCATGGCATTGAACGCCTCATTAGCATGCATTAATGGTTGCAAAATGCCCGCTCAAAGGGCAAGGAGAAACAGCAGTGAAAAGCAGCCAGAAAAGCAGCACTCTGTGCGGTCAGGTCCTCGAAGGAATCGCTGCCAGATTTTGGGAGGGCTGCACGAGTCTTTCACAGCACTGAGGGCCAGGACAGGGGGAAAGGAGGGGTAAGAAAAGATGGCACCTCCCTCTTGTGCAAGGAAAGGGACCTCCGGCAAAGCAGCGTTCAGTCCATTTGGGAAGGACTTTAGCCCTTTCCAAATTCCTGGCAGTACAGGGCTGGGCATCCCTGCTGCCACTGCAGAAGGTGCCCAAGGGCAGGACGTCCATGAGCAGGATGTGCACTGTGGGCTGTCTATAGCGACTAAGCAGGGCCCCTGTGCATCCCTGTGGCTCCTCATCCTCTCCAGGCTGTGTAAGGAGCAGGGAGCATCTTGGTGACATTCCCCACTACAGGCTGAGAGGTTTGGAGAGCTGCTCTCAGACCTCAAGCATCTGGAGCCGCTTCCCCAGGGCCAAGCATGGCCAGACCCGACCTTTCGGGATGACACTGTGGGACGCAGCTGGAGCTGACCCCAGATGGCGGCAGCGACTTCTCCACAGCCACTTCCTGCACTTTCTGTAGGCAATAAAAGCCAAGGTGAATGGAAACACAGCAAGGAGAAACGGGCTTTTAGGGAGCTCGAGGAAATTGTGCAGTAACTCTTGACCACATCTTCAAAGAGAAATGGATGCTACGGCAGTGCCATCTCCTTGTTCCTTGCACTAGCCACAACATCCCCTGTCTTCTCCAGGCAGAAGACCTCAAGCTGCCTGAAGCCAGGTCTGCTGGCTGGTAAGAAGGAGCAATGGGCACACAGTGCTCATCTTTGCCATTGTGGGGAGGATTCAAAGAGAGAAGGAAAAGAGACACAGTACTATGACACTAATTACAAAAGGAGGTTTTGGTTTGTAGGATTTTACTGGGTTCAGCTCACCCCAAGCTGCAGCCCCATTGGCACAAGCAAAAGCTGCCTGGCACTGTGAGGCTGCACCACAGTGTCCCAAGCTGAGACCACCTCCTCCATCACCAAAATAGGCCTCAAAAACATTTGTTGGAGTGTGTACTCCCCCCAGCTCACCCCAGCCTGGGGCGGGAGCAGAAACAATGCTGAGGCAGCAGCGTGCATTGCTGCTGCAGCAGCCCCCGTGCAAACACTATTTTTAACTTCCACTTCTTGTAGGGCCCTTTTGTCTCTCCCCTTCGTGTCCTTCTTTTCCTGGCAGTGACATGCATCTGCATTCAGATTCTGCATTTTTTTACACAAAAAAAAAAAAAAAAAAAAATTTAAATCCCCTGAATCAAAATCCCCAGAATAGCAGAAATTGACATGACAGAATAGAAAACATTGCAAATGTGGTTTAGGCTCTCTTCCCTGTATGGATGCCTCTTTCTTCCACAGGCCACCCTCTTCCCTTCTGGTCTGTACAACATCCGCTTTGTAGGGACACCCCCAGTGCCACTGCAGGATGTCTGAAGATGCAGGCACACACCAGTTCCCTTTCCCTCCCAAACCACACTCGACCGTCACCTCTACCTCTGACATTACCCAATATTGCCCACATCTTCCTTAATAAAACACAGCAGCTTCTTTGCACCTCCATCTGAGCCCTCCCTGGCACACCAGAGCCCAGGTCTAGATGATGCCTTCAAAGGAAGGTGAGGAAAAAAGTCTGTTTCCATAAGAAGTGTCCCAGTCCATCATCATCTGTGCAGTAACAGGCTGCAGTAGGACTCACAGGGTGGAGATACTGGCAGTACCATCAAACCTGAGCACTGCCCTCAAAACACAGGGCTATCATGCTTTGGGTCTCTCTTGCACCCCCAGAAACTGCAGTGCCAGCACCGGGAGGCCCCTTGCCATGAGACCTGCTGAACCTCGATACGGCGCCTGGGACCAGGAACTCCAGAAACAAATTGCAGAAGCAGGAGTGTGATTTCTAATTTGTGGTTGTGTTAAACAAAACTCTTATGTCACTGGGTACCAGTAAGGGCTAAAACCTCACAGAAACCAAGAAAGGGAAGCATTCAGAAATAACTACCGAGTCAACAAAGGACTTGCACATCCTCAGCAGTTTTGAAGTGGTTTCCATAGGGCAGCTGGAGTTGCACTGCACGCTGGCTTGTCTATGTAGACAGTCTTTGTGAAATAAACCACGGGTTTTCAATGAGTTGCCCTTTCCTAAATCCCATTTCAAAAGTGTTTTTGGCACTTGCATGTGTTTGCAAATCTGACACCTGATGCTGACGCTAGCTGTTGTGCCGCAGGGAGCGCTGCACAGGTAGGCAAGGCTGGATCCTGTCTCCTCTGGTGTGTGGGGATGTCTTTGCATTTCAGCCAGCTGCTCACAACCTTCAGCTGCCATCACAACGTGGTACACGCTGTTTATTTATCCCATGGTAATTTACTCCACAGTAGCACTTCGAGGCTGCGATCCTACTGCCCAGTCACAACCAAGCTGGGACTGAAGAGCTGACAAATGGTACCCATGTGGGAAGCCAGGATACAAGCAGTGGTGCTTGAGAGGACATTTCTCTAGAGACACCAAAGCAAAGAAGACGCTGTACTACCCTCCCCCAACAACAGAGGGGTCTGAGCACTGAAGCTAATGAAGCGTGGCCTCCAGCAAACCAGTCTCTCTTCATTAGAGGCAAATGTGTGATGCTCTCACCAGGGCCTCCCCTCCTTCTTACTACCTCATTTTATGGAACCTTTAGGAATGCAATTAGCACCGAGATGTTTCCTCCTTTGTCAAATATCCTGGAAGGCAGCCAAGGGGTCCAAAAGTCACTGGGATGTGCAGCGATCCGCAAATTCCTGAGCCTGGGCTCCAGGCAGGGAGGCAGGCTGAAAGCAGGACTCTGCCTCTCCATGGCAGCCATCCAAACCATCGAGCAGAGGCCGGAGCACTGCGCTGAAGCTCCCAGCATGACGTACAGCTACGTGCAGCATTCAGAAACTCTTCTGTCCTCTCCTTCAGAAAGGCTGAATCCACCCAAGCAACTTCTTCCAGAGACAAGCTTGAGGTGAAGCATTCAGGGGTTTGCAAAGGGTCTCCCTATTTTGTAAAAATGCCTGCTGCAATGAGTTACCCATTCAGTTCTCAAGGGAAAAAGTGTGGAGGGGCTGAGGAACAGAGCACGCCTGCGAGCTGTCCTGTGCAGCCCTCCCAGAAGCTGAATGATGGTTTGGAACAGCTATTCTGGGGCTGCTAACTGCCTGGGGAGCAACAGCACACACATCACATCCTTACTAAGAAGTGGCACTTACTAACAGTTGGATACAACTTCAATCAACATTTACAACATCCTATAAACCACTTCTCTCCCCACCCCATCTCACCTTAAGGTACAGAAGGCATCTTATACCTCGCATTAACAGAGCACAGCCCCCCTATGGACACAGCCTGCAGGAGAGCTGAAGTTCCTCCACAACCCCTTCTAACCCACTTCAAAACTGTTTTTGCCTCTCCTTGAGGTTATCTTCTGCCCAAAATCTGCTTCTCTACTTCACGCAGGCCACAAAAGGACAGGATCTGTACTCAGCCTCGTCCACAGTCCTCTCATCTCTCCAGCACTGACAAAATGAGGTGCCAGTATTCATAAACAGACCCAGGAATGAAAACACTTTTGCTGGCCAAAGGGCTGAGCACTGACAGACGAGAAGCTTGGAGTTCATTTCAGACTGTTCCGACTATTTCAAACCCTCTGTGCCTTCAGCCGCTTGCTTTAGTAGGAGCAACCATATTAACTGCATAACACGGAGGAGCAGGGGAAGACCCAACCCTTAAAAAAGAGGAAAGTGTCTCAGAGCATAGGGACACTTGGGCTTTTCTGAGGCAACAAGTGTTTTGGGAAGGCAGAGCACAGGCCTGCTCGCCTGGCTAGTGTGACACCTGCCAGCAGTAGGGAATCCTGGCAGCAGGGCAGGCAGGATACACTCCTCCACTGCTCCCAGCAACCTGCCCTGTGCCACTGGAACCTCAGGAGAAAGCTATTTCCTAAAACCCAGTGGGTCTGCCCTCGCTGTGGGACCAGCCTGCAGGAGCTGTGCCCAGAAGGAGACAGAAGGGGGCATGGTGTCGTTGCTCCCTCCCGGTAGGAACAAAAGCAGCAAACAGAAAATTGTCCCCGTGCCACCACCCTGGGGGAAGCTCCTGCAGCCACGGCACTACTCAAGCTTTCTGGCTGTCAAGCATCCACATGTGCGGGTGGACTGAAATAGTCTTTTCCAGTAAGACCACACTGGCAGGGAGGAGAAAGCAAGCTGTTTTGAGAGGATACCTGGGGGACTTACAGAGACAGCTGATAGATAGGGGCAGCTTTGGGCACACCCCACACTGCTTTGGGCAGCCCTACTATGCAAACTCAGGCACTTTTGGTGGGCTGCAGAAGCCCCAAGCCCCTTGGGCTGAATAAAACACATCTGAATGTCATGTCATTGGCACAATGCTTGCTACTGCTCAGATATAGCATTGTAGTGGCTGGAATTTAAAAGAAAAAAAGCCAACAAAGAACAATAGAAATACCAGGAGGCATACCAAGAACAACCCCACCAGTCCATGCAGCCTTGCTGGACACCATCCCACCCTTGGAGCAACGAGGAGGGTGCTCGGCCTCAGCCTACTCCTTGTTTTCTTTCACAGCTATAAAAAGGACTTTTAAATGACTTTAAAAATCTTGCACATCCCAAACCAGCTATGCTGTTCTTCCCACTGCCAGAAGCTCTCCACAGGGGCAGAAGAAAGCAGATGCAGTAGAGGACACATAACTTGTTTTCCTGTGGTCCAGCAGAGCTCTGGCTCTCCTGACGGCATGGAAATTGGGGCAAAGGGGTGTCCTTGCCTCGCTGTACCAACTGCTACACCAGGATCTTCCAACCTCTCCTTAGCTCTGCTGTCCTGCTTGCTAGTAAATATATTCCTCTTGGTGGGATGATGCTACCAGAGCAGGGTGGTCATATGGAAAAACCCCAGGTAATACAGTTCTCAGTTAAGGTGCTGCTTCCAATTGTCCCTACCTACCTATCAACTTGACAGTCTCAAACAGCCAGAAATGCACAGCTCAACCCAAGGGTGGCCCACTATTTACTGTCCATCTCAGAAACCTTTAGGGGAAGACACCGTGGGGAAAAAAATCTTCGACTTCCCCAGAGAACAGTGAAAAACAGCTGTTTTTCCAAGCTTCCTCTAACAACCATAAAGCCAACACAAACCTGCATGGTGTTCTGGATATTTGGTCTGAGATTTTCAGCTGGGGAAATATTTCACTTGCTTGAAAACAGGCAAGTTTTGAAGAGTAACATTTTGCCGAGCTCCAAGTGAAGGAATTGCGTCCAAGGGCTAATCCAGGCAATATGTGCAAGGTAAATTATGTGACCTCAGGCTGACAAGGAATTAAAGCCATTTTAGCAAACACCACTAAATAACTCCTCTGCCTTTGCTTAAGCAGAACGGACCAGTTGCATCTTGAGTGATGAACGACTGTTTTCCTCGTAGAAAAAATAAATAAATCTGTATGTAAGTATCTTTTGGAATCTCCAGCAAAGATTTTCTCTAATGAGTAACAGATTGAAACACAACCTTTCCTTTCACTTGCACTGTACCATCAGATTGCTTTAAAAAAAAGATGGTTTCTGTCTATGCAGGCAAGGATGGTTCATGTGGAGAAATCCAACCTAAGAAGTCACCATGAAACTTGGGAGAATTCAAGCCTGTGAAGTTTTACTCGTTCCTAGGGCTGCACTTCAGCCTGCAAGAACCACATGTGGCTTTCCGACCCGAGCAACGCAGAGGGCATGGGATGGGACAGCACCTACCTGAGCAGAGGACTCCCTTGTACCTGGCGCAGGAGAAGTCGTCGCACTCGCAGAAGGGCCCATAGATGTTCCCGAACTCGCTCTCGTAGCAGACACACTGGTTGCAGCTGCACTCCCCACGCCCGCTGCACAGGGGCTTGCCCTCCACCTCGCGGCACAGCCCTTGGTGCGTCTCCCCGCCGGCCCCCTCCTCACACTCGCAGCGGGCCCCCAGGTAGCCAGCGTCGCACTCGCAGAGCCCGCAGGCATAGGTCCCATTGCCACTGCACTTGCCGCTGGCCGGCTCGGCACGGCCTGTGCACCCGCAGAGGCAGTTGTAGGTCACGGCCACCTCCAGCGTGTCTCTGAAGCCGGCTGGTTTGATGGTGAAGACATGGGAGGTGTCCTCGGCCGGGCAGCTGCGGGCCTCCACAGACACCTCGAAGGAGACCTGGGGAGGAAGGGTGAGGAGGGAGTTAGAGCATGGCCTGAAACTGCCTCCTGAGGGACAGTCGACCTTCACTCCCCCATGTGGAAGAACCATCCCAAATCCACGTTTCATGTGGGCACCTGCAGCTCAGCACCTGGACAGCCCGCACCGGGGGTTTTGGCATCCTTCAGGCCCCTTTGGTTTCCCACAGGCAACCCGGTGACCCAAATGGGACAAAAAGAGGCACAAAGCAGGTGTTTCATACCCACAAACTCCACAATGGGGGGAAAAAAGCACCAACAGGGAAGTGCTGGTGCTGTCTGAGGAGAGCCTTGGCCCTGTAGCCTTTTCCTGCCAAACCCACAGCTCATGCGGGCAACCCCAGCCCTAAGCAAAATGCTTGTTATTCTCTGGATGGCTCATTTTAAAAGACACCACAAGCAGCAGAGTGAAGTTTTAATACTTATTACGGTCACCTATTAGCGGTAATTTTCTCCATCATGGACCACTGGTTTCTGTGAGGCAGGAAGGAACCTGTTTATCCCATGAAATAACTAGGGCGAATGTCTAGCAAATAGCCAGGTTTTCATGACATCAAAAAGAAAATATTTTCTTGAAACCAAGTACTAGCACAGAGCCAGTATAGCACAAGGACCCAAGATGCCCACAAAGTCAAGGATTTAGTGCATTTTGTGGGAATCCTGACCTGCCTCACTCACAAAGCCCCAATTAGGGAACACGCTCAAATTGCAGAGGAGATCAGAAGACAAGCCCAGGGACTGGCACAACCCTGCTTTCTTCCTGGTACCTGTGCCACCAGGACCAAACCACAGCAGGTCATGGCCCGGTGCCAGTTTTGAGAAAGATTTCTCAGCAGTTTGCAGCAGATAGTTCTTGACCCCATAGATGCAATGGGGCCTGAAGCTGCTGAGCAGGAGGGGACACAGGGACACACTGCAGCAGCTCGGTTAGCTCCGTGCTCATGCCAAAGCCCAGATTAACTCTGCTGCCTCGGGAGCCCTGGCTTTGCTGGGGACACCAGGAAGGCACGTGCCTATGGTGGCACAGCTCCAAGGACTGCAATCCACTGACCTGAAATCCAGTCAAGTCAGCTAAAATTGCTGAGGTCACCTTCCTTTTTAACACTTTCCATGGCCCTTATTAGGAGGGATAAAAATTCAGCTACTGTTTATTCTTTCAAACTATTTTTATATGCCTCTGAGTGCTTAGCACTCTGGTATGTTTTTAAAGACTTTATTCTCAAATAAGGAAATTGTCTTGCTAATGAGCACACGTTCATCCTCACAAACAGCAAAGGCCAGGAAAAGGGGGCGGGATTCCCAGCCAGGCTGAGTGACACCAGTTGACAATGTGCCCTCCTGCCTTGCCCAGCAGTTCAGCTACATCTGCAAGAGGCTGTTTTTTAATTTAGATTAAAGCAGGAGAGGAGAAGAACGTGGTCCTTGCTGGTGGGAAGGGGCTGTGCTGTCCCAGAGGCTCAGCACCCATCAGCAGCGGGGACCGTGGCCTCTGGCATGTCCTCCTGTGCCATTCGTCACCACCACTGAGAACTTCCCTCCCTTCTCACTCCCACATCAACCATATTGCAACATCTCTCTAAACCACCTAAAAAAAGAAATGCTGAGAGAGCATAACATGAATATCGGGGATTAAAGACAAGCCCTTTCTTGACCATTGCACTCTGTTGCGTGATGAAGACTTTTTGACTGTAGGTGCTGGAAGCAAGACACCTGCATTCCCTCTTTCTGGACCACCAGGGGACCTTGGATTGATCTGTGCCATGCAAAGCCACTTCTGGCAGAGCCGCTTTCAGTGGGTTTCTGTATAAACGTGACATTGCTTTGAGGCTAGCACAGGAAGATGGACGCTGCGGAGCGTTACAACAGCCTGTCCAAGGGATGTGCAGAGAGGCAGACTCACCGTATCTCCTATCTTGAGATCCCCGCACTTCCTGAGCCCAGGGTAGGACAAACCATCCTGGCATGTGGCAGTGAAGCTCAAGGCAATGTCCTCGGGGCTGTCCCAGACAGTCAGTTCTACTTTCGACCGAATACTCTGGAAACACAATGGAAAAGAAAGCTGTCAGGTTACCACAGGTGGACCTTTTTCTTTTGCAGAGTGTTCTGCTTTAGTCTCTTCTCCTGTTGTTTTCAGAGCTAGGACACCTGTGTACTGATATAAAAAATAACTTGAATTGGACTGAAGAATCTGGCAATGGTTTATGCAGTCTAGGAGGGTCATGAAGACCACCATATCAGAAAGATATACATACACAAGAAAAAAAAAAAAAAGAAGGAAATATTCTTGATCACAGGTGGACCATATGCTTCATCTCAGAGCTGAAGGTCAGAAGCTGATGTGCACATCTGCACCTCGTCCGTATCAAAGACTGCTGGAGGAGTACAAAGCCCAGTTCTCCGCTGGTATCCATCCTGTGATGCCTTTCGTACTGCATAAAGGCAGCATAAAATTTCTCTGAGACTGAACCTGCAACTCTGTCCTACTTTTTGATTTGACACGACTTGTCGGAAAAACGTATTTTCCCTTTTAAGAGAAAATACCAGACAAAAAGTACCCTTTCAGATATGTCAGTAACAAACACCAGGTTTTCCACAGGAAAAAAGAATAAATGAAAAAATCTCTGTGAAACATTTCAAAGTAAAAAGCGGTTTTCATCACTGAGGTTTTGGTATCCTCCTATTCCCTTTTGTTCTGCTTCTCATCTCTCCATCCTGCTACACAACCCAGACTTTTAAAGTCAAAACAAAACAAAGGGAAAACTCTGTTTATAAGTATTAATGTGAAATGAGGTTGTTTTGCTTAATTCTTCCAATGGCTGGAACCGCTTTTTTTGTGAGTGGTGTCCAAAAAAGACAGAGGCTTTCAAAATGGAGATTTTTGTATAACCACATTCATTTTCCAAAGCTAGCTCGTGACTCCATCCCTCTGCCCCTTGTCTCTCCCCTCACTGAAGTGGCCAGATAAAGGAGAAGTGCTAATTTAAACCTCTCACCAGTCAGTGTGTTAGCAAAGCCGGGGTCCATGTGCTAGCCAAGAGCTACCACTTTTGAAAAAGGACAGGAAATACATGACTTTTGACCAGTGTGTCATAACACTGAACATAGTGCATGTGCATCTGCTGCTCTGCCCCAAATTATCACAGCACAACACACTGTCACACAGACGTGCTCTCTTCTTCCTGTCCTGAGCCAAACTCACCAGCCTCCTGCAGCCTAAAAGGCGATTAATTACCATGATGGAAAGATGCTGGCTTATCCCTTTGTCAAGCCCAAGTCTGTTAGAAGGACCGTGGAAGCTGCAGAGGTGCACAAGGCGGTAACACATTTCACTGACCACACTGCTCACAGTTTTCCAGAGAAGGCAGGACACCAGGCCTGACCTCACCTGGGTCATTCTTATGTTCTCACACAGGCACCAAGATTTCTTATTAGCCTGAGAGGGTAATGCCATTAGCCTAATTGTAATGCCATTATTATTAGCCACTTTGCACCGTCACGCAGCAGTACCTCCTCACAGCACTGCTGTCACTACCACAGGGATTTTGCTGCTGTGCTGTTTGGTGGTCTCAAGCCTGCTACACCTTCAGGGATGAGCAGAGGACCCTGTGGAGACCTAGAGGAAAGACTTGGCCCTGAGATGGAGCAACTCCTCCATCTGAAATAAAGCTGTCATAGTACAGGGAAAATTCAAAGGATGGAGCTCTTCAGAGTAAAAACAAAGGGATCCTGGACCCACAGCTGCTCCAGGGACAGATGATGTGAAGGCCACCCGCCATGGGAAACCCGTTGTGTTGTAATGAGAAACATGCCTGAGACCTGCTGGGGCTGGCTTTAGGAAAGCCGTTGTAAAAGAAGTGTCCTGTTCACTCCCTTTGGGCCAAATCCAGCCGGGAGTCTGTGCCAAAACCCTGCCAGCACCACGCCAGCCAGGCAGTGGCACAGCCTGCATGGCTCCCCAGGGCATCTCCACCTTGCAGGTGTGCTGAGATTCTGCGGAAGCAGGAAGGGTTTTTGTCAGGGCGGACAGAAAAGCCATCCTGTTCTCTTTTGTTTCATGCCCCCAGGACAGGAGAGCGCTGACAGCAGGTACACTGCAGTGGGGTTGTCACACCTGGCAGGGAGGAAAAAGTGAGGCAGGAAATGAAGAGATGGGGAAGAGGGATCTCAGGAGCAACATAATGGCTCATGAGGCAGGAGGACCAACCCAAGGATGGACTAACCTGAGCTGGAGCTGCATCATGTCCCTGGGAGGCCAGTGGGCATCAAATTGCAAAGAAATAATCAATTTTATCTAGTGGCAGGGTGGTCTGTGAGAACTGCTTCAAACCAGGTTGAACTTATAGTGCTATCCTGCACGAGAGACGTGGGGCCAAACCTCTACTGTGCTCCCACTCCACCTCAAGCAGCTCACGCAGGGAGGACCCACAAAGTGCTCCACAGCCACACCAGCAGGGCCTCGAGCAGCCATCAGCCCAAGAACCGGCGTCATCCCAAGCAGGGCGAGCTGTTCCCCTCCCTCCCCAGTGTGGGTGCAACCACGCCAGCAGTGACCCACTGCGGAGGGGACCCAAGCATGGAGAGAGCCAAGCCTGGGTGGAGCACCCGAGGCAGAGCCAAGCTAGCTCAGCTCTTGGCGCTTCCCACCCCAGCAGCTGTGATGTTAAAAGGCACTTACGTTGTAGGCCTTAACTATCAGCTCGATGATATTCTTGGAGTCCTTGTGCAAAATCTCCACCGTGGTCCCAGGAATCAAGGCGGTGAAGTTCTTGAAAAGACAAGGAGCAGGAAAAAAAACGTGCTGCGACATGCCACAAAAGCCAAGCTTCCCCAGGAGCGGGCGGGGAGGATGAGCTCAGCCCCCAGCCCCGCGGGGCAGCAGCAGAACTGCCACCGCCTCGCTGCTCGCTTGGCTTTGCTGGCTCAGCTCAGAAGCATCCAGAGCTTCCCGAAAGCCTGATCCCCTCCCTGAACCCCTTCATCCTCACGAGTTTGTTCCACACTCCTGAAGAGGGGTGACCCCCGCGGGGCAGCCCCAGGAAAGCCCCCCCTGCCAGTGGAGGTGGCAAGGGAGCTCAAACCAGGGCTGTGGTGCTGGGCTCCGTGATGGAAAAACACAGCTGGGCAGCAGCCCTGCGCTGCATTAGGTAATGGGATTGAGTCACAGCAGAATGGGTTGAACAGGTTTCTGCTCCCTTGTCTGCTGCACGGCTGGCAGCCCTCCTAAAGTCAAGATTAGGCTAGGGTCTATTTTAGGTACACACACGCTCACTGACATATAGGTCTGTTTGTTCTAAGCAGCTTTAGTGCTTTTCTCTGAATGACCGTGCTCAGGGTGCTCGCAGGGAGAGGGGATGGCTGCACCGAGCCGCTGTGCCCTGAAGGGCTGCCCCCATCACGGCCCTGCTGAAGGGGAGATGCTCTCAAGGGGCATCGAAAGCCCTGACCAGCCCAGGCAGCACTTACCTTGTACAGGACATAATGACTTTTTGTAACAGCGAAAATCAGGTGGATGTTGTTTTCAGCCAGTTTCTCCCCAAGAAGCGCCAGGGAAGGATAATCCTAGGGGCAAAAAAAAAAAATAAATCCAAAAAGACTGATGGGTAGCCCAGAAACAAAGGTTCATTTCACTGTTCTCCTCCCAACAGCAAGATTTGTTACAGAAATGTGGTATTTCACTGCAGCACGAAGTCCCTGATGTACCACTACAACTGAAACAGCAGAAACATTCCAGCAATTCTGTCACCCCTTAAATATTTTCTGCTGCACCTATCACTACAAAACATCATGACCTACAGCAACACCTGAAACAGTGAATTGTTTTCTCTTCTCTTTCTATTTTGCCATCAGCCAGTGTATATGTGTAATAACCTGGCTGCAACCTCCGGGAATGCAAGATGAGACCATTATCTAGAACTGCACTAAGCATTAGAAAGAATTAAAAAAAAAAAAAAAAGAAAAAAAAAAAGCAGGGTGGCTGGTGCCCAGAGCACCAAGGGGCCTGCTGACACCCCGAGGTCTCCAGCACCTGCCCCCCACAGCCCCTGTCCCCTCTCACCAGCTGGCTGGAGGCGCTGTACTCGTTGGCCTCGTTCAGGTGGCACTGACCATCGTGTGGCTGCACCAGCCCCCCCAGCTTCCCATCCAGGGCAATGTGGGGCACATCATCCGTCGTGAAGACCAGCAGGTGAGATGCTTCCTTCCGCCAGCCGATCTTCTCCTGGGGGGGAACAAAACCCATCAGACAGACAGCTCCCCGGCAGGCTGTGCACCCATCCATCCATCAGAGCCCCTGTTACCACCAACTAGAAGAGCACCACATGTCTGTGCACCCATCCCTGGCGAGGAAACAAGCTGCTGGGGCCCTTCTGGCACTCCCCAGCATCGCCTTCCAACGCACTTACTTAAAAAGGCATGAAGAGGTACAGCGACTGTCCACCAGACCTTCTCTGCCCCGATCCAAGAATAAGAATTTCAGCTGCTTTTATGGCCAAAGGAGACCTGCCAAATTCCTCCATGCGCATTTAATCTGACCTTGTTTCCCCAGCTTGGTGGTATGGCCATGCTGCTGCGCGCAGCATGAGGCAGCAACGAGAGCTGCTGCATCCTTGGTGAGTGCTTTCCTTACAGCCCGCTCAGAAAAGGATTCCTGAGCTGCAACACTTGAAGCAAGGTCCCTGCCTGTGCAACAGACGTCTCTACCACCTTTGCATGGACAGATCTGCAGGGCTTTTGTGAGGAGAGATGTAAGAGTTAAGGATAATTACCCGCAGATACTCAGGGCACAGAGCCAGCAGCATCCAGAAGCAACCCACACATCAATATACCCAACTCCTCCATATTTCACTGCTCAGCTTACTTAGCAAAATCTGAAAGCTACCTTGTTCTACATTAATTAATATGTCAGCCAACAAACTACTGCAGTCTGTTTGCAGGCACTTCTTATGGACACCACTGGTAGGGTCACGGCAAACATGCTGAAGGATGGTAATCATGATTGCCACCACAATTTTCGCTTGCAGATGTGAGTCAGAGCCCAAAGTCTGCTGATCTTTCCAATAAATACAACTCGTACTCTGGGACAACTATTCCAGACTTTATTTCTTTTTCTTCCCTAATGCAAAAAGTATTTTTTTGTTAATGGCATTTTAAAGAGCCATGCAATTCAAGTATGGCCACAGGAAGAAATCTTTGTCAAAACACATCTGTCCTGCACCAGCACTTTACCGCCCAGGTCATTACACTACGAGGACTGTTGGGGTCTGGGAAGCAGGAGCCATTCAACTGAAGTGACTCCACTGGATAAAGGGCAAGGCTTTTAGTGCCAAAATGTGGTTTCTTACAAACTGAACCCAAAAGTGATTATGACTGACAATGCAAAAAGCAGCTCTTGGTCTACCCGGCCACCAGACAGTTGCCCACCCAGCGGTCCATCCAACTCACTTTTCTTTGGGTATCCAAAGTTGGTTTCTGTTAAGGATTGAGATGATAACTTGAGTTCGACTCGCTGAGAAATGTGTTATGCACAAAGAAAACAAGCTCAACAGTTACAAGGTCACTTAGGGAATGACGCTTCTGCTTATCTGCCTGCTAGCACCACCTTCACATCAAAGGCTGAGCATCCTTTCAGGCAAACTATCCCCTATTCTTGTACTTAAGCCAAACACACAGAAACGCTGAAAAAAAATCAGGGCAGGACACCTCAGCTGGGGCACCTGACCCAGTGCCAAAGCTGCCTGGCAGGCTGGG
This sequence comes from Aythya fuligula, assembly GCF_009819795.1. Lineage (NCBI taxonomy): Eukaryota > Metazoa > Chordata > Aves > Anseriformes > Anatidae > Aythya > Aythya fuligula. The sequence goes on along the minus strand of NC_045564.1, from coordinate 23,543,362 downwards.
TACAGCACTTTGAGCCAACACAGTGAACACCAAAGTGCTGCAACAATGGCATGGCTGCTAGAGACCACCAGGGAAAAATCCCTCATTTTTCTTGGGGAAAAATCACCCCAAGAGGGCAACGTGCAACGCCACACACCGAGCAGCCACAGCACTTCACACCGCCTCTGCCAGCAGCTTCCACCACAGATCACACAGCACTCTGCTCTGCCTAAAACAAATAACCAAAGGGGTTTTAATTTATTTTTACTGGACAGCAAGTTTTGAACAGACATCTGCATTGACACCGGCCTCGTTTTTGATCCCCGTGGGATAGAAAGCATTTTAAACCAAGGTGGGACCTGACCCAAGGCAGAGTGAAGGGGAAAGATGTGTCTCCACAGGGCTGGCATGGACGGATCCTGCCCCCAATCCCACAACCAAATGGAGCTGCCCCCTTTCCCCAGACAACCACCTCTTTGCTCCCAACAGCCTGCCACCAGGGTCAAAACCGCCACAGCTGGCTCACCCCATCCCTGCCCTCCAAACCCTATTGAAAAGGCTGCAAAAATTCCTATCAGCATTTCCAAGCCTGAAGTAAGTATCTAAATTTATGCTTTGGCCTCTGAATAAAAAGAGCTCAATTGCCAAGGCACTGACTGCCAGGAGATCCCCCTGGACTCATCCGTATGCGTAAAACTCCACTCTCATTTCTTAGGTGCGGGCCTTCTTGGAAGAAAGAAACTGACACGTGCATGACAAGAAAGCCTTGGAGGTTAAAAGCCAAAGCATCCATTCTCCAAAGCCTCCTTAGCCCTGCGCAGCTCTGAAAGGCACCTCAGTGTCTCCCAGATGTCTTGGCCATCTCCATGCACCAGTGTCTAGCAAACACTCACCAAAAGTATTTCAAAAGGCACAGTTTTATAAAACAGGCTTATCTCCTCGCTGCAGTTTAGTGTGTGTGACCCGAAACTTAAACACACCACCAAGCCATATGATGTTTGCACTTACAGAATGGCAGAAGACCAGAATACTGCAAATGGAAAATATAATTACAGAAAGTTGATTAATATTCCTGGCTAACCATTTTCGCATCAGTATAAAGGCTTATTGTCTCTGGCTCTCTCATTGCCTCCAGAATAACACTTGCCATATCTTCATCTTTCAGAGAGGAGCCAAGCGCTGGGCCTGGTTATTAGCCTGTATTAGCTGTACAAACTCTCCCCACTCCTGGGTTTAAAACCCGGGCCAAAAAAATGACTTGAATGTTACAGAGCTCTTAGGACAGCTCATGCAGAAGAAATGCCTGATATGAACTGCAGCACAAAACCACCTAGTCAGCAGACGAGGTATGGTTTCTCCTACCTCTCTGCGTGAAGGGGAGGAGAATAGGCATTTGGACACCGTGGCTTGGAAACAGCCAGGTTCCTCCATTGGCTCTCCTGGGATGTCCCCCGTGACACCACAAACTGCTGTTGACCACAACATATTTCACTGCCAACGTGTGGCCACAGGTGGAGCTGGGGCATCTCTCGGCTGCTGCAAGGGAAAGGAAGCTCCTACTTGGGCTGCAGGGCTTAGGGGGTGTTTCTACACCATAAGGAAATGCTATCCCATTTCTGCAATAAGAAAAATGTGCTGGAGAGAACCGTGAAGAACCACACGATGGGCAGCACAGCAGTCACTGCCCTGAGACATCTCTGCTGTGTCCATCAGTGCCACCCAGCAGGGACACGAAGAGCTCTGTGCCTGGAGGAGGCTTGGGAGCAGCGCTGTCGTGGTGCCAGCAACAGCATCTGTGCCAGGCTGGGAGCAGAAAGACGGCTGCTCAGAGGCGCCAGATCCAACAGGGCAGGCTCAGTCCTGCTGGGAGCATGAAGCGTGCATGAAACCAGCCCGCAAGAAGGAAACTCTGCTTTACCACTCAACCTGGTTGCGCAAACCTGCATCAACCGCTCCTGCAGGTGATGCTTATCTCCTGGCTCCCAAAATCTAGACCTATGATTAAATGAGACCTACCAACAGGACTGCACAAGGCTGGAGCACACAGAAACCAAACCGTATGTCAAAGGTAAAAAGCTGGCACTGGAGAGCAGGGCAGCCCAACCACACTGCGCAGGGGAGCAGCATTGCATTTTCATCCCCAGCTCACAAAGGGACATGGAGCAACCCACCTACTTGCTCCATGACAGTTCTGAGCAATTCTCTCCCAAACCTCATGGTGAGGAGAGTGACAGCACAGCAAACCCAGACAGCCACTGCAGGGAGAGGGCTTGTCCCTTGTGGGAGGGTGACAGGGGAGGAAATGCATTCCTCCTTGCTGTGGTGGGAGAAAGAGCACAAAGAGGACCCTAAGCTGGAGAGCAACCCCCACTGCACAAGCCCTCAGCACCTGGAGATGCTGCCACCTGAATCTCCATTCGCAAAAGGTTCATTTTACACCTTCAAACTGGAGAAGGTATTAAATGGTTTCTTTGCCTGTTCATGCACAAAAGCACATAAAAACAATAGCTTCTTTTCAATGCATTCTTGTTGGTTTCTGCAAAAAGAAATTAGTGGTTCCTTCCAAGAAACCATACACCAAAGCCTCACCAGGGTTCAAAAACACAGCTGAAGAGCTCCTCCTGTTCTGCTTTGTGTTAAAACCCCAGCAACCAGAGTGACTCACCTTGCACACTGCAGCTTGCAAAATCGCATCGAAGCCGCCCTCCGGAGCATCCCTGTTCCGGGACACCTTCTGCTTCTGAACTTCTTCATTAAAACGGTCGACTTTATCCGTCAGAGACAAGAGGTGGCGGAAGCCAAAGGACGGGACGCAGCTTGGGAATAGCTTGTAGCTGCAAGAGAAGCAGAGGGGAGTGGTTAGTTAGCATGAACCCTAGCAGGAGCCAGGAGCTGCAGGAGGCAGCAGCTCGAAGAGGTTGGTATCCAAACCTTTGTCCAGAGGGTTGAAATGCTTTCATGAGGTTTTGTGTTCTGGATGCTTTGATTTCTGGCCAGTTATCTACAAACAGTAGAGTCTGCCTTTCTGTCCCACCCCACCCAGAAGGTGCTTTGAGCAGCTGAAGTTTCCAGATACCTCATCCAGACCAAAAGTTTCTCTCCACAGAAGGTTTGAGCAGAGACACCAGCACTGGACACTGGACCTGCCTGCCTGGGCCCAAAGGTGCAGGGAGGAGGATGGGGACCCCTGGACCAGAGGCAAAAACCACCCACCGCAGCTTTTTCCAGATGCAAACAGGTCACTGGACAAGGACTGCTTTGACACTAGAAGTATCCGAAAACAAAACAAAACCTCTCAACCCATCTCACAGCCAAATCAGCAAGCCACCTGGCAGCAGTGACAGCCCGCATGCAGCGCTGCGAGGGGGAGGCAGATGGTGACAGGAAGGGAGTACCCGCCAGGAGGGCTGCCTTTGGCAATCACACCTAAGTGGCTTCCCAAGAACAGCCTTGCTTAATGTAACCCATAGACAGAAAAGCAATCAGCTGGGTAAAACCGAAAAGCCATAAGGACAGCCTGATCACAAGGGCAGAAGGTGAGGTGACAGCTCTGGACTGCCTCGGTGAAAGCAGCTCCAGGTGATCCACAGAATCACAGAGTGGTTTGGGTTGGCAGCGACATTAAAGCCCACCCTGTTCCAAGCCCCTTGCCATGAGCATGGACACCTCCCACCACCAGACCAGGGTGCACAAAGCCCCATCCAGCCTGGCCTTGAACACATCCAGGGATGGGGCACCCACAGCTTGTGAACATCACCAACAGCCCCATCCTCTCCTCTGCCAGCACTGCCTCCCCCTCCTGCATGTCTTACCCCATCTCACTCCACAAAAGGCCTGTTGCTTTAAATCACACGTAAGCCAAAGTTCCTGAGAAGATTTTGTAGCCTGAAGCAAAACCCCGTCCCCCCAACACGAGTGGCTGATGGAGATGAGGATGATGGAGATGACTGAGTGCATCCTTGAGGCCAAATTTCAGAGGGAGAAGACCTGTGAAGAGCACAGACATGGTGCTGTGGTGGCACAGAACAAGAGCAGCCACATGCTTTTGTGGGAAGCAAGAGCATGTCCATGGGGTGGGAACAGCTCACACAGAGCCACTCCTCCATGCCCGGCCATGCCTTTCAGCCAGGTGGTTTCCATTACAGCAGCATCCCAAAGTTAGGCACACAGGGGACAGAGAATGGAAAATACTGTGTAACCTGAATGCTCGGAGCAAGAAGTGTTTGAAGAAAAAGGGACAGACGTAAGTATTCCTCCACCGGCTAGGGCTTTCATCTGGGCACTGAAAAACTTTATGTGCTCCACACTTGGAAACTGAATCTATTCCAGCAGAACAAGCTCTGTATTTCCCTCTGACTTACCTAACTTCATCACACTATAAACATGTGCAAGGCCACCAAAGGGAAAGGAGTTCCAGTTTTGTGGCTAGGCTTCATGGCCAAAGCACAAGCTTTTAGCACTGAAGTAGATCCATTTGACTTTCCTCTTTGGGAAGAACTGATGAAAAAAGAATATGGGTAATTTTGTCTGGTCAATGGTCAACGTGTGATGAGATGCCAAATGTTTGGTCAATGCCAAAAGATGGCAAGAAACTTCATAGCTGATGACAGCTCTCTTTAATCTGCCTCTCATATGGCAAACTTAGAGCATGCTTGCTCACAGAGCTTGGCAACTGTCTGTGATGTGACTTTACAATTTAAGTATCCAAGAATGGCTCCAACAAAAGGGCTAACCACACTGCCCTTACCCAACTAACCAGAAGCCCAAAGAGGGATAAGAGGGATGAGGTTAAGGGGCAGGACAGGGAACACAAAGGTAAGAGTCATTTATTGCTGTATCCGCCCTCTTTTGCCAACATCCCAGCCCATCTGAGCCTGGACACCCTCCACTTCAGCCCATTTGATTCTGACACAATCCCTAATACAATGGACTTGATCCCAAATTCCATCTGTTAAAAGGCAAACAAAAAGACACTAGCAAATACACTAATAAGAAAAAAAAAAAAAAAAAAAAAAGAGGAAGGCTCTGATAACATTGCACAGCAAATCGCATCATTTGTGTCTTTCGCAACTGCCAGTTTGCTTTCCTCCCACAGCAATAAAGATGAAGAAAACTGCCTGAAATTTTTACAACACTTTACAAGTACTCATTAATCAGTCCCACAGGCCCTTCCAGATCTCACTTCCCTCAAACACTTCTGTTGGGAAAGACTCACACCGCCTTGGTTTCCTTATCTGTAAAATGGAGAAGAGCTTAATTGATCTACCCAAGGCCAAACTATGACTCAGAGCTAGGATCAGAAAGCAGGAATTTCTGGCTCTTGCTTCTTTTCCTTAAAGCCTGTAAAAATGCTTGCAATGTCTGCATCCTCTTCAGGTACTTAAAAATAGCATTAGGCTCCTGGTACAATAGTTTCATGTGTCTAGATGTAGGTATCCTTCAACAGCCACTGCAAAATTGGAAACTGCCCTATTTTGAATGGCTCTGGAGCATCGTGCATTCCCAAAAACTGGGGCATAAATGGGGTTCACTATCTAAAGCCAGAAATGCAAGAAAAGACCCTGCAACCACCGTCTGTGCAGACTCTGGAGAACGCCTACCACTTACCCAATGCAGGGATTGTTTTGGTATCTTGGTGCCGTGTAGGAGAAAGGAGAAATGTTTTTGTCCACGAAAGAGCCAAACCCCAGGCGGAAATTGCTAGTGAGCTTTCGCATCTCTTCAGCCAGCTTGGTCCCCAGATTGCGAATATTGTCTAGGTCGTCGTTCATGGACAGGGAGAGGTCCATCAGGTAGTAGAGGTCCACAGGATAGTCCTCCACTTGCCGGACCTGAACTCGGAAGGAGGTCTGGTCACCTGCACACATATAAGAGTTGAGAGCGGTGAAAAGCACTGCCAGAGAACCCCTAGCACACACAAAATCCAGACTGTTGCCTTTTGTTTTTTTCCCATGCAGAGCAGACAGATCTCTTGGAAAAGAAGAGGGCAAGGGGAACAAGCCTGTTCAAATCTGATCCTCAGGAGACGAACAGAAAAGCAGGACATGCTTTGAGGTTTTAAGCTATGTATTGTACCAGCTGGCAAGATAAAAACACTTATCCATCAAGTGCATGTCTCCATTTAGCTTTGGAGATATGAGAAAGGGTCTTTCCATCTCAGCTGAGAGAATGTCTACAGATACACACATGAAAATGTTGCTGTCCCAAACTGGTCAGAACCCATGGGCATTTTCCTAGAAAACTGGAAAGAAAAGTAAGCAGAGTGAACCTCAAGTGTGATGCGTCATGGAAGAGGGATTCTTCACGCTCTTGTTTGGGTACATCCTCGAATGAAACCAGACCAGTCACATAAGCCCTGCACAAGAGAGAAAGGAGGTGGAGCAGGAGAAGGAAGTGGGTCAGGAGAAAACAGCTGGTGTGAGATGAATGCAGGATGTTCTCCGAGCTGTGCAGAGAAGTCGAGTCAAAGCAGACACAGAAGAAACACCTTTCAGAAGGAAATTTCTCCAGAAAAAAAGTCTTGCCACCATCACCCCGGAGAAAGTATGGCAAAAGGGAAGCGAACTGGAAAAAGAAGGTTGTTGCAATCACATGGGGAAGTACCAAAACAGAGATGAAGCTTTCTGAAGTGATGAACACAAGGGAAGGAGCTGACAGGACGGAGTCAGGCTGTGGACATGTGAAAAAGAGCTGAGGAAAGCTTTTCCCCTGACCTTCTCCAACTGCTTCCCTTTTGCAAAGCTGCCCTCAGCTGAAATGCTCTCCAGAAGGGTGTCCAGGAGCAGAGGCCATGCTGGCAGAAAGCCACATGTTGAAAACGGGTGAACTGGCATCAAAACAAACTCATGTTCAAGCCAGACAGACCTCAGTGGAGCCAGAAGGGACATGGCAAACATTTGCCTTACACTTTGCCAATAGCTGAGAGAGGGGACAAAATGAGACCCCCAGATGCATGCACTCGAGCCATGGGAAAGCCCACACCTCCAGCTGCCAGCTCAGCATCTTTTCCAGCTCTATGGCTCCTCCGGGACTCAGACCACCTCCAGACCAAAGCTCCCCCTCCTTCCCACCTCTCCCAGCCCTTCCTGGCCACGGCTGAACTTTGGGCACCAGCAGGTTCTGCAAAAATCTCTTTGCTCCCTCCCTCTTCCCCAGAAATCAAATGCACATTTTTTATTATCGTGAAAACATTTCCCTAAAAGTTTTATTGTTCTCCTCATTGTTTGCAGCAGCACAGCTGCTCCCACTTACTCCCAGCCCATGAGCAGGCAGCAGCAGCATCCCCAAACCACCGCGCTGGAGAAACGAGGCAGGAGGGGCTCTGCAGCCCCGTGCAGAGCTGGAATATCCCAGTCCTGCAAGCCCCATGCCACCCCCAACTCCAGGATCTTCTTCGCAGCCCCTCTTACTCCCACCCAGCTATCTCAGCTCTTCTCTCTTTCTCTTCTCTTTATCTCTCTCCTTCAATTCAGTGCTGCAAGACAGTCTTTCACTCCAGGAATATCCACTCCTATGCCTATTTCTTTTTCATTCCTACATATTTTTCACCACTGTAATACTCAGCCCTTTGAGAAAAAGAGGACGTGTCCTTTGCACATGCTGCCTCAGACACTACGGTTTCCAAACTGCCCTTCTTCCAGAGCAGGCCCTAAGATGGGAATTGCTGTGCTGGAAAGAGCACTTGGGATGCTCTAATGAACCTTCTCTTAACAGTTATGAATTTATTAGTCCATGAAAAGGCACCAAAAATAACAGGATTCCAGGCCTGGTTCTCTTTTCATTCCTAACTGTACAAATTGATTATCTCACAGAAAATATTGCTAATGTATGCAGATGTCAGTACAAAAGCATTTATTATTCTCTGTGCACGGTATTACTCTCATAGTTTAGGGATAATCCAGCCCTCTCGCTCCCCGCATACCATCACCACCATCCTCTCCTTAGAGCTTTTACTGAGAAGTTTTTAAGTCAAAAATGAATACAGAAATGCTTCTTGGATACAGTCACACAGAGGCAGTAAAAACAAATGGAAAAGCTGCTTTCAGCTAATTTAAGAATGCAAACTCAACAATCATGATTACCCACGAAAACCTCTTGCTTCTGCTTGCTGAGGCTCCAGGCTTAATGGACAGCACAACATGAACCTATTCATTGTTTTAAATTCCTTTTACACTATTCATGTTTTTCAAAACCAGGACGCTCTGCCTTATAGCTGGACCCAAGGTTAAAAAGCAATGCTATAAAAACTAAATGCTTGATCTGAAAGCTGCCCCAGAAAGACATCAGTTTAAGGCCTTTGGGAATTATCTCTGAGCACAGAGATTTGGGGATACGTCCTCAGCCACAGGATGCTTAGATCAAACTGCCTGGGTGGGACCAGCAAACAATTGACAATTTGCCCTCTTCTGCTTCTGCTTAGCAGTCTGAGAATAGAAGAGCACAATCACCACGACTGCTGTGGGAGCTCAGCCTTGAAATTCTACACTCTGCAAGCAAAAAAAAAGATTCCTGATGGAACACAAAATTGGCATTGTGCACAAAATTAAATCAACATTGTCTCCTTTTTGTCTTGGGTCCACAGACTGCAACCCTCAGGACCTGTTCTCTAGCTCAAGAGTTAATGGATAATTTAAATTGGGGATGCTAATCCAAGGGTGTGGGAAGTCATCGGCCCTGAGTAAGATGGCATGCACCTCAACATCAAAAAGACAGCAAAAATGGGAGATATTATGAAAAACGTGCAGAAATGTTTGTCCTCCCATAATGCCTCTGACGCTCTACAACAGGAGCACATGAAGCAGAGCTCATGGGCTCAGCCCCACTCAGAGCACTGCACAAGCCCTCAGAGCAATTCCTGCTGTTCTGGGCACTTTCAAAAGCACTTCCAAACTGCTCTGGCAGAGCTGCTCACCCCAGAGCAAGTCGTGGAGCCGCAGGAGCAGCTGCCTGGCCACTGAGCCCGGGGCGGGACAGCCGAAAGCTGCTGGCACATCTCCTAACACTCCCTTGCTCCTGCAGCTGTTGGGTACCCTGGGGATGCTGTACAGCCTCAGCTTCTGCTGACCTGCCAAGCAAACCACAGCCTACTGCAACCCTCAGCATCCAGGTGAAGCAAGAGCAGTGCTGCAGCTCATCCCGTATAGGAACTTGTCAGCACATTAGGGTTTCCACCTCAAACCAGACCTGCAGGGGCTTCTCTTGCCATCCCACCAGAACCAAAATCTGCCTGGCACACCACTGTGCTGCTCTCAAGTACCTGGAAATCTGCTGAAACGAGGTCTGGCAGGCACAGCAGCTCCATCATCCAGCAAAGTAGCCCCAGGAAAGCCTCAGGGAGCTGGACCCCACGTCCCACCTCTCCCAAGCCACCGGAGCCGTGGGCGCCCGCGCCTCCGGCCGTGCCGAACAGCCAGGGGCTGGGAAAGGAATGTGCTGTGGAGGCGAGATGGAGGAGCTGAGCCAGCCCTTTCCCCCAGCGATTGCCTCGAGGAACAGGAGGAATAATAACTCACTTCCGACAGGAGCAGACCTGTTTCAGAAACAAACTGAACTGCAGAAGTGCCACTGCAGCAGAGCCACCGGTGGGTCCCTCGGTCAGGCACGCCATGGTGACTGACCTCAGGCACCTGCTTCAAAGCAACAATTCCTTAGGTTTAGGGGTCTGACCGATGACAGCAGTCCCGCTACTCAGGAAGATTTAATTAAGAGACATCGTTACTATTCGTCCTACGGAACTAAAACAACAAGGCCTGCAGGAACTGGTTGGCTCTGGAAGAGCGCTGGTAGCGTGAACACCGGCTCGAGCTGCTGTTTTTCTTGGGCAAAACGTCATATTTCATCTTTCTGTTTGCTCATGAGAGCTGTCACAGAAGTGTAAGCCCTCAAAACCCACACCGATCGCTTATAATGAATCGAGCTTTTATATTTGCTCCTTCACTTTGCAATAAAGAGCTTTTTTTCCCCCTTCAGAAACAGCGGCTGCCAGATTTTTGCAAGAACTCTGAACCCACACTACAGTCTGCCCCCACCATGCAAGAGCTTTAGATAACAAGCACGCTCGCGTGGCTTGCTCTAGCCCTTCACTTTTAATTTTTAATTAAAATGAAAAGATTTATGAAAATCAATGGCTATGGGGAATGAAACAGGGACATGGATACAGTCCAAGCTCTGAGTCACAAGTTCAAATCTTCATCTCAGGCCTTGATCCCACGGCTCTTTTGCATACCAAAAGATTTTTTTTTTTCCTTTTTCTTTTTCATAAATTTATATGAGGAGCTGTCTCAGTTTAGAGTCAGATGAAAGTTTAGAGAGTTTAGAGTCCCGGCACCTTTCCTTGCCCTGCCACGTGCCTGCAGCCCCCCCATGGGTCTTGCAGCTGCTGAGACTCACCGGGACGCAGGCTCAGGGCGACCTTCTGCGGCGTGATCTGTGTGACGTCCAGGTGGGTCTGGCCGGAGCCCTTGCTGCTCAGAGGGACGTCCTTCACCACGCTGCTGCTGCTGCGAGGGTTTTCGATGGCGCCCGTGCAGCCGTTCGCGATGAGGTTCTGCAGGAGGTCGCACCGCGATGGGACAGACCTGGTGCTGCCAAACTCCTGCGAGGTGAAAGGTGGGCAAAAGGGAAAGAGGAGGGAGAAATATCAGCCCTGCAACTGTGTGGATGTGCTGGGGTCTGTAGCAAATGACAAGGAGCCCTCAGTGGCATTTGAGCTGGCTGTGCCTCAAAAGCAGCTTGCATTGAGCCCCGAGCCTTTCAAAGGGATCTACCAAGAAAGAAACACAGCAAGGTTTTATGCGCTGTGCTCCCAAGCCCTCAGCATTTCAGCGCCTGGCCTGTAGGTCTGCAAATGGAATTTGCTCTCAGACCACAGCAGCATAAAGACACACACTGTTCTGCATCCCCAGCAGCATCACCTCAGGGGAGCTTTGCAAAAGGAAGAGAGGACAGGGAGGTGTCACCGAGGGAAGGAGGCCAAGTCCAGGTGTGAAGCTGGAGACCCTGCTCCCCTGTGAGCCCCCACATCCCATCACATCCCCCTTTCCTCAAAACCCTGCACAGCCAGCACTGCCCCAGCTCTATCCTGCAGGAGAAATGCCACCACCATGAGCGTCCTCCGGGCTGGCGCAGACCGGGAACAGACAGCAGTGGTTTGGGGCACAACATCCCTAAGGCCGATATGGGGCTCAGCACTCCCCATTGAGCATCTCCCCCCATACCCAGACATCTCATACCCCCCATGCCAGCCCCAGTGGCAGCACACTGCTGGGAAACAACCCGGCCACACAACATGGCCTTTTGCAGCCAGCATGTCCCGTTTGTCAGCATGCCAGTTTGGTTTCCTAAAAGGACCAAAAGGAGTGAGTTGCCCAAAGCTTACTGCATTCTCAACAGCTGATTTCTACTTGTTTCTGTGCTCTAACAAGAGACGCAGCCATCTCCTGCTCTGGGGCTGAGCTATTGAAAATACAGGAAATAATGCAGAAAAGATGCTCACAGCCACACCAGCCCCTCCTTCAGCCACACACCCAAAAACCACAGCAGGGCTGAATAAACCCCACTTGCTGCTGTTGCTGAGGTACAGCAGAGGACAGGGGAGATGTCAAGATCGTCTGACTGATGTCACACACAGCTCTGGAGGATCCCCGAGGACAGCCTGGGACGCAGACAGAGCATCTCTGCTGCGTTTCCTCACTACGAGGTCCAAACGCTATTGGAAAAATGAGAGGTTTGCATTCCTGCGTTGAGCAGCGGTGTCCAGCCAAGGCGACGGCACGCTGGATGGATGTGAACATGAATTTCTTGGATCGCCTCGTGTAAACAGCTGGACTTCCAGAGAGGAGGACTGGGACTATGTAAATCATCTCCAGCATGACGAAACAGAAACCAGGGTCCCTCCCAACCGAGAACAACGCCTGGCGTTTCAGAGCAGCAGGTTTAGGGCAGCCTCGAGGAACAGTTTGTCTCGGACACGATTTGACCTTAAGTCAGTGACAAGCCAGGCTTTATCAAGCACTTCCAATCATCCCTGTGGGGATGCAGAATACCATCTAATGGTAACTGCGAAAGCTCTCACTTCAGCAGCACCTCTGCACCTCCTCAGTTCCCAGTCCCCACCACTCCTGACTTAGCAGGTTTCTGTTTAAATTTCTTCTAAAATGGGCCCAGGGGAATTGCTACAGGATGGCAACTGCGGAGCTGCAGCTCTGAGCAAATCCAAGCCCTCACCTGTTCGGTGAAATGCTGCTTTACTCAGGGTAGGGGAAAAGAAAGCCCACCCAGAGGTGGGGACACAATGGGGGAGGCAAGGGGGGTCCTGTGTTGGGGTGAGGAAGGCAGCAAGCAGGACCATGGTGTTGCATTACAAAACCAGGCAAAGCCTAAGCTGCCCCTTGCAGCTTTGGCCACCCTGTCCCATCAAACCAAACCACAACGTTGTCTCCAACAAGGAAAATCCCAGAGACTAAATGAAAGGGGAAAAGGACGGGAAGCTCTGCGGGGTATTTCACAGGTCCAAATACTCCACAAGCAACCAAAGCAAAAAAAGTCCTCGTTACCTCGTGCTGCACAACAGCATCCCCTCGGGGATTGTGCCCCGTGGCTCTCAGGATCAACTGTCACTGCTCACGGGCACGGTGCACCAACCAACAGGCAAAAGGCAATGCACGCGAGCAGACGGGGGAGTTCAGGGAGACGAGGCCAATAATGTGACAATTACACGCTCTTCAGTTTGAGAGTTTTAAGACAAATTGCTTGGCTCACGCGCAAACAGCGTTGACCGTATCCAACTCCTAACTTTACATGTTCTAGGCTATTGCCTACAATTTTTGTTTTAATCAGTTCAATTCTGCATTAAGTCAGCCTGAATGATGCCTTCTTTCTTCATTAAAATAACCTTACATGTTCCCTGTAGGAAATCCCTTGATTTTCCTTCCTCATCCTCCAGCCACAAATGTGTTCAGAGAGCATGGGATACGTGCAACCCGCTGGAAAACAGGGTGCCACAGGGGAAATTTCAGTTGAATTCATCATAAAGCAAATTTCATTTTAATTTAAAATAATTAATGTGCATCTCTGTTTTGCATGCACACATATACTGTCATGCCTTCTCTTTAGAGCGTAATTTAAACGCATCGCCCCGTTTAAGCCCTGCCTTTCAAGGTATTAGTCCGAGAGCCAACAGTCAGCTTTTGTTTCCAAATTTCCAGCAGCCCAAAGCCTTGTGGTTAGCTCACCAGCCCCTGGGAACTCCGGGCTGCACGGACACCAGCAGCTGCTCTCATCAGCTCATCCATCATCATCCTCCCGGATGGCAGCAGGGATGAGCAGAGGCCGATAGAAGCGGCAATGTGCCCCACACTTGTGGGGCAGGAGGTGGTGAGTTGGGAGTGGGAAACAGCACAGCCCTCCTCTCCCACAGCCAGGGCATCCTCTGAAGCATCAGCACAGGGATGACTTTGGGATGTCCTGTGGGCTTCACCGTGCTGGTGCCACTGAGAAAGGTGTGCATGCACGTGTGGGTGTGCAGATACCAAAAAAAAAACATAATTCTTGCCTGTAAAGATGACAACAGTTGGCCCAATTTAGTCCCAAATGCGCTAAGCAAATGCAAGGCGAGCAGTAAATACATGCTAATGGGCTGATTGTGTTTCTACCACAACATAATTAGCGCCTGTGGAAACCGCTCTGGTATCTGAGCCTTGATATTTGAACGTCAGCAGAGCTACAGAATTTGAGCAGCATATAACGCTCCCGGGCACACGCTGCTGTGAATGGCAGCTAATGGAAGCAGGAAAGCAAAACAGACCGAAAGCCAGCAATTTTATAGGCATGACTGACGAGGCTGCAGCAGAGGGAAGGGGAAATAAGGTGGTGACATGACATGCAAAGAGAGCCAATCGTGAAGAGTTTATAACGTTATAAACTTCTGAAGTTGAAAACCCCTAGATATCTTTCACAATCCCATTACCTCATCTGATGATTTCATAGTTAGAAACAATTCAGTTTCAAACATGAAATTTAAAAAAATATACAGAGAGTTAGGATAAGAGCTTCCTAAGTCTTAGCATGTAGCGTATAGCAGGGACAGCAGCTTTTTAACACATCACTCTTGGCAAGAAATACATCGAAGTGTATTTTTAAATAGCTGCGCCAGGCTAAAGGTCAGGACGTATTCCAGGACTTCCTTATAAACACACCTTTTCCTTCACTTGGCCCCTCTGCTCCATTCAGGATTATTTTTTTTTTAGTAACTCTTCTGTTTGCAAGATAAGAGTCAAGCAGCCAGTGCCAAGGGCTGACATACAATTAGTGGTCACAGCGACCACCAGACAAACATTTCCTCTGGCAGCGTTTGCCAAAATTGTCTTTTGATGCCAAGAATTAAAAAAAAAAAAAAAAAAAAAAGGCAAGCTATTGGGTACCCGTAGCTGACCTGCATCCAATATCACGCCGCAGATGAGCTGGCTGGAAGAGGAGCTCTTACAGCTGTTTACAAGATGTCTCAAAAGCAGGATCTATTGCTTTACCCTTTCCCTTCTACACATCAGTCAACCTGCTGGGGGGAAAAAATAAAACAGGAGAACTACTCCGCTGTCAGGTAACATGGTGTTAGCTGCGTTAAGAGGTTTTCCTTGGAGAGCTGCAGCCGTGCAGTGGTCAGGCAGCTGGACGCGAGGATCTTTGCAGGTCCCTTCCAACTGAACCATTCTCTTCCATTTTACTCTATTATTTTCTGTTCTATTCTATTCCTTACTTCTCTTGTCAACACCGAGGGCAGATACAGGCGCTAAGCAGGCAAACACCATCTACACATCATGTATCATCAGGTCTTTCAAACACCTTAAACTCTAAAAATTGTAAGTCTGCTTGATAAGACGCACATTCGATAAGAGGTATATATGAAAACCCATAAGCTATACTTAGGGAGCAGGGAAAGGTATTTGCAACTTCTTGCAAACCAAGGAGGACCAGGGTAAATAACCGGAGAGAAGCTTCAGCACCAACATAGGATGCATTTTGGCCACGAAGCATGCAGTTAAGCTGTGCAGCTCATCACCTTGATGACAGTGAACATGCCAAAGGTGCTGGTTGCCTCCCAAAAGGACAGTCGAGGGGGAATGATCTTTGTTGCAGCACGGGACATGTACCAGGATTCCTGGGGCTCCCAGGGAGAAAACAGGAAGGGAACTGAAGGAACAGGAGACCTGAAGCACCAGCGCTGCTCCCTGAGCAGGGTGGAGGACATTTCCTACGAGTTGCATGCGCCCGAGCCACACTCTGCCTGGGAGTCCCCGCTGCCCTCACCAGCCCCCTCTGGCACCAGGATAGGCAAAGGGGGGGCTGCAGCCTCCTCTCTGCGTTACAAAAAGCACCTGAGAACCAACTGCAGCATTTAAAGCAAAAACCAGAGTCTGCCCACGTACCTCTTTGGAGCACCAGGCGCACTTTGGGTGGATGAGGAGACACTCTTCGCAGGATGAGGCGCTCCCACTCGTGCACATGTTGAGACCTTCAGCAAGAGAGAAGGACAGAAAGTGGGCTGGGCTGAGCGGTTACAGCCTGAAAATAGGGATCAGGGGGATCCTGATGTGGTTTTAACGCTAAACACGCTGCAAGTTCAGTGTCATGAGCAGGGAATCTCCCAGGAGCTGAAAAGGCTGGAGGAGGAACAAACCTCTCCATCTCTCCTGCAAGGAAGTCCTGACTTCTCCTTTCACAAAAAAAATCAGAAGGGCAGAAATGGGCACGGGGGGCTTAGAACACCTACAATATGATTCTAGGAACCGCTCTTTTCCAGTGGTTTCCGGTTAATGAAAGAAGGAACCTGTCCATCTTTCTAATGAAACCCTCCCATCGCTGCTGACAATGCAATAGCTGTTCCACTGCCCTGAAGGAGGCTGTCCCCCAATCCCCCAGATGCTGACTTTAAAAGCCACACGAGGCACATCTTCTGGATGTTTCCAACTGAATATACAGGATCTCCCTCCCCAAAACTTTCACCATAAAGCAGTCTTACAAGATATTGCCCCTCCACACAGATTACGTCCATAGCTGACTCCCACTGCAGTAAATTGCTTTAATTTATGACAGGAGTCACTTCCACAGGACATCCAGGTTATGCTGGCCAGCCTCTTCACCTTGGGGTGCATCCAAGGCTGGCCCAATGCCGTCCCAGAGACGCTGCCTGCTCCGGGGCTGCCTGCTTCCAGGCAAAACCCAGGCTTTGAGTTTCGAGAGGATTTTAAAATAAAGTGGAATCGCACAGATTAAACCAAATGTCACTGGTATGGGCTCTGAATGCGGCGGCTTGTTTAACCAAGCCTGTGGCTATGAATGTGCCCTTCAGTGGCACTGATGCCCCAGCTCTCCCCAGGGTGCAGCTATTAACGTCCACGGTCAATAAGTAATTAAACAAATTTTCAGCCGAGGACTCGGCACAGAGGTTGCAGCCTCCAAGCGGAATGCTTTGGGCGTGAACTCCAAGCCTGCTTTACTTTTCCCTCCCAGATGTCAATAAGGGCTTTGTCCAGCCTCTGTTTTTGGAGGGCTTGTAGCCGCGGCTTGCCCTGCCCGGCGCTGCTGCTGGATGTCACCTGCAGACCTTGGGGACACGCTGACAGCTGCAGAAAAACATCACCGAGCTTGGGCCTGTGGCAAGGACCTTCAGCAGCAGGAGCCCTGGACAGGAGCTTGCTGTGTATTCCTTAAGAATAATTTACTGCAAACCTAAAGCTGCCTGAGGAGTGGTGCACCAAGCCGGACAGCTGCACAAAATCACACCATGCCCGAGGCTAAGCACAGAGGGAGGACAAGTGGTCCTGTCACTGCTCCTAAGCCACCCCAGCAGTGTGACCATGCCCCAGCCCTGTGCTGACGCTTTCCGTGCCCTCCAAGGTGGTTAACCCTCACCCCGGGCTGCATCTATGGCTTTCATTCAGGCAGGCTGCTGGCTTCCCCCACGCCGAACAAGAGGCTCATTAATGCCCTCTCACTGAGCGTTAGCACATGCCCGTTCCTTGTTCACATCCACAAGTCAGCCTTCAGCTCCTGGGCACTGCAAGAGCTCAAAATATAGAAAAATAATAGAAAGTACAATGTGACTGGCTTTATAAAGCACATAGCTGCAGTCATGCCCACACTATCCAGCCCTGGCTAGCCATCAGGCTTCTCTCACCCATCTGTCTGGAAACAGGACGGTATTTGCCTCCGTTCCCAACTAGTGGATTTCTGGAAGTTTATTTAGTGGTGGTAATATCTGAATGGAAACCAAGATCTCCTCCCTTCCAGCGGGTGCCATGGGCAAAGCCTGGCGGCGGCCACACTCCTGGGGGCCATTGCTCCCAGGGGCAGCTTTTGGAGATGCAAAGTATGCTTTTCTTTCCACTTCAGAGCAAAACCAAAACACTTCCAACATTGTTGTGAAAATGGAGCTTTGAAAAGCTGAATTTGGAGTGAAAGCTGAGCTTTTTGAGTTAAAACACACAGGATTTTCCCAATGACAGTCTTAGCTGCACTCAGTTCTGTGCAGTTTTTTTGTGCTGGATCAAAATGAATTGGGCAAAGGAGGGATTTGAAGATGCCTGTGCTAGTCCAGATCCAGGGGTGAGATGCCAGGTAAGGTTGAAAGAAACTGAGTCCTTCCCATCCATCTAACAGGACCACTCCTCTCAACTAAACTTCCCACAATGGGAAAAATTCCATCCAGGATTTACTGGGATTACTCTGGAGGTTGATAATCCACCCCGTTGGACTGCCGAGCTCCCCACCCCACGTACACACTCATGCTGATGCTGCCGGCTCCCAAACCCAATTTCATTTTGCAGAGCAGCGTCCAGCAGGCACGAAGGCATCTCCAATCTACATCCTGCCCTCAGGCTGAGCCCCTGGAGAGCTCGAACACTCAGAGGACAACTGCACCCAGCAGACAGCCAGGAATTGACTATGTAAAACTAACGATGCAAGGCAAGACAGGAGCCTCTCATGAGAGGTGTGCAACAGATTTATTCCCGAAGATGCTCCGGGCAATCAGAGCTCATTTTAAACCTGTTCTGCAAGAAATCCTAGTTTGGGCAGCTCCCCAAAGTGAGAGGTGAATGTAGTGGGTTGGTGAGGGAGGAAAAAAAAAAAAAAAAAAAAAGTTATATATTTTATGCTTTATCCAGCTCAGTGTGAAAAGATCATTTTATTTACCCTTGCAGTAAGGGCTCTTCCCCGAAACAGTTTGCTGCACTTTCACCAGCAGCTCCAAGCATCGCAAGCACAAAATAAATTAAAAATAGTAATAATAATAATTTAAAAAGCTAAGAAAATCTCCTCGGCGCTTTATTCGCAACCGTGTGCCGCAGCGCGGTGTCCCGGGCCACCCCGTTAAAGCGCCCAGCACCGAGAGCATCGGCCCCGCAGGGACCCCCGGAGCGGGGTGGTGATGGGGGGGAGGCAGGAGCCGGGATGGGGATGGAAACAGGGCTGCAGCCAGCCGGAAGGGGGGGAAGCAAAGGAAAGGGAAAATAAGTAAAAAAAAAAATGGAAAACCTCGACAAAAAACGCGCCGAGGAGGCTGGGGGCAACCCGCCTTCCCCGGGGGCTTTTCTAGGGCCGGGAAAGGAGTGGGGGGAGCGCGGCGAGCCTTACCTCTGCCGGGCTGCAGCAGGGCGGCCAGGACGAGGAGGAGGAGGAGGAGGAAGGAGCGCGGGGGGGGCCGGCGGGCGGCGGCGGGGGCCGGCAGCCCCCCTCGGCGGGGCATGGTGCGGCCGGCCGGGGCAGCCCGGGCCCTCCTCCCGCCGCCTTTTGTGCGAGGAGGAGGAGGAGGAGGAGGAGGAGGAAGAGGAGGAGGAGGAGGAGGAGGCGGTGCCGGGGGGGCGCCGCGCTCCGCTCGGCGGCCGCAGCCCGGGGGCTCCCCGCGGCGGCGGGTGGCGGAACCCCGCGGCTCCGGTGCGAGCCCCCGGGGGCTCGAGGAGCTCCTCGTGGGGCTGCACGCCCACGGGCACACGCGCGGACACGGGTGGGAGCCGCAGGCTCGCCCCGCACCGACTTCCCCGCGACTCCCAGGTTTTGGTCCCAGGCGGCCGGGAGGGGACCTGTCCTACCTGGTCCCCAGCACCGCGGGACATCTGCAGCGCAGGTCTAAAGGGAACGGCGGATTTATGACCCCATTATCCCGACAAGCTCTCTCTTTTTTTTTTTTTTTTTTTTTCCTTCTGCTTTAAAAAGAAATCATAAATCAGGTCCGTGGCCGATGGCTGGTTTAAAAGGCAATTTATGGCACGCGTTACCTGCCGGCGGCCTGCAGACCTTTATGCCAATCTGACATAAACCCTCCAAGGTAGCGCCTTGGGTTTGCTCGAAACGCCCGCCCTCCATCCCCGCCCCGCGCGTCGCTGCTCTCCGGCAGGGTTTGTTAACTCTAACGCCACTTGGGAAAATTTCTCCTTCTTTCCACTGATTTCCAGCGCTGCTTTCGGACACGCCGCTGGCTTCTCCAGAGTCTCCAGACCCTTGGGCCACACTTTCAATGTTTCAAGCGTGCTGGGGCTGCTAAGCAGCATTAACGCCTGATGTGGCTGCAGGTGCATCCTGGAGTTCCTGCCTGCACACAGACCGGGGTTTTCAGGCCATGCCGCAGCACCAGGAGCTGCCCTGTGTCTCCTGCTGCTGCCTCGAACACCCCCTGGTGCACCCTGTCCCCCCCCCCAGTAATGGTACTTACCCCACACTGACCTGGAAAGGTGAGGGCACTGCGCTGTGCTCACAGGAATTCTGTGAGGAGACGGAAAGTGAAAGGCAGCTCCCGTGTTTGCAGGAGTGAAAATAGCCAGCCTGAGGCACAATGCCCATGTGTGGACCTAGTACTCTGACCATGCCTGAGTACCCTGAGACACAACCTGGTGAGGAGCCCCCAGCCTTGCATATGTGAAAACCAGCCCAGATGTTCCCTTTCCTGGACTTTCCTCTATTCCTGGACAGAAGCCAACTCTTGGGCTTTCCATAAGCATTATGCACACGTTTTGCACAGCACAGCAATTTGGGGTTGGGAACCTAAAGAGGGGCTGCAAAAAGTCAGCCTTGTTCTCCCAAAGCATCCTTCATTGCTTCCCATGTCTTTTCACTCTTGACATCACACCTCCTGCCTACAAAACGCCATTATTGAGGATGACTTAATCCACGGGACTGAGACCTCTCAGTTTCTCTCAAGAATTTAGGAGCCACGTGAACTTGTGTTTTTTGGCTATAACTGCATGATTCTGTTGGAAAGAAGATGTGAAAACCCTGGGCTGAAAAGCCCTGATCTTTGTGCTTGCTCCCTTATCAGTTGCATTTTGAAGCCATGGTGCAAGTAGGACATAACCCCGGTGTTTCTGACCTAGGCATGCATTTGCAAGTGATGCAATTTAAAATTTGTTCTTTGATTCTTCGGTTATCAGTCAAAACAAACAAAATGCTTTATCAGAGATACTTTTGAGTGTATCAAAGACATGTTTTCATTGTCATATCTCCCTTGTGGCAGAAGGTGTGGATAAAAGCATCTGAGTCACAGCTAGATAATCTGCCGTGTTGCTGAAGCCATTCTAGGTTCCCAGGGCTGACTCCCCTTCCTGCATCAGTCTGGCCAAACGGTGGTGCCACAGCCTCAGCCTGCTTCAGGGGTGACACTGCCCCTCTGCCCACACGTCTCACAAAGCGTGGGCTTGAGCCTGGGCTCATAGTTCGAGGCTCTCTGACGTAGTTTGAGGGTTGTTGCTTGCTAGCAGCTCCAGTGCCAAATGTCCTGAGACATTTCCCAACTGGATACAACTCCTTATAACTGGATATAATGCCTTATAACTCCAACATTTTTGGATGTAACTCATTAAACCACCATACCTGCAGTAAGTTCAGAAGTCATAGGACCTTGAGCACAGCTGTCTGCTGTGCCAGAAAGACCAGTTAAGACAGCAAACATTTCCATTTCCAGGAGTCACGGGGCAGCTGGTAGCTGCTGGAAGAAGGATTGAGCCTGGCCTGGCACACAGACAGCAGGTCCTGAGCATCCCACAACCCTTGGTCCAAGCAGCTTCCCATAGATGGGCAAAACTGGAAACTAGGTGATGACCAAGCTGGGCTGATGCCTGGTTAAAAAATAAATAAATAAAAGCATTGTTTTGCTTTTCAGAGTCTGGGGAGGAGCTAGGGCCAAGCTGGGTGGTAGGATTAGCTGTGAAATAAAAGGCGAACTCGTTTGAGCCTTGGGGATTGAGAAAACACTTCCTCTCCTTTTCCTTACATGCCAGGGCTGTCCTGTGGGCTCCGTGGAGCTTTGCTGATGGTCTTTTCACAGCACTGGAAACAGCTCATCTCCTGCTTTTTGCATGGAAGCTACAAAAAATAATAATAATAATTCCAACTCCTACAAAACCCATGTCAGATGGCAGTAACAGGCAACATTCCAAAACACAGCAACCATGAGTTTCATTATTAAACAGTATATTCTCCTCCGGGTGATGATGCAGCTCACGTTGCTGCTTCCTATTTTAAAAAAATAGCTATTTTTACCGTCTGAGGACCAGTCTCTGTTCTCAGCCTCCCAAAAGCAACACCAGCACTCTCTGCTGCCGGGAAGAAACATTGCTGCTGTGCTGGGAGGCAAAGGAGGGATACCTGAAAACCTCTTGCCAAGTTTTGTCCTTCTCCTGCGTGAAAAAGGATAAAAGGATAAAAAGGAAATGAAAAGGATAAATTTAATAAAATAAAATAAATAAATAAAATAAAATAAAATAGGTTCAGAATAAATCTCTGTGCCTTCAGTCAGCAACCCAAGGGGCTGTGTGTGCTGTGTGAAGCTAAGAAGCCTGAAAAGGGACGGGCGTGAGGGTGCACGAGGCTGTGACACAGGAGAGGGTTAAAAGTCAGCAGCATACTGGAAATCAGCCTGTGGTCCCTGTTAATGCTTAGCCCTGACTAAAATCTGCTCATTCAAAGGTTTTGCATTTCTTGCGGTCCTTCCTGCAGCTGCGAAGAGCCAGCACCATCTTGTGGCAGGGACTTTGCCAACTCGCGGAGAGGGGACAAAGTCTGATAGCCTGAAGGCTCGCCCATCCCTACCGCCCTGTCTGCTATGTTAAAAGCAAATATTCTCTCTTGCTGTGCATCTCATCCCACGCAAACTGGAGCTGATTAATGCTACGGGAGAGCCACAAAAGCGAGGGGCATCTACTGCATACATTTAGCAGAGGGCTTCTCATAAAGTGCTATTGGAAAGAAAACCCCAAAGAGATTTCCTGTATATGTGTGTATGCAAGGCAATCATCATTACGTATGATTTCCTATGTCAGCAGGTAGAGCCCGTTAGCCTTGGCTCTGCTGAAATCTCTGGCAAAATTCCCACCGAGGTCAGTAAAAGCCCAGGTCCCAAGCAACCAGGCGAGTGGAGCACTCGGGGGGCACAAACAGCCAAGGAAATTCACCCTGGGGCTGTGCCCGCTGGAAGCCTGCTTTTTGCTTATTTTTCTGGCAAGCTGTTGCCACCCAGCATTAGCTTGCTCCAGAATGTGATGGAAATTGTACAAGGAAAGACCTTGCCATGAGAAGAAGAAGAACAGTTATGTTTGTGAAGCACGAGCCCTGCTTCATTTACAGGAACAACGCGTAGGGCCAGATCCACGGTTCCTCTTCAGGGACCCCAGTTCCTATTAATTTCAGTGCAAGTTAGGCACTGAAATACCCACCTGGATGTGACCCCTGATTCGCCCAATTTAAACATTCCTCTACTCAAGAGTGAATTAAGCCCCTTAGCACTACAACAGTGCCTTCAGTTTGTTAGATGCCCCAGACATGGAGTATATATATTTTTAAATATGAAAAATCAAATTCTTTAAAAAGAAAACGTGATTCTAAGACACCAGGGTTTCCTGCTGTGGCCTCTGTCATGGGCAGCTCTCTGTTTTGTCTAACTGGCCCTATAAAAGGATCTCTGCAGATAAAAGATTTCGGAGAAAGTCTTTTTTTCCAAAGTCTCCCCTCCCAGATGCAGCAGACTTTCCTCTCCCAGCTGCGCCTGGTTGTCCGTGACTAAACCAGAGGTGGAAATCCTCTAATGTTTAACCAGGTCATTTCAGAGGGCACAGGGCAGGTGGCAGCGACACCCAACGAGGGCCTTGGGGGCAAGGGGGGCACCTCAGGGAGGCAGAGAGCTTTTCTCCCCCTCCCCACCCCACAAGCATTGTTCCAGGCAGACTTGAAGGTCACTTTTAGGAAGCTGACAGTGGACAGCAGGCGACAAAGCAGTGGCCCAGCTGAGGAACCTTTTGGGACAGATGTCCCTCAGGGTGCTACCAGGGACAGCAGCCTTTCAGCCCAGACAGAAAGGTGATGCCAGGGGGTCGGTGCCCAGGGCCTGGGGACAGCGGGGAGCAGGAGAGGCACAGCCCCTTGGCCAACCTCTTGGGCTGCAGCAGGAGGTGCCGGCCTGGTGCTGCTGCTGGCCTTGGCTTGCTTTCGGAGGAGAAGCAAGGACCAGCTCTGTGTCCCCAAGGCAGGAGCCAGCAGGTGGCCAGCTGGAGCCTACGTGTGAAAGGCAGCACCTCTGGGGCTGGTGAGCAGGAAGTGTTCTGCATTTGCCTAGTTATCTGCTGGAAAAAAACACCCCTGTTTTCTGTTACGGGGCAGTTTTTACATAAACAATAAACCACCAGCCATACAGCACGTCACCCGGCCTCTCTGCGGTTTACCAACACCCCCAATAATTAGTGTCATTAGGGCACACGGGGCACGCTGCTCACATCCATCAACCCCAGCCAACCTCTTCAGCTGGTGCTGCTGGTGGAAAAGGCAGGGCGGGGGGGGCTGACAGTGAGAAACACGGCCCTGTCCCAGGCTGTCCTCCCAGCACAGTGCAGTGGTCCCCGTGCTGCTGCTGCACCGCTCCTTTGGGTCCTTCTGTCAGAGCCATCGGGTCCAGGCCATTTATTAACCACCCCTGTATCTATTTGACCTGATCCCTCCTGTTACCCATTTACTTCAGGTACTTTCTTTTGCTCCTACCATCTCTTTACTCCATTACTTATTTAATTCAGGCTGGTCTGGCTCCTCCGGCTGATCCCGCTGCACAGACTGGGAAGGGTGCAGGAAGCCCCCCAAGAGCTTCAGCAGCAAAAACATTCCCAAAGACGTCCCGAAGCTCCTCTGCTACAGCTTCCTCATTCCCACCTGCCCCTTTTACAGCCTCGTCAGCAGTCCCACTGATTTCCTACCTGGTTTTGATGTATTTATAGAGCCTTTTACCGGCAGTCCTTTGTATAGTACTTTGTGGATTCTTTTTTTAGCCTTCTGTCTGGTGTTTGCAAGTGGAGCAGTTTTGCCTAGTAAGAGTTTTCAGGAGGAATTAATTGACTTCTCCCAGGTTTAGAAGGTGCGAGCTGAACCTACACATTTTTGCAGAAATTAGCAAAAAAAAATAATAATAATCTCCAAACCAAGCCTTAAAAAAAAAAAAACATCAGTCCTGATTGGCCTAAGAACAGGGAAGCCCATAAAGCATAGCAGGTCACAGATAACAGGATATAATGGCTAAAAAGAACAAAGAGATCTGCTGCTCCTACTGTTTGAAGGGGTGCTAGAGCTCCTTCATTAAACAACAAACCATCAAAGTCAGAGGAAGCAGACCAGAAATGAAAAGTCAGGCCCTTGGGTTTGGGGTACCTTCTTACCTTCATTGCTCGCTCTCACTGGCTGATGACTGCAGCCTGGATCTTCATGTGCAGGATCCACCTAAAACCAACCTCATAAATGAAACAGAGTGGTGGTTTTTTTTTTTTTTCTTTTTTTTTTCACCAGCAGATAACTAGAAAAACACGAAAATCTTTCTGCTTTCAGGACCGAAGAGAACTGCTTTTCATGCTTTCACAAACAAGTTTGGATGCTGAGCAGTCATGCTGTGGACTGCTTAGGCACTGGGCCTCATGGCTCAGTTTCGAGGCTAGTTTCAGCCTCAAGCAGTCCAGCCCAACTTATCCCACGTCACATCATGTTATGCTGTGACTGCTCCTCTAAGGCAGCTGCCCAGATCCAGACTCTTAGCCCACAGCCACCCACAGCGCCATACCCCTCCTTGAGCATCCTGCATCACTTAACATGCCCAAATGTCTCCAAATAAATTAAGAATGGCGCATGACTTAAGTGATCCCAGTATCTCCATACAAGCATGGGCTGTAACCACGCAAACACCTGTGCCCGGCCTCTTTGGCACTATTTAGCACACCCTGTGCAGACATACCAAGAAATTTCCCTTCTGTTATTCTCGGTCTAGGACAAAAGCAGGTGGCAGACTCCAGTGGCACCATTTTCCCTCCTCCCCTGTGGCTCCAGTGCCAGTGGGACACCCTGTGTCTCAGGGGAGCAGGAGGATGGCAGAACCCAGGACCCCAAACGCTGCTGTGGCAGCCCCCTGGAGGCTTTCCCCTGCCTGCAGCACATCTCTCGTTGCACTCTGCCCTGTTTCCAGTGCCTGGCTGGGTTTGGCTCTCTTCCACGATCACTTTTCCCAGCAGAATTACACGTCAGTGATAGCCACAGAGAAGCGAAACATCTGAGAGTTTGCCCTTCTGGTACAGAATTTCAATCCAGATAAAATAGCTGCAGCTGCCTTTGAAATGCTAAAGAGCAACCCAGGTTTCCAGTAGTATCTGGCGGCCCCTCCCCAACAGGAGCTGAATTGCACCTGGTTGCAGCAGCAGAAAGCACCTTTGCACCAGAGCAATGAAAATTTCCTTCCCATTAAATGACGCAAACATCTGCCTATTTCAAGGCTTTTATTATCAATTACACTGCATTTCTACATGCTACACCCTCAATAAAGTTTTACTGCATTATAGTTTTCTGTGTTGTTTGTTGAGCTTCGAGCTGTATTTCAAGTCTGTATTACTTTGCGAAAAGGTGAAAAAGAACTCTTAAAAGGCTTTTCTTGTACATCTGTAACAGGGTACTGGCACACAGGATCCTTTAAGGGATCCTCAGCACTCAGTGGAGGAAACGGGAAATTTACTTCAGTGAAAGACCACGGGCTGTTGCTCTTGATGTAGATAAATCTTTTTATTAGGCTTGATGTAAGTTTCAGTCTGCCTTATAAAGAAGGTGAGGAGAGGGTTTCCAAGCAGAAGTCAGCTGAACAAAGTCAAAGTTTACACTGAACTTAATGACTTTTTGCTATTTGCTCTCTCTATATCCCATCTGTTTATCAGTGCCTCACCTCCTTGCACCTGCCCTGGTGTGTTCTTCTAGCAGCATAACCTAATCCTGCTGGTGAAAAGTAGGGGAAAAGGAAAGGAGTCCTCCTCTCCCAAAGGCTTAGCAGGGGAGTAGGAGAGGGAGCCTCTCTCTCACCCAGGGAATGGCAAGGACACAGGGTCCAGAAGACAAGAGAGGGGCAGTAGGCATGGGGGGCATGCAGTAGTGAAGCTGTTGGGGAAGGGACCGAGTCCCTTTGTCATGAGGCTGGTGCTCATCATACCTGAGGGGGCTGCTTCCCACCCTCTGGTTCCCCCAGCAGGGTTCCCAGCCGGAGGAAGGAAGGGGTCTCCCCTGCCATTCAGAGAGCAGTGTGGACAACTTTTTTATAGGAGACCTACCTGCCTTATCGACACAGTTCCCACTGAAAGTGATTACAGAAATTTGGTGCTAGCCCTACGACAGTAAACATTTTAGGTTCATTAAGATTTAGTAACATTTTTTATCAGAACCTCTGAGTGAAAGATGTTTGTCTGTGCAAGTCTGTGCACACTTGCATTTAAACTCTGCACAAGTTTTAACATCAAATAGACTGGATTTATTAAAAACAAAGAAACACCACTTCACAGTAACATAAGAAAGACTTGGTACTGAGAAACAACAATGTTTAATAGGAAAAGTTAATCTAATACAACAAAAGCAAAACACAAAACATAATACAGAATTTAATGATGTTTTAAATGAACATAACCTATAAATATATGTATATTTCTGGGCAATATGTATATTATATATATAAAGAAATGCCAATGACTAGTCAACAGATAATGCAAATGCACACAGAAAAATATGGTAAAATACGGATTTTTTACAGTATCTATTGAGTGTACTTAAGTAATGAAAAATAAAGACTCAAGATGATTCCATCAAAACTTACAGAGTGCAAGAGGGAAAAATATAATGGTAATGCTTTCCACAAACAACCAATGTACTTATGCAAAATGGAGAAAAAAAGTGTTTGAAGTTACAGGGTTTTGTTGTTGTATTTGGAAGGAAGGCTGCATAAGAGGTCAGACAGTACAATTGTCTCACACAACAGGTGTCAGCAGAGATTTGAACCGAATACTTTCAGATGGGAAATACTGTGGGGTTGAGTAGGGGAAAAAAGACTGTATCTTATATAGTACAGAGAGTGAGAGGTTCTCATGAACGGTTTTGATACTGCTTTGATCTGCCCACAGCTACACAGGTAGCGTTTAGCTGCAATGGAGTGATATAGGCAAAGCTCTGGGAGCTGACATTTATCAACATCACACGTGTTGCAGTGACCATCTTTCACAAGAACAGAATAACAGCAGGATTAAAATCCTGGTATCTTGTCTACACTCACTTTCTCATCAATGCACTGGCCTTCTGAAGGGAGTTTAGTGTTTACAGGACCCTTTTAGATTTTGAAGTCATCATCTTCTCCCTACCTTCTGCTTCATTTTTATTTTCCTTTATTTCAGAGAGCTATTGCCCGCTATTCTCCTTCAAGTAGAAGCCTTCATTTAGAAAATCTTCAGAGAATCTGGTGTTAAGGACTTTGTCTCTGCTGCTGAAATAACTGCACTGGTAAGAGGCTGTGAAACTCTTTGGTCTGACCCACTGTTGCGGTGGTCATCCATCCTTCTGCCACTCTGGCCACTTAGTTATCTGCGTTGCATCCTAAAGCCCTCAGGCTCCCGTGATATGTCATACTAGAGAGAATTTGGACAAGAAAAGGAAAAAAGAGTTTCTCATGGTCAGAAAGATTTTTTCTCAGAATAGCTCAGCATGTAACACAGTGCACATGGTAGCCCAATAAGCAACACATCATCCCTCATGGAAAACCAAATGTATTTCACAGACAGATTTTCAACAGGTTTTCATCAACAAAAAGTTGACATCTTTGGAAAGGTAGAAAAGCCAAAATCCATGTGAATCTGATCAGTTAACTAACTATATGGATGTATTTCTTCTTTTAGCTGGCAGCTTTTTAAAAGTTCTTTTTTTTAAACATCAGGCTTCTGTGTTGCTTTTATCATGGCATAGGCCTCAATTCTGCAAGACATGTAAGTGTATTGCAATTAAACAAATTGTCTTCAGTATACAGGGGTAGTTTCTCAGACTGCAAAGGTCTAAGATGTTGTTTAAAGAGTTCTGAATGGACAAAGCACTCCCTATTTACTGGATATGTGCAGAACCCAACAAATCACTCATATCACTTCTCAAGTCCCTGCTTCCTTCACAGCTCCCTTGCAGAATACAAGGATAAAACAGTCAGTTTTTCAGAACACACATGCAGCTCATGACACTTTTTTGCTGAACAGGCTCCCCCATGCTACATGAATGCAAAAGCTGTGCTATTTTTTTCATGGCACTTTGCACTTCACCCCTTTTCAGTGCTGTAGGAATTGCAGAGGTTTATTGCTGTGAACTACACAGCTCAGAGAGACAGGGGGAGGATGCTGTCTGTCTGTGTAGCTGTGCCAGCTTAAACTGACTGTGAATCTTTCATGAAGCTGCAACTGGGGAGCACCACTGCAGCACTTGTATCAAATTTTAGTATCAAATTTTACTACAACTATCTTAAAAGAAGCACACGTTGCAATGGCTTGTGATGCTTCCATGTGCCCCTGTGCTGAAGGATGTCTGCAGTTGATGTAGAAAAAGGTCCTATCATACAGCAGACCTCTGGGCAGCCAGACTGTTGCTTAGACCTTTGCTTTTCACCTATGACACTTGTGACTCAGGAATGACCAATAGGGCTTAAAAAAGGTCTTCACGAGATGTCTGCTGATCTTTGTGTTAGGGAACTTTTTTCAGCTGCAGCTACAGTCCTTTGGCTGTCTTTGTGACGCTCCATCCCTTTAGATCAAGGGAGGGAGACAGAGTGGAGTTTAGGTTCCAGCAATGTCAGTAGCCCACAACACCACAGTCCAGGAACACAGTTCCCATAGGACTGTATGAAACACTTACCACATCATCATAATCCCCGTCCATAAAACGATTCCTGTTTGAGGAACGAGCCTCATACGGGTTTGGCTGATACCCTGGATTTCCATGGCCAGAAGTGGTCTGGACTCTGGGGAAGATCCTAGTCTCACTAGAGGTATCAGGATTGGAATGTTTTGGCTTTATCAAGCTCTTTTTCTCTGGATCTTGACCGTGTTTGGCTCTTCAGAGGAAACAAAACAAAAACAAACAAAAAAAAGAGTTTTTAAAAGACCTTTAAAAGTACCTTACCTATTCAGATGTCCCTCCACCTTATTTTGAATGCTCAGTCCTGTTCTGAAACATGCAATGGATTTTTCTAGCATACATCTTGCAAAATCCCTTGTAATCAGTGGCAGAGTGCAAACTTGGCATCTCTTATCACAGATGGGGATAAGCTGCTAGGAAAGACAGAGGGCAACTTTGA
Source organism: Aythya fuligula (assembly GCF_009819795.1). NCBI lineage: Eukaryota > Metazoa > Chordata > Aves > Anseriformes > Anatidae > Aythya > Aythya fuligula. Next base: position 23,513,745 of record NC_045564.1, on the reverse strand, counting down.
CCTCTCAGCTAGATCCTGAACTGAAGGAGTTTCCTTGACCACCACTAGCTCTTACTGACTATTCAGAGGAGGAAATGAGACATCCATTAAGTCCAGTTTAGAAAAGTTGCCTTCTTGCTGGCAGCAAAAGCTTCACAGTCAAATGATGTGTTTGAATTGCCTGTGATCACAAGTCCACATTTCTCACACACTCAGCACTAGCTTGTGCACTGAAGGTGAAGTATGTTCATTATGGCGGGTCTTATGATAGTCTTTACTTGGGCAGCACTTAAAGCAAAGGCAGAGAAGGTGCTTGAATGTTTATTTATTGTATGGACAGAGGGGAGGAGGTTCATCTGTAAACAGGAACTCACCAGTAGACTAGGAATAGTAAGAATTAAAGAGATGCCTGGCTACTGATGGCTACAGAACTTAAATGAACTTGATGGCCCAGGTTCATTTTTGCAACCACAGTTGCAAAAGTGCAACTACTTTTGCAGCCCTGTCCCTCTCTAAATTTCTGCTTAGTTCTCTAGTAACACACAGCAATGCACTTTCTATTCAATTGTCAGAAATACTCTTACCTTACTGAAACAATTGAGACTGCTACCACTAAACACAGGATAATGGCTCCAAAAACTGTGCCCACTATTATAAGGATGAGTTCAAAATCTGGAAAAAACAAAGATACGGCAATTCAAAACTCGTGGCAAATATTGAAGCTCTTGCTGTTAAAATAAAAAAAAATAAAAATAATAATAAAAAAAAAACGTTATTCATTCCTAGGCTCCTGATGCTGCTTTAGTCCAACTGTCTGTGTGGACACTGAAAGCTGTAAATTAATGCACTAATTTGCATTAAAGACTCTTCTGGATGGCTATTTTGATTCTAGCTCAGGTTTCTAAACCCATGCACTGAATGGCTTCACATATGGTTGTTCCATTATAACTGGGGAACAGGAAGGACCAGGAGGATATAGGGGTTGCTTAAGCTAAAATTGCTGCTAACGAGTAGTTATTTGACTCCCACAGGCACACTAGGTACTTAGGGCAGACTGATTTAGGGTGTCTATTATGTGGCCCTGTGAACACTGAATAAATATTTGATATCTGAACAAATGTTTGGCAAGGAAAATTCAATTTCACTGACCTTGCTGTAGAAACAGGATAACTAAGGGAAGGAAGACCTGGATTCTGCATATCTCCCTTCAAATATGAATGGAATTGCTACTACAACCTACGTATAGCTCTCCATAGACATAGTAAAGAAAAGACTAAGAATGGTGTCCTGTAGGGCATCATTTCAAGAAAAGGACAGGATGAATAAGACAGTCTCTTGAGCTGCCCAACCTTACTGCTTGGGAATCCCTGTCTGATTTTTTAAGTTTACCATTTAATATACTGAATACCTACTGTAGACATGCACAACATGAAACCATCAACCAGCAGAGCAATCAAGCAAAATCTTAATCATATTGGGGGCATATATCAAGACACCAGGGAGTATGATTTCTCAGAAGAATATTACATCAAACGTGTAAAGTATCCTTGATTACTGCTCAGCAACTGCTTACATTATTACACACTAAGTGCCATGTAGAGAAGATGGGGTTATTAATGGAGTTTATTATTAAAGGGTCTCAAATTTGTGCTTAAATTCCCAATGTCTGTGTTGGTTTTGTACATATTTAGTGTTTTCATTTGCTTTAAGAAAAAGGCATTAAGATTTCCAAAACTTTCCCCAAAAATGCATGTTCCATAGGATGAAAAATATCCTTCCTGCCAGATATTTATACCTGGAAAGCTACTTTGTGCTGCACTACAACCACCATTAGCCAATCTACAAAATTTTAGGCATAGACAACAGAAAATGTTCTGAATTTAAGCATGTGCAAACACTAGCAGAGATGAAGGATGTCCCCTCCTAATTTATATGACAGTGGAATTTGGAGAGGGTGCACAGAACAGCTGCAAAACAGACTCAGAAAATGGAAAAAGCTTTGGAAAGCCAGTCTGATTAGTTTGTCCCAACAATTACAATTATGGGACAACACAGTTGGGTCCATCATCTCTTCACCGGTACAGGATACTAGATATTAAACAGTGCTTGCAAGGTAAAGCACAAACAAGAGCTAGTAGTTGGATATTACAGCAGGAACATTTCAAGTGAAAGCAATTCACTGATGTTTTATGAGAGTGAATAATTACAGGGAGTGATTAATTACAGGGGAAACTAATCTGTCGGTGGTGCTAAATTCAGCATTGCATATCTTCAGATGAGGACTAAAAGCTTTTCCGCCAAATAACCTGTGTTTGACTAAAAGCTATCAGGCTTAATGAAGAGGTCATTAGAAGAAATGCTACCATCTGTCTGAATGTGAGATTCAAGAATTCGGTCTTTCAGGCAACAGTGGAATTTCACTCATTCTTTTCTAACATCTTCCTGCTATCACTATAGAATGATCACACCTCTAAAGGCTACTACTTGTTATGTTTGTTTTCTCAAGCAAGTTAAACATTAATGGGTATTTTTCCATGCTATAATTCAAAATCAGAAATTCTTGTACTTACTGTTCTCACAGTTCTGTCCAGAGTAGCCCACTGGACAGCTACATGAGACAAGAAAGAAAAAAAAGGTGAAAAAGAAAGACAATGTCATTCAGCGGATGATCACAAAATAATAGTATATTACCACACTTTATCATAAATTTCTGCAATATTCGCTCATTACAGGTTTTCTTTTTGATTCTATCTAAATATTAAATTTAGTTTCATTGTTAGAGGAAAACAATCTGAGATTTTCAGGATGATTGGTAAGCTGGGAACTCAAAGTTTCAGGTTCTCAGCCTGAAAAAATGCTAAAAAGGACTAATTTCTTCAAAGAACTAACCTGTGGATCCCTAAAACACTTGTAATTGCAACCTGCTGCTGAAAAATATTCTTCATCAAAAGTTTCAATATAAGGTCTGTAAGGACTGGTTACTCTTTGTCTTCCTCCCATACTAGTTTCTTAAATTTAAAATATATTGACATCATGGTAAGAAGTGATTCCATTCTGTGCAGAGCAGCAGTAACAATAAAAAGTGGTGAATTAGCAGTTTGGAGAAGTAAGGTCCTACTTCTTATCCACAAGAACAGAGCACAACAACCTTCTTAGCTTTACCAGCAAACAACTCTGCTCTGTTCTGAATGTGAGCTGACAGCAATACCCGCAGAAGGAAAACCAAGACAAAATAACATAGGTCTGAAACTTATCAGGGAACAAAGTCCCTCCTAATACCAGAGGAAATTTGCCAGGGATTTGAGGCAATTCTTGCACTACTGCAGGTTGCTTACTGAACACTTCAGCATACAAATTCCTGCAGCTTAGTTACTCTGGAAGAATAGTTTATGTCTATGGGAGTATCCCACAAAATAGGTGTGAGGTAGTTTATCTTCTTCACTGGATCACAGGTGACCTTGGGCCTCCATGACTTTCCTCTGGGGTATTATGAGTGCATACCAACAGCTAATGCCAAGGAGCTAAACCATCGTAACATGTGACAATGTGTGAATTTGTCTACCTGCTAACCACCTCAGGCACCTCCCTGATTCACATAGCTGCAGGCTGTTCTTTTAGACTGAGGGTGACCCTGTTTTAGATATTTTTTTTTTTTTGACACTATTTTTCTTCCCTAACTACCTACAACGTAGGAATGCAGAAAAAAGCTGACCACTCACCTTACACATTTTTGGCCCTCCCTCTTAAAGTTAGTCATGCAATGGCATTGTGGAACCCCATCTTCTCTGGAACAGTACTCGTTGTCATCTGCAGAGCAGTCACTACTGCAATCTGTTTTCAGAGGGAAAAATACAGTGTATTGAAGATAGCACCAAAACAAAACAAAACAAAACAAAACACAAAAACTTTGTAGAACACCATCTTGGAAACATTTCTATATTCTAATGATACTATAAAACCTGGGATAATTTCCACACACACACATTTTTATTTTTTTTAATTGAAATGCAAACACACACAACTTTGTTGTGCTTCAAAACAGCAGAATAGGTTTTTTTTAGGGTTGTATGTAGGTAGAACAGAACCTGAAATACAAAAGCACAAAATGAGAACTAAGAACTAATGAGAACTTGTTCAAAACATCTGAACAGTTCAGAACTGGGATCATCTAGGCTTCATCTTGCATAGGCAATCCAATTATCCTACAGTTTGATCTCACAACAGATGATCTATACTGCAAATGATCTAAAACTGGATCGTATTTAGACAGGGTAGGAGCCATAAAGGCCTACACCAGACAGCATCTCATTGGTCTTTATTGTAGCCAACTTTCATGATTTTATCACGAGAGTTTGTAATATTTGTTGTTTTTCTTAAAATGTCGCATCTTTTCTGTAGTGTAAAAAAATTTAGTTTTCATAGCAAGAAAATAGCGTACATCTCAGGTCTCTGGAGAATTGTTAAAATACAAGAAGAGTACTGTGAAAATTCAAAGCAAGCAATCAAATAAAAACTCAATTAAACAATTAACAGGTCCAAAAATTCATTAATTACACAAATATTTGTTTAAACATGGGTAATGCAATCCTGGAACTACCAACAGGGGACATAGTTTTAACAGATCATTGTGGTGAATACTTAGACTTCCAGTTCTGTTTGCATTTCCATAGCTGCCTTCAGGTAGCATGTGGAGTTTATTCCCAAAATATGTCCTAGCAGAGAAAGCTGTGATATAAGATTAATTTTGTTCCACTCTTTATCCGTATAGGTTTCAGTTCTTGCCAAGAGTTTAACAATGAATTTAAATAGTTGCCCAATCACTGATTTCAGTGATACTTTTCTCAGGCTTTAGTGATTTATTTTACTGGAATAGAATTATGGACGTGTTCAAAGTGAAACGTGAGAATGTGTCTCTATTGCTTGCTTAATATGACACGTGTTTCCTGACTTTTAGAGCTCAGAGCATTTGAGAATTCAAAAAGACTGAGACGGGATGACCAGGTCAGCCTTTGAGGGGTAAATAAAGTAGCAAGGTTCTTACCTGAACAAGAAAGAACATCCCACTCTGTCTTTGATAAACCGCTTTTGCACTTGCATTCTGGATACTCATTTTCTTGACATTCTGTGGTTGCATTATCACAATTAAAAACAGCACAATGGGTTGTACCTTTAAAAGAGAAATGTTCAGGAAGCAAACATGAGTACTAATAGTATCCTTTCATAGAAAGTAGTACAATTGCTGAGTAAGCCATAAACCATTTTTTTAGCAGTTCTGAATAAAAAATTATGTCTTTTTTTTTGAGGGGACATCACTTACTGCAGGCATTTGGACCAGTCCTTTCTTTTCTCTTGCCCATCACCACTTAAGGCCCTGTTTCCATTGTATCTTCTGACATTCTGTTTCTCAGCCTCCTGCAACTGCCTCCATATCTTCCTTCCTCCCCACCACCCCCGCCCCAAACCAGTATAGAAAGATGGAAATTCTACCCATAAGTTCATATTCTGAACACTGATTTTCTAGCTCACCCTAAAAAAAATAAGAAGAAATATATATAAAAATATATATTTTAAGAATTCCAGCACTATTTCTTTAGTATTTTGTACAACTGAACTGTGAGGGCCAGATCTCATGGAGTTCTGCACAGATTTAAATGTTTATGGGCATGCAGCTCACTGCATGACAAATATCAGTATGATGTTTGCCAAGCAGGTTGTTCTTCAGATCCATGTTCCAATGCTGGCAACAGTTAACAGAGCTCAGTGGGTGGCATACAGTGGAGGAATGGAGGTATGTGATTGCACCAATACTTTGTGAGCTGTCAGGTTTTCTGTTTTCTCCTCATATTTAGGTCTAGCACATAGGAAATGTCAAGGCTGAGGTGGATACAGTCATCTTGGAGACCAAACTCAGGCTATAAGCTATGAACTGGATTCTTTTAATTATTAGCTACACCTTTAGCAAAAGCTAATTTCAAAATGTGAGCACCTTAAAAAAAAAATAAAAAAATCCTTTCTTTATTACAAAAATGCTCTCCAAGAATTACACTTTTAGTAATTCAGGATTTTACAGGTTTAGCATCGCCTAGCTGAGCATCTAATCAGTGAGGGTTCTTATCAATAAATATGGTCAATTATGGAAGAAAATATCTAAAGAAAGTTTCATCCTCTTTTTCCAGTAAAACACTGGTTTATTCTGAGAAGCAAAATCTATGTCTGCAATGGTTTTGTCCTGTTTTCTCCAGACGCTTAACGCTCATCAGATTAAAATCAACATGCCATTGCTTATTTGGCAATAATTATTTTCCATCACTTGCAAACACAGGAGGTAGAAAGCTTTAGTAAGACAAAAAAGCCCAGCACTGAATGCTTGATTCCTCAAAATCATGTTAGATCGAACACTCAGCTCCTTAAAATCAACAAGGTTTATGCTCTAATGAGCTTTGCTGCATACAGAAATGTTCCAATCAACTTTGAAAATAATCAACTCTGCCTCAATTGATTATTTACTTCAACAGTAAGGAATTACATACTGTCGTAGGATTTCAGGTAGCCGGACTGGATTTTACTTATTTTTTCAGAAACAGTTTTGGCGGTTTCTTTTGTGTTTTTCTCAAATATGTTCATCACTGTTATGTTCACTCCAAAATTTTCACTTCTGGTGTTTCCTGTAGTAACACTGAGAAATATAGATGATAACATCATTTTAACATCTCAAATAACCCATATAGGTAAAAAGCTAGATGCAAAGACAGCAGAGGATTTCTTCCAAACTTCCCCCTCCCCCCTAACTTCTTTCATCCCACAACGTAGGTAGTTGCTAAGGCACCTGAAAATGAGTTCAAGGCTTACTCACGAATCCAGTAACAGCCATCTTCTTTTACATACAAACGTAAATGGAATGCTGGTAAGCAAAAGCAGTTGGGTTTCATGCTAACAGTGTAACTCCTTTGTGTGCTGTTGGCATGAAAGTGCTATGAAACTAATGTTTTTTTTTTACTGGGCTAGCTTCAAACCTGTTGCAGTGTGGAAGATCTAATCCACTAGATCCCAATTTTTCATAGTCTTATCAGCCTGGGCTGTCATTGAAGACTGACTTGGAGAGGCCACCCTGAAGCACAGTGAGGACAATTCGGGGTATGGCCACAATGAAGTCAGAAGTGTCTGTTCACACTATATTTATGACAACTTCACATTAGCTGGATTGGGTTCAGCTGGATAGCGATCTCCTTGGCATGAGGTGCAGCGCAGCAGTGACTATTCTTCAGCTTGAACTTCATAGTGCTCGGACATGCACACAAATTCCTTTAAATGGCAGATTGCTGTAGTGCCTTAAAAAGTTACTGTGCCCCATGTGTTTGTCACAACCACTCTGATGGAAGTTACTGCCCTCACAACTCTTCTAGAACAACAGTCTGCTTAATTGATCAAGCCACAGGATTAGCTGAAAGGGTTTACACTGCTCCATGTGCTATCAAGCCAGATTTTGCTTGATGTGGTTAGGGAGTGTGTGCAGAGAAGATGGCAAAGCTCTCAGAACAGTAATCTGTAGCAGATGGGGATGGGAAGAGAAGGACATGTTGCAGTGTCCACCTACACCAGCAAAGGACCTATGCCCACAGCCCATTCAATAACCTTTTTGTTCAGCCTGCCATCAGGGAAGACCGGCAAATACGGAAAGAAATGCAGTGGGTTTCTGTAGTGAGGCCATTTCTGAAATTAAATTGGGACTCCAAGTTGGACATATTCATTGGAACTTCAGTGTTAACTGTTACATTTTCAGAGGCATGTCAGCCATCACAGGAACAAACTGCCTAGTCACTGGCACAGTGCTGTATCCTACACGGTGATAAAAGTGGGAGATCCACTGTGGAGCTATCACAGCCTGCCCACTTCACAGACCTATCAGAAATCTATAGACATAGAGCAAAAATGGAGCAGGGATTTTAAAAATAGCAAATGAATGGCGTGATTTAACAACAGTAATATTGAACTGAATTCATCCCATATTCTTTCTTGAACTGAGGACTCCACAGGAAACAGATTAAAAAGAGGTCTGTGGGAAGCACACAAAGCAAGCTTCACACACAGTGGAAAAAACAAACTGGCAAACTTACTGAACTTTCACGATGACAGTCTGTTTGTAGTCTGTTAAGTTAAATGCTTCCTCAAACTGTAAAAGATAAATGAATTAGAGTTAAAGCCAAGCAGAAACATAGACCATAATCCCATGAAGCACTGATTCTTCAGCTGTGAATTTTTGACCCAGAACACATTACCATGGGCACAAATAAACTAATCAGTCACATCAGCCATGCAAGATACTGCAGAAGAGGAGCTGTGGGGTGATGCTGCAAAACAGGAAGTACGGGAGAGCAGTGGATGAATGGAGAGACATGAGTTGCATGAATGGCAAGCAGTGCATTTGGGCAGGTTGGATGGACAGCTACAGACACTGCCTTGCAGACTTACCACTTAGAAGGAAGTCTGCAGTATCAGCCTACATAGATGCAGAGAGAAAAGGGAGAAATAGACATCCTTACAGATGGCGCATGTCACTAACATGCAATCAAGTGGGATCATCAGGGGCTGATCTTGTGGGGAGAAACACAGCACTGATAAAAGTACAAGGGGATGGATGGGGTCAGTAGAAAAGTCACTGCTCTCCCTCACACTGTGTGAAGCAGGGAACAACTAGTGGAGGCAGCCAACTGCCACATACACAGGAGGCACCATAAGAAAAGGAAAAAGTGCCTAAGACAGCTGAAATGAAAGATAAACTATCCTTCTTTATAATAAAATGAAAATCGTTTTTATGTTATTTTCACTTTTTATAGTATTACATATCTATTCTAGTGCTTCATGTCATGTAGTCATGACATGAAAAAATGTCGGACCAAAAAAATGAGCAGACTTTTTTTTTTTAACATTCTGAAGGGACAACTTTTGGTTACTCCCTGCTAAGAATTTCACAGGAAGCAATATAATAACACAAAGAATTTGTAAGCCATGTGTGATGACTTCTGATTAATATTTCATTAATATTTCATATTATCTGATTGGGTCTCTGGCAGAGGTGCAGACCTCTTCTTCCTTCCTTTTTTGGGGGCTAAGTGGTCCTTTGGAACCCTTGGGTGATCCTTGTGGGTCCCTTCCAACTCAGATATTCTACGGTTCTCTGATTCCTTACTTCCAGAAAAATGACCTAAGCGAATCCCCTGGTTTGCTTACAGAGCAGTGTGAATTCAACATTTTATCTTACTTCTACACGAAGTCCATTACAAGACTTTATCCATAGTCACAGAATGCTCAACATGTGTAATATCCATTTCATTGATATAATTAAAATATGGATACTGGTATGCTTATGGAAGAGACATTATTTAGGTATTTAGACACAGCTAGACAGTCGTTCTGAAAAGTTTGTGCTTTGTGGAAAGGATGGGGAAAGGACAGGGAAAAGATAGGGAAAGGATAGGGAAAGGATAGAAGTTTTTTTTTTTTGTTTTTATTCAACTGCTGAGTATTACTGAGTCCTCAGAAAGCAGTAGAGATCAGAAACTAAATGTTTTGGAAAACTTTGCTTCACCCAATGGTTTATGGAGAGAGAATGGTGCTTTCACATACAGAGCAATCTGAGGACTTCCCAGAACACTGGGAATTGCCAATATTGCTTTATCTCAGGTGCAACCCTTCCTTCAGCAAGAGCCATACATATAGTCATCTGAGGGCAAAATTCAACTCTTTAATGAATAGGTCTAAGTGAGTGTGAAGTATTCTCTGAAAGTAGATTTCCTAACTGAAACTATCTTAGGCTATACCTTAAAGGCAGCACGTATCCCCTCTGTCTGCATCACATTCAGTAAAGCATTAAATATGCAGGAAAGTTTAAAAATAAAGTCACTCACAAAATCTGTTAAATTTTCGGACATCTGTTGATACAGTTTGGAATTTACAGTTTCAATATTCTTAGGGTAAGTTTCTGCCAGTATAATGGTCCCTGGGAATACTTTCCCTGCAATGAAAACAGAGGTTATTAATTTATTAGAAACCATTCAAGAAATTTGGGTTTTACCTTAGGGTTCTCCAGCCTTCAGAGATGAGGAAATACAGCACAAAAAAAAAAAACAATCTTTACTATTTTTCATATATCCATGGAGGATTTGGTATGGAGCAAATGTCTGCTCCATCAGTTCAGCAGCAATAGGGTACATACTCTGGCTACCTGAGAAGCAGGCAGGATCCTGGTCTCAATTAAACTGGACAGACTGTGAAATTGAATGACATTAACTATAAGCATGATCCAAAGCTAACAAAAGACTCCATCTGAGGTGTTACAGAATTTAGTGATATACATTAAAGACTAAATCTGCAGTCACAGCCACTAAGCAGCTAACATGGTTCACCATATCTAAAACAAAAATTGGTGTCTACCTGTTTGCTTCGGCTCACATGTAAATTTGGTAGTCCTACCTGCTGGCACTTAAATAACAAGCCCCCTTTGCTCCCATGCTTGTCCTTCAACAGCATCTCAGAGGTGCATTTCAACAGGACTTTGATGAAAGATTAGCAAGAGGGAAAATCAAGGCAAATATTCTGTCTTTATAGGCTTGGGCTTTCATAAATCTTGGCCATAAATATAATGCAAGCTTACACTTGCATTACTTTCCTGGTTTTCACACATTTTGATCTCCAGCATGCCTGACACTCAGGGAATTCACCTTCTTTTCTTATCACATTAACCTCTTTGGCTGTTACTGTTTTGTGAGATAACAATCTAGGTCATTGTAGAAGTGGCTGTCTGCAAAACAAGGCATTATTCACCAGCTATTTTCCCAGACTGATTATGTTTTCAATTATAACATGAGAACCAGGCATGTGGGAAGAAAACTCCACTTGAGCAGTTATCTATGAAGTACCTAAAATATAGATTGCAGTTATCTTAAATATAGATTGCTGTCCTGCAACTCACCTGGATAACAAGTACTGTTGTTGTAGTAGAATCCATAGGGGCACTGGCAGTCATAGGTGGAATACATAGAAATACATTTAGCCGAACTTCCTCCGCAAGGATTTCGGTCGCATGGATCTGCTGATACAAAGATGAAAGATGTTGATGTCAAGATTTCTATGAATTTGCAATAGTCAAGCTTCATTACATTCCCACGAGAAGAGCATATTCCCCCAAGCTCAGGAACACAGACTGGACACAGCTGGTCCAGTTATGCACACAACCTAGGCTCCCTGCAGGAATGCTACCTCCACTTGAGCAAGGAAGATCTGCAGAGGTGATTCCAACTGTTGGAAAGAGGTGATGTTGAGGACACCCACCAGCTTCTGGATGCACTATTCATGACAGTCTGCTCTGTGGCAGTCCTTTGGTGAAACTGTGAAGCAGCAACTATTTATACATGGGAAGGATGTGTGAAATAGATGTGGGTCTTTGAGTCTAATTATGAGGTCTGAGTCCCTGCTCGGAAGGGGAGTTTTGTGAACTCCTCCCCAGCACTTCTCCCTTGCAGCAAAGATCAGCCAGGAAGGAGAAGGTGTCAGGAGAGGAGATTCAGCCTTGTCCTTGGGTTCTGTGACACCTCCTCTACAGAAACTCAGGCAAGGCTGGTTAAAAGAAAAAGCCATCCCCAATGGGAATGAGTAACCCCAGAGTGTCCCTATGAGGGTTGATTTGAGGGATTTTTCATCCTTACCTGATGATGGTTTTGTTGTAGTTGTAGCAGCAGGTGTCACAGTTGTTGTAGTTGTGTTTTCTGATGAAGGAAAAACAAAAGACATTGTAGTGCTACTTCATGGTGTGTGGAGGAAAGGTCTTAGGGAACTCTTGTGTGTGCAGAAGAACCTCTGAGCAGATAAGGAGGAGAGGTGTGTGGGGTTCAGTGGGGGGACGTGTGGCAGCATTAAATCCACCTCACTAAGGCAGCTCTGCACAGATGACTCTGACTGCCAGAGCAGGTCAAGGGCACCCAGCAGTCCCTGAACTCATTACCCACAATAGCCTCCCTGGCAGCACTTTGGGGAAACTGTGAAGCAGCAACTGTTTCTGCATGGCAAGGATGTGTGAAATAGATGGGGATCCTCACGTCTGATCCAGGAGGCTGAGAGCCTCACCAGGAGAGGACCAGGTTGTGAACTCCTCCCCAGCACTCCTCCCTCACAGCAAAGGCCAGCCAGGAAGGAGAAGGAAGTCAGGAGAGGAGACTCAGCTTTGTCCTGGGGCTCCACAACTTCACCAACAGAGAAACCCTTTGAAACTCATGCTAGAATATGAGACACTGGCTGTGGGAGCTCTGGAGCTCCATGGAATGAGTAACCACAAAGCTTCCTCATAACGGGCAGCCTGAGGGATTTTTCATCCTTACCTTCTGTTGCATTTGTTGTAGAGTTAGCAGTAGGTGTCACGCTTGTTGTCTCTGTTGAAGGGAAAACAAAAGATATTGTAGTGCTACTTCACGGTGTGTGGAGGAGAGGTCTTGGGGAACTGCTGCATGTGCAGAACAACCTCTGGGCAGATTAGGAGGAGAGATGTGTGGGGTACAGTGGGCCATCCCACCCCCCCTCCCGGACAGTGCTGCCTTTGGGCTGTCCCAGGCCCTGATGACCCTGTGATGTGTCTGTGACTTCTCTCTCTGCAGTTCCTGGTCCTGAGCACATTTCCCACAAAGAGAGTGCATTTGCCCCAGCTTAGCTGCACTTATGGGACACAGGCAGCTCTTTTTCCAGCAGACATGTGTCTCTCAGTGGGAACAGAAAATTTCCATCTGCCTTACCCAGGCAGCTCTGCACAGGTGACTCCTGCTGCCAGGGTAGATCAAGGGCACCCAACAATTCCTTAGCACACTACCCATTGTGGCCTGCTCTGTGGCAGTCTTTTGGAGAAACGGTGAAGCAGCAACTGTTTCTGCATGGCAAGGATGTATGAAATAGATGGGGGTCCTCACGTCTGATCCAGGAGGCTGAGAGCCTCACCAGGAGAGGACCAGGTTGTGAACTCCTCCCTAGCACTCTTCCCTCACAGCAAAGGCCAGCCAGGAAAGAGAAGGAAGTCAGGAGAGGAGACTCAGCCTTGTCCTGGCACTCTGTAACTCCTCCTCCAAGAGAAACTAAGGGTAAACTAGGCAGGGGAATACACCACTGCCTATCAGGGCTCTGGGGCTCCATGCAGCAAGTAACTAACCCTAATGTGTCCTCCTAAGGGGCACCCTGAGGGATTTTTCATCCTTACCTTCTGTTGCATTTGTTGCAGTTGTAGCAGGAGATGACACATCTGTTGTATCTGTGGTTCCTGATGAAGGGAAAACAAAAGACACTGTAGTGCTGTTTCATAGTTTGTGGTGGAACAACTGTGTGTGCAGAACAATCTCTGGGCAGCTAAGGAGGAGAGTTGCATGGGGCACAGAGTGCCATCCCAGGGCAGCCGTGCCCAGCCTCTGGGCTCTCCCAGGCCCTGATGACTCCATAGCATGAGGTGTCCTTGTATTCTCTCCCCACAATCTCTGGTCTTGAGCACATTCACCACAAGAGCAGTGCCTTTGCCCCAGTTCAGCTCCATCGATGCCAGGTACCAGAAGAGGATGAAAGCAGCCACTAGCCAATAAAGGCACCCGCCATCATGGCCTGCTCTGCAGCCACCCTTTTGGGGAAACTGTGGAGCTGCATCTCTGTCCGTATGGCAAGGATGTCTGAAATAGATGTGGGCCTTGGAGCATAATCAGGGAGGCCAAGTCCCCATTTCCATCCCTGATCATGCTCTAAAGAGCTACAGCAGCAACTCCCTGCAGAGTCTGATCAGAACTTGCCCTAGCTACCAGGTCTAGAGGGATCCTCTTGCATCCAGGACAGGTCTGGGAGGAAAAGGCAACAAGCAGGAAAAGATCAGCCTCTTCAAATTGTGCCCAACACTTCCCCTTGCAGCAATAACCAGAAAGGGAAGAGAAGGGAAGCAGGAGAGGAGAGTCAGCCTTTGTCCTGAGGCTCTGCTACACCCCCACCAGCACAGAAACCCAGGCAGGGGAATACACCACTCCCTGAGGTAGAGGGGGGCTCTGGAGATCCATCGACTGAATAGCCCCAACGTGTCCTCATAAGGGGCAGGCTGAGGGATTTTTCACCCTTACCTTCTGTTGGTTCTGTTGTATAGTTATCAGTAGGTGTCACAGTTGTGTTTGTGTTTCCTGATGAAAAGAAAAGAAGAGACATCATAGATCTACTTCAAGGTCCATGGAGGAGAGTTCCAGGGAAGAAGTTTGTGCAGAATTACCTCTGCATATGTAAGGAGGGGAGATATGGGGTGTTCAGTGGGTGAACCTGTGGCAGCCTTCCCTGCACCTGGCTAAAGCAGGTCTGCACAGGTGACTCCCACTGCCAGATCAAGGGCACCCAACATACCCTGAACACACTACCCATCGTGGCCTGCTCTGCAGCAGTCTTTCTGGGAACCGGCAACCGTTTCTGCATGGCAAGGATGTGTGAAATAGATGGGGATCCTCAGGTCTGATCCAGGAGGCTGAGAGCCTCACCAGGAGAGGACCAGGTTGTGAACTCCTCCCCAGCACTCCTCCCGCACAGCAAAGGCCAGCCAGGAAGGAGGAGGAAGTCGGGAGAGGAGATTCAGCCTTGTCCTGGCGCTCTGCGACTCCTCCTCCAGATAAACTAAGGGTAGACCAGGCAGGGGAACACACCACTGCCTATCAGGGCTCTGGGGCTCCATGCAGTGAGTAACCCCAATGTGTCCTCCTAGGGGCAGCCTGAGGGATTTTTCATCCTTATCTTTTGTTGCATTTGTTGCAGAGTTAGCAGGAGATGACACATTTGTTGTATCTGTGGTTCCTGATGAAGGAAAAACAAAAGACACTGTAGTGCTACTCCATGGTGTGTGGAGGAGAGGTGTTGGGGAACCGCTGTGTGTGCAGAACAACCTCTGGGCAGTTTAGGAGGGGAGCTGAGTGGTGTCCACTGGGCCATTCCAGGGCAGCTTTGCCCTGCCTCTGGGCTGTCCAGGCTCTGATGACTCTGTAGTGCGATGTGGTTTGGGCTCGTCTTTAAAAACCTCCTTTCTTGAGCACATTTTCCACAAGGGAAGTACATCCCGCCCCCCCCCCCCCCCCCCCCCCCCAGCTCAGCCGTACTTCCCAGCCACAGACAGTTCTGTTGCCAGCAGACATGTGTCTCCCAGTGGGAAAGTTCCCTCTGCCTCTGATTTTTCATTATTCTTTTTCTTCTCATTATAGTTCTTTCTGAATGAGAAGAAATCTGGCTGATTCTAGGAACAGTTGAGGAAAAAGAAGTTTCCTCCAGTTTGGTTTCAGCATTACCTGTTACTGTGTTAACTCTCAACTCTTTTGTCTAATTATATTTAGAATATTGTCTTTATTGTGCTTTTTTGATTTGTTTGTTTGCTTTTTTTTATTTAAAAAGTACCATTCTTAACTTTTGTTATAAAGATGTAAAAGATTTTTGGGTGTTGGGGGTTTGCTTGTTTCATTTGTGTGCGAAGTAAAGAAAGCAACTAATAACACAGGCTTGCTGTTAAATTCATTGTACTGATAAACAGCCAGTTTGGATCATGTGATGTAACTTCAATCTGAGGTATTTAATTATTATGAGTTAGGAATAAATGTATTTAATCTCAGTTAATGCTGATGCAATCATAATTTAATCTAAACTATAAACAATACAGATGGAAGGCTAATATTGTGGCTAACACCCTTGGCACTAGCATACTCTTACAGCTGGTATATTAAATAAAATACTGCAAATGACTCTAAAATCTCCCCCCCCCCAAAAAAAAAAAAAAAAAAAAAAAAAAAAAGGCACCTCCCTTCAAGAACTTTTACAGGCCTTCAAAAATCCCAAACAGAAGTAAATTTAATAGACTTTGTTCTTCTGATCAATAAAGTTGATTTGGAAATGCATGTCAAAAAGACGAGGCCTAAGGTAATCCATTAGTCTCCTCAGGATGGAGAGGAAATGCCAGAAACTGTGCCAGTTCTCTGCCAAGCCTTCTGCCTTCACTTGTCCCTGAGTCCCATAGGCTGCAATCAGCTCCCTGGTCAACATGAAGAAATGTACATTTTGGCTGTAATCACGATAGTATCTATGAGTCTATGCTGGCCACAGGCTGTGGGTTTGGTGCCTTGTTCTAAATTGCCTTCTCAAACTCAATGTTACAGCCTTAATGTCATGCAGAGCTAGTCCTTGGCCTACAACAGCTGTTAGCCCCATAAAGACTCTGGCTAACAGCTCTCCAGGAGTACCTTTGGACTCAGGAAGAATCACATCTGTGGTGACTGCAGTGCGCATGAGCTACCGTTGGGCTTGTTGAAGGTAAACTGAGCAAAGGTGGCTCTTTTATGGCCATATTTGCCCAGACCCGACCTTCCACGGAAGGAAATAGGATGTATAATAGACGTTTACCATGGAGATAAAGTAATGGATCTTAAGATGCAGGCTATGGAACAACAGACATCTGACTGCTGAGCAGAGCAGGGAGTTTGTAAGTACTCTGCAAATGGACACATCATACAAAGCTTTTACAATGTTTGCTCAGAATGAAAAAGGTTTCTGGTCAGGGCTGACCTAATACAAAATCTGCTCAAGTCAGTGAAAGCCTCCCCTCGCTTCCAGTACTTCTTGGGTCAAGATTTTTCACATCTTGTTGCTATCCAGAAACAGAAAACCAGACAACTGACAGTCATGAAGATTTCTACACTTATAATTTATGGTTAAAAATCAGTCTGTAGCATGTTGTAGATGTTGCTGTAAATACTTATGTTCACTCACAGTACTCAGTGGAGACTCACTACCATCTGTCACCGTCTGAAACAAGCTTGATAGCATCAGTGAAGGTCTTAGTTTAGCTCATATCTCTTTAAAGTAGCTGGGATTTCCTCTCACAGGTTCAAGATGCCACAAAACTCTTCATATAACTAACTTAACTAATTAACCTTAACTAATTAACCTAACTAACCTTAAATAATACTGACTCCTCTGCTACCCTGGAACTGTCACTGAATACCAGGGACAGGCAAGTTCAGGCTGATGCTCTGACCTACAACCACCAAAATTGTCACAATGCTAGAAAAACTATTGAGATTTAAGGAATGACACACGCCCTTGCATTTGAATAGACTATAGTGCAGCCCTCTGCCATCTGAGTTGGTGAAGTTCCAATTAATTAGTTTTAATCGAAGGGGAAGAAATGCTCAGTGAGCCAGCTCAGGCAGTACTGCTTTCCAGATTGATTGTTTAAGGAGATTCCATTCGGAAGGCCAGCAGCAGCACTCCTTTTCCCTGGGTGCTGGGGTAGAACACTCATCTTTTGTTATGACTGTAACAGAGCTTGAATTACCTGGGTTTAGTCTACAGGTTCTGAAAACTGCTCTTGGAACAGGCTAAATTAGGTTAATCACAAGCACCAGCGCTTTTTCATTGTTCTGTGAACAACGAAAACTGTTTTCCTGCAGTAACATATTTCATCACTAATTAATCAAAATCTAGACGTCCTGAATTGTGTTTGGCCACCGACCTTCAGTCTCTCAACAGCTGTTAAAAGCACTAAGCAATCCATTCACTGTAACAGAATAGCTTCCCCAACAAATCCCAAAGCAGAAGATAGTGTTTCTTACCGAATGAAAGGCTCAGCACCAGTCCGAGCAACACAGTGAAGAATACACAGAATCTCATTGCTGCTTCTGTTGCTGCTGCTACTCGCTGTTAAACTTGAGAGAAAGTGCTTTTCTCTTCTAGCGGCAGCTCATTTAAGGTCTCAGCCACAGGTAGAGTTCAGCCCTGAGCTGACGTCATGGTGGCAAGTGGCAAATGACAGATCCAAGCTGTTTTTTCTCTTCCTCCTGTGTCTGGGAGGAGATTTCTGGATCTGCAATATTCTTCCTGTAAGCCATAAACACTTGAGACCTGTTGACACAAGGAAGTTAGCGCTAAATAATTTGACCTGTGAACTGACAGGACACTAGCTAGCCCCTGCCAGCTCTATGTACAGCCACTTTCAGTGCAAGTTAAGTGGAGGTTGCAGTATCGTCTGTTCTTAAAGTGGAAGAAGCTATCTTATACCAAGGCATGCTAAGGATGCATTTAGAGTACTTGGGACATACACACACACCCTTTGCAATAAATTACCAGAATAGATGAGCTCTATGCCTCAGACCCCCAACTTCTCTGTCCTTAAAAGCAAAAGTTTACACCAAAGCACTTCTTATTGCTCAGCAGGGTAAAAAGCAACAGAAAATAACTGCATCTTGGACGTCAAAGAAACCAAATTCTCCTTGGCCATTGTGGCAATGATTATTGCTGTTCTGTTTGCCTATATGGGAGCCTGCAGCAGATCCGGAAATGGGAAATAGTGCAGAATGCCATGAAGTAACACAGCCATGACACAAGGAAAACTTGTGGGATAGAGAGACTTTTTGAAACTGCATCTCAGGAAGCCTCTGAAAATTGCTACATAGAGACCAAGATGGGAAAAAAGGCCTGTGCACAGGATCTGTTTCTCCCAATCCCTCTTATTCTCACCTGCCTCACCTACCCAAGCTCTCTAGCTGAATAGTGCATTTATTCTAGTTTATGCTCTAGTAAAATGCACTTCTTCAGATCAGCAGACATCCCATGGTGGTTTCCAGTTCCTCCTTTTCAAGCAAAGGTGTCATTTCTCTCGCTTTGAAGGTACGGCTGACCCCGGATCCTGCCACAGCTACCAGTAAAGCCCTTCTGAGAAATAAGCACAGGCTATCCTGTCATTCTCAGCCACAGACAAAAAGGGTGAGCAAACCATTGGTGTTTCCCCCTGCAAAGCCACCTCAGGAATCTGTGGAGTTGCTCTCCTCTGGTAAACACCCCAGCCAGCAACATTAGCAGGTTGTGAACAATTTCCAAATGCAAAATGATAGCTTTGCATGTGGAAGGCTTCTTCCCGTCCTTCACCTGCTTTTGTTTGATCTGCTGTGCTAACAAGACATGCAGTCTCGTGTACTAATCTAATATATTCAGAGGGTGGCTCTCTTTGGATGCAAGAGGGTAGACAGCATCAGAAGTATTACTCAAGTTGTTTGCAAGCATGGAGATGTCTTCAACTTTTAACTTTTGCTGAACCAGGAAATATCAGTGGCTTGCAGATAGCAAATTTGGTTGAGTGCCTCTCTGATTCTGCAGGGAGTGACCGATCTTGTCCCTCTGTGCCCTGTCAGAGGGGCCGTGACAGGTCTTGGAACCCAGTCGTGGGGGCTGCCCCCAGCGTTCCTGAGGTGGTGGGACAGGCCCTGGCTTCAGGGCTTGGCACTACCAGGAACCCTTTGTTGCCCAAGTCCCAGGGATGTGTGAAATGGCCAGGGCTCAGGGTACCCCTGAGGAGCAGGCTCAGCCCTGCTCAGGGCCCTCACAACACCCCTCACCTCATGCTCAGCACGGCTGTCCTGCTACCCTGCTGCCCCTCTGCCACTCTGACGCCCACTTCCCAACCTGTCCATGTCCTACAGACCCCTTCTTAAATCCCCTCTTCCTACAAAGCTGACAGAGAAAGAGGAAGACATGCATGAGAAGTATTTTGTACAAACCTCAGGTTACCACCCATCTTAAAGCTCTGCTTTGCAGATGGCAAGGGACACCTACTCTAACCCCAGACTCTTGTCAGGGTGGAGCATTTCCATCATCCCTGACTGCTGTGAGCCCCCAGGGAAGCTCAATGCCTCTAAAAAACACTTGTTTGGGGAGTTGCAGCCCATATTTCAGCTGGGAATCTCTATGCAAAGAGAGACAAACCTGGTTGTGATGGGCATTCAGGAGAGCTGAATGCCACTAGTCTTCTGACTGTTTACCATTCCCATCTGGATTCCTGAGTCATCGTGACACATCCCCATTTCCCAATGTCACTTTAAGGTGCAATTGGACCAATCCATGTTTTAAAGTCTTATTGTTAGTTGTGAATTGACGGCATAGGAAAAAGAGACCTTCCCAGAGTGCTATTAAAAATGTGGGTTGAGCCTTCAGCAGGTGTAGATGATAGTGGCTGAGAGCTGGCTACACCACCGTCAGCTGGCTGAATGTATTGTCCTGTTCATTAAGACTGTTTTCTACAACAAGTACACAACAGAACCTGGCATACCCTAATCCATGTCTTTAGAGTTAACTTCCGTTCTTACTTGGTTGCTGCTGTCACCTCTGGGAAGTGTGTGTGACACATTCACTGTGCAAAAGGCACCAGTTCCTCCAGGAAGCAAACACTGAGCAAACACATGTAGACATATCAGATCCTCTTGCCTCTGCTTGTGACAAACCAGTGGTCACAACAGACTCTCTCAGTGAGAGATGGGGCAATGAGGCTCTGCGTACCTCCTTGCTTGCAAATCTCTGGAGGAACTTAAGAGATTTGATAGTTTAGGAGCTCAGACACAGAAAATTATCAAAAAAAGGAAAACCGGTATCAGTGAAACATCAGTACCTCTAATGGTATTATTAATGCAATTATTAAGCACACATTTAGATAATAGGTAGTTGACTGTTAGTGCAGACAGGCTTGCACAGCCACAGCAGTTATGATATGCTGAAAAGACTCACAGACAAGTCTTTCTTTGCAGGGATTTCTAAATTACTTACCAGAAGGTGTAAGACCAAGCTGATATGCATTGAAGTTCAGCTATGGCAGGCAAGAACATTGACCAATGATTGTTATAAAAAGTGTGCTATATTTAGGAACAAACAGTAGTTGTTCATTGTCTTTATCCTTGCTTACATCAGAAAAAAAAAGTTATCAAAGGTAAAAGGTCTTCTGTACCTATTATAAGCTGTATAGTCACGCACGGCCCAGTTACATAACCATAAATTGAATGTAAGCAAGGGGCAATCATGCTGTAAGAAGTACATTAAAGCGTCTTTTATAGCTCTTCACATGCGTCAGCTGGGTACTTTTTTCCTGTGTAATTTTCAGTCCTATTCCTTACTAAATTCCTATATATTTTGCTATCTCATGTAAATTTAGTTCTTCCACTGTGTATTACACACATGTAGAAATATATGTTGCAATTAGCTAAAGGTTCAAACAAACCTGCAGGAAGTCTAAATCAAAATGATATACATACAGATTCACCCATGATCAGGGAAAGTATATGCAGCTCACCATCTTTTCTTGGGTAGTTCCCAAGATGGGAACCTGGTTGACAAAATTCTTTGAGAGGCAGTTCTAAAAGGCAAGAGTCCAGCGAAGTCTGGACATTTTAAAAGAATGAAATCTTGAAAGCACAGGAGCAGGCCATCCCTATGTCTCAAAAGATGAGACATAGATGAACAGAGAGCTTCTTCTGGACCTCAGGAAAGAAAATAGAGTTTGAGAAGAAGGGGCAGGCAATTCAGGAGGACTACAGAGATGTTGTGAGATGATTCAGGGAGAAAATTAGAAGGGCCAAAGACCAGGTGGAATTTAACCCAGGCATTACAGTAAAAGACAATACAAATGTTTTTATAAATACATAAACAATAAAAGGAGGACCAAGGAGAATCTCCATCCTTTACTGGATGCAGGGAGAAAACACGGTGATGAGAGATGAGGAAAAGGCTGAAGTACTTAATGACTTATTTGCCTTAGTCTTAATTAGTAAGACTAATTGTTCTTGGATTAACCAGCCTGCTGAGCTGGAAGGCAGAGACAGGGAGCAGAATGAAGCCTAAAAAATTTTCTTCCACATCATGCCTCTCCCCTGGACACTGTATTCATCTGGATTCAAGGGATCAGCCTTCCTCCTCTGAGAGACACTCAGCTGCAGAGTCTTCATGGTCTGTAGTGGCAATTAGAGATGTGGGACTGACCTCACTGTGGTCAAGTCTCCTGCCCTTGCAAAGAGCCCTTGTGCACCAACCTCTGCCAACATTTTCCTTCCCTCCAGCATGCACATACACAATTTCACCAATTCTAGTATTTCCAGATGGATGAAAAATTAAATTGAGGAAAATTTTTAAATTAAACTTTGAGTTGCTTAATATTACTGAAATAAAGAACTTACATTTAGGCTGAGCAAAAGCTTGTTTAGCATAACAGAACATACTCCTTTCTTCTTTGCTTTACACTTAAGTTATTCAATCACTAAACAACAGTAGAAGAACAGAAGTACTATAAAATTTCTTATTTTATAGTTTAGACTTCTAATTATTGTTAAAACAATCTAAAGGTCAGATATGCATTTCTTTACAGGGAAAGCTTTAGACAATAAAAAAGCCGAGACAAACTAATATTCATAGTTTTATTGTATCCTTTTATAATACTGACTAGAACGCCAGATTTAACAATATTGGATGCAGGTATAAAAATAGTCCAATCCTTAAAAATTATATTTTGCTACTACAGTACTGTATAATTAGTGAAGGCTGAAAATATGATACAACTTTAAATAATACTGGTTTGGAAAACATCTTTAGAACCCCAGCAACTTGGAAGCGAACAATCAGAGCTACAGGGAGGGAAGCAGGACAATGTGAAGAACATAACACAGGTTTACATTCAGGTTGGTAGAGGAAGCACAAACAAATGCTTAAAATTTACCTTTTGAAACAGACTTCACTAAAGATATTGCAACCGCAGTTCTGAAAGCTGCTCAAAGAAACTATCATGACTTTACATATAAAATTTTGCCTTCTGCTAGGAGAAAGTCTTGCAGAATTTAAGAGGGCTCAAAACAAATGACTGAATTTAACAGAATTTCCTTTTTCTTTTTTAATGAAATAATTAAATATTTAATGTCTTTTTTTTTTTTTTTTTCTTTAAAGTTAACCACCCTAATGGTTTTTATAACGGATATTTTATGTCAGATAAATTCTGTGGCACTGCTCAAGAGAACTGATTGCTTCTTACTGGATTCCCCAGGACTCTTCCATATCAGATTTTACAGACTTGTGGGCCACCTGCTCCAGCAATTACCCAAGCAAGACTCCCATCACTTTGAGCATCTTACCAGAATGAAGACCAGGGGACTTAGCATTTACACATGACTTTTGAGGAACATTAGGCACCTGCTTTAGGTTTTCCATCAACAAAGATATTACTCATACACAACACAAACCACACACAGAAGAAGCGTGTCATCCCAAACATAACCTTACAGTACAGAAGCCACAGTGTTACACTCAATTTCGATGTTTACTTCTACAAAACAAGGAAGTATATTTCTTTTCTTCATTTCTGTCTCTTTTTTCTTTCTAAATTTCCTTTTTTTTTTTTTTTTTTTTTACCTCTTTACAGATTTCTGTCCTGCTTTTCAATTCCAACAGTTCAAAGGAACGAAGAATTAAATACACATTAAGAGGCTCCCAGAACTTACAAGAACACAGTGCTTACCCCTTTCAAAACTGGGAGATCTTGTTTCATTTCTGAAGGCACAAGTACGTGAACTGATGGGTAGTTCTTATCTGTGAATGCATGAAGCATCTCTACCTCTACATCCCTAGACAATCTCACACAATGGGAAACAGGTTGGCTGATCAGTAAAAAAAAAAAAAAAAAAACACTTTACAAAATTCACATTCATCCTCTTCTCAGAAAGGTGTTACAAATCTTGAACAACCTGTTCAATCTCACATAATACAGGTTCTGCTACAGTAATAAGGATACATCCAAAAAATAAATACGACATGAAAAGGCAGCAACAATGTCACAGAAATGGGCAGAAAACAGAGCTGCAGGAACGCATATTGTACGCACAAGTGACCCTGACAGTGGAATGATTCAGGCCTAAAAAAACTTCATTAAAATCCGTGAGAGAGTTATCCCAGCCCACTAGAGTGGATGCTGGCTTGGGTCCTTTGTGTGTAAAGAGGAAAAAAACAATAGTCAGCATAGGAAGAACATTTAAGTAAAATGCATCCGTTCTTGTTAATTTAAGGAAGAAAATTAAAGATTAAACATCACTATGAGGGAATGAGAAGTCCAGATGGATTTGGAACGGATATAGCCATTGACCAGCATTAGGAACATGTCCCAGGGAAGCACTTCACATGGCTGCAGCAGTGTCCAAAACCACTCTGCTGCTCTCTCAGGCCCTGCTGAACAACCTTTACAAGTGTTGGCACAAATTTGCAGTCACAAACACCTCTCAGTAAATACAATTTATTGCTATTTTTAGATTTTTTTTTTCCCTATTGCTCGTTGTGGAAACAAATCACTTTTAGAAGGCAGGTCACAGGCAGTGTCTCTGTATATGACTGTGACAGTGGAACTTTATGGGACATGCTGAAAAAGCAACGAGATTAATTGCCAGTCTTTTGCTTAACACTATAAAGGATATAAATACGTGGAGGGCAAAAGGCATCAAACTATCCCTGTTCCCTGTACTCCTTACGTCAGCTAAATTCAGTGCTTCAAGGTTTCAACAGTGTGCAAAAGCACTCTGCTTTCCCAGTGCAGCGTGGGAGGGTCAGCCAGGACGAGCAGCAGTGCAGGACAGGGACACAGGGAGGCTGCTGCATCCCTTTCCAATGACCCCTCCAGCCTGCCTCTCACTGCTCTGTTCATTCTGACTGCCTCTCCTAGGCTGACTGCCAGGGGTATTTCTCTGGGCAAGGGGCTTTTGTCAACACAATTGTCAGAGCACTATAGCAGCAAACATATGCCTCCTACATCCTTCTCTTTCAAACAACACAATTAGCTTTTTTTCCCCCCAAAGTTGATCAAAACTACTCCCACACACCTGCCCATGGCCCCTTGCTGACAGCTCAGCTGGACACATCAGCCAGGAGTACGAGCAGACTTCCATGCAGTATTGGTGTGGCTTTACTTCCTTTCCCCACATCTGTCTGAGCCACTTGCAGTCTTCTTACAAGAAACGTGCCATTTCCATCTTATCCTTTTGGATAGTTGAAAACAATTCTCCTTGGCAAAAGCATCCAGTGTGCTCAAAATTTGCAATTTGGGGTAGCTAAAAGCAATCTAAATAGCCTGAGAAACAAGCTGCACTTACTTAGGCACCCTAGGAGAGTTATCCATATTCAAAGGTGGACTTGAGGGACTGATAGGGCGCATGGAGACCTGACTTATATCCAGCAGGATCAACAAAACCTAAAACCACTACCAAGGGTGTTTAGTTGATGGCAAATAGACAAGCAGATGGAGAGGATCCCAGTGGCAGTTTCAGCAGAGGCACGCTGCACGGAAGCAACTCACATCCTTGCCGCAGCTGGGAGAGCCCATTGCTACTGGGATGCAGTAGTAATTTATTGCCAATTAATTGCAGTAAAGCTACTGTTAAACCATGGCAAAACACGCTGCACTCCACCCATCCTCTCTGCCTTTGTGGAGCCGGTGGGGTTTGGGTGCAGACAGAGGGGAGCGCAGGGAGCGGCAGGGCTGGCTGACACTTCCTGGGTTCCCACGCAGGTAAGCACCTGCACTGACCTCGGGGCTGTCACCTCCCCAGATCCTCTCCTCTTCCTTCCTCTCCTGGAACACCAATGAAGGTCTTGGCAGGGGCAGGTCAGCAGAGACCCCCTTCCTTCTCCTGTGGGATAAGCACTGACTTTTTTCTCACCAAAACCAAAAGGAAGCTGCAATGGGTTAATTTCGTAATAATTTCCCCAACATTTACCTGTTCTGGCAGAGACAAAACTTCAGTGCAACAAAGTTTGTTCTTTTGGAAAAGAGCCAGGTTTTGCAGTCCTCACCTAGAAAACCCTGCTGGGTTTACCGAGACACTGACAATTTGCAAATTGCTGTGAGACGATACAGACCAGGAGTTTTGCTCATATAACCCATATGTTACACTTTATACAGAAGGATTAATCTGCATTTGTGAGCTGGTATTTCATACTTTGTCTTTGCACCTGTCACACAAAGGAACATTTCACAGCCTTCAAACTAAACAAGTGATTAAACATACCTTGTATAAGTAAATACCTAAACCCTTTCCTGTCTGAGGAAATGCTGGCATGCAGTTAAATCCTACCATCACTGCTGAGACATGCTGCTTAGATTTTGATAAGCTTCTTTAGTAGACAGAGACAGATTCCAGTGCTCATCTATACACTTTGGATTTAGATCCAGCACAAAGTCCCAGCTTCCCCATTTTCATCCGTAATAGGGACAAAACCCTCCTTCACACCATGGGAGAAGCAGTCCCATCCGTCCTAGGCATGCTCAAAACTAGAGTTGGCATTACTCACCCCTGCAAGAACAACCCCACCAACACCCTCTTTGAAGGACCTCAGAGCACAGCAGGGCCAAGCCCTTGCTTCACATCATCCAGTGGACCCTGTGAAATTAAGATGTTGGCTGCTAGTGACAGGGAGAAGAGTGTCATTCACAGACCAAAACCACTGGGAACGGTTAATTTTTGTGTTTTACTTGTTACACTATTTTGGATACTGCAACTGGAATGTTCCTTAAATATAGTTCCTTTCGCAGCATAAGCATCCATTCCCTGACTACATGTGAGATAAGCAGTGTACTACCACCTGCAAGTTTGATTGTGGATTAAGTCACATACATTGTCACCATAAAATGACGTCAGTGCACAGCATGCTGCCCCAGGCATCCAAAAAGATTTGTTTTTCTGAAGACCACATGGCTGTTATTGGTGGTGGGTAAGGGGTGAGGCATACAGAGGCACTGCGGTTGCGATGATTTAGGTTTACATCTCTGCAGTAAAAATAAGTGGGAAATATACATCAGTAATAAGATCTCTTTTGACACCCTGCTCTGTAAAGAAAAAAAAGTCAATAAACTTTTGATCTGATCTTTGGTGAGGAATGTAATAACGTACATTCTTCTGCTTTTGCCAAGGTGCTTGATAAGAATTTACGCCCAGATGGGGAAACCTGCCTGGTTTGAATCACTCTAAACTAGGACAGAAGAAATCAACCTATTTTGATATAGCTCCTTGACTTCCTTCAAGGAAGTCAAGGTGGCTGTGGAGGGCTGAAAACTACGTCCCACCCACAGTGCCCAGCACTCACGTGCTGCCTACCCAGCCAGAGACATAGCCTTACTGCTCCTTCCTTGAGTTCCACATAAGAGGCACGGTGAATTCTCAGATCATGTTTTTCTTCCTTATGAGCAACGAAGTGATAAAATTTTACATTTCATAGCTGTTTTTATAAGCCTTTAAATCCCTGCAAATAAACAGCCTCATAAGGTCCTACACAGAAGCACCATGATGATGTGTAGTGTCATCACTTCTGAACCACGCTGGCTGACAAAACGACAACATACACCAACTCTTCCCTATATATGTAAGTTTTCAGAGCTACACAATCAACTGTGCCTGTTTTCAGTTTGAACTGCAGTGGTATGACTAACTTTCCCTTACTCCTTGGAGACAATCAACCCATGAATTCAGCCAATACTGCCAGGCACCAGCCTTCAGTAAGGGCCCGGCCGTTTGGAGAACTTCTACCAGTATGGAGATCAAGGCCAGAGGACAAGCCAATTTCCTGTCACATACGATGCAAAAAGCAATGCAGCAAGGGGAAATGGGGGTGGACAAACTTGTCCTACCAAAACCAGTCACACAGTGAATCTTTGCATGAAGGTTAGCCAAGAAGACAAGCACAGTCAACAGTGAACAAGATCTGTAAACAAAACACTCCCTAGTGGTATTCACTGGGTGCTGGGAACTGTTCATCTGCCTGTACTTATCGATGCTTGCCGTGTAGCGTGAAGGGTGAAGAAACAGCACAGAACAAAACCGGAGTACACGCACTAGCTTCCACTTGGGTCTTTTACTGATGTGCACATTGAGCCATTCCCTCCTCCTCCTCTTCGCTGCTGCTCAGCAAGTGTAACCATTCCTCGGGGCAGCAATGCTTGGCATGGAGTTCAAAGATCATCCTGTTATATGGGAAGAGTAAGATTGGTGCGGGCTGAACTGCCAGGAGACACATTGTACCTGGGGATCAAGGGCCAATTTGCGTCAGTCTTCCACTCCCTCTCTGTCCTGCTAAAAATAGTCTCTTCTTCTGGTTTCATCACTAATGAAGGATGGATTGTATTGTCCAGGATAGATGCATGAATGTCGAGATCCAGGCAAACCAGTGTAGGGAGGATAAAGTCCATTCCTTTCCAGTTCAGGATTTCTCAGTCCAGTTGGCTGTATTAGCAAAAATAAATAGATAAATAACATTTTAAAAGGGTCTTATTCTTACAGTCAAATCCTCTTTCCAACACATCCTTACCACCTTTCCCAGCAGTTATTTCAGTAGCTACAAGGAATAATAATATGATCACTAGTTATCTCTGTAACTTAGAATGATTTTCACTGCGAGAGTTATGCATTTTCTGGAGGGCAGTATTCTCATGCAACTGAGTTTTGATGTCTTGCCAATTAGAAGACTTGAAGTTTACCTGGCTGGAAATTTACCTGACTCCAAGTGCAGTCTAAGTACACAGTTAATTTTTAATCCAAGTGAATTGTGCTGATGATCTCGGGCACTGAAATAACACTCCTTAATTCAGGATATTGTCCCAGAGTCATCTTTAAAGGAAACGTTTCTAGAAAAGCCAAGTTTGTTTCCTTCTCAGTATTATCTGAAAGGACTTTTTTTCTCATTTCCCTTCATGCTGTGATGCTGTGTAACCCAGTAAAATTGCTTTGGGAAAACCTAAAATACAAGCCAGAAAAAAAAAAAAAAAAGTATTGCCCACCATTCTCTTCTCTGGAAAGCAGGAATCTACAAAGTGTGATTTGGATGAAATCCTGCAACCTTCAGCAACGTGAGTAACCCCACACAGATTCGAGTGCATCCGGTATATTGATGTGGGATAGTGAAAAATGATATACCAACACAACAGCTCTGGATATAGACATTAGCAGCTGGTACCAACCATGCAGGTATTACAGTATCCATTACGACAGGTATTTTGACCCTTCCTCTGCCCTACACAGCCCATTACTCCTTCACCACCTCCTTCCTGATGCGTGTTCTCACAGAGCTGGAGGGATGCTTCTTATGCATCCTTTTGGCTTCAGAAAGGGGCCTATACCTTGGAGAGGGGAGGAGTGGAAGAAAAGAGGGGTCCTCAGTGACCATCATCTTCCCATTTGGGGGTGAAGAACCCCCAGGGAGAGGTCTCAACCTTCCAGCATCATCAGTGAGAGTGAAAGGGAGAAAACTGCCCACAGAGATTCCTACAAGACTGCCCCAAACCTTCAACTCTCCTTCTCTACTCTACGATAGGGCTTTTTAGGCATCTACCAAAATGTTCCTAGACATTTCCCTAGCACTCTTCCTAATGACAGCTCCTTGTGGTATTCAACACACAAGTAATAGCTGGAGTCCACCAAACTCCCAGTGCCTTGCTGTCTATGGAAGCCATTTGCTTAGCTTTTTTGTTTTGCAGGAAAGGGATCTGTGATTCCCAAAATAAAGGAATGTATCTTTGCTGTATCAGGTACAAAGGGTTAATAGTTAAGCTATGGATAGATACCGAGTAATACACATCTGTCATCTGCAATAGGTTCTTGGTGCTTCCGTTCTCCTGCATCTCGATGGTCTCTCTGCCCCACTCTTGTGCTCGGGGGTTCTTTGGATATTCAGCATATGGTGACATCTGGAAATCCCCACTCTTGAAAATGAGTTTACTTATGTCATTTTTATTCTTTCTGTTTAGAAAAGAATGAAGGAAAGCGAAAAGATGTAACTTATCCTCATATATTATGTGCATTTCTGACATGATCTCAGGAGACTTACCACATGTTGCAAACTTTCACCAGGAACAAAGATAACCAGGTGAGACCCCAGAAGGGCTACAATCCACCTCCTGCTCTAAGGCACAGATAGGAGCCATATGATCGTGCCATACAGAGCACTGTCTGGTGGGATTTGAAATCTCTGAGGACAGAGATGGCATAACATCTCTGAGCAGCTTGTTCCACTGCCTTGCTGTCCTCTTGGTGAAAGAGTTTTTCCTTATATTCAGTTTAAACCTCTCCTGTTTCAAAGTATGCCTCTTGTCTCTTGAAAATGTGCATGTTCACTAGAGTCAGTGAAAAAGCCTAGGAAGAATGAAAAATGCATGGAAGCCCCCATGCTATTCAAGTCTCCAAATGCTGAACCGTAGCACTTCCAGGCACCACCTTAATTCCGGAGAAAAAAGGCTGGCAAGCTGCCAGTCTGAACACCACCAAACACCCCTACATCACTGCCATGTTGTAGGAGCGGATTTTGGTGACAGTCCCAGTCCAGAGCAGAATACCCTCCAGGAAAGCACATAGCCTGCAAAAGGCCAGGACTGATGAGAAGACTGGTCTGTCCCCGCAGACAGGGACGTGGAGTGACCATCTCACCTCCCAGCTGGACCTTGCTGCTACTGAGAAATCCAGCTGCTGACTTTTGTCAGAGAGCTTTGAAATCCCAGATTTGGGGGCTGGAATGGGGGGCACAGGGTGTTACTGCAAGGCAGCCCTTTCTCGTGGTATGTAAATCATGAAGCACAGCTACCTCAGCAGCACATCTTGCCTCTACTCCGAAGCTATCTGCTGGTATGGGAACTACATGTGCACATGTGTGTGTCTGAGAGGGAAAGACACAGTGAGAGCACATGCAGGGCTTGTGCTTGGAGGAAAAGAGCATTGAATGCATTCCCACACCTCTTGAGCAATGTCCCAGAAACCCTTCCTGTTGCCTAAACTTTTCTCTTCTACTTAGCTTGCATTTTTGGAGGCTACTGCCTGGTGCCCTGTGGCTCTGAGTGGGAAGGACTCCTTTGCCTCTCCATCCATACAGGACACAATTGCCAGGCAATTAAGAGACACCTAGTTGAATTTATTAACCTGACTGCTGGAAAAAAAAAAAAAAGAGGCATGTCCCAAATGAAAGCACAAGGTAATACTTAAATACCTCTGCTTAAACTGCTTGCTTAGCTGTGTTTTTTGTATCCTTCAGGGCTCCTACATGGAGTGCTAAGCACAGTGTAAGTGGGACTGGCAGCGATACCTACCGACAGCAGGTGACAATCAGCGCTATGCCCATGATAAGCAGAAGTCCCCCTCCTGCAGCCGCAATCACCACAGTGATGAGCTGATATGCTAGGGACAAGAAAGACATATTCTCACTTAGAAACAGCAATGCGGTCATAAGTATTCATGTAAACATCTCCACAGTCCTCACACAAGGGGATTAACTGTTTGCTTCCTGCCTTCCCTCCTTCTATAAACAATATTACTGCATTTTTTCAAGTGAAATAGATGGAGCTGGGGATCTCTAGCTGAGGAAAGGAGAAGCTCCTGTGTGCTGAGGGGAATGATTCCCCTTACTGATAAATCTCAGTAACTCAATTGATCTTTCATTGATTCACCTCCAAATATCTTGCTTCAAGAGTGCATGCTATATGTGCTGTCATGACAGAGTATCCAGAGAAAGATCTCCAAGGAAAATACTGATCTTGTTAGCAGATAATATTAACTCAACTCTGTCACAGAAATAATTTCTGTCAAAGAAATATTTTGGCAGACAAAATAATTTTTGACAGACATTGAGGAAACAGAAAACCCTGATGAGAGTAGTCTACACCTACTGAGTTTTAGACACAGTTATTTGCAATTACTTCTTCAAAATTTCCCACTTCTGACACAGTGGAAATGAAATGAAGTGAAATGAAATGAAACGAAATGAAACGAAACAAAATGAATGAAACGAAACGAAACTCTGTACTTACGGTTTCCACAGTTGAACCCGCCTAAGCCAAAGGGACAGCTGATAACAGAAAACAAGAGGGAGTTTCAGTAGCTTGGTTATGCCAACAGGTCACGAAAGCAGGACTAAGAAGGATGGTGGGGTAGGAGGGGGCAGAGCAGTCACCATACCTCACACAGGTCTCGTTTTCCAGCTTATATCCATCTTCACAGGCTACAAGCAGACAAGAGAGAAGGGCCATGAGCACCCCACAGTGGTGCACAGGAGGCATTCAGCATTGCCGCCTCCCTTGGCAGCTGCTCCCCAGCCAGCCTCGGGACCAACAGCAGCAGGACCACCTCCCGCTCCGTCTCCTCTGTTTTAAACAAAATGCTGTGAACTTAAACTCACCTCCCACTAGCTTTGACAGGGCCGTTTCAGTTTCCCAAGAACTAACCTGGAACCTGCCATAGGGTGGGCAGCTGGTAAAACAATTCCTGACACAATCCCTCCTTGCCCAAATGGAAACTCACCGCACGCTTGTATTGTTCCCACAAAATATCAGAGTACAAAATCTGCAAGTGTCACCAGCTTTCATTTTGAAACCTCACTTAAGTTGTGCTACTTTAGCAATGATGCACGTTATTCATTGTTTTTAAATGTTAATACTGCCAGAAAATGTTATCCAAACAGAGCTGCGGTTAACCCAAAGTGAGATGTTATGTTTTACCTCATTAAGAATGCCACTTTTTTTTTTTCTCTTAAAGCTGGAGCTAAATCAAAGTTTGAAATGTCATATTTCACGATAGTATAGTTGTATTGAATATAAATTAAATTTTGGAGTAGGTATACATAACCCAGAAACTGCTACATATAAAATCTTGGATAAAAAACAACCCCGAAGCCATACTGATGTGCTTAATGGACAGCTCTCTCATCATCTGAATGACCTGAGAAAATTGTATTATGCTTCTGATGAACAGCAAAGGTGGTGACCCGCTGGGCACACAACTACAAGTTTTGGGTTACTGCCTAGACCAGCACTTTTTCACGCACTAGTCCCTCGGTAGGCATTGCTCGTGGATTGTTTTCCTGACACCGTATGCTTAAAAACAGCAATGCAGCAGCACTTGAGCCCTCCTCCCTCTTCCTTGACCTCTAGCTGCAGGGATAAGGTGTGGCTGCAAACATGGGGGCTCTCTAAACCCCACCAAGCTCAGGGAAATCCCTCGGGGTGCAGGGGGCTGCCCCACAGAGCTGCAGGAGCGTGGCCAAGTGCTCGCGTCCTCCCAGCACAGCACGGGAGATGCCATTCCCCCCGCACAGCTGGAGCCCACATGTTTTCAGAAGCACCTAGCACAGGAGGGGAGGGAGGAGGAAAGGAGGGCAAATGTGCAGCTTATTATGATGGGCTGGCAATACCATAATAAACCAAGAGGGACCCCTAGTTTTCTAGCTGGACACAGAAGCTCATGGCTCTCGCAGCACCAATAACAAGGGGTATCAGTGCCAGCTGGGAGCAATGTGACCATGACCTCTCTCTCATAATGCAGGTCATAGAACTTTCCTAAATTCAGTTCCAGTTTCAAATCAAATAGTTGAACTGGAACTACATTTTACAGAATCATCCAAGCCTGATTTTAATATTTCCAGCAACGGACAATCAACCACAACCCTGGGTCAGATGCTCATAAAGTTAATTTCCCCAGCCACAAAAAACATTCACCTTCTTTCTGTTCTGCATTATCCCTGTGTCAAATTCCAGTCTTTGGATGTTTTCTCAGTAGGCTGGAAAAGGTTATATTATCCCATTTCTTCCCCTCGCCATCAGATCACTCCTTTGCCTCTTGTAAAGCCAAGTGCTCCGAGATTTTTGAGCTTCCCTGGCTCTTGCAGCTTTGCTCTGAACAATCCCATTCTCTCTCTGACCCTTTTGAGTTCCGGTTCCCAGAACTGGATGTTGCAAGCACAGGGATAACAAAACATCCCTTCTTCTGCCTGCTCATGCCCCTAAATGCACCAGGCATGGCATTATCCTGAGCCAGAGCTTGGGACTCCTCTTTGCTTGCCAGGCCCCCTCTGCAGCTCTGTCCCAGTCCTGGCTTTTCAGGAGATGTGACCCGCAGCATGCCTGGCACTCTTGTCTCAGATGCTTGTGGTCATGTAGAAATGCTGTTTGCTACATCCCAAGAGGGTTGCTCCATCCAAGAGGTGCAGGAGCTGTACCCAGCCACGCAGGCATACACATCCCGAGCAGCCTCAGCACTGCAGCCCCCTTTCGGCAGGAGCAGCCCTGGGGACCCACTGGCACACGGCTGCCAGCCCGGGAGCTCCACATGGGCTGGAAAGAAGAAAAGCAAGGTCCTGAAGGGGTGTCTTGGTGTCTTACTTTACTTAGAGCAATGCAGAGCTTTAATGCTCAGAGTTTATGTCCTTGCCTCTCCTGACTCTCCCTTTTTCTCCCAAGTTGCACGCCTCAGAAAAGCTGGCACAGTGGGGCTGTTGACCTCTTTCTAGAGCAGCCCTGAAGACACCAGGAAGGTTGAAACCAGCAAGAACCCCGAGATGACTGAATGCACACCGCACGGTACCTCAGCCCAAACATCAAACTGCCCTGGCTCAGAGGGACCCTTCCCAGCTCCAGGGGACACTTTCCAGGCGTGCCCCAGGTGACAGACAGAGCCAGGCAGGGAAGAACAAACCTAAACCTCCCATGGGGAGGCCAGATGGGGCAGCACAATGGCTGTTTCCCTCTTTGCAAGGACATAATGGGAGTTAGCACTCCACCTCTGCATGATCCACAATGCGGGTCGGATGCTTGGGAGGCCGCAGTTCCTGTTTAGTCACTAAGAGGGCAAGGATTTTAAAAGAGCCTGGCATATCACTTGCTGTATTGATGGGAGAGAATAGCCCTAAATTTCAAATAAGGGCCATAGCATGGTATTTGAAAAAGACTTTTAAAATTGTGATGGCCTGGCTTACCCAGTGGGGACAGTGATGCCGACAGCCCGGTACATCGCTGGAGCACTGCACCGTGCGCTCAGCAGCAACCCCTCACCGCCATCCCCAGGCTCACCTGGCCTCAACCCCTCACCATTCCTGTCCCCCAAGCTGGTCAGTAAGATGTTTCCTAGTGCCAGCAGAGAGCTGAAGATGGGAAATCGAAACCTCACAGTGTGGGGGTTGGTCTTTCATATTTTGCACAGCAAATAAGACCAGTGGGTAGGGACTGATCACATCTCCGTCTCTACAAGACGTTACATCACATAGCACTCCATAACCATCACATCCAAGCGCCTTGCAGCCTTTTAGGTATTTATCTTTACACAACTATTTGGCACGGGTCACGTCCAAAACAAATGGATGGTTCCCTCCACAGGTGGTGGGGAAAGAGTTGGGCAATATCCTCCCAGGAGTCTTCTCAGCTCCCCACTCACTGCATGAGCCCCTCTCTGCCTGTCAAGGTGGAGGCAGTCAGTATTTCCTAATAAAAAATCCTCCCCAAAATACAAGTTGATGGGAGGGAAATACAAAGGAGAAAGGTTTTGCCTGTAGCCACAGCACAGCGGAGAGGCAGGACCACAACCCAGCAGCCAGGGATGCCCATCTCAGAGGGGCCCAGCCCGACCCTGCAGCACATGCATTATTTCCAGACACATTTCTCTCACTCATCAGATTTGGAACTGACAAAGCATCTCCTACTTCAACAGTAACCCAGCTGACGCTGCCAGAAACAACATATAACCATTATTAAAATTATTATTGATATATCATCAGAAAACTGAATTTCTGAAAACTCAAACTGAATCAGAAAACTGAATTCTTCTTAGGACCTATGAAAACTGCTGCAAGTAGGGAGTGGACATTCTGATCCTACAAAAGTCACTCTGACTGCTGGCACAAGGACAAAGACCTTGTTTAAGATGTAGCAAAAGAAATTTCATGATCTGAGGAGTAGCTAAAAAATAATATAACCCTGAAGCTTAAAATTTCTATTAAGAACCCCGTTGAAAAATAAATTCATAATCATTTTCAGATAGTTGCTTATTTAAAAAATAGTGATGATGTATTGATATAAGCTTGTGAGTTTAAAGCAATTATCTCCAGTTCGCCGAGAGTTCAGACAAAATCAAAACAGGCAGAGCTGCACTACATCTCTGCTCTGTGCCACTGAACTGAAGCCCAAAGCAATCAGGCCCCCTTCTCTCTCTTCTCAATCGTTGTGACTCGCAGCATGCTCCAGAAAGAGATAATATTATTCCTAGAGAGAGACAGTATCTCCAATGTCTGCTGAAAAGTCCCCTAACTAACAAAAAGAAACTTGAGCTGCTAATATTTATTCATAAGATCATGCTTCTTGCACACACAGTGATGCATAAGGCAAACACACACATGCACGACTCTTTTAGCTGGGGGAAAAAAAAAAAAAGTTAAGCAGAATTCAGTCCAAAACAAGAATGCTGTATAAAGGACAATACCTCTGCAGGAATGGTCCATCTTGTTGTATTTGAAGTACCCGCTTTTGCACTGGCAGAGTGCAACCCCATCGAAGTCGGTGCACTCAGAAGTCTCCTTGTCGCATTCGGGGTCCTTCTGCTTGCACAAGCTGCCAACTGTTGGGAAGACACAGCCAAGAACAGCACGTTTCTCTCTGAACACACCACCATGCACATTTGCTTTCCCTAGGCATTGCATTCAGCTGATGCACTGCTTTCACCTCTCTTTTTTTTAAAAAAAAAAAAAAAACAATATTTGTTCTACTATGAGACAATCAACATTACAACACGTCACAATTTCTTGCATATCTACTGTCATTTGTACAGGAAAGGAGAGTGGGTGAATAATAAATATTTCAGCCTGAAGGCAGGAGGGGAAATTAAAAAGAAAAATTTGTTTTGGCTCAAGCTGAAACACATCCTCCCCCCGAGACAGTTCAACAAATCATTTTTTAGGTTTATATCTAGCAAAACATTTTGCTCAGCCCAAAAGAGATTCTTCCATTTCAGTATCAAGCCCCATATTCTTTCCACTTTTAAACCACGGATTTTGTCCTTTCATTTACATTACTTTGAAGTGATGTTTTACTCTAAAAAGTCAGATTTGTTGAAATGAGCATACAGCAAAACTGGGGGTAAACAATGGAAATTGTGCCACCAATCTACCTATTTTACTGGGAGGTAGGATAAATGGAACCAACAAATGAAAATGTTTTCATGAGAAGCAGGAACTCGTATGGCGTATGTGCCACTCACCCGGAGCTCCCCTTTTGCAACCCCCTCCCTGCTGGGCGCACCATCGTATTGTTTGATCTCACGTCTTTTCTTTAAGTACTTACACAAGAATTGAATTTGTTTCTTAGTTATTTTAAGCAAGGAAGTAGACTTTACCAGAAGCACTGTAACGGAGGTAACCGCCGAGTATAATTTGAGCTGGTTCACTGAAGTCATTTAAATTTATTCAGTCCACAACAGTAGAGTGTGGCTTTAAAATACACCACGTTAAAATGAAATCCCACATTGGATTTCTCATCTCCACGTTTACTTTGCCAGAATGACCAGCCGAGGCTTCCCACCTCACCCAAAGTAGCTGCTGCCACCGACCATCCTCACTCCTGGCATCCCACCAGGATCACCCCTCTCACTGCCTCAGGAAGGCAGGATCAGGAGGTGCAGAGCTTGGGGGCAGCAGCACCACTGGGGCCAAGCCTGGAGAAGGTTCTGCCCAGCACTGGTGGGCTTCTCCTTCTGCTCATTCAGCAGGTGGGGGACTTGGCACGGAAATTATTCTTGGCCCAAAAACTCTAAATTGTGAACAACTTTTATACCCCATTGACTCCGTAACTCACAGCCACGTGAGCAGTTTAAAACATCATGTTAAGATGATTCCAATTGAAACGAGACTAAAACTTTTAGAGGGGTTTTGCTAAATGCCAAAATCTTCCTCCCCCTTTTATAAAAGGAGCCAACCAAAACGTGTTCACCCACCCTCCCATCACAGTCTCTCTGATGCTGTTTACCTCTGTGGAGTGGTTTCAAGCTGGAGATGAACTGGCAGGGATCAGGGGGGGATTTGCAAGCCCGAATGTAGCTTTGCACGCTGCCGACAATGTCATAGAAAGTCACGTTGGATGCTAAAGAGAACGTGGATTGCACTGAAACATGCACAAAATTTGCCTCCCTAACAGAAAACAAAACAAAACAGCCCTGAGTACCACGGGTCAGTCCGAGTCCATTGTTAGTACATTAACAACCTGCTAATTATTAATGCAAGCAATGTTTAACACAGAAACAACACCACATACAGACCGAGAAAGCTGTGCATCGCAGTAGACCTCTGTTGTACTTTAAAGGCAAGACAAACTTGCACATAGAGAGGCAGATTTAGGGCTGGATGGGGTGCTGGTTGTTCACTGTGAATCCAGCCACAAACCCACCCTGGGCAACAGGCTTTTTCAGGCTGTTGCTTGGCAAGCTGTCCCCAACAGGGATACCAGGAGAGATGGCCAGGGTGCAAAGGCATTTCCCATGCCCTGCGCTATTGCTGGGCTTGATTTCAGTAAGCACAGCACCCCTGGGGCTGACTCAAAATGAGGATCTCAAGCTGGCCACCCTGAATACGCAGGCAACCGATGCTGTTTGTCACTCTTCCTCACGGCCCCTTACCTGGTGGCTTTGACTGTGGAGTGGTGGTACCCAGGCAAGCCTGACAGCGAGGCATCCAGCTGAAAGGAAGGAGAGAGTAGCTGTGAGGAGAGAGCAGCATGGCTCCGAGCAGCCCCCCTCACTCCAAGACAGCCCCCAAACACGGGCATTTGTTTTCCCTTTGCAGCAGAAGCAGTGCTGGCAGCACCCAGGTGGTTCACCCCAGCACCCCGCTGCTTTTGTTGCATCTCCAAACCACCCGCTCCTAAAAGTGCTGGGATGAACTGCAGCCAGGAATGGCTGGATGAACTCTTGCATGCAACAATCTGCCTAAATAATGCACAGAGATGTATATATATCCCTATCCCAGGGGTCTTTCTGGAACAGGTGAAGGCACAGCATATGGGGAACCCACCATCCCACCCAGATCTTGCTGTGAACCGACTGTGACTGGGAAATGCTGCTGAGAGCAACGTATGCTCAGCTGGGCTCTGCTGCTGCCCTTTATCCCTCGGGATTTGGCTATGAGCGAGCTGCCACCAGCTGCAGTCCAAGCCACCACAGCCGGCAGGCACACAGGAGATTTACGGTGAGTGTCGTGAGCCCCAAAGTCACCATTCCAATGTCTGACCTCAGAGAAGCATTAACACCCTTTAGAAGCCTGGGAAGCTTTAGAAGCTCCCACCACACCAGGATGTTCAGCAACTAAAAGGGTTCAGCCCAGACCAGAGAGCCTTGTGGCTACCTGTCCTAACTGTACGAGGAGAACCACCACCACCCTGGAAGGGACACTCACCATCGCCAGGATTTCACCCTCCACTTGCTTGAGATCTGCATATTTCCCGTGGGTCATGTTAAGTTTCACGGGGACCTGGCCGATGAATATTCTTACTAAAAAGGAGAATGCGTGAGTTGGAACATATTCATCCTTTCTATAAACCGAAGCTGTTTAAGCAACACAGGCTCATTTAAAAGGACCTCTGAACACAGAGAGAGAGAGGGGGAAAATTTGTGGCAAGGTGGTTCCAGGTGTCAAAGCTAATTTATAATAATTCAGGTCAGATGTATCAAATCTTTTATCCCTCCCTCCAGTGGAAGGAAAGCAAACCGAGAAGTCAAAATGAAGCACTGTAGAAAGGATATTTTCTCTTTTTAAATTGTTGGACAGAATGAGCAATGACGTTTGAAAGGAGGCCCAAAAGATGCATTTTTCCATGCTTAGATTCAGAGTTGATTCATGGCAACAGAATGCAATAATCCAAGTTGTTCAGCCTCAGAGAGATAATATCCCTAAATCTTGTATTAAGTGCCATGAGATACTCAGTGGAAATGAGAACTCAGAGCTCAAGTTTTATGTTCCACCAGAAAAACAAATACAGTTGCAGATAACATTATAAAGCTTCCAATTCTTTCCCATTTTTTTTCCCATCCACGGAGTCTATCTTCACCACAAATTTTATATCAGACAGCTCTAATGTAACAACTCCTGGTAAAAATGAGACTAGAATCACCTTCATGGTATTTGCATAATCTGCCCATATACCCGTCCAAGGCACAACCAAAACAACTCTCTAAATTAGAAGCTGACACATTCCTACATGAAGAAAGGTTTCAAAACACCCTTCAGGGACACCTCAGTCATGCTGCTTAGCAAAATGCCCATGCCTTTAAACCTCGCTGATTAAGGGCCAGAAGAAACTGCAGCAAAACAAATTCTCCTTTGCAACAGATCTCTGAAAGTCCTTGGGATTCAAGACCTTTATTAGAAAGGAGGGAGCCAGAACCTGAGCCCAAATAATAACTGTGCTGCACAGAAAACGTGAAAGGTAAGAAACAAAACCTTGATCTTACAAAGGCTTTCATGGCTCCTAATTTTATGCACCTGGCTGAGCCCACTGAAGTCAGGTTGTACAACAGCCCTGCTCACTGATCTGCTTTGGGGTAATAAAACACATTAGAAACAGAAG
Organism: Aythya fuligula; assembly: GCF_009819795.1. Lineage (NCBI taxonomy): Eukaryota > Metazoa > Chordata > Aves > Anseriformes > Anatidae > Aythya > Aythya fuligula. The sequence goes on along the minus strand of NC_045564.1, from coordinate 23,473,550 downwards.
TGGCACATCTGTCCTTACTAACGAGCCTGAGCTCACCGCTCTGCTGGTGTGTTTTTAGGGCAGGCTGAGAAACTCTTACCTATCGCTGTGTCTGGTCACATGTTAGACACTGCACTTGTGTAAACACTAAAGGCTCTTGTAAAAGTGGTAGTTGCGGGGTACATTGAGCTCTGAACTTGTCTGAGCCTAGGCTCATTGATTTTAGAAGATTACAGGTAATTATTTCCATCTTTTTCTCCCTTGTTTTTTCACTTTCGTTTGCTTACCCAAATTGCACTTTCCTTTTTCCAGCTCATATCCAAGAGGGCACTGACAGACATAGGAGCCTTGGGTGTTGTTGCAGGTAGCCAGTGCGGGACAAGGGTTGGAAAGACATTTATCCACATCTACAAAAAAAAAAAAAAAAAGATCAGCCTATAGTTACAGAATCCCAAAATCAACAACTGTTATGCTAAAAAAGATCAACTTGGCTTCTCTCCTGTGACCCCCTGAGCATTATCAGATGGTTCATTGCATCATTTGCACTTACTGTTTATCCTGTTTTTAATTATTCTGCTGGAGCTGAAAGAATAAATGCAAAACACTTTCTCTTGAATATTCATCCAAAAGCCCTTGGGAACCAGTGTTGATCCATGTTAATATTAACACCCAGCAGCACTGCTCCTCTGCAGAGCTCGGAACGCTTTTCAAAGACAACCAACGCTACAGCTCTGGACAAGGACATCCAACAAGGGAATGGCAGGCAGAGCTAGACACACGGGCAAGGGCTTCTTCCCAAAGCCCTGGTAAGCCACTGCCTGCTGGGTGTGCAAGGGTCTGGGGAGCAGACGCCATCTGGAAACACGGTGCTTCAGGGAATTAATGGTGGTAGCCTCAGAAGCTTTTAAACAAGACAATTCAGACTGCAAATTCTGAAGATACACAATATTTCCCTTTGAAAAAAAAAATAATTCAAAAATGTTTTGTCTAAATGGCTCCTCTCGTTGTGCGTGCTGCCCACAGGAGCACAAGCACACGTCACAGGCGTGCTTTGCAGTTCCTGCTGAGCACTCTCACAGAGGCAGGAAGGATGGGCTTTGTGGTTAAAGCACAAAGCACAGGGGCCACAAGCTTACATGCACTATTTGTGACGCCCCCGCGATGCCCATGACACCACGCAGCCCCCACAGCCCAGACAGTCCCAAGCTGACCCCCGCCTCGGGACAGCAACAGGGGATAATCCCTGTGTCCTGGGCCGTCTGGCAGGGCCATTTCAGCATCAGCAAGAGGGAGACTTGCTGTCTCTGACCTGAGCAGTCAGAAACAAGTGGGTTTATTTTAAAACCTCTGCTGTTGTTTCCCCGTGCTTCAGCACACACTTTGCGTGGTGGGGCTGACAGCAGTTCCTTCTCTCGCAGCAGCAGATGCCCATGCATCCCACAAGGAGGATATTTTTCATTCTGGCAAATGGCAAAACTCAAGTATTTAGAGGAAAGAGTAACTTGGAAAGCATGCGAATCATTCTGTAGAATGGATCCATTACATTAGTTTTTGATTTAAAAAAAAATCCCCCCCAGGTTTGTTTGTTTTTTGGTATGAATCCATAGCAATAATTAAAACCAATCAGCCCAAGAAATAACCTTTAAATGCTTAATTACTTGTAGAATATACACTACTGCCAGTATTGTGCTGAGTGCAATTAGTATACACAATACCCTATAGTGGCACTAGGGTCAGACGTCTGAACTTTAAATGTAGAATCGATTTCCGTTCATATAAAACAGCTCAATATATATACTTGAGAAGGAGCCTGGCAGCAGTGATAAATGAAAACCTTTGTTCTTCCCCAGTGCTTTTCGACACTAGACTCCTCAGAATGTGCTGCAGTTTGCCACTGCCACTGCCTGTAGACTCCCACATCCTGAGAGCCCCCACTCCTGCTCAGGGAGCATCCCTTCAGTCACGTGGGGAGACGTCTGCCCGTGCCAAGCCTGGGTTCTCCGGGGTGAACACTGCCCAAGCACAACCCTTCCCACCTCTAATACCACTATGGATTCACAGAATGCTCCTGGACCACAAGGTAATTAAAAAGCAAATCTGAAATGTTTGAATAGGGTGTTTCTCAGCTTCCCGTTAACAATTTCGGTTGCCACAATGTGCTCAGCAAGATCATGGTATGTGACATGCCAGGAGAAGTGACAGGTCCCTGAGGGGGTGGCTATTTAGTGGGATGGAGAGACCGGCCATAGGTCATGATAACAGAAAAACTTCCAACAAAAATACTGAATGCTGGCCAACTGAGTGCCTTTTCACCCGAATGAGAGAGAGATAGGACTATTCTTCAATTCTTCACGACAAATATACAGTGCATCCTAAGCTTACCTGGAAAGCCAATCAGCTTTATTTTTTGGAAATTCCTATATTTCAGCTTAACATTTCCATTGGAAACATTCAGAAAAATGTTTGTTTTTTTCCCCAGCAGCTCAGCATGATTGCTAAATCCTTATCTTAAAAATACCAGAACAGAGAGCGAATTCTTATTCCCAAAAGCTGCTGACAACAGACTTGTCACATATGCATAAGTAACCCTTCAAAGACCCTTCAAGTGGGACCCAGCTACTGCTGGCCTCACCACTGAAGAGCACTTTTAGACACCTTACCTGTTGCTGGAGATGTCCTCACGCCAGCTGTGCTACTTGGTGGAGGGATGGTTGTGCGTTTGGTAGCAGCCAAAGTAGTTCTTACACTCACAGTGGTCTTAATGGTTGGAGGGATTTCAGGAGGACTTGTAGCAGGGATGTTTTCCTTGGTGACTTTACTAGGTATTGAAGTGGTGAGATCTGTAGCTTCTGTCCTTTCACCAGGGGTATAAATGTGTTTAGTGGCAGCGGGTGTTTGAGTTCTGTGAGGTTTTGTGGTGCTAGCATCAGTCGGGGTTGGCCAGCGGCTGGCCGGGGTTGTCAGCACAAGGGGTTTCACCGTGGTCAATGGTACTGCAGGGACGACAGCGCCGTGGCTTGTTGCACTTGGTGAGGTGCTGAGGGGAGCATCCGTCAGCACTGCCCGTGGGGCTTCGCTGGCTGTGGTGAGCAGCGGCGGCGCCTTCCCAGCGGTGCCCCCCTTGGAGGTGGCGGCTCTCGGTGAGGTGTTCTCTGTTACCACCGTGGGAGCAGGCGTGGATGCGATGCGGCCACCGAGCAGCTCCATGGGCGTCGTGGGGAGTGGGGGAGACGTGGTGGGGGTGAAGGTGGTGGTGTTCGGGGGCTGGCGAGTACCACCGTGCTTGCTGGTCTCCCTGGGTGAGCTGCCAGCCACGGCGGCCGTGGAGGGCACCCGCCTGACCGCAGTCGTAGCTATGGGGGTGCTTATTCGACTGCTGTCATCGGACTGTGAGATGGATGATGGTGATGAAAACAGAGGCAGTAACGATGGTAATGAATACGATGACGAAAGCAGCGAGGAAGTGGACAAAGAGGACGACAAAGCCTGCAGAGGGGCTGAAGATGCCATCACAGAGGACGAGAGCATCTCGGATGGCTCTGATGTTGCCAACAGGTAAGTTGTTGGTGGTGTTGATGTGAGCGAGTGATGCAGTGGTGACGCTGAGGAAGAGGGTGGAAATGCTGATGAAGACAGAGATGATCTGCCAGTGGGCAACACCTCGGAGTCAGTGTCGAAGAGAGTCGTATTTTGTGTGTTGCCTACAGAAGCAGAAGTCAATGGCTGGGAAGAGTGCACCAACAACGGCTCCGTAGATGGTTCAACAAAACTGCCATTGCTGGATGCATTGCTCCTCCTGTCCTGTGCCACGGAAGATTTTGATGAGTCAGAAGGGTTGGAAATTTCTGAAAAAAAGGTGGAACTTTCGGAGGAGTCAGCAGAGGTGCTGCTATTTGAGATAGACAGGAGGGTCCTTTCTCCTCCTCTGGTGTACGTGGTTGAAATGTACGTGCCATCCGTATGAGAAACTGAGGTCCTTTTCTCAGCATCAAGGCTACTGACTGGCTGATGGCTACTTGAAAAGCCTGGAGTAAAGGACAAAATACACCACAATGACAGAATAAAATTAAACTATTTTGATATCATATTATAGCTATGTGATAAATACATAAAATGTTCTCGTCTATAAATAAGCCCATACTCATCTAAAAGTTCAAAGCATAATCCAAGTGTGGCTATTGAATTAGGAGTCTTCTGTACTCCTTAGCTCATTTTAAAATTATGAACTCTAACAGACATAAAACTCCCATGAAAAGTGCAGGTTTCTAAAAAAAAAAAACTCTTCTTCCAGTATTGCTTTTTTAATGTGATTGAGCACTTATCGTTCTGTGATATTTTGTGGCAAGCTAAGCAGGAAAACCCATCAGCACTTTCTATCTTTCATTATTTATAAAACTCATATAAAACTGTCTCCCTCTTATCCTCCTTTCCAAACTAAAATATATCTATCTTCTTAAGTCAGTTTGTTTTTAGACACAGTGAACTCCATGCCTCTGTAGGATGAAATTATTACATTATGTTAATTTGCAGCTTATCATGAACTCATTGACTGAAAACTTTGCAGTCAGGAAATCCTAAATGAATAGCACAACAGCATGCAAAAATTCAGATTATTTAGCATTAAAGGAGCAGTCAATCTTATAATATGAATTTCAGGATGTACACATAATTTCAACAATCACTAAAAATCAAAAAATAGGATATTAAAATTTCAGAATTTGGTGTAACTCTATTACTGACTCTTTAATTCATGCTGACCTACAGCATGACACACTTCTGAAAGCATTACCCACAACAAACCAGTTAGGATGCAAAAAAAAATACCATGACCATCAAAACAGGAGAGTTTTCCTGCTGCTGCTCAGGTTCGGGGCTTCACTTTTGGATTGAGCATCCTGCTACGAGGGACCTGGCTTTGAGGCCTCTGTTTGTGTCAGCATTTGGAGACATGAGAACATCTCCAAGTACACCCACGGGTGGCATTGCATGTACCAATGAACGAGAGCTTTGAACATAACAGATAAATGCATGTCAATGGGAACCCTCTTACCCTCAAAAAGCACACATTTGGACACACTAACTTACTTGTGAGATCATTTTGGAAAGATGAATCAGTGGCTATCTCAGAAGAATGTGTGAAGAGAGTCTCTGTTGCGAAGCCTGTGCTGCCAACTGAGGCATTGACTGCCCTGCTCTGGTCTGCTGATGCTGGCCAAATCGGCTCTGAAAAGCTGACGGTCTCTGTGTAGGAAGTGGAGCTCTCTGTGCTATGGGCCAGTTCACTGCTTGTCACCCGTGTCCCCTCTCCACCAGCTAACGTGGCTGAACGGTGCGAGGCATCGGTGTAGGAGCTGGAAATCTCTTCCTCTGTACTCAAGCTGCTGGGGGAATGATGGCTGCTTCCCACAGCTGAAATAGGATTGAAAATCAGGCGTTTGATTTTACCACCACAGATCAGACAGTACTCTTGAGCTCTATAGTAATTCTAGTTTGAAATGCAGATTAATAAAATTGCACTTATCAATACAGATTAAACACAGATTAGGTAGTCCTCACATATCTGTTACCTTAAATATGGATTTAACAAACAAAGCCTACTCCAAGGGAAGAGGAGTGTTTAAATATACAGGCACAATCAGTACACCCTTAGCATCACAATGGCATATTTAGGCTACTTATAATTGTCACCCCAACCCAGGCAGGTATTAGATGTTCCCTGTAGCAAGAAGATACAGGTCTCATTCCTGAGACTGTTCCTGTTAAACACCAACAGCTGCAGATACACAATACTAATGAGCTGAAGCACCATAGCTTTTAAATAATACCCACGACACCCACAGCAGCTCTGAATGGTGTTGGTGGAAACATCAGCCCATGGAAGAGCTGGGAGGTGAGGGAAGGGGGCTTTGTCTTAATTCAGCCACGACTATGAAGTTCAGAAAGACTCACTGGAAGGTTCACCGGAGGCTGAGAAATAGGTGGAGACTCTGGATGAAAGGGTGACCTTGGGCTCTGTGTACCCTGCATAGTCAGAGGAGACATGTCCCCCTCCAGACCATGCTGGGAAGGATGGGAGGGGGCCCGAGTGGGGCTCCCCAGCTGTGCCCGGATGGGATGTGGGACTTTCCATTTCCATGCTCCATGTGCCGTGGTTAGCTTCATCCCGAGATGTCCCCTCCCCACGGGTGGAGAGCACGGTCAAGACATATGTGGTCTCAGTAGGAACACCAGAAACCCACTGCCCTCTCTCTGGAACTGCAAAGCAAAGACAGACATACATACATATATTTATGATATTATTATCCCTGGCCAGGGAGTGCAGGATGTGCAGGCTCTGAGAAAAAGGCAGAATTTTAAATGTAGGGAGAAAAAAAATAAAAATAAAATAAAAAATATATACATGCTTGAAAACTTCATGCTGGAATATTAAGAGCTGTGAGGTAGGAACCCAGATGAGTTCATGCTTGAGTTTAAACACTTGCTCCATGTATGTGTGGCCCTGAGAAGCTGCCTGGCTGTCTACATCCTGGCAAGAGAAGTGCTGCCACAATGCAGAGGTGAATAACTCACCAGCCCTGCAATGCTCAGGCTTCCTTCACCACAAACTGGGGTCATTAATATGGAAAATCTAGCTTAAAACCAGAAAGCAAGGGTAGGAACTTGGATGAGGGGCCCTTCATGGCAAATGAGGAACCCACACAACCCACCTGAAGCACTTGGTGAAGATGAAGGCACTGAAACACCAGGAGGAAACACAGGCAGTGGCTTTGTTGGAAGCTCAACGAGGCCAGCATCGCTCTGTGAAATATCTCTCTGCCTCCTAGGCTCTGTCACTGAAGACAGCAGAAGGACAATATCCAGGGAGCTGGTGCTGGCTGAAGCAGGAGCAGAGTTGCCTGTGCTGGTGCCCACCATGGGCTCCACGGTCCTCTCCCCACCACTGGTGGCTGTCACCGAGCTGGGTGTGCTGGTCAGAGGAGTGTCAGGCAGGCTTCGTCCCCTGGCTGATGTTATAGCTCCTTCAGCTGGGAAACGACAAAGCAAAATATGGGTTTATACATATTAAAGTATAAGCAGATAGGCACACCCCTCTTCCCTCACCACCCTCAGGAAGATACAAGAAGTGAGAAGGTTTAAACCTGGAGAAGATGCCAATTGCAAAGACAAGCCTTTCCAACCTGAGGGTCTGGGGAAAGGCTGCTCACAGGACAGCACCCTGAAGAGGGCACCAAAAACAAGAGGTGGGAGCACTGGTGTGCTCACCGACCTGCTCCAGTCTGTCCTGTGTGCCCCACGATGCCCGTGGCAAAGTGAGATGGGGCTACAGCACCCTGTAACTCCCTGGTACTTGAAACAAAGCATGACTGTGCTTTTATCAGTAAATAATGCATTCGTTTGCTAGGGTGGAGTCAGGGCCAACAGGCCTTGCTTCCCATACAGCCAGCAGGCCTGCCTTGAAATGGTGCTACCTCAGAAACCACAACAAAGCTGGGTGCCAGGCTGCTCATTGCAATAAGGCTGGGCTATTCTGGTGACTAAATGCAAAAAATAGCTAACATTCACTGAAACTTTCCTCCATAACACCTGATAGCGTTGTCCAACACCTCCTAACGTCCCCTCACTCCTCCACACAGCGGGTACTTGAGACCTACGGGGTCGGAGCTCACCTGTGGCAGCACTGCCCGAGGCAGATGATGAGTGGACAAGCAGCAGGGCTGTGGAGGGTATGATGGCATCCGTGCCACCACCAGCGTCTGCTCCCACAGATGGCCTAGGGGACCGGGTCTGGTCTGGAGAGGAGATGGTTTCTGTACCAGAGGTGGAAATCTCTGCTGCATGGGCCAGTCCGGTGCTGGCTGGCAGAGACCGTAACGTCCTCCCGGCACCTCTGGTGGCTGTCATGGACATGGAGGAGCTGGTGGCGTCAAAATCAGTTCTCCTCTCTGTTGTCAGGATGCTGAATGATGCAAGGCTGCTTCCAGTAGCTAAGATACGACCAAGAAAAAATTACATATGTAAAACTATAAATAAACAGATGAGCTTTCTTCCAATAGCATCCAGAGGCAGTGAGTACATGCACAGGTAGAAAATACGAGAAGACATAAATCCAGGAAAAATAGGAAATTTCCAAAGATGTGACTCCTTCCCATAGAAATCTGTCTCATAAAAAAAAAGGGGGTTGATGCCAGGAAAAGTGCTGTTATGTAAAAACTGCTGAACAACTATGCCTTGCACTTGATTTCACCATTAAGTGCCTGAGGGCACTCCTTGCTGCTAGAACAAACACATATCCTAACAACCCAGAAAAGGCAGGAATTTAGTTCAGACCAGGCACAACGCTGAGCAGTGTGTGAAGGTCATGGCTGAAGAAGTGGGCTCAGATTCCTTCAGCACCACAGCAGGGTCAAGGAGCAAAGCACAGCCTGATGGACCTCAGAGACCACATCCAAAGCTGCCCTGAATCTGTTGAGCTGGTTCCATTTCTGAGAAGGAGTATGGTCCACTGTGTACAAGGCAGGAACTGAAGCCTAATCCCTGGAACTGCAGGGACATGATTGAATCCCCACGTGCTTAGTTCCCTTGCTTATGAAATAGAAATAACAACTGGAGATGGTAAAAAAATACCATGATTTGAAAGTAAATTATTTTTCTTGGCCTAAGGAAACTTTTCACGTGTGCCTTTTAGGTAAAAACACTAAACCAAATTTTTTCCTCAAAAAAGAGCTGAATTCCTTCAGACCCAGAAATCATGCTACACCTTTAACAGTATATTCAACATAGTTGTAATGTTTTGTGATACATAGGTAGTGCAGGATAAAATAACTACCCTCCTTTTACTCCCCATAAAAATGGGCTTCACCTCTAACTCGAGCTCACCTGTAGGACCTTCTGCAGGAGAGTGAGAGCGTAGCAGCAAAGAGTCTTCCACAGGCTGGCTGAAACCTGTGGTCTCTCTGGCCCAATGCACTCCATAGGTTGCTCTTACAGAAGAGGCAGGTGAGGATCTGATGGTGCCCGAGGTCCTGGACACGCCACTGCTGGGAGCAGAGACTTCTGTCGCCCAGCGGCTGCTGTTTGTGACAGACCTTGGTGGCCTCCCTCCACTGCCGGTGGCGGTGGCTGAAACGTAAGCACTGGTGGTAAAGGAAGCTGAGGTTTCTTTCTCTGCCGTCGATGTGTCAGTTGGTTGGCGGCTGCTTCTGATACCTAAGATAGGACAAAACCAGATTTGACTTACGCATACAGAGTTGCACATACGATGAGTGATCTTTTTTCATATGTATTTATAAACAATGGCTGCTTTTCTCAGTATGGGAATTTCAATAGCAGCTAGGACACTGCTACTTTGCAGTTTTTCATAAGCTGAAAACAACTTCCACCCTTCCCCTAGTCCCAGTGCAGCTGGTAATAAAAATACACATACATCCAACAGTGACTGATGGTGATATCCTACGGGAAAAAAATGAAGATCAGGGATGCAAAACCCACTCCAGGCACAAAGCAGGCATCTTTCAGACTAACCACATTACCTGTAAAAACATGTGCAGAGGCAGACAGCAAGCTGTTGAGCTCCTGGGGATGCTCAGTGAGGGCTGTGTCTCCCTGCCAGCCATCAGTTTGGTGTGCCTTGGCCACCGAGGAGGACAAGGTTTGTCCCAAACTGCTGGTGGAGTCAGTGCTGGTGGCAGAGCTCGAGGGGGACCCTGGTGTCCCCACAACCACACTGGTGAGTGCAGGGGGCACTTCTGAGTGCAGCATTGCCTCTCCTGTGACTGGGATGCTCTTGGGTCCATGACTGCTGTGAAAAGCTGAAAAAGGAGAGAGGAAATAGAAAACTAAAACAGCCGGGTAGGTTTTGTCCCAACATTGCTAGGTGCAGACAACGTATGTGTGAATATGCAATAAGGAAATATTTACTACTGGGAAATCATTAGGACAAGGAAAAAATGGTTTCAACATAGGAACTCCTGAAGTAATTGCTTGCAAAATTCAACTGTAAGTTTTCAACAAAAAATCTATCCTCCTCTTCCAACAAGAATAATATTTATCCATACTTTCACTTCTGTGAAATGTTTTTAAACGTACAGAATGTGCCAAGTACAATATTATTCCTCCTTTCTTTAAAATAGAAAGGATGTATTTTGTTTATAAAGACTCTTTAAATAATGTTCTGAGTTATACAGCTAGCTATCAAAACTCACACGTGGCGGCACTGCCCGAGGCAGACGATGAGCGGGCAAGCTGCGGGGCTGTGGAGGGTACGATGGCATCCGTGCCACCACCAGCGTCTGCTCCCACAGATGGCCTAGGGGACCGGGTCTGGTCTGGAGAGGAGATGGTTTCTGTACCAGAGGTGGAAATCTCTGCTGCATGGGCCAGTCCGGTGCTGGCTGGCAGAGACCGTAACGTCCTCCCGGCACCTCTGGTGGCTGTCGTGGACATGAAGGTGCTGGTGGTGTGAAACCCCCGAATTCTCTTCTCTGCTGCTGAGCTGTTGGACGGCTGGTAGCTGCTTCCAGCGGCTACGGCACAATAAAAGAGCTGGATTTATATACATGAAATTATAAACAGATGGATCCATTTTCTTCCCAGATGCTTACACTGCACGTATGGATATTAAGCAAAGGAAGTTTTCAATCTGGATGAAATGCTCTTTTGGAAAGGCATGAATCCCCTCCATTCAGGAAGACCCGAGTTACTGCATGTGCAAGAACCGCGGCTTGGAAAGCACCGCGCTGAAGCCCCCATGGAAAAGTCTACAAATGGTGGAGTAACCAGCTCGCCTGCTCCAGGCTTCCCAAAGCCAGGCGAGATGTGGAAGGCCCAAGGAAGGTCAACCAAGGAGGCTGCAGAGGTGGGGGCTGATCTGTGCTCCCCACAGAGCCCCTGTGGGGAACCTGTTATCAGGTCTGAAGCACAGGCCCCTGCTGCGGCGTGGCTTGAGTGGGAAGTTGGGCTTTACTCTGCAGCCAGCAGTGGGCCAGCAGGGAAATTGTGTTGCTACAGGCCCCACCCTGATGAAAAAGCATTGATAAGGCCCCAAGGTTCTACCTGCCTTTTTTTTTTTTTTTTGGTAATGGAAAATGTTGGGGTTTTTTGACGAGATGCTTTTTTCTGGTCTCTGCCAGGAATTTCAGCTAACCATCAGAACGATAACAAGCACTGAAATAAATAAATAAATCAGCATTTCTGCAGAAAGCTCAGATTTTCCATAAAGTAGCCCATAACTGGCCTTAGAAGGCAGTAGGAACCATATACACCCCTACTCCTGTAGCAAGCAAATGCTTGTGAACGTGGGCATGGCTTGTGCATCTGAAAGCTTCTCAGGCACATAACCAGCAGAGGAAAGGTAGCACCTGGGCAAGGAGCGTGGTGGGAGGAGGTCCCTGGCTTCCAGAGATATTTTGGAGATACAACACAGAACCGGAGGCCAGCAGAGCTCACCTCTGGAAGTGTTTTCAGAAGCAGGCAATGCTGTAAGTGCAGGGCTTGCAGAGTTCCCCGTGGTGTCCTCAGAGTGCAGCGTGGCACTGCTCACACCAGGCTGGGTGCTGAGTGCATGGTGGGAGGACGAGGGCTGCCCCGGGGAGCCAGGCACGGGGGTGCTGGGGAGCACCCTGTGGGCCTGCGAAGCTGGGGATGAGGACCAGGCTGGCCCCGCTGTTGGCATTGTCTCTGTGTCTGCAGGGTTTCCAGGAGAAGCCAGTGCCCTCTTGCCTCTGACCAGGCTTCCAGCAGCTGCAAAGAGCAAGAAAGAAGAGAAATGAATATTCCTGCTGACCAGGTTAAGGTGTCTCAGATGGGGTTGCAGCAGCATCACCCACAGTGGTACCCAGCACTACAACATGCAGTAAGTAGGGTCACAGCAGCACTGCCCACATTTCTCACAGCACATGCAGCTAGAGGGACTGCTGGGAACAGAGGGCTTCTGTCATCAAAAAAGGGATTTCTGCCATCAAAAATGGGATGTCAGGATTTCAAAATTTGTCTGCATTTGTCTATGTGGCAAGAGAAACACAGACTTTTTTAAAAACTACTACAAATGTGTGAGGTGTGGAGTGCTCCCACCAGGACAAACAGTAGCTGGCAGCTGGGGCAGCTGCCTGGGATGTGACAGCTCCTGTTGAAGTCCTCAAATGGGGAAAAATGAGGAATGAAAAAAATTTAGGACAACCTCTACATTCCTATATCCCAGCAACACTTATTTCACAAAGAGGTGTTAAGAAAAAAGTGGAAATGGGGACTGGGAAATCAGCACAGCCCTGTCCTCCTGGTGTGGGAACTCACCGGGAGGGGGGCTGCTCGCTGTGCCCCCTGCTCCTGGCAGGGGGAAAGCCCCAGTGCTGGAGGGGGGACTGAAATGGTCTGCCCCTGGCTCCCGGCTGCTGGCCAGCATCGTCACAAGCTCCACGTCACCCACGAGAGAGCTGGAAGTCCTCATTGCCGTGTCCGAACTTCTCCTCACCTGATGGCTGTCAATGACTGAAAGGAATAAAGAGGAAAAATTAAAATCCCATCAGTGCTGGATGTGCAGGCTCGGCTCACTGCAGTAACAGCGAGGCCAAGCTCTGAGCTCATTTGCACTAGAGAAAACGTTGCATAATCAAAACACAGCCATGAAATTTATTTTTGGATTCACACCAGTGTAAATCAGACCAGTCAGCGGTGCCAAACACCGAAACCCACCTCTAGGTGCAGGAGCAGTGCCACTCAACACCCTCATGCTTTTTGTGTGTGCGATAGGAGGAATAAATCTTTAAAGGAGGAAAAAATAATAATAATAACCACTAGAGATTCATGTGCTGTGTCCAGCCAGAGCTAGTGCCAGGCACCATGTGCCCATCATAGGACAAAGGGGAGAAACTTATGGAGAGGATTACACCGGCCATCCAGGCACTGCTGCACCTCAAGGTGAGAGGCATTTTGGTGTAACAGTACCAGTGTCTATCAGAACTTCACCAACAAGATAGGGAAGAGCTTTGATCTTCAAGTCTTTTCTGTGAGCTAAGGTGGCCAGAACCCCTGCTACATCCCAAAAGATTTAGGTTGTTGCTCCTGCGAAAAGGCTGCTCCAAGCTCCCACCTCTGCCCTCACCCAGAAGTGTTTCCTCAATGCGTTAGAAAATGAACAAACAAATTTGCAGAATAAACGCTTATTCCCAGGCCAGCACTGCCCCTTAGCTCAGCTTGCTCTTCCCCCAAAGTGCCTGCTGCCAGCTGTGCTCATGTGCTACCAGCAGCAAGCTCCCCTTCCTTGCACAAGGGCCTGCAGGATTTTGGGGATGCAGAACTGCCTTCTCCCAGGGAAGGCAACAGGCATTATGTGCTCTACAGGATTTCCAAAAGCCGCAAGCACCTCCAGAACACAAACACATCTCCCCACCAGCCTCCAGACAAGGGCTGAGGACGCGGCTCAGCAGCCAGCAGCAGTTTGGGGAGCGCTCTCCTCCCTCCATCTGCCATAGCTTCAGTGGGAGCTCACCAAGAAGAACAGAGAGACGTTTTGGTAGCTCAGCCTGCACATCGTGGTGGGATGCTTGCTGCCCTTCCTTGCAAGTCAATACTTGGCCTGTAACCGTAGCCCATGAGTCCACCTGCTGCCAAAAACTCCGCGTGTGCTGGAGTGCAGCACAACAGCTTTTCTCCCTTCCCCTATCCATAAAAGCTTTAAAAAAGAAAGGTGAAGGAACCCTTTGGGACCAGGCAGACCTCTGGAGACCCCCGACCACCACAACGTCTCGCTCCTTGACTCTCCTGCAGAGATGACCCTCCCTGGAGAGCATGGGCCAGATGCAAAGTTCTCCCAACAAACCACACCCGGGACCACCCAGCCTCCTCTGCTCACTGAAGGCTTACAGCAGGGCAGCCCCGTAGCTCGGGCACAAACCTGTCACCACTCCTTTCGTCGCACGCTAAGCTGCCAACTGGGTGCTGCCTCTTACCTCCCCACGACCATGGCTGTCAAGAGAAATATTTTACTTCCAGCCCAAAGCCGTCGCGCCACCTGCGGGCCCAGTGTTTGCGCTTCCCGTTAAAAGCAGCAGTGCTGATCCCCAGGCGGAGTGGGGCTGGGAGCTCCTTTTTCTCTGCAAGCAATAACAAGGCAGCTGGTTTGGGGGAGCCGAGCTACGGCATGGCCAGCACAAACAGATCAGGTTCCAGCAGATTTCCCAAGGCCCTGGCTTGGCTGGACCTTGTGAAACTGCTGGAAACGTGCAGCGACCTGCTGGGGACCGGTGATTTTGGGTGTCCAGCCACGCCGTCAGTGATCAAGGCACTGCCCTGGCCAGGAGGTGACCGCTGCAGGGACGGTGAAGGCTCAGCCCTGGCCACATCCTCAGCCGTGGGACAGCACGATACCAAAAACCACAACACTGCCAGCGTTCAGCAGCAGCTGTGCCACCTCACAGGCATCCTCGGGAGGGCTGTGGCCACCCCAGGACCATCCGAGGGCGACGTGAGCACACAGCAGCCTCCCCAAGAGGCAGCGCAGCCACAACTGCGGAGCCCACATCTGCGGGGTTGCATCATCTCAGCATCACCCCAGGCTCGGGGTGGGGAAAAAGTCAGCTAAACTTAGAAAACTCCCGGCTGGCCGGAGGCGAAGCTGTGGACTCGAGGGAGGAGGAGGAGGAGCAGGGGCAGAGCCGCAGGCAGGGCAGCGGGGGGCACGGTGGCTGCCGGCCCCCGGGCGCTGCGTTGGGAAGCGCGGCTGCGGATGTCGGGATGAAGGGCGGAGGCCGGTTGGGAGCCAAGCGAGGTTGTGTGAACAAAAGCCGCAGCCCTAAATCTGGACCGTCCAGGGCGCGCTGGGATTTTCAATTTCCTTCCTTGTTCTTGCCCTGAAAGGAGCAGCCCGAGGCGGGGGGGAGGAGGAGGAAAACTGGAGCTTAAAAAAAAAAAAATGAAACGTTCGTGCTCGAGACTGGTCAGCTCAGCGTAAACACGCCGATAATATTGCTTCAAGCAGGTCCCTCGTGTGCACTAAGCACGGGAAGAATGCAAGAGGTTTTTAACCACATGCACTTAACCCTTTTTACTAGTTCTTTCTAATTTTTTCTCTGGCATCGCGGCTCCCTCTCCACTCCACGATGAGGAGGATTTATCCAGCCACCAGAGGTGACCCATGCTTTAATACAGCAGCTCGGGATGGGGCTTAACACCAGCCACAGCCCTGCAGGCTGCGAGTTTTGAGGTCCCTGGCGTGGGTGGCAGCAGCTGGAATTTCAGTGGCTGTCTGTCTGTGTCCGTCTGCTTGTGCTGCCCCGTTGCTGGGGACAGCGGTGTGGTCCTTGTGGGGCTGCTATGTGGGACCACAACAGGATGACGAGGGCTGCTTTTACTTCCTATCCGTTTTAGTTGCTCCACGTTCATGATCCCAAAGTCCAGGGACCTGAGATAACGTAAGAGAAGAAAAAAATCCATAATTGCTCTCAGAGCAGCACCCTGAAGCAGCAAAGAGCAGGTACTCTGAAATGAAGAGCACACACCAGCCGGGGTCGCTTCCAAAGGCCAAGGACAAAGCTTGTGCCGTGGAAGGACAGGATGCTGTCCTGCTTACCCGGTGCTTTCCAGCCTTTCAGTTTTGGTGTCCGAAGCACTGCTCTGTGGAGGCACAGCCTCCCAGGCCTCAGCTCAGGCCTAGAAAACCTGCATTTTGTGCTCAACTTGCTTGGACAATTTGGGTTTAATGCCCAGGTCCCTGGGATCCCATGGACCCATATTTCTGGAAACCCACCACCCTGGGGCTCAGAGCAGTGACTTAAGCCTCTGGTCACAAGGTCTGCCTTTTGTACAGCTTTTGGCAACTGAATTGACAAAAAAAAAAAAAAAAAAAAAAAAAAAAAAAAAAAAACCTCCTGTTTTACTGCTGAACCTTTGGAAAACACTTTCAAATACAAGCCCACTTCGAATAGTGATAAGCCGTCTCGTGACTATCCGCACTCCCCACAAGACCCCATATCCATGCAGAAACTCCACTAAAAATTCCCTGAGCAAGAACCGGGCAGCTTGCAGACACCTAATTCCCTCTTAAAATCCTCCAGGCTTTTCTGCTGCAGCGGTGCAAGAGGAAAAATCACCCACGCACTACTCCTCGCTCCTCTTTCCAGGGATTTAAGGTCCCCTCAAAGCTTTCCCGGGCGGGAAGGCAGCAGCAGGGCCACCAGCGCAGGCGAGGGCAGAGCCAAGCTGTGCTGGACCCAGGCTGTTTTCGGTGTAACTCCTGCTCCCATCCGAGGGCAGTGCTGCTGGAGACTGTCAGACGGCGCGGGGAGGAAGTCTGCTGGCAGGGCTCCACCGCAGCCGAGTTGCTAGGTCACTGGAACAATAAAAAGGCAAGAAAAAACATCCTGGCTGCAAAAAAGAAAGGAAAAAAGAAAAAGGGGGGGAAAAATGAAAAAAAAAATGCTATGGCAGCTCCACCAGCGTGTACAGTGCTGGCGAAGGGGGGACAAAATGAGGCCTGGGAGAGCAGGACAATGCCACTGCTGGCTTTTATAAGCACACGAGTTCATTTATAACCGGCCCTTTCTCACACAAATAAGGAAATAATAGAAACAAGGGGTTTGTCCGCAAGCTTTGCAATTGTTAAAAATCTCACATGGGGCTCACCAGAACAATATTTCAGGGGAAGCCAGCCCACTGCTGGTACGGCGAGATTAATTACCCTCTGAATGCTGCTGAGGGCATCACCCCGCATTGTGCAGCCTCCTGCAGCACTCCAGCCCCCAGCAGCTGCCCTTGTGCATTTAAGTGGGCACGAGGTGGTCCCGGGGCTCCTGCTCCTCTGAAAGAAAAGGCGAGAGCAGCTCAGAAGTTGCAGGACCAAATTTTGCTTTCTGAGCGTTTAATTTATTTCAGGGCCAGGAGGGAGCATTAGCTCATTCTGCCTGACCTCATGTGTAGCAGAAGTCACTGAACGGAGCTTATTTATTCCCAACATAAGCACAGTGCCTTGGTTTAGGCTTAAACAGAGCTTGCAGGGGAAAAAAAGAATAAGCTACGGGTATTTGTGGGCTGGTGTGGATACCAAGAGGACTGCTTGGTTTGGGACGCTGTGTTTTCTCCTGTGGGGGCAGGAGGGTAAGACCTTTAGCCGGGTCACGGGCTGTGGCCCACAGGGGAGAAAAAAGCAGCTCAGTTTGACTCAGAGCCATAGAAGAAGTGGCACAAATGCCACCTAAAAGAACCAAAGCCACTGGCAGAAGTTCCTCAGAAAAGCCCAGCGCCCTCCAGCTGGACAGCTGGACACCCTCAGTGCTGCACAGAGCCACAAGGAGCATCCGCAGCTGAACACGGCAGTGGCAGCCTGGGGACCACAGGCATCGCTTGGCAATCTTAAAAAAAAAAAAAAAAAAAAAAAAAAAAAAAAAAAAAGCACAGTATTTCCACGTCAAACCCTGGAAGCAAAACAAGCGGGAGCTCTGAGAGCTGCTTCCCGCAGCCGGGAGGGACAACAAGCAGGAAAGCCACCACCCTGCCAAGGAAACCCTTCCTGCGGGTGCCAACTGCACCAGTGCAGCTCTGCCAGGAAAGGGGAGTGGGTGCCACTGAGCCAGGGTCGAAGGTTTGGTCCCACGTTGGGGTTTAAAAAGGATTGTGCTTTCAAAGATGTATCTAATTATATTCTTTTGAAGGGGTTTTCTAAGCAGCATCTCACTGCGAGGGGAGGGACAAGTTCTATGGTCACTGGCTAGGAATGGGTTTGGGAGCAGATGGCCAACCTGGGAGCTCAGTAACCAAAGGATGTAGCAGGGACAAGAGGGATGAAAATCCCAAGGCCACCAAGGGTGGATGTGTGTTGGAGACACTCAGATACAAGGCTCGCTGGCTTCCCCTTCCATCTGGGCTAGCAAAACTCAGAACCACCCCAAGGGTGAATAAGAAAAAATAAATAAATTTAAAAGCTTAAAGAGAAATGGATCCCCTGACGAGATAAGGGCCCCTGCCTCCCTTCTCCCACCCTCCATGAAAGGACAATGATCTAGATCACATTTCCTCGATGACACCATGTCGAGCGGCCGCTGGCTGCAGCAATAGCAGAGCTCAGGATGGTGCTGCACCTCCTTCTTCCCGGGGATGAGCCAGGTCCTTCCCCATGGCACACGGACACCAGCCCTGCTCCCACTCCGCACTGACACCACTGGTTCCTCCCACAGGGATGGGATTCTCCCAGTTTTGGCTCCGTGCAGTGGGATGCTGGAGGTGATGGAGAAAGGCAGGGTCGGGGAGCAGCGCTGTATCCACAGCCTTGGTATGTGCCTGCAGAGCAGGGACTGCCATGGGCTTAGGTTTAGCTACCCAGAGTCCCTCAGAATAAAACCTTCGCAGTTACTCTGCACTCTCTGATCAAGTTTCCCCCCTAAGAAACATCCCTTCAAAGGGCTTTTATCTGCAGGGTTGGCTGCTGCTTTCATACCGCAGCCCCATTCTGCATCTGTTGAAAGAGCTGATAACGTCCCGAAAAGAATTAACATTTAGATCTTAGTCCTGTAACCGAATCCCAAGCAGGCAATGATGAATGTTCAATGCCTAAAGCTTCTCAGAGGTATTTTCCTTTGAGCTCTTCCAAGCCCGTACCAGGGGTGAGGAGCTCTCTAAGAATGTCTTTGTGAGCCACAGCTACTGAAACCCTGCTCCGTGTCCTGCAGACACAGACACAATTGTGCCCAGCTCCAGCCCAGAGATAAAGGATGAGTTACAAGGGCAGGATTGTGCTCCACAATCGGGGCCCTTGATTCTGGCGCACAAGGAAAGCAAATCATGCGCAGTTTGTTTGCTGAGGCTTCCCCTCCTGGAAGGACACTCACAGCACTGTGCTAGGACTTAGCCCAGCATACAAGGTTGCATTCCTCCCTTTTGTGCTCCCTCCTGACACTGCTTAGCTACCTCTGCTTGTCAGCTCGAGAGATCTCACGAGTTGTGCGGGGACAAACCCGGCCAGCACTTGTACCTGGTACCGCTC
Organism: Aythya fuligula; assembly: GCF_009819795.1. Lineage (NCBI taxonomy): Eukaryota > Metazoa > Chordata > Aves > Anseriformes > Anatidae > Aythya > Aythya fuligula. The sequence goes on along the minus strand of NC_045564.1, from coordinate 23,454,604 downwards.
CTCCCAGAAGGTTTAACTTCTGGCTGCTACAGTTTCCCTGATAAGAAAGTGTTTTCTTACCTGGGATGGCACAGGTGCAGTGGAACCACTATTCAGAGACGCTGTGAAACCCTTCCCCTTGAAAACATGTTAGATAAACATCTTTTGGGGCAATCCTGCAAGGGGAGATGCCTTCAGCTCCTTTTCAGCCCTGCCTTGTGCTTTTTACAGAGAGCTCAAAACCGAAACCAAACCCCAAACCTCTCAAACACCCAAGCTCCAACCCGCCCCAGCCTCCTCCCCTCAATGTACCCATACTCCAAAAAGTGCTGTCCTCCCCTGCTGGGCTGCAGCACCCTGCCACAAGGCTGCCATCGGTTCTGCGGCCACATCCCCAGCATGGCGATGCTCACCACAGTGTGACGTTTCACACCGGTCCTCAGGGCTTAAGAGATTTTCCACCAGAGGAAGGGTGTTAACAGCAGCGTCCCGGCAGGCGGTGACGTGGGTAATTGTGCCCTGCAGGCCCAGATTCCTCCTGCTGCCCCAGCCGGTGCCTTTTAAGCAAGCACCGTGCCAGGGAGCTGCCTGCACGGGTGGCAGCAAAGCCCAAAATCTCTTGGAGAGCAAATCCTGCACTTCGCAGGCCCCTGTCTGCACAGCCACTGCAGGGTGATTTTACAGCCCTGCCCTGTACCTGGGGGACCCTTTACTTGTGAAGAGCAAGTTCATCCTGAAAAGGTTTTACTTTGATGTTTTGGTTTCAAGCATGCAGGATGCTTTAGGAATAAGAGGTACATGGAAACTCCCGAGTGAATCCCACCAAAAACACAGCAGCAAGAGGAAACCCTCCTTTGTTAGCCCAAAGGAGGCTGCCCATTAATTCCAAAGCCCCTGCATGGGGTTTCTTCCATGGTCCAGACATCCCAGAGGGAACCTCAGGGAAGCAGATCTGGAAATGATATGCACCTTACTACAGGCAGGAGGTAGGCCCGGTCTCCGCTACAGCCTCTCAAATCCCTGACACCACATGATGAGGAAAAATGATGGGGAAAATGCCCCAAAGGTGCATGTGCTGGCTCTGGAGGTATCACCACGACTACCCCATGTCCTCTGGGAGATGCAGGGACCCCAGGACAGCCACCAACCTGGCCCAGTGAACCCTTCCTGGGACCCAGGGGCACTTCTACCCCAGCAGGTAGCATCACTCCCCAGCTGACTTCACACCTGAGCTAAATTAGCTTCAGGTTGAAAAGAAAAGGGCATTTTTCCCAAAGTTCACCCGTGAGAAGCTTGCTGCCATTCTAATCACTGTGCAAACAGTGATTATCTTTTGAGTTTAGGTTTTTGCTTTCCTCAAACATCTCCACAGTTACCTTGGCCAGCTGGATCCAAGCGCTGACCCAGGAGCCAAAGACCCGCATCAGGGTGAAGGGCAGCAGGGCAGGCTCAGTCCTATTGTGAACAAGGTGGCTGTCCTCACAAAAGCAGCTTTAAAAGCCCTTTCAGCTTCACGTCAAAGTGCCAAGGCCACCACAGGGTGCCCACAACACCGGGCAGAAAACAGCTGTGCTTACTCCCAGTTTTCCTGCGGCATGGCCCTGTGCTTCCAGCACCAGCACACTCTTTGCTGGCCTTCCCTTCTCCCAGCGGAGTGAGACCATCACAGTGGCCCAGCTGCTTGTGCACACACACAGCATGACCATCAGGAGTGGCTAAAATTGCCTCTCAAATGCCCCAGAGACCACTTTTGCACCTGTGCTGCTTTTAAATACAACCAGCCTGCACTTCTAGTCTGTCTCCTGGATTCGCAGCTCATGTTTTCATGTTTTTTTCTACCACCTCCACAGCCAGCAGCTCCCTTTCTCCCCCTCTAAGCGATTCTCCTGTAACGACAGCTCCAGGAGTCGGAGCTTTCAGGAGAGAAAGCCAAACCTTCCGAGGCACTCAGCACAGATCAGGACTTTTGGCAGCAGCCCATCATCCACAGCCGAGATGCTGAGTGCAGCTGGGGCGATGCTCCAGTAACCGGTTGCCTGCAAAACCAGTTAGCGAACAACTTGGTGTTGGGACATAGATTTATGTACAGTTCTACACCTCCCGAGGAGCCCCACCTGCATGGGGGACAGGCGATGAAGAATTCCTTGTGGGACTGGGGACACCACAGCGAGCCTTGCCTGGGGGAGACAGTTTGCCTACTGCACTTCAGATACTTAATAAAAGGCTTTCTTATTCCTTGTGCATTTTATCCTGGCTTCTGAAAAGACAAAGCTCATGAGACAGCTTCATCTGAGCAATTTATCACACCTTTCCCTTGTGTGGCTTTGCCCAAAGACAGACAGCTCTAAGAACAAACCACCTTCCCCCCCTCCCCAGCTCCACACAAGCATACTTTTGACCCCATCGTCCCCATCAGTGAAACCCTGCAGGTGTTTCACCTTCCTGCAGCTGGTCCCACCCCTGCTCCTTCTTCAGGACCAGGGTGGCTGCCACCACATACAGCACCCAGCTGGCACAAACAGGCGATTAACAGCAAAGAAGGGACAGGACCCAGCATCCTGAAATCTGCACTGGAAACCTCACAGAGTCCTGACCCTAAGAGATCCTCATTTCAAGCAGGAGCTGGTTCTCGTTCCCACTTTGCTGCGTGATCTCCCGAGCACCCCGGCAGACAAGCTTTGACACTGCTCTAACACAGGCAACAGCAACGCGGGCAGCTTGGAGGAGCTGAAGTTTACAGAGCTTCCTTTCCTCGAGGGAACTGCATTTTTCTAAGATTATATTATTACTTGGGCTGGTCGCTCAGCAATGCAACATCATTTCCCTTTTGGGTGGGAAAGTTTTCTCCTCGTCCTCTGACTCGAATGATTTCAGCCCGAAAGGATGACTGCAAATTCAGTGCATAATCGAAGAGCTGTCAGGGAACCGTGCCCCTGGCTGCAGCAGCGGGATGCTGTGGCACAACACACAGGCATTAAAAATGTAGGGCCAGTCGTGTGCACACCCCAGCTGCACATATACAGAAGAGGGTGAGAGGGACGGGTGCCCAGATGTAACAAAACCACTTTCTGTGCACCTACAGACTTCATTCTTTCACCGAGCCTGTGCTCGCAGCCCACTTGCATGTGCTCTGGCTGAATATCTCAGCAATTGAAGCTCTGGTATTTATGGAAACAGCAAATTACAATGCAAATGTTGCAAAAGTGCTCAGAGAAATAAAAATTTGAATTTGTAATCAGGCCTATTTCCACTGAAAATTGGATTCTGCCTTTTATGCTCAGCCGATCGGGAAAGAGAAAAACACATTGTATGACCTACATCTTCAATCGAATGTAAATAACAGGGCCTGGGTTTGGGGTATTAGAGGCTCGTGACAAGCTTGCTCACCAGCTGCAGACTATGGATTATCTATCGGGCGTTACCAGGGGAATATACTGAACAAGCAACCTTTCATTTGCTCGGAGCACCTGCTGACCCTCTGGACAGCCAAACCGCCCTTAAAGCTTCCTTGCACCACTCTGACAGCAGAGAGATGCTAGAGCAGGTGCCGGGATTTGGCTGTGCTTCAGGATGGCATTTTCATGTTGCAAGAAGGCAGATTTTTGACCTTTCCGTGGAAATAATTCTTTATTTTGCCTGGGATCAGTCTCTGCTTTCGCCTGGAGGACAGCTCGGTGCCAGGGTGGGCAGCTGGCGGGGCAGAGCGACCCACAGCCAGTACAGCCAACCCACCACTGCTTCTCTTTTTTTATTTCCATTTCCTACCAGGGTACATTTCTGACTACCAGCCCTAAAACTGGGACCTGTAACGGGGGAAAGAAGCTCCAGAGGACTTCCAGGATTTTAGGAACTCTGCTGCTTAAAACAAAGCAGCAGAGACTTTTGACACTGAAAATCTCATCCCCTGGGGAGGGTACCCGCTGCCCAGTGGGGCTGGCCATAGCCAGCAAAGGTGCTGCAGCAGCCGCCTGCCTCCCTTGGCTTCCCAGCCACACAAAATAATTACAGCAAATTAAATTATCCGTCTGAAGTGGCGATCACAGCTTGGGAAGAGAGATGTGCGAATGGCTGCTGAAGCACTGAGCTCATGAGACACACGGACCAGCTCTGGCAGTTTGCTACAGGGAAATGAAAACTTCAGGTGAGCCGAGCACAACCGCGCCTTTCCCCCTCCTTTTCTGAAACGGCTTGTTTTTTTTTCCTCTTTCCTTTTACACTCTTCATTCTGTACCCCAAAGGAGCAGAGCTGAACCTATGCAACCCCAGGGACCTCTCGGCCCACAAAACAAATTCAGCATCCCTTCTGTGCCACCAGCTGTCCCCTGACATCGTGCCGAAGCTCGCCAGCAGCATCCTGCACCAGCACGACCACACGGACAGCTGGGCTTCTGCCCCCGCAGAGCCACCCGATACGTACCGGAAAGTCTGAGGCAGATTTGGAGGCAATACAGCACTTTTGTGCGAACAAGCATCCTCGTGAACCTCTTCCTTTGCTCCTAAATCTGCTTCTTCCACCCACAGACAGTTTCAGAGGAGGAGAGTTAATGAACAGATGAGCGAGTGCCCCTCTGCCAGGGCAGGAGGCTCCTGACAGCCAGCCTGGCTCTCCTGGGCTGCAGGCAACGTTGGTTCCTTCTTGGGTGATCTCCTACCTCATTTCCCGGCCTCACACCGGGGAAGCTGCAAGGAAAGGCAGCAGCTGGCAGGGGAAGGAGGGAGAAAGGACAGGAGGGCAGGCACAGATGGCAGAACAGCAGATTGAGTTATCAGGGCAGCCGCACGACTGGCGTCCCCACGGGGCACCGGTGCTGACAGAGGGCTGTGGGGAGGTGTGGTGAGAAAAGGGACATTGTAGGAGCAGGGGGAGGATTCACAGAGCCAGAGACCTCGTCCACAGGGACCTCATCAAGGGCTCAGTGCCACCTCTGCCCTCCCCACAGCACCACTGTGACGGCCTCTGCAGGGCGCAGCAGGAGCAGCAGCGTTTGCCAAAGAGGTGACCACGTGCCGTGCATCCCATGGAGCAACGGAAAACAGAGGTGTGTTATTCCCATTTTACAGGTGGGAAACCTGCAATAACGAGACCAGCTGGAGACAGAGCTCATGACTGAGCCCACATACGCCCCAGCTTGCCGGTGCCCATTGGGTTGCCTGTCTCAGATGCAAAGCAGCTGCCAGGGAAAATCCCACCACAGGCTTTGACACCAACACTTCCTTTCCCCAACCTTCCTGCTCCCCGGGTATGGAGGCACAAGCAGGCCAGGGAGGGCAGCCGGGCTCCCCAAGCCCACTTGTACCCACGTTGCTACCAGCTCGCTGATGAAGGGCCGCTGCCTCCTAACCTCAGAGCTGTCTCGAAGCCACCCAAGATGTAATCTGCGTTTCCATGTAGCGGCGGGGCGACGGGTTCACAAGAAACGCTCCCCACTTCAAACAAACATTTTCAAAGAACCCCTCAGAGCGGTGCAAGAGCCCACGAGACAGACGACGGGGCTTTCTGCAGGTTGGCCTGAAAGCGGTTCAGGAGATCCCGTCCCACCGCACCGCTTCCCTTGACTGACACAAGCCTAGAGCTGTAGCTAACAGCGAGTGAATTGCAGCTGTCGGGACACCCCGTAATTTATTATGCCATTTGCTCTAGATCGAGCTACTACTGTGCTATTTATCACCGCTCCTGGCTCGGGGCTGACGTGATTCACGAGCACCTGTAGCTGCCGGCAGCACAGAGCTAACTGCAGAACCCCACGCCCCTGGCCAGACCCAGGGTTTTGCAGCACGAGGACAGCCAGCTCGGGCTTTTCAGGCTCGAACAAAGGAAACGCATTCCTCCGCCGACTCTCAGGAGCCATCAAGGTCACAGGAAAAGATGCCAGATAGGAATCTGAGGTGAAATTGAATATTATTTTTTTTTTTCTATCCGGCAAGGGTTCTGCAAAGGCTCTCGTCAAATAACAGCTGAGAACTTTGCAGGCAGTTGCAGATTTTATCTCCGCGAGGCGCACAGCAGGAAAGGCAGTGTTATTTTCACCCCTTCTGGAGGGAGAATTGACTTGAAGTGGCACCGAGAGCTCTGTAGCTGGGCCGGGAAGGGACCCAAATCTCCCTAATTTCAGCGCGGTATCCTGGTCACCAGGCTGCTCTCACAAACACTGTTAGCAGCTTTCATGCACTGCAGGGCACATCCCAGCCAGGATCCCCAGCCAAACACCTTGTATAGCATGGGCACATCCTACAAAGGCACGCTTTGGGTACCCAAAGACAACCAAAACATTACAAATGCAGTTTCACCACATTTCCTGAAGTTTCACAACTTGGGTTTTATAAACTGACCCCTGCGTGGCACAGCATGGTACTCTCCTCACATCAGGAACTAAGCCAAAACTCAGCGCTCCATCCCAGGCAGGTGATCAGCCGTCCGGACCCAAAACCCACACAGGTCTGTGTTGACGTGCTGGAGCTCCTTAGCCCACTTGCAGCCGCCCAGCACCAACTCCCCCAGCGCATCAGGACTTACTCATCCTGTGAGCCCTGTCTCTTCTTGGCACCTGGGTAAACCCCATCACAAGGGGATGAAGCGAGCTCTGCGTTTCCTACCAAAAACCCAGCCCACCCACTCCCTGTGCTGAAACCAGCCCCGGCATCACCGGCAAAGCACCACGCCAGCCCCCGCTCCCGGTCACAGATGTGGCAGGCGAGGAAAGCCGTGACTTTGCAGGTGACTGATGTGCTGGGTTGGGGTGACACGGAGACACCCCGACGCACCTGTCCCATGCGTGGCGTGGACTCGCTGCCCACCCGTGCACCCACGTCCTGTTCGCTGCTTCCCCCCCGGCTCCCTTCACCTCTGGAAGGATCCCAGCACCCGGGGGGCTCCGGGAAGCCCCAGGGAGCGGGGCAGGGGGCTCGGATAAAGCCCCCCGGCTTTATCCACCAGCGTGTCCCCCCGTCCCCATCCCGACCCCACTCACCGGGGCGGCTGGCGTGTCCCGCGGCGGGCGGCGAGCAGGGGCGGCCGAGGCGGCTGCGGGGCGATGGAAGAGGAGGAGGAGGAGGAGGAGGAGGAGGAAGGCGCCGGGGAGGAGGGGGTGCGAGGGGCAGCGACCCGGCCGGCGGGGCCAGCCCCAGCCCCAGCAGCACCAGCAGGGTGCAGGCTGCCGGCATGGCGCTGGGGACGGGACGGGGAGGAAGAGGAGGAGGAGGAGGACGAAGGGGGGCTCACATGCCCGCCGGGGGACGAGGCCAGGCCGGTGTGGGGGTGCCCATAGCGCCGGGGGTGGGGGGGTAGGGGGGGGTCGGCCAGCGGCGGCGGCAGCTTGCGGCCAAGTGCCGGCGGCCGAAAGTAAAAGGGCAGGCGGCCGAGGCTCCTCCTCGAGCCTGACATCACCCGGCGCGGCCCCGCACGGCTCGGCACGGCTCGGCACGGCCCCCCCCGCATCCCTCCCCCGGGCCGGCCCCGCTCCTGCGCTGCTTTGACCCCGGCCTGGCCTCCCCCGGGCACCCGGCAGCGGCTGGGGGGGCGATGCCCGAGTCCCCCGGGGGGCACCGCCGGAGCGGCTCCGAGCCGAGCACGGGGGGCGTCGGGCAGCCCCCAGGCTCCAGCCCCCTCCCGGCTGCTCCTTCGAGCCCCTGCCAAGTAACTTTGAAAGCTTTTATTGGTTATAAAGCGAACCCGCTGCTGGCTTCACCGTGCCAGCAGCGGCTTTTTGCGGCTGCAGCTTCTTGCGGGGGTGAGTTCCCAGGCTGGGCTGCACGGGAGGCAAAGGATTTCCCTTTATTGTTCTGAAATTCCCCTTCCTCGCCCCGCGCTCCTGGTTCAGCGAGAGCACACAGCGCCGAGCTGGGGCTCGGGCTCGGCCCTGGCTGCTGGCAGCCCCAAGGAGCCTGGTCGCAGTGTCCCCAGCGAGCCCTCCATCCCCACACCAGCAGCACCCCGTCCTCGACAGCCTCTCCCCCCTGGGATGCTTGCACGCCCTTTGCTTTCCCCTCCCTGAGCTGTTTATTTCAGGTTCAGGCTGAATTTTCCCCAGCCAAGCAGAAAATGGTGTTTTGAACACAGCTGGCAAGCGACAACCCACCGAATCCAGTACCAAACACTGACGTGGTCTGTAGCCCCTACTCACTCTTTCTCCCTTCACCAAAAGAGAAGCCAGTAGCCAGCTACCAAACACAAACTCTCCTGAAGGCCTCTTTCCACCCAAAAGGTGGCACTGATGAGCCCACACAAGTACAGGAATGACAGGGGCTTGTCCAGTTAGTCCCGGACACGGGGATTTGGCATCCCGTTATTATGATTTTCCCTGAAATGAACCAGCACATCGCAACCCCGCTTCTCATTACACGAGGCAACACCCCAGCCCTGGCAGCTGGGGCCACCTGAGCGACCCAGAAGCTGCAGGCAGCGGCCACCAAGCTGCATGGTCTGCACAGGACATCCTTGGGGTCCTCCAGCCTACGCCAAGGGATTCACCCACACCTTACAGAACAGGTCGCCTAAAAAAAAGGCTTCCTCCTCAATATGATGGAGATACCCACATTCAGCGAAGCAATGTGCCATCAAGAGTTAAAGCGGGTGTGAGGAGCTGTAAAGTAGCTTGCTACTTTGGGAGAAGGCCCAGGGAATGCAGAGCAGCAGCTCAAATAGCTGGGGGATATCCTTTCGCATGAAGTGCATGACTCCCCGCCACCAACTCCTATGACAACAAGCACTCCGCATCCTCCGAAGCTGTAAATCCAGCAAGCAGGAAGCGCGGGATCGACTGCTCTTCCAACAAGTCTCCATAAATTCTTCCTACTGTTTTACTCAACAGGCACGTTGAGAACAAAATCAGCCGCGCGTAAATGCAAAATAAACGTCACTGAAAGAACAACCTTGAGGAAGACGGGGTTGGTATCGAGTGTCCCCACCTCCTGGTGTCCCGGTGGTGCACAGCAGGGCCCCCGCCATGCCCTGCTGCTCCTACAACACCCAAGGCTGCGAAAAAAGCACCGTGATGGGAGCTGGTACCATTAACTGAGTATTTACCATACAGAAAAAGCTATCCCCGCTCTGTCATGGCTCCAGTCACAAACAGTGTGTTATTCACAGGCACCTGGAAAGGAAGCGCCGATGTCCAGGCTGTTTTGTATTTTCCAAGCGCGATCCCTTCCCCCACCAGCTGCCCCATTTGCCAAGGCCTCGTGGCTCTAAATGCCAGGCTACCGCCTTTTCCTGCCACCTCACTTCAGTCCTACCTTTGCCGCTTCAGTGAGGAACACCCTAACACTGAAGAAGTCAACTCACAACAAATTCTGCTATCTTTGAGGTCCAGCTCACCAAGTGAGCTCCAGTTCACTTCTCCCCGCGTGGCCACGAGCTGTGCGTCCCCGTGGCACTGTACATGGCACCAGCACTCGTGGCAGGGCCGCATCCTGCTCCCTAGTAATGGGAGATTTAAATGCATGGAATTCATTTCCCAAGAAGGACCAAGCAAACCCCGATGTCAAACAATGCCTCCTGAAAGAGGCTGTGACCTAAAAGTCTCCCCAAATTATGTATAAATACATTCAATGCTTCCATCCAAAAGCAGCACATTCAACTCAAAAAAGAGTTTAAAAAGAATAACAGCAACACAGGAAGCCTCTAACATTACTATATAAAACATGATTTATATAAAACATGATAGTAAATGCTGATTAATTGAATCCCACCTATCACCCTGCTCTGGGGGAGGAAAAACAGTTTGTTTTTGTTTCACCTTGATTTCCACGTTCCAGTCTGAGGGGCTGGAGGCACACAGCCCAATTTACCAGTTTCTGCATTGTTTCAGCCTGAAATCACTAAAAACACGGGAGTTTCTACAGAAGAGGCATCTCCGTAACACCTCGTAAGGATTACACTCACTGGTCACTTCTCGTCAGTTCTATAGGAACCCTTCACAGCCCCAGCCAACATCATGAAACTCCTGCAGCTCGCTTGAAACGCAGCCCAGATCTGTCTAAAACTTGGATCAGGCTCATAAACCTCAGACAAGTTTTAAGCTGATGATGAATTAAGGTACAAAGTGAATATTTTCTACTCCTGGAATTTGTTATTAAAAGTCCTGAGTTTCCGAAGTGGACAGATAGTTCCTAACCAAGCAATTAATTACCTTCGCCGTCTCTTCTCGATGCTGTAAGCCATCCATTAATGGATCCCAATCATCCAAAAAGCACTTAGCACCTAAACATTTTTCTTGAAATTCTGGGGATAGTGGTGCTTGATTGATTTATTTTTACAAGAAATGCCTGCCTCGTACCTCCCTTGGAAGCAGCTCATTCCAGATCCTTGACATTTGGAGGTCAGGATGGATACGGGTCTTGTGCTCTCTTTTCATCCCTCACAGAAAAATGCACAACAAAATAAAGCCACTGGATACAAAATGTTGCCTTTTGAATCCCGTTGTTGGAAATAAACCCAACATTTTCTGGAAAAGAAGAAAAAAAAAAAATCAGCCATTTCAATCTATCTGGTAAGAAGCAACTCTAAACCTCTGATTTATTTCTTTCAGGACCCTTTTCAGCCAGCTCTGGTTTGGAGCGCATCAAGAACAACCCAGCCCTTCCAACAGCCCTGCACAGCAGCACCGCCGCGATCCAAGAAGCTGCTGCTGCTGCTGCCAAGGTTCACGAGCAGCATTTGGATCCCATAAAGCTACAGGTGCACCCCGTACCACCGGGCTCTGCCGAGTGGCCCCAAGGCTTCTGCCCACAAACCTCTCAAATCCGGCCAAATCCCAAAGCCACGAGGGGCAGAAGGGGAAGGAGCCTCTGTTGCACCCCACAGCTTTAGGGCTCTGTGTTTCCAGCCCGCAGTTGGCTGCCAGAGCCTCTCATCCACAGCTTTTCGGGCTGTTTTACCCAGAGGTCTCGCCTTGTCTTGGGTTTAAATGCCATTACACCAGATCTGGGTCTCAGCACTGTGAAATCAGGAATGTAAGTTCACTGCATTCCTGTTTTATATGGAGTTACCAGATTTATAGGTTGACTATAATCTTTTAATTTTCTCTCGTTTATTGCAGTAATTGCCCTTTCTAGAATTCACCAGACAAAGGCAATAATTCAAATAACCTCATTTTCCCTCTGATTTAAATGACTACCCTAGGCTGGCTGCTGTGATTCAGCACATCTCGTCCAGCCTTGCAGGTGGGGGTACGATGCCGCACAAAACCGTGCCTGCCTGAACCAGAAAGTGAACCAGAAAGGCAGGGGTGAGAACACACCGCCTCACTCTCGCAGGGAGCCTGTTCCTGCATTAGCCCACACACAGAATCGTCCTTTATTCAGCACATTTTGTCATGCTGCTTCTGTGATCGCTGTTACCTGCTAGGAACAAGCGACCACCCTAGCTGTGAGGCTTTTTGGCCAACATACACAACAAAGAACATCCAAGGAAACCCAAAGCTGACAAGAGAGAGCCACGAGGGGAGAAAAAAGAAATATGGATATGGGTTAAGCTCTGGATTTAAGGGGTTTGGCTCTCCCTGAGCAGACTCCTGATGGGGGAACACAGACAGACCTGGGGGGGGTGATGGCAACTTATACCAAGGAGCTGTCATTTAACGCTGATATCACAGTGAAACTTGGCTTTCCTCCTGCCCGTTCTCAATCTTATTTGTGTTGTAAGTGTTTTGAGGCAGAAGATTCTGATTTCTGGACACTTGTTAATGTTGTGGCATCACAAACACAGCATGAGTTTCTCGGCGAGACTGCAAGGCAAATAATAAAATATTTATCCTACCGTCTGTGCTTATATCTTCTGCAAATGAACCTGTCAAAACTCGATCTAGCAACCTACAGTTGAAGCCTTAAAAAAAAAAAAAAAAAAAAAAAAAAAAGCCCTTTTACATCCACATATCTCTCAAAAACAAATGTTCTCCTTCCCTGCCCCATTGCTAAACATCCTAATTTCTTAAAAACAATTCCATGAACTCCAAGGAAAGCAGATTGTAGATGATGACAAAGCTCACATGGCTAAAAAGATAGAAGGGTCTTTTCATAAGGACGTTAACCAAAAAGCAACTTGTAGTGGACAGATAAGGCTCAGTGCTGGGCCCCAAGCTGACCTTCAGGGATGCTGAGTGTTCACTAAAGCTGCAGCAGCCAGAGCCACAGTTTGGCTCCCAGGTGGGCAGAAGGAACACTTCCCACTCACAGCAGGAATCGTCACCCACATTACTTCCCTTCAACCACTAAATGTTAAGCTGACAAATTGCTATCCCTAATTTCATGCATTTTTAGAGTGCTACAAAAGCTACAGACGTTTTTGACAATGCACCCCGATGATCTGCAATGCTATTAGTCTTCCTCTCTTCCTAGAGAAGCTTCCTTGATACACAAAGACCTGCATGCCAGTGGGGTCTGAACTCATCCAGCCTCAGAAGTGGATGAGTCTGTGGGGTTACAGAAGGGGGGGGCAGCCAGAAACTTCAAATACAGTTGCTCTGAGGTTGATTAGGGTACCCCAAACCACAGGCCTTGTCAGGATTAAGTCAGTGGTTGGAAAGAAAATAAAGCACAGGCTTGATTTTTGACTGGCATTGGCTTTTCAAAAGCACAGGATGCATGAGGAAGTAGGTCAGACTGCTCCTAACACCATTGTCCCCATCCCTTCGGAGGTGGTGGCTCCTGAAACAAGCCTTCCCTCCACCGTCACTGTTAACTACATCAAAGGTAATGCCCTGAGAAAGATGAGCACACCCCTTCTTGAGCACTGAAAAGGAAAGTTGCTCTACTTACAACACACAGCGGTGGTGAGGAAACCAGCCCCACACGATACACTCCTCTTGCAGGCCTGATGGGAGGAAAAGACCAAATGCCAGCCTTACATCACAGTGCAGGATCTGGTACCTGCCGTGCTGGTGATGCCAGGAGGGGTGGATGCTTTGGGGAAAGCTTCTCCAGAAGCAGCACGTGGAGCCCAAAGCCCAGAAAACCCAGGCAAAAGGTGTTTTGCTGTACCTGGAGCACTCACAGGGCTGTGGCCACAAGCAAAGCTGTGAGCACTGTCCTGAGAGAGCTGGCCAAAATCCTGGTAGTCAAAGGGAGGAGCTGTTTGTATTGCTGGTTTTGGGGAAGAGCAGGAAGCATGGCTCCCCTGTGGGGTCTGGTGAGCACAGTACCTGCTCTCTTCCCTCCCCAGGATCCCCTGAGTGCTGCCTGGCTTTAAGAAGGGAACTAAATTGTGTGGGAGCTAACGAGGTTAACACAGGGATTTCCACTCATTAATCACTTCATGCTGGGCTCTGGGGTTTCCTTGAGTTTAAGCTGTGCTCCTGAGGCTGCAGGGCTGGGAAAGCTCATGCTGGGGAGGGCAGGCACCCCACAGTGCTCACACAGGGGCTCTCTTTGAAACCTGAGGGCTCACAGCCCTGGTGCTGCGGTCGTGTATCAAACTCTAGCAGGAGACAGCACAGCACCATGCGGCTTGTCAGAGAGGTGGATCAGCTCCAAGCAGAGTCTAAAAGCTTGCACAACAGCAGCAACTGCCAAGGTCAAAGATAAGTTAATTTGATCTTAATAGCTGACAATAAAAATTGACTGTTATCTTGCCACGCTTTGAACTGATAAGAGCAAAGCACCAGCAAAGTTTCTCAGATTTGTCTTCAGAGAAGAATCCGTGTAATTCTGCCTACCGTGTACCAGCACAGACATCCCCAAACTCAGCCCTGTGCCTTTGCTATTCATTTTTTCCTCTTAATTCAGCACTGCAAGATGTGTCCTGATGCTGTGAGCACAGGAAGGGCCCTCCTGAGCACGCAGGTGGCCCCAGAGGACCTGGGGGAAGCTTCAGCACATCCAAACAGCAGATCCACACCATTTGGAAATCCAACACAAAACGACAGCAAGAAATCCTGACAGGACAACTCCCAACAGAGAATGATATGAGGTAGTTCAGCATTGGCCCCTGTTTTCTGCTTGCTTCTATTGACATAGTAAAGACAAGGTTACAGATATTTAATGAAATACCTGCAACCTAGGAAAATGAATATGCTTTCTGCAGCGTTGCAGAATTGCTCTCTTTCTCATGTCAGCTGAAAGTCTCCCTTGGTCCTTCTAAGAAACCTGGAGAGCCAAAGCCACAGCAGATCAGACCACGTGGTGGGACAGAGGGTGCCCAACATTGGGGCACAGCCCTGAACAGCCCCGGTGCTCAGAGGCACTGAACACGCCCACAGCTAGCACAGAGAGGCATTTCTGCTGTCTCAAGTTTTTTATTGCACAGAAGAAATAAATAATTTAATGGCTGAAATGATCAGAGATTACAGGAAGGGAGAGGCAGCGATTTCCCCCTCTTACTTAGGTGCATACATCTATAAAGCTCAGCACAGGATGAGCTTGAAGCAGAATTAGCAAAATGCATTTTGTTAAGGCACTTCTGAATCATCTCTCCTTTTATCCAAGAGATGCTGTATTTGGAGATAGCTTTGATTTTACGTCTTGGTTCTTGTTTCAGAAAGGATGTGGGAAGCCACTATGAAAAGATGCTAAGGCATCACTTCGTGGTTTCACAGTAGAGAAGAGTTCATTATACTGCATTACTGCATAGAAACGCGCAGGTTCGATTCCAGTTACGAATATATTTCATAATCCTCTTGCACTTGCCACTGGTTCTGGCCTATTGTCTAATGCCTTAAAGTACTTTCTAAGACCTTGGTAATTGAAACACTGAGGTAGAAAATTGCTGTATCACAAGCAGGCAAATTCACGCCGGGAGGAGAAGTGAATTGACCTGGAAGGTCGCATCCATCGGTGGCACAGCTGGGACCGGGCACTCGGCTCCTGCATCTGAGGTCACTGCTTGCAAATACAATGCACACTGCTGCCCTGCTCCCCCAGAGGACATCTGAAATCGGGTGTTGTTAGCTCTTACAGCAGCAGCAGTTTTCAGAGCTCAGTAGTGCTTATAATTGATTTTTTTAAAGGATTATATCATTCTCAGTAACTCATCACTTCACTGGATCGGCCCTTTCATTTGCGTGTTGGTTTTATCCCCCTCCCTTTTGGATACGGTTTGAAACCTGGGCATGCTGTAGTTTGCATAAACAAACAAGCCTTGAATATGTAAATAACTATTCACATCCTTTCCATATACATTCAAGTATTTCACAAGGCCCTGTGGCAGGGGCTAGCACTTATCAGCCCTTTCAGAAGCGACAACTCGGTATTTTTTCTGTCCTCCCCCTTTACTGAAACTGATTCACAAACTCTTCTCTGCTGATAAGGGAGGACTGGTGATAGCGGTCTCGAGAGGCAAAGTCTGCGTTCTCCTCGGTGAGCTGCGTGGTCTCCATGCCAACTGTCGCAAAGGCCGGTGTCACAACGATCTGCTCCTTTGGAGATGGCCTTCTCCTGCAAACACAGAAGCAGAGGCACGACCCGTTAGCAGCCACGCGCCCGGCTGTGCCAAGGAAAAATGCACCCGCGGCAGGGCGCTTGGAGAAGGGGCTGCATTGCCCTCGGAAGGCAGAGAGTTAATCTGCAAACAGTTTCCTAGAAGGCATGCAAAAACTATACTTCAACCTCCTCCCTCATAAACATTGGAAAATATACATTTTCTTAGCAAATACATTTCCTCTTTGGAATTGCTCCAAACGTTGGCTCTGCCAGTTTCCAGACGGTGCAGGAAAAGAAGGAGCACGAACTATTGCTAATGAAAAATATCCTTCTTATAGTTTCCTAAGCTTTCGTGTACATTTCAATTACTTTTGAGACCATGTAGGCAGGAAACTCTTTTCCTCTTTTAAATATAAGAGGAGACTTCCCTGCAGTTTCTTTTTCCCAGAGGCCAACTTTAAGAAAACCTTACTGCACACCTGCAAATCGAAACTGGAGGACCTTATAACACTGACTCAGCCCTCTTTGAGGTGCCAAGGATCCTTGGTTGCTTTCAGTGCTCTTGCACTCTAATGCAGTGACTTCTTTACCTCAAATTCATTAATGTGTCTTGCTTGGATTTCAAGAAATTGTGGCTGAGAAAAAATGTGCAAGTGATTTCAATGCAATTTCTTGCAGCTTAGCAAAGGTGGGCTTCAAAACAACCCACCCGGCCCACAAGCAGAGCCAAAATTGTGTCCATACCAGCATAAGCAGGATCCCTGGCATTAGGACGAGGTTACAAAGCTGGCTGGCTCAGAGATTGCAGTCTTAGGGGGAGAGAAGAAAGATCGGTCTCCGTCTTGGGCTGCTGCCAGTTCCTCACTCCATCTTCCCTGACAGAGCCTCTCCTCATCGATTGCACTGATCAAAGCGCTGAGGCCTGTGCCAGCCAGATAACCTGCAGGGCAAAACGCCCGGCACCAATGACACCTCTGCCCACAAGGAGCACAAGGGCTGCCTCTCCGGAAGGGCTAGCTTCATCTTTCTTACTCCCAGCCACATACGGCAGCTGTCCGTGAAGTTAACCAGCCTCCCACAGGGAGCATCTGACAACAGGCAGGGTTGCGAAGTGCCGAGGGACAACCAGGAGGAAAAACTGCTCCATCATCATAGCTGCAGCACGGCAAAATTACAGGCAGTGGATGCGGCTGTACACCGAGGCGGAACAGGACAGCTAAATGCCTGGGACACAAAGCAGCGGGGTCTGACTCACCCTGCAATGAGTAATTCTGGCAGCGCTTCCAGCACAGCCCCGTGCGCCCTGTTCTCCTCCTCACCTCTTCACCCCTGGCTTTGGCTCGTGTTAGGAGTGCAGCAGACATGGTGAGTGAGAGGGAGAAAGGAGGGGGCAACCCCTTATTCCAAATGAGACACGCACAAAGCACAGTGCACACCCTTGACACCCCCTCGCTCCTCCTGTTCTGTGTTGCTTGTCTGACTTGGGCTCCCATCCCGCTAACAGAGAAGTGTGTGGCTTTACGCAACTGCCATGAGAGGCAGCAGCAGCTGCATAAACGAAGCTATTCACAGCAAAAGAGGTTTGCAGGACAGGTGGGTGTTCAGGGCAGCCCCACACCTGGGGAAATCCACTGATCTGGTAGAGGCAGCTATGGATGGTGATGCAGGAGACCTGACATGTCTATTCTCAGCCGTGCCATGGACCTTTCATGGGGATCTAAGAGAGGTCCCATCACCTCTGGCCACTCTCCTGAGCCACCTCTGCCACCAAAGGCATGTAGCCATGTTATAGGGACAGCGGGCAGAGACAGGAGCTGGCAAGACAGGCATACACATGTGCCAACACGCTTAAGTGCCTGGACCTTCATTTACTTTAAAGAAGCCACCAAATTTGCACACCTAATGCCTGGCAGCTCATGTTATGTGATCTTTACTACAGTGCTCCCCCATTGCAACAGTAAAACAGCCAAACAGATTAGGAACCCCAAATCCCACTGCTCTGTACAGCAGCAGAGATGGTCATTACCACCCATAGGAAACCCAAACATGACAGAATTAATAATTAATAGGATCAAAAATTAACAAAAACAGTTAGTATCCAACCAAATTAAAGCTCTGAGGCCTTCTGAGAAGGAAAACACCAAGATACATGTATTTTCTGCTGCAATCCCATACAAACTCGATACTGAATGGTTCCTTCATTGAAGACCTTGTTTATTGTATTTGCCTCTGCAGCTATTGCTGCTTCCCCCCAAATCTCCCCTCTGTCACTCCAGCCCAGCTGGCACCTGTGTACCTGTTCCACCACCACAGCAGTTCACCACCTGCCATGGGTGGAAGAGCTGGAGTCTCCCACTCCTCATTTACTACTGTGTTTTTGGGTTCAAGCTGTTCCTCCAAGGTTGAGCACAGACCTTTGGGGTTTGGAGAGTAAGATCAAGAAAGCTTCAGCCACTGGGATACATCAGCACTGGACTAACTGAAGCCAACAGCCCTGTTTGCCTTTAACTAAGAACTTCAGGAAGGGCCAGACAGACTGCTTGAGGTAAGAAGCAGGTCAACTCTTCCCATGCACATTAGTGGGAACAAGGAGCACTGCCTCAATCTCTGCCAAGTGACTGGTACCAACCTGCATGAGGTGATCAAAGCTGACTTAATCCAGCTGAACAAACTGAAATTCGCTGCTGCTCCTACAGAGAAAAGACATGAAAAGTCAGTATGTTGCTAATTCCCTCATAATAGCATTTCACCATTTATTTTTTTTGCATAAAATCCCAAACTGACATGTTTGTTACTAGCTTTCAGTACACAAAGATTTAGCAACTGTGAGAACAATTCTGAAGTCTTCCCACTCGCTGTGGCTTTTAAATGATTGCTGAGAATCTAACCCAAAGTTCATATGGAGAACAGCTATTCCTTCCCAGACTGACAGCTTGTTAAAATACCAGCAAAGTGATGGCCAAAGCAAAGATACCAGCTGCAGCACCTTCTCCTCCTTAGGCTGCAAAGACCATTCCCACTGCAGGGATGGGGAGACAAAGAGCTGCTCAGCTGACCTAAGCCACAATGGCCATGGTCTCACTGCTCCCTCTTGGCTGTCCCCACGGAGAGCTGGTTTAACTTATTTGATCAACACCAAGGTTTATTTTGGGATTTTTTTGTTTTAGAATTAATTTCCTGCACTGACTAACTGCAGGGGCAGATATGTTCTGGAGCTGGCAGCAAAAGCAGCCCCCGAAGTCTGTGGTGAGGGATAGGGAGGAGAGCGGAGACCCAGAAACAACTGCTGGATTTTTTTTTTTTTTTAGGGAGGAGAGCAGAGACCCAGAAACAACTGCTGGATTTTTTTTTTAGGCTGTTGGAGGGAAAGAGAGAGGAGGAGGGACCCGTCAAAATCATGGAGCATTCCTGTGGCAGAGCCACCGCTCCTGAGGTTTTCATCTAGTCCTTACTTCAGAGCATCTCTCAAGACAGTGTCCCACAACTTCTCTGTATAGAATGGTCATGCAGTCTTTTGAAGAACAAAATGGGTCATTTGATGTGGTGCGACTGCAAAAATCATTTTCACTCACAACCAAATAAAAATCAGGCTGAACTTTGTGTGTTCATTTTTAACTTCTTTGCCATGTGCTTTTTTACAGCATGCATGGGAACACAAGTGCAAAACAAACCAGGACAAAAATGTTTAATTATGCTGTCATTTCTCAAATCACTTTCCATAATCCTCTACACACTGAGAAATTATTTTTAGAGTCATTTTTGGAAATATTTAAAAAGAAAATAACAAAGATGTAACTGTGAGTAAACAAAGGCAAAGAAAACCCTAAGGCCTGAAGACACTACTTGTGTTTTGTTCAGTATTTGGGGGCAGTACAAAAAGTTTGTTAAAGTAAAATTTATGTATTTCCAAAGATACAAAGCTGCAAGTAGGAAGAACTAATTCACAGAGTCACAGAACGGTGTGGGTTGGAAGGAACTTGTAAAGATCATCTGGTCCAACTTCCCTGCCGAGAGCAGGGATAGCTTGTGCTAGCTCAGATTGCTCACAGCAACTCTTTTCCACCCCATACAGATAAATAAAAAAAGAAATCAGCTGTAGTAGAAAGATTGGTGAGTGATATATTGATAGTTCCTGAACGACTACTCATTTTTGCTTTCTCACAGCACGGGTTTCTGAAATCTGGTGTCTACCCACTGAATGCCAAATAACCTTTTATCTAAATAAACACAGGTGGCTACCTCTGCATTGTTTAAAAGACACAAACTCAGGTTTTTTGACTTCTCTCAGCCAGGTGCCAAACAAAACATTGCACATCCATGCATGCAGGTACGTACGCATTATACCCCTACATATATATGTATGCATATGGACGTGAGCAGGCACCTACTGTGTGTGTATCACCCTCTCCCTTCAGAAGCAGACCAACGCAAACCTCTCCTGCCTCCATGCCAAGGACTATGCAATTATGAGCTGCTTTTTCAACATGCTTCAATATTTAATTTTGAACTTGTTTAAGCCCATCACATGCACAGACCTTTTTAAAGCCCTTTGCCTAAGAGTATTTTCCCAGATTACGTTCCTAACATATTCAACCTGTTTAGATCTGGAATCAAAAGGCTCTCTTGTTTTGCAGTTAAGAATGCTGAGATTTAATGAGATACTTGTCATAATTCCCGTTTTCATTAAAGTTTTCTCAGGTGGTTTTAGACCGATTAATTAAATTTATTAAAATGTATTTACAACAGATTTTTTAAAACAGATTTTTCTCATTGCCACGATACGTTTGCAATCTGCCATCCCTGTTAAGTCTCAGAATCTGCTTTTGCCATTTAAAGTACAGTACAGTCGAAAAGCAAGCGCAATGTGCAAACTATCAGGCTAATGCTAGTTACAGTTGGAATCAAATATTAAAGAGACAGACATAAAATGCATTGAAACTACCAAAGAAATTAAATCTCATCACTCACTGTGCCACCTGCATATTAAACACAAGCATCTCAATTCCTAATTAAGTTAAATTAAAGCTTAATGAATTTTTAAGCAGATTTAATAATACAGAAAAAAATTACTCACCCAGGGGGAGTCCTGGACTCACTTGGCCAATGTAGAAATACAGAATAACTGCTGCTCCCAGGCTGACAAGGGTGTAGATCCACTGAATGACAAACATTATGATGAGTGACACGATTGCCTGTTGAAAAGACAAGGTTTAGGGTTGCTCCAGAGCGAGGTAGCATACTGCTGTCAATCTGACAGCTGTTCTGCAAAGTCCAGAGAAGCTCTGATCATCTCTTGCTCTGGCCCATGGGAGAGCTGGCAGCACGTGCCTGAGGAGGACTACCCACCTTCACACACAGCTTCACATGGTTTCAGAAATTTATTCTTGAATCTTGCAATCTGAGCATGGTTTACAACCCCAATAAAACCTTGTTAATAAGTGAGGCAGTGCTAGGGTTCTCAAGCTGTTACGAAAGCATCAGTAACTGCATTTTTATTTATTTACTGCTAGAAATACTGAACCTTGTGTTTCAAATTCATGTAGAACTAGTGCTATGACGGAATCTCTGCATCTCCATCTTTCTCAGGCCCTCTTGGGAGTACTGTGTAAGAGATGTGCATCGTCTAGACCTGGGATGCAGACACTCAGGTTTACCCTGCTGAGTGTTTCTGTTGAGGTGTCTTCCTCTTAATAACACCCCATGATGGGGACAGAGCCAAGGTTCTCCTTGCACGAGATCTACTGCACAGCCTGCACCCTGCCCATGGGAGGACCGACAGCAGCCACAACCATGGGTGGATGGACCTTACGGGCATCAGCAGCTGAGGGCTGTGGTGCAGGTCCCTGGAGGAACGACGTCATCTCCTGCTTCCAGAGCACTCCATCGCGAGTGGCTTTTGGCCACACATAAAGCATTTCTATCCAGTATTATCAGAAAAGATTTGGGTATGGCATGGCTGAGGTTTCTCAGCAAGGAGTTCCCCATGCTATACAGAGCTTCATTTGGTCTCACTCATAAATGAGGGACAGCACAGGCTTGCACTGTCACCTTCAGCAGCGTGCAGGTAGCTTTTAGTGAGCTACCTCGGGTCCTAGAGGCAGAGTTTTTGCTCAGGCTACTCAAACATACACCAGCTGTAGGTCATGGAAGTGTTGGCTAGCCCACAGGGAGCTCCAAGCTGCAGCAGCCAACAGGTCACTATTTGGGAGCATGAAGCTGTATCTGGAGCCTCACCAGCTCGTAGAAATGGCTCAAGGGGCATATGAGTAGGGGCAGAAGCAGCATCTTCACAGATCAGGCTAGACACAGCAAGAGACAGCACGTAAGAGCTAAAGCAGTCACGGCTGACATGGCTGGTGAAGCCTGAAGATGAGGCAGAGGGGAAAGGAGCTTGGATGAATAAGTGCATCTGATTTTATTTCAGTGATTTTATTTTGTGTTGATCTCTTCTCAGCTCTGTTGCAAACTCCTCTCAAGTCTGATTATTAACAGGAAACCAAATCTGCTTTAATGAGCACATCAGTCATCTCTTTAAGCCAATTCCCCCACGAAGGCAGAGCTGACCACTCTGAACCCCACGATAACAAACACTTGGGGGCCCTGTTAGTTACTGAGCCCAGAGAAAGCATTAGCGTGCAACCTCCTAGAGATGTCATCGCTAGAGAGGAGCCTCCAGCATCCATCCCACCCACTGCGCCAGGTTCTGGCAAGACCTTTTCCCAGTAGTTGGCTGCTGGCAGCCAGAGCATCAAATCTGAAAAGTAGGCGTCAAACTCTGAGGATTAAATTAGAAGGGTTCAGTATGTTGTTCAAGGGTGTTTGTTATGTTTTATGTACAGCTATTAAATCCCAATCCATGCAGCAAAGCCAGATGGTTCACTCATTATCCACATCTGACCCTTTTCCTGTTATCTGCCCATTAATCCGTCTTCCCAAGAAGAATTTAAATGTCCTAAACTCTTCCATGGCTTCAGGAACAAGCAATTTAAAAGTCATTTATTTTTAAAGTAACATGCTAGAGGAATGCTCTGCTTTCCTCCCTCAAAACGTGGAATTTCACAGCCAGGCAGCTCTGATCAGGAGTTCAGTGCTGCTGAAACCCCACCCCGAGCTTGCAGAAGCTGTTTCATAAATAAAAATAACACATCTTTGAAGCTGATGTCTCAATCCATTCCATGGCAAGCAAAAGCAGGTTCTTTGGTTCATAGTGAAAAGAGGGACACAGTGACTTTTTCCCAGCAAGCCATGTAAATTTAACTCTAGAAAAGTCCTAAGATGTTGGAGTTCGTCTATTTATTGCTGTTGTTGTTTTAAATAATGTCATCTACCTTTCTCTTAATTTGAACCGCTGGGTCTATGGTCTCTTAAGTATTTAGTTCAGGTGACCTCCTGGGATACCAGAAACAAAAGCCATTTGAAAGTACTGGAGTGTATTTACACTAAGTGATGAATTTCCTTCCATTTTCAGCAGTGATAAACCAGTGCTCAAAATAAAAGAAAATTACTTACACCAGCAAAGGAAACCCAGTGATTGCAGAATCTGGAGTAGAATGATTCTGGAATTTGCTGAATTCCCAGTTCTAGATTTTGTTGCCTTACAGATGGTTCTAGAGGAGAAAAGGAAAGAAAAAAAAATGTTAAAAATGAGCTGAAGAATTGGTCTCTTTCCACTTTGCCAAAAAACAAACCAGAAATTCTAGGTGACAGTTGAGTATGGCACAGTTTAACCAAAATTTCTAAAATGAAAGCAGAAAAGATGATCAAGAAAAAAAAAATTACAACTTTGGTACTGAGTCTATCTTTAGGCCTCACAGATGTCATTCCCTGCAATGGAAACTGAGGCACAGTTTCCATGTTTGTAAAAGAAACTAAAATTCTTTTCTCCCTCACATGCGTTTATGAAGCTTAATTGACTAATGCTGATAGATCTGAGACAACAACCTCTGTGGCAAAACACCCATATTGCCAACGAAATAAATTCAGATTCCTAGCTGTGGATGACAAATTACAGCCTCCACCTGCAGCATGGGGATCATCTCATTTCCACAGCCAGAGTTTTAGTCTCTCAAGGCTCCATCCCTCCTACTCCACATCATGGTGAAATAAGGCCCAAGATAACACTCAAAATGTTTTTAATGTACGGTGTTAAGATCCCATTTGTAGAATAATGAGTATGCAGTAAACAGCCCTACACTACATAGAGTCCTGCCTGCTTTCCTGTGATTAATCTTCCATGGGAAATTACATTGGAACTTCTCCTGTGATTCATTACGATGAACTCTACCCTCACCTGTAATAAAAGATATTATTGCTATAAATCACTGAATGACAGCCCCCTATAAAGCTAGTTTCTCGCCTGCCTCCAGCAAAGCACCAGGAGGACTAAGACTGTAGATAATTCCCTGTGAGCATGGAGATGCCCATCTCCTACACACTCACCTTCCACCTTTTGGCTGCAGATCGCCGGTGCCTGGCTACGGAGCTGCTCCCCCTGCTCCAGCAGCTCAGGTGTCCCCTGGGTGTCCGCAGCAGGCGACCAGCACGGACCCACCTCCAGCTGGTGGCCCTGCTCTGCGAGGTCCTGCCAGCTTTCATGGTGGGACTCCGCAGTCTCATCCCAGCCACACTGAGCTGGAGGAGCATCATGATCGAGATCCAGAAGGAAGCTGTCTTGTAATGTCTGCTTGGCTGGCTTCTTCACCTTTTTCTGTTTGACCTTTTGGGTTAAACTCTCAGCTCCTTTTTTGCTAGCACTTGGCTCATTACGAAATGGTTTAAAAAGCTGGTCCATGTCTTTTGTGAATTCCAGCAAGGTGCCATTCGATCTGCTTTGAATTACTCCATCTGATGCATGGCTGGAGGGCTTGTTGAAAATCAAAGGCTGGGAAGAGTTTGGAGGCTTAGTGTTTTCCACTTGTGTCTTGCCAGCTTTTTGCTGATCATCGTAGCACAAGGAGATCGAGAAGTAGGAATAGTCAACAGCAATGTATGTCAACATGAAGTTGATGGTCACTATCGGAGCAAGAACATTCACTTGCCCAATGAAGACAAAAGCCATGGTGATGAGACTTGTTAAGCAAATTGCAGCCACTGGAGTCCTGTTGGGTCCTTTCTATTACATAAATAAAAGAAACATATTTAAATTAATACTCATGAACTTTGCCGTGTGGGTCTCTGGTGGCTTAGCTGTAAAGAATGGTTACCCCAGCAGTCTGCAGGTACATGCATAGTCATGAAATGCACACCCCTATGCACACAAGCAGAGGCCCATTGGCTTAATAAATTAAAGAACAGACTGGAAGCCAAAAGCTGCTGAGTTCCCACCTCACCTCTGATCCTCACTCAATCTTTGCCTTGGAAAAACTCATCAACTCTCCTCTGTATCTCAGAGTATGGCATTGCAACAGTAATAGACTTTCAGAGAGACACGTGGGGCCTATGGGAAGTCTGGGCTGTGTTCTGGCAACAAAACGTGTTAATTAGAGTTAACTGTTCGTTTCTAATTTCTGTATTTTTGTGCCATTTTTCTATCAGTAGCTTCAGGCCCTACCCTGACTCAAGGCTGAGCTAAATCCATGATCTGCTGAGACTCTGTACTTGGCATTTTCTCCTTTCTTCTACGAAAGCTGCATCAGCCCAGCACCAGGAGGAAAGCAGCAGAAAGGTTTAGCAGCTAAAGGACACTGGGGGCACCAGCAATGCCAGGCATCAGTCAGGAAGGCAGGCAACCAGAAGAAACTTAGCTTGTTCTTCTCCTTTGGGGCAGGGTTAGGCTAGCGAGACTACGAGAGAGAGAGAGACGAAGCAAAGCACATCAGGAAGTGGGGAGACAGCCATCTGCTCACAAATTTTAACCCTAGGTCTAATATGCCCTTTCTCAGTCATTGCTAGAATCAGATGAAATGATGCTAAGTGTCCATCAGAGCCCCTGCCAAGGCCCTTTTGGGATCAGGGTTTGTCCTGTACTCCTCACCTCCAAGGACTTTCTAAAGACAGGTAGAAATTGAAACCATGGCAATGTCCCTTAAGAACAAGCTTCAGTTCTGAAAAGGATCAAAAGGAAATGCTTTGAGTTATCTTGGCACAACACGGAGTTCTGCCAGCAGCATAGCAGCTGAGGGATGCACTTCAGCAATGGGCTGGGAAGGTGCTCTTACAGCCCCCTCGCACCAACACCAGCACAAGACGGGGAACATTTTCCATTCTACATTTTCATTTACTGCATGTGCTTCTTCAATAAACACACAGCTCAAATGGAAACTATTTCTATTTCCTCCAACTTATTAATAGAAAAGGGGACCAGTTCTGGACCTTACGCCTTTTCACAATGAAATGAGAAATATGTCTCAGGGATAAGCGAGCACGGTTCTCAGAAAACATCTTAGGTATTAGAAAGACTTAGTGAGATAGGGAACAGATGGTACGATCTCAGGATGCCTCTGGCTTAGGTTTAGCACTACAGAAAACAACAGTGTCCTTCACATTAGCTGGGGTTATGTTGACTATAACACTTTCCTAAACCATGGAAAAGAAGAACTGATGTGGAACAGATTGTTAAGGGCAAATTACATTTTTTAACTCTCCATGAACCAAATCTAGACATTTTTCAAGGTGGCAGAGAGAAGGAACGGGTAAAATGATCTGCCTTTAACGTCTCACCTCTTTCTGAGCACTTCCACTGTGGCACTCTGCCTAGACAGAGTTCAGAGCAGAAAGTATTACAGAAAGACAGAAAACCATCAGAGAAGAAAGGGAATCAGTTTTGCAGTCCTAGGGCTAAATCACTGACAATTTGGCAAGCGTCACCACATGGAGAACAGTCTGTTCTGGGATTGCCTGACAACTATCCTCAGTAGCTGGAAGTTTTTGCTGTTCTTACCATTCCTGATTCTCCTATATTTATGACTATCATCTTGACTTTCAGTTTCAAGAATTGCTTTGAGAAATATAAAATGACAGAGGAGATAATCATGCTTATAAAACAATTTTAAATATTACTATTGTGAAATATTTTTCTGTATTTATAAGCTGCTCTGAAGGAGTAAAACGTCTTAAGATTTTCCCAGCTGCTCAGTACAGACAGTTAGATGCTGCAGGTTATTTAGAGCAATGGAATTTTTTTCTCCCTGTTTAGAAAAAGGGAAATCCATAAGAAATACTTTGTTCTAAACATATAGCCCAAGACTACACAATCCTTAGTGACTGGGACTTTGACTGTTCTCAGGGGAATAACTCATGTGAATGAGGATTAGTGACTGAGACAAGGAAAAAGCCTCTTGTCATATTCAAAGCAAGGCTTTGTTTCAAAGTATATCTAAAGCTTAGCAGCCCCCTAAATTAACCTTTCAAATCTACTCTCTTATTACTTTTATTGAGCCCAAAAGGCATCTCACCCTATAAAGAAGTGTCCTCTTCTCCAGCATGCACAAACTGAATCCACTGCACTGGGACTAGCACTGTACTCAGCTCTGAGGTCACCAAAGAAGGTAGGAAGATTTCAAAGAGAAAGTGAAGGAAAGAAGAAGAAAAGAACAAAAAGATAAAGAGGCAGCTAGCATCCATCTGACCAGAGTGGTTAGACAAAAGCTTCAGGCCTCTGCTCTGAAAGGGTGGGCACAGAAGTGCTAAGTACCTTGGTCACGATTACGACTGGCATGGGCTTAGATCAGGTGTTTGCAAAAAACAAATGACAGGCAAATTGTATCATAAGTGGCTGTTTTCCTGGAGACATCTCAAAAGAAAGGGACCAAAAGGAGGAGGTCCCACAGCCAAGGAAGGGCTGTCCTGGTACAGCGACAGGACTGACAGCTCTGGGGCAGGGCATGGCTGAGATGGGGTGCACAGATCCCATCCTGCCCCACAGACACACAGAAATACTGCCTCCTCATATCAACAGTTTTCCCTCAGGTTGGGTTTTGACAGTAATTTCAGAGAAGGATCACTAACCCCGCGTCCAAGAAAGGCGAGCATGGGGACCACGTTCTCCTGGGCGATGCACTGCAGGATTCTGGGCGCTCCGTAGAGCCCTCCCATGCAGGAGGCCAGGGACGAGATGTACAGCCCTAGCAAAAACAAGAAACCCACCAAGGATACCTGGAGGAAGCAGAGGGGATGCAAAGTTCATTACTTCATTCTTTGAAGACCTGTGAGTGATTTTAAACACATGTATTTTCAGAAACCCCCTGCATTTTGTAACATTGCATGATGAACTGAGCGAGCCCTGGGAAAGCAGCAATTTAACTGGTCTGTGGTATAATGTACAAGCAATTAATACGGGAAAATTACCCCATAGAAGTAAGTTAATACCAAACATCCTGTACCAACAGAGCCATTTGACAAGCTCATATCCAAGAAATTCTTTGTCACTAGGAGCAATTGCAGCAAAGCAGCAGCTATTAGATTCCACTTAAGTAACTGGAAGTGAGTTTATTTCAGGAGAGATCGCTTATATACAGAGCACATCGTACAGGAAAAGCTACCCAGGCTTCCAACCATCCAAAACAGGAAGACAAACCCCTGTGTCCCAGAGGGGAAAACCAATCCTGAAAGAAAATCTGCAGTAAAACCAAACCAAACTTGCCACTTAAACAAATGGCATCTTAAAAAAAATATGCTCCAAGGGATATAATACAATGACCTTATTTTCCTGTCTTCAATGAGTAAAGAATTTCCTTCAGCCAACGTGAAACTTCAAACTCTTTAAAGCCACAGTGCTCCAAGGCTGGTTTTATTACCAGTTTGTATTGAGCATCACCTCGAGCTGCCAGTGCGACTGCGTAGCACCTCCTGCAGGGGTGGAAACCTGGCGGTGCTGCAGCAGCAAGCTGTGAGCTGGGCACGGCCACCAGCACCTACAGACTGCAAAGTTCAGCTGAAGCCTGATAGCTCTGACCTTTCTCAAGGAGAGCAAAGGGAGGTCCTCATGAACCCTGTAGTTATGGGCAACTTCTACAGGCCAAAATACAAGTTGTCTATACAGAGACTTCAGGGTTGTTCTCTTGGTTTGCTAATAACAGGTTTTTAGCTCATTTTTCCACGGGAAGATGTGTTT
Organism: Aythya fuligula; assembly: GCF_009819795.1. NCBI lineage: Eukaryota > Metazoa > Chordata > Aves > Anseriformes > Anatidae > Aythya > Aythya fuligula. Next base: position 23,426,223 of record NC_045564.1, on the reverse strand, counting down.
TCACCATGTTTGCCAGATGTTTCCAAATGATTTTTGAACACGCTCCTTGATCTCAGCTCAGTCTGACACAGGTCTGAGTGCAGGAAGTTCCTACAAATGTCAAACAAGCAGAGGGATGGGAGGGGGAGCAGCCATCTCCTGGGGGAGCCCTAAGCTGACATCAGCCTTCATCAGACTGCAGGGAGAGGCAAGCTGAAGGGGAAATGCCAAGTACAGATGGAGTTGAAAGCATCCCTTCTCTCCCCTTGGGGACACAACATGCTCTCAGGGTCTGTCAAACAAGAGTGAGGACTGGTGTATCCCTGCGTGGGTCCCCAGTGTCAACTGCTGCAAGCAGAGGTGGAGGTGCACACAACATGGTGCCAGAGGACAGCACCCAGTGCAGGTCCTTCAACCTTCACTCACTGCATGACCTCCACTCCTGCCCTTCTCCTCATGGAAAATAACATCTAAATGGACCTGCTGCCATTTTCTGCATCCTCCGAGCATCTGCTGCTGTTGAAGTCTGATGGCATATGCTTTATTAGTAGCAATTAGACAAATTTACATGTCTTAAGATGATTGAAGATACATCTGCCGTTTTCTTATCTATGAAATCAGCATGTGGCAAAAAGGAGACTGGGTAAAGAGACAAAAAAACACTTGCTGCTCAGGGAAGGCACGTAAAATTAATGTGGTGTTTCAGAACCGTACCAACCTCCTGCCACTCAAATATACACTTCTTTTCACCACAAAAATCCACTTGCCTTGGGAATTTTATCTTGTGGGACAGAAGAAACTTGAGGGAAAGATTAGCAGCTATCAGCTTCCATCAGACAAATGGACAGACCTTGGACGCAGCAGTCTTATGAGCAGAACTTCCCTTCCCTCTCCTACAGTACAGGCCTGGTTTGAAAAATACTTGACCGAAACAATCAATTGTGGCAGACATCATATATTAGTTTAGCTGCCAAAAATGCTTGCATTTAAATGTTCTACTTGACATTCAAATCAGGGTTAGAGGGGAAGAGTCCCTTTCACTGAGGCTGATGAAAGGTTTTGCTGTTGGTTTTAAGCACAGAGAGTATGAATACTTCGTAAGAAATTGGCACTTCTGGCTCATTAAGAAGGGAAATTACTGAATCTCATTTCTGTGTTTAAAAAGCCAAACAAGTATTGTGAGGCAGAAAAGCAACTAAACACTCATTCACCTGTGACTGATGAAAACGGGGAGTTTGCATGCTCAGTGTATAATGACCCCTCTCTCCTTCTCTCTGTCCACACAGTCATTAAAATATAAAGCAACTTGTATAAAATATAAAGAAACCACATGAGTATACGGATTGTACCATAAAAAGGGAAGAGAAAACTGATTTTGCTTTTTTGTTGTTTGTTTGTTATTTAACATAACTAAATATCTCCGGATTCATTTACTGGGAGATTTTTTTTTTTTTTTTTTTTTTCCCTACAGAGGGTTTTAAAATTAAAACATAGCTTCAGTAATCTCTCTCTCTTCAGCTGGTTCAGTTATAAGTACCATTTCATTACTGTACTTTCCATCCATTAACTGTCTCATTTGCATAACAAAGGCGTTGCCTTAAAGAACGTAGACTCATTCTTTTTGTTCCCTGAAACAGATTTTTTTTTTTTTTTTCCTTAGCAGGAAGTCATAGAAGCCCACCAATAACCTGTAGCTTATTTTGGGGACTGGAGGAAGTCTAGGGCTACAATTACTTGGAGAGAAAACGAAGTCTGAGTCTCAAACTGACATTTTAGATTAAAATCATATTATAAATTAAATCAATGGAAAACATCTCCAATTAATTAGGAAAATAGTTATACAGAAAATAGTTATAAAATAGTTATATATTGTAAGGCAATGCTTTTGTGTAATGCTGAATATTGTAAAATTAGCTCTTACATATCCAATTTAAAGTAAGACAGCAACACAACAAAATCTTTACTCTCTTTTCAAAGGCCTGTAATGGTAACGTTCCTTGCCTGTAACACTACAACCCTCCTTCATTTATATACACCAACGTGGAACATCTCAAGTTCGATAATCTTACTGCTCACACTGCAATTACAGTCCACTCGATATGAAAACGTAAGCTTCGCTTGACTTAGTAAAGATAAGCAGTGCAGCTCTTTAGAGATTTCAATTTGGTCTGAGCTTTCACCAATGAGACAGGATACGTTGAATAAGATACAGCATTTATCACTGGACAACATTAGCATATTTTAGCTCTTCAAGCTATTGCCGGGTGATTACGCCAAGATTCAGCATTATCGGATATGCTGGTGAATGCAAAGCTATTCAAATCAATTGTACGTTGGGATTTGCAATGGGAAAATCCCCTGAATATCAATGAGAGATGGGCACCCAAATTGCTCAGGATTTGGGAAAAGTTCAAGCGTTCAACAATGCTGAAGGAAATCTGAAAGCCCCGTTATATAACACTACACTGAGTCTGTTGAACAAGTTACCTTCTCTGCTATCATGAAGTCGTAGCGGAGGGACTGGCGGGTGCAAATGGCTCCCAGCAAGAAGACAAAGACCATGTACAGAAACCACCTGCAAGCAACAAAAACAAACTATTTTCACCAACCAGACATGACCACTGAGAACCATGCCCACCAGCAGAGCCAGAAGAAGGCCAAGAAGCTGTAAACTGGGTCTTCAGCCACTCTGTCCTGGCTGCTCCTGCACGGCAGCCTCGAGGCTCGGCGTAACACCCGCACATATCACTTGCCCACTGCAGTGCAGTGGGGAGAGACACAGAGTGATGGCATGGTACCCTGAGGTGAGGAAACCTGCACTCTTGATGTGCACACAGAGGGAATAACCTCATCCTGCCCGTATGCAGGTCCCCTCATCTGGTGGCAGCGTTGAATGTGCCAAATTTACTGCCTCAGCCATGATCCTCCTCGGTATCTCTGGCTTTTCCAGTACTCAGTTGGAGGGATAAGCTAGACTGTCTGCAAAGTCTGGACAGCAGAGATGTGAATCCCCTGACTCAAAAGAAAATGAGCACCAGTTTTCAGCAAGAATCCCACTAAATTCAGAAGGTCCCTCTTTTCCATCTGAACCTGGGTATGCAAATATATGTAATATTTTAAAAGTAGTTTAGTTGGCTATGAAAGCAGGCAGGAACCTACTGAAGTTCTTTTAAACACACAACATCCTATTACTCCTGGAAAACAGCTTTTCCCAGGGATGCAGGGCACCTGTGCTCCCCTTGCCTTGCAGGCAGGCAGGTCATTTTACCTCTCGTGGTACCGTTTTCTCTAATAATAACGAATGCATTTTCCTCTTTTGCAACGGGAGCGCTTTGAGACCAGCTGCGAGAAGTGACAAAACCACGTGCTCCAAGCCTTCCAGAACTTTGCATGCTGCTTGGGAACAGCCTGGCTGCAGCAGCACAACTGCTCTAGCACCAACACACATCCCATCCGGCAGAGGAAGGCTGAAGCATGAGGAAGGACTGATTGTATCCACATTAACGAATCTCCTCTCCAACCCAGCCAGAGTAGGTGGTGGTAATGGATGAGGATTTGAATGAGAGCCAGACTTTAATTTTCCAGATGGCTGAGTAATAAAAGGTTGATGGGAGTACAAAATGGGTTGGTCACATCCAGGGCAGACTCTAGACAGTAAATTCTCCCCAATCTATTACTTACGAGGTGCCAATAGCAGCCAGAGACCCTAGGGGGATGTTGGTAGCAGGCTTCTGGAGATCTCCACTCATATTGAACCCAGCCATCACACCTATGTTTTGTAGACATAAATACAATTTAGAGTTAATTTAAGTTATAGCATACATGACATATATTATAATATGCAATATAATTTAATCAGTCACTTAATCGATTACTTCAGAACAGTAACTATATCATTTCATTGCACTGCCATGGACAGGGTTACTGGCTCCCATCAACTGCTTGGTAAGTAACTGCTCTTGTCTTTAACAGAAAGGAGCTACCACTAACATGTCTACAAAGAATCCTTTGTCCAGTTTGAACAATGCTGGGGGAGAATGAGGGGGGTGAAAAAGCAGAAATCCAAACAAAACCCATCTTATCTTAATGCAACCATAGCGGAAAACAGTGCCATCTGAGTGTTGAAAAGAAAAACGCCACCGTTCATCACTGCAGGACATTCAGCAGGTTGTCCTACCCTGCCCAGACCCTGCCGCTTAGACCAGATCTATTACAGGTGCCCACATTCACAAGGGACAGCCGCGATTGCAGAGCAGCTTGTGCTTGTTAATGGCTTTCACAGGCGTATTTAGAGGGCAGAATGAGAGGCTCTGCACGTAGGTGGCACCTTCCATCCAAGGGCTGTGCGTCGCAGGCATCGCTCACGGCTCCGGGAGGCTGGCATTATCTCTGCTTTGCAGATAGGAGAATAGAAGCTCTGAGCGGGTAAGCGATTGTCCCAGCCTCACAGAAAGCACACAGTAGAACTAAGAATAAAGTACTGAGATGTTATTTTAGGCCAGAGTACAGGGTACTGTATGACAAGGGACAGACCTAAGCCTAACAAATTAGCAACCGACAACAAAGGAAAAGGAAACAGGATGGAGCAAAGGATTAAAATCTCTGCATTCAGGCTGGGAACCCAAGCTACAAAAGGGTTAAGAGACTTTACTCACACTTGAAGAGGGAGTCACAACAGACTTGGCAAGAAAGCACACCTTTCCTCATCAAATTATCCCACAAAATTTGTTAGAATATTTCAGATACCTGCTATAAAGAGAATCTATGTCCATATTCTCATCAGGAATCCAAACCAATCTGAAGGCAGGCTGAGCCTCCTTGACATATTAATTCCTGCCCACCTCTGTCCCATCCCTTGGATGTTGGATGAACATCACTAGGCCACGTGGGCTAAGTGCCAGTCCACAGCACCCACAGGACCCTGCTGGGAGCTCAGGTGAGACCAGTAACAAAGAGCAATGAGGATGAGGATGCCAACAGCATGGCACTCGCAGGCAGAAAGCAGGGAGCACGTAGGGCTGTCACTTGGCTGCCAACACCAGCAGCCATTCACCGGGCACAGGAGCAATCAAGTCAGCCTCTGAGGCTGCAAATGCAAGCGGCTGCAGCTCCAGGCCAGGACAACTGGTCAATTTAACAATTGCATATTAAAGGTCAAACACTGACTGCTGCTTGGGAGGATTTTCTCAGCAAAGGGTGGACAGGAGCCGTGGAACACATCCCACAGCAGAGGGGACAAACCCAGCTCAGCCGATGGGCGTCTTCTCTAAAGACCTTGCACAGCCACGGATTGATGGCCACTGGGAAGCAAACACTTGGTTGCTAATCAGGGACCAGAGGCTCAACTGCCTGCTCCATCCCAGGCTTTCCTGTGCATTTTCACAGCCCCATGTCCCCATCTGTGCTAAATAGGAATCATAACACTTCCTCTGCTCACTATGCTGCTGTGAGGACAGCACACTAATGAGCACAAGGCACTCACATGTTGCCAAACACATCAAGCTAAAGATCCAGAGCTTTATTTCTTTTTTTTTTTTTTTCTCTTCCCCTTGATCATCCCAGGCCCACCCAGCAGCCATTCCTTTCTGTCATCCTCTCCACCCCAGGGCCAGAGCCCCAGCAGCCGCTCTCAGCCCCTGCGGGCCCCTGGCACTTCTCTGCTCCCAGAGGAGCTGTCTTCCAGATTTAGACCAGATTTGAATCCCTGGGACCATACTGAAGGCTTTAAAAATCAAAACGAGTTGTTAATTTTCTCCTGGAAGACTACTCCATGGACATAGATCTGAGTAGTGCTGCTAAAAGCCCATCAGCTGGTGAGCTTTTCCCTGGATAAAGCTTCCAAGCGCGGCTCAAGCACTGCTCCTTTTTTGCGAGTTATACAATGACCTTAGCTGGAGGTGAGACAAGCTAGGAAGGCAGAAGTCCATGGAAACAGTCAAAAATATCAGGCTACATAGAGCATCTATAAAGCACCCTTTGGTGACAAGCTACTTTGCATTTCAAGGGCAAAGCAGAGAACGCAGAATGCCCTGAATTTTTCTTCCAAAGGGAGCAAGCTGTGGTCAGAAGGACAGCTGTTTATCTAATGTACCTCTTGGCCAAGTTTCCCAAACATCTGGCACCGCTTCTCTATCTTCCAGCTTGAGCTTGACTCACCTCTTCCTCATCCAAGCTCTTAGCTCAGCAAAGCACTGGGGAAACACCAAAATGGCGTTTTCTGGACCAAATACGAAAGAAGTTGAAGCCACGTGAGTCACCCGTACAGTGATGACTGCACAGCCCCGTTCACCTCGTTGCCTCCCTCCCACAGACCCACACATACTGAGGAGCAGCCAGAAGATGACCTCCAGAACCCACATAAGTGGGACCTTGAGATTGATGATTGATCCCTGCCCTGGTGGAAAGCCACCTTTCCACCGCCACCACCAACCAAAAAGTAACTTTCCAGACAGGGTGTCAGCTGCCAAGAAGCAGTGCTGAGTAGATCACTGTGAGCAGCAGACTAATGACCACACTCTTCAGTGAAAAGACAAAAGGAACCGAACAGATTCCACTTGCACTAGCTTCGGTCACCCCCTGCCAAACAGCAAACCAGTCTGCCTTGCAAGTAGCCAAAAACAGGGTTTCCAGAGACTTCAGCTACTCAAGAGAAGAAAAAACCCTACAAATTCAATGAAGTGAAGAAGCTGGGACATTTCATTCTCCAGATACAGACCTACCCCCCAAGGAAACGGCCAATCCTGTCTGAACTCAAGCAATCCTATCTGCGGATTGTCCACGGAGAAAATTACCCACCTCTCTGTTCCAACGAGATAGCAGGCTGGATTTTCCACACTGGCTATTATCTCAGAGAGCAGCAGATAATGACAAAGCTTCTGGACAAGGGAGCATGAAAACACGGTCAGCTCAGCCAGGAAATTATGGCCGAGACAGTCTGTACATTGCTGCTATTCCCAGCATAATCCTGTCCTGGGAGTCATCCAGGCAGTGGATACGTGCACGAGGGGACCACCTACGTTGTAGGTTAGACGCAGTCGTCAGCTCCACCAGCTCTGGCCCACAGCTCTACCAGCTATGGCTCACAACTGCAGATACGACTGCCTGCAAACACCCATGGCATTTTTCAGCAAACTCACTATAAAGCGTAAAAGCGTTGTGTTCTGTTTTTTTTTTTCCTTCACCAAGAGATGAAGAATGGAAAATCTGAGATAGGAATTGCAGCTAGTTTTTTTTTTTTTTTTTTAAAGGGCCAAATTCTCCACTGATGTAAGCTGGCACCCCTCCATAGGCTCCAGTGGAGTTGCGCCAGTTTACATCATCTGATAACTTAGCTCAAAACTTCTAAATCTAAATCTTCTAAATGCTGTCATTTTGCGAGTGCCAAGTATGGGATTTTTCAGAACCGGTGTCAGTACAACTACATTTTCCACTAACGCCACTTCAAACATCATCTTACTTTCTCGCATCTCATGACAACACACTTCTTTCATTAAATGGTACACCTTGGGGGTTTAGTAGAAAAGAAAACCATTTGCTGCACCACAGCAATGTTTAACTTCATTTTGTTGCTGCACTGACAGCTGTGTGGCTGCTGAGCAACCGCATGCGTGGTGTGGGCAGGCAGCTCCTGAGCCTCCTTTCCCACAAAACCCCCCTGCTTAGACAGGTAGCTGAGCTGCCTTTCACAACACAGCAGCAAAACATGCACGTTAAGGTGTTTACAAACACTCAAAAAAACATCTGGTTAACACACAGCATCTCTGTAACGTATATTCACATCCTCCATAGCAAGTGTGTTAGTCTCCAATTTAAGCCAGCAAATCTGAGCCATCTTCTTCAATAGTTTCTTGAGCTATTTTGGGTGGAAATAGACAACGTGTATCTTTTCAGCGTCCCAGAGACCAAACTTAAACCAGCTGAATTCAGATAACAATTTCCAGGGAAGACTAAAGAGCTTATCCTGAAGACATCAAAATAGTTTCACTTCAAAGAGAAGCATTTCATCACAGAAAGACCTAAACATCTTGTTTCACAATTTCCTACATTCTTTTAAAAAAATAACCAAAACAGCATCTTAGATTGCAAACTAGCATATGCTAGAAATTAAAAAAAAAAAAAAAGCAAACAAAACATTTACTAATAAAAGGTAAACACAACATTGAAAAAATCACTTTGACCCAAAGCAAACATTCAAAGGAAACCCCCAAACAACACATTGTTCTGCTGAAACTCTCCCTGAATTTTGGTTGCACCTTGCTTAGTGCATAGGATTTTGCTGCTGATGCATCCCCATCACCAAGGGAGTCCCAACAGATGTGGAAACCACTTTGGGATGGTGCAGGAACACAAACCAGAGGTGTAGCCAGGCAGCAACGCTCACATATTCCTGCCGCTCCTTTTCTTTCTGCCCTGCAGGAGAGGCCTGGAGATTGCATTGCATCTATCTAGTCTGCTCTTAATGCCACTGCCCAAACCCTCCCTGACATGTCACCTGGAGCCTTGCAGACAGCCTGTCCTGCTGGGGGGCTGAGGCTGCCTCCAGGCAGGGAGCATCATCCTCTTGCCCACAACACCATGGGAAGCAGCTGTGCTGCAGCACATTGGACACTGAAAAAGCTGCTGTCCCCTCTGCAGCCCCAGCATAGGTAAGTATGCAAGATAAGGCATTGCACCAGCTCTTGGAGATGTGAGCTTTACTCCCAGTACCTCTGAAGTTGCACTGGGATCCCAGCCGTGATCTGGAGCAGAGAAGTCACGACTCCCATCTCCTGCCTTTTTAATCTTTCTTAATCAGATCACAAGTTCTCCCACGTAGAGCACCTAACACAGCACTGTGTTTTCTTTCACGAGGTTCCTGAACACTGCAGCGCTATGAACAGCAACAATGGTGGTGTTATATGGCACCATTGCTCCAAAGAACAATTTAAATCCTCTAAATAACCAAGCAATTAAAAAGAACACAAGAAAAAGCTCTGCAGCAACCAAAGTAATTACACATCAGCCCAAACTGTATTTTGGGAGAATATTTAACAGTATTACTGGTGTTACTACCACTAACTAACAAATTATCAGGCTGTCAAGACTTTAAATAAATTATATCTATTAGCTTTGGCCTTCTTCCTAGCAGCCAAGCATTAGCAGTGATGGAGAACCATTTAATACAGTTAACCATCACAATTTTCTGCTTTGTCATAGCTATTCCTTCTTCTGTAATCAGAGAACTGGAAAAACCCATTTTCCTGCATCAGTGGTAGGGCTCATGAGGAAGGTTTCTTTTTGTGGCTGGGGGACTCGTGTGGGCCAGACAAAACAATGAGGAAGAGGGCAGCAGCCAACTTCTCCATGGTGCCAACAGTTCATGCAGGCTCTTTTTCCAGAAGAAAGCCTACCTGGAGGCAACAGCCAACCAGGTAAATCGAGAGAGAGGATTTCAAAGGAAAATCTGAGATCCTGCTCTAGGTATACCTGACTTTGTCTGGTAGCAGATTGTTCCTCCAGCTCATCTGTTTCACAAAACCTTTTAGTTTGTCTCTCTGTACTGCAGCAATTCTGCTAACAACTTTTAGCTAGTTGCTTAGAGCTAATCCTCTGCAAATTCATCCTATAATCCAAGGATTCATCACTATGGAAACTGCTTATAATCAGTACTTTTTATAGCTTAAAAACCAGCATCAACAAAAGGTATTGTAACTCCAACTGATAGCTATTTCATTCCCACTTCAGAGTGCCAGCTGTGGAGAGGGGACATCGATCTTCCTCTTAATTTAAGGGAAGGAATAACACAAAAGCATCCAATTAAACTTAATGAACGTGAGCTCTGCTGAGCAGGCAGTGCAGAGAGTCAGCATCCTGAGTGATAGCACCAACCAAGCTGCGAGGCTGGAGGAAAAGCCCTCCTGTCCCCTTCCCACCTGTCCAGCACAATCTAATCACAAGGCTTATTGAACAAGATAAATCATGATTGACACTACTAAAAAGGCTTGGTATCCTGTGGCCTGGAAGCACTGGTCAAGATCAGTGCCTAATCCTTGGCAACAAAGGAGTGATACCATCAGATCAACTCACAGACTTGAGAAACAGTTTCTGGCCACATGAGAGAAAGCAGAGCACATTCAAGCAAACCAGACAGGACTGTGCAAAATTTGAGGCTTTGCAGGAAAGGCTGTACATTTTGAATCGGCTGCATGAGTCTGCTCTGGCTGAGTGCTCACCGAAAGGTGCTGCAGAAACCCCCCAGGCTTCTGCTCATCTGGAGATGTGCCTGTGGAGGAAAAGGAGAGGATAAAGCTCACAGTACCTGTGGCAGCTGGGAAGAACACTCCAAAAACAGTGAAGAAGGACTCCCCCTGGCTGTAGTCCGGCAGCGTGTTGTTGAACAAAAGCTCTTCGGAGTAGCCAACAAAGCCGTGCTCTGCAGACACAGGGAGGGAGAGAGGAAAGCCTCAGACACGACATGGATGTGGCAGAGCCACCACGCCTGCCCATGCATGGCCACACTACCTGCTTTCAGTGGTAGTTTGAAATGGCAAACGTCAATTTTTTTTTACTGGGGGGAAGAGGTAAACGTGGTTAAATGGGTGCAAGTGCCAGGGAAGGCCATAGTTGATGGTGAGCACAGCGGTTGGTGCTGCTCAGCATGGGCACTGCTGCCTCACATCGAGCCCTGCCTGTGAGCAAGCAGGATACCTGCCTGTGAAACGTCTCCATGGAGGAAAACTTGCTGTAGAGATCAGCTAACATCTATTTTCATTTGCCCATGCCGCTTTAATCCTTCACTTCCAAATGGATGTTTAGCATGGCACATGGGGATGTGGCCCAACACAGAGCAAACACCAAGCCAGCCTGCCTTGGGCTGTGCCCCCCGCCAAACTTCCACCAAGTTTTTCCGAGGTCATACACACATACACAGGTTTTACTCCCTAAACAGAAACGTTTTCAGGAGATGGGAGGGCAGGGGAAGCAACAGAGAGGACAGCAACGTCGTGGAACTGCTTCACATGCATTTAATGGTGTACCCCGCTCCCTTGCTTTAACGAGTCAAGTGCTTCCACAAGCCTGAATTTGCCAGGAACACTTGAGCCCAACACAGTATTTAATGGGAAAGGTTTTAGATGTTTATAAGTAGAAAAGATAACTCACAAGAGGAGATTAAAGAATTAAAGATACATCTATGAAATACTTTCATTTTCAGCTGGTAATGCTGCTTTGCAATGGCGTATCTTCATTTGTGGAAATTTCTCCTCCCTGTCAGAGCTCCAAATGCTAGTGCTAGCTGCGGGGGGAGGTGAGCAGAGCTGGTTTCTTTTTAATTCCAGCCACCCCAATCTATTTCCACAAGACATGTGACTGCATTAACTTGAATTTTCTCATTAGCAGGCAGGATGTTGTTTATGGCTGTGCGGGGTGACAGCCAGAAATTAAAAAAAAGACTCCATCAAAGCTATCCCACGCCTCAAAGACAACATTAACGATGTTTGGACAATAGATTAAACCGGAAAATTAAATAAGATTTCTGAACACACTACATATCCATTTAAAGCCTCAGAATATAACTAACCGCAGAGCTTTGAAGTTGCCACAGAAAAATCCTATAGATAATCAAAAGTTTCCTACATCTGCATTCATTGTGTTACCCAAACATGGATGGAAACACACTGATAGAAAAGGTCTCCTGCTGCTCGGCTTTTTAACAGCACCAGCAATCTTCACAAGAACAAGGCACAGACAAGATTTAAAAGGAATACACTCAGTGCATCACCCTGACCTCTGGGCCTTGTGGAAGTCTGCATAAAGTGCAGCTTCTGTAGAAATAAAGGGGGAATTTGTGTACGTTGTACATTCCTGCAAGACCAGACCCAAACTCCCTTTTTCAGATGATGTTCCTACAGACTTCCCTGGAATCTGCACCCACAGCTGCAGAACTTCCATCAAGCTGCTTGAGGAAAATGTTGGTCTACGATCAAACAATTCTTCACATGATCCTCACAGCAACGGTAACGTTTTGTTATTAGAATAATAGGGGTGGGGAAAATATTCATCTCACCCTGAGGAATCAGGGATATAGGCAGACCTCCAACCCATGCTTCAGAGCAGCACTGACTGTCACTATGTCTCTCTTCATAAAAATTTGCCCAACAGTCTTAAAAATCCCCTGTGAAGCGGACTCCGGAGTCTAACCAAAGAGTCTAGCCAAAATCACCCCATTTGAAGTTCATGCTCTGTTTCTTGCCTGGCCCACAAGTTACCTGCATTTTCTTTGTAGTGCCCTTTCACCTACTTGGAACAGTCCCCATCCCACACTGGCACGGTCCATCATTTCTGCCAGGCTGCAAAGCCTTGTTTGCCTTGACCAAACCACAAATGTTTCTTTTCACACCACTCCCACAGTTTGTGCAAGGTCACCTGGAAGTCTGATCCTATCAGCCCGGCTGCTTGCAAACCCTTCCCAGCTTGCAGTCATCTGCCTATTTCATAAGTATATTCTCTTTTCCCTCAGTTAAGGAGAATACCAAACACCACCAAACCAAAACCTTGCACAACCTCACCACACACAACCTCCTCCTTTGCAAGTGGACCGTCTCCGACTGGGGTCTTCCAAGTGGTTTTGGGGTCTATGTAATTCCATATATATTTTATTCCTCCAAGTATAAGTCTTGGATGGCAGAGACTGTCTGTTTATATGCACAAAGCCCCAAACAATGGCAGATGTTACTCTACCGTGACAGCAAGAGATTTATTGCAGAAGTCACAGGATACACGCACTGCTCTGTCCCACTTCTATTTCCTTTTCTCGCGGCTTTGGCGGGATGGAGGAAGCCCAGCAGTTCAAAATTTCCCCTTTATACAGAATCAGGAGCTTTCTCGTCTCATTAAAGAAAAGTTCATCCAAATGTTACATCTTACGACGACCTCATTTCTCAGTCAATTATCCTCCTGTAAAACAGTCCCCCTATGTCCCTTTTGATCAGTTTTATGCCCCGGCTGGCAATGACCATCAATTTGAGCCGACCGTCGACACACACGACCTCGGAGCTGAGAACACCACAGGGGGAATAGCTCCTGGCTGCTGCTGTGAGCCATGGGTGACCTTTCGGCTGTCCTATCAATGGTCCTAATTGTAGCTGACGGGGCAATTGGGCTGAAAATCATCCAAAACAAAACAGGAATCAGCAACTGAGACCAATCGGTTAAACCAACAGAGCACTCACTCGGGTGTTCATGGAGTCAATTATCCACATCCCATTTAAAGTGCACTTCAAAAGGCCGCGCTTCGGAAGGAGGAGGGAAGGAAGCGCGATAGGGTCTATATTTGGATCTCTGATCTCGAACAAGGCACGACCATTTTTTTAATTCCTGCAAGGGGATCTTTTCCCTCCACCTAGCTGCTGGGTATGTGAGATCTGAGCCAGATTCCTCCTGCATCACTCAGGACAAAATTTGTGTCTGACAAGTTTTGCTCTCAGTTAATTTATGCGACCCCACAGACTCTAAATCCTGCCCTTAATGAGCCTGATCCCTGCTGGTTTGTGGAGGGATGGAGCTGAAGTGCTATAAACAATCTTCCCAGTGTCATGCTAGAAGGAAAAGAATCTGGTTCTTCTTCTGTGCTGTGTCAGTCTTATGGGAAAAGAGTAGTAAAGAGTGGTAACAATTTATTTTCATCATTAGATACTCAATAAGAAGCAGGCAAATAATGGATTTCTCAAGTGGCTGAGCTGAAGTAAATAAACAAAGGGGAAAAAATTGACTTAAACCAACATCTGAATTATTTCTGCGACCTTTGACAAATTAAGACACTAAAAAGCTTTGCTTTGGTTCAAGTCAAATTACTTTGCTCAATCCCAAAACATTTGTTTTCATTCTGGAATTCTAATTTTTCTTTGATTTTTATCTTCCTCTTTTCTTTTTTTCTAAAAGGAAAAAAAAAAAAAAAGATGATATCTCAGGTCTATTTTAAATGAAAAATGTCACTGCACGGTAAAGAAAAAAAAGTCGGATTTTGAATCTAGATGAAACATTTCAGCATTTCCAAGGCACAATGCTTCATTGAAAGGTCAATGTAAGATGTTCCATCATTTTTTGATTTCTTTTTTCATATCTTTAGACAAAAACCTTCACAGACACAACCCTTTCCAGCCAACTCAATCCAAATTTAAGCACATTCTTTGGATCTCCTTACAATATACTATATTTGCTAAGCTACCCATTTCTGGCACGCTTTGTTTGTAGTAAGGACCTCACCTAGAATCCTTCCCGTTGCCCTTATTAAAATGAGATAGTAAACCAGAGGAGGGAAAAAAAAAAAAAAAAAAAAAGGAAACAAGAAAAAACACACCCAGGACATTCCAGATGGGAGACTTTCCAGGATGAATGTCCTCCACCCCCCAAGCTCCATGAAGCCATCAGGGAGTCCTGCATGGAGACAGCTGCATCCTCTCTCCAACCCAGCTGGGTTTTGGGCTTTTCTTGCTGCATTTTCCCTCCCCACTGCCTCTCTCCCCATGGATGAAAGTATCTGAGCAGGTTTCCATCCCTCAGGACACACCTTTGCGGGCGACCCCTCCACAAAGCCCCAGGCTTCAGAGCAGGATGTCAAGAGGCTGGAGAAAGAGCAGGGCACAAGCATGCTGATGGTGCAGGGGTGACAATGCTGGGCCAGCCCCTTACACAAATACATGCAGGACTGCCTCGACATCAAGCCTCAGGCAACCTGCAGCTCATTACGGATTAGACAAGTCCTGGCCAAATTCAATAAGCCTGTTCACCAGCTTAAGGTTAAGTAAACCCTGGCATGTAGGCAGGCCTGAGCATGGAGCGAAATAATGCAAAATGGAAAGCTACCTTAAGAAACAGCTCCCAGAAGAGTCACGTACTGCGCTCTGCTTGTGATTAGGGGTTTAATTATGAAGGTGGATGCTGAAGGCTTGAAGTGCTGGGGTATTTTTTCTTTTCCTAAATAAATAGGCCCACACGTTCCCATCTGAAAAGCCACAAAGAGTGGCTTCTCCTTCCATCTCTAAACCCTTTTGGCACAAGCTCCAAAGTCCAACCATTCCCCTGGGTCACCACTGAGGTGGCCCCAGCCCAAGCATCCTCCCAGAGCGAGCCTGGTGTGGCTGCTGGAGA
Organism: Aythya fuligula; assembly: GCF_009819795.1. Lineage (NCBI taxonomy): Eukaryota > Metazoa > Chordata > Aves > Anseriformes > Anatidae > Aythya > Aythya fuligula. The sequence continues at coordinate 23,411,118 of NC_045564.1, read as the reverse complement.
TACCTGGGCACATCAGCATGGAGGAGGCAGGGGCTGACCCCACAGCCCAGCCTTGCAGCTGAACACAGACCTTCACAGTCAGACAAAGCTTCACAACTCCTTGCCAGCACCAAGTTCATATAGTTTTCCTCCAAACTTAACAGAGGGCAAGGCACAAGCCCAGGATTTATGGGCTGTGAACTCCCCCTTGGGCAAGTCAAGCCCTGTCAGGCTGGTAGCTCTCAGAAGTTGTGCTCAATCAGATGACCGTTGGGTGGCCTAAACCAAATTAATTTCTGTACACATCAATATGTCAAAGCACTCTACAGCAGAGGACTGAAATTCTCTCCCTTGCAGCACTAATTCTTCCCTACCTGCAGAAGTTTGTCCCTGCATGGTCTGGTGGTCACTAAACCACACTCACTACCCACTGCCAGTCACACAAGAACAGCAGCATCATTACCCTTGGTGAATGACATGCCCAGCTTTAACACTTAGACGTCAAACCACCACCACCAGGATTTTCAGCACCTCCAAGCACAGTTGCAAGACACACAGGATCGGTCACACACCTAGAAACAGCGGATGTGAAGAGGTGGATGCAAACCCATAAACGTCACCCAAGTCCTGAGCTACGAGTACACAAAAATGTAATTTGCCTGAGGCAACAAGCAGCTCAGGATCCTCAGTGGCACCAGCTCTGAATGTTTTTGCCATATCATAGACAAGGCATGAAGAGGGCACAGGGGTGATGAGTAATGCTTTAATTACCTTTCCCAACAGAATGAAGAAATAATAAAAATCAAAGTGGCGCAGCACCAAGCCCCACCTCTCCGCATCCCTCTGTGCACACATTTGGCTTCCTGTGTTTGGGCTTTTTTAACAACTGCATTAACAATCAGATCTCAGACTCCCTTCCAAAGCCTCTGCAGCCACTGAGCTCCATTTCCAGCTCCCGAGGTCCACCGCATGCCGACACCAAGCAACCTGCCAAGTAAGCAGAAACCACACCATCTTTTTTTCCCAGTAAGTCCAACGCCACCATCTGTACCCCCAGGCATTGCCCTGCTGCTGCCAGCCTGGCGCAGGACAGATGGAGGCAAAGAGGCACAGGGGAAATACAGAAAGGTTGGGAAGGAAAACAGCGACAGGGAAGCAGCGCTGCAGGTGGACAGAGGACAGAAACAGTAGTTTTTTTCCGTGCTAACTATTCACTGCAACACCTTGCTGTGGGCTGAAACTCAAGTTGGTGAGATGCAGGAACAGATTTTCACCAGATCATCCCCAGCCCTCTTACGAGGGCGAGTCAGGAAAGCAGAGCACTGTAAGAGGCAGAACTGTGCTGGCAGGTTCAGAGAATGAACAGAACTTCTCTGAACTCACAGAGATACAAAAATGCTGCAACATTTTTTCAGGACATCTCCTGCTTCTTGTTTGGACATACAAGTTTCAGCTGAAAGACCAGCAGTGGGGTGAGCTGGAGGTAGATGGGGAAGAGATTGGCAGCCCTACCTCCTGACTGGTACCAGGGGACTGATGTACTCACGGGCCCAAATGCACCAAATTTGGGTAGCCCTTTTTGGCATCTCCCATGGGTCCCACCTGGCCTGGTGGGACAATGGCAGTCACGTCTGTCTATCCCAGAGCCCCCAGTCTCTTATAGCCCCAACTCTGCCTCTCCCCAAACTTGGGGGATTTTGGGCAGTTGGCTTTGGATGCTTGCAGGTCAATGATTATACTGAGCTAAAAGCATGGCTATTAAGGCCTTAACACCATAATTTCATCTCTAAGTTCCCGTTTGACAAATCTGCCATCAGAAGAGTTTCCTTCGCCCTGCTGCTCCTGTGAAACTGGGCTCACTGAACAAAAATCCCAGCTCGAAGAAACCACACAGCCCTAGGGACAGCGTGAGTGAAAAAAGTGGTGTCCCACCACACTTTGGGATGGCATCAGCTGAAAATTAAGCTGGATGCCACAGTTGGCATCTCCCCAGGCCATGGCAAGAGGCATCCCCAGAGCATGAGCAGCTCAGCAATGCGAGCAGCAGGGCCGTAGCAGGTTTGCTGCTCCTGGTGCACAAATCAGCTCCTTTTATCCCCGGCTTCTTGGAAAGCCAGCTTCATAAACTAGGACAAGTAACAAAAATGCACTTCAAATGCGTCAGAGTTGCAAGGAACAAGAAGCAGAAAGGTTTTACTTAAAAAAATTAAAAAAAAAATTGGCAAGAAGTAGATGGGGAGAAGGATCAGAGTATTTTTAAAGGAAGGAGGAAAGGAGTTCCCTTGTCCGAGACCTTCTCTGCACCCATAATAAGGCCGGCAAACCCAAAATGAGAGATTATATAAAGTCTGTAATTGAAGGAGTGAAAGCCACAGTTAAAACAATCTGAAAAGACCAAGCCCTGAGAAATGCAATCCGAATCCCTTATCTTTTGATGGAAAAGAATGTGCTCCCTTAGATTAATGACGTGTTTACCCAAAAGGAAATCACCGCCCTTCTGAAGCAGCGAGTGTTTGTTCCTCCCAAGTCCCTGTTTTCTGATCCAGCACTGATCTCCCAAACCTCCTGTTTAAAGCCAGCACACAATGCGGCTTCCTGCAGCGGCGGGCCCCGAGCGATCCCAGCCTTAACCCTCTCCCCAAAACCGCCCTCGGCTGCACCTGCTGGGGAGGATCACAGGATATTTGGGTCCGGCTCCAGCTGCCGTGCATCCAGCACAGGGACAGGCATCACGCCGGCAGCTGCCAGCACGGCTGCTGCAGGGTGATGAATCAGCCCCATTGCATAAATATTGCTGTGTCGAGCAGACAAACAAACCAGCGTGCAGTGTGACAACATTTGCACGGGGAAGCACTCCTTGCCTGCTTTCTGTCTCACCAAACGGCTTGCTCTTCTCCAAGGTGGCCTCTTCTCAGGTTGCTCAGGGCTTCGGCAGAGCATCCTGCTGCCCGTTCCAGGATGCTCTGAAAAAGGCTGGACTCAGGACGCTACAATATCGTGCTCTGTTACAACGGGCATGGGGGAGGCCAGGGTTTGTGTGCTGAAAACTGTGAGCAAGAAGGAAAGCCTAGAGCAGAAGTGCTGTGGGGTGGTTTTGGAGAAAAGCAAAAACAAACAAAAACACACAGGGATTATCAGTTACCTTTGCATGCATGGCAAACCCAAATATTTGCATCCTTCTCTTCTGCCCAGAGACCCCAAGAAGGGGGACAGAGGCCCAGGTGTAGGTGACCCCCCGTAGATGCACTTGCTCCCTGTCACTCACCACATGGGTACCATCCCTGATCTCCTCGTGGTGCAGGGACCTTGGGGCATCCTGGCCACAACAGCCAGCAGGTCGCAGGCATCCTCCTTCCCCTAAATCCAACAGACCTGCAAAAATGAGTGCTGGCCAGCAGCTAAAAATAGCACAAAAGCCGTAATAAACAAAAGGAGCTGCTTAAATCAGCCCCCGATGGTTGGATTTAGCTGATCGAGCACATTTCATCCTTGGGACACCCTTGCCTCTTGCAGCCAACGCAGGAGCCTGTGCTGCCCACAGCCCTGGGCAGCCACCAGGAGGGAGAGCTCAGCTCTGCATGATGCAGGGCTTGGTGACCCAGGGACAAGCACTCCCTGCTCCATCCCCACCCCGGCTTCTGGGGGATGGAGACCTGGAAAAACAACAACGTAAGCCTTATGGAAGTAACTCAGAGCTGTTTGGCCTCTATACTGGCCACACAGGCTGGTGTTTTCTAACTATTTTCTGCCAAAAAAAAAAAAAAAAAAAAGCCATGAAAAATAAAATAATGAAAGAGCATTTTCTACAGGTAGAAAATCTGAAATTTTGGTTAGGAGGAAAAAAAAGAAAAGGAAAAGGTTTTAACACGACACGGGTATTTCAACTTTATAAAGTCCACTTATGCTTTATATTACTTAATACTAAGTATAGTCTTGCCATAATATATAAAATACTTCCATTACTATTTTATTTCTTGATGTGGTATCCGCTACCTGGCTGTTCAGCATTATTCAAACCTGCCAGCAGAAATGGTTTTATTCATTACAAGTCACATGAGAAATAAAACATCCCTTGCTTCACCCTTTTTCTAGGAAAACATTTTGCACAAATGGGATATTTTTATTAATTAGAGAGGTATTTCTTGGAAGCCATGCCCAAAGTCCCTGTTGCGGGAGGCTCCGCAGAGCTTCTCAGATGAAAACTCCCAGCCTTAAGAACCCAGAATTTAGGCTGAGTCAAGGCACAACAATTGGAGGAAAGTGAGCGGCACTGGAGCTGCAGCAGCGATGACACACATCCTTCGGGCTAGCTCGCTCCGAGCTGCTCTGTGTGTTGCTTGGGACAAAGCCCAACCCATGGGGATCGGCTCCCCAGCTTCCGAGAGGCAGCAACAGCCTCAGTGCTCTACACACTCTTCTGCCATACTCATGGCTAGAGCATCCCATACCTTCAAGCTATGGATATATTATCTGGATGGTAACAATATTTAAAAAGAAAACCAGTCCATTTGTTGATTCTTTGTGTCCAAAACAATAGTTTGATTTTATTTTGGGGAGGTTTTCATTCCCCTTTGCACAGCACACACAGCTACAGCTCGAAGCCTAGCTTCAGAACTGGGAATCAAGCAGCGTTTGATTTTGGAAAAGCTGAGCAAGACATTGCCACATAAAAGGATCTTTTTGTTTTGTTTTGTTTGAAACCATTCAGTGAATTCAGTTTAAATCAGAGAACACATTTCCCCTGCTAAAACCACATTATTCAATGAATACATTTCTTCTTTGAGTATAAAAGAAAACCAAGAACCACCACCAGGCCATCCTCCAGGGCAGTGCAGATACAACCAGGCCGAAATCTTTCACCTACAACCAAAAAAGGCCAAAAACTGTTCAGACAAGCCAGCAGGGAAGATGATGAGCAGTAGATAAGAACCCATATCCTGCACAGTTTCCTCTTTAGCCTAGGACACAAATGCAAATTAGAAGTGAAGTGGCTGAAGAAAGACTCCAGTACCCAGAAATTACCTTCCTAAGTCAAATCCCTTAATAAGGAAAGCTGATTCAGGGCACAGCCGAACTGTGACTGGAATTAAACTCTGGGGGGATGAAATAAGAGACGGTATCAAATCTCCATCGTTTGAAAACAATCATGTAGCAGCACACACACACAAAAATCAATGCAATCCAATAAAACTGTCCAGTTAAAACACAGCAACAGGGAGAGATGGAGGGATTACGGGCTGATATACATCATTCCCGAGCCAGCCCGTTTTGTGAGGCCCCTAGCATTAAGCAAGTGTCTGCTAAACCTGAGAGCAGGAGGTTTTATCAGAGGAAAGCCCATGTGAAGGCAATATCTAGCAGGGGACAAAGCCCAGGGTACCAAGCAGCAGCTGACCTGTCCCAAACACATGGGGGCATGAATCAGCTTTCTGCTTCTGCACCCTGAACAGCATCCTGCTGGGGGGCAGCACGGGCTGACCACCACCTAAGCCTCAGAGGTGTTTCAGGATTTATCTACAAGCTCTAGGAAGATAAGCTTAGCAGCATCTCGCAGGGAAACAGTGAAAAATTTAAAGGTTAAACCAACCACAAATGAAATCTCCTTTATTAATCAGGAGGGATATCATCTCCCCTTCACTATGGGGCTAGGCAGTGTTTTTTCTTCCACGCTAATACTATCACAAGCTGAATCAAAAGCCTAATTCCTACTATACACCTATTAAATGAGTTAAATACTAACACCCACAAGATAGAAGCAAACCCTCTGCTGCCCCAGCCCTGCCTCCTGGCCCCCTCCTGAGGGCAGCAGCACATTGTAAGGCGTTGACTGATGACATCCCCACCTCTGCAAGCTCCAAGGATGATGCTTGCTCCCGCACAGCCACTCACACAGCATAGCCCAGAGCAGAGAAGACTGAAGGGGAGCCGGAGGACTTAATGCAGAACAGGAGGATAAAAGCTAGTCCCCAAGTCCCCAGGAGAGCCAAAGCAGTGGGCTGTGGCTGCAGGAAGGGAGACAGCCTGGGATAGCTGTGACCAGAGCAGTGTCCCTGGGAATGCAATGGAGAATCCATCGCTTGCAATTTTTAGACACATGCACATCCCAGGAGCAGTAACAGAGTGGGGAGAGAGCAAGCCAGCTCTCAAATCCCATCATAACCCTCTTTCCAGCCAGGCTGCTTGAGGCCAGAGGACTGCAGGGAGGATGGTGGGCAAGGCGGTCGCAGATTTTGAAGAAAAGCCAAACGAGAGAAAAGAGCAGCAGCCTGGGAGCTTTGATGGGACATTTTCCCCAAGCTTGAGCAGCCAGCATGGGGAAAAATGAGGGCATCCATGGGGAGATGCTAAAAACTTCCTCCCTTCCCAGGGATGCTACCAGCATCAATGAAGCTGGATGCTTTGCAGCATCCCCAGCATGACCCAGTGGGTGCAGGAGGGCAGGGACCCACAGGACCCCGAGCTCCCATCCCTTCCTCACCACGCCCAGGGAGATGCCTCAGGCTGGTGGGCTGAATTTTTACTTCTTTTAGAAAACCAACTGCCTTAAAATACCTACTTCAGAGAGACTGGTGTAGCTTTCCTGTCTGTATCTAAACAAGGCCCCTAACAATGTTATCACTTTTCAAAACACATCTGTGCTGCAGCTCCTAGCCCAGACAATTGGCAGGTAACCAGTTAATAAATTTCTTCGCCAGACTGTTGAATAGGCTGGCCCTGGCTCAAAGGTGATGTCACGCCAATTCAATGTGCTATAATTGGAAAAACCTGGGGAAAGCGATTGCGTGTTTTTTAATAAATAAAGATTGCATTAGCAGCCTCCTGCTTTTATTCACCACCGGGTCTACCTTGTTCAGTAGCAAAGTGGGATTTTCTGCTGCCGCTCGCTCAGTGATTTCTACTTGGAATTCGATGCCAGTTTCCAGATGTGTTTCAAGCCAGGAAGTCAGCAATCAGCCTGGATAAAGCCTCTGGGATTAACTGCAGATCATCTTCTGACACACACATCCTTCCTGCACCCTCTCTTAGAGAACTGGGGCACACCCCTCGTGCCCAAAAATACAATAGAACAGCCCAGGCCAAGCAGAGGCCTCTGATTAGGATGCTTTGATCATTTTCACGTTAAATAGAAGATGTGAATGCATTTCATTAATTCAATCCACCAAAGCCCCTGAGGCATCATTTTAAGGATCTTTACAGCTCCGGAGCTTTTATATGTACACACCATCTGAACAACTGCAGGTCCCCTTTCTGCTGGAGCAGCCCCATGCAGATATCCCCCCAGTCCCCTCCCCACGGCTCCTCACCAGCAGTACCCCCAGGAGAGCACCAGCTCTCCCAGGCAGCCACAGGACAGCCAAGGGGAGAAATCCTTCACAGGACTCGCCGTCAGAGGAAGACATGAGGATAAATGTTTCTTTCCTAGACTCTGTGAGAACAGCGTCAGAAAGCTAAAACAGAAGCGGGTGACACGGAGGATGTGGTTTGTGTGGGGAGTGATCCCAACCAGAAGCGCTCCAGCAGCAACAGCCTGGGGGCTGCAGCGGGCTGGATGCAGGCAGGGGCTGTGCTGAGGGCCTCGGCAGGCTTCAAAGCCTCCAGACATCCCTGGGAGATGAATTGCGTGGGTTCCTTCCAGGAGAGGGGCTCAGCCCCACTTGGACAGCTCTGTGCTCACCCTAAGTGAGCTGCAGAATGGGGGTCCCAGCCCAAGCAGTGCCTCAGCCAGATCCTCTCCTTCCCATTATTTAACTCCCTGCCACAACAAAATCCTTTTTTTTTTTTCCCCAGGAACATTCCAGGCATTTAAGAGGCTGTAGCTGGGGCACTTTTCCTTGTATTGCGACTCCTTTCATCTCACCAACAAAACAAAGCAGGACCAAATTAACACCAGATCTCCCCCAAAATAACCCCACCCCGCCCGATTTAATCCCACGGACGCTTTGCTTTAGCGGGGTACCTGCGAGCAACTGCCAAAACAGGAAAGCAGGCGCCTAATTGAAGGGAGTATTTGGGAGTCACCCTACACAAAAATTAGCAGAGATATGCTAGGAAAATAAAAGTGTGGGCATTAACAGCAGTCTTATCTTCTTTTTCCATGACTCTAATGTTCAGTACGTGAAGAGGCCAAAAAGCTTCACATGCTGTTCTGAGGAGCTGCTCGCAGACAGTGTCCTCTCTTTTATGTTCACTGCTTCCCCCGAAATGACTCGGGCTGATTCTGAGGTGTGCACCTACAGAATTAAAACAAACAGGCCAAGAAACCCCAGCACTGCTGCTCTGCCTGGAACCTGTTATTCGGCAGCGTAGCAAGCACAAGGTCCCAGCTGTGGGCCAAGAAGCTGAGCGCTGATCTTAATTCACCTGCATTAGGTTTGGCAAGAAAGCAAGGCAGGAAGGTAACACAGGGGTCTCCATTTCTGGAGGTAAGACTGAGTTTTAAGGTGAGAGGCTGGAGACAGCTCAGAGCCTGGATTTTAGCTAGCACAAGAGCCCCTCTCCTCAACACTGACCTTCGCAGGGATCCCAGCATGGGACTATGACCCATCACTGGGGGAAGCACTGGCTGGGTCCAAGGTGGGGATTTAGGATCAACTCCAGAACCAGACAGTCCAACCCCACTCTGCCTGCAGCCTGACCTGCAGCACCCCAGCACACCCTGGCTGAGCCCTTGGGTCATATCCAAACCCCTAGCATCCACCTCCTGCCCTGGAGATGGGTCAGGAGGACATCTCCTGTGCTCACCAGGCACCCAGCATCACGCTCCGTGGTGCTTCAGGCCAGAGTTCCTGCCTCGGGTATGGCACCCAAAGGAGGCTGCAGGGTTTGGTACCACACCAGCATGCAGAGAGAAGCCAAAGTCCTTGGGGCCAGGAGCAGGGACACTGCAGCCTGGTGGTCACAGTGCTCAGGTAGGGCAGGCAGGTTTGCTTCAGAATGACAGCGATCCTCACCTTTCTTCTTCCCTTTTGTTTGTTTTCCCCCTTGCGTCTAAAATACACAAACACTCGTTATTCCTGCCCTCGCTCTTTACAGCTTCTCCTCCACTGCAGCTTTTCGAGGTTCCTAGCTCCCCTCGGAGGCCGAGCCCTGCAGTCTCTGCATGGGACGGCAGCATCTGGAGAAGGGACCGGCACTGCCCGGGCCTGGCTGCAGGACAAGCCACAGCAAGAGAGAGAGAGAAAGGAGAAATAGCAGCGGGAAGCCCTGCTGAGAAGCCCCTTTTGTGTAAATACTGCCTGTCCTCTGACTAAAAATAAAGGCAAACCACAGGAAGGGAGTGAGTGCCTGGCCCACATCCCACGTTGTGTGTGCCTGGGTGTGAGATTGGGGAACGGAGGAGACGAGCAAGGGGCCCCCATCCAGTGCAACCACACACAGGCACGGGCTTCAGGCCTTCAGCATGGACAGGCATTCCTGCAGATCACTGCAATCCAAACAATCACTGCTTGGCAGAGGCACAGGTCTTCAGTGTTCACCGAGCACTTGGAGCTGCGAGCGAGGGGAAATGCTCCCAGCGCAGCGGCGGGAGGGCTGCTGTGTGCCCAGTGCGCAGGTGGGGAAACTGAGACCCAAAGCTGCGAGCAGAACTGTGGAAACCTGCCATAAACAAGGAAGCAACCCAAACCTTTGCAGCTCACAGGTCCTTCCTCCAAAATTACCCCTTTAGCATGTGTCTCATGCTTTCCCTTGCATTTACAGTTGCTGCTGTAGCCAGTTAACCAGACCTGAAGCAACCGTACATGTGTGAAGCCTGCAGACAACCGATCACAGGTGCTCAAGGAGGGAAAGACTGCAGCTAAATGCTGCCCATGAACAAAAGGACTTCTTGCTGTCACCGAAGGCCAAAGATAACTAATTTCTGTCCCCAGAGCCATATGGCTCCCAGTGCCTCCCCCAGGGCAGCATTCAGATACACTGCACCCCGCTGCCTGCGGCTGAGGGACGGTGTGATGGGTACCGACCCCAGCACATCCCAGCCGTTTGTGGGGTGCTGGCAGGAGAGGCGTTTTGCCAAGGGGTGCAACACAGAGGCAGGAGGCTGACCCTAACCTGGCCAGCCGGGGAGGATGAGGCTGGCGGAGGCTGGGGCTCACCGTCGGTGCTGACACACCACTCAGAGGCCTGCTGGGGAAATGCAGCACCGTGCCGGGCATCCAGCCTGAGCTCGGGATCATTCCCTCAAACAGAAGCTGTCTAAAAATAAGACAAGACAGTACAGCTCTTCCCAGTCAGGCCACAGACCCAGCCATGTGGGCACAGAGCAGCTGGGCAGGATCTGGCCCTCCCTCGGGTCCCACACCCTCCTCTGCCACCCGTCACAGCTCAGCCACCTCATTCCTGCTCCTTTCTCTATTTTCTGTCAGAAGAAAATGGCTCAGCTGTCAGCAGTGGATGAAATCAAAGACAGCTAACACTGACCTCAGCTTGGCCGTGCCTCCTGCTGACGCATGTTCTCCTCTCTCTCCTCCTGGTCCCACCTTTGCTTCCCCATTGTCATCCCCCACCCCGAGCATTCCCCTTCTGCCCCTTATCAGAAAGGTCTCTGGGGCTACATGAAAGGTCTCCTCAGTGCACAGCTGGAATCTACGCCCCTCCAGCTGAATTCTAGCTGTAACAAGCTCGTCACAACTGGAGATCTTCCCCCTCCAGCTACTTCAGCAGGTTTCCTGAACCCCTGCCTAAGACCCTTTCGGATGCAGGGGAACCCAAGAAAAAGGTGACACCTTCTGTTTACTCAGCTAATTGCACTCGGTGATTGCTGAAGTGCTGGCTGCAGTGCTCCTCAACTCCTTGCAGCAAGCAGGTTTCCCACATCCTTTCAGGATGAGGATGCAGGGAAGGGAAAGGGGACTCGTGGAGCCCCATCCCTCTGCCTTGCCAATGCCCAGCTGCCCCACACTGAAGACCCCACTGTGGGCTACCATCAGGCTGGTGAAAGTTAATGGGTGAAACTCTTTGGAACCCGAGCAACTCCCTTCCCCACCCCACCTGTCCCTGTCCTGAGCAGCAAATAGATGCTGCTTCCTCAGCTGGGAAGCCTGGGGCCAGCACTGACCGCATACCTCAATGCCAGGGCTTAAGGGATGCCACACACCTCCAGTGAGAAAATCTCCTCCATGACAAGTTGGATCTGTAATAGTCACGGTGCTGGGCAACCTGCTCTAGGTGGCCCTGTATGAGCAGGAGGTTGGACCAGATGACCTCCGGAGGTCCCTTCCAACCTCAGCCATTCTGTGATTCTGTAATCGTACATTTTTCTCAGCACAATACTTAATGCAAAGTCAAACAGCAAGCAGGTTACAAACCTCAATCACAAGCGCAGCAGCTCTCAGTTGCTAGAAAACCTTCAAGGGCAATAGGAGTATAACAAAAGCACAAGTTAAAAGCTAGATTCCTAAGGTTAGTTGCCAAATTAATGACTTATCTTCAGGCAACGCTCTGGAAAAACTTATTCCTTGCAAAATTAGGGGTTGTCTCTTACAGACTTGGTAACATAGCACAGGAAAGCCACATCTGGCAGCCCTGAGCTCTACCTCTGTCTGGATGTACACCTTCACAAAGACCCCTATGGAAAAACAAACAAACAAACAAACAAACAAACAAAAAAACATACAACCAACGTGCACTGATCCCAAAGCTCAGGACCCCCAGCTTTACCTGGATCAAGGTGCGAAAAGGACCCGATGACAAAGTCCAGCGTCGAGACAGCCAGCAGCAAGAGCAGCAGGAGCTGGAGGCGGATGATCCACTTCACTCCTGCCAGGTTGATGCCGAGCAGCCCCAGCAGGACGGCCAGGGAAATGCCCCGCACTGCCCAGATGTTGCTGAGGCTCAGCACATCCGCGATGGACTCCGCAAAGCCCGTGATGTACATGGCACCTGCAACACACTGAAGGACAGCGGTCTGTGAGCATCCCGTGGGTGCAGTGCCCACAGCAGGCAGGCATTTGTTGTCACACGACAATATTTAAGGCAACTCTGACCCACAGGGACTGAACCTTATTACTACAACAGAGCCCGCTGTCAGGGCAGTGTGGGGAAGGCAGCACATGTTCTGCTTGGGTAAACACAGCAGCAACCAGAAACTTCCCACTGGCTTTAAAATTTACCCTCAATTAACTTCCCAAGAGAAACCCCCCTGACATATCCAAGGAAGAAAAGGATGGGTCAAGCTCTGTAAGCTTCTTCCCTTCTCCTATTTCTCTCAAAGAAAGGCTCTTGGTCAAACACCTGCCTGAAGAATGGCTGCATGCTTACCCCTTCACTGCCTCCTAAGGTTTATTTTTAACTCAGTATTTGGTTTGGATGCAAAGCCTGATGTTTCACTGGCTCCCCATCTTGCTACTGGAAGGCAGCCTGCACACTTGAGGAGAGCACACTGTGCATCCCGTGCCCCCTGAGCACTTGGGAAAGCCTTTTGTTTGTCTTGCTGCAGAGCAGGATGAGCACCCTTCCCAGGGTGGCTGGCAGGCTGCAGGACAGGACAGCTGCAGTGCAGGAAAACCGCTGCAGGTTCAGGCCTCAGATCACCCTGCAGGGCAGGGTAATTCCTCCCTTGGAAGAGCATCATGCCTTCGGGGACCTGAGCCTCCCAACCCAACAGCCTGCTCTTTTGCTTAGGTGACAGCAGCCAGGTGACAGGGAAGAGATGAGCTTCATCATGCACCTGGAAAAAGTTTCTGATCAGTGCATGCTCATGCACTGTTCTAGGCAAACAACACACATGGGATTCACCTGTTTGGGCTCAGACACCTCCAGGACCACCAAGCTGCAGAAGGATTCATTTCCACCACAGGCAAACATCTCATTAAAAAAAACAGGGGGCACACACGTCCTAAACTAGTTCCAATCATTTACTCTGATGTCAGCTTAAATGCTTGCAAGCGGTTAAGACATAACATTATTATTTTTCTTCTCATAAATATCATTATCCAGATAGTCTAGACAAGAAAGTTAATTGTCCAGGAAAGTGATTAGATCGGCCTATATACGCTGGTTTTTCGAGTGTGAAAGTGAGCTAGTCTCCACAGAATACATTTAAGCCTCATGATTTCAATGCCTGCAATAGCTGTACTTCTTGGAGAAACCAGATTTATGCGACAGTTCTAGCAGAACAGACCTAGCACAGATCAGGTGAACTACACCCTGAAAGAGTCTTTTTCTTGCTGATAGCCCCACCATAAACATCTCCACCAAAGATATCTCAGGCCCTGCAAAGTGAATGCCTTGCTTGAGCACCAATACATAAAAATCTGTTTGTTTAGGCTCATTCTATAGTCCCCAAATAAGTGGATTTTCTCTTCTTTACTTGTGTTTGGCACAGCCTATACACCACCACTAAGAGGACAACACATGTACTACCCACACACTCACTTCTCAAAACAGGCTCTCTCCTGAGCTGGCTGAGGTTGAACCGTGAGCCCACACAGCTCCAAGGGGGCACACAAACACTGCACTTCAGATTTGAAGTAGAGACAAAACCATAAAAAAAAAAAACAACAAAAAAAAAAAAACAGATTCTAACTCAAATAAATGTATTAAAACAAGGTGCGGTGGCTGCATCTCATATGAAGAAAAGCACCACAGGCAGCAAGCAGGATGGTTGCACTCCCATTTCTGACCAACACCATTTTTTGAAGGAGTTAAACAAGATTGCTTTACTTCCCTGACATCAACTGCAATGTACCACTTCTCCTTGTTAGGAGGACACTTGGAAGGAAGTAGGCCAGGAGAGAACTTCTGATAGCCTCAACATGACAAATGTTCTTGAAGCCTTTCCCTCGATAAAACATGAGCATCACCAGCAGACCAGGTGGTTGGGTGCTGCAAAGCCCCCCCTGCACCTTGCACAGCAGTGACCATCACCCCAGCAAGAAAGGCTTCTTTCTCAGGGTTTGAACTACCCATCTTGAAATCAGAAGTGAACTTCTACACTGAACGCTTGCAGCAATCAGCTTGCATTTGCAAGCCACACATTTTGCTGGGTGAAGAACATAGTGGGTTTTCCACACCCAGACAAGTGCTGCCTCATCTTAGCTTTTAGCACGAAGCGGTTTTAAGGCTAGAAAACGTTTCCTTGCACAAACAGTTCTCACTGTGAGCCACTCCAGACAAGGAGACTGCAGAGAAAAGCACCAAACCCCAACCCTGCAGTCAGGGCCACTGTGACCAAGCACACATTGGTTTCTGTACACCTGGTATAGGTGTGCTGGATTCGATTAAACCTCTCCTCTGGAGCACCGCAAGAGGACCCCAAGCTGCGTCCCAGCTTGGCTTGGCTGAGGCAGCCCCAGCAGGCAGAATTGCAGCAGGATGCTGAGCAATTCCTCATGACTGAGGGCATCAGCAGCACATGGCCAGTTACTGCCCCATTTCTGACTGACTACAGCACTCCCTACACAGCTTGCAGTGGGGATGCAGCTCAGAACTGGTGCAAAGAACATCAGGCAGAAAGTCTGCTGAGTACAGCCAGAGAGAAAGGAAACATCAGCTTTCAGGAGCACGCAAAGAGTTTCTCTGTGAGCTGCCAATTCCCACCCCACAGCCCCCCATGCGTGCTGGATGCCTTGCTACGGGCTGGGACTGCCAGAGCCCAGCTTTTACGACCCTGGGGACAGGCTGCAACCTGATTGCTTTCCCAGACAGGGTCCGCTCGGAGAGCGAGAGTGGAAAATATTACAGGAAGGATTCTCATGTGTGGCCCATTTCCATATCTTGGCTTGTAACTGCATTCAATTTGTATTTTATGGACACTTGCTTTTAATCTGGAGTGAAAGGAGAAGAGGGGATTATTTTTGGGTTGTGTTTTTTAAGGGTTTTCAGAGATTGCTGCAAGCCAGTCGTTTAAAAACAAACCTCAATAAAAATTCTTCCCGGCTCACCACATTTTAGACTGTTCATAACATCTTTATGGGGGGGAGGGGGTTAAGTTACTACAGATTTAAGAGATTACTTTCCATTCCTTATGTTTACTGCACTTGCATTTCAGCGCTTCACCACTTGCTGCTTGGGGCCCTTCAGAGAACAGAGAAAGTTGTGACTCCTGATCTCAAGAAGTCACTTAGCTGTGGTCCTCACCTCTGCCCAGCTCCCCTCCCATACCAGCTCCATTTCTGCTCTCTTTGGCTCCCGCAGGGAAGCAGCCAAGGCTCACCTGGTCCAAGTGCTCCCCCCAAGCACACGGTGAGTGTGCTGAGGCCAACATGGTAGCCCAGACTGCTCATTCTGCTTTAGGTGGCCACCCTGGCCTCTCCCTCTTCAGTTTCATTAAGCCAGCGAGGAGTTGTCTTGGCACCTGGGGTAATTTGGGATCAGAAGGGATGTCCTGCACAGTTCACCTGCTCAGACACCCAGCTCCTCCATTTTGACCGTGCCAGGTGGTGGATTGCCATGCACAGGCCTGCTCTTATGGGCATATTTAGAAACATTGCAAAGTTTTTATTTATTTTTTTTTCTTATTTACCTGGCCGAAAATATAAAGGAAGCCAATGGTCCCCCCAACTTGACCTCCGAGGACAGTAGAAATCATGGAGTAGACACCTCCACTTCCAATGCTGCACCTCTCGCAAACCCCAATTCCAGATAAGACTGTCACCAGGGCAACCAGGACTACAAAGGACACCAGAAACATGCCCATCACAACTCCAGTGTTTCCCTGCAATGAAACAAACAAAAAAAGACACAAAACAACAATTAAAAAATCCCAACTCACACAACACAGATCGATTGAGACAAAAAAAAAAAAAGACCCATCTGCTTCTAGTTCCTTGTGATCAATGACTATGGAGTCACTACAGGTTAAAAAACAAAAACAACACACTGCCACCCTAATTATCTAATTAATGTAACTGATTGCCAAATCTGAAGTTCCCATTAATACCCTTTTGCAGAAGACCTGCCTCGTTGTGTGGCCAGACAGACCTTTGCGTGATAAGGTCCTGCTCCATCACTGGACTCCTGCATGAATCACTGATTTTGTCCTCTGGTTCAGAGAGAATGATGTCAAACAATGACTCAATGACCACAGGGAGGTCACTGCCTATTGCCATGTTTCATCATGCTTTAGAATGAAATGTTTTGTTTTGTTTTTTAAAAAGCTTTCAGAAAAAAAAAAGCAAAAACAGTTTCAAAACTGAACATTTGGGATCTGTGACAACTGATTTATTAAAAGCATCAAGCCAGCATTTTAATTTATCAGAACATTTACCTTTGAAAGCTCTAATCCTCCCAAACGATGAGATAACAAAGAACAAAACCCCAAAGGAAACACTGCGTGGAAGATAAATAATACAGTCATAAACTGCCTCACGCTGGGTCTTATCTGCACAATATATGCAAAGTAGCAGGTGGTTCTCGCTCTCAATTTACTCGCACATAGTTTTGTGCGGAGGATTTCGCCCTGCTGACAAAAATTTCCTTCCTGCTCCAGGCAGAGGAAGCGCCAGGGAGGAGCTGCTGCAGGGCGAGGAGCAAAAGCCTCTGAGCAATGCCAGGTGCGGGTCTCACAGGGGCCAGCACAAACCCCTGCTTCGGGGCACTCAGTTTGCTATCTGGGCATGGATTTTCCAAGAAGAGTGGAAGGCTGCCTTCTGCAGGACCAAAGGGAAGGTGCTGGGTGCCTCCAAAAGCATTCAAGCGCCTCTTCTGCGCTCAGGACCCTCCGCTCCTCTCTCTCACACGGCTGTAATTTATTTTCCAGGGTCAAAAGTTTTTCTTCGTGCTCCAGCCCACCTTCCCTTCTGGCAAATCACTTAGTCCAGTGCACGGTTGACTCCAACTCATTGTCAGAAATCTCTTCCAGTGCCCAGCGGTTCGTTAACGTCTGGTTTCCTCTCCTCTGCCTTGACTCGTATTACAGGCCGTGTCCCCATCGCTCCTTTCCAACCTCGCTCCCTCTCCTCCCACTCCAGCAGTTTCTGAGGTCACGCTAGCCTTGATACGGGTTTGTTTATTACCAGCACTAAAAGGCTGCTTCTCAGCTTTGGGGTTGGTTGAAATCCCAGATCCTTTTTTTTTTTTTTTTTTTTTTTTCCTCCCTTCCTTTCCTCTTTTCTGCTTTTTGTGAAACAACAGAAACATATCCAGGATGTTGCTATCATCATAAAATCCTATTTTGGTTCAGTGTCCCGCTGCCTTTGACAGGGCTTTATCTGGTCAGTAGGGAACAGAGCCAAGGTTTGTCATAAATGCAGCTGCTGGCTGGGTCAGCACCACAGTCCACTAGGATCTGACACTCCTTTTTAAAAGAACAATTGTTCTTTTTCTTCCGCAGCTTGCCCGCTTACCCTCAGGTTAAAATGGTTAATAAATAAGACACGCTTCAGTTAAAAAAAAAAAAAATGCACTCATGCAAACATACACGTGGCCTTGGGCTTTCCCAGAACCTGCTGGACACACCAGGCTACGTGGCAGCTAGTTAATGCTAGTGGTTTCTGCAGAAGAATGGGTTAACGCCGGGACCAGGAGAGATCCTTACAGATCCTTGCAGATCACCAGCAGGGAGGAAGGATGGAGTTGTCTCGCAGCAACAACAGCAAGCCGAGGAAGTAGGGAAAAAAAAAGTCCAAATTAAACAGCAACGCTTATTTATGCATGCATGCTGGAAGGTGTTAAGATGGAGCACGATAGAGTAGTGTAGCAAGGCAGTGAGTGCTGAACACGCCTGTAAGGTTAGGGTCCCCTGCAATCGCAACCTTTACCTCTGGAAATTCATAGCAAAAGCCTGACTGCGCATGGATCAACATCTGACCGTGCTCTGCCACGTGAACTCTGCCAGCCCTGACTTCTCCTCCCTTCCCTGTCATGCTAGCTTCCAGCTGTTACATTTTTTCTTTTATTTACTTACTTTATTTTTATTTGTGCTTGTTCCAGCAGTTAACTTGCTTTCAGAGGAGACATGGAGGAAATCAGATCAAGAGGAAGAGGGAGCTAGGAAAATCATCCTGACTTCTTCACCAGAACAGACCGCGGTTCTCCTCAAAATTTGCAAGCCATGCTTCTGCTAGCAAAGACAAAGCAAGCAAGCACAACACGCAGTAGCACTCTGCCCTCTGATCTGAACCCACTGGGGGATTTGTGGGATGCAGTTTGCACCCTGCCATCAACAAGGGAGCAGCCCTATTTCATCTCAGTTGTCCTGCAGAGTTTCTACGGCTCTTCCTTCAGTGTGGGTCCCGATATTCCCTTTGGTTTTCTGGCCCTCAGTGAAGCAATTTCCAATATAGAGTGCAAGTTGCTTCCTGCTCCTTTTGGAAGATGGCCACCGTGCCTGTGACATGAACTTGTCCCTGTGACGCAAATTCTGCCTGAAGCTCAGATTCCACCATTCCCTGGAGATGCTTGCCTTTTATTGAGGGGAAGTTTTAAGGGACAGTACAACATATTGTATCAGGAAGAGTCCTGCATCGCACTGCAAGAGACCAGAGACGAGCACTGACCCTGAGTGAGATACTGCTCTGGATCCCCAAGTGCAAGTCCCTTTGGCAGGGATGACAATTTCACCTGACTGAGGACTCTCCATTCCAGACACAATGGGGACTCCAAACAATACAGATGTGTTTGGAAGAAACCCCCTTTGGTGGCACTGGGAAGACAGCAGAGTAGCTCTAACTACATTTTTCAGGTAAAGTGGTTATTTTGCCTCAACAGTGCAAGGCAAGGGTGTTCCTGTTTATTTTCCAGGTTGGTTGATGTGCTGTTTTTTCTTTTCTGAAAGCTAAAATAGGAACGCTTGAAGAAACCACTTAAGCTTCCGATTTTAGTAGAACCTCCTGAAAAGCTAAGCAATAACCAGAGGACTGAACCAAGAAAGTACCTACAAGCATTACAGAACCAGAAAGGGTGGTGATGGAGACAAGTGGCGAGGAGGAGATTACCTAGTCACACATTCAACCAAATCAGCACTCACCACGAGCCATCCCGTCCTCAGGAAAAGAACCACTCCAAAAATGTTGATCATGCAGGAGGTGAAGACGCCGTCCCACGTTCCAAAAAGCACCGGCTCCCACACAAACAGCTGAATCTTCCACCAGGGCCTGGTCTGCGTTTGAGATACCTAGAGGAAAGCAAAGCCTTCAGTTTTACCTCTCATGCTCTATGGGCAGGCTGCAGAAGTGGTGCAACAGCCGACCAGCATTATTGCAACAGGGGTGGCCACCAACAGGTGCCAAAACATGACTTTGCTGAGTTCTCCAAGATCAAGGGGCTGCAGAGCTGTTGGGATCACTGGGCCATAGAAGAGAGGGCTCCCTTCAACACTGAATTAATATTATTGTAGGATAAGCAGCAACAGAATCCTACTCAGCCTCAGCAAATTAACCTGGTCCATGATGTTACATGAACAAAAAAATGTCATTTGAGGGGTTCTTTACAGGGACTGCAGCTATTTATTGCCATGTCTTATGTCATGCCTCTCTTTCTGTCCCCACCAAGATGAGCGGGGTCCTCTCTGCACTGGAGAAGTGTCTCAGAGGAGATGACAAAGCAGGCTGGACAGACTTGGACTGGAAGAGTAAGTTAAGAAGGCTTCCCCATCACATACAGCCATCTCCAAAAGAGCTGGGGATGAGGATACTGCATTTTGAGAGGAGACACAGGACTCTGGTACTCAGGGCACCTGTGAATTTAAGAGCTGCTGGAGCCAAGAGCTAAAACTCTAGGGAACTGCAGCTTTTCCCATTGCAGCTGCCCTCATCCTGCCCCTGCTGCCTGGGCAGGACATTATTTCACACCCTTTCTACAGACCAAAACCTGCTGCTGCTCTTTGCCTGTGAAAAGCTGGACTTTCTAAAGGGAGCACCTCAGGTTTAGGTAGTAGAATGGGGGGCAGCTCTGCTCAGTCCTGTTAAAATGCCACCGAGGGCAACAGGAGCAGACCACCAGAGACGGAAACCCGGGCTGTGAAGGGAGACAGCTCTCCGACATACCTGCTGTGCCTCCTCGTGGAACAGCTCCTGCACGTAGCCCTCGCTTCTGGCAGCACGCAGGCCGGACATGGCACCCCTCGTGTCTCCTCTGCCTGCCCCAGGCACAGCTGTGGCCCTCACGGCGGGCAGGACCGACCCGAGCAGGTCAGCTCTTCTCCTCCCTCAGACCCCTGCAGTGCTGGGTCCCCCGTTGTGGGAGAATCATGGTTTTGTTGCACTCGCTGTGGAAGAAGGAAAGACAGAAGACACCGGTGCTGCTTTCTGAGCCCGTAGAGGCACAAGGCTGTAACCCAGAGCCAACAGAGGCTGGCAGCCGACACTGAACAGCACAGCAGAGAGCAGTGCTCCCTCAGCGGCACTCCCACCCATGGCAGGGGCAGTATCAGCAGCCTGACACTTAATGGCCCTTGACGGGCTTTGCTGAGCCTGCTCATACTCCTGGCACCCTCAGCATCCTGCAGCATGAGCTCCAGAGCTTCGTTATGCGCTGCCTGGGAAAAGTATTTCCTTTCACTGCTTTTAATTCTGGCACCTGATAATTTTATTCCACGCTCCTGCACTCTTATGACACGAGACACGTGAAGTATTTACTTCCCAGCACCGCTAATGATTACACTGCCTTAACCGTGGTCATACCCACCCCTGCAGGTACACTCTTCTTGTCTGCAGTGGCCTGGCTTCAAATCTGTAGCTGCCAGAGGCAGGCTCCACCAGAGGGCCAGCCTTAATTCAACACCTTCTGTGTTCCCAGAAGGGTAGCATCAGGTTTTCTCTCAAGGATAACTTAACACCACTTAACAGAAGGGAAAAAGCTAGCACAAGCACTTCTCTACCTTGACATCCCTCATTCTTCTCTTTGTCAGTCTGTTTTCTATGCTCCTAATTACAGAGAGCTGCTTTTATACCCCTCCCTCCAGCTGACCACAAGCCTTAACCTTCCCCAGGTGGCCCTGCAGTGGCCACATCCCCCCAATTGCCACTTCTCAGCACAGCTACACAGCACCTGGGGAGCGTAGCCCACCTGCCTGCTCCACTCTCCCAGGGCTGATTCAGCTCCTGGCCAGCTGAGTTCACAGGTTTACAAGAACCAAACATGATCACCCACACCAATGTACCCGCTTTACCACAGGCACAGTGCAGAAATCTCTGACTTGTCACACTCACAAGCTAACGAGACAAGGCAAACGACAGAAATGTGCTGCTCCTGTTTCACAGGGACAGAGACACAGAGAATCAGAGTGAAAATCACTTTAGGTCCGTCAGGATTTTGGCAGCAGGGTGTGAATCGCAGCTTTTATCAGAGCTTTCACCACCCTGCCTCCATGACCCTGTGAAATCAATAACCACCACTGCTCCTTCAGGTGGCCGCAAGTCTCCTGTAGGACCAGGCACAATGGGCAGCATGGGAGGCGTTTCTGTTTTTTTTCTGAGGAAGAAAACACGCAACATGAACCACAATTACAACTGAATAGACACATTCTCCTAAGATTCCCCAGTGCAGCCCTTCCAAGCCAGCAATTTTATTCAGTAAAGGATTCCCTGTGGTCACACAAGCTCCTGTCTTTTGCAGCAGTTCCAGCTGTATGCATGGAGGTGAGGAAGGCTACAGGCAGCCTTCTCTTGATCTTGGTCTCTTGACACATTCCGCTAAGGGAGCCCACAAGTGGCTGGCCCCATCCCTTTGCAGCAGGTAGGGACAGCTGGAAGCACATCCTGTGTACGACAGCACAGGGAAGTTGGATGCACCAGTATTACGGGGCCAAAATTTGAGCGACGCAGCAAGGAGATCCATGGGTTTCATCCCTGGAGCTGACCTTGTAGGAAACATTACCCTCTTAGATATTTAAAGCCCCACATCTGAGGATTTCCTTCCTTTTCCTCAGTGTTACAAGCTCTCTCCTATTCCGCTCCCTCACCCCGCACACAGCTCCCGGTGCTCTTTCCGCTTCAACACGCTCCCAGCGGCGTTGCCACAAGCACTTTCTCCTCCGCAATTACAGGAAATTGCCTCTCCAGCATTGCTCCTCAGTAGCGTTTCAAGCCTCCTAATACCTTCCCCTCGCCTATTATTTAATTCGGCGACTGTTTACACGCACAGCTGTACACATCCATTTAGACTAAAGGTAACCGAAGCAAACATTGCTGAAGGAGCGCGCCAGGACCCGGCACGCGATGTCGGGCGCACGTCCATGAAAACTCAGGCTTTGGAAGTGGGAATCCTCCAGGCAGGAGCCTTCCTCTCACCATGAGCACACCATGGTTTCTAAGTGACTGCAAAACACACATATTTTGTGGCGGCATTATCTATCTGCGTCGCTGACTGGGCGGAAGCTCAGTTTTGAGCTATACAGGCGAGTCTGCCAAAACCACCAAACAGCCATTGCTTTCCTCTAATATAAGCGAGCATCTAATCCCAAAGTTAATTGATACTACTTTTCCTCAGGTTTCTGCCAAAGACACTAACCAGTCTATAAATTAAGCGAGAATGCTTGTTTTAATCTTTCCAACACATTTCAAGCTAGCACATTAGAAACCCCCTTGTGGGGCGGTGAAAAGCCTCGTCTCCTTTTACCAAGACGCTTCCCTGCTTAATTACAAAAGCATATTCCTGCAGATGAATTTTCTGTGGCCTTCGCACCTTATCAAAGCAGCGATGTTTTATTAATAGTCCCATTAAAGGCGTCTCAGAGCTGCGAGCTCTCCAACAGAGGGCTGGTTTTACAAACATGACTGCGTGTGGTCCCGCTCTGCTGCTGCCAGAAGAGGCACTTCCAAGGCCTCGCTCCACCAAAGGACCGGGCAGCACTTCAGGTTTCTTAAATCCCCTCCACTCCTCTCCTGGTCAAGTTCTTAAAAACACCTGATTTAGGGGACCCTGAGGAAGGGATGGATTAAAGGGAAACGAAGCAGCCGCCAGCACCACGAATGTAACACCACACATAGCAGTGCTCGCCCTGCCCTCGCCCTCCCTGTTACTCATTTACCGTAACAGCCACAACAATTACCCGGCTCTTTTATTTTTTTCACATATATTCAGCACAAATAACATGTGGAACATGAGAGGCAAAAAGCAAGCCTGGGCTCACCAGAGCAGTGCTACCTCCGTGGCACGGTCAGCACACTGGGGCTGCACCGAGGCGGTGGCAGTGCCAGCGGTGACAGCAGTGCCAGAAGTGCCTCGGGTGCCAGCAGTGCCAGGGGTGCCAGCATGTCCCTGCCACAACCCCGCAGTGGTGGTACCGGGCACTGAGCCACCTGAAGCCACCAGCCCAGCCAGAACCTCTCACCTGGCCGGCTCTGCCTTCCTCCCCCTCTCCCTCCCCCCCGTCACTTTTTCTTCTTCCTCTCTCCCTTTTCCTCATTGCCCTTCTTTTCCTCTTTGCCCCTCTTTTTTACCTTTTTTTTTTTTTTCTGTTTTGCTGCTTTAGTTTGTTTTTTTTCTTCTTTTGCACTTTTCTTGTTTTTTTTTTTTTTTTGCTTTTTATCTCCTTTTTTTCCCTTTTGCCCTTTTTAACTCCTTTTTGCCTTCTTTTGCCCCCCCCCCCTTTTTTTTTTGCCCTCTTGCCTTCTTTTGCCCTCTGTTTTTCCTTTTCCCTTCCTTCCTTCTTTTGCCTTTTTTGCCTTCTCTAGCTCTTTATGGACCCTTTACGAGGACTTTTTTACCCTTTCTGTCCCCCCCCCCCCTTTTTTTTTCCCCGTCCCCCACTCACTGGCGGTGCCGCTCCGCTGCCCCCGGCCCGGCGCTGCCCGGCGGCGCCTCCCCGCTGGGGGCCGGCCCGGCGCTGCCACGTGTGCCCGGGGCCCTCCTGCGCGGCCGGGCAGGTCGGGGAGCGCTCCCTTACCGCTTCGGCAGCGAGGGGCTGCCACAATCCGGCCCCCCAGACGACGGCAGGCAGCGGGGCAGAGCCGTTTAGGGGTTTTTTTGCAGGCTTCTCCCGAACCCTGAATCGTCTGGAGGCTGAGGAAGCAAAGGGATAGTTAAAGAGATTGATAAATGCCAAGGGGCTCGGTGCCCCCCCGAAGGGAAATGGGGCTCCTTGGTGCCCCCCGAAGGGAAATGGGGTTCCTGTTCCGCCCCGGAGCAGCCGCCACCTGCTCGCATCCCTCGCTCACCTCCCAGTTTCCCCGTTCAGGGCTGCCAAAAATGCCGTGTCCCGTGGGGATGATGCTCTGTATGGATTAAAGGCATGATCTGGGGTGGTCTTTCTGGAAACGGGATTAATTTTAAAGCTGGGTGCCCTTCCTTAGCATTTGAACACTTGTCATTGACTTAATTTGCTTCCAAAATGAA
The DNA here is from genome assembly GCF_009819795.1 of Aythya fuligula. Taxonomy (NCBI): domain Eukaryota; kingdom Metazoa; phylum Chordata; class Aves; order Anseriformes; family Anatidae; genus Aythya; species Aythya fuligula. The sequence continues at coordinate 23,386,923 of NC_045564.1, read as the reverse complement.
ATAAGCTAGAGTAAGCCAGGGCCCTTCTACCATTCGCTATAGTATCCGTACAGGACACCTGTTCAATGCAGCTGGCCCGCTCTGATTTTCCACAGAGATAAAGCATGAACCAGCCCGTATTCTTGGACAGAAACAGCAGGGATGGAGTGGCAGAAGAGGAAAGCAGGAGTCCAAAGAGGAGAGGAGACTTCTTGCAGGAGGATGAAGCCTGATGGGGGAAAGCAGCAGGTTCCTCCCTCAGAGGTCTCCCATTCCTGAGATGTTTCTGAAACCCCCCATTTGCCTTCAGAGGCCAGTTTTACACCTGCCAGGGAACAGGCTCGGCCAGATTCCCTCACCTTGTGGGCCAGGGCAAAATCTGAAGTATGTGATTTGTTGCAAACTTGCTGAAGACTTGCTAATTCAGTAACCAGCTGAGCCCTGTGGCTTGCCTGCAGGCACCTCTGCCTCTATGTGCACATGTGCAGGAGATTAAAAACTTCTTGGGGCAGTTACTGCTGCCATCTCCCACTGCTGAACAGTCCTTAAAGACATCCTGCTTCCCTCCAAGGTAAAATCACAAAGCACCGATGCTAAAAACACTTTCAGGAGTGCTTGGTGTCGCTCTCTGCCTGCTCCTATTTAAGTCATGGCAGTTTTCAACATTTTCCTTCTGGGCAACCAAATCCAACCCACAGCATGCCTTCGATGGGTCTGCATGCATTCCTGCTGAGCACGCTGCTTTTCCATGCCTAGCACATTAGCAGAAACATGGACTGACATCGCTTCTCCGAGCGTAACTGAATTGCAGTCATGTGCAAAGTGTTTTTTCCTTAAATGACAGGAGGTGGCAAATGCTATGAGATAAAACAGGGAAGGGAAAACTACACACAAGGAGCCCTCAGGGAGTGGGAAAGCAGCAGGGCTTAGGTCAGTCGGCAAGACAAAATGTGTATTTTTGTCCACAGGCCTGAGAGATGACATGAATTGTAGAAAAGGCTGATTCTTAGTGGAATGGATGTTAACCACCATGTACCTCAGCACCACCTGCTTCAGCTGCTCAACCCACCTGCATCGCCTGCCGCAGCGGTGTGCAAGCTGAGTTCCAGGTACACACACAGCCCGCTCCTTTCACGAGGACAGAGCTGTGAATATACTTCATGATTTAACTAGTCGCGTGATTTAACCAGTCGCTCTACATACCAGCCCTAGACCAACAGTTAAACAAAGAGTATGTTTCTAAAACAGAGCTCTGTACACGAAGAGCCAGCGTTTTTCTGTTGGAGTTCAAACCTTGCTTTTAAATTGCATTTTACCTAATGTCGTTCAGAGCATGCATACAGCAGTTATTGGCACAGTATTCAGGCACCACCACAAACGACGTTCTTGTTTCAGCTCCTTAAAACAGAACATCAGGCAGCACAGGACGGCTGACAGAGGGCTCACACTGCCAGAGCATTTTGCCACGGCTGACATCAGAGGGACTCCTGCTCCCGTCGTGGCTCCCTTCCAGAAGCTGCCGCATCCAGAAGTCCATTTGTGGGTTCGACTAGCTGACCGACTGCTCTGTAAGGTAACAAATACAGCCTTGAAGAAATGAAAATCCCTGAAAATCCTCCCTTCCAACTAGAGGTTTGGAGACAGATCACTTCGGCACATTGCTTACTTTGCACTTGCTTTTCCTTCTTTTGGAGCTGCAGTGTTCTTAGGCTGTCCGTAATTAGCCTTATCATAAAGAAGCTTTCAGGAACTAGCAAAGCAAATGCAGGTCTTGAGAGCAAACTCACAGGTCATCCTTTCAGCTTCTGATGGCATCCTCTGCGTTGTTCTCACACGGTACTCCATGGCGAAGATTACCTTGCAACCACCTGGACGTATCCCCAGCGGCTGTTATTTTATCATCTCCCACCATCCAGTTTATCTTTTGACAAGACAGGGATCTCTTTTGATAAGAACAAGGAAGTGCTGCTACCAAAGAGCCTCACGAGTATTAAAATAATACATTTTGAACAGTTGTTATTTGTATCAAAGCACGGAAATATTTTTAATTGCAGTGCAAAAATAACGATTCCTCTTGGTTCCACTTAGGCCAGACTCGTGCTTTGGTCTAACAGAAAGGCTGCCTCTCTGAAATGGCACTAATTATTGCATCCAGCCAGGAAAAAAATACAGATATACACAGAAATAGAATTGAAAACTACTGTGTTCAGTGGCCCAGCTTGCTGTGCCAGCATACCTCTCTGGGGCAATGCTGTGGAGAAAGTACTGCCTCCTCCAAACACAGGCAGCTACGTCCAATCTGTGCGCTGCCAGCACACCGACCTGAGCCAGAAGGTGCCAGCACAATGTTTGATTTGGGACTAGGCAGCCGGATTTCCAGGAGGGAGGCTTGCAAGGTGCAGCTGCCGGGCAGACAAAAGCCTCCGTGCTACCAGAAGGCAGCAGTGTTCAGTCACCACGCAGAAACCTCCTTCGGCTCTCCCATGTAAGGCAGGCGGAACTGCCCGAAGTGACTCCAAGCAGAAAAACACAGCTTCTTGTGCACCCAGCGAACATCCAGAAGTACAAATAATGGAGGAAGGAACCGGATCCCGTGCTCTTTTGCATGACACGCGGGGCTGCTGACACGGCTAACAGCAACTTAGCTGGCCAGGCTGCAGATTGCCACCACCACCCCACGGTGGCACCTCGTAAGATGGCAGGCACCTCACCAAATTGTCGTGTTTTAATTTCTGCCAGCGACTCGTGTCCACAAGACTGCCTTTGAAATTCAAAAACTAGAGCAGATGCTGCGTTAGGGATGTTGTAGACCCAAAGCTCAGCCTGACGTGGAAGGATGCTGAGGAGGAGGCAGCTTACCTGAGTGACCGCTGCAGGACTGCTTGCAGGACTTCAGGGAGGACAACACATACAGGCTCCGTTTTAACCCCCCATGACCGAGTACAGCTCCAGCAGAAAGCTTGTTTCTTTGCACTTCGTATCTTGACAGCTAAAGCAGACAAAAGAGCAAACAATATTCTAGAGGAAACTGCCCTCTGTTGATGTGGCAGGTGCAACACACAGGATAACCAAGAATCTGGACACTTCCACCCCGTCTCCCTAAACCAACCACCACCAAATCTCTGCCGTTGTGAACTGCCTGCTGTCCTACTTGGAGCTACAAAACAGATTATCCTGTGTGGTACAAGGAAAAATAAAGCTACATGGGTTATTTTTCTCATTCAACACAAAATGTAGGTCCTAACAATTCTTTCCAGCATCAAAACATTTTAAAATCTAATTATGAGAGTCAAAAAGCAGAAACTATCAGTTCTGATTCCTTATTCTCACCACATAATTGAAACAAATAAAAATCATTGTGACTAATGTAAGCAAAACTAACAAAAACAAAGACAAGCAGGGTGGCTGAGTAAGCAGACGCTACTTACTAAGGTATATTGCATAATTCACCCACAATTTAAGACTATTGAACATAAAACAAAAGTAATAACTATACTAGACGGATGTCAACATACAACATTAAGTTCTTTATAGGTTATTTTAAAAACAATACCAGAACAAGCATACTGGAATAATATTGAAACAAAGTCATATAAAATAATACTGCTGTACTCATTCCATGTCTCAGACATATGTAAAGGGACTACGAGGCAGCAAGGATTATAGCCTGACACAACTAACAGGGGCTGGACTAAGGGCAGCCCTACTAAGGCCAATTTCAGATAGTTCCTGCAGAAATGTCTGTGCTGATTTCATGTATTTCTGGCTGTGTGCTCCTTCATCTGTTAGAGTTACCACCTCGCTGGCTGAGACATTAAAGCAAATCTCAGGAGCGCTCTTTCTCTGCTGCGATGCAAATTCAGTCACCTTGACTTAAACAGCCTCAGAAATGGTTTAAGCCAGACAAAAAACTCCTCACCCACAATCTGTGCTAACCAGAGGAGGTTCCCTGAGGTTCCTGCTGAAAGTCACCCCTCTGCGGGCTCCAGGACCAGTGCTGTAACAGACCGGAGGGGATCTAAACCAACACAGCTGTTTCTGCAGTGATCATCTGATCATGGCTCAAGTTTGAACACAGTTTAACTCTTTCTTTTTTCTCTTTAAAAGGTGATGTGCAAGTTTTAACATTGTCCAACATAAAACTTGTTCTTACACAAAGTAAAATCCAGACAGCCATGTATTTCACAAAAATCAAGTCTTTATCAGAAGTGACCTTACCAAAAGGTTCAAATGATACCTTTAACATTTGAATAAACAGAGGTAAGGAAAACTAAATTACCAGTCATTAATGCTAAGGGGCACATTTCTGGTTTTATAAGTGCAAAAATGCTATCATCAGTATTTCTCACATATCTGCTTGAATGGTACAAAAATACGCTGCATGTTAAATAGGTTGTATACTATACAGACTACAAAATGATGTAGCGCACACATGGCGTATTTGTATCCAGTAGGCAATAAAGTTAAATAAAATTCACCTTTCTTACAACTGAGATTAAAACAGACAAAGTCCTCATCCTCATTTACACGAGGAGTTGCTGGCACTGTGTAGTAATGCCTCTCTGGGGACAAAAGAAGCACAAGAGGCAAGCTAGCCTAATGCTATGTGGTCCTGTGCAAGTGACTCCACTGCTACCATCGTGCAAAGTCCAGGATTAAAATTAAGGTCAGAGATGCAGTTTAACCAAATGTGGCAAGATGGAGATCCACAGGGGAAGGAAACCCAAATAAATTTGGTACATCTCAAATCAAGTACTTAAATATTTAATTGTTGAAAGCATCCACTTCAGTGCTTACACAGCGACATGTATCCTCACATGCCTTCATCTGTCTCGTTAAGAAAGATCTGAAATCATCTAACATGAAAAATACTGCTAAGTCTATTCATAAAACAGTATTCTATATTTTTATTTTTCAAACAGCAAGTGACCACATTTAAAATGCATCATTTGCAAATATAAATTATCAAACTATTAGTTTAATTAAAAATAAAGCAAAAACATAACTTCCCTTAGTATCACAATACATAGGAGGGTATTATGAACCCCAAATGACTAAGTTAATCATAAGAAAACAGTAATGTCAAAAGTGATGGAACTCATTAAGTCACTTAATGAATAAATCAATCCTAATAATACAATACCATTCACCATGATTATGTAAAAAAGCAATCTTTCATTGTATTATACAGATAAAACAATCCAATCCTTCATGCCACGTTTTGTAAACCATGATATAAATTACACTCACAGTCAAATGAACAGATAGAATAACTCCCAAAATATTTTTAAGTTGCTTTTAGGGCAGAAATAAAGGCAGAAATAGAATCATTTAAAATATATCAAGTTTAACCAAAAAATTCATTTGGTCAAGCCTGCTATCCAAATAGTTTTGTTTCCTGCAAAACTACTGTCTTTCTGAATTATGAAATTTATATGTTTCTTTTACATATTAAATGTCAGATGTTGAGCTACATTAAATCCTTTTATACCTTGTATCATTTTTGCCATGAGACCCAAGCATCTTTCGCGTACGTACACACACACACACGCAGACACACACACATTTTATCAGGGAATTCTTCATTTCACAGGTATAAAGACAGACTCCTGTACTGATTTCTGTCAGAAACATAAGGAATATACAACTTTCACACTCTTCAGGTTCCTACAAAACCATCTCTTATTTATGTACATACTTTTACTGACGGAACTCAGGTTACGATCTTTTGCCTAATAATAAAGGGACGGAATAGATGTTGTAGGATAAAGAAATATTGTATAGTTATTAATATAAACCTATTATCCTAAATTTATCCATACGGATTTTTTTAATAGCTGAAATACAAAGAAGGCATATGGACTTCAGCAAAATAACACTATATCAGAAAATGCACTGTAACAGTGTTCCAATATATATATCATCAGGTTTTTCATAACACAATTTCTTCTGTACACTAGATTTTGTATTAATTTCTGTCTTCAAATTCATCGTGTTTCCAGATCCAATTCAGCACTACATAGTATGCCTTCAAAAGAAAAGGAGGTCACTTGCTTTATTGAATATTCCAAGTTGCCTTCCAGACAGCATTAAAAGAAAGACAAGACTACACAGACAAAGTCCAGTATAATTCATTTCTGACAATGAAAATTTCAACCCCTCATACTGTTGCAAAATTCCTCCTACTGAAATGCTTTACTACAATAATAATAAAAAGCATACATTACATATAAAAGATACCAGTGTACTAAAAGTGACAGAAGTGGACTAGCAAATCCTTCAAAGCACATATTATATAAATGACTAGCATTTAAAAACATTTTTTTTTTCTATAAAATGTAGGTCATATACATTTATAAATTGGGATGGGGGGGGTTCTAAAGCAGTGATGACTGTGTTCAAATAGTTTCGCTGCTCTGTACAGTCTAATACCTATTCAATTCAAACTATAAGTTTGACGTTGATTTATCAGAATAAACTCATCTCGTAGCTCATAATTTGAAAAATCTGCAACTCAAATGAACATGTGACTTGTAAGTTCACTGCTTATCTGCATATGAAATACAAAGAGAGCTACTCCTTTCTACTGGAGGCCCAAGTCTCATCAGTTCAATATCAGGACTTAAAGACTCCAAATTTAAGTAGAGGACTTGTCAGGAATCAGCACAGAAGCAGAATAGTATCTCTCATCCTTTAGAGACACAGCTATTCAACTTTTGCAGTCTTCCTCCTCTTGCAGAAGTGCAGCCAAGCCATTCATTTCTTACTCAAAGTGTGCACGGATGAAGCCATAGATCTAAAGACTGTCCCCTCTGTGTCTGAAATTGTGCTGTGTAAACAATGTTATATACTCCAGCAGGAGGATGTTTGAATTTATTTATAAAAAATGATTAAGAATATTCATTAACTCAAGGCTAATAACTCCCAAAGGTATTTTTGGAACTTATCCTTATGCTACTTGTAAAGTTAGCACTGTCATGTATTATTGCTTACAAACAGTACAACATCGTATGCCTTCTAACAGAGCGGTACTGTGTTCAGTTTGTTTGTATTTACAACAGGGTTTTTTCTTTCTTCTTTAAACAAGCTATAAAAAACATTACATACTTTACAGACAATACAAATTTCCACATTGGTACTCAATTCAAACAAATGGAATGCATAACAATAATAAACATCATAAAGGAAGACTGACATAAGTCCTTGATTGTCAAGACACATTTATATTTATATATAAACTCTAACTGTGCAGAATCAAAGATTCAATCATAGGTACATCCTTATTTGATAAATCATATTTACAGCATGATATTGCATAAAAAAATAAAATAATGTTGTTTACACAATATTACCTTTCCATCCATTGGATTAAGGAAAGCAAGAAACAGCTCTTAGAAATGTTGCTTGCCTCAGTTTGTGTTTCCTACCAAAAGGTACAATTTTAAAAAGGAAACATAAGGTTCTTTAGCAGAGTAGAGCAAAAGCGACTATAAATGTATTTCCCTGACACAAAGCAATTTAAAATTGAACAAAGGTTTAAATTTTAACTTAACGACATTTCCTTTCATTAGAAGTAATACTTCTTAGTACTTGCCCTTTGCAAAGTGAGTTTTAGCTAAATGCATCACATGCCTAACATAAACATGCATTACTGCAAGTTGAATGAACTTTCAAAGTTACAAGGCTTCATCTCAGGAGAACATTTAAAACTAGGGACGTGTAACATCATTAGCTTGCTTCGGTACCAACCATGTAATTTGAAAGTTCACATGTATACTGGTACCGATGGCGTATTTCTGCCTAATAAAACTTCCAAACGTATTCCCAGGAGTATTAGGATTTTCCCTGCAATTTGTAATGGTATTAAAACAAACAAACAAAGAAGAATAAAAATCAAAGCTCTCAAAAAACAAGAAAATTTAGTTAGCAAATATGCATACATAAAGAAATCCAATGCTGCAAAATGCAGAGTGAATTCATCCAAATATTCTGGTTCATTTCAAATAGTTACTACATATGATACAAACACCATAAAAATAGTCTGAACAAGCATGGAATATAATGTATATGTCCAGGTGGAAAGTTTTCATAGGAGAACATGAATACTTTAGAGTAAACTCCAAAAGTTACAGTAGAACCCCAATAATTCGCAGCAGTGACTTAGAAACCCTTCACAAATGACAATTTTGAGAAGAGCGAAGAAGCAGGCAATGAAAGCAAGGATGTCATGTCACAAAAGGTACTTTGTTCATTTATTTTGACAACTGTAATTTAGTTTTCATTGTTCCTTGTACCTCCCAGTATACTGATATGTACAGTATACTCGGGTGAAGCAGTAGAGTGCTACTGAGACGAGACCTCGCTCCAGTACTTTTTGGAACGTTGCAGAGAGGTGGGGACAGACCATGGGGGATGTATAAACTGATCGGATTAGCAGTCAGCGAATTAGCAAGATTTTACTGTACTTCTCAATCAACAATGAAAAGCTCCCTTCACGCAAAAAACTGACAAGTACAATATAAAAATAATGCAAGTGTTAATTCATGTGAAGAGTTTGTTGTCCTATTTTCTTCCTCAAACACCTTTTTCCTAAAGACATACTAGGAGACACAAGATCATAAAACATAATTCCTTTATCATCCAATTTAAATTATGCTGTTATTTGTAAACCAACATACAGGGATACACATTGTTAATCCTTCTCCCTAGACCTTGTCGTTTATGGTTAATTCATTCCCAAATCAAAAGCAGAAAACGTAACTGGTTATTAGTATACCATCACAAGCTGATTCCTTCATTGTCTGTTACATTAATGGTAAAACATACCAAAGGACTCATGCTAAAAGGGACACTGTCAAGTAATTTAGGTCCAAAATATGGCCTATTAGTATGTGTCTATATATATAGACATATATGTATATATATAGTTTGATAGTAAACATTATGAATTTCCTCTTTTTTTTTTCCTTTTTTGAAATCATCATCGCTCTATCACTAGGAGATAGCCACAAAAAATTCCATCGTGCACACACACATGGTGCCTGCATGACCTTTAAGAAAGAACCTCTATTGTTAGCTCTGTGCAATATAAATGCTAACCCCGAACTCATGCTGACCGACTGAACAATATCAGTACAAGAACAGAACAGAAAACCAAAGACTTTTTTTTTCCCCGGCTCTTTTGGACATACATGGAAAACTAACAAAAACAAACACTGACCAGGTCAAAACAGAGAATGTGCATCTGTAGCAGATTAGAAGCAGCAAAATAAGAGCAGTAGAAAATGTTATTAAATAATGTAATTATTAAAAAAGCAAGAGCTTTTCACACAGAGAAACCTTCCAGAACTACATACAGAGTCTTTCCAGAATAAAAGGCCATGTACTCAGGAAATTATAGCAGTATTTTTGGTTAGCTCCTCCATCACAGAAAGCTTCAAGCATCAGCGGATCAAGTATTCACACCACCTCTTTAATTGTGCATGTGCGAGAATCCTACAAGATAGTCCCTGTGGGCTAGGCTGGGACTTCACAATCTGTCCTAAGGCACAGAGGATAGCTGTAATGGCTCAGCAGCAGACTAGAGAATGAACTGCGACATAAGGAGTAACATTTTCTCCAACAATTCCCATTTTGCTCTGGGGAAGAGCAAGTTCCTTCCCTCCATACAAGAGCTTACTCACGTACCCAAGCAGCAATCCATAAGTGTGAAGATGGCATGGAGCGAGAATTACTCCCTCCTACTCCTCAATCACTTTTTCACAGCAGAGGATCAATGCAATAACTATTTTTTTTCTTTAAATAAAGCTGAATCAATCTGCTTAGGGAGAAGCAGGCTTTATATTCCTTTTACCTCTCGGTTGGAACAGACTAGTACAGTAATAATCCTACTTTTTTTTTTATTTTTTTCTTCTTTTGGCATTTGCTGCTTGTTATATTTAACAAATAGTACTATTAATGGTCACCTACTTGCAACAACAGGGCACTAGAACAAAGATGTCGACACAGTATTATTATTCAGGCAGCACAAGCTAAGATGTCATGGAAATGAAACAATGAAAACGAAACATGCGTAACAAGAGGTGGCTTCCTGGGGAATAGGGGCCATATTTATTGTGTCTATGCAAAGTAGAATGGAAAGTCAAAAAACCCAAACTGATCATAACGGAAGAAAACAGAGACATGGAACAAATTGTAATTATTCTTTCAAATAAATTTCTTTACATGTATCATTAATAATCCAGAAGGAATTAACTATTCTCCCTTGATGCTCAATTCTTAACTCTGGGCCAAATACTCAGACCAAATTACTGGTAAGTGATAACATGCAGAAACACCTTCCTTATATCATACACAGGGTCAATGAATCACAACATAATCTGTTTCCTTATACAAAAGTACTAAGTGAGAAGTTTACATAAATTGTATTTCCTGTCCATGTAGGAACCAAGCTGTGGGTTACAAACAGGCCTTCTCCCTGAACTGTACCAAGCAAAGTTAGTGCTTTAAGAGCGAGACCACAAGGGAAACGAGAGAGAGGGAAATGGGCTTTCTAGTAATAAAAGTCAAGAAAAATGTTGCTACTGTTTTGGGAAGAGGTGGGGACTCTCGTGTGTCCTGCTCAAGTCCCTTCAAAAGACAGCGTATATCTTAGCCCCTTGAGGTGCAGCCTTTTCTCACAGCTGATGGCTTCATCTGAGAAATATCAGCTAGCAATAGTGCTGTAAAAGAATGTATGCAATCCTATAAAAAATACATATACATACATACATATATATATACACACACACACACACGTGTTGTGTGTGAGTGCGTTTTTCCCTGGTTAATCAGCCTGTATTAGGCTTAAACTGCCTTAAACTACCAGACAGTGTCCCTTTAGGGAAGGTGCAATATAATGAACATACAGTTCAAAAATCTGTAAATTGTTAACTTAAACTACACAATAGTTATGCTACTCAAATCTTACCACCTTAAAATGCACACAGAACTACTTATCGTACCATACTGCATACATCAAGACAAAGTACTATTCAAAAAAACATATTCATGGTACAGGGATAAACTTTGTAGTTTATTTATATTGTGAAATGCAATGAAAACTTCTGATCACTCATCTATGCTGAAAAGAAATCCTTTTCACTAACATTATCCAATGGTTTTGGTTGGCAAAATTGTAATGACTTTCACCAAGCAAACTCGAAAAAGACATATGGAATCTGAATGCCCACTTCTTCAGCTTTTGGGGATACTTTGATAAATTTAATGAGCTGAATTGTCAAAACTCTAGACAAAGAATTAAAACAGTTTTTACAGAAGCTCAGAATATTCGATTTCAATGTATGCTGAAAGTAATCGTTGGAGTTGTATGAGATGAAAATGATGCAACCATATCAAACCTAAAAATCTAGAATGGTTTTATTTTTTGAGAAATCAAATCTATCAAATAAACTAAGTGCTCTATGTTAATCATTGTGAATATGTAGGGTAAGGTACAATTAAACTTTGAAATCTTGGAACACACAGTTTGTGTAAGCATTACGTAATTGGGAATGTCATTCTACAGAGTATTTTAACTAAAACTTCAAAATCTTGGTATCTGTGTATGAAAAAGTCATTAAAAAGTTACATCTAGATTCAGCTGTACAAAGAAATACACATTACTTCAGGAATGAAGTAAAGGCATTAGCAGTTATGTATTTTGCTTAAAAAAGTGTTTAAACAATTTTAAATTAATTAGACTTTTAAATAGTAGAGTTAGTCTACCAGAATTTTTTTTTTTTTTTTTTTTCCTCCAAACACAACTCGGGTAATGCAAAGCAGAAACATAGGGCATATGGTCTAAAATTATTTTTAAGAGAGTTGGAAGAAAGATTATTTTCCTAGAAAATGCCATCTTTTAAAGCCTTATTTACTTGACTTTGAAACTTATAGTTTATTCTGTGTGTTTAATACATGTTGATTCCCTGCTGAAGAGCAATGACTACACTGACAAGCTTAAAAATGACAATATGAATAGTATCAGACAATAAACTGTCCTCCCAAAGCATACAAGGAAACCAGTAAGGAAGCAACCATGGGGGAAAGTCTTACCTGGGGATTTTGTTTATTTTAATTTTCATAGAAGGTAAAATAATTACTGGATTCAAACAAGTGAATAATAACCTGCCTTTGATAGGGGCAACAACATCAGGCAGATCAATGACTGGTGACTAACCATTTAAAAAAAAAAAAAAAAAAGGAAAGAAAAGAAAAAGAAAGCAGTTATTGGTCTTGCTAATATCAGCTTACTTTTGTTTTAACATAGCGCTCTTAAAAGCTGTACAGAACTCCATCTTATACAGAGCAACCCCCTTTTGACAAATGTGTTCTAAAGTGCCAGTATTATTTACAAAGATTTCTTAGCCAAAAGTCTGGCCTGTTGTGGCATCAGGTGAAGAAGTCATCCCAGCTCTGGTATCATTTACATTCACCAAGGGAAATTCTGGGAAATCAGCACTTGTCCCTGGTCCCCGAAGGTTCACCTGTCCATTGGCAGTGCTAAACTGAGATGATATTCCAGCTCTTGCCCCATGGTACTGAGCTCTGAAGGGCTGCTCAAAGGAGCTAATTTGATATGCTTGATGAACAGGCTGTGCCTCTGCTTTCTTCTGAGAAGTTACTTGATCCAAGAAGTCCTGGGTAGAGGAGGAAGAAGAATGATTTGCCTCATCACCTGAAAAGGGAAAAGGGTGCTGCGAATCACCAACCATTAGTCCAAAATGAGACTTGTCTGGAGTTGTTCTTAATGGAGAGTTCATTCCCGATCGAAAGCTATTGACGGGGATAGATGTGTAGACCTGCTTCTCTATGGAAGGAAATGCTGGCTGGGTTGTAAGAGTCTGGTTATCAGTCACAAAATTAAGGCTCGGGTTGTTCAAATAGGCATCATTTTGGCTAGTTCTGTCCAAAGCTTGTTGTAAAAACTTTGAATATTCCTGTAACATACTAGCTTTATCTGATGAGGAAGCCTGAGAGCTTGTTCCAACTGTCTCAGATTGGGTGACCTCAGACACTTCAGACGAATTGATTGATATACTGGAGGTCACCTCAGTGTCGGCCACGCTGAAGGATATCTCATGCTGTCCGTTAGCCTTGTGTGAATAATGATCTAACAGAGTTTGCAGTACCTCATCTGGAATGACATTTTTGTCATGGCTACCTTTAATTTCAACATTCAGTGCCTGTGTGTCTAATATGGAGGCTGTAGCAGTTTCATCAATGACGCTTGCCACAGCCGCCTGCGTAACCGAAGGCTGAGATGCTATGGTACTTACATTCAAGGCATATTCTCTACTGTTGTTACTAGCTGCTTGTAGATACCTCTTTTTCTTTAAAAACTGCATTGCATCATCGTAGTTAGTGCTGCTGTGTACAGGTTTACTGGGCCCTTCTTGTAATGTGTCAACTTGATCAATGTCAGCATTACCTTCAGAGTCCAGTAAACTCTGTTTGTCCACAAGATCAAAGGCATACTTTGAAACCTTGCTGTCTTCATATGTAGATAAAGGTGAAATGGTTTGACTTTGCTCAAGTGGCTGTTTCAGACTCCTTTTGCTGTTAACTTTTTTGAGAACAAGCTTGGGTGGGTGTATTTCTCCAGAATTTGCTTCTTCTAAGTGCGTCCCGCTGACAGAAGAATGGGGCATCTCAACAGCATATTCCGCTACCATATATTCATCTTTTACTTTTGTACTAGCAGAGTACAAAGGCAAGTAGTCATTTTTGTCCTTCTTCTGTTCAGATTTATCTATACCGTCCTTATCTCCAGATTTTGTTTTCTCTGTTTTCTGCCTTTTCTTCTTTGGCAAGGAGCTGTCTTTCATAGGCGTAGAGAAACCAGAATCTTCCTCCGATGGCAAAAAGCCAACTTTGGTGGCACTTCTGTTCGGTTTCTTGTCACGGTTCTCATGGCACATACGTTTATGTTTCAGCACACGATCAGTTCTGGAGAAATACTGCAGAATACACATATATATTTCATTAGAGAAAAAAAAAAAAAAACAAAAAACAAAAAACATTAACACTAAGAAAGGAAACTAATTCTAGCAAATTTACTTGACAGTCTGTCCACTTTACTGACTTCTAATGATAGCGTATATCAATAAAATCAACTGCAGACAGCTGCGACTCCTGTGCATACAGACAGCTCACTGTAACTGAAAAAAACACAAACAACACGATTCTTTTGTATGTTTATTTGTATATGCAAAGCTACGGTATCTGGAGAAATTTCCCTGTGTACTGCTTGGGAACTGACTGGTATTTTGCTTTCTAATTGTGAAAGACTTCACTACAACATCTTACCTGCAAACAATATTCACACTGGTAAGGCTTCTCTCCACTGTGAGTTCTTTTGTGCCTTTCCATGTGATACTTCTGAATAAACCTCATACCACATTCATCACAACGAAATGGCTTCTCACCTGATAAAAAACATGTAGCAATATTAATCTAAAAAACCATCGATGTTCTTCCACACAATTACCAGGTCAAATGTTACATTCTCTAATAGAAGTAATAAGGAAGATTTAGATTGTTGCTACTGAAAAACAAATTATGGCTTGCTCATATCACAGTTCTCCCAGCACTCAGGAGCTGATGCTTCCAAATTACTGTAAATCTTTACACTAAAAAAATTTAAAAATCCACCTTTAAAATGATTTCTCCCGTCTTTCTAATGCAGGTGCAAACATCTGCCTTAAACCTAACAAATGAAGAACCACAAAAATAACCTTCCTAAATAATTTTCAGGGCAGAGGACTATCTAAAAAATACCTTAATTCTCTCACCAACTCATTTAACTCAATCCTATCCCATCTAGAAGATAATTGTGTGTTTTCAAGCTGTTGATTTAGATTTTTGTAGGATACTCTGTATTTTCAGTTGTTTCTTTCCCCTTATCTGTTTGTGAAATTGAAATAACTGCTCTGAAACCAATTTACTATTTTGGTTGGAACCAAAATTCATTTTAAAATTGCAATTAATTAAAAAAAAAAAAAAAAAAGGAAAACCTCTGTAGCTGAACTAACACAGGCAAATAGGGTTTTGATCCTTTCAGAACATGCAGTAACTGGTTTTACTTCCTTTAACTTTTGCCTTACATTTTCCTTATGATTCATTTACTTTCTAGGTTTCTCCAACAAAACTGAACAATCCCAAATGTGTTGAAAAGTCAGTTTTGATTTTACAAAAGTTCGCTATTATTTATCAGAACTCATCCTGAAAAACAGTCATCTTTCCCCTTAATATTTACTAAAAAGTCTTCTGAATTGATGCAGTCATAAGGAAATATCTTGGCAAAATCTGTCAACATCCTTTGTTCTGGATGCTGTCCTGCAGATTTTTGGGATATAAAATATCTATCTTTTGTTTCCAGGAGTATGCAGACTTATTTTTTTCTAAGGATTTTTTTTTTTTCCTTAAAAATTAATTTAATAAATAGCATTACCAAATTATTAATGATAAATAAAATATTAATTTTATTTCATTATTATTTTCTGTTTAGAGTGAATAAATTCAGCCAAATCCTTCTATAAATGGAAATACTATTGATATGACTACACCTTAAAATAAGATGTCAGTACTTATAGAAACTAGAATGGAAAAGAGATGCCTCACCCACACGTTTGCTCCTTGTCAGATCATTAATGCCCAGAGTTTCAATTCTTAATTCCAAGCAACTTCTAAACCTCTCTCTTTGTAAGCCTATACCAAATTTTCAGTTATTAGTTCTTACCTCTCCGTGTGGCTTGTCAACCAAACCTTTTCTTGGATGAAATAATTCCAATTTATTCTCTCCTAGATCAAATTATCTCCCCTCCTAAGATCTTTCACAGCTACCATCTTTGTTTTTTTGCAGTCTCACAACCTCAGCATCCTCTCTCTTCTTTCACTTTTGGTCCGAGACCAACTTTACCATATCTTGTTTATTAATAACCACCATAAAATTTTGATCTTTTCAGCACCCTCTATAAATTGTAGCACCTACCACTTAATCCTTGCTCATACTGTCTACAAGTAAATCCTCCTCTCTGGCCTATTCCTTTCCTTTCAAATTCCAGTTTCAGTCTTGCCATGTTCTCTTTATTAGTTAGGCATACCTACTACTATGGTGTTTTACTTGCACCAAGCCTCTTCAGGCTTTGTCAGTCAAATTAAATTCCCTGTTTGCACTTTTAAGAAAGATGAGGCAAGAGTTTTAGGTCTTGATGTTCTACTGTTATACACCAATCCCTTCCATTCCCAAAGACTATTACTTAATCCTTTTTAGTTTATGTTTTATTTTCCTTTTCTCCACTATTCCACTTGGTGCTTCATTTAAATCACCTCCTTAGAACAACTCTTGTTATGTTGTCTGAAAGTCTGTTTTCAGTCTCTTAAACTCTTCTCAGAGCAGCACAATGCTGGTTGGGATGCAGACTGTCCTGAGCCTCCACAGAAGCTGAACAAAGCCAGAGAAGCGAGACAGCTCAGTCCTGCTGCAGTGCAGAGCAGCCCTTCGTGGAGCTCTCCTGTATCCCAGGGAGGCTCGAATGCATTCTGCTGTGGGGGTACACTTACCTTCAGCCTCACACCCATCTCTGTAAGCCAACAGTCCCAGAGTCCTTAACAAGCTGGCTATTTACTGGCAAAAGCCTAACTGCTATCTATTCCCTTTAACTAGGCTTAAACAGGGGGGCTCAGTTTTTTCCCTGCAGTGTATTCCCACCAGCGATGGCGAGACGGCAGAGGCGTACCTCTGGCAGCAGCAGCATCTGTGCCAGACCGGGCACCACTGCTAAACAGCTTCCATACCCCAGGGGTAGGACAGGAGCAGGCTGCGACTGCTTGTTTTGGAGACCTTATGGGGACGTTATCAGGGCACTGCTGGCCATGCCTCAATAGGAAGAAAAGTTTAGGAATACTCCCCTCAACTAACTAGTACCAGACAGCAAATCATACTTTCCAGGAGAATTCCAGAACACTGGAAGTAAATTAAGACACATTTTGTGAAACTGATACCATGCTTAATTCTTGTTTTAATCTTCATAAGGAAGATAGTGTTAGAAAAAGATTAAAAATTAATATGAAGATATGCATCCTGTAATACTTTCTTCCTAGCAGAAGCCTGAAACTTCAGGTGCATTCTGAAATTTTGTTGTACTTTTAGAACAGGATATATTGCAAATGGAGCTCATTATTAAAAACCTTCTGGTAACATAGGGAGAATCCAAAATATATTTTTCTGAAGTGCATTGGTGACATAGGAAAAAATCAGTTGTAGGAAAAAAAAAAAAATTTAAAATATAATAAAATAATTATATACATTATTTACAAAAGCAGCCTATGTTTTGCGTCTAGACTGGAAATATGTTACAAGTGAGCAGTAGAACTATTTATAAAGCATGGCTGCAACTACTGTGTGTATGAAGTCTTTAACAATTATAGCAGCAAATCTCCAGGGCAGTTTAAAATCTAAACAGACAATATACAAATGATAAAATATAAAATAAGACAATAAAAAGCAGCATGACAGAATATTAAGGCACTTGAATGTTTAGCCACTAATGCTGTTTTCTTGTTTGTTTGTCTTTTTTAAATGTAACCTCTTTTTTTTGTGTATGTTTAAAATGGAAAGTAGGGTGGCTTACAGAATTAGGACACATGAATGCATGAGTGGGTAACGTCTATGGATACATTTATAAACAACAATAAAGCAGATATACTTGAAAAAAATCTGCTATCTTCATGAGCCTAGTAAACTCAAAATATGAAATTATTTGTGTGCCAATGACTGTTCATTTTCTCACAACTGAAATGGCAATTTTCCGTATCATTAGTGACAAGTTCAGCAGCAAGGATCTAAGCACTGCTGCCCTCCTCTATATACAATTGTTTCTAGAAAGTGAATTTTGTATTAATGTAATGTCTGCTTTTAGATGCGACTATTTAATTATTTACACAGAATAAGGCTGTTCATTGATTGCTTCCTACCTCCATCGTAACACTTCATTCGACAGAGTGGTTCAAAGAACCGAATTCAAATCAGACTGGAACTAGTTGGAGCACCTCTAAATTTAGAGCTAAATTTAGAGGCATAAAATAGGGCTTCTATGTATAACTGCCATTTTAGATTCTCTTAAAATAATGAACTTGAAAATTTGATAAACATCTTTAAAAAATAAGAAGCATATGTTATTCATTGGTATTTTGAACAATGTACAAAAACTGGTGCTAAAACCAGGCAGAGATTAAAAATGCAAAATAAAACTAAAAAATACAACAGAATTTATAAGGAATATTTCTTAGAGTATGAGTAATACAAAGAGAGCTTTCCTTTACTTCCATCAAAGCAAAAACCATGGACCATGTGGTCTGACATGGAGGTGTTCACCTCCATGTCAGAGAAGCAAACTGAAAATTCCCCTTTTCTGGGTGGGTTCAAACATGCAGTTCTGCAGAACAGAATACCACTAAGCAGACAGCTATGGCCCAGGAGTGAATATATTGTCACATCGAAATGAAAGCACAGATGGGCACACAGAATGACAATTAGCTATACGGGGCCAGGCCCTAAAACAGAGCTCTAGTCAAATACTTACTAACCAAGTGAACTTCAAAAAAGATTTTTTTTTTCCTTTTGTTTGTTTGTTTTTGATCGTTTTTGTGTGGTTTTTGTTTGTTTTGCTTGTTGTGGCTTTGTTGTTGTTTTGTTTTGTTCTGTTTGGGGAGGTAAAAAAATAAAATCCGTGTTTTTCTTTTTTTTTTCAGAATAAGTTGTATATATCCAGTAACTACAATCTCACTGAAGATGAAAGATGTTTGTCTACTGGAAACTAGCTAAATAAAGTAGGAATTACTCTACTGGAAGTTGGGTCTTAAATGATTTCTCCAAAGCATTTACTAGCTGTCATCTAGGGAAACATACACAATTCAGCAATTTAATCACAATCACTGATTTTAATTTTTTGGGAAACAAACAGACTATGCCTCTGGGTGCTAAGGAAAGAGGAAAACATAGCTATCTAAAAATTCAGATAACAATACAGTTAAGTTGTTAAATGGCAGATCTTTCTCTGCTAGACAAAGACTTAAGTATGTAAGAGCTGAAAAATAAAAGTCCCACCAACACCAGACCCAACCCTGCCTCCAAAGCTTACAATCAATGCAGCGGAATTGTCATTTGAGCTAGAAACTGAATTTTAAAAGATAATCAGATGCAGTTAAAAAAATATTTTCAGTCAAGTGTTAATTAACTACATTGCCCAGACTCTCATTTTCAAAGCCACGTACAGGGAATAATCATCATGGAGAAAAAAAAAAAAAAAAAAGAAAAAAAAAAAAACACTTCTGAAAAATGTGGAAAAAAATTGCCTTTTCTTTTGGGAGTCAGGGGCAGATATACAGACAAACGAGAGTAAATGAGCGTTCTTTTCAAGAATAATATCTACACAAAGCGAAGGCTGCATGGTTCACCAATTCAGGGCCAGAGGAAAGACTATGAACAGAACAAAGACTTGGGACAGAAGAATGGAGGACTCTTCTGTGGCTGACTGGCTGAAGGAAACCTACTTAGTCTGGACTCATGGCAACCTTGGATACAAAAATCCCATAAACAACAGGGCACTTGTGCATGCAACTCCCTGTACACTGCTCTGAAAATTCATTTTGCAAAGATTTTTCTCCCTCTCGACTCTTACACATGCACACACTGCACTGCGTGTTAGTAGCTTTCATATCCACTTAAATGCTAGAGCCAAGAAACACTGTGCGCATTCACCAGCTCTGCTTTTCTGTAAAAGAGGCTGAGAAGTTGGCATCTAGTCCAAAGGGACCATATTACAAAATATTTAAAGAGGGATTGAAAGGCCATGCACCAAAATGCCAAAAACCCAATGAAGCCAAACCTGTTAAAGAATGTGGTTTTGTGCGGTGCAACAAGATAAAAAATAAACGTGTGTAAACTTTAACTCTCTTTGGCTTAAAAATTCAGGCCTTACTTGACCTACGATATTTTTAAGCTAAAGCTCTTATTTTTAGAACAGTTCTGAATTAAACCTTTCAAAAAAAAAAAAAGGTGAGAAGTAAAGCTGATACTAATACCTTTGGGGTTCGGCATTTTGGCCATTTTAGTCCTGGCACTTATCCATCAAATTCCAAAAGAAATTAATAAAAAAAGAAAAATCTACCAAAATATGATTTGGAAATCCCTGTTGTCCACGTTACATTGATACTACAAAAGATAGAACTGCTTAATAAACCTTGTTTTTAAGGAACGCACAAACTTCAAAATTTGTCACTCTGGGATTATTTACAGAGACTACTTTCAAAATCGCTTATTACAGTTTATACCACTTTACAGCCACAGAAAAGTGGAACACGTTGAAAGCACAAAGGTAATTTGTTTTTTAAAGTCTTATAACATTTGTTAAGTCAAAACAAACTACAACAGGGTCTTAGGCTGCATACTTCTTATCCAAAATCTTGCCTGAGTGGGGAAACAGTTTTTAAGCACACTAGCAAAGATACTCAAGGCACTATACTCACCAGTATGAATCTTCTCATGCCTCTGTAGCAGGTACTTCTGTATGAAACGCATGTCGCACTGACTGCACTGAAATGGTTTTTCACCTTGAACAATATAATTCCACATCCATAAGTTAATAACTACACAGTGTTGTTTCTGATAACTACTTTTGAGGATTATTAAAATCTTTATAAGAAACCAGCATCTGAGCAAATTCCAAAAATACTCTAGTACCAAAAAACATTAGCCTTACTAAGTATATGAACTCCAGAATTGTTTCCATGATCCTAAGAATCACATTGAGACTAGCATGGAAGAGTGATCTGAAATGGCTGTAACATCCTCATGAACAAGATCAATCATGATGCTGGCATAAGACTGCATTCAGGATACTGGCAAGCTATTATAATGGTAAGTACCTTTTTCACTTCTCCGAACCAGAGAGATACCTCATCAGGCAAATAAGCAGCCGGAGCACATTTTACAAAGGGGTCAATTTTGGCACTTAGGCTACAAGTCAACCCATTACTTTCTGATAAAGAAAGAAAAGAAACCTTGTAAACAGTTAGGTCTTAAGTTGATTAAACATACGTTGATTTTTTTTTTCCTGGTATTCTTTTGACACTTTGGTGCATGGAATCTCTAAGCTTAGATGCCAAGTTTGCTACAGTCTTAACACTGAAATCCGCATATAGCTGAAAACATTTTAACATAAGTAAACAACCCTTTATATAGCAGAAAAGACAAATTTGAAGTCAAGCAGTACCTGTATGAATGAAGACATGTCTCTGTAAATGGTAGTTGGTTCTAAAGGCAGCATTGCAATGCTCACAAACATGAGATTTGTGGGTTTTCAGACCAAGTGATCCATCCTCATTTATTGTAAGGATCTATTTTAAAAAGAGTAAAATTTGTTCTCACACTACCCTCTAAAGATGTCTTATTAACTACAAAAAAAAAAAAAACATTTTTTCGATGCAGAAAATTTAAATATTTCAGGTAAAACAATGCTAATTTCTATAAAGCTACTTCTTAGGCTTTTAGCTTACATTTCCAATTGCAGTCCAATCCAACTTGTGTCTCATTGTACGTTAAGAAGTATTTCAACAGGACGGAGGCAAAAGCATCTCAGAAAATCAACTTAGAGCTTCCCTACTCACAGCTGAGTCATTTTATATGCTACTGTTTACTTTGTCCGTCTGTTGGAAAGGACGCGAAGTAACCAAACCACCTCTGGGCACTGAACCATGGATAATCACATTTTAAAGTAAAAGTGAAAAGTTATGTTCTTTTTTTCAAATCATTATTGCAATTTGCAAAGTAACATACAAATTATCCAGGATAGTCATACAAATTACCTATATCTACATATATCAGCAATCTTGGAGACAACATTATATTTTAAAAACTAAAACCCCAAAGCCAAACAACTAAGAAAATAGTATCATTATTCTCCCAAGGTTTTCACTCAATAAAATATTGCTCACTCAATATACATGTTAGAGCATCTCCTTGACAAATTCAATGTTCTACACTCAACTGCTTTGGTGTCAAAGCAGCTGTTTTAATATAAAGTTGAAAAAAGTAATTGAAAAAAAAAATTACACCATATCTTATTCAGTAAAGCTCATTACAGGTTTGCTCTAATTTGTCAAAAAAAAATAAAACAAAAAACCCACACCCAAACTCTCTATCATCTCTGGCAAGAGCATAAGGAAACCAGTAAATAAATTACATTTCCAGAAGTCTTACTTAACTGAAAACAGAGCTATAAAGAAGCGCTTAAATAACCTTACATAAAACATTTAGTCCCTTGTTATTAAAAAATATAAAATAAAAATCTGCTGGGGAAACACATCTGCATTTTGATTAGCTATGATGTTTAAAGTTTTATGATAATGATAGCGATGAGAAAGGGAGTCAGAATAAATGAAATATCTCTGCACAGTAGCAAATACTATAGGATCTACTTAACAATTTTTAATTTTGCTGCATCAAAAAATCAGCAAGAGTGAAAGTCTCAGCTAGCAAATTCTTGCGCATTCACTCTGAAGGACAAGCACATTCATACGTTTGTAGGGTTGGTATGTTACAGCTCCAGTAAGTCTCTGATACAGACAACTATAATTAGGTACTGTAACAGCATTCAGCTAATGAAACTGGTTATTTAAAATAAATTTAAATACCTGCTATGATTTTTTTCATATATTGAATTTTTTTAAATAATTGTGCAAACTAACCCTGAGCTCTTCCACTGCATCCATTCATTGCATCATGTCTTAAATCAAGAAAACTTTGACAGTTTTCATAATAAAAGTAACATGTGTGTGTGTGTGTGTGTGTGTGTACATGCATGCATTTGTGTTCTTGTGCATGTGAGTGTGCATGGAAGGGGAAAAGTAGATAGGATTCATAAGAGCTACTGACTTTTTATGTATATGAGGACTAGATTAATAGAAGAAAATTTCAAATGTTTCAGTAAATTAATTGACTTCCATTTGTAAAAGTCCCAGCTGCTGTTTGGATGGAAAAATCAACCCTGTTACTCTGGGAGCACTAACTCAAACTGCAGAAGGCTCTCACCTATGTCAGCCCTTCAGCTTCATCCTGCCATTCTACTCTGACAAGCTTGAAAAAAGGGGAAGAGAGACTGAAAAAGAACCTGTTTAACAATTCTCCTGATCATTTTTCAATCTTTTGTTATCTCAAAAGAATGGCACTGACAGACTGGAAGATAAAAAGGAAGCATGCAAGTATATGTCTGTAGAAAGAGGGACACATGCCTCTCCTACCTTGCAATGTTTCCATGGAAGTGATCTGTGGAGGGTACTCGACCTACATCGCCTTTCTCTATCAAAAGGACAAATACCTTGATGCAAAGGATTTGGAACTTGCTTCCACACCCAATTTGATATAATTTGTCAACTTTCCAAGAATACGACAGTGCTTTGAGGAGGGTTGAAGGGTCCCAATCCCAGGACAACAAGCAGGAGTTTTTGGAATTCTTCGTGGTGTTAGGCTGAGTTTTCCTTCAATGCATACACAGTCTAGGTTGGTTTCAGAGTAGGCTTATTTTAGGGCTTCTGTGTGATGATATATAACTGGTTTTTACCTATCAGAGCTTCCAGCATATGTTCTATTTTAAATCTGAAGATGGATTTGGAGAGTTGCTAGAAGGTATAACACTGCTACCTCATGAGGTGAAATGATTCTGTTTTTATCTGAAGTGGCTCTCAACAGAAGAAAACCTAAATTTTCAGACATATAGGGATACATACTCTTCATGAATGGATCTACAAAACAATTTTTGAAGTAACAAACCAGCAGCTATCATAAGAATCTTTTGATATCAATAAATACATATATGAAGATGATTATGACCACAGGAATATTCCCTACTGGTAGATTATTTTATATATATTAGTAACTTTTTAGAATTTTCCAAACTACCGTTTTAGATTTCTTTTTAAAAACTTTTCACTATGCATAAAGCATATAAAATTGACAGGCTCACAGAAAAGCACAACTATTATTAGACTGATACAGAGTAATGATTTATAGGTTGTCTACAAAGCTACTGACTCATAATTTAAAAAAAATATTTGGAGAGAACTCCCTGGAGAGACAGATGTTAAAATATGTCAAGGGTTCATGTTGCTAAAAAGAGTTCAAAGAAAAACACTGTTATATCAGGTTTTGATTTGGGTCTCTGGTAAACTTCAGAACTGCATCTTCACTGAGCAAACAAACAATTTCCAGCCTAACTACTTCAAATGCTAATGAAATTAGTCATAGTCAACCCAATCTTCAGGTTCTTTTAATCTTGGTTTTGCCAAATCAATGTCTTACTTTTGCTGGTGAACGCTGTTTTCTTTTCTTCTTTTTCTGCAAATCTACTGGCTCTCGTATTTGTTTTTTGTCTCGTTTCTGTTGTTCAGATGCATCAGTAAAGGTAATTTCTTGCTTTACACTGATCTGTTAAGATACCAAGTGCCAGTTTCAGGTAAGGTTCTCACTACAGAAAAGCAATTTTTCAATTTTAGAAGATGACAAACTGCTGAAACAGAAAACCTTTTTCTAAGGGAATTATCGTGTGGCTTCATTCTTTCAGAAATTTAAGTGAAAGGAATAATAAGAATCTTAAGTAAAAAGGGCATAGTTAATTTTTACAGTGACATTTTGATGTATCCTTTCATTCATCTCCCAAAGTCTTTTTTCTTTCTGATCTGTGGTGATTTTGAGATCAGTTCTTATATTAAAATCACTTCCATCTGTAAAAGCATTCAGCTTTTCACACCTACTTTACTTTAGTCCGTGTATTGTCAATGCAAGATTTAACGGAATAGTTTAGTATATATTTAAGACAGAAGTACTTTTAAAGAAAACAAAAATATTGCTAATGATGGGATTTTTTTTTTCCAAAAATATTTCTTCACCTATTGTGCACTTCAATGAAGAGCAAGATACTCTTACATTTTTCTAACAGCTGAACTGCCTGATCTACAGCTAACAGAGTCGTGTTTTCACAACGCTACCTTTCCGAGGATTACTCTTCATATATAAGGCTAGCTGCTTTTAAGGTCCTTGTAATTATCCTTTATGTTTGACAGCTATCAGTGATGGTGTGCTGCTTTACAGACAGACGTTCTGCTTTCAAAAGGAAGTCATCTGTATTCTCTCTGGGCAAGATGAGGGAAACTTTCTATTAGATCTCAAGGAGGGGCATATTTATGGTCATGTATGAAGTGTCACAGTCCAACCTGCAGCGTGAATGCAATTGCTAAGCGTCCACATAGCTTGAAAACATATAAGAAGATGCTTCCTGCGTCAAAAGAAACTAAACAGCACTATCAACAGCATAAACAGTATGCAACTTTTCATAACGCTATTTATTCTGGTTTGTAGTTACCCTCGAACATTAAATGTATTTAAAAGAGCACAATTTAACTCATTAATTTTATGGCAACAGCCTGATTATAAAATATTTATAAAACAGATACTTAAAGATTATACTTAATTGGAAAAATTTGTCCACAGCCAGAGGCAAATGACATTTTCATAAACAGCATCTATTCATAAATATTTTGATAATCAAAATCCAAACAAGCAATTAATAGATTCTTGCCAGAGTAGGATAAGACTATCGGATCAAGCTCCCTAGTAATTTCTCCAATATTTCACAAAGAAATTGCTTACAGGGACATTAACAGCATACTGCAGCCCTTGAGGAAGTCTATCTTGCGCATCCATGTCATCATCATTTTTTACCGTCTCCTCATGGACCATGAGTTCATCATGTGAAATCATCTCTTGCTGTCGAAGTTCACTTTCCTGTAACACTTCGTCTGCCGCAAGAATTTCTTGGTGCGCCATAGTCCGATCTTGAAGCACTGCCTCTTGCCGGTCTCCCGATACTCCGGACTGGTCAGATACAGCACCCATCCCTACCATAGCCCTGGATGACTGCATTTGGTCTATGCCACCACATTTAAGAAATAATCCTCCCAGCTTGTCTTCAATGTTCATTCTTAAGTGCAATAACCTACAAAGAAAGTTTTAATAGTAAACATCTCCAATCGGTGCTCTTGCTTCAAGTTTTCACTTAGAAACATTTATAAGGCCCCAGTCAGTACTCAGCATACGTACATGCACTCCACTCCTAACACCAATACCCAACCAGAAGCGGGGAGTTGGATACCTTGCTTCAACACAAAACGATTCTCCTTTCACACACATGCATGTGTACACCAATGAAGACTTTCAGACAAAAGGTTTGTAACAAGGTGCCCTCCGATTGCTGGCAAAAGCCTAAGATTAAATGAGACCTAACTCCTTATTTTTTCAAAAAATGTTGGTTTTTTCTTCCCCTTTTTCTCTTTTTCTGCTTTGTTTGTCTGAGAAATGCCAATGTCATACTGGTCCAGCTCCCCCCTATTTCCTTGTTCTTTACGTGCTCTTTTGTTACAGCTACCCCGGGGCATGCTATAGCTGCAGGAACACCTTTAATATCCCCGAGTGAGAGAAAAGAGAACTTTCTGGCTAAGCGTGCACGTCAAGGAAGGACTACAGCGAGGTACAATTTGTTTATGAAAAGGGCAGTCATTTTCACACCCGCTAAGCTGGCGCATTAGTCAGGAAACATTAATTCCAGTTGTGAAGAGCAATACCGGTAGTTACACTGATTCGTGATGCACAGATACCAAGTGGAATATTCCAACAAGTGGCATGGCTTTCTCCTCTGTTGTCTAACACAGGGCAGCAGGCTTTTGTGGCTGGCGGTGGCAGCATCTGCTTGTCCCCTCCCTGTTCCTCAGGTGATGTGACTTTGCTAGGACAGGACACAGCCCTCTGGACCTCCCTACACACCGTGGGATGTGTGGCACGGCAGGGCTAAAACTTCTTGGTGTCCTGCATGGGTCCCAGGAGCCAGCCTCCTCCGTGCTAGTCCCCAGGCCCCTAACTCCTACCTGCTGCACAGCGCTCTGGTCCACTGCTCCAGACAGACCCACAGACAGACAGACATCCCTCCTGCACCCCTGCCTCGTCCCACAGCTGGCAGCAATGGCTACACAACAGCATGGGGTGGGAGCAGAGGCACAGCGGGGCCGGACAGGGTGGGGTGAAGCACAAACAGGAGCATATCTTGGGGACAGCTACGCCAGCCCCTTGGATTTTGTCGCATTCAGAATCACAATATGAACGGGATGGCGGTGCAGCCCCCTGCAAACCCACTGCCAGCTCCTTGCAAACCCACTGCCAGCTCGCCAAACGACTGGATCAAACGAGTGTACATCAACTATTTAAATTACCAGTCTTGTTTGATCGCTTTCCAAAGCACTTTCTTCACCAGGAATATCTTCTGAAAATTCTTGATGCACCTGAAACCTTTGCAAAGATTTGTTTGTGCTGAACTACAGGGAGCTTACAAAGCACGGAGCAGCCTTTCTGCAGGTGAGATCCTAGCGTACTGGGTAGGAACACAAGCCACCAGAGAACCAGCTGACAAAGATCTCGAAGTTCTGCTACATTATACTTTGCTTCCAATCCTACTGTTAGCTCTTAATCTTCTTCCTAAAGTAAAATTCACTCATTTTTTCTAAAAAATGAAATTAAAAAATTCCACATTAACACCTTCTAGTTACAGCTCATGTCATATAGCACAGAATTGGAATAATACTTGTTCCCATGCCCTACCAGGAGATGTTCCAAATTTCTGACTGTATCACTGAAAAGCTGATAGCCAGCATGGGCTGACTTCTCCAAGTTTCAGCTATTTAAGTGGCACGCCAAAGAAAGAAGCTCTTCAGACAATTACAGGTCTTTTTAATAAGCCTTCTGATGCCACAAGTCAGGAGGACGCAGTCACCAAGCTAAATCTGTTTATATATGACAATGTCATCAACAATTTTAATAATCTCCCTTCCTATGCAAAAAAACAAAAACATTTTAGAGACCCAAAAAAGCCTGTGATGGAAGCAGAAGAGGAAAAATTCTGTTAAGAGCATTTTTGCTTGTTATCTGTCCTGTTTTGTTCTTCTGCAATTTTAACACAAGGAAGTTTGGAGTCTTTCTCTTGATTTTCAAAGCATCTGTCTTCAAGTACTGACAACTCCTTAATGTCGTAAGCGATCTCAGGTAGTGCTAGGTGACAAGCTTACTCCCAGTTAATCCACTTTATAGGAAGAGAATGGGATTTCACATCTTCAAGAGAAAACGGATGTCTGGCATGCCACACAGCCACCTAGAGACATTATATAATCCATAAAGTATTTTGGGGAGGTAACTGGGAAACCATACTGATAGTTTCTCAGCAGTAATACAAACAAAAAAAACCCTGGCATAGCACAAAGGCTGCATTTTTTCTACCAGTGCAGGTCTCCCAGAGAGATCGTGCAACAGACCTTAGTGATCCTAAAAGAACATAAGGGTGAATTTATCATTTTATCAGTGCAGAGGATCCTGTGTCAAGTAAGAAATGCGAGAAGGAACTCAAGGTCTTGAGAATCTGTCTCCCATGGAGTCACTATTTGATAAAGGATGGTGCGAAGGAGCTAAGGTTTCTTGGTAGGGCATGTTAAATATGTACAATGAAAGATAGACTCCAAGGAAAACAAGCAGATATATTTATTCATTTCAGCCTTTATCCCAAGTTTATCCACTCTCAGCATACATCTTACATAGATCATCATCTGCTGCGCTTTTGTTCCATGCTACAGAAATGCGACAGTGTAAGCTCAGCGCAGAGTCTTTAGAGGAATGGTATGTGCAGGTACTGGGATACAAGAACGCAAGGTGATTTAAGGAAAAAAAAACAGCATCAAGTCTGAGAACACAGTGGCCCTGATCGCTCTGCTCAAGCCACTCACGGAAACAGTTGCTCCACATGGAGCATACTGCCGTCTCACCCCGAAGTTAGGTATGAATTGAGGAAATCCTGGATACAAAGCTATTTCCTGGCAGGAAGGTAGGCAGACAAATGAAAATAGAGAGACCCGAGCGTTTCAGGCTGCAGAAGAGCTGCTGCTCTCGCCAACAGAGACGGGCAGATTCATAGGGGAGTTGGCAAGACAGAGCAGCTGCCCAGAAGACAGTCGGGCACTAGATGGCATGTCCTGGTCTCACTAGAGCTCTGAATTGCCAGGGGAAGGGAAACTATTTCGTTCTCACCCTGCCAAGTAGACTTAGCAGAGTCATGCAACTGCAAACACTCGGTTGTTTTCCAATCATGATCTTGAGTCATATCAGCTGCTGGTACAGTGAGCGTGCTGCTTATTGAATCAGGCTTTCAAACATCTGGCTTTTCAGAGAGAAATAATGAGAACTTGTAGCATATTCTTAGGCTGCGTACTCTAAGCGATGAAGCACAGTGTAAGTCATATGACATCAGGTACTGCTTGAAAAAGAAGAACTACAAACACAAATAAGCTACTAATTCAAATGAGAAGTATCCCAATTGCCACCATCTCAGTGAAACAAGGGTAATTTGTCATCTGACACCTTTTGGCTCACATAAAAGGAATCCTATCATTTACATTAAAGATGAGGAGAAGTGTTCTTGGAAGAATGACAGTGGGATAAAGAAAATTTAAGTTAAAAGCATTCAAAGCAGCTCACTTTACCAAGCCTGCAAAGATTAAATAAATATTTCAAGTGCAAGATGCATCTGTGAGATAAAGATCAACTCATTTTGAGATTATCTTGAGCGAAGTTACAATAACACAAAGCATACACGAACATACACAAGTACTTCCCTTGGCATCAAACATTGTTATCCTTATTGCAGAGACATTTTCAATGAAATTGCAGAACTTTTATTAAGCTCCACCAAATAATCGCATAATTTTAGCATTTTCTTTGAATATATAGCTCCCATTTTGAGGAAAGAAAAATAAAAAAGAGGCTGGGGAGAGACTGCATAGAAAAGGTCTCATCAGATCATCTCAGCATCTTCTCTCTTCACACAGTGCTCAGCAGCTGCTCGCAGAACATCCACAGCCAGTGAACAACGTGCTCCTTTTCAAAAGCCACTGCCGTGCCAGAGCCTACGGCAGTCCTTCAGAACTGTTCATTTCAGTACCCCTGACATCAGTTTTTCCAGCGATCCCTGGTGCAGCAAGTTGGAGAGCTGAGTGGGAAAGACAATATTCCTATCATAGAAACAATCACCTAAACCACATCAGGATAAATGAGAAGCGTGACAACCTTTCCAATTCAGAATCAACAGTTGCAATACAGTCAAAAGAAAACATTAATAGGTAAAAAACAAAAATAAAAAGGCTGGTGGGATGGTGGCTGCTCTGCACTAAGGTTGAGCAGCACCCCTGAAGGCAAGTGCTACAACTTGTTAGCCACCGGAGTGCCATGTACTCTCCTGCTCTTTCCACTTCTTTTTCTCCACTTCTTTCCACTCCGCCTTCTTCCCTTCTTTTCTGAAGCAGGCAGCACAGGATTACTTAATGATCAGCAAGCACCTAGAGATACTGCTTCGGTTCACCTCTGAAATTAATCTTTATGTGCAGTACTGGATGAAGTTTCTATGGGTAGGATTTAAAAGACAGAGATAAAAAAAAGTATGTCGGACAATTAAAAACTGAGAGACAAGATAGAGAAAATAGTGTGCACGCACAACAGCAATCCTAGGGTGCCTGTAGCACCTCCACGGTGTCCTGATGTAAGCACCCACCACTAAGACTCCTTCTTGGAGCTCACCTTTATGGCCCAACTACAATGGTTTGTGTAAACTTTATGTAAAAAATGTAAACTTTAATGAATGGAAGGTATATGGCCTGGTGCCCAGCCCCTCTCCCAGTGTTCTCATTGCCTTCACTGGGATGAGCAGCGCGACTGTCACCGTGCCACCACGAGTGGAGCTGGCCAAAAGGCCACCAGCAAAGCCACCGGCTGTCCTCCGGGTCACGGGGGTAGGCAGGAAGCGAGCACAGGAGATGGGCAAGGGAAGAGGCAGGGAGAAGGGAAAGGGGCTGCTTCTTTCTGCTGCAGGCAGTGCTTAGATGAGAGATGGGTGTATGGGGAACCTGCAGCCCGAGTGTGATGTACACATGCAAATGAAGGAGGTACAGCTGCCACGCAGACGTACCTACAGGCTATGCTAAATTTAGAGGTGCAATGTATATCTATATCCTCAAGGCAGTGCAAAAAACCCACGTAATTCTGCAATTCCTAATGCGAGAGAAGAAAGAAATAGCAACATGGCTTAATAGCACATTAAAAACTACACGTGCCTAGGTCACGTTTTATGGTGATGCATTCCTATTAATAAAACTGCCCTCAATGCAACGCTCTCCAAAAGAAGGAAAAAATCGCAATTCCACAGGTTCCTACTAGCCATTTGAAAACCCTATCAGCTCATGAAACATGTTGAGGATTCCCACCTCAGAAAAGATACTTGGCGGCATTATTAAAGTACGGATGCAGTCAAATGGAAAGGGAAACACTGCTCGCTTTCACAATACCAAAAGTTCAATTCTGATCATACATCTGGAAAGTAGAAAATACCACCCTCGTTAATGCTTTTAAATAAAGAACATTACATGAACTTAGCATCCCTTCTCCCTGCTGAGAAAATAAGACACAACTGAAAGATTTTGCAATTAGCACACAGGCATTTGAAAGGATGAATTAAAATGATGACTTGTAAAACAGAAAAAGTGAACAAACATAAATCATTGTGCACGGGTTCACAGATCATAAAAATAACGCATCCTAAAATGCAACGTACGATACAAACACTCCTAAGACTTGTTGCACAGCTATTTCCAAACACCCCATGTTGCTGAACACGTGCCAGCGCAGGGCCTGATCCCACCCAGACTTACGCTCGCGCTGAGCTGTGAATAGTCCTCTTACAATCAACAGGATTACTCACCGAAAATCTACTTATTGTGCATAAAATTATCCGTGCATGAAAATCCTTGCCACCTTGCTTACTCTAAATTCAGTATTTGATCACGCCCAGCACAACCACGGTCTAACATCAAGCAGGCACATCAGAAGCTCTCCGGACCGTGTCAGCAAAGCCCAGTTCCGCTGCAACACCCACAGGGATGTTACCAGTGGAGCAAACACACTTTCCCTATTACAGAAGTCACAGGCAGTGTTGCTTTTTATCTAGAGAAAAAGCTGGTTTGCCACTGATCTGGTGGCACTTAATTTCAACCTGCTAGAAAACAGGTAGTTTTGAGAATGTATATTTGGACCTCTACCACTGCGCAGCTAACCCAAAAGAGCAGAATTTCTGCCCTTACGTTATGAAACTCAATCCTCAGATGAATTTGTACACAGGACAGAAAGCCCTACACAAAACAAAGGCTAGCCAGCACCTTGTAAGTACTTGTGCTAGTTTATAACTTCACACCAACTTGTTAAAATTTTGTAAAATTTGATATATTGCAAGCATACCTCTAAAGCTGAAATTTTGTAGAATTATTTCAGATAATGTACCATGCCTTTTTTTTTTTTTTTTTTTTTTTACAGTGCAGTCGTATGACATAGCTAAGCTCCCTCCTCCTGGGACACGCCACCCTATCTTTTGTGCCTACCCCAATGCTCCTACAAATACATGGTCATTTAAAAGTCCTTCAGGCTGGCAAGAAAAAAAAAAGTTACTTATTTTCTGCCAGGTTAACTGAGTTGGTGTACTGTACAGAATCTGTCAGAAGCAGCTCGAAATAGCGTGGGAGTGGGTCCTTCCCCATGCAGCATTCAGAGGCTAACTGGCTCAGCCTTTCCCATATAATTTCACCTTGAAAACAAACGGAAAAGGAAAATATGTTGCTTTTTAAAAACTGTGATTTTTTTTTTTTTGACAAGCCCTTGAGTTCCTTGGAGAAATTCCTGGGTTTCACCACCCCTCTACTATCTGCAAGTATCTGTGAAGCATCTCTTCTTGTCACTAGCACCATGCTAGTGTTATTTTACAGAAGATGACAACCTGCTGTTGCTATCAGTTACCCTCCTGGCTCAAATGGCAGAGGTCTCTGCATATGTATGTATGTACAACAGCACTTCTGCTGTTTCTTTCCAGATTGATTTTTAAAAATCCTTCAAACATTTTACACAACAAGCCCTGGGAGAGTACAAGAAGTTGCATGCAAACTTACAGAAGCCAGGGACAGCCACACTGCAGGTACTTTTCATCATTAGGTTCATCATCATTTGCCTCTCTAGCTTATTTTCATATCTATCACATGAAAATATGATAGATTTTCACATCTTTTCTTCTTTTTAATTAAAGATCATTTGTATTTTTCTATAAAGCATCATTTTGTTCAGCACACTGGATGAATCTGCTCCATATAAGCAGGTAAAATAGTGAGAACGTTTATAACACCCTTGCTGCATTTGCTGTGATGGCTGAAACGTGTGCAAACGAGGCATGGATAGCAGGAAAAGAAAGTCATGACCACTCAACACTGCCTTGCAAAATAGGGTCCTATCCTTGCTCCTTCTTCTGCAATTCTACAGCTCCCAGAGCTCAGTGGGAGCCACACTACACACAAATCTCGATCTAACTCCCCAGCATCAATTCCCCAACCATAAAATAAGAATGGAGGTACCCGTTTCATTTCCCTGAGGCACACTGAAATAGTCGTAAGAATAAGCAGCGTTCAGTATAGGTCAGCAGGGTGGACTGATCACTTCACGGTGCTCACGTTCCTGCAGCCAACACAGCTCCTGGGGGAAGAAGGTGGCATATGCAAGAGGGACAGCTGAGCCCACGCCTTAGTGGCTTAGGTAACTACTGCAAGAAGGCAGACCGCAGGGGTTTGGCCTCCCCTGGGACCAAGGCACTGCTGGGAGGGCACAGCTCATCCAGACAAGTCGCTTCAGTAGAGAATAAGCTGAGGAATTTGGGAGCACAGACACAGGACCATCAAGAAAAGGTGAGCACAACGGCACGACAGGTTACAAGCACGATGTTGTAACAGAGCTTGGCTCCGTTTCTCAGCCATGCCGCTGCTGTTGGGCAAATCTGTCGTCTTGGCACATCACCTTCCCCTCCCGCACTGCCGCTTCCTCATCGCTGCAGCGGGGGCACTGACCTACCTAGGATCTGGGTGCGAAGAGAGCAGTAGGAGCTATTTCTGAGGGCCTCACAAACCTCTCCTTCACGAAGAAATATATTCAGTCTGCCTTCCGCGCAGGATTAAGCAGAGCACAGTAAGAGGAGGCATTATGCAATGAGCAGAAAACAAATTAGCGAGCAGCTGCTTAGCCAGCAAGCGCTATGGATCCTGTACATTCAGAAAGGTAGGGGACTGCAGGGGGAAACACCGTGCTCATGTACCACTAAAGACCACCAGATAATATTACTCCTGGGTCAGTGCACCTACACTTCAGATGGTAAACTTACGGTGGCATAGGTGAACACTGCAATTTTAACATTTGTGTGCTTGACTTATAGCTAGAAGCGTTCTAAGTGCACCATTTTCGTGCCTGAAATGATTTTACTTCATCTTCTCATTCTCTTCTAAAAGGTCATCCACAGGCATTCAAGAAAAATTATAATTACAGAAAAAATTCAAGCCAATTCCCTGGTAAGTCCACATAGACTAAATAACATTGGGCAATATGCTAATGAAAGTATAATCAGGAAGGATTTGATCCCAAAACCTTGAAGTTACCAGGGAAAGCTGTCTCAAGAGAACCTGGAGGACATCCCTCATGTACATACACAACAGCATAAGGAAAACTTTTAGGAAAGTACCAACAGTAACCTAAACCACAGGTGAGAAGGACACAAATAACAGACACAAAGCATCTCATGGAGCTCAGACAATATTTATTTCTACATCTTACTTGAGTGGTTGAAAGCATGATTTAAACACTGGCTCTCAGACTGTGAGGGCAAGGAAAATGTTTTGGAATACAGGAATCATTCTCCTAAGCTGCAATTTCAGTTCTAGGATATTGGCATGAGCTAAGTACACATTTTTTCCTTAACTTCATTACAGTAGACTTATTCAGGGGAAGGCTGCATTCTGTGTAAGGTCTCGGAAGGACTCATGAGGGATGCTGCGCTCTCTGCAGCCTGACTTTTCACACAGCGGCACCAGCAAGGAGCATTTTCTCATTTAAGCCTGCTGAGGAGGCTGTGCAATATGCCAGTGTAACTTTATTTTTAATGTATATTTATTGCATTTTGGCTGCTTTTTAACCATACCTTTCACCCGCACACGGAACAGTAACCTCAGAAAATCCAATTAGCCAAGAGCATGAGAGGGTGAATCCCTCCTTTACAGAAAGAGGCACTGCGGGCAGACCAGGCGAATCCTCTGCTCTCTTTTATTGTTTTTCAGACACCATTGTGCTACCTTCAGTGGGCATATCTCAAGGCCATCACCGTGGGCCAGAATATCAGATAGAGGCCTCCCAAAAGTTCAGAAAAACGCCTTGGATGACGGCTCCGCTTCCCCCCAAAAATTCAGGTCCTTTCAGGGACCCATTCCACAAGATTCAGCAACTACAAGGTACTAAACAAAACAAAGCATAAAAAAAAATAGTTCAAGCTCAAGGAAGCTAACCTACCTTGTTTCTGTTAATGTGAGCACAAGGCAACACACACAACATGGTATAGAAAATAAAGCCACGTAATAATCCCTGGAAAAAGCAGGAGAGAACCACAGGTGGCAGCCGCTCATCCTAACACAGGAGACATTTCCGTAAGGTGGTCAGACCCCTCTGAGGTGACAGCGGGATCAGGATATGAAAATAGCAAAGAGGCAACGGTCTCGGTAGCATCACCAAGGAGCAATTTCTGTCCCACGAATTAGGGACCGTGGCCTAACCCACACCCTGCTATAACGGCGTAAGGGGAGTACCAAGCATCTTCAGCAAGGGGGAGAGGAGCAGTCAGTACACAAACCAACACACGTCCGTGTTTATAGACTGCAGGAAATCGGCCAGAGGAGAAGCCGTAGAAACAAATTCATAATTAAGGAAAGTGAGCAACAACTAGGGCACTTTCTTAAAACCCACAGCTGGTACAATAGCAAGTGACAGACCACGTAAAGTTGCCAGGACAACGAAGAAGTTTTTGAAGAGCACGCTTCTGTACAGTCTGGGCCTTTTTTTCCATGTTGCTGCAACAAATCCATCACCTCCCTCCTGATAACCAACATTTGTGGCCAGACTGAATCAACTAAGAACTATTCCCACCCCACTTACACCAAATACCAGAGCTGTAAGTCAGCCTTTTTTCAGTCTGGCTGATCCTCACTCCAAAGGAAAAAAAAAAAAAAAGTCAAATCAGGTAACTCCTAAACATGCTGTGCTTCTGCAGCACGTCTGCTTCTCAAGACCAGCCACAACCCCCAAAGAAAACTTCCAGGTAACGCCACTTTAGTGTCCCAAAAATTGCATGCACAGGGAACCCCACAGATTTCTATCATACTCCTATGACTATTAGGAACAAAAATCTTGAAGGTCCTTGATGCCATTAACTCCCAGGCCAACAATTCAGAGCTGCCATCCCCAGCAGGTCTGAAACTTCCAAGAAGCCCTGGTCGAGCAATTCCACGGGGAAGCCAAGTCTTAGTAGGATACATCCAATACAATCCTGTATTACTGCACGAGCAGGAAACTAACCTGTAAAGAAGGAAAATATTCCTACAAGACTTGGGGAAAAGAGAAATCCAGCATGCCCTGTGTTTACAGACTGCTTTCCAGGCACTGTTTTATTGTCCAACCCTGCTAAGAGGCCCCAGTCCTGTACCCACTGGTTCCCACTGGGCGACAGCACCAGGAGAAGCCCAAGCCAACTCGTGCGTAACCGCAGATGGAAACAGAAGAGCTGCCCGACTTAGGGGCAAATTCCAGGCACCTGGCACGTGTAAGTACAAGCGATCCCGTGCTTTCTGGACACGCGGCCATACGCACAGGATCACCACAGCTGTGGGAAGCTCCACGCTGCCCCGTGGCCCAGAAGGAATGCGAGCTGGGGACAACACAAAGGCTCCCTAGGCAGCGAACTGCAGGGTCAGGCAAAGGATTGAGAGATTAGGTTTCGTGCCAATTTCCCCTTCTACAGTGCAGTCGACTCCTGCTTGAAGCTTCCTTATATTTGACCCGATACAGAGGATACAGCGCTGAGCAGGGGCTCCTAACAGGCACCAGAAAAGCCCGAGCATGTCTGGTTGGCTTGATCTGCTTTTACCTGTCGGATTAAGAACACAAGCTCCCTGGGTTTGTCTACAAATTGCCGCCTAGTCTACGTATTCAAGTGATGTATTATGACAACTGGATGATCATCCTCTGCATGCTCCTTTCCTACAAACTCTGCTTTATTCCATCCCAATCCCTTAATTTCATGTCAAGTATAAATAACCTGTGCTCACAAAAATAAATATTTTAAATACATCAAAATTATTTGCTATGAGTCATTTTAAAAGATATTACTGGCAAACTTCATAATCTCTAAAAGAAAAAAGCAAAACTAAAGCCAAGTAGCTTTCCATGACTCCCTCATACCCCCAAACAATCCAAACTTCCCAGGCCCTCTGCAGACAACCACATAACTTTCCACATCTTCTTGCTGGCCCACACAAAAACTCAGCAGCATCTACCTGTCGAGTTCACCAGAGCCAGAGGGAGGTCCTGAGGACAGCAGCCTGATAAAGCTCTCCTTGAGGAATGACGGCAGGCTTCCTCCCATGCAACTTACTCATTTCTGTTTGATATTGTTGTATTCACACACAGCACCTTTACTCTAGATTTTATACCCCCAAAAAATAAAGTGGTTATAAGGTCACAGGAGAAGCTGAAAACCCATATTCTACAGACTCTTCTTGAAGACATCATCTCTAACATCAGTTACACCACACTGTGGTGTCCTCAGGATTGACCTGCTCTGTCTGCAGTGCTCATCACAAAAATTCCCCTGACATGTTAAGATTATTTCAGCAAAAAAGGGGCTGCTTGAGCTTAGCAATCTTTAGCCAAGAACCCCTTTGATAAAAGAAACTTAGGACACAACACGCGAAGACTTTTTAAATTTATTTATAGCTCCTATTGTGTCCAGAACTGCGCAGCGCTACAGATGACCCGACGTAAAAGCCTGACAATTGTCATCCACCTCAGGCATATTTCATCTGACAGACTCGCATAGCAGTGACCTGTGTCAGGACTCACTGTGTATGTGGTCAAAACCAGGGGAGAATTGCATTTCAGGAGGTCAGCAGCAGAGATGGTACTTTGCTTCCGAGCACTTTCATTTGAAAAACTCCGAAATCATCGGCTGCATCTGGAAATGCTGTTATAATGCTTACAGACTAAAACATCATCCCCGGACATCAAGCCCAGTGCAATGCACTCATTTCTTGGCTTTCACATCCATTTTGCTCCCTTCTTCCTCCCCTTTACGAAACTGAAGAATGTCAGCGATGTAATATTTCAGATTTGCTTGGTGAAAGCCCAGCTAAATAGCTTGCATCACCAAAGGAAGCCTGCAGAAAGCTGGCGAAGGCAGAAATTGCCCGTGTGCTCTGCCCCTTCCCAGGAAACAGCTACGGGTTCCAGCTGCATGCCAGGCAGGCAGCGTGCTGCTGGGGTTGGCAAAACTCTCTCCAGTTTACGCTGAGCATTTCTCAAGCTCAGTTGACTAAAGCCTTAGGCCAGAGATCATCACAAACAGATGCCAGAATTGTTTTATACGTTCACCCATACTTTTTAGGAATATAATGCTAACTCCTTCATTCAAACCTAATCCCAGTAAAAGCAAAAAAAAGAAATAAATTTGACTCATTTTCCAGGCAATCGCGTAGAAGTTAAAATTCAGGGAGTGTACAACACATTTGTCTCCCCTTTCTGTCTTAACCACTGCCAGCGAACATATGGCTGTGTCAAACCTGCCCAGCATCACTATTTGTCACTGCACCTCTTGCACTGAGGTGGCATGACCTGGTCACGATGTTACTGGCACTGTAAACGCTGCTAACAGCGGTTTTTACATCCGTGCTGGGCTACATATGTAGTAAAAGTTTACATGGACTTTATGGGAAATGATTACCACGCCACTACGATACTTGTTGAAATGCTTATGAATGGGCATCTTTTTAGCTTACGGACACAACTGCCGTTTGAAGTCTTTTGTAAAACTGTTTATCACTCCCATATCTGAGTTTATTTACACAGATACCACAACAGCTTTATGCAATAGTAGTATCACGTGTTGCATCAAAAAATGATTTTGCTTCACAGCTACTTCACAGGCACCTTGTGGTATTTTTTTTGCCATGCTAGAGACCTAGACAGTTTATATTCGATAGGCTGCTCATAAATTATACCCTGGTGCTGTTTGCAGGTTGGAACGTCTTCCCACACAGATTTCGTTTTATCATCAGACTGTTTAATTCTGCACTTACAAAAACGTCAGCCTAGTCATAAGGAGAGAATCAGACAGTACTGCCTTAGAGTTTTCTGCACAGACTGTGACAAGACGCAGGTACTCCACTACTAATATGTCCATGGAGCGCATCAGTGGCAGGCTACGGCCAGCATGCAGAGCCAGCTGAAGAGCTGTGCCTTGCTGGTTCCACAAAAGGGAATGAAATCATTAAGTAACACAAATTAGTAATACATTAACTGTATCACCTTATTTGTGAAAAAGCTGCCTCGCAGTATCAGGCTTAAATACATTAACACACTGACAATATCATAAAAGTACACTAATAATTATTTCTGAGCAACTGTGATAACAGTCTCTGTATCACCTCCCAGTGTAAAATTCTGACGGCGTGGAAGAAGTTATCAGGAGGTTCAACCTTTTTGCATGTTGAACTTTCTGCCATCTTTCTAAAAGATGCTGAATTTCCCCTTTAGGACACACTTATAATCAAGTCCTGTGAGAACTTATTATGGATTTTTCCTGATATTTTATCCAAAATGCTGAATATCAGAATAACATATGAAAAAAAATCCCTATATGCGGGCAGGGGCAGGCATTTTAATCAGAAATAACACTGGAACACTCACATATGTTAGTTTTTTAATTTGTGTGATAATTTGTAAGTTAAATAGGTTTAACCTATGTCACTTGTGTAGTTTATGACATTATTGCTGGTGTATAAAATATTCTAATGAGATGATAAAAAATGTATATTGAAAAACATATAGTGCACTAATGAACTAAACAGATGGAACTGTGCTTTTAACTGCACTGAACAGTAACTGGAATGAAGTAACTAAAAGCATTTGTGCAACTGAAAATAAACCTCATGAAAGTCTGAATGGGTTTTCTTTTGTTAGGGGGAAGTTTGTGCTTGGCATACACCTACATATGTTACAGCCAATGGCTGCTGCTTTCTGACACGTCCTGTCAAGCGCTGTCTCAGCTCCCAAAAGCTAGTAAGTTGCGTGTGTGTTAAAGTAAGTTAAACTTCACCGCTAGTTCAAGGGTTTCTGCAGATTCCAATACACAGAAGAGCAAAAAAATATTCTCATGAATCTCGGTATTCCAGGAAATTTAATTTTTCAAAAACATATTTCTGTCAAAAAAATCAAATTAAATTAAAATATGAGTTAATCACTGTAGTGATGCTTCACATGAGCCTTGTAACTTGTTAGAAGCAGACACACACGTCTACTTACATCCATGGAGGCTTTGTGGGACTTCATTTGTCTTTAGGCACTCAGCTCTGCAGATCAGACTGAGAGCTAAAGGCTTGAATCTATTTCATCGTAAATTATGTTGATTTGAAAGGTAGATATCATTGAAATGCCAGACAGAGGCAGAAAGAGTGCTTATTTTAAATAAAACATACCTATGATTCTGTGATGCTATTCTCTGCTGGATCCACTTAGAGGAGTCTTTAAAATATTTCCAGTGGCATTTACTTCTCAGTCCTTCTCACATTCACTCAGTGGAAAAGATTTTTAAGTTTGGAAAACAAAATCAGACACTTTGGTTTCATGTTCAA
Organism: Aythya fuligula; assembly: GCF_009819795.1. Classification (NCBI taxonomy): domain Eukaryota; kingdom Metazoa; phylum Chordata; class Aves; order Anseriformes; family Anatidae; genus Aythya; species Aythya fuligula. The sequence continues at coordinate 23,345,961 of NC_045564.1, read as the reverse complement.
GAACTCCAGAACAATACCAGTAAGTTTATTTGTCAAAGATTTATATGTCGCCGTTTCTTATTTAACTTTAGTTACTTCACACAAAAATCTATTTCATATTAGAGCCAAAATTAAATCAAGCTTAATCCCAAACTATGCTAAACAATTAAAGCCTTTTTAGATAGATTAAGGCCCACTCACTCCATCAAGCTGCTCGCCACAGACAGGTCTCCCCTTGTAGTATTTACAGGGGGACAACAGTACACGTAACAGTCCTCACAGGAGGAATTCTCCACAGAGATCCTAGTCACAAAAAAACATCGCTAATTCTACCACCAGATAGAAAAGACAATCCCACTCTGCTTTTCCCCACGATACTAGAAAGCAGCTAAACCTTTCCTCCCCGTTGGTAAATTTAAAATATTTTACCTAAGTCAACAGCCTAACACCTAATATCCTGATCTTCACCATTTCCAGTTTTACATCATCAAACCTGTAGTGCAAAGAACCCAGCTAGAAGCGAGCTAAGCTCTTTTAGATGTACTGTTATTATATTTCACTCGAGTAATATATTCTTAATATTCTGGTAATTCAACTCTACCACTACTGGTACACAGAAGTTCTCAACTGGAAGTACGAATTTCCACCCCCAGTGGCTTTACCACACCAACTCTCTCTAGAATAAACGCCTGCTCTACAAAGCTTTAAATCCTAATACCAATAAACTTAAATACACTGAACTGAAGAGTGAAAATTGTCCTTTAAGAAACTACACAATAGCATTACAGGAGGTTCTGTCAGGTGAACAATTTAGCCTGCAACGTAACCTTTAATGTCTGAGCAGTTTTTCTTCCAGACAGTACTTTTTTAACCACTGTGGTCTTCACGCAGCTACTTACCCACTTAAGCTTTCCTTTCATAATCCATTATATTAGGGATTTTCCATAAGTAGAATATGTTTGCAGTACAGCAGCAATTAAACGCACATGGGCAAGGAAAACAATAACAGAAACATCGGTTATAAGTGCATCTGTTATCTCATGCCCTAGCCTGAGCAGTAAAGACAGAAAACGTACCAGCTGCATGCAAGAGGTCAGCCTCATCCTTTTGAGCTTTATTCAGCTCTATGAGCTCACTGCCTACACACGTTTGGGGAAGAAGAGCATGCAGACATACAGAAACGAGAAAGAAAACACTTCTGGAAACTGAATACGCGCATACATTCAGCGGAATATTCAGGAGGAAAGGCCGTAAGAATTGCTTTCAGGGAAACAGTACAACTGAAGAACTAACTTTTGTAGAATTCCCCTTAATCACTGCAACAAGAGCAAGGCTGCCTGCCCCCGCTATGAACCTGACTGCACCCTGCATCGAGAGCCTGCAGATCCCACTGGATCCACGTGTGACCAGGCCTCAGGAGCTCCGGAGCTTCCCAGCCCAGCCCCAGCTCCTGCAGATGACAGCTGTCAGCGGCAGCGCCCCAATCCCCAGCGTGGGAAGCGGGGCACTGGGAAACCAACCCTGTCTGCAGGTGTGCAACTTGTCTCGCGGCAGGAGAGACTTCACGTCTGGGTTCGACCACTGCCTGGTCGAATTCTGATTACAGCTTAAGAACGCCTGTAAAAAACGATGTAGGTTAGCACTACCTCTCCACCTCTTTTCTTTGCAAGGCACGCATCACCAAACGCATGGAGAACGAGCGCAAAAGCTGTCTCGCTTACAAAGAAATCTGATATGGGCACTCCAAAATATGTAAGCGTGACAGGCCCAGGTACATACTGCCAGCAAGCCTGAAAAGCCTCGCTGAAATCTGTAAGTACGGCAAATAAACAAGGCAACCAAGATCCCAGTGGAGACAAAACAACAGCTCCCTGTAATTTTTCTTCCTGGTACCAAAGGCAAAGATGCTGCTGAGCAGCAGCACAACATCTCTCCCACCTAAAACTTCCTGGGCCGGACTGTCACATGTGCACAGGTCACGCTGCCGGCAGACTTTCAAAGCAAAACCAAAGCCACGACCGCTGGGATCCGCACACTTGTCTCCGACCACTGCGCAAAGCATCTCCGAGCTGCTCCGCACACTTCGCGAAGATGAAGCCATCGGAGAGGTGATTTACGGCCGCGACATAAATGCCTTCCCTTTTTATGAGCCAGCTTAATCAAGCCTTTGCTGCGCTCATCCCAGCTGAGATTTGGCAGGGACCGGGGCAGGGGAGCTGAGTGCAAGCTTTCGGAGCCCGGCTCGTTCCTGCTGGACTCCCTGTGCTCCCTGCCCTTCCCGCCTGGCACTTGTTAGAGGCTCCCAGCACCGCAGAAAGGCCACTTCCAAAAGCTCCCTCCGAGCAGCGACTCGGGAAAGGTTATTTAAGAAGAGGGGGGGGGGGGGAGATAAATAAATAAATAAAAAATAAATCACCCTCCACAACTCCGCGCGCTTCACCTGCCTTACACCGGGAACAATGGGGGCGGGCAGGAGGGGGGGGGAATAGGGCCACGAGGGGTGTGGGGGCACGGGGATGGGGCCGGGCTGCGGGGCCACACACACACACACGCTGTCCGTCGGTCTGTCGGCGGCTGCCCCGGCTCTTTGTCTGTCGGTCTGTCCGTCTGTCTGCCTGTCAGCCGGCCCCACCGCGGCCTGCAGCGGGGCCCGGCGCGCTGGGGGCCGGCTGGGCCGGGGGGGAGCGGCGAGGGGGGGAACCGGGAGGGACGCGGGGGGAGCCGGAGGGCCCGCGGGGAGCCCCCCGCACCCCGAGCGAGCCGCGGGGGGGTCCCGGGGGCTCCCGCCGCCTCCCCCCCGCTCCTCAGCCGCCGGCGGGGCCAAGCGCGGCCCATGCGGGCGGGCGGGACGCGGCGCTGCCCCTGCCTTCCCCGCGGCCCCTGCCTCCCTTCCTCCCGTCCCTCCCCGCCGGCCGGGCCCGGCTCCCCCCTGCCCGGCACTTACCGGCCGCGGGGCTGCGAGGAGAAGGCGGGCCGGGGCCGGGGCCGGGGCCGGGGCCGGAGCCGGGGCCGGGGCCGGAGCCGGGGCCGAGGCGGCGGCGGCTGCAGGGGGCGGCTCAGAGCGGCCGCGCGGAGGCCCCGGGCATGGCGGGGCGCGGGGAGGCCGAGGGGAAGTTGGCGGCGGCGGCGGCTCCGGCCCCTTCCTGCTCCCGCTCCGGCTCCGGCGGCGCGATCGGCGCCTTCCCCTCAGCCTCCTGCTGGCGGTGACAGCGACAGAGCGCCGCCGCGCCGCGGTGCAGCATGGGAAAGGCGCCCGGAGGACCGCCGCCACCGCCGCCGCCGCCAGCAGCAGCGGGGCCCGGGCGGAGGCCGCCTGCCCGCGGGGGCCGGCCCCGAGCCGCCGAGCCCGGGGCGGTGCCGGGCGGCGGGGTGACATGGCGGCCCTGCAGCGCCTGAGGGGAGAGGGAGGAGGTTGGGGGGGGGGGGGGGGGGCACGGCCTCGCCGCCTCGCTGCCTCCTCAGCCGGAGCCGGAGCGGGAGCAGCGTCCTCCAGGCGAAGCCCCCAGCCCCGCTGCATCGCCTGGTGTCGCTTCTTGGCACTGGGAGGGGGGCGCCGCGCTGTGCGGGACCTCTTCTTGCAGGCTCTCACGGGTTGTCCGTGGAGGTGGCAGGGTCATCATCCCTGGGGGTGTCCAAGGGAAGGCTGGAGCTGCGCCTTGGGGACGCACTGAGTGGGTGACACTGGTCCTAAGGGCACGGTTGGCCTCTTGGAGGTCTCTCCCAACCCTAATGGTGCTGTTGGGCGACGCTCACCAGCTCTGTAGGGCTTCGTGAGGCAGCCACCCAACTGCAGCACAAAGCTTTTCGCCGCACTTTGGCTGTGCCCAGGTTGCCCTGTCCCCGCCACAAAGCTCACAGCCCTCATGCAGACCCTGTTAGGATGAAGGTGCATGTGTCTGGGGAGCCAGCAGCACCAAACAACCCCACATAGGGCTCCCACCTCCCTTTAACGAGATGCCTTCATAAGGTTCTGCATCCTCACACGGGTCAGAGATCGTGCCTCTTCGTTGTGCTGTAATAAATTGCGTTAAGAAAGTATTAATGACATTAAGACCCAGTTTGAAGGTCTGCCCTGCCTTTATGCAATAGCTATATTTCAAAATAATTGCGCCGACTACTCACTCTATGAACAGAGGAAGGAGTTAATAAAACGTGCCTACATCTCACGCAGCCGTTTACAGCTTTACATACACACAAGAAGCGTCGTTAACCTGCTTGCTGAATAAAATGGGAAACTTTTTAATCTCCAGAAATAGAGTTTTAGAAACTGAGGGAAGATGTACATTTATGCAGCTTTGATATATTTTTTTTTCCTTCAAAGACAATTAATTTAGTAACTATTCATTTTTACCTGTCAAAAAATCTTTTGAATTTCATTAGGTCTGAGTCAGGAAGCTCAGCACTAAAACCTTGTTTTAAAATACACTGAGGAATTAAAGCTTTCTGCAGGGTGAGCACAAGTCTTTCTCCGAGGACCCATCAATTGGAGCCTGCTTTTCAAAAATTTTGTTTGGCAATTAACAATATAATAAGAAGACTGTCTTGTATTTAAAGCAAAGAAGTAAGACTCAGCATATTTAGTTTCTGTTCATTACCAATCTTCTCCGACTTTAATCAAGACATGCTCCATTTTCAAATGTCGGTTTGGGTTAGGGTGGAGTTTTCTGTTGTTGTTTTAAGAGGAACTGAGCACCTACATCTGGGAGAATCTGACGGTGATGTCTTCACCTGAAAGTCCCCCATGCCGAGGCAGGTGTGGTTACAGGGCATTGCAGACCTCGGGCCTTTACCCCTGCCTGCCACCCATATTTTCAAATGATGGTAATTTCTCACCAAGTCACACAGCTATTACACTGAAGTTGTTCGTACTAGTGTTTTGATGCTTTGATGCACATTTAATAATGTAGTGTTTATTAATATCGATGTTCAGACATAACAAAAATGTAAAAGTCTGGAGCTTGATAAGTTTAAAGGGGCACTTTGACTTTTTTTTTTTCTTTTTTTTTCTTATGACTCCAGAAATAACAGACAAACTTTGCTTTTTCCTAGAGAAAAATTTAGTAGTCTTCCCTCTCCTTTCTGAAATCCAGAAGTTGCCCACCCATGAAAAGCCCTCCAAAAGGCAGCGTGCATACCTTGTTGAGTAGGGTGCATTTCAGTTTCTTTTCATTTATTTCAGGGTGCAAAATAATGGATATAATAAAAAGAATAGTTTCCCTTTTCTGTATAAACCCAGAAACCAAGAGGAATAAGAACCACACGTAAATTACATATTAAAAAGAATGGCTACCAGGAATCTTTGGAGAGTGTGTGTTTTGAAAGGTCTTAAACAGGAAGGGACTTTAGAAATAACTGTGCAGAGCAAGAAGAACCACCTCATTTAACCTCATTTATTGATGAACTGAAGGATTGCACTCAGGAATTTCTGCATCAGGATAGTAACTTCTAGTGAAGCAAAAGCTAACCTGGACACGTCCACTCTTTGAATTGGAGCGAGAAGTCCACGAGTTAGGTATGCTATTGAGATGGCTGCTTAGCCTAACAGTTAAAGTTATGCCTTTATAGTTGTCTGACTTCACCAAGCTCTAACTGAGCTTAGACAGTCTGTAAATCCAGTATCTAAAATTATCAGAATTCTTAATTATGTTTTCCAAGTCTTGCTTTACCATTGTAACTCTTTTTTAAAATACAGTTTTTCAAAAAATATTTTTGTTTGCTTGAAAATGTCATTAGTGTGGGCCTTCTGCTCTGATGGTGTAGCACACAGAGAGAGGTGAATCAACTAACGTCAAGGGTAGGGTGTTGGTTTTCTTTGTGCCTGATGTGAATGTCCACTTAGCTTATCTGTGGCTTTGGCGCGATGTACAAAACCTAGTGATGTGGTTTGTCCTATTGACTCTGTCTGGTGATGAAAGCTCCTTGCTTTGTTTCTGTCCTTCTTGGTGTAAAACAAGGATAAAACACATCTGTCTTCTTCCCTTCCCCATGCAGATGATGCCATTCAGCTATAGTCCCATTCCTTCAAACACAAACAACTGCCTTTCCTTGAGTGGAAAAAATTCTGTCCAACTATTCATGTCTCTACATGGCTACAGGATAGGGTCAAAGGAAATCTGAAAAGCAGTCTTCATATCAAGGATCAATATCTTACTGGATATTTTGTAACCATGTGAAATCTCAAAAGAAGAAGACTTTTGAGGTTATCAGTGTTCATACTCATAACTTGTAGATGGCAAACACTAGCTGAAAGATGTTCATTTTCTACTTAGGTCTCACACCAGTCTTCATGCTAGCTATGACCTACAATTTTGCCTGGAACCCATTTGACAAAAATGAGCACCGGATCAGACAGTGACTGTAATAAAGAAATGGTAATCATAATTAGTAGTAAACACAGAATGGACAGTGAAACAAGTATAAACACATTTATTGCAACTGGGTTGTCACCGTAACAGTGGAGATGAACACAGTTTGGTCCTCGTAGATTTATGCCTTCTTCCCCATTCAGCAAAAGAGCCAAGCATGTCTAGCTTCAAAAATGCAAATATCCCATTTAATTAAATGGAGGTATCAGATATTGAGTCAGAAATAAAACCAAATGCCTTCTTCAATTTCTCTCCTTCTTCCTTGAACCATTAAAAGTGCTGTAGACATAGTTAATACTAGTTTGTGCAAGTGATACAATGAACAGTGCTTCAGAAATGCCTAGATGAACACCTGACATTTCAGCAGTAGATGTAATCAGGGAACAATTGCTATTTAAAGGTAGAAAATCTTCCATCCATTTTTTTAATTCAGTCATTTCACTGGGAATTTAACTAGCACAAATACTCAATGCAGAAAATTAAATGTGTCTATTGTCTGAGTATCCACTCACATTGTCTGTAAATTGCTCCTATTTATTTCAACAGCCCTGATTGAATTTGCGTTTTAATCATTTTTTAAGAGCAGGCTTTCAGTTCGTGATCCTACAGAAGCCTGACTCAATTGAAGCTACATTACACTATATTCCTAGCAGATCTGGAATCAATCACATTGCTATCAGTCACACGGCTGTCCTGACATGAATAAATGTGTTATGGTATGTCTGAAAATACCTGTGCATCTGATGCCTGCAAACAAAAAATGCTTTCAAGAAAATATTGGTCAGAAGGAAAGTGACTTAGCCCTTTTCCTCATTTCCAAAGTCTTCTCTGCTCCTAAATCTCTTTAGAGGGGAACACTGGTACTGAAGCCCTGAAGAAATCTTAATATCGGATTAGTTTCTAATGCCACAAACATGCCTGACTCAACTTACTCATTTATTTTACAGAAATGCAGTATCTTGAAGTGCTTTAAAACTTGATCCAAAGACATCACAAAAATCCCAAATAAAATGAAAAGTAATAGTTTGATATGAGATGTACCTGTCTGAAACAAAGAAAGATAGCAAGTCAGCGTCAGTCAAGACAGTTTTATGTAGACATAAGACATTCACATATCTGTAATATATTTGACTTGGTCCCACATGGCATTCCTATAAAATTAACATTATAAATCTCCAGATTAAAAGAAGAGAGGATGTTTAATGTCCCATGCCGAGATGCCTAACAGACAGAAAAAGCAACAAAAATGATGATAATGTAGTACTCTGCCTAACATAAATTGTCCAAATGACACAATGTGGCAGAATTTAGAGAACCAATTTCTCTGCCTTAAAACACAAATCATAAGCAGAGCAGAAACCCACCTGCTCTTAACTGAAATCCCCTGTCTACTTAGGACATTTAAGTTGAATTAACTGAAGTTGGAAAAGGAAAAGGGCCTTAAACCCTGGTGTGAACATTTTAGGATTAAGCCTTTCAGAATTAAATGCAAAGGAAACTACGTGTATTTTATGTGTTAAAGGGAAAGCATCCACACAGGGATTTGGTGGGCTTTAACTAATGCAATTTAATGTCACACCTTTACTTAATTCATCTTAATCTTTCCCAAGTGTCCCACTGCAGCTGAGTTCTTTAGTTTGAACTATTACAGTGAATCTAATTCAAAAGATAGCATTAACTAAAGGCTTGTCCATAAGGGAAGGTTATTTGGTGTAGATGTGAGACAAGATACGGCAGCTACTTCATATCTACTTTAATGTATACTCCCTGACACAAGGTGTTATAGGTTGCATCAAACCAATTAACATGCACAGAGAGCTCACACAAGGAACTACTATACTTTAAAATTCAGAACCACACCTCTTCATGAGTCTAACCCAATTTAAAGCAAAACTCAAAGATTGAAAGAGCAGGTGGGGGACATTTGCATTACTACTTCATTGCACTGGGATAATGCTGGGAGATATTGATATTTATTAACCAGACATTCAAAGTTAAAACTTACCAAAAAATAAAAAATAAAAAAAATCACCGTGTGGAGATGACATGGATACTGCTGAAAGCAATGAAGTCCAAGATGATGTACATTCCCACCAGGGACAAGGATCAAGCCATTATGCTAAATGGGAAGTTTCCATGTTATTTGAGCCAATAGGAAAGCCAACAGAATATGGAAATCTGAATCTACAAAAGCCAGTAGAAAGGAAAATTTCAAACTTCAGTTGGCAGTGAAGAGGAGGAAAATGAGAAAGGCATGAAAGGGCTTTGAAAACCTTAGGGTTTTGCAGTTTCATAATCAAAAACATCAGAGTTGCCCTCCTTTTATTGGTCTTTTCTGGTAATACTCTCAAAATTGCATCTGAATAATACAGAAATATTGTAACAAAAGAGACTATTAGCAATTCTTCAAATCACAGCATACCTAGTGGCTGTCAGAAGCTGAAATAGCTGGTCTGCCAGCAAAAATATGCAGCCACACATCCCTATCTGACAAACCAGTCAGAATTATCTTTCAAAATATTTGGAAGATCATGTTATTACAAGTAAAGTTTTATGAATGAAGCTCTTAGAATTATCAATTGTATCAGAAAAGTAAGGAAAAGGGTAAGGAAAAAGGAAAATAAAAAGTTTACTTTGTCTTTCAAAAGACATTTGACATTTTTTGATGCCAGAATTTGTCCAGGAGACAGAAAGTGGAAAGTAGGGTTAGATGGTCATTTTTGATCAGGGTATCAGTCTTCCATCCTAAATCCATCTCACGTTGTTTGTTATAATACAGATTGAGAAGTGATGAATGGTAAACTGGGATTTGATAGATATAAACAAAAAACAGAGATATGAAGTTACCAAGTTAACCAGGCCCGAGGGGAGTGAAGGAGACTTGAGGGAGTTTCAAAAAAGCTGGGTGAATGAACAATACAACAACCAAAAAAGTTCATGGCATCTGTATGAAGCTGCACATTTGGGAGAACAGGCAACCTGCTAACACACCTTACAAATAAAAAATAGTTGAGCTACGGCTTCAGGTGGGGTTTCTTTTTGTCAGGTAAAAGCTAGAAGGTAAGTTATTACTGTCAGTAAGCAATTTTGTCATGTACCCTTCTCATAAAATATGGGAAATGGACTAGATGAATTTTCTCTAATTAGCAAACCTTTCTTGAAAGTAGTTACAACTGATTTTCTTTCAAAGGATAAGGGTGCATTGAATGAAACTGCTCAAGATTTGGACCAGACTATTCAATGTTTCAACTAGAGAATGAACACTGCTAAATTTTCAGATTGCACCAAGCTGGAGATGGCCATGACAACGACTGGTGTCCAGGTTCAACTTCAACCTCCTCGGATAAGCTAGGAGTGAGCTGGAGAAGCTGGAGCTCCACTCAGTAAGGATGGAGGGACAGGCCTGGATCAGCTGCAGAGCTGAAGGACAGCGATGTTTCAGAAGATGGGCAGAAGATGGTCGCTCACAAGCTGGACATGAACTGATATCATGCAGTCACCAAAAAAGTTCACATTACGCTGTTACATACAAACTGGCAAGTGTGAAAGACTCAAAGGACTTGTTCCCATTCAGTCTACACTGTGCTGTTGAAATGTCAGCTGTAAGTATTGTGGCGGGTCTGGGGCATGAAGCTAAGGAAATAGATGTCCCAGTCAGAGAGGGGACAGTGAGAATGAAAAGAGATGAAGAAAACATGACTAAAAAAGCCTAAATGAACTGCACTTGTTCCCAAGCAGAGTGCTAGAGGGGAAACATGATAGGAGTCTTCAAATATGTAAGAGGCCATTGCACAGACAAGTGGAAAAAGCTGTTTTCCCTGCCCATGGGAGCTGTACAGGTGAATCGTAGCAAGGAAGCTTTCTTTAGGTTAAGTATTTTTCTGTCTTTCTAATAGCAAAGGTCACAAAACACTGGGAGAGCCTAGAGGGCTGTGAATGGTCTTTAGGAACAGATTGGATAAACATAAAGGGAATGCTTTACGAAGTAACCTAGTTCATCGCCTTTACCCTGAAGTGCCACCTAGCTTTGTTTTCCATTGTGCAACAGAAACCTTTATAACTTCATCCCTTCAGTGTGCAGGTAAAATAAGTGAGCAGATTATAAGCAGATAAAATAGGATGAAGAGCAATGAAAAAACGTGGTACAATCTCAGGCAGACTGCTGTGGACCAGCCATCTCAAAGAGACTGGAAACTTCAGAAGATTCAAAGAACAGCAAGCAGGAGCAAGGGCATGGCAATTCATGAAAGATGGAGAAGATTGGGATTATTATCTTCAGAGAAAAAACAATGGAGACAGAATAAAAGTACATGAAGTAATGTCTGGTACAGACCGATCAGTGACTTCTGTTCTTCTTCTCTCATACTGCCAAATAAAGGGACGTTCTCCAAACTATCAAACCGAAGGTGGGTTAGTCCAAACTAAAAAATAAAATAAAAATAATAAAGAACACTAAAAATAAAAATAAAATGCACAACAAGAGATTCAAATATGGAGCTTCACTGCTATGGTACATCCAAAGCATCGATGCTGAAAACAAAAGGGTTCAGAAAGAAAATGTGTTACCAACCTCAGTCCAGGAGAAAACCATCCATTGTGCTCCCAAGAGCAGAAGGACTGGGTCAGGAGCCACCAAACCCAGCCCAGCTGCCACCCACCCCCCAAACCAGAGGGAATGCTTGTTTTTAAGAGGGCACCATCCACCCCAGTAGGCTGAGGACTGGCCATGGTTGAAAGAACAGAGGAGAGGTCTGACCCAAGCCCTAAGCTGTACGTGTCCTGACCCAAAAAAGTGCTCTGCCCCAAAGCAGTAACTTGAACAGCCTTTGCAAAATCATGGCCTTGTTATCATCCTAAGAAAACAGAATGTGTGTGTATCAAGGAGGTGTATCTAGCTGGTTGTGTGTCTTGTTTAGCCAATAATGAGCAGTGACAAACGATCTCCAACCCGGATGACAGCACTGACAGTATCTATAAACAGAGGGGCAAAGGTCTTCACTGCAAAGTCTTATCCAAAGTTAACTTAACAAACAAATCTACTTATTACTGAGTAACTCCAACCACTAGCTTCCAATGTTATACATTTCAGCTAGCGCCTATGAAGAACTGAACTTGAGGGGGGATCCCAGAACAAGAGCCAACAGTTCAAGGACACATCAGAGACATACCAGCAGCTTAGCCAGAAATTTGTTTAAAACACAAATGTCAAGAGGCCAGCAATTTCTGGAAGGAATGTGGTGCTGCATGTGCACATTAAGAAAAACTTGACCTTTGAAATGCTAAATACATCACATTTTATACCTGGAAACAGAGCCCTCCTCAGCTTCTCTCTGTGGCTCCACATGGTCTCTCTGTAGATGATCTCAGTAGTAGCAGTTGTTTTTTTTTTTGTTGTTGTTGGTCTTTTGTTTTGTTTTTTTACCATTGAAGCTAGAGATGTTGCAACTGCATATTATTTTTGCCTAACAGCACTGATGCAGTTTTCAAACTACACCTGACTTCCAACTAGCCTGAGAGAAGAGCACCACCTCTGCTCATCACAGCTGGCAGAACAGCAAGACCCTCTGCTAGCGTTGTGCATGCCAGCCTGCAGCCTCTGGAGCATCACACCCAGCACAGCCTTCATAAAGCCCCTTTTATGTTCGTGTAACCCTCCAGAAGGCCTCAGCTGGAAACAAGGCAGGAGAGCCTCTGGAGACTAAGATACCCTCACATTTCATGCCCAGGCAGATTCAGAAAGCCTGCCTTGGAGGTTGGTCAGATAGCCCAAAGGGTGCTAGCTCAGAAAGCATCCAGAATACGAGTTACCACCTGCTTGGGAAATCCAGGGAGCCTGAGCCTTAGGGACAGTGTTAAGATGAAAGCGGTCAGAAGAACATCAAAATGGTTTGACTGGGGGCTGGGGATATCCCAGACAACAAAGGCTGGTTAGTAAGTGCTGCCTTCCATCTGCAAAACAGATGAGGGTTCACTGCCGAGGATAATTTAAAAGTCAAATGTATGATTAAAAATTACATGTAATAAATAAAACCATGTTTCTTTGTAAAGCGAACTGGCCTTGTTTGCTGGCTGGACGTGCCCACACCAAACCAGACAAGCAGATGAAGTAAAAACACTCCCTGGGTGGAAGCAAAGAGTCTTGCCCAGCCTGAGAGGAGCTGCAGAAAAGAGTGGAAGAAAACATCCCATCAGTGCTTCAAAGGTCAGGTGTAAAAGGAGGTGGTGAGAGGGTGAGAGCAGAGTGTAACAACTCATAGTCGGAGAGGACAAATGTTCTCAGCAGACTGAGGTAACACACTGATTTTTTTCCAGCCTGAGTCAAAGCTGTGGGTAAAGCCTTATCCCGAGAGAGAAGGTTCTTCCCCTCCAGTGAGCTGAGCATTGCAGAGTTGCTGGTGGCTGTGCTGCTGTCCCTACCTGTGACACAAAGCTGATTCTGTTTTCAGAAGCCAGTGGCATGGAGTGAATATACCCTGGAAAAATACTGTGTTGAAGTATTTAGCCATTAACTTCACCAGTTGGCATAAATAAATAAATGGTGGAGATTCTGAATCATTCATTTAGTACAAAAGGGAAAACCCAGGAAGGTGACCCCAAATCCATGCATCTCTGGAGGAAAAACAGCTTTATTAAAAACCAACATGTTATCAGAGACTCCTTATTATCACCAGCAGATGCAAGCTGACAGGCTGAAATCAATGTCAGCTATTGGAAGGCACCACAAAAAGCTACTTCATTTGAAAAATGAATATTTAGATGTAGATCAAGGATTCTTTCATTTCGTCAGCTTGGCCATTTTTGATCAACTCACTTGGCATATTTAATTAAAGATGTAATAGTCAATCTTATTCCCGACTGCATGCAAAGCGGCAATATTTTGGAGATCAGTTCCTGCCTGGGAAATGTATCTGTTTGTAGTTCAGCCCACTTATGTACTAAAATGGCTGCTTTTTCCCCACAGTTTACAGAGAAGTTTACAAAGCTGAAGCTGTCAAAAAATAAAACATCCTGTGCTATAGCTATGCATACCAATGAGTAATGTTAATGCTGGTGATTTTTTCATGTAGGGATCAGTACACCAGTAAAAAGAAATAAAAACAGGTCTGATTTAGTGCCAAAGAGTCACAGAGAAATAATATCATTGGAGGCAGGGGGGAGAGAGGGAGGTTGGAAAGAAACACAAAGCAAGTTCAAAACGGCATTTTTCTCTTAAACTGAATGTGTTTTCAGAGTAAATTATCTTGATGATACAAACGTTACCTGAGTCACAAGTAAGGAAAAGAAACAGAAGAGTAGGGAGTAGTATAGTATGACACGACAAAAATACCAAAAATAGTGAATGCAAAACCAGCAGGTGGGCTGGGCCAAAACAGAAAGAGGATGTTGCTGCATCTTTACCACAGAAAGGCTGATCGTAGACATGTGAAATATTGCAGTCTCAAAGTTAAGGCTACCAAAAGATGTTTTTCATAGTAACTTGAACAGTAAAAAGGAGTCCTCTCAACTTGAAATAGAAAAGACAAACACAACAATTTCACCTGATTTTGCAAAGCCCAGCGTCCTGAAGCTGACGGGGAGCACCAGCCCCTCTCTGTTCTGTCAGACTGATGTTCTTGCAGGTGGTAAGGACAGGCACAGCCCTTTACAACACAAAACAAAACCCAACAGATGCTTTTTGTTATTGGAAATGTTTAATCATCTAAGCTTAATCAATTTAATAATCTAAACTTAGGAAATCATTTAATATATATCAGATCATTCCTAGTTGGTATTGTGGTATATCACTTGAGGGGTCCTGCTGGAACCAAAGCACTGCTTGTGCTGGACACTTGTCCTCAGAAGACAGAGATGTCTGCTAGTCCTTCCGTCTGTTACAACATGCAAAGGCACAGCCACCAACACGAGTACAGCGTTCTCAGTCTCTCGTTGCTGAATTTGCACATCCTCTTAGCAGTCCCTGTAAGTTGTGTATTATTTATAGCTACAACTAAATTCATGAATAAAGGAATGCTAACCTTAAATCATCCACTGCAGAAAGGGAACTTGGGCAGAAGAGAAGCAAGCTGCAGTGATGCTCTCGAGTGACATACCTGACCCTGCTCACCAGCTTGCCTGAAAGCAGCACCTTGCAGCAGCAGGCACTCCTCCGTAGCTGAATAGCTTCCAGTGAGGGTCATCGCTTCAGATGTCTCAGAAGAAAGGTGGAAGTTTTTCAGGCCCACAGCGAAGCCTGTAGCAGCAAAAGAGATAGCAGGAATGCAGCACACATATGTCTAAGTGAAAACTTCTGTGCTTTCTCTTAGACAAACCGTTCCCTTTTCCTCTTGGTGGTTCTTCAGGTTATATATATATATATATAAAAAAAAAAAAAAAAAAAAAAAAAAAAAGCATTGTAGTGTGGGAAAAGAAATCTCAATCACCCTCTGGAAAATGAGATCCTGGTCATTAAATACTGCACTTCACTTAATTGTTATCACGTTGTGAGGAAGAGCCATCACGCTGGCACAAATTGCAGTTTAATTGTTCACAAAACACTCAAAACACACAACATGCGCCCATTTAACCACAGTAACACTGGAGCAGCAGCTGGGGCCCAGAAGGCACTTACACAGCCTGGCTGCGCAGCGGCACACCCTGAGCCGGCCGGGTCTCCCCAGCACACTGCCTTCTGCTCCCAGACCATGCCTTCCCTGGGGAAGAGCCCCCCATACCGTGCCCCTGTGCCCCCCACCATTAGCTGGGATCCCATCCCATCGACTGCTTTGCTCCCCTGTGGCCACGTGTCCCCTCACACAGAGGGCTGCAGGTTCAGCCAGGCCTCAGCCCTGGGACAAGATGCTGGCTGGTGCTAACAGAGGCTGAAGTTGGAAGGGACCCCTGGAGATCACCTGCTGCAGCCCCCCCGCTCGAGCAGAAGTTGCAGCTGGGTTTTATTCCAGACCCCTTGTAAGATTCCCTGGCTTTGCAATTAGTGAAGAGTACAAATAGCAAGGACACTGCAAACATGGCATCAGGGGAATGGGGCCACACCAGCTGCAACACCCTCTTTGTGGTGTGAAACAAAAGATTTCTGGAGCAGAGCATTAAGAGGCAGCTTCAGCCAGCAGCTCTACCTGCAGGAGCAAGGCATGTGCTGTGGAGACAGTGGTTTTTCAGGGGAGAAGATGTAAGAAACTGGGAGTAGCCCTATCTGCTACTTCAGAGCACTGGCTGACTGCTGGGGGGGTCTCCGTGAGGAGGGCTTTGCTGTGCTGCAGGCAGCAGCTATTCATGAAAAGTTGCAAGCAGGGCAATCAACAGAGAGAGCTAAATGGGTCTCGGTCCAGAGGATCCCTACCCACCACCACATTAGCAGTATGATGGCAGCATGCTAAGCTGCACTACTCAAAGTAGCATCCCATGGCAGTTTTCCCCCTAATTCACAGCATCAGGCACAAGCTTGAAACACAAGCATAGTGGACTGTGGCCCAAAGAAGGAACTTGCCTTCAGCTTATTTCCTACTGTGGGGAAGCTGAAAGGGCCCTGACACCAGGCAGTTCGTCTTTCTATTTCCCCTTCCTCCTCCACTTCTGAAGCCACCCAGCAGCTTCAGGCAGGTTTGCACAGGGTGGGAGGACCAAGGTAAGGGTGGGCAGACAACCCCAGGGTCTTTGGAAAGGCTGAGCCAATGCCAGGGAGGATGAGAGGTCTGGATGAACCAGGTTGTCCCACATCTCCGGCAGCTGCTGCCACCCTTCCCATGGTCCCCAAAAGGAACCTCTTCCTTTGGACTCCCTGTCATCAGACTGGCTCCATCTGAATTTCAGATTCTATGGTGGCATGCACAATGTCAGTACCATGGCCAGGATGGCAGGAACTCACCACCAGCTGCTCTGAAGCATGGCAGAAATAATAGGAACAAGGCCAAAAGCATGCCACAAGGAAAAAAAGAGTTTTAGATTATCAAGTAATAGAAAAAAAATACCAAAGTGAAGAAAACAAGGACTTGGCTTTTGCTGATGAAGAGGAGGGAAGCAGCATCTCCAACCAGCCTGAGAAGCACCCTGATGGTTGGTTCTCTGCCCCAGGGTACTTTGTATTTTTCTAAGCAGAAGATACAAGTTCAGGCTCTGCTCATAAAGTTCCTGTCAGGGATGGTCCCCAGCCAAGTGTGAAATCCAAAGAAACCTCTCGAAGCAGCTGGAACAAAGCTTTGCATCTGGAGCTGTGTAAGCCAGAACAGCTCCAATCTGTCTGCTCCAAGCATTGAGGAAGTTTGGATTAAGATGTAAGTGCGATGGCCAAGATTTCTCCCTCCTCTGACAGGTAAGAAATAGAAAAAAAAAGTAATTTCTATTGTTTTAATTCCCTGGGCCCACAATCAACATGAGTTTCTCTCTCAGAGACATTGTGCAGTAGGAAAATCTTGAACTGAAGGGTTTTGCTTTCATGGTTATAGCAGAGACAACACGTCAGGGCTTACAAAAAGCATGCATTAAATGACTTTTGATGTTGCTTTGCATTTCTTTCAAAACCCAGCTTGCCTGGCATGTTGTCCCTTTACTGTGAGTGCTGTCAGTGTCAGAGGCAGCTTCTCCTCCACCACCCTCCCCATCACACCTGGCTGTGATGCAGCCACCACAAGCACTTTTCCCACCATGGCATCTCAGGTGGAAACTTGCCTTCATTTCCCTAACACAGCAAATATTCTGAAGAACTCATACAAACTACTGGCAACCACAGATACTGCAGTGATGGCTACTGCACAGCAGGTGAAGGTTTCCAGAGTATCTTCTCAAAATTCACGATGAATGGTCTGATTTTCAGAGCAAAACTAAGGGCTAACATAGAAAGCTAAAGAAGAAGAAACCCTGCAGCAACTGTTCAGCTTTTAAAGATCACACCCTAAATCCTTTTTATTTTCTTCATTTTTAAGTCTAGTTTTGATTTTCTCTGCTGCAGACTTCTGAACCAAACCACACCACTTTTAACACTGTGTGGCATGGGCTTGCTGTGTGCGGCCACTGCCATTGTGCCACCTGCTGCCTGGGCATGTAACACCCATGAGCTTTTGTGATGAAACCCTGAAGTCTGAGGCTCCACAGGTGCTCCTGCCAGCGCCCAGAGACAAACAAACCACCGCAGGGCTGTGAGTCACCAGGAACCACACACTCACGTTCGCGACGACATCTGGAGAGCAGCGACTGGCACACGGCGCACAGGGCAGGCGAGTCAGCTCCCACAAAGGCACAAGCAGGGGGAGATCACGTTGCAGGACCACACACAGGCTGTCACCTTCCACCAGAGCCTTCCCTGTGCTTGGCGTGGGTGTTCTGAGCCCCAGTCTGCTTGCATGCAATGCTGCAAACCCTGCAGCAGCGCTGAGCAGGAGCCAGGTAAGAACCGCGACTGCTGCGATTTGGCTCCAGTGGGAGCCAGCAAGCGCAGGTACAGACAAGATTTATTTTTGCTGTTGGAACACGTTCTTTTGTGGATTAGCGGCTGCCCGGTGCAAACAGACTTGAGTTAACCCTTCTTTGCCAGAGGGCTCTGCAAGCCTGCACCGCTGCCATTAGGCAAGATGCAGACGATACCTTCCCCAGCACGCAGCACCGAGCTCTCCAGCTGGAGCCTTGCATCTCTGGGATCTGCACCCCGTGCCTCAAGCACAGAGAACAGCTGCACATGGACCTGCACTTCTTTCTCTTTTACAAAGGAAAAAAATATCTTCAAGACTGCTCTTTAGCAAAAGGAAGCCCTAAGTGGATATTTCCAGAGCACTTCCAAGAAGGATCTTTAAAAGTCCCAGTTTCTGATTTTCACAGACACAAGAGGGTCAAAAATCTTCAAAAGCAGAACCAAAACAATCCACCACAGCTTTTGTTCCTTATTTAGGGCAGACTACATCCAAGATCTAATTATCTCTCTACAACTCCCTGAGCAGTCGATGCAGACTGAGGGGTCTGCGGGGAGCCAGCCGTTGAGCCCACCTGAAGCCCTTACCTTGGGACGTGACTGAATCTGTCTCACATCCAGCGCCCTTGGACAGACAGGAAAACTGCACAGAAACAACTCCAGATCCCCTCTTTAGTAACATGGGGGTCAGATTGCCCCTTGGCAGAAGATAAGAAGAGGTTATGCTTCTGAGCATCAGCCCCTTCAGACACTTTGAGGTAAAGGAATGTCCTTGGTGCACACTGACCTCAGAGACCATCGGCTTCATTTTACCAGCACTTTATTTTCTCCCTTCTTTCCCACATTAAGGCAGTCTACTATCTAGATTTAGAGCTCAGATACAGCCACACAACCATTTGCTTTTGCGCTCATTGGATCCAGAACAGCTTCTGAGAGAAACGCATTATATTGCACTGATATGGACAGCCATGGAAACGCACCTCCTACCTGCTGCCGCATGCCACGTCTCCTACCTGAGGCAGAAGGATTTTCCTCTGTGAGAAGCCAACACTGGTCACTGTGCCACCAAGACATCAGTGGAGTGGAAGACAAATGCTGGCAAGCAATTGAGGAATTCTTGGACCACTGAGCTGGAGAAGGCTTGTCACTCCATCTTTAAGGAATGTGGGGAAAAAGAAAAGTGTCTGTGAGCAATATGGTTCGTATCAAACCTAAGCAAGAGTTTCTGTAGTTTTCTAAACATGAGACAAAAGGGCAAAGTACCACGGGCTGGAGACAGGAGAGCGAAGGACAGCTAAGCAAAGGGAGGCTGGCTGGCACCTCCAGGAGCTCAGGAAATGGGACATGAGGCGAGTTAACCCCCTATCCATGTGGCATGGGAAAGTGATACCATGTCTGATGCCGATCCTGGAGACACCTCCTGAGCAAATGCTTTACAGTTTCAAAAGCTGCAGAGATGCATTTTTATTTAACTCCAGTGCGGGAAGTTCTATGCTGGATGTCAAAAGGAAATGTTTTCAAATTTAAAAGTAACATGAAACTGAGCAGCCAGTGAGTTGCCTTGTAATCACAATCATTGTATTTGTTAGAAGGAAACAGAAAAAGGCCCAGCTAAGCACCACATATTTAGCATTTTGAAGCTAAAAATAGCAGTGACCAAATCAGCTGGAAGAATGAATTTGAGCAGAACGGAAACTATCACCAGAAATTATCTGAGAGTATTTTAGAGTGCCCTGGAATTGGAAAAGGCAACACCCATTCAAATCCCCATCGTGTCTTTGAGGAGAAATAGAAACAGGTAAAGTATTACAGAGGGGGAAGGAATAGTAAATCCAGCCACAGGTAGGAATTAGAGGCTAGGAATGATCAGTTATCTATAAGGCAGCAAGGAGAAACCAATGGCCAGCAGAATGAGCAGTGAGAATAAGCTTCTTAAGTAGAAAAAAGAACAAAAGCGTTCCCAGCACAGGCCCAGCACACCCCAGAAACAGAAGAGTTGTTGACAATAATGCAGAGAAATCAAATACAGAGTATTGAAAAACATTTCAATTCCAAAAACTGGACCAAAAAGCAGGTGAGACACAGCCATCGACCCCGTTAACAGTCAGTTCCTTTAGCTGTCACCTGCCCAATAAACGCTGAAGGTTTGGGAAAACATTTGGACAAATACTGCTTACAGCCACAGGACTCGGCACGCCGGCAGGAGGAACTTGAGGACGTACGAAGGCGGCAGCACAGCAGAGTCACACCCGGAGCTTATCTGCAGCTCTCCCCCAGCAGGAGCTCTCGGGGAGCAGCCAGGGCGTCTGGAGAAGGCTCTCTCCTAGCAGCCCTCCAGACCAACTTGCCCTGTTATTTGGCAGTCATCACAAGATGTGCTCAGGGAAGATTTAACACTGAGAAGTGTTTTAGAAAGGAGAATTCCTCACCCCTAATAATTCAGTTTAGATATGCAACATCTAAGGATATTCTTTTAAATTTTATTCTAGGGGGATGCTTAAAATAAATCATGCTGTGTGTGCAGCCTTGCTCAACCATATCTGTGCCTTATCTGTACCACAAGGAGGTCATTTCTCCCTAGTCGCATCCAGGGTGCAGCACTGGGGATCAGCTTCTTGCGTTAATGCCTCTCAGGTCTCTACAGTTTCTTCTCAAGCCTTACAGAAGTCCTAGCGTGAGAGATCTCTGAACCACTGGTACTGATTTTCAGCAAGTTTTGAATTTGAGGAGAAATCCCACAAAATTGGAAGACGACTAATATTTTGCCTATTTATAAAAATATATCATTAGAGAGATTGGATTATTATAGGCCTGTCAGTCTGAAAGTAATCCCTGGGAAAACAATAGTTGATGCTGAATTAAAAGGGATCAATGCCAATCATGATGTTCATGGAAAACAGACCGTGTCGGGTTGATTCTGGCTTTAACAGCTCATAGTTTCCTTGACAGAGCAATAGCATCGATGTAGCAGCCACACACAAGGAGCATTTCCCGACTGCCTCCTGCAGGCAGAAACACCCTCGGAGGGGAGCAGACGAAAGCCTCCCAACACAGGCTGGAAGTTAAAACAGACAAATGAGCCTGGAAAGAAAGCGTATACTTTTAGCCTCTGGAACAACCAGCGTAAGATTTTGGCCACTGTCACCGGAGAGTTTCAAGGCTGGGATCAGAGAGCACACGCTTCAAGAAAACCCTAATTCAAAGCAGCGTCGGGCGAGGGCAACCTTCCCAGCGTTTGCAGAGCGCAGATTGCATGAACGATCACAGATTGCTCCTGCTGACCGTGCCGCCAGCACCCCTTCCAAGCAATTCTGAGGATCAGAAGCGTGCCACTAGCCTAGAAACCCACCTTTAAGCCCAAATCACGGCAGCGTTTGCCCCCGTGCGACGGCGACCGAGGAACCTGCCCACGAGCTTCTGAAGCTCCTGCAAGTCACCGCGCGTGGTTAGCGGCACCCTGCGGGAACGAGCGCACTCCTCGCGCAATCCTGCACGGAAACCTCTCCGGCTACACCCCCGGCCCCTGCGAAGCGGCGCCTGAGACCCACAAGAGGGCGGTCGGGGTTGCGTTTTCCTCTTCGCAGCATCCTTCCCCCGGCTCCCGGCGAGGCGCTCAGCGCGCAGAGCCGCTCCCGGCCCGCTTAAGGCGTTTCTGGGTGCACAGCCAGAGCTGGGCTCCTCGCATGCCACGAGATCTCCCGACCACAGACAGCGCTTGCTGAGGATGGGCGAGCTATTTAATGCCCGCTAGTCCTGGGATTTCCATGGGGCAGCCTGCTTGGCTTGCATTGGCTGTGTGGGCCCCCAAATGGTGTGTGTGATTGTGCTGGTGGTTGCAGGACTGGGTCTCCACCGAGTTTATGTTAGGCTTTCAAAGGCAGAAGCATCTTCTCCTATCTTATATGTTCAAAAATAATAATACTAAAAACCAAAGAGATATTAAAATTAAATATAGCATCAGGCTGAAAATTAAATCTCTCCTTCCAAGTGGAAGAGATGTTATAATAGATGTTACACCATTACTGGTGTTCAACTCAGCTTTGAGACCACAGCCACCACCAGAAGTTTAATTCAGACCTGGGCTGGCCATCATCAGTATTACAGGCAGTCCATTCATGTCTTTGACAGCTCTCAAAATTTCCATATTTCCTGTCCCCATTTTGCCCTCCCTCCCAAACAAGGGCGATGCAGCACTGCTTCCCCCCCTCTGCACAAGGCACATCCCAGCTATGGATGCTTTCCTTCTGTTCTCCTCCCCAGCTCTTCCACCAACCCCATGTCTGCCCTACATCTTACCTCTTCACTTTCCCTCTCTTCCTTACCCTCTCTGTGCATCTCTTCCTAAAACCTTTCTGTACTTTTATACAGTTTAACCTCCCTTCCTCTCCCAGAATGGTGCCATCTCACCTCATCTTTAAACGCTGTACCACCACTACCTGGAATCCTTCTCCTCCACATCCATCTGAGAATTTCTAATTTGGCTAAAATAAATAAATAGGAGATTGATACCTTCTACAATCAGTCAAAAAAAAAAAAAAAAAAAAAAAAATAATTCTGGAAAGAAAATACATTATCAGCCTACAGAAGCCATTCAACAGCAAGCAAAAGCCAGCAATGTTTTGCCTCTGCACCTGACACTGCAGTGTAAGTCATGATGGCAAAATCCTTTCAGTGACGCTGTGTTTTACCAGTAAGTGTCAGAAAACAGCAGAGGAAGAATCAAGGGAGAAGTGTGTTAGTGTGTGTGTGGGGTGGGGAGGCTGCATTTGCTGGTGGTACACAAGCATACTGTACTTGATTTTGGCACTGCAGCTGCTACTCCCATTTAGCAGCCCTCATTCCAGTTGTTTCCTTTGTTTGCCTTATTTCTATGGCAGCCCCGTAGTAGGATTTTCATTGAACAGATAAAGCTCCATGGGGAGGCACTAGGAGCAAACGCAAGAGAAGCTCCAGGAATGCACAGACCATGAGAACAAAAACGTGAGTTAGACCATTGCCCTGCCATTGCAAGACAAGTTGGGGGCAAGGGGAGAGAAAATAAGGCAAATGCCTTCTCTGTAATCCTTTAGGGAACATTAAAGTATGTTTCTTGTTTCTTCAACAAATACACACACAGGAATTTCAGTAGCAGGGAGAAGTATACAGGACAACAAAGTCTCTCCTAGGCGGCAGCACTCGCAGCCCAGCCCAGCCTCACTCCAGGAGCTGCTAAATTAATTCTGCTTTGTGAAGATGTCAGGTATTTAAGTAGAACATTTTATAAGAGATAAGACCCTTCAGAAAAACATCTTACCTTTCAGTTTCACCTGGTTCCCTCACCCTAGCTGCATTTCAAAGCAACAGTAGCCAGTAAAATGCACTGACAAATCAAGGTCCTGCTAGTGGCAGTGAAGGTCGGGGCAGCACCACCACTGATAATCCCTGCCTGTGGCAGAAGTGACAGCTCTGTCAGTAGGTCAGATTGTCCACATAGGTAAGGTGTTGTATATATGAGCATTTCAGTGACATGAAGTTGAAGTGGTCTACCTGGGTGCTGTTATTTTCAAGGCCCTCCACCAGTTTTTGATGTTTACTGGATAAGAGAAGGAAGCAAGCCAAGGCAGAGGGGCTTGAGTTACAGAAGCTAAATCTGTGCTAGAAAAATGCACACTTTGCGAGCGTGCACTGTCATGTGGACTCTATTAACCAAATGGAAACAGACATTAACTAGATGATTTCCTCTTCAAAAGACAAAAAATTAAAAGAGGGGGAGGAACCCTTAGTGTTTGCTAAGATCCACAAGTAAATGCATGCAAGACTGCATGCAATGCAAATCTGGAAACAGCAAAAGTAAAGGGAATTAAGCTATTTCAAATTACCCTTAACTAAGCTTTCACCCAAGTTCTGCCAAACATCACAAATCCTTTTGAAATGCATCTTCTCTTACCCAGATGACATACATGCAATTCAGACAGCTAGTTCTGTTTGGGCAAAAACAAAGCAGGGATCAAAACTGGATTATAACAAGGATCTTATTTTGGATTTAGATACTATATTCTTCACCTAAAAGGTGAATCAACTAGTTGTGCACAACTTACCTCTTAAATTTTAAAACCAAATTTTGGAGATTGTTTGAGATGGCCAAGAACTGAACTCAATACAGCGAGCAACATTTGTCAGCATTGGGAAAATACAGCATTTTTACAAAAACAGCATAACAAAAATATCAAAGAGCAATTTTATTTAGCTTATTGGCACAAAACTTACAAGAACGGTGTTGTTCCCTTCTTAAACTTAGTACAACTAGCAAGGGAAAAAAGGCATACTAATACATTTATAGTAAGCTGTACAGCAAGTGAATTATGGAAAGAGGCACCAGAAAGATCTACCAAAAATCAAAGTGCATGAAAAATACCTACTCTGAGCGCCTCATGGTATTGTATTAAGGCACCACTCCTTTAGAAGGCTTACTGAATATGTCAAGTGTGCAACTTCTTGGTTTGGAATGTAAAAGTCCTTCCACCTGTATCGGAATTGGATACTGCAATCCTCTGAAGAGAACACTTCTCCTTGTAAATATTAAATGGAGACCTCCTTCTGTCCATATCATTTCTCAGAAGTGTCATTGTCAAATGCTTTGAGAAAGCTAACATACGCTATCAAAGCGACCAGTACATTACTTCCAGTTTGAGTTGTAGTGTACACCAGGTCTATGAATTCTTTACAATGATTTTATAGAAAAAATGCCACAGAGACAAAAGTGACATGGGACACGTCAAGTAATGATATTACTGATAAATTACCAAAACAACTTCTAAAGACTTCCTGGAATATCTCAAAAGAAAAAAAAAGGATCTGAGTAGTGTTATAATCTGGAAAAATTAAATACACTATTCAAGAGAATGTTACGAAGCTTCCTGTAGGATTAGCAATCAAGTCTGATGAATTCCACAAGACTTCAGGAACTTTAAATATGTAGAAAAAGCCCCATATTAGACAGTGGTAAATGTTTTTCATAACTGGCAACATTTAATGCAAGTACCTGTAACTGCAAATCATGTTATACTGGTGATATCATGTTATAAACGTTAAACACAGAAACATCCTTAAAAGAGCCAGACAGATACCTTAGTTCATTGCGGATTCTGTACATCACTGCTCTTGATTACTACAAAAATCACACCAGACTTTATATTTCAGCATCTCCACTAAGGACTACTCGTTTACGAGCCAAACCACTTCAGTTACAAGAAGAGGTACCACAAACCAGATTCACATCTAATGTAAACAGGTTCCAAACAACCAAACAGAAGTTGCAGAAGTTGCATCTGCTTCTTAACCAGCCTTGTTTTTGGTTTTGCTGCTCAGCTGGATCACCAGTTTCCTTAACTTGCAGGAAGAAGTTTGATAAGAAATCAATGCCCATATCAAAACTTAGGTGGGAACCAGTAAATGCAGAATATTGTATCAAACCATTGTACAACACCTCTACTGTAGAGAGTTTCAAACATCTCAGGAGCTGCTTAACCTGACCTTTGGAAAAGCACATTTCTTTATGGACATGCAAAGGCATTTAAATATGAACCCTAGGCATTACAATTTCATTTTTTGTCCCTCCTGTGGTGTAAACCTCAAGAACACAACTGTGTGTCCTATTATAAAACCAAAGCACCCTTGAGCATTACAAATTCTAAACAGCAAGAGCTGAAAAAAAGGGCATCTGGAAGTGATCTATACATTACGGAGCATGGTGTTTCACACGTCTCAGAGAGAACAGCTCGGTTCATACTTTCTGGGATAACTTTCCCTACACCTTTGCCCAAGTACAGAGTTGTAGTTTTCAGTAACTCTTACCCCTGAATTATTTGCTACCACATATAAAACATGCCACAGTAGTGGCAGTCAGAGCTAAACATTTAATAACATAACCTTTTTGTCCTTTATTAACAATTACAATCAGCAGAAAGAAAAACTATTCACTCAACTCATTTATTTCATGATTTATATGTAGGTCATGTAACAACTTAACATTGGTGTTAAACGTTTGTGCTTCCATTCTCTGGCACTTGGAGGAGGAATTCATTTCCAGATAATCACATCTTGCTGAAGCATTCCTTTGCATTTGTCCAAACTTGAATTCCCTTTAAAAATAATAATAAAAAATTATAAAGGCAAAAAATAGACGGAAATATAATTTGCTTGCAAACCTCAGACTTTTTTTCCATGGAAGACTCTATAGAAAACCCCACAAAACTCCACACAAGAACAAGGCAGAGACCACACTGGGATTGGACCACACTGCCTATTATATATATATCAACATTAACATGTCACAGAGTTAGAGTAGGATGGAACATGTGGGAGGTTTTACGCTAGTGACTTCCAACCTTCTGTGACTGCAACGCTCCTAGATGCTGAAAGTTTGCATCTGATCCCCTGCTGACATGATATATACACTAGCCTAGCCTTTCACAAGCTACACATACCTTTTTGCACATGCTAATCTGCATAACAGCATAGCTTATAAGAGCCTCCTTCAAATCGCGATTCTTTTGCTCTTTAAACCGTTCAATGTCAGCCCAGGCACTTTTCACAAAGTCTCTGGAATTAAAAGCAATATTTCTGTTAGTTTTACATGTTACAATCTCAGCTCATCTTCCTTCTTCTGAAACCCACAACAAGGAAGTTTTATGTATGATAAAGCACTTTGTTTCAGTCAGCAAATCAAGTTCTGTATTTATTGTGCATCCCGCAGTGTTCTCATTTTGTAATTGGCACTACTGCTTAATTCTTCATCTACTTCTTAAGATTTTTAAACCAGAACCAGTTTCACAGGATTTTTTTTTAAATATAGTAAGCATCACTGCTGTAGAACCAGCATAATTCAGAATACACTTTTCAGATTTTCTCAGTGACAAAATATCTTTATGCTAACACTCAGCACACAACATTCCATGTTTCTGTTTCAATTGTCAAGTCTGAATCTTGGTCTTTCCAATGTGAAAACTCAGTTGTCAACAGGATTTGAGACAGTAAAGTGTAACAACATTTACAATGCAAATTTGACTTGGACAATTCACTTCAGGAATTAATTTTGTTGGTTTGGGGATGTGTCTTCAGGTCTCCTTAACCAAAATGGAAGAAGAATTCTGTAATTCATGGCTTTTCATTTGTGCTGGACTGTACACACAAGACAAGTATTCACTTGAAAATTGCTTCCAGAGCTACAAAAGCAGATCTCCAGTACTTCTGTCAAAATGATTAAGAAATTGGGTTTACTGAATGTCTTGTTGTTTTGAACTGCTCATGAACTAGTCTTATCTTCTCAGCTTTAATCCTAACATACCAGGAGATACCACATTTACCCCTTCTATTATATGATGAACATGTTTTGACACAAACACATTGCTTTAGGAATGCTAGTTCCTATTTTTCATATTTGCATTCCTGAAGAAAATTTCATTACAGCATTGAGAAGCAGTTACTCAAACACTGCTTGCCAGAACTTCTAATCTCTTTCACACAGGAGTCAGTTATCCCCCATATGAGGAGCTGTAGAATATTAACTTAGGACCCATACATATAAACCAAACTAAATACTGTATTTGAAGCAAATCAGCTTTTGAGTCTTAGGCTATTCAGCTGCAGACCTACAAGCCCACCTGCTAAACATATTACTAGCTGAACATAAAAGCAAGCAAGTCAGCCATTAGAGTGGGCTCAGTAACTGGGAAAGTCATCAGGTTTTACATAAGCCATACACTCAGACCAGAAGCTAACTGCATGTACTGTACTTTATTTCACAACTTGCAGCTGACAGGAGCTTTTATAGACAGCTCATAAACACCAAGAATATATTAAAAACACTTATAAAATGCAAACACCTTCAAGAGCATCCAGTCGATGACTTATGCTAAGACAAGCCCCATCTCCTTTGAACAAATCAAGCCTGTTTACCTGCCTTCCAGATTTTTAGATTTTAGTTGTTCTTCTCCTTCCTGTATCTGCTCTTCTAAAACCTTTATCTTGGCTTCCCTCTGCTCAGGGGTTTCCTGCCCGAACAGCTTGCTGGTCATCCCTTTCAGGGAGAATGTTCTCATAGTCTATGAAAAACAAAAGAAATTCTAGATTTCGAAATTCTTGAGCAGAGCCATGATACATCACATGACTTTTACCGGCATTAGGGCTTATTATTCTGTTCATTTTTGCCTTTAACTACCAGAAAATGGCATATTTAATTTCTTGAGTGTCCCATATATAGGTAGCAATTGAAAGTATGGCAGCTCACATTACATAGAGACAAGTGAGGATGGAGAAAGAAACAAACTTGTATCTCAGCTTTCATTCCCAGGAACTCTGGACCCTTCAGACACCTTTAAGTAATTTGATGTTCAAACTCTTACAGCTTGTCTGTGGATTAGACCATAAGCAAGTCATTCCACTGGCATGGGTAAGCTTCCAGACAAGTTTTTATCTCAGACTGAGGTAGGAAAGAACTTAAAGCCTTGCATTTTGTATGGTAAAGAAAAACTATAAAGTATTTCTCCACAGGATGTCAATAGATTCAATTAGCAATATTAAAAAAAAAAAATTAAATACATGTTACTACTAGTAGTTTCTTAGCCATTGTCTTCCATATAAGAGGAACTAACGCCACGTATCACTAGTGTCCATGTTCCAAAAGGCAGAGGAAGCCTTCCAGAAGTCCTATCATTTTGACCTCTAGGGTAGTTATTGTTATTATTCTGCCCAGTTCCTATTTCCTGCAACCTTGTACTTGCTCTCTATCAAATTCTCTTATTGAACACTAACAGCTTACGTCATCAAGAACCAAATTACTTTTAAACCTCAGAGGCCTACAGCTCATAGGATACTGCTTCTCATAACCAGGGGCCAGCATGTTAGTGCCATTTAAATGTCATTCTAAGTAACTTGGCTCACATACACACACACACAAAAAAAGCATCTTGGAGAAGAAAGTGGAAAAAGACTCACTCCTGTTGCCAGCTCCTCACACTGCTGTTTCTTAGATGTTAGGTCCTGTGCCGCCATTTCCAAGTCATATTGCATTAATTCATGTTTCCTGCAAACTGCCCTGAAAAGTAAGTAATGAAAGATCTGTCACGTACTACTTTGTTTTGCTACGTTTCCCTCCATTTAAACTTTACAAATGGCAAAATGCTTTGTTTGGCAGGCAACATGTTCAGTTATTTATCTAGCTCAAATTCAACAGCCCTATCACAGAATGCTTAACTCTGCAATTACTGTAGCTTGCATCAAGGTATAAAGAAAGTTCTTATTCCAGCAGCATTCTGTTCTTCTTTTTAGACTCACTCCAAGACATTCTCAGCAATGTGAGCCCTGCCACCTACTTAAGTACACCACTGTAAAATAATTTTATTCAAAATACATCAGAGAAAAATCACAACTACAACAAAAGGTAAACGGAGACAGAACATGTCACAGCAGCAATGCATCAGTCAATCATAAAGTTCTTCATGTTTTAGTTTTTAAACAAAACAAGAAACAGTGCTCCTAGACTCGCATAGTGCCTTTCATCTGGAAAAGAGGCAAGTTTCCTCTGACCACCTGCAGCAAGTCCCAGTCCTGTGTGGGCTGATGAGGCTACATCCGTACTCCACTGCCGGATGCATGTTCATCTCCCAGGAGAGGCTACTTGTGCTCTGGGTTCCCTGACAGCAGCCACACTCGCCAACTTGATTCTCTATAGTGTTACTGGACCTCTCTGAAAAGTTCAGAGCCAACCCAGAGAGAGCATAATAGCACTAGGTGCAATCTTGCAGCGTGAAGAAATTTGCTTTCACATCCACGTTTGTAAGGGAGACTGCCCTGTGAAGTCTAGTCTAAAACAATTTTAAAAAATAAAAAATCCATGTTTAGCTGCACAGTAACATACAGGATAAAAGTTACATGGGGCACTTTGAAATCTGCTGGGACTTATAACAGCTGTAGCAGCTTTATTTGGCCTGTCTTTTAAAAGACAAAGCTTTCAGCACATTGGGGCACAACTAGCCAAGGAAACAGCATTATCTTCCACAGTATCCAGATCTTAATATTTCCATCATTTCACTTACTGACCAGCTAGCTCAGTTTTAAATTTTTATTACCACCCATATTGCAATCAAAATACAAGTAAGCAAAATAGGAGGTAAGAATGTGAAGATTCCGTAACACTGAAATTTCTACTTCTTAGAGAGCAGAAGATACCAAAATTAAACACCAACACAATATTAGAGAAAATCACAATGATTTTTACTTGATCTCTGTATTTCCGTTTCTTACCGTAGTGCTTCTGCATAGAAGAGATACTCTTTCAGCTGATCTGCATAATGTTCCTCTTCTTCCAGGATGTCATCAATAGAAGCTGCATATCTAGTGAAAAAATGGGCATGGTCAATTAGGAATTCATTAATTTAACCTTTATGGACTGCACATACAGTAACACAGGAGGACACCTGTTTGACAGAAAGGCCAGTCACAAAGTAAAACAGTGAAACATGCTTCTGAAAGGGGTTTTCCTTTGTCCTTTGTTTTTAATTAAACTCTGAGTCAGCTAATATAAACATTCCTGCAGGCCTGTTTCTTTGGTTGTTACTACAATAAATCTTTTGATGAGTACAAGATTTATCATAAGTTTCCTGCTGAAGATGAGGCAGTTTTTATTACAGGAAAGGAACACAATTTATTCCTTGTCTTCAGTGGATTGTCAACAGGCAGCACCAAGGCAAAAAGAAAAGATACGATGCAGAAGAAATCCTGCAAGGCTGAAAGCACTACAGCTTAGAAAAGTGAACATCATACCTTCTGAAAAGCAAAGGGGCACTATTTAAAAGGCTTCTTTTATTGTTTGTTATTCAGCCAACCCATAAGCCTGAGAGCAAAACTCATAGTGGCTGCTCTGAACACCAAAACACGAAGTCCTTCGGCTCCTTGAAGACGTGTTGCTTTGCCTGCTGTGAAAGTCAGGCATATCAGTTCAGAGCAACAAGAAGTTTAAACCTGCCTTTTAGGGAAAAATCCTCAGAAGCACAAGGGTTTTAATTAACTCCACAGCTCTTATACTCAGTAAGTTTCATCATTTAGGCTGACCTCTACTAGAAATGGCAAAAAGCACTTCCTTTTTCTAATTTATATTGCTGACTGAACAGTATTTAATAGGTTCTTACTAACCAACATGACTGTGCTCAGACACATCTGCAGGAACAGGCCCACAGCTAAGAGATGTGCACATCTCACTTGGCACAGTAACAAAAATAGGATGCTGCTTTAGTCAGCAATATGGAGCGTGTACCATTACTGATGAACAGAATGAATGAGAGCTTATCACAAACACTACCAATTCAGTTTGGGTTCTTGAGTCCGTGGCAATCCCTGGCACAGAAGAAATAAGTTATTTCCACATCTACAGGCTCCCTGAAGTAAGCATGTGTCCATGTCTGTCCAGTGACTAGCACAACGAAACCAAATGTTAGTTACTGCACCTCTTGCCTTTAAAGTTTGTGCAAAGTCTTTGAGTTCCTCAGTTTCTTCTGGTGCCTCTCCACTAATTATCTCTAAGACAGAAGTGGCAGAGTCAAGCTGAAAGGTAACTTAATATGACTTGGTAGAGAACAGAACATTCTTCCTGCAAGTTCTAGAAGAAACAGTAACGTCACTTAGATACCAGGAATCTAAGGGAGTTTTATGATGGAGACATTAGTAGTGAATTTACCATCATCGGACCCACTGCCCTGCTCAGAAGAACTGCATAGGTTCTTCACGTACTTGCAGAAGAACTCAAAGAATGAGGAGCTTGAGGAAAAGTGGCAGACATGCTCATCTGTGCAAAAATGATTTTATTTTTTAAAGTTTGCAAGCAAGGTAGGTTCCTCTGATGCTCTGTGAAATCAAAGACATGGCATACCCAGGACAAGCCCTACCAAGTCTACTTGAGATAAATAAGCACAATACCCAAGGTGATCAGCAGCAGTGGAACAGTTCAAGTAGAAGGAGTAAGAGGAACAGAGAGAACGAGAATTCACATTGTGAATCAAAGCAAGGAAGAAGTCCAAATTCTTGAAAAACATGCATATTCTGAAAAATCCTACAGCCACACAGGTCATATGTGGCTTACCCTCTCTATTCTTAAGTTCTGAAGTGCAATAATTTTAGTATAGTGGTTAGATTTCCCAGGGCAGCAGATGGACCACATTTCAGTTTCAACTAAATTCTAAGTTTGTAGAACTGTTAGAGCTTGTATGCGGCAGAACAACTCTCCCAAAATAAACAAACACACAAAAAAAAACACCTTACCTAGGCCAGACTTTCAAGACACTTAAGTTTGCTTTCAAAGTAATAGTAAGACAAACTATATTCCTGACTGCCTAAGCTGAAATTTAGACACTGGTTTGTCCAGGGAAAAAAAATTATGGAGAAACACTGTAGTAAGTACTAAAGGTACCCAACATGTTCCCACTCTTCATGGGAATCTTCAACTAAAACCCTGTTTTAATTTAGACTGATTCCACCTGTATTGACAGTCCAGTTGATAAAGAGATAAAGGGCCATTCATTAATCATATAAAGGACAGAAGTCAAAGGCCAGACGTCTTTCATATTTTAAATGCCAGGATTACAGTCATTCATTTGAGCTTTCTCAGCATATTCAGTTGTTTTTATTAATGACTTCAGCAAGCCTCATCCTGTTATACAACATGCACCCAGAGGTACTTTGGGATATCTTCTCCATATATTAAGCAGTTTTATATCATCCTAAACAATAACATCTCAAAAGTTTAAATAAATAAATACTAAAGACTACAGCACATGGGGTAGATATACTTCCAAAACAAATTTAATTACTGTCTATCAGGCAGCCTTCCTGCAGTCGCTTTCTGTTGCAACAAAACTGCTCAGTCTAATGTTATGGGAAGAGTAGCTGCATTGATAAGTTACACTTTCAAGAGATCATCAGTGTGATCCTTGCTGGTAGGAGACTACATGAATCTTACTGCTGCCATTTCTTGACTGCCACTAAAAGATTACCGTTGTACAAGAACGCCTGAGCAGAAGAGATGACAGACAATGAAAGCTACTTCAGACATCATGCAAAAAAAGTTAGCTAGAGTCACCACCACACCATTACTCCAGATCTTTAATCCTAACCATGTCACAGAAAAACCTCTCTGATGTGCGGAGAAGGTTCAGCCTCCTGACTGAGAGGTCAGACCCACTTCAGTTGATTAAGCTTTTTCTAGGTGTTGACATATAGTGTGATGCATCTCAACCACTGAGAACCTACTTGTGCCTACCCAGCTTCTCTGCATTACAGCATGTTTTCATAATGTCTTCAATTTTTGCATATTGCAGTAGGTGCTGAACATTGAAGTAGAGTGCAATTATTTTCTTCTGAAAGCAAAACACATTTTCCATTTATTTATTCTCACCAGAGCTTTCCATTTAGAAAAACATAATAGATTTTTTTTGGACGTAAACCATCACATGAACAAAACACAGAAGCATGAACACATTCAGAAGAGCCCAAATTCTTGAAGATCTAATTAAAACAGGGTTCTTCTGAAGAAACCAAGAGCAGTTTGGTATGGCTCTTCAAACCCTTCCATTTGATGAGGCATAATATCAAACACAACCAAGCAGTAGCACCACATTCGTAGATCTGCACTGTAAACTGATAGCTTTACTTCTACCCAAATTATATGTATATCTATAACTTATAGAGTATAAGTATCAAACAGCTTTCCTCTGTTGTTGAAGTTGTTACTTTACAGTAGCACCTGATTACAAAACAGGAATCGGAGTCACGAGAAGTTATACCATAACTGAAACACGATAACAGGATACAACTACCTGGAAAGCAAAAAGCATGAACCTAGAATAGTACTTCTGTGAGCACTCTGAAGTGTTAGACTCTTATTTTGAAGGCAGTGTTTCACGTACTCTGCCAACTGACTCTAGAGATGCAAAAAGGGAGGATTCTCTACTTTATTACATCCAGACAGCATTTGTTTCAAGAATCCATTAACGTTTTGGTGCTGAATAATTAAATTTCTTAGCTTTGTGTAATTAAGTCCAAATCTATGTACCATCTACTGCATGGTACAAAATACCACTATCAAAAACAAATGGAACTCATCAGGTCTGCAGTACATTAAAGTTGTATTCCACCAGTTTCTGGCATAGTAGCTTAAAAGAAAAGCTGGAAGAATTCCAAGCACTTCTACAATTTCAAAATAATAATAAAAAAGAAACCCCTCTGGTTCTCCTGAGACCTTTTGAGCTACTTAATACAGTACATGGATGCTAAAATTGTGCCTGCATCCAAGTCACAGAAACGCTGCGCACCTAAAAACAACGCGCCCCCAACTTTCTCGGTGCACTACTTGTATGCTCTTTGGGGTTGAGGGAAAAGAGAGGAAAGAGGGAGAGTTCTACATCTGGCTTCCATCAAGCTATCAGATATTCAGTCAGTACTTACACATCCATGTGGTGGCCAGCACTCTGCAACCCATCCCCCATCTCCTTTTCAATTGCACTCCACTCACTGTACGAAAAACAAACGAGAAACAACATCACACGTGAAGGGTAAGGGAAGTTAATAAGCTGCATCCTGTATATAGTTTCTTTCCAGGTGACACCTGAATGGAAACTGCCTTCAAGTTGGACTTGGCCAAACTGTTTTCTTCCTCTAAGCAGGCAGCGTAACTGACAGTGTAACTGCAAGGCTATTTAAGGCACTCTGTTAAACAACTGTCCCTGCTGCCTAAACTCATCCTCACAAACATGCAGAGCTTAAGTTGGTTTTGAGCCAAGAGGGTCTTGTTTAAATAGCTAAAACTAAAACAGAGAGAGACTAGAACTTAAAGGAGAGAGAGCGAACTTTCTTAAACAGAATTTGGTCCACCTCATTTGCCGAGGAGAAACTGAGCCCTCCGCACTTACAACACATCAGGTAGAAGCCTTTCATTACAAAAAAAACAGAAGGTGGGATTGGACATTTGCAAGCCTTTTACCTCTTCTGAAATGGTTTGCTGTATGTTGTTTTCTATTTTTATGGTAGATTGCTGTTTAGTTCCATTCATTAAAAAAAATATCAACTCATAACTGCCTCCCGCCTCATTACCACAACTCCCTGTTCACACTGGGGAGACTGTTTGGATAAAGTAGGAAACAGAGCAACAGTAAAGAAAGTAAGATACTTGTTCAGGACACCCATGTACACCGCAAATTTAATTGTGTTCTCAGTTTTGTGAAACTTTGAGACTTACTAGTTATAAGAATTACATCGACAATTCTTCATGCAAGAAAAAAAGCAGAGGGGCAGTCCCTTCTATTTCACATAATTTGTGCCTAATGTGTCTATTTTGTCCTTCACTTTTTCATAAACATTCCACTCCGTTAATGTTGACATTTGTTTGTCTTTGTGTTATTACAGAACTACACCTAATTTCACTTTAAAACCCCCAATGAGAAAGACATCTGCAATCCATTAACCCTGAGAATTAAATTTAGCACTTGAACAGTGTGTAGAAGCAGGAGGTTTCCCTTAACCAGAAGTTTAGATTCTTCAATTCTCCAGTGAGATGGAAAACTTGAGCATGCAATTCACTTATATAAATCAAAAACGATAGGCAAATTCACTTTAAAAAAGGTACTAAAATTGGATAGATACAGTTGTTGGGCTTTAACTATTTAAAAGACCTCGAGGTTTTTCAGACAACACCATGAAACCAGGCAGTACGTTACATCCTGAAGAAACAGAATGCAAATGACACAACACAAGTCTCAAAGTTCTGGAATACAAAACAAAAAAACAAAAGTACTTAAAACTAAGCACAGCAAATCCGGAGAGAGATCACTATCCAACATACAAGTCTCATTAGTTCTGCAAGACAAAATTTTTCAAGCCAGACATTTGAATATTGCAGACGCTGTTACATGTTTGCAAAGCGGAACCAAAACAAATTCACTGCTCTCTCTACATATACCTGTAAGCACATTTAAAAACTAAAAATCTTACCTGAATACTCTTCCGTAGTTGCCGTGGACTTTATAGACACCATATAGCCGGTCTGCCACCCTCTAAAACATTTAAAAGTTAATTTTTGGTCATCAACATCAGAGAACTTGCATTGTGAAAATCGAATACAAAATCCAAGTCTTAATATTTTTACACAGGTAAATAGGATAGGCCCTAAGTCTAGTCTAAGCTACTACTGAAGGAGAAGATCAACAGCATAAAATCTTTGAAGACTGAAGTCACAGTCAAGGCTATAATGAAGAGTAACATTTGAAGTATTTCTTTGGAAGCACGTGTGTACAGGGTATGTCAATGGAGTCCACAAATAATCAGTTAATTCAGTTTTTGATAGAAAGATGCAAGACATATCCTCCTTTGCCTGCATAATGCTAAATTTATATGCACACTCGCTTATTTAACATAAATATGGCAAGACAAAAATCTATCCTGACATCAAGACCGCAGGGAAAGCTTCACTAGCATTCTAACAAGTGACTTGATTTTTCCATCTAGCTCAGTGAAATAAAGGAAAGGAAATGAGCTATCCATTGCAGAGCTTATTGCTAGAGCTAGATATGTCATTTCAGCTGTTTGGAGAGTTAGTACCTACTGCAGCCAGTACTACAATGCTGGCGACAACATCAGAAAGAGACCACATGTACAATTTGAGGTGTGACTTGTAATCCAGATAATGCCCTTGTAATTGTGATGCACCAAGGAATGAGACTGAAGTTCTGTAAGAATTACAGAACTTGTTAAAGCAGTACAAAGGAAATGTAAGCAAGTCACCTAATAGATCTCACACACAGAGTCCTGAGAAAAAGGCACTGTTAGTACAATACCAGTGATTAATCCTCTCATGTACCTCAGTTCAACAGGGCAATCAATTACCAACCTTCCCCACAGCACAGTTTTCATCAAAAATTAAATCTCCGTGAAGCATACTAAAAAGGCAGTATCATGCTCCTCTTTATTGGAATTGTGATTTCCTGTTTACTTTTTGTGTCTTTTTTTTTTTTTTTTTAATTTTAAATCTTCCATTGTCAACCCACAGTATATTATGCATGACATAGTTGTTCTCATCATTAAAAAGAACATTATTCTTCAGAGACTGAAGAACAAGCCAAAAAAACTGTGCTGGGAAGCATGCATAATTCATACTACAAGTTCTGGAAAACAAAGTTTTATATTTCTGACCAGAAAATTGTGTTTTGGGTCCCTTCCTAATGCAGACATACAGCAAAAGCCACTTGCCAGCTGAGTGGACATCCTGGTCCCCTTTAAAACACCTCTTCCTGATACGCGACCAGCGGGAGGGTGGGCAGATTAGCAATACAAATCAACCTAAACTGTCCTATGTGGAACTCTCCCCCACACACCTCTACCCCAGCTCCCCAAAATCTGCACGAAGCCAGTACTCCCCTTCCCATCTCCTGCCCCACACTTGAGAGTTGGGCTCTCTGAGGCAGAACTGCCCTTCTTCTAGAACACGTATACCGGTTCTCTTGACTAAACAAGAAATTCTGCCTTATAAATAAATTACCCTGTTTGTCACGACACACATGGGAAATACTTACAGCTCTGACTCGCAGAAGGTGTGATATGACAGACTGCAGTTCATCGCTATAGTGTTTTAGCTCAGTAAATCTCCTGGGAGCAGGAAACAGATAGTACATCATTAGCTATCATGAAAGCAAGCTTTCACAGAATGCAAGATAGAGCCACAACGCTACAGCCAGCAAGACGGAGCCCGGGTTACGCTGAAGACTCCTAAAGAAGCGACTGCAGAGCTTAGTTTCCCTAAAACGAACAACCTCAACACTTGGCTGACTACTGTTTTTGAAATGCAAATGCTGAAGGTTCAGATCAATTTAAGAGACATTTTTATGGGGTTTATAAAAATAAGTGTTAGTGAATAGGAAAGTTTAAAATGAGTACCAAGCCGAAATTTGTGAACGTGTTTTTATGAAGTAATATGGTTCAGCATTTCTGACCTGACAAAGGTATTTGCTTTCAAGCTGCCATCTAGCCAGTTATCAGTACAGCCTCTGAGAAATTCAAGGAAGCTTTCATAGTTATCACAATGCCTGTAAGGCTAAGGTATACAGTAACTAGCTGTGCACGAAACCCTACTGAGAACTGAAGCTGCTTGAAGCTAAAAGCAAGCAGGCTACCACAGCCTCACAAGGTACCAGTCCAGCAGCTCGTTGGGAGTGCTCACGTGCACATTGCTGAAAGCAACAGGCATTTATCAGCCACCCCAATCAAGCCTTGGTGGTAGTTTCAGTTGATACAATTTGGCTCATCCTAATTAGAAAGCTGAGTCAGTCACCACATCTGTGCTAGTCACAAGTGACCAGTTAAGCCACAGCAGCGACCACTCATGCATAAACCCTCCCTGTTACACTGAAATCCAACTCACAACTCACTCTGAATGCACATGGTACACAAGAACATGCTTCTTTTAGATAGGTAAGGTTGTTTCTGGCTTCCTAAGTTACTAAACAATGATCTGAAAATAAACAAACACCGAAGAATGTAACTAGAATGAAAGAATGAGATACTAAAATTAACCTTCTAAAGCTGATGTTCAACCATAAAAAAAAACACCTGAACTCCTCCACCCACTGCATGCACACAGCCAGGCTTTGTATTTCAGAATAGTTTGTACCCAAGAGGTCTTACTGAAATGAGTCAGGTCACTTGCTTTGGGTGACCAAGTATGAAATTCCAGGGTTTTTCATTTAACACCTCTTCTTCCCCTGCCAGGAAGTCTTCCCCTAAAACATTCTCCTCCCTACGTTCAGGAAGTAGAAGCTTTATTGCCATTTCTAGTATTTCTGATCTCCAAGGAGCATCTTTTATAGGATTATGACACACACAGGGTTAAAGTACATAAAAAGATTTAAAAGACAGCAGAGAAGCTGTATGGGAAAAATAAATATAGTCATTGATCTGCACAGTGGGGTTTAGAGAGCAATCTTTTCAGTTTACACTTTATAAAATATGCACCAGGGCAGCATGTCAGACAGCTGCAGACACAAACAGTGAAGATATTTGAAATAATTGAACTAAGAACAAAAGATTAAAAAGCATGCCTTCAGCTCAGGAAGACTCCCTTTTCCACTCCAGAAATTTATAATGAAAAGTGTTATTTATCCTGTTTTGTGGCAAGAAAGCTTTCAGGAATGCTGTACTCCCTTGAAGGCAAGGGTCAGGAACCCGGGAGAACTCTCAGTATCCTGGGCTCCAGCAGCCGTACGTTGTCTCTTACGCCAGTACATTAAAAAAGTCACCTTAGAATCAAGCTGTCTTCTTTTTGTTGTTTCATAACAGCATAAACCAAAGTGATGCTATTTTTTGCCCAGTGTTCCCTGAAGGCCAAGTGTTACAAATACCAGTTTTTGCATTATGAACCAAGACCTGGTTTCGGCACTCAATAACTGCCTAGCAAGCCTGACCCTCTTCCCTTGGTTTTCCTGGTTCTGCAACATTACCAACAGCCTAGATGTTTAAGAAGTTTGAGCAATTAAGTAGAACTTCAGATAAAAATGAACAAATCAGGTTATGTTTCTGTGAGTTTCATCTCAAAAGTATTTTATGGTAAAGACAAAGAAGAATCTTTCACTTACAGTAGAAGGCATTTTACTCAGCAGGGTTTTTTGTTTGCCTTCTTAATTCTGCCTTAGGAAAGGATTTAGTGTTTTCTAAAGAAATCTTTCACCAAGAAGAGAGCTATTGTTTTGATTCAAAGCACACAAGGAGAACAAGAGGATGGGTGCCATGAGACCGAATTAAGCGAAGTCTGTAGGAGAGAAACTACGAATTTACCTCCAAGTACCAGAATATCACGTTTTTATCACCATACAATTCCATCAGAAAAGATCTTAATTGCTTCCCACAGGAGGAGGTTTGCATTTGATCACCTGGAGCAGCATCGTTTCAGCTGTTTAAAGTTCCTTACATCGCTTTAAGCTAAGGAGCACAGCTCCACGGCACCGCAAGACAATCTGGACTGGGAGTTGCAGCAATTTTTCACCGGGACCCTTCCTGGCTCAGGAATCTGATTGTACCCAGAAAGCCTCCACTCCACACAGCAGGGATGTCTTCTGTTTGGGCTAGGTGAGGTTGTTGAACCCACTTTACCACCTACTCATATAACCAAAGATAACAGAGAAGGGTAAGGAGTCAGGCTGCAGGCAGCTCGAGCACAGCTATGCCAGGCAGAGCAAGGCACTGCACCTCCTGTCACAGCCATGCAGGCTCTCCCTGAATAAACAAATACAAGTTACGCTCATCAGTTATTCAGCAACTCTTAAAACTGCTTGCTGTTGTAACTGAAAGTTCAATTTGGAAGTTTTGTAGCTGGCAGAATACAACAGAAAGCACACGCCGTATCTCTCAAGTACTGTGAAGTCCCTATTGAGTTAGATACTCAGAGACTGCTTTTGTTACAAGCCATTCCTCCTATTTTCCTTGTATTAACTATTCTCCTGCTTTTTACCAAGCCACTTCTCACAACAGCTTTGCTTTCTGCAACATTAAGTTACCTTGAAAGATAACAGCAAATTTCTCATCTCGGCATTAACCAGCCCTTCCTATCTATGAGCAGACTACTGGCAGTTTCCCTGCCACGAAAGCTGGAAAAGCAAACTCCCGCTAGTCACAAACAAAGATATTGGATGAAACATTCAAAAAGGGGGCAATTTCACCTGCAAATACCAAGAGAATTACCGTCTTTTATCTCATTCATGAGCATTCATACATATTAAATGCTTGCTAAAAGCTTCCTTGCTGCCACAGAAGGCTGCAGAAACAAACACTATCAACAAATTCCAAAAGAGAGGGACTGGACCGGTTCACAGACAAGTCTACTAACTGACATCTAGGTGTGTGCCCTCTGACATCCCTCATATGACACCCACGGGCACTGGGGAAGTACAAAGGGAACAGAACAGCAGAGAGCAGTCAGGCACATCCTCTCCCTAAACAGCATGTCCTACTGCCACTACTGGACAGCAGATGAACCCAAAAGGGCGCTGCATGCATGTCTAATGTATATAGAGGGCTAACAGCAAGATCTCCTGATCCTATTGCTGCATCCTGATGTTTCCAACACCTGCAGGCATAGAAACTCACGTTTTACACTCCTCACATCACCTAGGGTTGGATGATCCTCCCCTTGTACTTCCAGGTTTTGATCCAGCAGATACCTCTAGCGCCTGTCTCTGAGCTTCCTAAGCTGCAGCAGA
Organism: Aythya fuligula; assembly: GCF_009819795.1. Lineage (NCBI taxonomy): Eukaryota > Metazoa > Chordata > Aves > Anseriformes > Anatidae > Aythya > Aythya fuligula. The sequence continues at coordinate 23,304,955 of NC_045564.1, read as the reverse complement.
GCCCAACTGACCTCAAGACTTCCAAGAGCATCTGTGAAATTTGGCAGCTTGAAGACAGCTATGAACTACAACACCAGCGTGCGTGCATCCAGAATTGTACACTATTGTACACTTTTGGAAAGACCTACTATCAATCTGTACTCTGTTCATGTTTGGAAAGGTTTCATTGCAAACAAATATTAAGAGGTTATTTTTCTGGGTCTTTTTTTAACCCTTCCTTTTATTCTAGCTAAAAGGAAAGACTCATTTTACGTGAAGTAATGGCATTTTTCTGAAAGTTTCCTGCTTCTAGAATTAGGATTTATCAAGTCTTTTCACACTGCCTCCTTATTGGGCTTCTGTTAAGAATTAAAATGCAGAAAGATCATTTTTCTTTTCTGAATTTATTCTAAGGAGATAGAATATTCTGTCATTTGAAGTTACAGTTGTAACTGAAAAGGGGAAAGGGAGGGAGGAAGGATGTGGAATCTTACTTGTCTGGGTTTTTCACTCTGAATGTTGCATTAAGAGCTTTTAATCTGGAATCTGCCTGAAAAAAGGGGAAAAAAAAGCTTTGTTAATTTAATGCAATTAAATTCCAGTGACAAAAATCTCAGCCTTCTGGCAGCACCATTAGAAAAAAGTCCTGCCTTCCTGGCATATTTTAATCTTCAGACATTGAACAAGTTGACACTAGCTGCCCTGCATGTCAGATTTATTTATTTTTTTTTTTTTAATAAAAAGTAGAAAACTAAGATATTTTTGCAAATTAGGATGTAAACAGTATCCACTAATACTAAGCAGGTATAATCCTAAATCCCACAAAAACAGTCCCTTCTTAAAAATGCTATACAAATCATGGAGTTAAGATACACAACCTTACATTCTTCTTAGATGAAGCAATTAGGTAACATAAGACCATATGGACAAACTATTTTATATTTTTCAAACCAAATAAAACCAGTGGTAGAGTGACCTCTGTATGTTCTTTATTACTAGGAACAGTTCCCCGGTGAAATCAAAACCTTATATATGGTGTTCTCTTATTTTATGAGTCGCTTTAGAGAAAATATGTGATTTGTATATCAGTAATGAACTATTTTAATTTCAATGTTCTTTTCTATAATATATATAGGTATCTACAGAAGAAAGTACATACCTAATTATAATGTTAATTGGCTACTTTTTGAGATGTCATTTTACTAGCGACTGCAACAGCAGTAGGAAATATCTCTAAGAAGGTGGGGTTTTTTGGTTGGTTGGTTGTTGGCTTTTTAAGTTTAATTGAGCATTAATAAGTGTGCAATGGTTATTTCCTCTTAAAAATATATATAAATCCAGATGAGACATCTCAGCCTCATCCACTGAAGTCCCACATTACAACGTTTCTGGCACTTCACATACAGCTTCACCAAGGCTCAGTTATACCACATACAAACCACAGTGCATGTAAAATGGCTGAAGTTTACTTTTGATCAAAACAACCCTCCTTCCAGTGCAAGAACAAAAACAATATACCTTCTGAGGTATTCAAGATCTCCTATAGTGCACTGTGTCACAACTGCTAGCAGTGAGTTACTCCAACAGTACTTGTTAGTGCCAGTATACGGCATGGGAATATTTTGTGCACTGGTTTAACCAACTCAGAACTTGGAGAGCTGCTGTGAATTTTACAGCATACAGAACACAGCGTCCTCTCAAACCAGGGGAAGTCCTTCCTTTAGGGCTCTCTCAGCAATTTCTCCTGAGGAGGCAAGCACTGCTTGAGACTGTTCCACCTCCCACTGCATGGAGCCTGAGCAGAAAATACCTGTATTTCAGTATCACTGCAAGTTCTTTCCACCTGGAACCACCTCCTTATTCAGAGGGCACTTAGGACAGCATCTAAGCTGAGGGAAAAGCAACTGGGCTGACAGCTACTGACAGAAGTCTTCTACACCACAACAGTCCTGTATCAGGATGGCAGATTGCTTCTCCCAGCAAGCAATCAGAAAATAAAAAAAAAAATCCACAAACTGAACGGCAAATAAATGAAATCTGTAAGACTGAGAGATATTGGAAGAAAACAGGCTCGTTATCACTGCTGAATGCAGCACTCCTCTAAAAATACCTCACAAAGTGAAGAGAAAGGCAGGGCTGAGAAGCACAACGAAGACAGCACAAGGCACACAAAGCCCTGCAGTATCTCCAGCTCCCAGCCCAGGCTTTGTGTTTACTCAGAGTGCTCCACATGCCTGTACAGCCTTATGCCTTCACTGCTCTGCTCCCACAAGACAATATACATGCCAGCTAGATTTCAGACAGTGCAGATGTGCCTATATGTCCTCTTTACACGATCTCTTGCAGTACAAACACTACCTCGTTATGCTGTCATTAATCAGAGCCCCTTCCTGTAGGTAGCTTTCACAAAATACTGTATTTATGTTCAAATGGCAGGCACCAAAGCCATTCATATTTGTAAGGACAGAGTACACATTCAACAGACTTATACCTGAAGAGAATCACTACCTACATTACAGTTACAGGGCAGGTTGCTGCCTTCTGTTACAGACATGCAATGCTCTGAAGGAAGAGTTCAGCAAGTATAAAAGCACTGTCAGGCAGGAACCAAGACCTTGCCGGTGCACAACACTATGCTGGATTATTTCCTTCTTGCCATTAACAGCACGGTAACTCCCACACACCACTTTGGAGCATTCGCACCACGCAGTTATGCAGTTAGAAAAACATCTGTCCAGTCTTAAACTTGATTTAAGATCAATATGAACAAGCATTTTAGAGGTAATACCCCACCAAATGAAGTACAAGCAAGGAGGTTTCAGACAGTTAATTCCTACTGTGATGCCATAATCGTTTAAGTAAACTAAAGAGGGAGGGAAGAATAGTTGCCACTATTTCTTCATCCCTACAGGAAGGGTCCAAGTGACAAATCTCCTAAAGAACAAAATTCGGTGTGGGGGGAAGGGAGGAAAGGCATGATTTAATGATATGGCTAGCAGAGTAAACAAAGCCTCCAACACTGACATTCAACTGTAACATGCCCAGCGACACTGCATTAATGCCTAATTTAAAGTCAAGTTAGCCTGGTTCAAACCTTTTGGGACCAAGCACACATCCTGCTTTAATTCAGCAGCAGCAGAGACAGCAGCAGCGCTTAAGCCAGTGGTCTGACTCTAGTCCTAGACATGCAGTGAATCATTTGTAGATTTCTGTCCTCCAGTGTAATGCTAAATAACCAGGCAATCTGAGGGGTTTACACTTTAAACGTTGAAAAAAGGAAAGAAGATTCTCCCCAGAATTTTGCAAATTTACTTTTCTTTAAGGAAACAAGAACTGGAAAAAGAAAACTATATCCATAATCCAATCCAACAGGAAAATGAGACCACTCATCTTTTGTTAGATCTGCAATATGGTTTCTGGTACTCAAATATTCTCAGCACTCCTCTACGAGTTTTCTTTTCCACCACATGGGCTCCTGAACACACACTGCCAATCCAAACTTTCTGAAGTTTGAGTACAGCTGAAATAAAAGCATGTGGACTAGCAAAATAGCTTGACATTGTTGCATTACAAAGACTAGCAAAATGCAAGCCCTGCCATGACAGGAGGGAGTTACTGTCAAGTGAAGTTATCAACATTATGTGTCAGTAACAAAGTTGTTTGGACACCGAGGATAAGCACCAGTGATTTTCTTCAGTTCTCACTATTCAGAAAAAAAATGGGCTTTCTCCAACTAGTTCCCAGTTGTGATTTCCTAAGAGCTGATCACGTTACAGCGAAACAAAAGCTTAGTATTTGTACCCATACAGTAACATTTCCATGCACAGCCCTGCAATCTGCTAGCTTCTCACTGATTCGTATCCTGTCCAGCCAGGAGATCTTTGATCATTTATTCCTCTAGTCCTCCACCAGATTACCAAGTCAGGAACTCACTGATGTCAACGTGGATAGTACTACTTCAAGATGTGCTCCTCTTAAACAGTTAAGGGGCACCACATCCATTCCATCTTAGTCCTTAACAGAAACTTAAAATTCACACTCCTCTTGCTTTTTTTTTTTTTTTTAAGCAAAGACAACTTGTATCTCTTACCAGCTAAAATCTGACACCAACCTTTAAATTGATACTAAGCTAAGTTGACAACATACAAAAGCACTGCTACGATCTCACAGTCCTTAGTTTTAAAGCTTCTGAGTAGCATAATTCACGTTACTAGCAGAATTATAAGGCTGGGCATCAAACACAGGCACGTTTTAACAAACTTCCTACAGAACTTGACAATTTTAGCCTGAACCTACTACATGCCAAGAACACCACTTTTTGTAGTTATAAATATACTTAAAGCAATGCCTTTAACTAATTCTAACAGCAAATAGCCTTTTGTAGATAGCCTACAATGTTTGCTGAAGTATTTGTGTGTCACAAATCACAAAAGAAATGTCTACAGTAATTACCTTTAACTGAAATCCAGTCTCATTCACCATTTCCTTCCATCCGCCTTCCTAAAAGGAAATAACGCACAAGAAAAGAAGGTACTGTTAAAGTGACTTAGGAGTGCCACAGCTTTCCCGACTCCCTATACCAAGCCCATATCAGACCTGAAAGAAGAGTCTCCCAGTGGGCTTGGGGCCTGCCTCAGGCACCCTCCCCATCTCAATTCAAGAACCCAGGTTAACGTGTCCTTATGTTTTGCCTACACACTAACCTCCCACCAAAACTTCTCTTTTCATCACGTAAGGGTGTTCCAGTACCACGTTCTATCAACTGGGGGTGAGGGAGAAGCCTACCCAGCTTTGTCTAAGAGAATTAAATTCAACTCTTTAGAAAGAAGGGTAGATACCTGCCGGCAGACTATCAGCTGCACCAAGGACCTTTGCAGCTTAAGACAGAGCACAGAGAAAACGTGCGGGCAGTGACTGAAGTCACCTGTTTACTGTGCACGCAGTCATCTTGCTCATGTGTAGTAGCTGTTTCTCCACTGCTTCCATACTGCTACCCATACTACTTCATCTGCATACTCTATTGTGCTACTGCAAACATCTCTGTTCAGCCCACTATTTGGAAATCTCTGATCAAAGCACAGACAAAAAACGCCCAAAGTTGAAAACCGCAGGAATGCAATGCTTTGGCTAACAATCAGATCACAACATTTGGGATAACATAGGAGAGGATCACAATTTAAAACGCAATGTGAAAGAAACCACACACAACCAAAAGGCAAATCAGTCGCCAGTACACCCTCTGCAGCCAGCAGTATAACAAGCTAGCTTTCCTAGGACTAAACCTGGAGTAGTTCTTAGCCAACATGTTAGCTTCTCAATACGCTGTTCGAAAGAGGTGAAAATTCTCTCTTAGAAGCCTTAAAATTGGACTAGAATAAAGCCATAAGGTACATTAGAATGCCAACTGTACAACTGCAACAGGCTATTACGGTGGAAAAGGGTCATCTGGCTAAAAGCATCTGTACTAATCAGGGTCATCTGGCTAAAACAAGTGTACTAATGTTGTCTATCTTTCTCCTAGACACAGAACAAGCCACAGGACAGTGGGAGGGAAGAGGAAAAGGGCATTATCTTAAATAAATGATCACTACAAATATATATTTAGAAAGTACATCATTTTCCTGTACCTGTGTTAAGAACAAGTAAAAGATTTTGTCTTGGCAAAGAACAGGATGAGAAGCCACACGTAACAAAAAGTTTTCCAAACCGATTCTTCTTCTTTCCACAAAATCTGGATCCATATTATCTGCTGAGAGTTTGTGCCAAACAAAGTCAGCCTATTTGAAAAGAAGAGTGTTAATGGCAAATAAATAAGAAACAATACAGAGCAGGCTGCAGCCACAGCTTCCTTACCCTTTTCTCTGGCAAAGGTGGAACAACAATATGTGGATAGGTAACTAACAAATAATTCCTCAGCAACTCAAATTCACTGTAACGTCGCCACAGGGAGTCCACTGGGGAGCACTGTCCCTCATTCTGGGACTCAACAGCCCTGAAAAATAAAACAGCATGTTTGAACATTAGTAAGCTACCGCCTTCTTCCTCACACCATCAGCAATGAACCTAAAAATAGTTTCACAGTGACGATTACCACATAACTTGCTCATAATCTAATCTTAATTTTGTGTCTACAAACTCAATTTAAAAGACAAATCATGTTGATATCTTCCTGATAGCACTCAAAACATCTGCACATGCCAGGAGCACAGGAAAAGTCAATGCATTTTCATCACACCACAAACAGGTAGGTCACAGTCCAGTTATACAAGTGGCTTAGTTCACAGCACTATAGAATTAGATATATTTGTCTTGGAACAGCGTTAGGCTCCGAGCCAGCATGACTTCATGAATCGCTGAAGGATACAGTGCATTGCAAGAAGAAATTTACTATTCACTGGGAGAGTCTCCACATAAGACAGAAGTTAGATCATCTGTAACAGCCAGAATAATTCAAAAGAGAAATAGCATGAAATTTTAAAGTTTTGTTGGCTTGTTTGTTTTCAAGAAAAAGAAGCAAATTTCAAAGCACTTCCAATCTTTTGTTCTTTTCACATGTAAGGATTAAGGAAGGATGCGTAGTCTAATAACCTAGCTCAAGATACAGTATGTGGGTACAAAATTGATGCATCTGAACATTTCGTTGAACACAAAGCCAACATCATCCAACAAGGGATTAAAGAATTGTGTGTTACTATAAAAGAAGAAATCGTGGAATCTTATAGGACTGAAGAGTAACTAAAAACCTGAAAAAAATAATCCTTCATACAAGACAGTTAAAGCAACCAAAAATCTTTGCAATATCCTAAAATAAGCATCAGATGGATCACCTCTTGGCAGTTAGCATATGCCAGAATAGACAGAGAGCCTTCAGACACGGCACTTCACAGAAACCAGCAATGCCTATGCCTACCTTAGCTCTTACACTAAGTGACTCCTTAACGTACGAAGCCCTGGCAAAACCCTGTATGGAATAATATTAACTGTGTTATGAGCTTATCACAGAGTAATTGAAGTTGAAAGGGAATCTGCAGGTCTGTAGTCTAACTCCCTCTCAAAGCAGGTTGCTCAAAGCCATTTCCATTTGGGTTTTGAATATCTTCAAGTGCAGAGACTCTGCGACCATTCTGGGCAACCCATTCCCCATGGACTTCTTTGCTATGAAGACCTGCAGAGTAAAGTTCTCATTTAAATGGGATTTCCTGTATTTGCATTTGTGGCCACAGCTTCTTTCACACTATGTAGCTCTTGAATTCTTAAGAACTTCATGGACTAAAGTTTTAAAGATATCTAAAGAGATCACGTATCATTTGGTATCTTAAAGCTATTCTTAAATCTACAAGGTTGGTTTTCTACTGACCTTACTGAAAAACAAACAACCCTGCCCCAGAGCAGCCCCATGTATTTGATACACCTAAAAAAATAGAGGTAGTCTTTGTCATCCTTCTGAACTCTTACTAGAGAGGAACAGCACTTCTATATCCTCTTGCTTTGAAAAATAAATTATGGTTCCACTTTGAGATTGAAGTAATATAATACAGAATTACACAATAGGAATTTTTAAAAATGAGTAGGGTCATGAGTAAGGTAACTGAAGCTGTAGGAAGAAAATTCACTGGGAGAAAGAATAAAGAACAAGGCTATACTCATAAAAACAATTCAACCTAAACTGCTGCAGATTTAAACTGTTTCAGACTGACTTAGGAAAAAAGGCCAGCACACCGCTGACAGCCACTAAGTCACACTGCAAACAGCCTACTGTATGTTTGTAGGAAGAATTTCCTTATTACTGAGTATTTTGACTCAAAGTCGTTACTACAACCATGATATTTTGGGGAGAATACGTTTAGCTCAGCACTGGGCTGACAGGCTGCGCGGCATTCCTCGCTACACAAACATTGCATTATTCAAACATTTCAGTTATCCAATTCTTGAAAAGAACCTATTTGCTGATTGTACTAGTGCTGGGCCAGAGGTTAATTTATGCAGATAAGGAATTAAGCTATCAGGCCCCAGTAGATTAGTTGCTTGGCGGAAAGCTGAAGATGCAAACCTGCCTTTCCTAGAAGAGAAACTCCCAGCAGGATTTGGTAAATAATTTGACCATTGGAGACACTCACACTGAAGTACTTCAGAATTAGGGAACCTTCAGATCTCCAACTTCAACAGCTGTGACTCAGTTGCACAGACTTACAACAGAGGCTTCAAGAGCACCACTTCTGTATGGGTTATTGCTGACACTTAAGCAAGACTGCCACCATCAATACACCACAGGATTACGTAGACCCTGCCTGAGAACATACTGCACAAGCAAACAGGAATAGGAAGAGAATAAAAACACAGGCCAGGCCAGCCCTGAGAACGCAGCCATGTTGCAGAAGGGTTCATCCACGTTGCAGACACATCCTACTGCTAGGGCAGCAGTGTCCAGCAGAGACTTGCCTGAAGTTTCTGGTCCAGACATTCCTACTCCATTTTCAAGTGCTCTTCTTTAGAAGTACAGCTTCACAAGATGTTAGAAAAGACCTATCCAGAATTCTGGTAGCAGGCATTTGGAAGCGGTCTCAATATAGCACTCTCATGCCAATATAATAACATAAATAAGTTAAGTCACTTGTTTTCCATAGCTGATCTGCCTTCACATACCCAGCTCAGGCTTGCCATTCCTCCCCACAGCCATCTTTGCCAAGTCAGCTTTATCATGAAGAATTTGACCCGTGTTTTCCTTAAAAGTCTCAATTCCTGCACTTAAGAGTCCTATCATCATTTGTTGTCATTAATTCTAGCACCACAAGTCTAGGAAAAGAACTAAAAAAAGCACTCTGCTACAAACAGAAGAAAGAGAAATGAAATCAAGAAGAATCTATTTATAAAATTTAAAGTTCCTTCATACACTTGGGTCTACTTGATAAAGAGCGTGTCCTCTACATCTGTAACACAGACTGCAGGTCAGAAGAGAACGCACTTATATTCCAGGTTCCCATCCATTCCTACAAATACTGAAGGAAGGCAAACACATCAATAGGATCATCGCATATTTTAATAGCGTAGCACTTCATTTATCACTTGCAATGGCTCAGGTCAACACACCATCAGTAAGCTGTCACTGCAAGAGAGAGCAGCCTTCTGACAGGAGAATGCTCCGGTGTAAATTATGCCCTTAATGCTTCATGGCTGCTTTGCAGAGTTAACTATACACTAGAAGCCACGGAGACAAACCATTTGGAGTCTTAAGCGTGTTTTTTGCTTTTTCAAGCAGCCTGCTACACCAGCTTTCTACCTGTCAGAATTAACAACACATTTGTTATCTAAAAAGGAAAAAAAAACAAAAACACAGTAATCAGTAGTAACATCTCAGCCTACCCACCAAAAGAAAAAAGAATCAAGAGATTAAATAGGAATTAATTTTTTTCTGAAAAGCTGTCTAGAAGTGCAGGGCTTCAGCAGGGAAAGACCACAGCTCTGTAGATACCTAGCCCTAAGGCACAGCCAACTCGTACCACCACAGCAGTGACACGGGGACCCTGATACTTTAGTTTTTTGTTCAAGAGAGGCCTTGAGAACTCAAGGAGGAAGGAAGCAGACTGATGATGCTACACAGATCACGCTGCTCACCACATCTTCCCTGTCCACACTGAAGTCTGGTCAGTTGAAGGCCCGGCCCCAGTTTGTTTTGAGGAAATGGATCTGTGTACAGGAGGCTAGGCTACCCTAAACTGAAGTTAGTCAAGCTTTACAGCTCTTATTAGGGGCACACAAACCTCATTGAAGAAATAGATTAAATTGCAGTTTAGATGACTACTAGAGAACCTTGCAGGACAAACTTGCCTGGGTAGTTCGCTCTTTTTTTGCAGTTCTTTTGCAGTACTTCTTTGCCCGAATTCCCATTGCAAAAAGCAACACCTCAGTAAAAAGTACACCTCAGCAAGAGTCTTCCACGCATGTACTACACTCTGCCTTCTCTGCACGATGGGGATTGCTGATGCCTCTGCCCTGGCAGCACCCACCCCAGTTGTTCTCCAAGAGGCAGTGAAACTTCCCTGGTAGCAGCTGCAGTGGGAAGACGACAGGACAGCTGTGCAACATCCAAAAAAAGCAGCTATGCTTCTCCAATTCACCCATCTGAATACGTTTAAGATGCATTTTAAAGTTATTAATACTAGCTCAAAATCCCCCTTCCACCCAAGCTTTGACAAAGTAAAAGCAACCAGATTTTGCACAAGACTGCACAGCTGAGTAAAGGACAGGAGCAGCAGTTCTTTGGAAAGCTGCGGCAGGAAAGTACTGGACAGCCCTCAATTATAAGCCTACATCCACACAACTGCCTTTTAAACAAGGTTTAAATAAAAAAAGGAGTTTGAAACTGCAAGGATGGATTTGGGACAGGCAAGCACAATGAGAGAAATCCCTTTTTTTTTTTTTTAATTGCACCAAAAAATGTCCCCACCTGGCTACGTTATAAGACCATAAAATATCACCAATTACAAGAGTGTTTCTCCCCAGGAACACCGCTCCAGAAAGGAAGTGGAAATCCACAAAAGTACTCGTTACACTTAATACCTTCATTACCATCTAATTTTTTAGACCACATTATGAACTCTACCATTAAATACAAGTACTGCAGACCAGTTTCAATTAAGATTATAATCACTTGTTGACGTTCAGTCAAACTTCTCAATTTGTTTTGGTTTTAAAAACACAATATAATACTTGTACAGTCTTCAGGCAGGAAAACCATATGTTTCCCCTCTAAGTACAGTTTTAACAATGCACGTTATTCATTGAATGAACCAACCTGCCTGAAAAAAAAAATTAAAAGACAAAATTGAAACCTCCAGCTTTTACATTCATAACTGATGTTATCGTAAGCGATTAGAAAATTACATTACTCCAAAAGCCACGTTCATTTGCCTTAATTTGACGTGCCAATGTGAAAACTTCAGTCCATCTAATTAACCTCTTCCCATTTGCCATTTAAAACTAATTATCTTAAATGAGCCATTAAACAATTCCTAATGCAATAAAAGGAGGAATGGCTGCAAAATATTAAATCAGAAGAGAAGGAAATACATTAGTTTATTTCCCTGTAAAGCCAATCACCGCTTCGGTTGGGGAGGCAGCACCTGAGCTTTCAGCCTTTGACCTTCCAGCTACTTCCACTCCCCTGCAGTGGGCAACGTTCACGCTCTGTGAAGACGAATACCATCCAAGGACGCCTTTTCCATTCGATATCTAAAAACGGTCTATGCATTTCGGCCTCTCAACAAACAGAAAAAGGATCGTTACAGATCGACTCTGTACTTTGTGAGTCACCCAAAGGTACCTGGCAAGCTGTAAGGCAAAGAGGCAGTTCTCCTGTCAGAAGGTGACCAAAAAACAAGTTACCTCATCATGAATATCATCAGCTAAAGAGTGCTGTTTTTAATTAAAATACACATCTTCTAGGCAGGCTAATGATTCATAACATCAATTGAGTAAAAACCAGCAGTAAACTGAGTTTTAACTCTTCCATCTTTTTTCAGCTTCCTGACTCTTCCCTGTTTAAGCCTCATACTGAATTCAGACTTTTTTCCTGTTTTGTTTTGTTTTTTTTTTTCCTAACACTTCCTTTGGATGGAGCAAACAATATTCCCGGCTCTCAATGAGCAGAAAACTGCATTTTTGCAGTTATACTAGAAGACAGCATGCCCCTTTGGGCATTTGTTCTGTGCTACCCCCAGGAAACACATGCTGGGCAACATGCAACAGGAGACTTTGGGAAAGGAACTCCAAGAAAGCATAGCAAGGGATAAATTCTTGAAGTCCCATGGTGCTACATCAGTGCCACTGAACTCTGACCTAGCTGGCTACTGGTTTCCAAGCCCATTTCTCTCAGAGTAGTCTTCATGTAGTCAACTACCAAGCTGCACAAAGTTGTGTTACTCTTTCCTAAAGCCACACACACAAAGGAAAAAATAATTACATTCACTATCTTCACCCCAAGGACAAGGCTAGAGATCTGAAAGCCAGCAAGGACAGAAGCAGAGTTAGCTTGATGAAGTGCCCTACTACTACAGGAGAAGCTGTTTATAGAGTATGGGGAAAGAAAGGCATCCCTGTGTGGACCATAATTAAATAAAACAAATTGCAGTTTATCAACACAGAGCATTTAGAGGTCCTTTATATCCTGGTTAATTTTCAGCCCCGTCACAAAAAAACAAGAATGTACAAGCCAGGGAGACAAATGCTCAGTTTCATACCATCTCAGTTCTTGCAGCTTGAAGATTCTGGTATGAGACACAGATGCCTAAATTTCTAATAAGCAAACAATTGTGAATTTAGAGGGCCTGGATATTTGCATTTTCCCTTATAGGAAGGGAATGATACACTGAGCACCTGCATTGCAAGAAGGAATATTTAGTTACACGTCTTAATTATAAGAATTTGTATTTCCCTTAATGCCATTTCACACAAAGAGGTGGAAGTGTTCATCTGTTCTCACAGGGAGAATGTAAGAGCTGAGTTATTTTTAAATAACTGTATAGTTTAACGGAAGCTGGGAAACAAACTGACTTCAAGACTAATTGAACGGAAATAGCTCACCACAAAAATCCACTAAGCTAATGCAGAAAGGTGTAAACCAAGACTGAAGGAGATGCTTTCAGGAAGCATGACCCTTGGAATTTGCTGAGACTCCGGTGGTCTACAGCAGTGAAGTTTGTTTTGTCTCATAAAAAAAAAAAAAAAAAAAAAAACCTACATCGAGGTGCACTATCACTTACAAAAAAAAAATCAACAAATCACATGAAAATGTGAGAGTAGTAATAAATCTTCTCATTTTGAAAAGAAAAAGGAAGCAACATCATCAATTATATTCTGAAAACAGCTTTGTCTGAGCTAGCAAAACTAACGTGTTAAAAGTTGAAGTAGTCAGCTCCTGTTCTGTAACAAATATATGGTGGTTTTAATTGCACCCATCTTGTGCCTCATTCACCAAGATGCACACAACTCTTCGATTCAAATCAGAGTTAAATCCTAGATAGCAGTAACAGCGAAAACCCAGTTCACACGAGTGTAACACAACCATTAAGCGGTCGTCCTTTTATATTCCTATAAACTGAGTTTTATTCTTCAGCTCCAAAATATCCTATTACCCACAGACAAATTGCTGTGAAGCCCACCTACAGCTACAGGCTCAGCAGGAAGCTCATTTAATAGCCAGCAATTATATTTATGCAAGAAATTTTGCCTTCTCAGCAAAAGGAATAGAGTACCTATTTTATTAGAGATGTGACAAACCCACATTTTCAATAGCGCTGTGACAAACATGTAATTGGTCTTGGTATTTGCTGACCACAGAACAAAATAAATCGTAATGAAAGAAGGCAATCTGGGCAGCAAAACACAGTTTTGCCACTAGGAAGGAACCACTGGGAAAGACCAGCAGGAGAGAGTTTAAAGTAATGTAAGGATGATTGAGAAAGGAGATGCAGTCAGCATGTTCTAGGGCTGCATAAAGATGCCCCCAGAGTATACTCCATATCACAGTTAGATACCAGTGATTCCAATTTCCTTCCCTTCTCACTTACAAATACCAGTAAAGGAAAAATAGCATTAGCTATGTGAGAAGATTTGGTCTTTGATATCAATACACTGTAAAAGTATTTTAAAAACATCTCAACAAGTGTCAAAGAGCTACAGTATTCTAAAAACACAACTAAAATCCAAAGCAGAAGTACAGTATGAAGTTCAGCAAAATACAGTAAGTGTATCCCCGTAGGTCTGCACCATGGTCAGTACGGCTGCTACGACACTTCATCAGCTAAACAAATTGAGAAGCCCTTGAGCTAGCAACTAGAAAACTCAGGCTGCATTTTGCTAAGGCTGTGAAGAGTTCAAACTCTTTTATTTCAGAGAGTATTATCCATACAGCCCATCATTCCTGAGGCAAGGCTCAACAGTTAAAACTGTTAATGTAAAGAAGACACATACAAAACTCCTAATAAAGGCAAATTTGAAATCCTTGCTTCAGCTGAATAACCTGACTCCTGTTGTGCAGGATCATCTGTGACTGTTTGGGAAGGAGCTATAAGAAAGATTTTTAAGCTTTGTTCACTACTTGATACTTAAAATTGTGAGTTGTATTTGGGTACTGGGTGTGTTAACCATACTTGGTATTATTAATCTTACTAACAGAAGAGGACTGAAAGCAGTAAATTCTCCAGTGAAAGTTCAAACTAGTATGAAGGAAGGAAATAATTAACCCTTACCCTAGAACATTTACAAGGAGTTCTGCTTGATCTGATCACCACATACACTTCAAACACTAGTGGAGCAGTAAATTCTGACCACATGACCTAAGTCAAGAGACTTCTTTATTTCCTTGTGATCCCAAACAAGTCTAACCATTACTTTAGACCACAAAGCACAACCTCTCTCACACGCAAGCTGCATATACAACCTTATATATACAGATATAAATTTATCCAACCCAGTTGTTGACACTGTGTTAAAGCAATACCTTCCGAGCACACATTTTTCCACCTAGCTTCAGATGTAGAGTTACAGTGCAGAGTTAGGCAAAACCAGTGTTAGTACTGAACTGCAGACCAGATGCCAGGTTTCTGCAGGAAAAACTCCTCCAGAGCACGTTGTTATCACGTAACAAATCATAAACCAACTAAACCCCCCTCATCAGCTGTACCTGAATGTTTTCATGGGGTAAGGAGGGAGAACGGGTTTGGAATGGCACATCCAGGTCAATTGCGAGCAAGTTCTCATCACCCACCTTGTCTCAATGAGGTAAGCAGTGTACGTTTCTTGCATGTTCATGGCATTTCTCCCAGTCCGCTTTTCTGCTTCCGAAACAGTGATTTCCATTTTTTTTGCTAAACAGTCTTCCATCTTTTTAGAGGAGAAAAATAAAGATTCATGTAATATTAGCAACACAAAGCAAAAGCTACTAACCCTACCTCCCCTTCCTCACACCACTATCATTCAGTAGCAGGTCTCTACAGAATAAAGGCTCTGGCAGTGTTTTGTTTTATACATATGTTTTGTGCCACATGTGCAAACAAACACAGAAAACCCGCTTTGGGGATGAAACTAAGTCAACAAACAGCTTTGAACACCTTCAGTCATCAGGAGCCGGGAAGGCAGAGAACGAATAAATATTTTTCCTACAAGTAACAAAGTAACTTTTTTTTTTTTTTTTTTTTAATGCAAATAGTTCTCAGTACTTCCTACCCAGTCACTTCCCTACCACCAGTGAATTCCTCCTCTGAACACCTGAGATGCACACAGCCCCTACTCCCCTTCCACAGGGAGGAGAGGACATCCTGCATGAGATTTCCCTGTTTTTTCCCTGTTATTCTTTAAATCTCAGCGAGGACGATGGTTATCTCCCACACAACCAGGCAGGAGTGGGTTCGGACCGCATGCCCCCCCGGGCAAGCAGAGAGCACCGGGAACCCCCTAGGCGAACCCAGCCAGGAGACCGATCCCTTTGTGCAATCCGTGGTGTGGGGGCGCAGGCCGAGAAGCCAAAAATAATAATTACAATTAACACCACGGAAAACTGGCACCCCCTGCTCGGAGCAGCAACCGAGCAGGGCTCTTCCCACCTGTAGCCCCGCGGCGAGCGGCGCACAGCCCCCAAGGCCTCACCTCCCCCCCGGGCCCGGCCTCCCCGCTCCGCCCGAGCCCCGCGCCCCCTCCCCGGGCCGGCGGCGCAGGCGGCCGGGCAGCGCGCTCAGGAAAGGCCGGTGCTCGGCCCCCCGGGCTAGGCCGCGCCGAGGCCGAGGGCCCCGCGGCGGGGGGCAGCCGGGCCGAGGCCGCCACCCCCGCACCCTCACCGTGTCCGGGGGCTGGGGCTCGCTGCCGGGCGCGGCGCCGTCCTCCTCCGGGCGGCTCTCGCTCGGCTCGGCCTCGGAGCTCTCCATGGGGATAAGGGGCTCGGCCGCCTCCCTCCGCGCAGGCGCTGAGGCCGGCTCCGGCGGGCAAACTCATCGCAGGTCCTAGAGAGAGCGGCCGGGGCGGGCTCACGGCGGCACCGGGGGAAGGTGGCGCCGCTGCCCCGGCCCGCCCCGGGTGCCGGAGCTCGGGGCTCCAGCGCCGGGCTCGGCGGGGCCTCGGGCTCCCTGCCCCGGCTTCGCGGCCGCCTGCTCAAGTCCCCTCGTGGAGGGCCCGGCCGGGCACCGAGAGGCTTCAGCCGCTTCGCCCTGAAGCTGCTTCGTGCCTCCCCTCCGCAGGGACCGGCCTGGAGCTGTCCCCTGGGTGGTCGTGTCTGCGCTCGTCCTCATCCAGTTAGATGTTTGTACCACGGAGGTGCTGCTTGCCTGCCTCTCCTGGTGCTCAGGTCATCGAGGAGTTTCTGATGCACTCACACGGGTTTTCCATGCAGCATCCATCCTAGCTGACCTCTGTAGCAAGACAACTCACCACTTTGCTTTACAGACTTTCACTAGCTGTCAACTTTCCCATGAGATGTTTGTTAACATTTGGCAGCTCGATTTTGTTTTCGTTTTTGTAAAACCCACCAGCCGGTTATTTTTCTGCTCTTACTCCTTTACGTCACCTATTTACAGGCACCAAAGGACTCCTCCATGCTCTGTTAGCTTTTACTTAGCCTCTCTTCTGCCCTGTGTTCTCTATGGGCTCTTTTCAGGCGGTGCTGTGAAATCCAGACAGGCTTTTCCCTTCCCATTGTGCCTGAAGCCTGTCCTGTCATGGACAGGCCGCCACCACGCTTACCCAAGAGTTACCTGAGTAGTTAAAATCCCCTGAGTTCACCTTTTGGGAAGTCTCTGCTGTTATTTAATAAAAGTTTCAGCTATCTCCTTTCTTCTCATTGAGCAGGAACAAGCCCTCACCGTGCTTTCATGTGATTCCGTCTTTTCAGAGGGATGTTCAGCAGCTCCTCCTGAACATACATCCATACTATTATCGCAGCCTTTGGGTTTGACAGATCCATACCATTATCACAGCCTTTGGGTTTATTCCCTCAGAACCCCATGGTGCCCACACAGTCCTTGTCCAGCTGGCAAACTGGGCAGAGAGGTTCTTCCCATCTGCCCCTTGTAGTTCAAACTTCATTTCAGACTCTCAGGAGATGCCTCGTCGATCCCCTAAGGTTTTCCATTTTTGCACCAGATTTGTGCCTTGATTCAGGCATATTTTTAATATACTTTTGTAGCTTTTTTTTTTATTTTTCCTACCTGCCCTTTTCAAACCCAGGTTAAAGGCCACTTCAGGGGACTGAAGAACTGATACTATGAGTTTCTTTATTTTGCTTTCTTGTGCTTTAATGAGGAACCATTTTTTTTTTATCATTGACCAGGGCTGAATTTGCATACATTTTTCATCCAAAAATTAATCTTTCTCTTTCAACAACAATTAAAATAAATCACAAAATCCCCTTTGAAGATCCCATGAATGAATATTTGGCGTCTGGTTTCTATTCTGTTGTCTTCAGTGTTTATTCAACTTTTTCCTCAGATTGTTTGAACTGATACCTCTTTTCCCACCCCTCCACCACTGTAGCTGGATGGAGTTTCCCAAGCTTTTTCACAAAAGGCTTGCCTAGAACAAAAGTTTTTTTACAAATATGTGAACTCTGGTTTGTCCTTTGAATAGGATTGATTTAAGATTTGTTTTCTAAACCCAAAGTCCAGTTTAGATGTAAAAGCATGATTGCACATTGTAAGACAAAGTCTGTTTTCCATTAGGGTATGGTCTTCTTATGTTTACTCAAGATGTACATTAAGATACATACCTTGTATCAATTACACTCGCATTTGCAGGATGTGCATACTGAAATTTTTCAGATCCATATCAGCAACGTAATGGAAATATTTATATGAAGCTCATACAGGATATCATACTTTGCATTAAATATTTTTATTATGGAAACAACATTATCAATAACATACAGTAATATTTTGCAGTTGTAACATCCAGTCATTTCAAAAACTATTTTCAGCTTTGATTTTTCTTATTACTCCTAAAAAGTAGAGACGTGGCATAGTACAGATTTGGACAAGAATGAATTCACTGCATACGTTGGAAAAGGGTACCAGAAAGAGTATCCAAATCAAGATGACCTACTGCCTGGGAAACCCTCATGTACATTATATCCTGGGGAGCATTAAAGGGAAGTGTGAAATGTCCTCATGACAAACTAGCATGCAACAAAGAGCTCTTTGGTAAGCATTAAAGGCCCCACAGCTGTACAGGGTGCTCCTCCTGAGCCACGTTTCTCCCACACACAGCCTGCAAAGTGGGCTAACAGTCTTTTCTTACAGATAAACTGGGACAAAGTGAAAGGTCTCTCCATCTGGGTGATCATCAGACCTCTGAATAAAACTCAACAGTTAAGAATGTCTCCAGGTCTAACAAGCCGATCGCACAACTTTTCCTGAAGGACCTGAAAGGCTGAGAGTTGGTCGGAATTTATCACCAGTGTCCAGGTTGGGAAGGTATTTTTTCAGTGCAGTGTCATGGCAGGGCACCCAAACCTTAGCCAGCTCTGGTTTCAGCACAGTAGTGCTTCTAAGAGTACTTCCAAGACTTCTATTTGGTCAAAATAAGCTTTAGTGTTTCCCTCAAAGCTAGACACAACCACTCTTGCAGTCAGGCTCTCTTTAGACCTGGCAACCATTCCATATCTATTTTAGGGGATGTTTTTTAGGGTTCCCCCAGCCAGCTCCCTGGGACTGGGCACCCTTTGCACCTCCCAGTTCAGCTGCTGCTGAAATAACCCCAGTCTGTGCCTGCCCTGAGCCAAAGCAGGATGGTCAGGAGTTTCCCTTCAGAGGCACATTTCTGATCTGTGCTTCAGGCTCCTGGATCCTATGATAATTTCACAATACAAAGATCATGATTCAGGCTGTCAAACTGTTCATGCCTCCCTCTGCTAGCTATTCCCTCAGAGCTGAAGGTGCTTGCTAACCGGAGGCCTCCAGCTGTTGTTCTTTTGGTCTCCAAAGCCTGATTCTCACTGAAGACCCTGGTGTCTGTCTGCAAATGGTGTCACTGGTATGGATGGAGCAGAAAAAGGTGTTTGTGTAGGTTTCCCAAGAAAACACAGAGGGGAAATGGAGAAAGTACCACAATTGAGTAGCTGCTTTAGCATGGAAGAGTGTGGGAGGAAGGAGGAAAAGTAGGTTCAAAAAGAATAAAAGGGAAATCCTTACCTCATATAGGTCCGTCCTCCTCGTAGACATACTTCTATATCATCTAAATAGCTGTGTGAAATGGCCATTAAACAGTAGAAAAGCAATATTTAGTTAATTATTCAGAGAAAGAAAAACTCATCAAAAAGAAAGTGGAGAGTGGAAAAGAAATTTCGGTGTTCTTGGGGGGGGGGTGGGGGAAGCAATTGAAATTGTTTTCCATTAACTTTACCAATGGCAGAACTGCATCCATGCATACAAGATAAAAAGCCAAAACTAATCCACATTTTTGAAAGAATCTGGACAAGAACATCAGCAGTATGAATCAAAAATTACTGAAAGTAGCTCCAAAAACAGCAAAAAGAAAGCAGTGAGAAAAACCTGAAACTTAACAGGAACAAATACACAATTTGGTTCAGAACTGAACAAGAGTAACAACAACAACAACAAGGTAGTAATGTTGTAAACAGTAGACATAAGCAAATTACGCATTTACTTAATCTTGATGCACCTTTGGTCAAGAAGCCTGTTGTATGCAGCCTAGAAGTTAGGTCACCTCTGGAGGTGTCGCTGCCTATGGCACGGGGTTGGACTGGATGATCTGGAAGGTCCCTTCCAACCCCAACCATTCTATGATTCTGTGATTCTATGATCCAACGATTCTATGACAAATGCCTTCAGCTCTCACCAGGCAATGGCATCTGAATTTATTAAACCCTTGAGAGTTGGAGCCAGTGTCCTTATGAACACAGGATGGGGATGCCTGCTGAATCAGATCTGCATTTCAGGGTGCACATCCTCCTCAGGTGGCTGCTGCTGGTGGCACAGTAAAACTAATGCCATGCTTATAAGATTGAGGAGTGATGACACTGAAATTCCCATGTTTAATTAACTGTAACACAACTGAGTAGTTGTGATGTTTCAATACAACCACACAATACGTGCACATAAATTAAGAGTATGAGCATGGATTTGTGCTCACTAATAGAAACAAAGTCCCTGATCCAGTCAGGTAGCCATTGTGCTTAGGCCTGCCTTTGAAATTTTTGAAGTATAGAACAAACCTCTCAAACCAAAAATACTCATGGACCTTATCCAAAGCCTTGGGACTCAGCATCACCACTGATTTCTACTGATATCAACAGATTAAAAAAAATAGGAGAAAATTCAACAGATATTAGTCCAGTCACACAACATGCAAACAATCAAAAGGGCTGAAGTAACACCTTCTGATGCAGAAGTAAACCCAGCATCTTTTTGGGGGTCTGGCAAAGTCCCTCATGATGGTGCCCTGCACAGGGGAGTTCAGTGTCCATGTTGAGAGCTTCCAATACATTGATGGATTGCAGACCCTTGCCTCCTGCAGTGGAAACCCAGGCAGTTTGAAACCTTTGTTTAAATATATGCTGTATTGTTTCAGGTGGCCACAGTTTTATTTTACTTCTCCAGTAAATATCTTCCAGCTCCTAAACGAGAACTTAGGGAAAACTGCTCCCACAATGCAACTTAAAAACCACCCTGCAGAAACCTTACATTGCTCAGCTTAAATCCAGCCTTCAGTACGTCTTGAGTTATGAGGTTGTCCAGATCACTAATAGAGAAGCAGGGGAATTTACACCAAAAGGCATAAACAAGTCAACAATAAAAATAACCATTTATCTCTTCTTCCTCCCCAGTGCCTTATTCCAAAGGTCACTGTGTTCTCTAGTTGAAGCAAAGCTCTATAACGTGAGTTTAGACACTTCAGGCTAAATCCCAGAGTTCTTGCTAACTTTGCTCCAAGTAATTCTGGTGGATTTTTAGTTTGCAGTCTTTCCTTGGATAAGGTCTGAGAAACAGGCAGGTGCTCTGGAGAGGAGCTGTTGGCCAGAGAAAGGCCTTGTTTGGTGGGGCACATGCTGGGGGGGCTCCCACCCAACCCTGGGTGACACCACAGCGTTAGGAAAGAAACAAGCTCCCAGCCCCATCTTCTTCCTATTTCGCAGTTGAGGATTGCTTACAATAACCTCAGCTAAGCAGATTGAAAATGAGCCTTATTGGAGGGTGGGTACAGCTGTTTAGGAAGAGCAGGACAAACATCATTGCCAAGAGCTTCCCCTCGCAGAGCTTCCCATAGAAACCCAACTGTAAATTGTAAAGATACCACCACGTGGGGCAGCTGTTGCCTTTCCTCTCATTTCAGTGGGCTCAGGCCACAGATCTTTCCCTAAGATTATTTTGCATAAATGGAGAAGCATCACAGAGGATTTGGGTTGGCCCAGAAGCTGTCTGGGATGCACTGGGCACCTGGAAATCTCCCTGCTGCCCATGGCTCGGGCACCTGGCTGCAGGAATGCTGCTCAGGCTTCCTGCTGGCTTCCCAGGTCCTGCGGCTCGACAAATAATATCCAGCACTTCAGCCTTCCTGCACTCACACTTCCAAGCTGTACAGCGTGTTTTCTCAATGTCCACCATTGTTTAAAGCCCCTCTGGGCTCCTGCTGAGGACATTATTTCTCTCCAAGTTTCCCGGCACAGCAGGGGATCCTTCCTGGTTTTAAAGAGGCTCCCATTGATCATGAATAATCTGTGGTGTTCCCAGCAAAGGCCTCGTCCAGCTTCCTCATAACGCGCAGAAGGGCTCCCATTTGAAAAATCCAGCTGGCAGCCTGAGTGAGCTGTGGGCATGCTGAAATGCTGTAAGCCAGAAAGAGAGCTGGCAGGTCACCCAAATAAAACCGTCGTGCAAACTGGAATTTCAATATTCTGATTGGAAAATAATGTCTTTCTGAAAGTTGACTAAACATTTGCTTGTCCTTTATTCCTAAACAACCCTACCTCAGCTGTCGTAACTCAGGCCAACCCATCCCTTCTACATTAAGACTACTTAGTGCATACAAAGATGTCCAGCTTGATTTAAAGACAACCAAGTGATGGAGAACAATTTTGGACCTTTCCCAGGACGTGAGCCGATGGTAAGGACAGAAGGCATCCATGAAGGACAGGCTAAGCCATGTCTGGGCACTCTGAAACAACAGGGAGCACACCAAGCAGCTCTCTGCAGAGATGTGCTTCTGTGGCCATGGCATAGCCATGTATTTATTAGCCATATCTATACCCCACCTAACACCCCCCTTTTTGTTAAAAGTACAGATGAAAGGAAAAGATACTGTAACTTAACTCCCTAAGAGCACAATTTACATAAATAATACACAAAACAGTTTATTGGAACGATTCATACAAAGAAAGGACCATACAAATCCCAGCACTCCAATTCCAGCTGAGCAAAATGCTCACGGGTCACGCATCCACATACATGCAAGCACATGTGTATCCACATCGCGTATACTCCACACACTGATTAATGAACTAAAAAATGAAATGTGAAATGGACAAATAGAAAGCCGGAGACTCACTGACACAGAATTCTGAACGATAGCTGTATCTATCAATAGCTGTAAAAAATTAGCCGTACCCTAGGGCAGGCTTTCAGCTGCAAAAAATCTTAATAACATCATCTCTCTCTCTGCCCCACTCGATTACATTGATCATTATCTTAACATGCTCTGAAGGATGGGGATAGATCATAGGGCAAGAGTTTGAGGATTTTACTCTTACTTTTGCTGCTGATTGATTGTGTTAACAACCAAGGCCAGTCAGATTTCTGCCATGTTTCACAGTTTCCCTTTTGTAAGTGGGGATAATATTTCTCACAAGTTTTTGTACAGCAGTTTGAGATCTTGGGGAGAAAGCAGCTATTTAAAGGCTCCAAGTTATTATTTTAGGCCCTGATTCAGGAAAACATATAAGGATATGTTTAAATCCTGCTGCTTTAATGGGTTGAAAGCACCTACTTTAGGCTAAGCTCATAGTGATGTGGTCTTTCTGAAGAAGTTGCCCTAAACCTTCCAGTTATCCCTATGAAAAGCAGAGCCCGTTGAAGCTTACTTAAAAGACAGAGTTTATGTCTAAAAGGGGAAAAATCAGCAAATTAATGACAGGTCAAGATACAGAAGCGTTCCCCTCCGTGTTTTATTCCGATGAAAGAGGTGTGCAGCTGTGCCCATGCTGCTCTGATTAGATGCGGGCAGTAGGCATGAGGTCCCCTCCGAAGTTCCCTGGGCTGCTTGAAGCAGCTCAGTGCCGTTGTTGGAGAAATCAAACCCTTTTCCCGGAGCCGGAGCTCTTCCCCCCAGCTCCCCCCCTCCCATATCTGTATATATTTCATGAGGAGAACGGGGCTGAGTTTCTTCATGAGCTGCAGTTCCTGGGCGGACCCCACGCACAGCTGGGTTTGCTGCGCCTGGGTCCGCCTTCCCAGCCAGCCCGGCCAGCAGCCTCGCAAGTTCGGGGCTGCTGAGTTGACAGCAGCGAGGCAGGAGAGCACGGGAAGATGAACGGGTCAACACCGTGAAGCCAGGCTCCTGGTCACTGGCGGGATCCAGAAAATGGGTTGCTGGAGGAGACTGGGTCTGCTTTCCTTGCTGCTGCTGTCCTTCTGTGAGTAGAGATATGTTTCTGCTTAGGCGTCGTTAACCAGCGTACGCAAAGAAGTCGTTTATTTTTCCTTCCCCCAGAAAAATAGCAAACCTTTGATTTGTCCCCTGATGGCAGTTAGCTGGAGGGTTGGAAATAAAGGGGAATTTCGTAGCGAGCTGGTCATAGCCCTGCTCCGACGGCATCAGCTGCGGGTTTGTCGTACAGCAAAGGGCGAGCGCTTGGCTTGGTGGAGATCGCTGCGTGCTCGCCGAGAGCAGCTCCCAGATGTCAGTGTTTACAGCGCAGGAGTATATGCATAGGTCAGCATGACTTGGTGGAAGTTTTTACTTTCTCAAGGGAGATTAAAGGCGACTAACGTGCACCATTGAATGATCTGGCTTCAGCGGTGTCCAGATGCGGTGGAGTTTTCAGCTTTATCAGCCCCAGTTTATGTGCAAAGTTAATCGAACTGTTAAAGTCAGAAAGAAGCAGGGAGAGGGGGAGGAGAACTGTCTCTGCAACAACATCTGGCTATTCGGCAAACCTTTCCAGCACTTACGTAAAGACTTCTTTGTAATAAGTGCCCTGTTTAGGTTTTGATAGCACTTCTTCAGGACTGTAGATAAAACCCTCCAGCAGCACTTGAAAATGTGCCCATCCATGGCTTAAATTCTCTTGTTTATATCTCGATGATTGTTTCATAACAGGGAATAGATTTGTATATAAGTGAGTGTTATATACACATCTCCTAAGTATGTGTGTGTGTCTTTCTGTATATACAATGCCGATGTATGTGTATACACACATATATCCCTATATAGTATCTATTTATGTATTTGCACGGACAATGGCACTTTTTGCAGTGAGCTCTTTTACAAACACAGACCCGTTCTCCTCACTACAGAACTTTTGATGCAAATAAAATTGCTTTTTGGTCAAAGCAATGAAGTGCTAGGATTATAGCGCCCGTATATTTGCATGCAATTGAAATAACTGGGGGCAGGGATCTGTATCTGCATCCACTTTCCATGGGTCCCCCTATCTACTGAAATAGGGAATCAAGGCATACGGTCAGTCAGTAATTTGCATGTATTAAATACAACCCTTGGTGAGCCTGCTGAAGCAGGGAGACCCAGATGGGGGGATTTACAACATAAGCCGAGGCTGACTTTCCAAAGAGTTGCAGAAATATGTAGTAGTCATTACTGTAGATAATACCCTAAAGTATGGGTTGAAATGTAGGATGCTATACTGATAACATCCTGCTAAATTAATCACATTTGGAACAGCACTGAAGGAATTATTACAAGGCATTATTTAAAGCACAGTCTTGGGTTGTTTTTGGTAAGAAAGAAGACCACTAATTATCCTTCAGAAATACCTAATTTTGGAGTTATTTAACTTATGGTTTCCTTTTTCTGAAAGGCAGGGTTTTAATCTGTAAGAAGCCAAACCAAAACATATCATGATTACTAAGTTCATCTGAAAGGTTACGTGAATGATATGATGACAACATTTGTCTTGGTACGGGGAAAAAAAATAAGCCAAGGCGCACTCTCTCACTGTCTGATTCAGCTCAACTGTGATAAATGTTTACTGGGGTTACCTCCCATCCATCACATATAGTGTTAGTATCAACCCTACAGTGACTCTGAGACAATAGAAGTGCCTGGGGGGCCCACATTGCATTGGCATTAAGAGAAGAGGAAACAGCAAGTTTCCCAAAATGGCAGAAAATGCACATTTGGTTGTTCTTCACGCAACAAATCCCACCAGTCATTCAGCCTCTCCGCAAAGAGTGACAGCGGTGGGTTGGTGACAGCAGCAAAGTCACTCGTCCTAGCACAGATTTAGGAATTACTGCAGAGAAAATGGCCATGATGGTGTCCCAGCTATCCCAGAAGAGCTCCCTCAGCACCAGCTGGGTGTCCTCAGGGACCTTGTTGTTCTCTCTAAGGGGTCACACCAGGATGGCTGAGACAAGGTGGGCTCTGTGCTGCCTGTCTCTATCCTTTCAATCACCAGCAGGGTTGAGTGGTCATCAAGCAGCGTCTCCAACCGCTTTGGTCCATACATGGTGGAAAAAAGGGCTATAGCCTGACCACAGAAATTTCAGCTGCTGGATTTCCCTGACTCCCCCAGTCACCTCCAGCAAGTGGCTCTGGATTTACCTAGCAGAGGGACCTGCAACAAAATAATACAAAGATCGTTCAGGATGGGAAAACCTGTCCTACAGTAGGGACTGAATGCTTTCAGTGCCTTTAGTTGTTGCAGGAGGGAGCTGGGAGGTGAGCTAGTCATCGCTCACAAAAAATTCCCAGAGAGATGCTTTCTGGCAGAGGGTTTCCTCTTCTATCGGACAAAGGAAAAGCAAGATTTACATGCTGGAAGCTGAAACCGGGTGCTTTTGTGTTAGATCACAAAACAGCAAAGTTGTTCCAGCAGGTAATTACTCAGACTCAGGATGTGGTGGGGTTTTGTTGCTCAAAGCCTTCAGTGACTGCAAGACTATCTGCTAGATGGACTACAACCCATCCAGAAGTCACTGACTGGATACGGAGATTACTGTACTGAGCACACAGAAACACTCTGGCCTCATAATTAGGAGTTTTCCTGTCCTGTTTTGCATCAGAATCTGGAAAGCCTCCCTCGTCACCACTGTGACGACAGCTCAAGGAACCCAGCAGCTCGCCTTTGGGCATCCAGCCTCCAAAGGAGGACATGAAACTCAAAGCCTGCCAAGGCACGTAGCACTCGCCAAAGGAGAGCTGTGCCCCGTGGGATATGCTAGAGCTCCGAGGAGAACATCTGCCCAGGAATTTCAGCAAGTAGTTCACTCAGGACCTGCGGTTGTACCTCAGATCTGTGGTGAGGAGCACAGTGATGGCGGCTGGATGAACACCTCTGCACTGCGATGGCTCTGCAGATGTGGAGATGGTACTTCTTGGTGGATGGTGGCTCTCTGAAGCCACACACTCATTCCTGCTTGAATAAACAACCCATGTTCTCCCTCTGAGTCTCTTTGGCTAAAGATGTGGAGCATATATAATTCATAAATCATGACAGGGAGCCCCAGGGCTGTTAGAAAAACATCTCTGCCTTTTGATCTGCCCAAGAATTCTCTGACCTATCCCATGCTCCTCAAGCAGCTTGTTGAAGAAGTTGGTCTCTTATTTCTAAGATCACCAGAGCTAAAACTAGGGGCTGCACTGTCACCAAAAGACCAGCCTGGTCCTCAGGCAGGAGACCTACCAGGATTACACCCCAACAGCAACACACAATAACTCAGAGGCAGAAACCTGGGTGAGAAGATAAGGGAAAGGAGAAGAAGTCACCTGCTGCTTCACAAGCAGATTCATCCGTATGCAGAGAGGGTCTTTGTGGCCCAAGGCTCTTCTCCCAGGCCATGTAGTGTGTGAACATGGGCGCTGCCCACCTCAGTGGCAGGTCTGGCTACACCAGTCCTTCTCAAGAAGCACTGTGTTCTGCTTTGACTTGGTAGCAATATATTTTCCAGTAAATAAAGGGGAAAGCACAAGGAAAACCCTGACAATCCCAAACCAAAGTCCTCTGCAATGTTTTAACTGGCATGAGATTCAGCAAGAGCGTGATTCATCCACCTTAACACTTCTCCAAGCCTGATGCTGCTTTTTCGGTTGCTGGTACAAGTTGGATGGAGACTCAAGGCCAAGAAAGTTTGCAGCATACAGCTGTGTCAAACTTAGGAAAGTGGGCTCCTTTCTCCTTGCTTCTTAAACTTTTCTCAGACTTGAGGCAGGCCGGTCGTCATTAGAGCTGCTCAAATCTACATTTTAGTGTTTTTTTTTTTTTTTTTTTTTTTTTTTTGCTTGTCTGTTTATTTGTTTTCAGGGGAAAGTCCTTTTTGAGATATAATCCCATGGCACTTGGAATTAAAACACACTTTAAAAAAAAAAAAAAAGCAAAACTGATTTTTGCTCTTGGTGCTGTTGTCAATATTGGACGATGATCACAAAGACATTTTTGTGTAATGGTGGTAAAAAAAGTTCAGTCAGCTGCAGTCGTGATATTTGCTGTCCTATTAGAGGCGGAGTCCTGAACAGATGTGTCCCACGTATTCACTGAACAGGCAGAGAGCAATCATTGGCATTAAAAACAGATGACTGGGGGCTTTCACTCTGAGGAAGTATTCAACTCTAGTGCCTGTCCTCTATAGCTTTATATTGTTCCACTTTTTGCTCCATCGAGTTTATTTCCTTGGGACATGTTTTCCTCTCCCCTTAGTGATAACTCCTTGCAATAACATTTGCTTTCCGCCAGCTTCCTCAGTGCTGCAACTTGCCACAGACTAATGAACTCTCCCGTGGATTGCCATGTTTTTAGGGAAGTGCCACATCTGATCTCACTATGAAAAAAAACAAAAGAACCACCAAGAGTCCCACCAAGGCGATGAAACCAGCAGCTCCCCCACACTTTGCTCTTTCCACATCTCACACTTAATGCTGTGTGCCAAGTGGAAGCCTCAGGTGGGAAGAAGCTCTCTTGGCTGACAAGGTAACACCACAGATGGCTGCCTACCTTATCAGCCCTGGGGGGTGGAGCGACATCTCCTCGGTGCTGGCCCCCAGCTGTGGGATGGCATTTCCTTAGGGACCTTCACGGGAAATGAAGGGGTGGCTGCAAGCTGCCTCGTCCCACATGCACATCCCTGGATTCGGAGAAGACCACTGTGATCCTGCTTCCAGAAGGGCTCTGTAAGGTCCATCAGAGTCGTATTTCTTGTTCTCCTGTTGGTTCGTCTTCTTATTACAGCCCATGTAGGGCTGGAATTCTCCTGCCAGCTGCTGGTAGCTGTCTAGCTTTTAGGAGAAGTGGGAGAGCCTGCTTATCTTGTAATCCCCTCTGCAGCCTGTGCCCCCACCAATTGTGCCGCTCCAGGACATGGCCTTTCATGGAGCTGCTACGCCGCAATGTTTTGCTTCCCATTGATAAGCCAGGAACATGCCTGACAAGCGACAGCTGATTTATACCACAGCAAATGCATCTCATCTGTGGGGCAATTAATTCATCCAGCTGTGCCCTGCAACCTTCCATCTACATTGAACGCAGGGCTACTGCCCACACGGGCTCGAGAAGCTCTGGGAATATACCTTAACCCAAGTCTTACCCTTCATTAGACAGGATTATTTACAGCTGGATTCAAGATTTAAAAGGAAAAAGAAAAAAAACACACCAACCTTTTGACATTTCCAGTGTGCAATTTGCAGCTATCAGCAGAAAGGAGCTGCAGAGGAGAGCTGTGGGGGTCACTCTGCAGAACCCCAGTTTGACCCACACCTTGGCCAGGACCCCCAAAGTGGTTGGAGCAGTGTCATGCTGGACATGCTGGCCCTGCTGCTGTGCCTTTCACCTTGCCACACTATGGATGGAGGTGGTCCCTTTAACTCCATGGTTCCAAAACTCCTTTTGGGAACAAGAATCTTTTCTTACACCTCTTCTTCTGGGAAGCCCAGAGGCATTTGCTGAAGTTCCTGGACTGCTGGTTATTACAGTCCTGTGGGGCGTTTTCCTACAAGCAAAAATGCAAACACTGAGCATTGGTCCCCTCAGCTTCAGCCATCCCAAACCAGACAGCTATCCTGTGCCCGTGCAGAGCAAACCCCCGTGTCCCTTTGACAAGGGTCTGATGCAATGGGTCGCTGCTCGGCGCAGCTGGGACACGACGTGGGACATCTGCCTGATGTCGCTGGATAACTCTCACTGCCTGGGAGCATCTGAACACCAGCATCCAAAGTGGAAGAGGCTTAATCAGCTGCTGCCTTGCTGCATAAGCTATTTTTTTCCACGCTAGATCTATCCCAAAATTAGCCCCAGCCAGTCCACGATAGCAGACAAGACCCCTCGCCCTACAGTGGGAAGTGACACAGAGCCCTAAGCAATGAGAAGCCGAATGAATCATTCTGTTCCACATAGACCCAGGGTATGGGCATCCACAGAAATCAGACCAATGGATCCCTCGGGAGCCCAGTTCCTGTTGTGTCTTTAATATGTCAAAAGACACTTGGTGGTGCTGGTAGAAAATGGTGGCAGAAATTCCCACCAGAGGCACAGAGAATTTTTGGGGGGCTGGGCTCATCCCACAGCACACAGTCACATTTTCTGACTGCTCTTGGCTCTCTCCTGAGGCAGTGCACACATGTATGAGCTCCCACTGCTTTCATGTGCAGGAAAAATGCACCTCAGGCCTCATCAACAGCTCTCCTGCAAAGCCCTGGTCCCACTCCTGCAAAAATCCTCACAGTCTGCATTCAGCCCAAACCGCATCCCCTGCCAGGTTGTGAGTGGTTTCTTCTATTTCGGAAAAATATTCAGGTTGAATTCAACCTTATTGGACAGTGTTTTTCAAGAGATTATGATACTGTTGTCATAAAAGAGATTTTTTTTAAGTCTTCAGGAAAGAGATGAAAGAGGAGACCAGACCAATTTACGTACCTACATGCTAAAGAGGAGATGCCTTCAGAAAAGCGAGGAAGATTTTAGCATCTGTATCCAGGCTACCCTCAAGTTCAAGTTCCCTCTGACAGTACAAATTACTTAATTACTGTCAGATCCGGTCTAAATGAGGGCATAACTTGACTATACATAATAATGTTAGCAGACATAAAGAACAGTCAGTGCTGGAACAAGATGATGACAGCACACTGGCGGAGAACGAGCAGCACATCTCTGCTCAGCACCCAGCCCCCTGCACGCCCCGCTCCCTCCAAGCACTCAGGGAATCAGAATAATGCAAACACAAAAAATGCAAACTGGTCAGTCACAGGAGCCCACACGAGATATGAAGTGCAGCTCCGGTCAAATGTCTCTTTGTGGGCTCATCAAAATCCTCCTAACAGATGGCAAATCGAACATGTGCCAGGAATTTCAAACACTCTTCAGGAAGTTCAGCTAAACCATCAGCAAACCATTTGCACTTAAAACAGAGTGAGCCCTGTCACCCAAATGTGACCCAGATAATGTTTCTGACACATTTACCTATTTGGATGATATCTTTAAATTGGGCTTTGATCTGCTCATGGAGATCCAGGTTCCTGCAGAGCCTGTAAAACATACACAGAACTAAATTTTAAGGCATAATATGATGATAATTGTAAAAAAAAGAAAGAAAGAAAAAAAAAAAAAGCTGTGCTTTTTCTTGGATAGCAATAGTCAAAGGCCGAGCAATGTCTGCAACAGACTCACAGATTTATCTTGCTGTCGGCTTTGTCGCTGCTGCTTTTTCTGTGTAGAGCTCTGCTGCACTCTCTGCTGCATCTTCCTGAGGGAGGGGTGCAGAAGCTGCAGTTAAATAAAGCAGACAAGATATGCTGTTGATGGTCCTGGAGAAATGAGAACAACAAAAGTGATGACAACAACGTCACACAGTTGGTTGGCTCTTACCTTCCACCACCTAGCTCCCAAGCTAATGCTCTTATGTCCTCAGCGGTCTCTGCAGTGGCTCGTGACACGGTGAGCCCAAACCAGCCCTGCATGGCCATGCTGTGCCGGGAGGCACCTTCTTGTCCTGAAAAATCTGCTTCCATCTGCCTCGGGGAGGCAGCTTCTTGTCCTGACCTGCCTTTACCCATTCCACTTCTCTGCATGCAAACTGGCTTTAGTGGCAGGGACGATGTCTGTGGTCTCTAACAGCAGCAAGAAGAGCCCCTGGAAGAGCTCCATGCAGATACTTGCCAGTACCAGCAACGTTTTTGCCTCACCTGATGCTTTTGGAGGCATCATTATTGCCTCACCTGCTGCTTCTAATCCTTCCAAAGCTGAGCAATGTAGAGTGCCTCCCTGCCACTTTGGATGGGGTCCTGCTGAGCTCCAGGACCCGAGGACTTCATTTGTTTGTTTCTTTTTGAAACTTTAATGCCAAACCTTCTTTGGTGAGTGATTTTCATATTCAGAGGAATCGCCCAGCTGAAAGACAAACAACACGCCAGCACAACCCATTTCAACGAGTATCAGAAAAATCCACAAAGATGCTTAAAAATAATTAAGTGAAATAACCTTTATCTTAATCACTTCGTGCGGAGAGTGACCAGAGAGGATTTGTTTATAACACCCTGTTGTGTGCAACACGCAATCTTTCCATAACTCTTTTCTGATGGGTTGCAGCAGAGCCAGGATGCAAACTGGTGGTGAGGAGATGGGGAAAATCCTCCACGGGTTGCTTTGAACGTGGAAATGAATTTCAGCCCTGCCACTTCAGAACACTTTTTGTTTACTTTCCACTGACATGAAATCAGCAGCGATTTTGTAGCATGCGGGATCGGTTAGCTGGTTACATAATGCTTAATAAATCCAAGAGAAATAATATAAAACACATCGCCCAGTCTGGGAAGAGTAACGGTATCTCAGCTGTGTCACCAGCCCGCCCGGCCACTGGCTTTTGGCAAAAGGCCTGACCTGGTGCTGGGGGCCACGAGCTGTATGAGCAGGAAAAGGGGCTGTGCTGGGCTTGGGAGCCCTGGGGACGCACAGACTGCAGGCAATGCTCAGGGGGCATCCCCGTGCTGCTCACCCGTCCTGCTCTCCCAAGCATGTGCTTGCATGCCCAGCTCCAGCTGCATCTGCTGCCCCTGTAAGCGGCACCACTGCCCCCACTGATTGTCCTCAGGGTGCTTTGTAAAGGGTGTAACAGCCCTGTAAGCAGCAAGAGTGGGATTTGGTGGTTGGTTAGCGCAGGCTGTGGCCGCAGGGTGGTGTGGAGAAGAGGGGACATTTGGCCAAGGTGTCAGCACTGGTCTCCTCTGCCTTCCCCGAGCTTCCCTGCCCGTTCTGTGCCCTGCTCTGCCTCCTGCCACCTTTGCACCCTGGACATCACCCCGCAAGGTGCTGGGGCTGGCGTTGCCTCTGCCCTGCGGTGGTTTCGCAGCAAAGAGAGCAGAGCTGGGGACGCAGGGGTTAATCCCAGCAGGCGCAGCGCTGGGGCCAAGTCTGTAAGTGACTCCCTTTGCTATTTCGAAAAGAGGCTGCCTGGAAAGGGAAAGGAAAAAAAAAAAAAAAAAAAGAAAGAAAAAAGAGAGAGAGAAGGTTTACTTTACAGCCATCGTTATTTCATCTGCACAGTTTATACAATGGAAAATAAAAGCCAGGGTATGCGAAGGCAAGTCATTTCTGTTTCATTAATGGTATGGAAATCGTTTTGTTTTTATAGGGGAAAAACAAATGTGAACTTGATGTGTGTGTGTGTGAGTGTGCATGCAACTCCCCTCATTGCAAAGGGCAGAGCAGTGAAATCCAGAAATAAGAAATGACTCAGAGGCCGTAGGATCTATGAGTCAGTTGAGCTGTTGTTGTTTTTAAACATGAGCGAGAGCACAATATGGGCGACGATCGCCCGCGCAGCCCTCCCAGCCGGCCCCAAACCCAGCTCCAGCAGCCCCGGGGGTGGAGAATGGGGTCTGGGGCAGGGAGCTCGAGGTCCCCCACAGGGAACGTGCCCTGCCCAGCTCGGTGCCTTGGGCAGGAACAAGATGGATGTGGAGGTGGCCAGAGGAGATGAGCAGCTCCACGAGCCGATGGAGAACCGCTTGCCCTGTCCTCACCCACAGGCAAGACACTGGCTGACCAAAATTGAAGAGAAACCTCTCCTTGCTGGCTCCAGGTACCTCGCCATGATATGACCCAGCACCCCAAAACAATACAAGGTCGCTGTGCCAACACATCGCTGGTTTGCAAAAGGTACCCCAGCAACACCGGAGACTGCCCCAGCAGAAGGACAGACAATATTCGGCAGAGCTCGTCTGTCCCTGGGGAGAAGTTTGATCATGATGTAATTCAAGCATCTGAAAGAGATTTGAGAGGTCAGCTGGTACAGTCCATACCCAATTTACTTTGTAATAGGACTAAGCATTATTTGCTAAACACTTAATTTAAGGGGTTATTTTTACAAAGAAAAAAATAAGTGGTAGAATAAGTCAGTTACCAGCCTGTTTGAAGAAGGTCCAAATAAACCAGAAATGTATACTGTGTGTCTTTTTGGCACGGGGAAGCACTGATGTCTAATGCAATCAAAATCAGCCCCTTTTTATTCACCAGGAAACGTTACTGGCTCGCTCCTCGCTCCACACGTCCGCTGCCAAGTACAGTATTTGTTCTGTGGGACTGTGCAGGACCACAGACCTGAGGGCAGAGCTGCTCCCCCGAGCCCAGTGTGTGTGCTGCCGCTGTCCCCGCAGAGCCTCATGTGCAGAGAGAGGGGTGTTGAGTTCTCTCAACTCAATTTGGGCTCCCCAAACGAGGAAACCCAGGGTCCTTGCTGGGCAGATCACACCGGACAATTGCAATGGGGATGTCTGGCCCTGTAGGGATCCCCTGGAAATCAGGGATGTAGGAATTGCCCTGCTGCATCCTGCCCGTGGCAGCTAGGAAGTAATGGGGGCAGATCCTGGAGGTCTCACGTGTGGGTCAGCGAGCAACCACAGCACATCAGCCCCGCTGCTGTTCTAATCTCAAAAACAAGTACTGTATATAATAGGGAAGGAATTTGTTTGTTCTCATAATAATTTTATGAGCGGCTCTGTTATTATGCAGTCATGTCATTAGCTGTGGACGACGGCCCGGCAAAAAGCCTCGTCCTGAGCTGGGAGTGGATGGAGGACTCGTGGCTGAGCCTGGCATCCTGTGCTGCACCCACGTCTCCAACTGCACCCGCCGATCTGCCCGGGGGTCCCTGCCCCATCCCAGCCCTGATATGAACCCCCAAAACAGTGGGCATTCCCACTGGCTGCACCCTCTGTGCCCAGCCCTCCAGCTGTGGTGCCAGCTGAGATGCCAGAGCTCCAAAATCCCACTGGTTAGAGTGGGATCTGTCTCCCCCCAGCACAAAGTCTGGGGCTCAGGGCTGACCTGCTGTAGAAAGAGGATGCAGAGAGCTCCTGGAGCAGTGAGGAAGCCTTGTACAACTGCTGGCTGAGCACCAGCTGCGCCCCAATGCACACAGACACGCAGAAAGGAAGAGGCCAGCCTCCCTGCGAAGTGCTTATGACCCAAAATGATCAGTTGTTCTTTGTCCTTGAATATTAAGTGCAATTTAAGTGCAATTTAGTACTGAAAGATGGAGCGTAATGGGCATAAGGAGGAGACCTGAGCAGGTCCTGCCTGGCAGAAGCCTTGGTCCCTTCCACCTCGGGAAGAAGATGGACAGTGTGTGCCTCAGCATCTCGCACTGAGTGCCTTTGCTTACACCCCTCTGCTGTTGGGTTGCCACAAAACAGCTCAGCAGACACAATTTGAGAATGAAAACCACTCATTCCACTCTGCAGTGAAGCGAATTGCCTGAGCATGCCATCACTTTGGCTACAAAGCGCTGTCTCCTTCGCCGTAACGAACATGCCGTGCTTCCACCTCCTCACACCCAGGCTTGCTCCTCGCCAATACCACTCACATCCCAGCATCTATGCTTCAACTGGCCCTCCAGGAGAGCGTGGATGCCCTGTGGGCAGCAGCAGGAGGAAAGACGTCCCGACATGCTTGGATGGTGGTATCAGCCCTGCAGCTCTCGCGAGCACTTTTGGTGTAGTTTTTCCCTTCTTTTGCCTGCTTGAAAATTGTCTTGTATTCCCCCCGTCGCCTCTCCGGGGTCCTGGTTATAGATAGCAGGAGATTTGATGCCGTTCTCGTGCACAGGAGAACAAGCCTTCCTATTGATAAGAAGCCAAACTCACTGTGAGCCCACCTCATCGGTGACTTCAAACCGTCTTTCCAACCCTTGTTCCACAATAACTTTGACTAACTGTACTATTTATTGGCTCACATCACATCCTTATGGCTTCAATTTATTTTTGGAAAACTCAACCCACATTTAATTAGTTTATAGTTTGTTCCAAGTTTTGCTTATCCAGCTCTTTTTTTTTTTTTTTTTTTTTTTTTTTGAAGTTTATATTTTGATGTTTAGCATTTGCCTTGGCAACATCTGGAACCCCTTTATGGAAGCGTATTGTTACTTTTACTGCTCGTGCAGCTTTATTAAATCATCCACGTATTAATATTGAAAGTGTTCATCTGGGTCTAATCAGGGCCAAGACGAGTGATGTGGCAGCTAAATTGTACCTACGAGCTCGTGGTTCAAGGACACGAAGTTCTGAGGAAACTCACAGTGGGCTTTGTGCACTTCTGTTGAGGAGAATAAGGAGGGGGGGGGGCGGGGAAAGAAAAGATATTCCTGCTCTGACCTTTCTCGCAGAGCAGATAACAGCATCGCAGGCTGAGCTCGTTTAGAACAATTTGTCTCCAAAGAATTTTGTCCAGTTACTGCTGTATTTCTGGCTCTTATTTCCACATTTAACTCTTTCATCAGCCCTTGCTCCTTGTAGTGCAGGTGATCGCAAACCCGGATCCTCACCGCATGCCGGGCATTGTGCTCACACCCTGAGCCCTCCAACAAAGCCTCACATGGGGTGTTAACGGGTAAATGACAGCCCCATGGGTGTGAATAAATGAATAGCAAAACCCTAATGGGCATCAAGCAATAAGGGCTTTGCAGGCAGGGGAGGAAGGGACTCACCAGCGGGCATGGATTTGGCCACGGCCATCCCCATTATGCCACCAAACCTTCACGCCTTGGCAGTCCAAAATAAACCCCAGCAGCAAGGCCAGTGGGGAGCAGCCCATTTTTGCTGGGGCACTGCATGAAGGAAGCCCTGGAGAGAGCAGAGGTGCTGGGCTCCATCTCTGCATACAATGACTGGGCACCAAAAGTTGTCTTTCTGGACAAATCCAGATGGAAAATAACTTTCTTTCCCCTAGACCAACAAGATTTATGAAGCAGCAACCTAAAGCTGGGCAGACTTTCTATAGAAATGACTATTTTTAAGCCCTGTTTGTGGTTAAAACTTCCCATGCAACCCTTCTCTGCGCACAATAAGAATTCTCCATGAGGAGTACAGGTAGCCCACACCTCTGAAAAAGAGCTGCTGTAGTTCAGGTTCCCACCTGTGCACTCCTGCATGTATTTCTTAGACTAAATGTTTATTAGTATGTACTTCTACATAAGCCATTTAGTGGCTTCATTTTTCTTTTTTTAGTGGGAAAAAAAAAAAAAAGACATTTAGCAGCCTTAACAGGAAGTTTAAATTTAGCTGGGATTTATTCCTTAACTGAGAATAGTTCCTATAAAAATAGAGATAACTTGCTCCCGTCCGGTGGGAGCTGCTACCGTGGGGCCAACAGAGCAGCATCTGCTTGCTGTGAGCTTTGCCACCAGCTAGAGCACGTTGGACTGAGCAGCTGGGCAAAACAAAAGCTACAAATCCACGTAGAAATAGTCATTTTGGGCAGCTTCCCCAACAACGTGTGAATTGCTGAAATCAGCTGGATGCTGTCCTCTGTGCCCCACAGCCTGGTGTGCTGGTGCCCGCCGCAGCCTGAAGACCAACCTGTGCAAGTGGTGCGACTCCACGCCGCCGGCCTGCGAGCAGGAGGTGTGCTACAGCAACTGCAACCTCAACTCCTACTGCGAGGACCCCTACGAGATCTGCGTGGCCATATGGTGAGCTGCAGCCCCAGGGAACAGGGGGATGTGGGGAAAAAGGAGTTGTGGGAACGCGCTCACGGGGATGCTCATGCTTGAGCTGTTGGACATCAAAATCATTCAGGGCTTTCTATTTCTCCCCCGTCGACTCTGTTGTAAGCATAATTGCAATGTGATTTGATCTTTCCCATAATTAGTACTGGTTTATTTTCTAAATAAATTATGCGTATAAATGCCTGATGCAGTGCTGCAGTCAGGACCTCTGCACGCATGCAAACCTGAATTGAGCTTTGCAGGCTGAGCCTGTTGGGCAAAGCCAGCAGACCTGACCCCAAAAGCCGTGATGTCCTCCTGCATCAGGCTGGGAAAAGCCCGGTTTGGGGCTGCAAATCCTCATCTGCACCCGAAGGTCTGTCCCCATCCAGTGAATTGGGAATTGGAGCTGGTACCAAGCTGCTGGTATCATCCCCAGGGAAAAACCCTTTTTTGCTTTTCCTGGAAATGCCTGGAAAGGAAACACGATCCAGCATTTGGGTCAAACGTACACCCGGATGAGCGCCTCCCACAGCTTTTTGGTCCCCATGAGCAAAACTAAAACAAAAGTCCATTTTGGGTCTACCCAAAGTGATTTTCTTCTCCGTCCCTTTTAATTTGGCTGCCAGAGTGAGAGCCAGCTAAGCACATATCACTGGGCTTTATCTCAACCTGCTAATTAGTGTGATCACTGGACTGCCCCACTTTCAGCAGGGTTTTGCCTCAATGTAATTGTTGCATTATGGACTGAAAAAAAAATAACAAAAACACAAGACCAGCAAGAAACCCAAACAAACAAACAAAATATGCCCCTTACCACCCCCACCCCCAAAACTAGAAAAATCTGCCACTCTGCCCCAACTACCCCTGCACACAGATGGGGAGCAGACCTTAAACCCTGCATAGATGAGCCAATGTCTTTCAAATTACCTGGGCTTCCCAAGAAAATGCCAGGAGCACTAAGGCAAATGTTTCACTCACTTTAGTGGGATGAGGATGACAAATCTGGGTTCTTCGGTTTTATTTCCAGTTTCCCAGCTGACCTGTAAGGCATTGTGAAATCTCCCTGTACCTCCATTTTCCTCCAGAAACAAGGGTCACACCCTGGTGTTCTGCCTTGGCAGCTGCTTTTAGCTCCTCATTAGCCCTTAATTACACACTGGCTCTAGAGGAGTACCCAATGATCCTCCTTAGGTGAAGGTCTGCTGGGCCCAGTGCAGCTGCCACCCCTTGCTCACCATGCAGACCACCTGGGTTAGCTCTGCTCCAGCTCTCCATGGCAGCTCATCCCATCTCCTGGCTCCAGCTCCTCACAGCTGCCACCAAAAGCTCTGGAGGGAATATACTCGGCTGTTGGGGGAAAATTGTCACCCAGGCTGCCAACAGGACTGGCCTCAAGGCGCCCAAAGAGCCATGCAGTTTGAACATGCTCCTTCCCTGCCCAGCTGGCTCTTCTCTCCATCACCCCGTTGTCCGTGCTGCCCGTGGTGATGGCTGCTGGTGGTGCTCCATGACCTTAACCGAGGGGTGGAGATGAGCTCGCGCCTGGGGTTTGGATGGTGATCTGCATTTTTCTGGATCTGTGGTGGGAGTTTCACAAGTGTGATTCTAGCTTGGGCTTATCTCCCCATAAACTAATGCAGAGGCCAAATACCACAGGCCCAAGACAACATTATTAAAAATAACATGTGCTCTGTACCTTACCCCATCTTGGCCGTCAGAAGCACGCATCCCCACAACCCCCACACCCGAAGCGAGCTGCCTGCCTCACGTGCTGCACCACTGCCAAAACCCGCTCAGGGCACGGTGAGCGTAGGAGACCTCACAGCAAAGCATTTCCCTGATGGCTTTTCCGGGCTGCTAACCAGCAAGGATGGCTTCACCGTGCTCTGAAATAAGGGGCTCCCGTGTGCCAGGACACAGTTGGGTTGGACCCTCTTGTTAAGCCAATGCAGCGACAGGGAGAATGGGGGATCTCCAGCAAATGAGCAGGAACATACATGTTATACATTTCCCTATACATGTGGCAGCTTTCCACAGCTTAGAAACAGACACAGCCCTACAGTTCCTACGTGCCCAGGAGCCGTATCATCATCACGTTATTTCTATAAAAGTTCTGACCTTTGGAGCTGCTAAATTATAGTCCCTACCAGCTACCCGATGGCTCTGCTCCTGCAGGTGGGCATAAGTGGTCACCCAAGGACAGTGCTTGAAAACCAGCATTTAGCCCAGGAATTCATCAATGAGATGGGGCCAACCAGCTCCACCAACACGTGTATGCCGAGGGGATGGAGGCACACAGCCAAGCCATTGCTCGAGGGCAGGCATCGCAATCACTGTGTCCCCTGCCTCTCTCCTGCACAGGTGGTGGGGGTTTGGAGCCCTGCCAAGGCAGGGATTGCAGCAGAATAATGCGCTAGTTGGGAAGAGGCTGTCCTTGCTTTGGAGGTTTCCCTTGGACCGTGCAGCAGCAATGTGGAGGGAATAATTCCACCTGCACCTGACCTGGCTGCTGGCACTGGGAAAGGAGGGATTTTGCCCCAGATCCCACGCAGGGCACTGAGCCTTAGGGCTGGCACTACCTGATCCAACACCTATTAACTTGTGAATTATCTACAGGAAACAACAGAGTCCCTGGCTCAGATCCTACTCTTGGCATGCATTACAAATTTCTCTTCCACCATTTGGAAGAGATAAAGAGATTTAACAAAGCCCCCCACAGGCACATATAATAAGAATTATACCAGAGTCACCACAAACAGGTCATTCAATACACAATTTAAAACTGATGCTCGGGTGATGTTGGGCTGGAAACCCCGTGCTGCCTGCTCTCTGAAGGCTGCACCACTAGGCTAACCCTTGTCGGTTCATTTGGCACCTGCAGGAGACAGGACAATGACAGCATCAGGATCAGCACGCTCTGCCACAACCCACACCGTCCCATAGAAAACCTCATGGTCCCAAACTACAACACTTCGCGCTGCATCATGACCCACCAGCCCAGCGAGGAGGGGATCATCTACATCTGCGGCTGCGTGGACGAGCAGGAGTGCAATGACAAGCTTATATTTGAAAACCACACCGATGGTGAGTAGCTTTGCTAGTGTTATGTAAAGTGGGTAGGAGCACTCAAAGCTAACAATAAATAAGTCATGTGTTGGGCCTTTGCATTTCCAAGAAATGGGGTAGCAGATGCAGCGTCTTCTTTGACCTTCTGTGTGAGGTAGGTAAAGTTTGTACCCCCTCACTGAGCCCAGCAGTTTGCCAGTGGCTCAGCCATCCCTCCAAGAAACACATCCTGAGAACACCAGATGGAAAATGCACCGTGTCCTTCAGTAGGCTGCGCCCTTTGACATGAGGCAAATCAGCCAGGGAACCCAAAAGCTGACGTAACCCAGAGTGAGTCAGTCTAAAAGCTTTGAGAAAATCACACCAGATCAGATCCTGCACCAGACTGTGGCCAAGCAGCGTGGTGGTGCTGGGGAGATGGGGCTCAGCAGGCAGTGGTGCTGGGCATCACCTTCCCAACCTCTTCTGGGGCTTCTGCAGCAGGATTCTCCCTGCACACAGCTGCAGGCCCTACAGCAGCTTTAAATGCACGCTGGGGAAAACAAAGAGGCAGCTTGTGTCTGTTGCTCAGGAGGGTGGTGTGCTTTGGAAAAGCTACCAGCTAGATCGTCAGCCTCTGGAGCCTTGTCCAGACCTCCAGAGCTCCAACTGGACCAGGTCTATCCAAGCGCCCATCAGGCATCTGACCCATAATAGAGGCAAAGCAAATCCCCTCTAATTTTCCATAATTCATGAGATGCTGAAAATGATACTAAGTATAACCTACGATCCAGCAGCACAGCTTCTCCCACAATGCTAGAGGGAGAAAAAAAAAAAAAAGAAAAAAAAAAGCATATAAAATGCAAATTCTCAGAACAAACAAGCCACTTTTAATGAAAGTAAATGATACTAAATTTGGCAGTCCTTTGCTGCTCGCTGAGCCAAACATAACAGGTACACACACTTCTAAAGAGAGATAGTCAAATCCCAGAGCCGATGCTGGGATATATAATTTCACACCAAAATGACAACTGGCTCATTGGAAATGCCGCCCCCAGCGAGGACTTTCACAAACAGCCTCCTTTTGCCAACCAGCACGTAAAACACTGAAACCCAGAGCTGGGCAATGCGTGGGCTGAGACCCAGGGTATTTTGCAGAGAAAGCAGAGCCACTGCCTCTGCTCTTGGTGGCAGGGGTGGGAGCCGTGCTGCAGCCCCCTCATCGCAAGGGGTTTGTGTTGGGAAGGGGCATCCTCACAAAGGAATTTGCTGAAGCTGTGGTAACTCACTGCTTTCGGGACTTGTGCACGCGACGCCCTTAAAAATATCTCCTCTTTCTTCAGCGTTTCAGAGATGGGATCTTAAGCATCGGGAAAAGCCATTAAAGCAGTAGGTGATATCCAGGCCTCGCGCTTTCCAAAATAAACATATTCCTGAGTTAGTTATTGATTTATATCAGTTTAGGTTGATCTTGTGGTTTGAACCTGATGCCTATTTTAGAAACGCTTTCACAGCCTCGCAGAAATTAGCTGCAGCACGTTTTTTGAAATTTGCCAAGTAAAATAGCGAAACGCTCTGTTTTTCCAGAACCTGAATTATGATCTGCACACACTGAGGTCAAGCAGCAAGAGTTTTGCTTATGGAATGATTCTTATCCCTCTTCCCCTGGGTTATTATACTTGGCAGAAAAACCTCTGAGTAAGATTTTACTTGAATATCTCTACTGAAGTCAGCATGTTTATTCCAGGAATTGCGAACATCAAAGCATCAGACATTTACACGTTGCGCGAGGGTTAGGGTTTTTCCCCCCACACTCCAATGAGCTGAAGGCGGACAGGGGCTTAGAATACATAAAACAAAAGCGAGCGTGCCCAGGGTCGGTCGATGGGTGCCAGTGCTGCAACGTGATGATAAACACCACACGGACAGCACTGAAGCGATGCTCCTTTACGGCAGCATCGTTCGTGGTCCTCCATGCCATCCCGTCCTCCCCTCTGGCATCCCTCCTCACCCTCCATGCACAGAAGGGCTCCAGAAAAAAAACTAAAAACCTAACAATCTCAGATATTTGATATGTTCAAGCCTAGCTTCAGCTTTACCATCATTATTTCTGCCCCGGCACACAGAGGCCGTGGCTGCAGTGGGGTCCGGCACCCCCAGCCCATTGAGTGCAGGCCGGCCTCCCAAGCCCTTGCTTGACAAACAGCCCTGAATTCGAGACCTAAAATGAACAGCCCTCGCAATAATTGCATACATCTGGGTTCTTACCCTTTGCTCAGATGGGATTTGTGTGCAGCCTGCATTACCGCCCCACGAACGGCTGCGCCTTATTAACCGCTCCACATATTTTCCTCCTACCCGCGATCAAAACAAGATGTCGCAGGCCCCTCACGGCAGCGCCTTCCTCTCCGCTTCCCTCCCCGCAGGCTACTCCATGCTGCAGAGCAAGGAGGTCATCCCGGTGGCTGCCATCAGCCTCCTGCCGCCGCTGCTGGTGGCGGTGATGATCACCGTCATCTTCTACCTCTGCCGCACGCAGAAGCGCCGCAAGAGGGCCAAGGCGTGGGGTGGGAAGCAGGGGCAGCCCCCGGCGCTGCCGGAGCCGGGCAGGGCGGCAGAGCGGGATGAGAAGCTGTCCGTGATGATGGACGATGGCCCTGCCGGCTTGAGCCCAACTTGCGCCAACAGCCTGAACCACAACACCGAGCTGCTGCCCATCGAGCTGGACGAGATGGTGGGCAAAGGGCAGTTTGCCGAGGTGTGGAGGGCCAAGCTGAACCACAGCAGCTCGGGGCAGTACGAGACGGTGGCGGTGAAGATCTTCCCCTGCGAGGAGTACTCCTCCTGGAAGAACGAGAGCCAGATCTTCACAGACGCCAGCCTCAAGCACGACAGCGTCCTGCAGTTCCTCACAGCCGAGGACCGGGGCTCGGGGCCCCGCAGGGAGTACTGGCTCATCACAGCCTACCACAGCCGGGGCAACCTCAAGGACTACCTGTCCAGCCACGTCCTCAGCTGGATGGACCTGCAAAAGATGGCGGGGTCGCTGGTCAATGGGGTGGCCCACCTCCACAGCGACTACACCGCCTGCGGCCGGCCGAAAATCCCCATCGCCCACCGGGACATCAAAAGCACCAACGTCCTCGTGAAGAACGAGCAGGAGTGCGTGCTCTGCGACTTCGGCATCGCCATACGCCTCGACCCCTCCCTGACGGTAGACGACTTTGCCAACAGCGGGCAGGTGAGTACGACCCCTTGGCACCCCCCTGGATGAGGCCCCTTGCAAGCCACGCATGCCATCAGACACGTGGCACTGGGTGGGAGATGTGGCCTTTACAGACGGGACCTGGGGTGGTCAAAGCTTAAACCTATGGGATGAGCCCCATTACACAGGGCAGCTCTGCCAGGTGCTGCTTTTGGGGCCATTAAGGGAGCGCTCACCTCCAGAGCCCACAGCGAGGGCAGCCCCACAGCCACAGCAGGCTGGTGGAGGCAGAGCAGTGGTCTCTACACTGGACCATCCACACCAGGAGACCTCACCCGCGTGCTCCCCTGCCCCTGCTAACCCTTCTCTTCTTTGTGGGCAGGTGGGCACCGCCAGGTACATGGCTCCTGAGGTGCTGGAGTCCAGGGTGAACCTGGAAGATCTGGAGTCCTTCAAGCAGATGGATGTCTACTCCATGGCCCTCGTTCTGTGGGAGATGGCCTCCAGATGTGAAGTGGTGGGAGGTAGGCTTGTCTTGTCTCGCCCAGGTTTGTCTTGTACATCGTAGCTCCCTTCCCACACATACAGCGACCATCCTAGCCCTCATGTCCCTGCTGGTGACACTGTTCCACCTTGACACAGGGCTGTAGGCACAGGACATGGTTTCAGGTGGGATCTGCCACCAGCTTTGATGACCACCAAGGGCTGGCATTTGCCCAGGCACTCACTGCATGTGTTGTGGCTCAAAAGGGATGGCACTGTGGTTGAGGAGCAGCAGAGGGGACCCCAACACCTCCAGCTGCAGCTGCAGAAAGGCTTAGTGGGGGTGGACGGCTCAGGGAGGTCTCCAGCTCAGGTCTTCAGGACGAGGGGGTGGTTGTTCCAGGGCTCAGCATTTCCTGGTAATGAAGTGTTACAAAGCAAAGAGAATGGGAACAAGGGGGGTAAATTCAGCAAATGCAGACCCAGAACCCAGAATTTCACTTAGGGGATCAGAAAGCCCCCAAATCAGGCTTCAGCTGCTGTCTTTAGAGTATAAACACTCCCCCTGTGCAGCTGCATCGTGCAGCTGCCGCAATGTAAGCAACCGAGCATCTTTGCTTGGCCCACAAGGTGCTGGTGAGTGGCCAGAAAATTAAAGCTAATTAAAGCTATTGGGGTTGGAAAAGACAAAGGGTGGCCTCTCACCTCTGCAGTGCAGGGCTCCTCAGTGGCCTGCCATGACTTGGGGCTGCTCTTCTGCAGGGGCCATTTCTCCTCTTGCCCAGCCCCTGCCCACAGCCCAACTGGGGTTGCCTCTCCTGTCTTTCACCCCCATGACACATCTTACCTGCTGAAAACACGCTTCACCCAAAGGAAGACCAAGTCCTTTGCAGTACTCCTACGTTCAGAAAAGTGGCCAGGCAGATCGACCAACCTGTCTGAAAACCACCTTTAAAACCTGTCACTATACTTTTGTGTTCAAATCCTAGATTGTTTCCAGAATGGTTTTTGCAGACTGATAAAAACACATTTATTCCCATCCAGTAGGCCACACCAAAGTAAGGCAGTCAGTGTGCAAAAACCGTCCTATTACACTGCTGTCGCTTCCTTGCAGAGGTA
Organism: Aythya fuligula; assembly: GCF_009819795.1. Classification (NCBI taxonomy): domain Eukaryota; kingdom Metazoa; phylum Chordata; class Aves; order Anseriformes; family Anatidae; genus Aythya; species Aythya fuligula. The sequence goes on along the minus strand of NC_045564.1, from coordinate 23,259,985 downwards.
AAGAATTACGAGCTGCCTTTTGGGTCAAAAGTCCAGGAGCAGCCCTGCGTGGACACCATGAGAGACATCGTGCTGCACGGCAGAGGGCGGCCTGAGATCCCTAGCAGCTGGCTGGTACATCAGGTAAGGCAGGAGCAACCCACCTTGCCCCACCTTGCTGACCCAGACTGAATATTAGTAAAGCTGCAATCAAATCAGCACAGCTGCCTGGGCTCAGATAAGTCCCCTAGACCCACTTCAAACCGTCAACAAGGGGTAGAGAAAAATTAATTGGTGAATAAATGGCCACAATCAGGAACTAGGAACGCCAAGTGATGGCATTCAGCTAACCCACGGATGCTGTAGTGCAGCAAAACAGAGCACTTCAGCACAAGTCTCCTGAAAGAGTCATTCCTGTGCGTCTGCTCCAGTTCTGCCATCACCACTGCATCCAGAAACCCATGGCTCAGGGAACATGCCATCCCTCTCATCAAGCCTTCCCACAGCAGGCAGGGCGGGGAGGAAGGTGCATCCAGGCCTCTGCCCTCAGAGGGTCTGAGAGCACAGCATTTTAGCACAGGAAGCATAGTCCAGTGCTCTAGAACAGAAACACTTCAGCAATAACGAGATACGCTGTTAAAGCCATCCACAAACACACCCAGAACAACCAGCTCCAGAAATATTGCTCCCGCATGGCTCCCTCCTGGCCCTGACACGGTGTCCTCTTCCCCACACGCAGTACTCTCTTTCCCTGCATTGAGGACACGAGGGGTAACAGGCACACTGAGTGACATTTTCAAATCTTGGCCAAATCGGCACTTCTTAAATTTCACATCTTATAGAAGAACACCATAAACTCATCAACATTTCGGCTCATCTGCAAAACAAGCTGAAATATTGGAACTGCTGGCTCACAGAGCCCCACAGCGCTCGGTCATTGATCATTGCAGATCGTTTTGCACCATCTACCCCTAAAGCACACTGCTTCCACTGACTGCACAGCACACAAAGCCAGATTTTTGAGAGGAAAGATACAGTTTCGTGATTTTAGAAGGCTGCGTATTCCCTACGTCTCTCTCAAAAAGGTGTTTGTCCAAAGCCCCTAGGTACCTGGCTGACCAAAGCTGCAGCCAGCATCAAATGAATTCGTGGTTTCTGTTGGACCATCGGTGAGTTTATCAGTCAGCAAGTTCACAGCTGAAGTTCACCCAGCCTTTTCCCTTGAAGTAGTAAAAATACACGACCTTAAATCAGCAGTGCTACATGTTTGAAGCCTTTGAGTATTCATCTCAAACATTCACCTCCCAGGGTCTCTGATAAACTCTGAAACCACAAGAAAAACATACAGAGGCTTGGGTTGTCAAAAATCACACTCTGATAGAGCCTAACCATAACTGCGCTGTTTGCGGAGCTGGAGAAGGGCTGACTGCAATTACCTCCGAGAAATAATGCCGCTGTAGTTGGGTCGGTCTAGCACGTAAACAGAGCGAGGTTTATAAGTCAGTGACTTTTATTAGACCACCTAATAGCCACTGGGGAAGAGGAACAGAAAAGCCACGTTGTGTTCCTGAAAGTTTGCCTCTGACTAATATTAGCTGGTCTAATAAACATCTCCCTACAAGCCCGGCTTTAAGAAATACTCCCAGCCTTTCCCAACCAGCCTACCCAGGATGCAGACAGGGCAGCACCATCTGCTGGGAAACAGCAGAAGTCCACCAGCTCGTGCTGCTTGGTGCCTCCAGCCCCTGCTGCTGCCTCCAAGCTGACACCAACATTGGGGAGACGAGGAGCTCATCTGCAGGGGAAGCACCCGCAGATTGTCCCATCAAAGCAAACCAGTTTCTTACATTGGTCTAAAGGCTGCTTCTGCATTTCAGCATAGGGCTCCCTCAAGTGACTGCTAGCCATGGGTTAGGATTTTCAGCTGACATTGGGGTCACAGCACTAATTTCCCCAAGAGCTGACTCACCCAGTGTGCTGCACAACTGCTTGCAAGGCTGCACAACAAAGCCCATTAAAGAACGTTATCCCCGAAGTATCCCATACAATTTGTAAATGCCCACGCTTCTACCTCATTTTGCCATTAAAAAGAGTGATTATTTAGGTCAGGTAAATTCCCAGGGCTGGGTCATGAGGCAGCTGATCAGCCTGCTGTACTGTCACTGCTGAAGGGCTGGTGCAGGACAGGAAGGAACACTGGGAGCTTAAGTCAATATTGCTGCTAAAAATACACTTGTAAAACTAACTATAGCCAGACAGAGCAAGCAGCATCCCTCAGAAACCCAGGGTATCAAGCACCAAACCCAAACTAAGCCCACTTCGCAAGCGTTACAAAATGCAGCAGTCAAAAGAGCATCACCACATTTATGAGGCAAGCTGCAAATAAATGTCCTGATTCCAGGGTAAAGCAAGCACAGGGAGAGCTGGTGACTGAGCAATCTAACAGTGCCATCTCCTAGCTGAGGAGCTTCAGCTAAACTAGCTCATTTTCGCATGTTAATCAATTATCTTCAAATCCTCCCAATTAGGCTAGCAAATGAATGATGTCAGGCGCACTGAAATGCACCATCTGTCAGTTTTAGTGCACGAGCCCGTTCCCTCTAATCTGGGTCCATTAGGGAAGATTTAGTACAACATTTAGTACAACAAACCTTGGCACAGAGCAGCGGGTTCAGAGGAAGGTGCAGGACAGATGCCACTTGTGGCACACCGCCGTGAGACCCGCGGTTTTTCTTTCATCTTCATGTGATTTTCTTTGTTGTTCTCTTAATTGCAAATTAAGAAATGCACAAAGCCACTGAAAAACATGACGCTTTATTTAGAATAATGATTTTTCCACTGTGGTGCAAGCTCGGTTGACAATGATGAGAAAAGCAACAGCACATGATAGGAGTCAGAGTCAAAGGGAGGTGCAGTATGGCTCCTGGTGCAGCTGCACTACTGGCTAAAAAAGGGGAAATACCAGCAGAACAGTGCTGTTTAATTAAAAATAGTGGGACTCTTCACATCACTACACCAATGGAGAAAAAAAAAAAACACACGTTACTGGGAGTTGTAACCACTGCAGCCAAGAGGAACTGAACGTGTTCTGAAGCACGCAGAAAAGCCCCCAGCCCCACGTAAGACGCTGTTCTGTGGTGAGAAAAAAAAGTTCAGCTGCATGCTACAAGGAGTATTTGGCATGGCTGGCCCTCTGAGGAAGCCACTGAAACAAGAAGTCAGTTTGAAGAAGTTTAATTCTGAACTTTTAATTCCAAACTTGCCTTCAAGCTGCCCCTGCCCATCCCCTCCACCCAGCTCTGTGGGTCACCACCTGCACCTCCCCTCGCCCTCCCGGTTTTAGGGTGCTCGGCCAAGACTGAGAGCAGATGGAGGGCGTAAGTCCCTTGGGGCCCTGGTTAAGCCCCGCAGTGATCGCACTCCAGCTTTCAGGGAGGATTTCCTGGCAGGGTGAAAAATGCTTGGGACCAGACCCCATGTCAGCAGAGGATGCTGCTGCGACCCAAGCGGTGCCAGTACCAGTACAAACATTGGCACTTGCCACGGATTTCCAATGCTTTTTCCTCCTGTGCTTAAGCTTAGCAGAAAAAAAAAAAAAAAAAAAAGAAAAAAAGTATTTCCGCAGGAAGCTGTCAAAAGCCCACTAAAATACTGCTTTACTGAGCTTTTAGCTTCTCTCCCTCCTGCCTTCAGCCCTTAATTTCAGCCCTTCTACCCACAGGGGATGCGTTTTCTGTGCGACACCATCACTGAGTGCTGGGACCATGACCCCGAGGCTCGCCTCACCGCCCACTGCGTGGCCGAGCGCTTCAACCTGATGGCACAAATGGATTGCGACGACATCCTCAACAACAACACGGACAGCGAGGCCGACAAAACGGCCTCCCCGGGCGGGGAGCACCAGGACAGCGACGGGAGCAGAAACGTGCAGTGACCCAGCAGGCAAGAAGCCTCTGGAAAGAGGAGGATGCACCAGGAGCGTTTAGCTCACCGGGAAAAAGCCTCCCTTTGTTTTTCCAAACAGAACTAAGATCTAGTACATAACTTATTTATGAGATCTGTTTCCTCCCACAGATAGTGAACTGTGGAATCAATACTGTGGTTAAAGTGCAACAGTGTATATGAACTGATTTTGTACTTACTTTAAATGTATAATGATGCAAAGCATTTCTTTTATTATTTTTTAAAATAATAATCTTTTATTAATAAGCACCTGAACTCCAGGTTCATCTTTTGAAGTCCTTCCATTCAGTCACCACGAGTTTCTCCTCTAGTTTCTCCTCTAACTGCTTATTCCACAGAAGTCAAAACACTTTCACTGTTTTTAATGCCCCTTCCCCCAAAAAAAAAAAAACAAAACAAAACAAAACTGTTGTAGCAGCAGTAGAAAGATGAGGTAGTGACTTGAAATGATTCTCAGTGGAACAAAAGCCAGCACCCAAGAAGTAGTTCAGTTAATCGGGCAGTCCTTAACACATCGTGAAGATACCCGATAATCCAGTTCATCAAAGCCTGATTTGCTGCAACTCCCACACACACTTTTTTGTCTTTTCAAATGGGGAATTCCTGGGTGTCCTTAATGATTCAGGTGGCCACGTGAAATTTCTTCAATAGAAGAAAAATGTGCATGCACAGGCACTGCTGCTCCAGCCTCAGAAGCCTCCATGCAGGCTGTCAGGACAGTTCTGTGCACCACCACCCCTCCCACCCACCGGTACCCAGTCTGGTTTCCAGCCACCTCCAAGCAGCAGGTCGGTACCACAGCAATCCTGCCAACACAGGCACCTTGGCCAATTCTTCTTGCAGCTCTTTCACACACGCCCCGCCGCGTTACTCAACCTGAAGAAACATGATCAGGCAGGGCTGGGACCTTTCTTTCCCATAACCACCGGACCAAGCCAGATGGACTCTGCCGTGGAACGGCAATTAATCCAATGCAAAAGGTAAGTCACTCCTCAATGAACCCTGGCATTGCAAATCTTAATCCTTGCAAGCAAAAGGCAATAAAAACCTCAGCTGCTACCAAGAAGCCCTGCAAGCCCATACCTGACACACACCTACACAGAGGTTCTCCCAGGAGAGCAGGAAAGAAGAGCAGTTTGCTTGCCAGCACGGCATGGATCAACCTCCAGACGCAGGGGGAAGGGACTAAAGCACGTAAAGGCCATGAGCAGCCTCCAGCCAAGGCTCCCTGATGTGGAGCAGCAAAGCAGATCTGCAGGGCTGCTTTGGTTTCTCAGAACACACAGCTATGACAGCACCAGCCCATACAAAAAGCTCTTCTCATCTCACAGTTGTTTCTGCCTTTTTGGGCCATTTCCACAGCCCCTGAATTAAAGGTAGCACAAAATTGTCTCTAATTCCCTCAGAAGGGGAATGAATTAGGTTGCATCAAATCTAAACAACAAAAAGCTGTATCAGCTGTGATGTACAAGTTTCCACCCGCAACTGTTACCCTACCTGTCATTCTCAGCAGTCACCCACCTGGTTGCTGCCTCTGTCACCTTACAATCTCCAAGTCAATCCTTTCTCTTGAAGCAGATCTCTTCTGGTTCACCACAAACACCACCCTTTCCGCCCACCCAACTTCAGTCTTATTTATTTAATGCATTAATCACTGCTCTGTGTGTATGCCCAGGAGGAACAGAGGGCATGATGCAGCTTTTCTAATAGTGACAGAAACTGAGAACACACCAAACTCCCTCTACGCTGTCAAATCCTTCCTTCCTGCAATATTCAGTGCAAAGTTTCCCACTGATGTTTTCATCGAGCTGTTTGGATATAGCACTGGTAAATATATTCACTTTTTCTTCCAAGTTCAGTTCAAGAGGCTTTAAAATGCACTCTGACCTGGTCTTCCTCCAGAGGCGACCAGGACCAAGAGGGGATCAGCCTGTGTGAACTGAAAGCTGAAGGCTGCAGCTCCCATTCTGAAGGCTGGAAATTCTCCCAGGGAGACAGACTTTGCCCTAGGCTTGACAGCTTACACTGTAGATACTCCACTCAAAAGAGTATTTTAAGAAATGCCTCCTAATCTATTCCCCTCCCCATGCCTGTTAACAAACTCTCCCATTTACACATTCATCCCCCCACCCCCCAATGAAAAACAAGCCAATAACCAAGCTTTCAGGATCCTACACTCGCATTCCCACATTAAACAGTGACACACCACACTCAGCTCTCCATGAGCAGCAGGACACCCAGAACCTCTGAAGAGGGCCAGTTAACCTCCAGGATCTACTTACATCTCCAGGAGCCCAAAACCACTAAGATCAGTAAGAATCTTGCTCTTAAATTCAGTAGCCAAAAAAAAAAAGGGGGGGAGGGGAAAAAGCCAAAATCCTAAATTTTGCCATGCTCCCCATTTAACGCGCTGTGGTTCTACACAATACCTATACAGCAAGCAGCAGCAATCCCTTGCCTTCACTCCAGAAATCACACAATGGGAACAACAGTAGTTATGCAAGAGAATCAAATCTGGGCAGTGTGAAAATACAAGGCAGTCTGCTGAGTACTTGCAACTCTTAGAAGAATCAAATAAATGTCACATAATTTATGCTGGATATTGGGTGGCTACATTTTTTAAAACAAAACAAAACTGTTTTCATCTAAACTGTTTCCAGAAATAACAAGAAATCTGCATCATTACTAAACTCACACCATGAAGCCATTCCAGTTCTTGTGATCATCTGAGCAAAGGAAGATTTTTCCTTTTCCCCCCCTAGCAGTACTCACATGTTAAAAGGATTCATCTCATGTTTTAAGACTACTACTTCAGCATTGGTGTATTTTTTTACATAACAAAATTAGTAACAGCTTTCTCAATGTGAAACCATAAGCATCCCAGACAAGGGTGGAAGAGAAATAACTTGACTTACATTATATAAGGAATGCAAATGAGTTTAGGGTCAATATGTGAGCTTTCCAGTCTGCCTCACAGCTATCACCTTGACACACTAACAAATCAAAGTTTCAACCAGAGCTCAGCAACTGAGTCATGGATCTCTATTTTAATAAGCACAAGTTTATCAGCTGAGCATACACCAGGGGAATAGGTTTGGACCTTGCACCAGAGCCCTTGCTGTTTATTTAAAGAGCATCCACCATGTGACAGAGATAAAACACCTAGGAAACATACAAAGCATTGTCAATCTATGTTCCTCCCCTCTGCCCACCCCCAGTTTGGCACAGGTACTGAAGAACTCCTAGGCAGAGGAAGCCCACATGCTGCCACCATGATTCCTACCCCAAATCCTTGAGTTGCCTGAGAAGCATGTCCCAAACGTGCTGCAGAACCAGAAACAAGGAGGAACTAATCCCATTGTTTTCATTTTTATTTTTATTCCTGGTTGAACATGAAAATGCCCAATAGATAACCAAAACTAAGAAGACAGGGTAGTTGTATAGAATATCACAAACAAGACAGCAGGGTCTAAAACACATTCTTCTGCTGGAGAATAGAGTTACTACTGAAGTGCACAGTGCCAAAATATCTCGCTTTAAGGGCCAGTGAAAGCCCCAACAGACAGATCTCCAGCATAAAAGACACCAATCAATTCTTCCTGGCCACCTGATCTCTAGGAAAGCAAACAGAACAAATTTTTTATTTTGTAGTTTTATTACCCCCACCCCCACCTCTCACAAAGGGACGGTAACTCGCATGGAGATCTCAGTGCATTTCACAGAAAAAAAAAAAAATCAACATAGTTGTGCATAAATCCAACTTTTTCTTTTGCACAATTTACAGTTTGTGTGAAAAGTTAACATGGTTATTTAAACCTTCTGATGCATTCTTACACTTGTATCTTCTCCGCAGAAAACATCTTACCAGATCACAAAGATGTGAGTTCTCATGAGGATGGATCAGGTGCAGCCATTGCCATGGCTGGGAAGTGGCAGATAATGTTATATACACTGACTGGAAGACTACATCAGAAGAAAAAACAGAGTAAGGCACCACTGTTGGAAAAATTAAGGTAGCTTGTAGTTACAACAATAATGAAAGCCATAATAGGTACTATTCTTAATTGCCAGCAATTCTTAGACCTCAATAAAATAGTTATAAAAAACAAAGGATGTTTGTACCTGAATACAGTTTCCTGATATCTGATTGTGTTTCAAATCAATACCCAGTCTTCAGCATAATCAGCTTTTTGCTTTTTTTTTTTTTTTTATGGTAAGATGAAAAACCAAAGCCTACAGTCCATGTATTCACAGGTCACATTTCACTGCTTTGTTCTGAGTAACACCACAGGAGAAAAACCAAAACAATCCAAAGGATAGTTTGTAACACTGATACTTCACCTTTGCGATGATTTGATGGGTAGAGAAGTTTAAATACAAAATTGTGTAGTTTCTGTTCTGTTTGAAAGCCTTAGTCCTTAGAAGGGGAAGGTGGAGGAGAAGAGGCCAAACCTCAGTACATTACAACGTGAGAAAAAAATCAAAGTCACTCAAAGATTTAATAAAATTAGGAGTTGAAAAGTGTTCAAATTACTTTTCCAATTCAAGTCAATTATTTCAAGTATATTAAAATGTTTCAGAGGAAAAATTTCTCCATGGTTACAATTCTAATTGCTTTTATAAATCCATAAAAAAGAAAGGTAGTCTCTACGTATATTCCATATTCCTCCGAAGCATGCACGCATTCTCTCTGAAGAAAAAAGTTGTCACAATCCAGTTGTTTCTTAACGCTGATTTCAGGCGTGTCTTCCAAACACCTCTCCAGTTTTTGCCAAAAAAGGTTTAACGCCGGGCATAAAAGCAGCAATTTGTTGTTGCTGTTGTCTACATGGGTACTGAGCATGTTTCAGTTATTAGAGCTTGATGTAGAAAAAGGTTCCCACGTCACTCCAAAAACCAAACAGTTCTTTCTCTTAGGCAGCTTTTGCAATCGCACCTACTTAGAAGAATCTTATAGAAGTTGGATAAAATCTTCTGGATCATACAAAAAAACAAGTTGGTTGGATGTATCTGGCAAGTTTGTCTCTACCACCTCGTTTTGAATAGCTTTAAAGTGCCCTAGTTTATTTCTTTATGCTCATTTAAGCTTTCACTATTACATAAAAAGGGGACACTCAGTGTGATTACTGTGTTTCGAGAGACAGGGAAAGAGAGAATATCAGAAACAGGAAACTCATCTGTAAGCAGCTTTTCTAGTTAGTGTCCGTTTGCTGAGCTTGCACAGCAGAGACTGCTTTCCAAAGGGGTTTATGATAAACCCAGCCATCTCCCTGCAATTTAAAGAGAAAACACAGTCATAATACAGACACTGCCTCGGTAGAAGTCTCTTCACAGAACTAGTAGACTGATAGCTGTGAAAACTAGAGGGACATAGCTTCTAACTTTAACTCCTACAGACTAAGACAGATCAACTCTGCAGGCTTCTGAGACTGCTTCAGAACATGCACGACTCCCGCTGAGCTACAGCGCACTCTGGGAACTGGCTGCACTCGCAATTAACCCAGATAGAAAGCCATTCTTCTCAACTCCACGATCCAGATTTCTTTAAAAAGGCAAAATAAGGCACCAGCAGAGGGGCAGCTATCCAGTGATTATTAACTCTAATACAGCCCGTTTTCTTGGAAATAAGTGGCTCTGGACTACATTTAAAGTTTTCTGGCTAGATCTTTCTCATATTAGTGACAGAAGTCGACCTCATCTAAATCTAGATACTAACAACATAAACATCTAAATCAGAGCTGATCATGCTAACATAGCTTTATGGAACAGAAAAGTTTATTGGAGCTAATGGTCCTCAAAAAAACAAAAACAACAACCACCACACACACCACTTTTCTAACCTATACTTTAAAACCTTGCTAGACCAGATACCTTGAAGAGAAAGGCAGGGGGGTCACACTACTGCAATTTAGTAGGTAAAGGTTTCACAGTTAGGTTTTAGCTGAGTCCTAACCTCTTGCATGGAGCTCAAAGATCTTGATGCAGTTCCATTATCACCTGGATCACCAGGAAAGCCTATTTTAAAGTTACCACATCAGCTGTCTCCTGTCTTCCTGGGCAGCCTGCAGTTCAACTCAAGTCTTACTATATTATTACTACTACCATTACTGCAATGCAGGATAAGCCACTGAACAAATAAGCTCCATCCAAAACGTAACGTGTAAGAACAGGAAGTTCAAAATACAGAATAAATTTGTTTTCCTTCCTAACAATAATATTTTGCGTTTACATGCAGCATAAGCACATTTAGTACAGCTGATTTTTTTCCTCAGGTATTTACTGTGGCAGTCTGCTTGTACAGCAGTGTAAAGCCATTTTCCACACGCCATGGGGAAGAGCTCAGTAAAAGGGAGAATCACAGAACAGGCAAATATCTCATTGCACAGTATTACAAAACAAGAGCATTTGGGAAATGAAAGGTAAAGTCACACTTGGCAGCTGGTATGTCACCTTACTCCTCTGGATCCCATGGAGCTAATCTGTAAGACCCAAGGCCAAATACTCTGTTCTGACAGGACACATACCCACACATTCACTTGCTTTGCCTTTACCTTCATCAACAGCTATCTACTTCGGGACTTACTTCTTTGAGGAAGTATTTAGTACACCAAGGTGTTTCTGTTTCAGCACGAAGCCTCTCTTCATTCCTCTGTCGTTCTTCAAGGGCTCGCTTGTGCTCTGTAGCTTTATCGATGTCTCCATCCCGCAGAGACTCTGTTACATGTTGCCACAGCCTCCTACAAACGAAGTTTATAACTTTAGTTTTCAGAAGTTTTCTCAGTCTGCAGCCTCACACTGCAGAGCAAAATCACTGCACGCTCCCCTCCACTTACACAGGACAAAACATAATGGTGCAGCACAGATGGAAGGGCTTGTGGCCAAGCGTTACATCTGCAGCAGCAGTATGGAACAGATAGAATGGCTCTGAGGCTTTGGCTGTGCCAGTCTAACGTCTGTTTGCCTTTAGAAGCTGCTGTGGAAGTGGAATTCAACAGGCAGTTTCTTGGGAGGACCTCCCTTGGCAGGAACTGCCCAGATGCATAGCTGATGGTTAAAAACAGAGCAGATAACAAGGCTTTGCTCTAGCAGCACTTCAACTCATAAGACTCTGTCCATGAACAAAAGGGACAAGGTAAACAACCACATGCCTGTGCACACTGATTTCTCATCACCATTATGCACTTAATTTGGGGGGCTTCGTTGTTGTTTTGTTTTTTAAAAGCAAATAAAGATCAGTGCTGCTAAGCATTATTCACAAATAATATCTCCATTTGTAGGTCTTCCCAGAGTATTCACCAGACTGCTCAGGACAAAAAGGGTCAGATGGCAATAACCAGATATTTTACCTAGATTCAAATGGTCCTTGCTTCTCGATGGGCCGGACTCGCTTTCTTGTCACCACCAGTTTTGTCAAGTCCACGTGTTTTGTCTCCCCGTTGCTGTAGGTGAACTCGAGCATGCTGTTCCACTCTCCTTGCACTCTGCACACCACTGTGTTTGTCGTGTTCTGCTTCACTTCACCCGTGACTCTAGGGAACGTTAGTTTTTATTCTTAAAAGGCCATGGCTAAAGCCACCTTAAGACTATTCATTGCATTAATCACATCTCCATTCTGAATGAGTTTGTACACTTGTCACACTGCCTTTACAAATGTCAGTTGCTTGAATTGCATTTGCATGGAGAAGCTCAAAGAACAAAGTGACTTTCACTCATTGCTCCAGTTCTCTTCACGTTACTCAGGAAACTCAGTTTTTGGCTTCAGCTTAAACTTGTTTCAAACCTTTTAGTGGGATTTGAAGTGAAAAAGGAACTAACGCAAAGTATATCACATGTAACAAGGAATTGATCATTTCCATTTCAATACCACATCAGGTATATAGTTCAAATTTTAAAAATACAAATAAAAATGCAGCTTTTTACCGGGACTATCTCACTACCTGCTGGCACTTTATTTTATGCCACTGTTCTCCATATGTAAGTGGTCTCATATCTATGTTGCTCATATAAGCATCACACACACAAAGGCAGAAGGCAAGGTAGGAAATTCCACACTACCGGATGAATCAGGATAACAAGGTATTAAAAATGTCTTTCTAATATCCAACATCTCATCCAAAGTCTCGCTCAGATGAAGTTCAAGTATTGCCATAAGCACACACACACATTTTTCTTTTCAACATCAAGACCTGTCCAAAGGCCACCTGACACCCATTTCATCACGAATTAAAGAGCAGAAACGTACCGAGCATATTGCAAATTACCACGTTCAAGTAGAAGTTGTGATTCTTCCTCCCAGAAAGAGCAAACTAGTGTGTTCACAAACTCTGCAAACAATGCTTAAGACATGCTCTCACTTGTCAGGTGCTGCAAGTTTCAAAGGACACTATCTCCAGCTTCAGCTAAACTCCAATTACCTTTGCACAGCTTCTATAATCATATCCAACTCCACACCACTGGTCTGCTCTCACTTACCCTGAACAGCTGCACACAATGGAAAGCAGCTCCTCTGTGCTCCCACCTTGCCCACACAAAAGCACCAGAAACTCTGAGGAAGGAGGAGAGCAGCACACAGCTGTGCCACGTTCCCTCTTTCATATGCACTGGTCACCTCCATCTGTATCTACCCATGCCCTAGTGCTCAAGCACAGTTTTCTATTACAAAAATTTAAGATTCATTCATGAAAAGAGGACTGAGTTAGTGTAACATGGGCAATAAGAGCACATTTACATTCAGCTGTTTTTTCCTGAAGTTAACAAATGGTAACAGTTTCTGAAAATAACTGAAGGAGCAGGCCACAAGCCAGTAGCCTTCATTTTGTCTTGCCTTCTCACCGTGGGGCTCTCAGCCCTCGCTGAAGCCCCTTGTCCTCCTTCCTGCAGATCTGCAAATAGGCTGCATCCACAGCACGGCAGAGACCTGCACGTCCAGGCTTTGCACTTACATCTCTCCAGGACTGAGCTCTTCATCTTTCCAAGTGCTGTGTGGTGACACTGACAACCCAGTACTTTAATAGCAGTCATAAAATTGTTGCCTCTACTTAGCTTAAAGCAAATAAGGTTTTATCACTCGTGCAGCATTACAAGGTGCAGTGCTGAGCAGCTAAATGAAACTTATTGTGACCTCTATTTCCTCCTGTTGTATTACTCTATGGCATACAACCATTCCCAGCATTGCAGATGATGATTATCTGCCTGAACTAATGGTGATTAAAAACCTGGTAGCGTTTATTTGCTAACTTGGCATGATTGCTATATGCCTAGTTATTACTAAATCCTCAGTTTCAGAAAGCTAAAGGGGTGCAGGACCAAGGAGCCGATACCTAGCTGAGCTCTAACAAGGGTCACTACAAAAATCCGTAACATTGCCATGGCAACTCACTCACGTTCTGCATAACCATGACAACGCTGCTGCCTCCCCATCAAGAGGTTCCTTTTGGAAATGTCCAGTCATAGCCATGTCACATTTCCAGGAGTTACAGCACCTTGAACAGATCTGGCCAAGAAAGCCTCTATATCCATGAATAATTTCATCGACACAAATAACAAAACATTTTCCGAAACCAAATTATTAAAGTGAAATTTATGGCTTATTTTTATGGCATAAGAGGAGCTATTGAAAGATGTAAGGAATAGTCTGAACAGTGGAAATAAGGATCCCAAATGATACGTTTTTGCTCTGTTTCAATCATGATGCTTTTTCATCACACAAGCTTCAGTTCTCCAGATGCCACTGGGCTGGGGAGGTATGTCTACCTGGAGGTTCTCCTTAAGTTGCTTAAATTTGATAGAATTTCTGTATGAGAAGCATAAGAGGAAGACCACTAACTAACAGAAGACTATTTACTCACATTGTCTGTAGTGTTTTTACTTTTTCATTAAATGCCAGCTGGGGACTCCTTCCATATGACAAGTAACACTGCTGAGGTATTCAGCAAAGAAATGCAAGGGAATACAACTACAAAGCACGTTACAAACACACAACCCTTTGTGGCGGTAGGATCAGCCTCATTTCAAGCAACATGCAAATGGAAAACCAAGAAATACTAAGTCAGCATTAAGAAATCTGCAGCAGCCAGGAAGAAAAGTCAGGAGCCCTGTTTTCCCAGCAGTTTGAACCAAGAGTCAGACAAACATGGAATTCCCTTACTGCCTCTACAAACAACCTAACTTTTCCTTGAGGATCACAAGAAGCAGGGATATTAAGACCACAGCGATACCCACCTCAAGTATTCATGAGCAGCAAAAACAGCTAACTCTCAGACTATCAAAACACTGTTACTCAGCACCCAGAACAGGGCAGTTGCATAGCTACCGGAGTTCTAGAGCACAAAACTATGTAGAAAAATAGGGAAAAAAAAGAAGCGTCCTCACCGATGCAATTTGCCACCATACAAGGGCTTGGTGTGGAAGTTGATACTTGCAGAATAGCCAGTCTTTGCACAGTTGATGTTGACTTTTCCTCCCAGTTCTACCCAGGGAACGGTTAAAATTGATCGAGCGTATGCACAGGGCAGAGAGAAAGTATATTCCTCCTCATGTTCCAAGAGACTTAAGAGACCTGTGTGAAGAAATTTAGGACACCTTAAATTAGCACCATTTTAGAAATGATCAAGTTAGTGATTGAAATATATCCAATACTGCATCTGACTACATTTCCTCACAGACTCCTCACACAAATGACATTTATTACAGATTCAGGAAAATGTTTCTCGATAGAAAGTACTAACCTGAGTACCACAATATTTCAAAAAAGAAAAATGCATTTATCCTAACAATATTGATCTACAAAGTACAATACTGTGCTGTGCAACATACTTTTCAGTCGTATGTGAAAGGGCTGTTGCTGTCTTAAAAGCAGTTCCAGAACACAGCAACACAAGATTTACGCTGCCAAAAGGAAATAATGAGTGAGTACCCTGAGCTGCAGTTCTTGAGGGAGGGTAATATTCCTGTTCCATTTCCTCTCTACTTAATAGATCCTACCCTATCTGAAGGCAGATAGCAGAGAATCTTCCCTGCTACACTTACCTGCCAAGATAAACTCAACTCTTTCCTGACAGTAGCTTTTGCAATAAATGTCAAGAATCTCATAAAAACTAGAATTTTTCTTTGGGCTTTAAGATACATGGTTTTGTTTGAGTCCTACCAAAAAAAAAAAAAAAAAAAAAGACACCACACAAAATCTACCTCTCAGCATTACAAAATCATAGCATAACAACTGACTGCTGTCTGCATCGACCATGCCATCACTGTGCACCTCTGACATTACTTTTCTAAGTTTCTCTTGTTTTTCAGACTCGTGACATGATTTGAGAAATACCCTAGAGGAGACATGAGCTTGTGAAGTTACCTGCTACAGGCAAAGCATCGAGATGTGCCTTCCACATCTCCTGCCGTGCTCACTCCCTTGTCAGGTATGCAGTTTGCAGTTACATGCCTGTCCCCTCACGCCCCCGTGGCTGTGCAATATACACGAGGAGCACAGAGTGGGCAATGCTGTCTCATGTCTTGCAGGAATTACTAGCACTAAATGGAAATTACAGTTACCCTCCTCTGTCCCTAACAGATCCAATTAAAACTTAAACAGTAAGATACAGAAGAGCAATACATGCAAATGAATAACACTTCTATTTAATAAATATCTGATGGAAGTTAATTCGTCCAATGCTTGGGAACATTCACAAACACTGATTTGCAGTAACTGCCCTTTGGTTTGAAATTCAACATTTTATTTCCAAATACAATCCTGATTTTTGGCAAAGAGTAAACTTATGTAGTGTGTCATCCCCCCTCTCTCCCAGTATGAAAACTGCTGCTTATAATGAGAGCTTGCAGTATCTTCTGTGCTTTGTAAAGTACTAAATCACCAAACGACTGTACATTAAGGCTCTCAGATCTGAGATTAAAGGAGAACCAGAAGTACAAGAAAAAAATGAAAACCCACAACAGCAACTGACACCTCCACAAGCAGATTTTTCTGAAGAGTCTTTGAAACAAAACTACCAAGCAGCATTCACTTGTTGTGTGCCTCTGGCAAAAGTACATCAAGTTTTTCTCTCAAATTAGCATTTTTAACAATATTCTAAAGTGAAAAGGAAAAACATTATGCTTACCCTCACCAACCATTGTCACTCCTATTGACATTCCTAAGAATTTACTTTTTGTCCAGACGTGAGCATTGACACACATCTTCCTCTCTACACACTCAGCATAAAACCCTGAGACGGGAGGATGGTGGGACACTTGCTCAGCCACAAATTTTACTGTATAGTAGTCCGACTCTGTTTGGCCTTCCAGATCTTTAGACAGAGTTACTTGCTCTGAGGGGGAGTGAGCAGGTAAGTTACTGCCAGTGTCAGCAGCTACTTCACTCTTCGGCATCCTCCAAGAGCAGTGAAACGTTTCCCCGATGATGGGATTGTACGGTTTCTTGGCGATAGCTCCTTTGCGACCTTCATGAAACGAAGTGAGATAATACTCAACGAAGCGGATCATCCTCTCCTCGGGGGTGGTGCCGTTTGTGATTGCAATGAAGAGATCCGGGTGGGACATGAAGTCCGCATACATCTCCAACAACGATCGCTTCTCTAAAATAAAAGTAGGAAGAACCACCTGAAATAAAACAAAACCCCAGAACACCTCGTAAGTGAAATGAAGAGGCAGGCATTTTTATAAGGGAAGTTTTCAGGTGTCAGTTTTCATTCCGTCTTGCTTTGGACACTGCACTTGCAGACTGAACCTTATTGTCCCTCTTCAAAGGTATGAGGGAAACAGAGCTGATCTGAGGTCTCAAAATTAATTTACAAGGAAAAAAGAACATAATAGGTACAATTAGGACAGAAGTGTTTGAAAGGGACTGAGCAACCCTAGCATAAATAAATCAACTGCAAAGAAAGAGATAATGTGTTCCACATGTCTGCAGAGGAGAAAACAAGCAGGAAGGAGCTCAAACTATAGCAAGGAAGGTTCCGAATAGAAGTTATGAAAGGTTTTGTCTAATGGAGAGAAAAGCATGCAAGCTATGCCAATACGCTTGACAGCCTGCAGAGTCTCTCACCACAGAAAATAGGACAACCATCAATCAGAAATTAAATTAATCCTTTACCTTTGAGCAGAGGATCTTATAACTTCCTCATATTTATCCACCACGACAAAAAAGAAGTGGTATCTCTTGCTGGGCCATGAAAATATTTTAAAGAAAGAGGCTATATCAGTCTTTTCCTTCCCCATAGTGGCAACTAACCTCATGTCATTTACTGTGTTGTAATGAGCAAGACAGAGTGTCTCAACCATGAGATCCAACAGTCCATTTAAATCAGCTGCATTCAAAGAGGTGTCTTCACACTTCAGTTACTTACTCTTGTTAAGTCCATGCCAAGTTTCAGCTGAGACAAGAGATGCAAGATAACACTGCGCTGCTCCTCCACTGCTCCCACGTTATCTTCTTTATCATCACCGATATCCTCCAGCTCCTCATCTGGATTTATTTCTTCAGGTTCCTGCAATAAGAGCCATAAACATCAGCTCAGAGATGGGACTGTCCACACAGTATCCGAAAAAGGATTTAATATTGTAACTATCCCTGCATGATAAAAGAGACTAACCAAATCCCTGCAAAGGCCTACAGAGTAGGATATTCTCCGAGGCTGCTGAAGAACTCAAAAGGCCATTGAGATCACTCAGTGCAGATTTTACTTAGAATATTCTGGCTAAGATTTCTCATCATCTCTCACACAGGTCAGAAAAGAGCATAAAAGCAAACATGACTTGTTTTCCTGTAGCTTTGTGAACTAATAGAATGGCAAGCCTTTTACACATACGAAAATAGTGAAGCAAAAGCTAGCAGGAATTCTGGCCACCTTGATGACACCCTTCCACCTCTACACTACCACCTCAACTCCTTCCAGTGTTGTTGCCATCATCGTTTCAAAGGCTGCATCAAAGAGTAGTTCCTAGTTACCTGCTTCCTGTCATGCAAGATGACAATTAACGTATCTACAGGCCTCTGTTAGTACAACTCAAGTGCCCAGACAGACTAGCAGAAATAAAATGAGCACCATTTCAACAACCACCATCCCGCAAGCAGGAAAGATGAATGCTTCAGTGGAAGGGAGGTGCATTTCCAGCTCTGAGTAGCGTCTTCTTAAGGACAAACAGCTGGAAGGAGGCAGGTGCAGAGGGGAGATGAACTGAATGCCACCAGAGGGCAGCGATATGCGTCTGCCCAAAGGCAGACCTTCTCCCTTGGTCAGCCGCCATCAGCTCAAGGAAAATTTTTGTCACACCCAACCACGACAGAAAACACCAGGGACCACAACCTTGTGCAGAGCCCATAACCTGACGGAAGACACAGTATCACACAGGTGAGTCCTTGCCAAGGATGCGACACCATTCTGCTATTGTAAATAACAGAGCTGAAAATATGGAGTGTGATAATACTAGGCATACCTCAACTACAGACAGGAGCACACATTAAGCACTTGGCCTCATAGAATGGCTCAGGCCGGAAGGGACCTTAAGGATCATTTAACTCCAACCCCTGTGCCATAGGAAGGGATGCCA
Organism: Aythya fuligula; assembly: GCF_009819795.1. Lineage (NCBI taxonomy): Eukaryota > Metazoa > Chordata > Aves > Anseriformes > Anatidae > Aythya > Aythya fuligula. The sequence goes on along the minus strand of NC_045564.1, from coordinate 23,241,481 downwards.
TCCACTAGATCAGGTTGGCCAAGGCCCCATCCAGCCTGGTATTAACTCCCTTCACTATTATAAGAAGGAAGGAATCAAAGTGATAAATTTGAAAGCTCTTGGTTCGTTTGCTTTTTGTTTGTGGGTGTTTTTTTTTTTTTTTGTATTTCATGAAAACTAGTCTGAATTATTTAAAAACATATAAACTATGGCAACCAAAAAATCTTCAGGTTTTATATTGCTAAAAGACAGCAAAGTGAAACATGCTGCTGCAAGGACATACAGCACATTGCCTTTTCATAATGATACAGTCTTATGCAAAGAACTGTGTGAAAACAACTGGTATAGAAATAATGTAATTACAATTTTCTACCTCAGTTGGGAAATCATGTTCTTTTTAAATAATCCTGTTCTTTTACTTTAGTATTTTGCACTTCATATTCTTTTTGACAGTTATAATGATATAGGCTATAGCTGTATTTCAAAACAGTAAGCCATCCTGAAGTCAAGTGATGAGAGTTGCTCAGATTAAAAAAAACAGATGCAGTAAGAACTGGAAAAGAAGGACAGGGAGATTTAATAGCTGGAGACTGGCAATTTTGTCTCTCATCTACTTAGGCAGTTCTTCTTGGGTTTATTTTGAGAGCATCATGAATTCCAATTAGTTTTTTTTGCACTTCAATTTCCAGTTGTTTTAGATCAAAATGCAAAGGAATAGTGCCTATTTCAACACCTTACATTCCCTCCCAATTGGCTCCCTCTTTTTGACAGCTTGTTCCAGAAAGCAGCAAAATGTATTGAAAAAGCAAGGTATGCAACTTTAATTTACTGCAACTCCACTCACTCGTCCTCTAAACCAGCTAATTGAAAAGCATAAGAATTGTATTTAAATCATATTCACATAATATGATCAAAACAGATATTCCTCAAAATAATTCCCCACAGAAAGAGGATTTTCACATTACCTTACCCTTGTTAGCTGGCAGGGCTCTGCGATGCACTGCTCTTCTCTGACAGATGCTGGCTTGTTTATCTCTGCTGGGAAATTCTGAGCTGCTCCATTTTTGAAGTGGTTTGAAAGAGGTATCTTTGGTTCCAGCCAATTGATCGTTGTTCCTGAAGCAAAAGAAAGTTTGCGCTGAAACTTTTTCATCCTCCGGAAGGTCAACAAACAGCAGTTTTCACAAAACAGCTTTTTGAAGAAAAAGCTGAAAGCAGATCGTTCCTTCTGCAGCCAATCCCTTCAGCAGCCACCGAACAAAGGTGGTGCAATGAGACACCACCTCCAGCGATCATTAGCACAAACCCTGCGATTGGCGAGCTGTAATATGTGCAACTTGTACTGGAGGAACTAGTTGGTGTCAGGAAAGGTGTAATCAGACACTTCAGGAAGAACCCAATATCACCCGAACGTAACCCTGACAGTTTTCTTGAACTGGAAGTAAGCGGTGCACTTTTTTGTACCTTCTCAAACCCAGCTCGATTCTAGACTAAAAAAAGTTGGAGCAGGAAAAGTTTCACTGCCAATGTTTTCTCTGGAGAGGGCAGTCGCCTTTTCTTGGCTGCAAAGGAGGCAGGCACACGCTGTTGAATAAATAATAGGTGCTTAAAAAAAGCTGCAGGGCTTGGAAAGCTATTACCCACTCAATGATCCCAGCATCTCTAGTTACTCCTGGCTAATTTACCACAATGGATCAAGTTCCTCATCAATAATGCAAATGTTCCATTCTTTTTCAAAGGCTAATAAGTGTACAGGTGACTCCAGTAGGGTTTGATGAAGAAAAACAAACTGTAACAAGCCATCTCAGTTAGGTTGCAAACGCAGAAGTTATTAGGAAGCCAGAACTTGTAGCACCAATAGAGCAGCTCCCTGGGCTTAGGAACCAACACCAGGAAGGTTGCTGTCCCTTCCTATCTTATCCACAGTCCGTCCTTTCCAGATCTTCTGCTTTTAATGTTCAGTTTTTAACTCCAGCCTCAATTATGCATCATCCTATTTGCTGGTCCTCCCCTCTCCACCCATCTCTAGGATTTACCTAGATAACTTTAGCTTTAACTATTTAACAATATAAATCCTTTATTTCATGGTAAAAGCTAAATTAATTACACCTTTGAACTAATATGCACTGGCAAAGCAAGTACTACAAATACAATAAGAATATGGGAAAGGTAAGAGACTAATTATGAGTGTACTTTTTGGCATACTTATGTCTGACATATCTGTTGTATAATACAAGCATGAGTATCCACAAATCTTGTTTACAAAAAGGCACTGAGTAAGCTCTTGTAAATTCTTTGCATCTTATTGTGATTTTTCAAATAGAAAACCAGATTCTCAGTTCTGTACGCTGCACACAAATTTGGTGGAACAATTCTAGTAAGCACCTATTCACTTTAAGCTATTTGACTGTGCAGGCATAGCAACATATTAGGCTTTGGGTTTTGTGGTGTTGTTTTTTGTTTCTGTGTTTTTGTTTTGTTTTTTGTCATTTGTTAGTTGTAGTGTGTTCTTTTTGTAGGTGGTAGGTATTTTTTTTTTTGTTGTTTTAAACTTTAGCCAATTTGCATTTGCCTACAAGGCTGTCCACACCTCAGAAAGGAATTCAATATTTATTTTAGTTTGTGTTTCAGACAAGTATGTTAAGCCAAAATATGAATATTGATACCTAAACAGTATTAGTAATATCCCATTCAAATTCAGAGTTTTGTATTTGAATGCTTAACTAGAAATGAAAGCTACACACATGTAAATGCTTACAACAGGCATTAAGTATGTAAAAAAGTCATAAGAGCATGAGATTCAGCAGAGCTCTGCTAGACAACACATATCCTTAGAGTCTTCGACCCCATAAAGTTCCCCCTCCACTATTACTGTTCCCGAGCTGCCAGTTACATCCCAAAGGCAGCCACCTTTTCGTTGTGCCTTAGGTACTTTTTTCTGTTGTGAGATGATCCACAGCAATTAGAAATAAAGAAATCCAGAGGAAAAAAAAAAAAGGAAAATATTCACAAGAGCTCTAAGCAACACCAGTAATCAAACTCTACAAAAGCTCAGAAGAAATGAGGCAGCCAGCAGTTTTATCTGCCCATAGGAAACTGGATTTAGTGGAGCAAGCATTTTTCACAACTGAAGAAGGAACGGCTTCTTGTCTGTGATAGGGTCCAGCTCTCTGTGAACATCTATACCCACCTGCTGGTAAGGATCCCTTTTGTTGTGAAGCATGTTGTAACTGGAGAATATGGAAGCAGTCATTTAAGCAGTTCATGGTTGCCATGGAAGTTGCTTTGAGCATTAATAGGTCTTGATCCAAGGACGTAAGGTGACCGGAGACAGGAAGGCATTCTATGCTCCTGATCAAGTCTCTCTGCTGGCCCTCAGCCTGAGACATCATCTACCAAACAAAGTAGGTATTTATCAGAAGGTGCTGGAAGCGTGCTGTGTGATGTGGCAGACACACACAAAAGGAACCCAAATGATTTTACAATGATAAAACTACCTGGTAACAGGTGTATATAAATTTAACCATACTTTGTTTCTTCTTGAAGCCACTAAAACGTCATTAAATACATGACAAAATAAGCACTAAAATACGTGGCACCTTGTTAACGAGCAAAAGAGTATCACAGATTCTTCGGTAATACATGTAAGTGAAGAAGAATCAGAACACAGTACTTGCTACAGTAAATAGCAAACACTGTCAGGCTTGGCTGGTAGGGACACACACCAAAAAAAAAACCACACACACCATGTGAAGAATAATTAAGCTCTGTGACTTGCTCAGCCTGCAAGAGAACCTTAGATCCTTTCCATGGGTACCCAGATCTTTTCATTCCCTACAAGAACGGATCCAGCCTTCTAAAGAAAAAGAGCTCTACCACTCAGTTCAGTTCAAACTGCACAGGATTCTCCTTTATCATCAGTGGTCCTGTAAGCATAATGGCAGTGCTATCTCACTGTTTACTTTGCAGAGGGAGTAAAAAGAGTGGCAGAATTGTCACCTTAATTACATGTTGAAATTACAACTTTCCTGTTGTCATTTTTGCCCTTGTTCTCCCTTCAGTCCCTTTCCTGCTTCCTCTGGAACATCACAGAACCTGCAACAGCACATTTGCCTGCAAGAGGTAGAGCTGTAACGCACACCAGCTATCAAGCATTAGTCTTCAGAAGAAAATATATTATTTGAATTCCTCTTTGAGCTTACAGAAGCAGAAGATTGCCTGACTTTGAATCATAGGGATGAAAGCAGACTCCTCTACCTGCTAGTCACTCTTCCGAGGAGGAACAACAAACAGCATTAATGCAACTGGATACCGCTACCCCTGTGAGCATTATGCATTCTGGCAGGTAAGTTAAACATAAAAACAGATTGATTAAGCAGAGCAGAAGAAGGATCTCTTGAAAGAATCCAAGATGCATTCATGCATTTAACTGCTACAGTACTATTTAGGTTTTTAATTTAGCAATTCTGGCAGTATTTCACTATTTTTGCTGTACCATTGCCTGCAATCTCCTCCAGGAACTGCTTTTATGCTTTTAAGGTTTTACACTACTCAAGCAATAGGTATTCATCCAACTTCACGGTATGTGGTATTTGGAAAATTTATGGGCTTGGCTACAGAGCACGCTACGGCGTGAATTTGCATATCACTTGGCTCTTTGGAAGTGGAGTTCACTGTGCACATTCAGACTGAGCCTGTCCCAAGTGTCACAGTGCAGAAAGCTAGCAAAACAGTGATGTTTTGCATGGACAAGGCTGTGTAACTAGCACAATACTTGCCTTTTTTCCCAGTCATAAATGCAATTCAAGTCTTTGTCTTTTTTTCTAATGTTTTAAAAACTTCTGCTGGGTTAACAAAAGGACACAAAATTGATTGACAAACAACCACAGCCCTTTTTGTGACCTTTGCTCTTAAGTCATTCACCATGCAGTAGCACCCAAGTGCCTGATTCCAGGATCAGGTCACACAACAGGACAACCCATGTCATATTCAGCACTAACATCCAAACAGACATCTCCCCTTTCACAGAGCATACTTGAAGCAATCCTAAATCCTTCCTGCTTATTCAATCAGATCTGTATAAAAAAAGAAATGGTGCTGGGGGTGGGAGAGAGAAGCACGGCTGTTGAAAACTGGGTGTCAGAAGCATGCAAGCTATAGCTCTCATTTTACAAACGCATGCACCTGTATTTACTCAAAGTCAGCACAAAGATCCTCTCAGAACTCCTGTTTTGCAAGGTGTTCTTTTCAAGTCATCAGCATGACATGTACTCAGTCAAGAACAAGGGAAAGAAGAAGGGAAAGGGACTGACAGAAGAACCAGCTACAGTGCAACTCATGGGCAAATTAAAGAATCTCCCCGCAGCAGGTAATTTGAAAGAGAAGGGTTCTTCCCATAGCTTCTCAAACTGCATTTGCAGTATTTGTGCTGTATGATGCTCAAGTGTAACAGGCACGCACCTGCCCTTTGTAATTTCAAGTATTTTAACTGCATCTAAAAAAAAAACTGTGGGTGTTGTATCCAAGCATTTTATCTTCAAAATGGTAAGCAAACTAACTGACATTTACAAGGGGTATCATTACTGAGCCTTGTCTGTACAGGTCAGAAATTAAAACTGATACATAATGATATTGTGTCACTAAACTCAGTAACAAAGTGTTCTGCACTCTTCAATGTTAAGAAAATTCACTCCACTTTACTCTGAGAAAACCTCCATGGTGAGAATCCCAATTACAGGACGCAAGGCACTGCTTCAGTGTTCCAACTCACACACTCTCCTCTTTCCTCCCTCGAATTTAGAAAGCTGTATTGCCATCTGAAAAGTGAAAAATGTATTTCTGAAGCAAGTCCTCACCCTTCTAATTATCCATGCTTGCCAGACGCTTCTTCGCTAAATTAAAAAGCCTGCCATTAGAGACTTTTTGTTTTACCAAGGAATGTATCATGCTATGCTAATTACACTGCTAACATTAAAATATGCATTAATAGCAAAACTGCTACAAAATCACACAGGTCCACAATTCAGCAACTAACTGTTTTAGAAGGAGCTTTATATTTGTACACTGTCAATACTCATGAGTTAAACCAACCAACAGTCAGTCCATTCTGTCAGACAAGATGGACAGGTAATCTCCATTCCCGGAGGAATGATAATAATCAGGTAATAATCCCCAAGAGATACTACATCTGAATGTGAAGTGTGGAAAAATGTGTATTTCTAAATTGCTCGTTTTCTTTTGCTCTTTTTCAAATCACATCCATCCCTGGACATGAATTAGCATACCAGATAGCAGTACTAGTATTCTTAAGCATCAGTCATGACCAATTTCTCTTTAGCCATACAAAGTACAAGAACAGCATAGCCAATTCTTCTGTAACTCCAAGGAAGAGCTCAGTAAGTGACGTAACAGTCAAACCCTCATTACCTACCCTGCTAGGACTTGCAAAGATCAGAATACACAAGTCCATTTTGAGCACAAGGATACTATTGCAGTGCGTGAAAGTCACAGACTATACACCACATACCACTACAAGCCAGGGCAAGTTAACCTCACACAGCTATGCAATAATAGTTTGGGACATACAACTGACAATGTAAATGTCCAACTAAGAATAGCAGGCTTCTCCACAATCCTAAATATAAGATGATAATTCCTTCAAAAGATCATTAGGTAATTTAGAAGACAAACCTCTCGAACATCTACAAGGTGATCTGGCTGCAGAATAGGAACTCTTTTTCCAGTTGACAATCTGTGATGTCCAACATTGAAAAAAGAAACTGCATTTTGACTGGGTCTTCTTTGCACACCAGGAGAGCTGCCACTTCCTTGAGATGCAAGAGAGAAGCTGCGAGATTTCAGAGGAGGGTTGTTCTAGTGAATAAATAAGCACATGAAGAAAGAGTTACTTCCTAATAATCAGCAAATATTCTGATTTGAGCTGTACAGCGGAACATTTAATTCTAAATTTGTATAGAGCAAGGACAGATGACAAAGTCATAGTAATGTACTGGCAGCAATTTCTAAGTAGAGTATTTTGAATCATCTGTTGACAGTTGCCCTGTTTTACAGTCTAATTATAAACAATCAGTGAAATGAGATGGATCAATACTTTTCACTTCTGACTGGAAAATTAGCCCTTGATCTGCAACAGTTCTAGAAACTGACAGCTAATGGATTCTGCCAGGATAGAGTTCACATTTGAGAGAATGGAATTTCATTCACAACTATTAATTGAAGTAAACATTAACTCAGGATCAACCTCTTGTAGCTTGCTCTATCTTAAAAGCATGATTTTATACAGCTACAATGTAGGTTTTGTGGTTACCAAGAGTTTCTATAAAATGTATTATGTTCTCAACCACCAAAAGTCTAGTCTAGTCTAGGAAAACACTGGACTAGTTCTCTAACCTTTAAGCTCCACTTCCTTATCAAACACCAGCTGACCAGTACCCGGTCAGGGAGGGTTAGTCAGCTTTTCAGTGCAAAGTGACTTCACTTTGTCTCATTCCTAAAGCATACTTCTATTACAAGTTAGCTATTACTCAGAGAATTTTTTCTTGTCATGAGTTTCAAGCAAAACCACACACCCTTTTTCTAGTATTTGTCTTAGATAACAGAATGGTTCGTTTCCAACTACCTCTACCACCACCCTAAATTATTTTTTCCCAAGAAAATATCAATCGTACAATACCTTTCCAATAGCTTCTGTGTGATGCTGTGTGCATATTTGTAGCCTGCTAACCCAGTGTTGCCGTTCTTTAGCATCAGTAGCTGAAAAAAGCAAACCAAAAGAATTACCTACATGAAGACATTTTAAAGTATGTGCAAAAAACTGCTTGATACTTCAAAATAGACACGGACATTAACAGTACAAAACTTTTTTTGTTCTAAAATTTGCTCAGCTGATCTGTAATTAGCTATGACATTAAATCACGTTCAACAGAATTAGCAGGTACTTTTTTTTTTTTTATTTTTGTAACATAGAAAGAACTGTAACACAGAAATAACTTCTGTATATAAAACTAAAATAACTTCAACAATTACTCCCTACACACATTTTAATTTAACAACGTGCCATATTTTCCTGGAAGCAGAATAAGGTGCCCTGAATTTAAAAAAAGACAGCATATCTTCAAAGAAAGAAGTACTAAAATATATTAGCCCGGATTTCAACAGCCTACAAAATCAGAGAATGGGCTTCTCTAACTGCCACAAGAAAACTAACATACAGAACATTAGGAATAACATAATCCTTTACAAGTGTCAACACAGTAATGTTACCTACAATGAATTAGAAAACTCTGTATCAGTACAGTTTAAAGGACACTATACATGAAGATTAACCCCCCCACCCTACACGTCTCAAATTTGTGGTCTTCTGGACATCATCAAGCCCAAAGAGTATGGAACCATCCGAACAGAAGGACAGCTCTTAACTAACTGAAGAGCAGGCTGAAAGTTTCACACACAACACTCATTACAGCAATCAGTCAAACAAATTCTTTTGTTTTTGGACAGGCTGCCAAGCCCAGAGCGGCAACCACAGGTGGGAGCCAGGAGTGCCTCTAGTGGAAGAGTCCCCTGGCCAAGAACAGAGGTCCTACCTCTTAGTTTATACTGCTCCCCACTGGCAGCATTGACTGTAAAGGTGTGAGAGTCTTCATCACTGGGCGAAATTACAGCTCCTGCCAGCTGCAAGGTACCCCTGGGCTTCAGATGTCTTGACTGCTCATTCACAAAGTACTCCAGTAGGCCAGCATCATTGTTTAAAACAAAAAATCTGCAATGGTGATAAAGCAAACACACAAAACAAAGTCAGCATTTTCATCTTCTTTTAAGAAGGGATTGTGAGAACAGATAAAATGGAAGTCTTGATTTCTCACAAGTTCACAAGAGACTGGACTGAGACTTAAAAGACTTGTGTCAGTACAACCCTAAACACATGAAATATTTTCCCAACATGTCTGCAGACAAATTAAGTTTATACTAAATTTTTCTCAAAGATTGGGATGGATTTCTATAGAACAAGAGAACAACTGTGCTCACAGAAGAATACTACTGCAAGATTTTAAGACTTAAAAGAACATTTTTTAATAATTTTTTAACTTCTTAATCATACTTTAATACAAATATTATTCATCTGCATGACAGCTCAACCTATATAGAGAAAAGGATTAAGACACTTTCATCAAGTTTGCCTAATAACATTGGATTTTCCCATTTTCTACTTAAAAAGACTGAAATGCACTCATTTAGGCAATGCCAAGAGTCTTTTTTACTAAAAACCACCAGGGAAAAAAAAAAAAAAAAAAAAACTTACCGATATTGCCAACCAGTGACAAGATTGGTGTATTTCATTAAGTAGCCATAAATATTTTCCATGTGATCACTATCACAAAAAGAAAAAGAAAAGCAATCAGATAATATCAAGTAGTAAAGCTTCAGTTTCTAAGCATCATTATCTATTCCCTGAAAACTAATTTTCACCTTCATTTTTTAGAGCGGCGCTATCTTTAAAAAAAAAAAAAAAAAAAAAAAAACACAAAAAACAACTACCAATACTTAACAGATTTGAATCTAATTTCTGAGATTATTTCATAAGACAGTTTAAATGGACTTACTGAACTCCAAACAGTTTCCAGGCATGATTAGTTTCACCAACACTTAAGATTCATTCAACAGTCACTCTGGCCTAGTTTCAGGTAAATATAAACTATGCATGCATACTTATTTTGTGTTCCCCCATTTAAGGAAGCTTTGTAAACAAAATTAACTTTCTTTAGCTTATTAAGAGAACCTCGATCATGGTCACTAGCCAAAACCTGCCGCTGGGTACTCCTATGGATGGTTCTGCTCGTCCTTAATTTCCAGAATCCTTCCAGACCATACAGGTGCTGTGCAGAAGACAACATGCATGTACAGGCCATATCAAGATATTCTGAAATATAAAGCAAGCCTGAAATGTCTCCTTCTCTGGCCTGGCAGGAAAATCCAGTTGTTTCGAAGCCTGAACTTGCAACACCCACCAGAACTACGAACCCACAAGGGGCACGTAGCATGGAGACTTAACATCGCTACAGACAAAATACATTAGCACTTCTGAAAATCCATTGTCCAAAGAAAGGTTTACAAGTCTTACGGCAACAAACTAATCTCCTTAAAACCACAGCTTGAAACTCAACTTTATACAGCACATTCCCGTAACTCTAGAAATGCTGCTGGAATGAACCCAACTGGTACAGCGGAGCACAGTCCTATAGCAAAATGAGCAGTCTGAGACAGAGCGCTCAGGTACAATGTGAGAAGTTCCTATTTTATCCCAACAAAGAACGGAAACAACAACCCAAACATCAGATGTTAACCATTTGCTTTTTAAAAGAATCTTACATTTAAGCTATTTTATTAGATTTAAATTTTCTGTAGTTTGCAGTATATTGAAGATTAAGGGAAAATTATTTCGAGTCCATGGGAGCAGCAGCCTGTGCCAGTCATTAGGTGGTCAAAGTGCCCCCCTATCAGGGAGAGTGGAAATGTGGGGACACACGGGACTGCTAGAGCCAGGGGAACACCTCCATTCATGGATTTTGGTCCCAACAAAATTGGGCTAAGTATCGGTGGACGCGTTACAGAACAGCTGAAGCTGCTGCCCATGCTTCATTTCTAAACAGAGGCAGTATCACCAGAGTACACTTACTGAGTCGTCAGGTGTTTGAAGAAAAACCAAGTAGCTGATTTTTCACGTTACATTTAAAAACAGCAAAACGCATCCAGTAGCTGTCAGTATCACAGTACTGCCCTGCAATGGAAAGCAGCCAGTGGGACTAGCTAGGAATTTAATTAGGAATAGCTCATTAAGCAGTACTATGCAGACAAAAACAAACCGTAGGAGAGCAGAGAGCATCTTAAACTCATAAAAATGCTAAGGAGACATGACCAAACACATCCCCATCGGCTGTTACTGCGTACAAGTGAAGTGCAGTTTAGACTTATTCATTGTCACAATTATGCCGAGAACTGTGAGATTGCAGTCATAAAAGTGCACAAACTTGTCTTTAATGTTCTGAAAATCGTCTCTAGTCACAGCTAATTGCTTTCCATTTTGCCTAGCCGTCCAAGCTTCACCCTTGCTCTGCGATCACAGCCCACAGAGCTCAGGGAAGAGCTGCTGCCCCGTCCCACTGAGGGACCCAAAGCAGTGGCGCGCTCAGCAGCAAGTGCACGCACGTAAAGCCTTAATTTTGACCCCACATCCCAGGCATGAACTGTTAACTCAATGCAAAGCTGATTTTCTGTCAGACTAGGCAATATTGGTCACATTGTCTCCCACCTTAACTGTGCCCGCTGACAGAGCTGTGAAAATCATCGGCACTATGCTGAGGTTTCACCCCGTCAAAGGCCGAGCAAACTTTGAGCAGCCACGCATGCCACAGATTAACCTGCCCAAAGGGCATGAGAAACTCGGCCGGTATTTAAAACATTTCCTTGACAGTGTAAGAGCCTGGAAGCAAACACAAACTAGTAGAAGAGCAAGAACATAGCCCTCGTAGGCATCAATCACACTCTCCCAGCACAAGTTCTCCAAGGCCCATGGTGTGTGTTTTCAACACTTGAAGTAAGGCTTATTTCAAAATCAGTAACACTAAAAAAAACTGCAAATCCAGACTGAAAATCATAATTCACAAAAGAGAGATGGTTACTGTCTTGTAACTGTCCACCCCTCTTCCAGGAGCAGAGCTAACCTCCTAATCTCCTTTTGTGTAAACACGAGTACTTCCCTGTAAATACAGCAAAACATGCTCAACATTATTAACAGCAAGGCCACAGAATTGTAACCAGGGCATTCCCTTCAGTAATGTTAAGGTAAGTGCCTCCAGAGCAAAATTAAATGTTGTAACATCAGCTAAAGCAGTGTCATAAGGCAGAAAAAACCCTGTTTAAAAAAAAAAAGGAATATTACACAAGAATGGAATAAGCAGGGCTCTTCTGGGAGCTACAGAAAGCTTCTGAGATGGCAGATTTTGAGAGCAAAGTGGTTTGGGTGCTGGCTCTGCTCAGATAACCACAGCACCAGCAGTGGTAAAATTAGTAACTTCCTTAGAAGTTACTTGCCAGCATTTATTCCAAGGAAACAATAGTGAAACTTGTTTAAAGTTGTCTGCAGAACTTCAGAAGCCCCTATCATACCCCACTTTGGGGTTTCTGACTTTTAGAAAACAGGTTTTGGAAGTGACCAAAATCACTGAGCAGCGTTGCACAACGCTCACAGCAAGGCCTGGCTGCGCTGGGATCCTCCTCCCTTTTAGCAAAACCTGCTGCTAGCTAGGTGCATGCACATGTACCTACGGGTAGTGTATCTTTCAGTAGCCAACTTGCTGCTGCTGCTACTCAAAATGCTCCCAGCAGTTTCAGATTGTCAAAGGAACAGGAACAGTTCAGCCACAATGAGTCAACAACTTCATAAAAATTTGTGTCCTTCTTTGAAGTGAAGGCAAAAAATGAGTGCAAGTGTTGCACCAGTTAGGCATGTTAAGAAAAAATAAAGTTGACACTTACTGTACTGCTTTAAGTAATGACTCCTTGCAAATCATAATCCAAGAAAAAGTTATGCAGGAACTTGTGGTACAGCACCCGAACCTCAGCCCAGCACATCTACCCCTCAATAAATATTTGGTTGTTGTTTTTTTTTTTTCCCCTGAAGGCTGAGCACTATTGAACTTTGCTGCCCACCTATCTCACTTTTTCAGCCCACTCGACAATATTTATAAACTAAAATTGTCCCTGTAAGCGAGTGATTAAAGTTTATGAGAAATTACAAAATGGTCTGTACTCTTCTCAGAGGACAAGCCCGCCCCATCTCCAGTGATGTCTCCCACAAGCCATATTTTTAGATACCCAAGCACCACTCAAAGACGAGAGGAATAAAACATTCACCAAGGATTACTGTTGATTTATGTATCCTTTCTCCCCTTACTTGTCCTTTTCTGCTACGCCCCTCAAGCTGCAGCAGCTGTCGGTGCCTTGCAGGCTGGTTTCCTCCTCGGAGGAAAAAGAAGAGCGGGTGATGGCAGGGCCAAATTCCTCCTGTATCCTGTTTACATGCAGCACCCAAGTCTCGAACACAGATGCTGAGGCACAGCAGCCCCACGGTGACGTCCTGCAGGAGCTCCAGCCAAGCCAACCTGCACCTGACAGGCACAGGGCCAACATCTTCGCCAAGAGGCAGGCTCTGCGCAGGCACCTCCCCACCTCTTCTCAAGCAGGGCATTGCCAACAGCAGCACAAAAATTCGCCTGTCCACGAGGACAGGGCTCGGAGCACACTTCAAGGCTGTCCCTCTGCCAATGTTAACTTTTATGGGGCCCGGGCAGCACCATGGAGGACACTGAAAGCAGCCAGGTTTCTGCAGCTGCTTGAGGAGCAAAGCAGCAGCCAAAGGCTTCCCTGCGGATTTCCGTAAGCTCCAAGCAGCTGCTGGCTGCACATGGATCTGAAGACAGCACGGTCATAACAATGCAAACCAATGAATGGCTCTGACTACACAGTTTGAAAAAACAGCAGGAACCATTTTTACTGAACTTGGTCTGTAACAGCTTGCTTATTCCCCATATACCACTGCAACATGCTTGTCTACAAGGTATTAATTCCCCTTTTCGTTAAAAGGAGGCGGGGAGAAGGAAGAGAAGATAAAGGGGGGAGGAAAAAGCTATGTCAGCAGTGGAAACTGTGCAAATTATCTTCTGTGACTGCAGAGATCTTGCCGGCACACCCAGCAAGGCAAGGCGGAAGCCTTCATCCAGCTCACAGCAACACATTAGCTCCGCTTTTCCAAATGATTTTGGAAGAAATAAAAAACTGACCTGGCCATGCAGCTCACCACCAAGACCATGCAGTCAGCTGTGAAGTAGCCGCAATAGCTCCTGTTCGTCAGTTCATCTGTTTCCACTGTGTTCGACTGTGAGTTTAGAAACCAACAAGTGCAAAGAAGAAATGTCCAACAACATGACAACACTGACTGTAAACCCCGTGAACAGAATTGCTGGCTGCAAGCATGAAAACATGCTAGCAACACACATCTTTGTTAAATATAAGAACTTCTCCGCGTGTTCCTGTAAACCTTTAGGAGTGCACATGAACTGGAAGAGAAGCACTGATCTGCCATGGAGGACCCAAAATGAGCCCAAGCCCTGCAAGCCCAAGTTATCGACAAGGCAGTTGCATTTGCACCTAAATTTTCTCCTGGCACTAAGTTCTCCAGGGGAACATGACAAATCTAGCTTACAACATTTTCTGCTGTTGTTGTTTTGTTTTTTTAAGGCATACTAATTAGACTTTCAATTCTTTTTTCTGCATTAAAAGGCCATGGATCAATTATACACAAATGAAACAATACTGTAACACTTCTGCAGGGTAGCAATGGGAAAAAGAAAAGGAGAGAGACCATTTAATGAATGAGAAGCAAAATACTGCTCTCACTGGGCTACTGTAAAGCTGGTAATATTTAACTACTTTATCATTTAAGGAGCTCTTTAGCTCTCATCTGCCTGTAAAAAAAAAACTGCAGTGAGTTTCAGCTAAGCAATTTCTCTTGCATGTATGTGAAGAGCTCGAGTCAGCATGAACTCTACCCACACACAATTTATTTGTGGGTTTGCATCAGCATAACACAAAAGAAGCTGGACCTGAGAGTCAGCAGCCAGCCCTGCAGATTATTCTGCAAGGATAACCAGTGCTCAAGCTACTGCTGAACAAGTAACTGTGGATTTAACTCACAGCAATATCTTAGAGGTGAAAGGTACAAAAACCAGGCAGCTCAGGAGGTATGAACTCTCCACCTTACGCCCTTGGAGCACAGCTATTGCTTCCTGTAACTAACAGCATTCACGTTGCCAGTTTATGGCTGCACACCATAACGCACAGCTTCATGTATTATTGTTACCAGAAACCAAACCTTTCCCTTCCAGTCCAGTTTCATCAAGCTCAGGCAGCTGACAGTTAAAGCTGCTCTGCTCAGCAAACAGCAGCAACGTAACATAACAATGCAACGCAAGCTGGGCAAACACACTGATGGATGAGCACCTCTGAAATGCTGCAGTATCTGCTGTCTACAGCTCTTCAGAAAGTGGCAGACCCTGGCAAGTACTAGTCACAGACACTGGTGCTAAAACCAGTTAGTTACTCTAAGCACCCTCCAGCATGTTTTAGCTCATCAACTGCTATGCATACTTTTCCCTCAGGCATTTTGGTCTGCTTCTAACCTCTTCTAACCTAGGAGCTCTTAAAATGTAGGTATGGACACTGATTAGCTATCCAGATAAAAAGTAGAGACGTTTATTTTTTTGGAACAATTTTTGAGACATTTTAGGTTAAATGCAGGATAAAAATTACTATTTCCAAGCAAGCACAAACACATCCATCGCTGGATATGCTCAAAACTCAGCTGGAGAAGGCCCTAAATGACCTGTTATAACTGTGAAGCTGGCCCTGCTCTGTGCATGAGGCTGGACTAGAGATATCCCAACCCAAACTTATCCTATAGCTTTTAGATATATGGAAATGAACCCAAAATATTCCTACATTAAACTTGAGGCATGAGGTACTCAGCAGGTTTAAGCGCTAATTAAGAAAGCATCTGTGTTAGTTTAACCACTTATGGTCATCACAACAAACAAAAATATCAGGACTACTTTCTTGGTCAGTGCTTTAAGTGGACAGTGATCCCCACACAAGAAATTACTCAAAACCTTTCCTGTTCATCGCACAGTGAACATCAGGCGTTATTCATTTGATATTCATGCTCCCACAAAAAGCTTTCCTATGAGTTTCTTCTCCTGTGCTTGTTAGCGATGTTTATGAAGGAGTGATGCACCAAACAATAAAGAAAGAGGATACTGTCATTCCATTTTACTGACAGGGAACGGATGTACAGTGAATTTTCAGCCCTTCTAGCTTTGAGCTCGCTGCGGCCCATTTTTTTCCCTACCATATTTTTGCAGTTGATATTTTCAAATCACAGCTTCTGGTGATTTCAGCTGCAGCTGTGACCCTGCAACAGTTCTGCAAAATCAGAGCCAACTGTTCCAAACTAGGCCTCTGAGAAAGAGGAACATACAATTAGTGATTACAGAGGAAGAACAGTTTAAAGAGCGTGACTGTTAGCACAGAGGAGGTCAGAGCCAGGGTGAGAAATGAGCACATGAACACAGCATCCTGCAGCTATACCTTGAAGACTTTTGGCTTTCAGTTGCAGACCACTCGCTCATTGCAGCTCCACTGCAAATGAAGTCAGCTTCAGCAAACTGAGCTCTGTTGGAAATTAACGTCAGTGCCTAGACACTAAGCACGTTTTTAAAGATTTTCAGACTCAAAAACTTAGAAATTCACACGTGAAAGACAAAAAGGCACATCCAAGGCAAAAAGCCTTCCCCATGACACTGATGTTCCTGCTCCAAAGCAGAGAGGCATCCCAGGTTATCAAACATGAGGTTGCCAGCTTAACACACAAAATACCAGCACTTCTCCCCCCCCATTTCAGCCTGCTGCATTTCATCATTAGATGTGCCATATAGAAAACCTGAAACCACATAAGCTTTGCAAGCACCCTAAAATGAAAGTTGCCAGACAGCGTTATCAACAAGCAGTGGTCCCTACAATAAAAACACATCAGCACCAGCTGATGATGGGCATGTGTGTCAAGGCAACATCCCTAAGTAAACAGGGTGCTGTGGTTTTCATGGTACTGTGAGTACAGCATGAGAACCAACCTAGGACAATCTACCAGCAGCAGCTGGCACTTTCTGCTTGTACATTAAGCAGTGTGATTAGGTCACACACAGTTTGTTTTTCATCTTCTCTCTAGGGAGAGAGCGTGTGTGGCAGAGGAGGATGTTAATATTGTAGGCGATTTTAATTAACATGCTGCTACACGATTACATTAGAAAAGGCAAGTTGAGAAAGTACCCTTTGCACTTCCAGGATTGGCGCTTGTAATGGCCATTAGCTCCTGGAGAGATCTGTTCTAGGGAAAGCACAAACTGTTGGATGGTTAAAAGCTATTTAGAAGTTTCTGCTTCTTCAGTTCAGCTTAATTTTTAACTCTGAATGAATATTCCAGTATTAAGAAAAGTATCCCGCATGTCAGAACCAACTCCCACGTTTGTTGCTCCTGCCCCAGCAGCTTTTACAGCCTGCTCTGGGAAGCAGGAGAGGGATACGGCTCTTGAGAGCTGCTCACGGAGCAGCCACAGGGCTGGAGACAAACTCAGAGCTCGCCGCCCCAGTTCAGGTCTCTGCTAGAACACCAGCCATCACCACGACCTATTTAAGTTGCCCAAACCTGTTTCCCCAACTCTACCCACTTATTACACGCTCGCACACACACTTCTCTCAATTCACAATGAATCTGGGCTGTCATCTGCTCTATCTCCTTTCTTCCAGTCTGTGAGCACCAACGCTCACCTGCCTTTTGAGAAGTGCTTGGGGCTTTATCAAGGACAAAAATAAGTGCGATAAATAACGATCTTAACATTTTATTAACAATGAACAGATCGGGGGGGGGGGGCGTGATATAAGCAGCTGAGCATTTTAAACATGGCCTTCTTGTGTTGTGAAGAGACAACTACGTTGAGTGCAGTGTTTCTCAGTCAGTGCTATGAGTACAGTATACTCGTTAAGGAAGGACTCAGATGAGGATAAATAAATCCAGGCACGGGGCTTTTCAGCCACTTCCCACCATCATGGTGAATGAACATGACATCCACCCGTGTCTGACTGCTGGTACCAGAATGGAGGGCAGCTCGCACGACCACCGGCACCGTGAGATCCCCGGCAGCCAAGGTCTTCCACCACCAGATGGCCTGGGCGCCATCACAGGCCTCCAGAAACAGGCTGAGGTCACCGTGACACAAGCGTGACATCAGATCCATCATACAATCAGCAAAACCCTCCATAGAAATGTAATTAAGTAATAAATGGAAGCGGTGGGCGCCGCCCTGATGTCACAGAGCCGGGCGGCAGCGGGAACCTGAGGGAACGCCACAGGAGCTGAGGAAGCTGAGGTAACGCCACCTTAAGGCCTGGAGGGGGCTTGGGGACACCCAGCACCAAAACCCCACGCGTGACCCCAAATAATTAGCTCCAGACAGCACAGGAAGAAACCCCGGGACGTGGGAGATGGGGAATAAAAGTGCTTGCGCTCCTGGTACTTCCTTACTGGGAGCTGTCCCAGCGTGACATTTGCGTAACATTTCTTTTTTTATACTTTTCAAGTGATAGGGACTTAAATTCCAGCCTGTTCTCAGGAGTCCAAAGTTAATTAGGCCAGCTAATACACCGTATGGCAGCCTAAGCAAGAATTAGATGCTTACATTAATGCTATAATGAGAAACGCTGGTCAGAGACAGGAGTGAAGGATCAGCAAGGGAGAGGCTCTCCGTAGGAAGTGCTGTTAGACATCGCATTGCCATTACCCAGTTTATCTGCTTCTGCCAAGCTGCTTTCAGCTTTAAAGGGCGAAACGCATGAAATTTATCCTCTGCATTCCAAGAATGCTTAATCTTGAACAGAAAAACACAGAAACTAGAAAAACTCTACATATTATCCTCACAACTAAGACCGACATTAACTCCACCCTCAATAAAAAGGGCTCTTATCAACATCTGCTCAAGACGATGGTATCAGTTTCAAGACACTTCCCTTTGTTGGAGCTAATTAATTCATTTCACAAGACAGCATGAAAAAAAAAAAAAGTAATTAAGTACTTCCACAGCCTAGCTCAGTCTCACACACTTTGCTTCCACTTGCCTGAAGTGCAGCAGATTGTCACCCCAAGTCAACTGAGATCAAACTCACAAGTGCAACCACCACCCTCTTTAAAACACGTTTCCCATGGTATTATTTTATGGGGAAGGGACCACAATCATCTTGAAACACAGAATTAAAAATATACCCATGTGTTTCAGCTGCCTGTTCTGTTGCACTACTGCATGCTCATCTGCTCCAATAGAAGACTGATTTAAGGTCAGTAACTCTTCACATTTTTTTGGTTGGTTGTTTTCAGGGGAGAGCCTTTGTTGTGGGTGTGGGTTTTTTTTGGTGTGTGTGTTCATTTATGAAGAGCAGTCAGTGTCAATTGCAAAACAAAGCCTTTCAAAGACAACTGTCACCCAGCATTCAATTTCTTAGATTTTTGAATTTGACTTTTAAAAGAGTTATGATGCTATAATGCTGCTCTTTTTGCCAAAGCCCTCTGTCCACTGTTTGTTTGCATTGCTGTTTACTCACTCTCAGCCTCTTTTACTCTGGCCCAAAGGCCTGTGGAGTAATATAACAAGAGAAACCATCTTAAGCTGATAAACTAAGAGCACACAGAATGCATCCAGCATGACGAACTCGCTTTCCTGTCATTGCCACCCCTAGAGGAAAAAGTCTAGGAAACCGACTCCCTGCCTTAGAAACTGCCTCCACTGAAATGTTCTGATATACTAATTCACAGCCCGGCAGCATTTAGTAAACTTTCAAGAACAGATAAAGTTAACTTGCTTCCTTGAAAAACAGCAAAAGACATCTGACCTGTAACACTTCACAGACATCTGTGGCAACATCCATAGTGAACAGATGCTTAAGCTGTTTAAGAAATAAGGAACAAAGATAGTTACCAAAAAGAAGACATGAGGAACTAAAAAGCAAATAAGTTTTGAAATATAACTTGTAATCTTAAAATCAGCTATCACTAGGAAATTAATGAGCATGTACATATATTTCTACCAGCAAGGGAAGAAGTGCTGTGAGCCCTTTTAAAAGAAACTGAATTGATTTATGCATTTGAGAACAGAACCATGAAGAAAAATGTGAGAGGACGGCACATTAGCACATCTCCAATGGAGAAAGACAATCTCATTTCTCTAGTCAACTGCAGTGCCTTGAACTTTTATCTTCGGAGATAAACGAGAACCAGTTATTGCAAGTCATTTCTCTCAAAATTATCTGAAATTCCCTCAAGGCAGGCTGAGAGGATTTGTTATATTTCCTTGGCAAGTACTCTGACCAGCTTTCTATTTAGCTCACAGATACAGATTCTGCTTGTGAAATTTTTATGTTATTTGAATGACTATGATTCACACATCATACGAGTACCTGCCAAGGCTGTCGCCTTTCTCTCACTGCTTCCAAGCTACTCTGTTCACTCAATCTAGAGCAGTGCAAAAATTAATGAAGATGATCAAGACTAAAAGTAGAATAGCTGAATGCAAATGGGCAATGCCACTTCCTAACTTGATAACTGCTGAAAATAAAGCAGTTTAAAAACAAGAAGTTATATATCACTTTGCCAAGTAAACTTCAGTAATTTGAGGTTATTCAGCAGTCTCATCTCATGTTAACTTTTTTTCTAAATGGAAATAGGGATAAGAAGTTGAGCATGCAGCACAGCCTCTCAGGCTCTTTCTTATCTACTTCACTGTAACGTAATGTTCACACTGTTACTGCTATCAGTCAAGAAAAGGCAGCTCAGCATTGGCTGCTCTCAGACACACTCTGAGACTCATCACACATCCATAAGTAAGCAAAATAACTTCCTGTCAGATGTCTAGAAGCGCAGTTTCTCCAGACTCCCATACTCAACAACTAAGTCAAAAAAATAAAAATAAAAATAAAAGAGTACCTTCCTTCACTCCAAAGAAACAGAGCCATACAAGCCACAGGAGGCACTGCTGTGTGGGCTGCCCAAACTCATCACACACAGGCTCTGAGTAGAGCATGTCTGCAAAGAGATTTATCTGTACTTCTACATAACTTGAAGCATTCATCTGCCTCTGGTGGTTTCTTCTCCACTGAAAAACATTAGGCCTAACCCTTTACTACAGCTCTCTAAAAAACCTCCATACTACTTCCCTACAAAAACATAAAGTTAGACTTTCTGCTCCATTTTTTAATATTCTCTGGACACGCACCATACAACAAGGAAGTGTGACTTTCCAACTCTTTGAGATTCAGTTGTCATTATTTCAGGTTCCAGCAGTGCTGAAGATTTCTGTCCCCTTCCCCACACACACACCATCGTGATTCCCCATTCATAGCAGTGAAGTATGAAGTACTGGCCCCATTTGTCTTGCAAACATGCTCCAGCTGCTTTGAAAAGACACTTCACCAAGTACAGAGTTACACTTCTGCACCACACAGTCTGTGCTGACACAGTGCTTTGGGACCTTACTTCTGCTACAGTGCATGACCACGCATTGCCCACGCCCTGTGCCAGGAAAGTTAAAAAGAGAGAACTTCCACCATCAGAAATGTTTCTAAACCCACTATTTTAGGTACTGACCCATTTATTACTAGAGAGATCTTCCTTTACTTGACAACGTTCCGTAATAAAAGTAAGCATGCAAAAACTAAACTGCAGCATCCCGACAGGAAACCATCCTAGGGAGGCAGGGGGAAAAGGTGATCTTTTGTCCCTGATTAAACATAAAAAGTCAAACAGAGCTGTAAATAGATTCCCAACAGAGCGGAGATTAACAGCAAGGTAACTCAGTGTAGATCATAACACAATTAATATATTAAACTCGTCCCAAAGACCTACAAAATAACAAGCTTCCACTAGAGCAATTTCAGCCACGTAGTGGTAGTCGCAAGGCATATCCTGCTGGCTGCAGTGAGGCTGGCAAGGCGCGAAGCAGGCAGGCTCAGCACAACCTCTGCCCTGCGAGCCACAACAGCGAGCATGAGCAACAGAAGAGCCGGGTGGGTGATCCTGAAAAGGGGTCATTCAGAAGGAAGTTACTTAAGACCTAGGTGCTCAGAGACGCCTGCACCGCCCACACCCTGTTAAAATCATTAGGCACGAAGCACCCTTGCCAGCTGGGCCTAGGTGTTTGTTTCTACAAGGCAAGTGGGTGACCCCCCAACATCCCGTGCAGAAGCACAAGGCGCCCCTTCTCCTGCCCCCAGGAGCAGGACACAGCAGAGTGTCCACTGACTGCTCTGGAGGGTCTCCATTAGCAGGAGAAATGCACAAACTTCCCAGAATTGCACTACTTTCAATGGCAACACAGCCCAACTCCAGTGGAGGATGAGAGCCCTAAAGCAGTCACAAGTCCCTCGAACCTTAGACGTCCTTGATCTGGATGGGAGCAGCGACTCCTTGAACCAGAAAATACATTAGGAAAAAAAAATAAAATAAAAAAACAACACACAGAAACTCCTAAATCCCCTTAAAACGCAGGCGGATGGCTCGCTCACAGGAAGCGTTTTAATTTGAATCTATTTCTAATGAACCCTCTGTGGCCAGCTTTCCCCACGCTCCCCTCACCCTAGCCAGGCTGGCGGTGAGCGGCCACCACAGCACGCCAGGCAAAGCTCGGGGAGCTTCTGGCAGGGACCGAAACACGCCAAACAGCGAGGTTACGATCCCAAAGCAGGCAGGCCACGCTAGAGTTCAGCACAAAGTTTATTTTTTTAGAAGTGCTGGAGGGAGGGAGGCACATCCCCGACAACTCGGAGTGTGTGTCCGTAGCCTACCGGGGGCAGCAGCAGCCAGCAGGGCGCGTCCCCCCAGCACCCACACCGCGCGGCTCTGCTCACCCCCGGCCACACGACAGCCGCCTCCAAGCGACGGCGCACACCCCCCCCCGAAACAATCTAAGCAAACAAATAATTAAAAATAATACCAATTAAGAACTAAACCACGCGGCGGCTTGCAGCTGGCAGCCACCCCCGGGGCGCTGCCCGAGCTGTCCCGGCGGAGGGCACCGCCACCCGCCCCGGGCTCTCCGAGCACCGGCGGCTCCCGCAGCCCCCCCCCACCTCCCGGCCCCGCCGTGCCCACCTGTAGTGCCAGCCCTTGGCTCCGCGGCCCCCGCCGCTCTTGCCGCCGCTCTGCCCCGCCGCCGCCGGCGGCTCCGCCTTGCCCTCGCCCTCCGGCCCCTTCATGGCGGCCGCGGGGTCGGCGCACTGCATGGCGCCGCGCCTCCCGGCCCCGCTCAAGCCGGCCCCATGCGGGCTGAGATGGGAGATGGCGGCGGCGGCGGCTGCCCGCGCCCCCCCGGAGCCCCGCTCGGCCCGGCTCGGCTCCCCGCACGGCCGGGGAAGGCCGGAGCGCTCCGCTCTGCCCCGGACCGCCCCGCTCCGCCCCGCTCCGCCCGGCCGCCCCTTCCGCCTCAGCGCCGCCGCCATCTTTGGTGCGGGCAGCGCCCGGCGGGGGCGGCGGCCGCCATCTCCCCGCTCCGTCACGGGCGCTGGGTAGACCTGGCGTCCCTCAGGAGAGGGCGAGCGCGCCTGGGCGAAAATAAAGGAGTTTAAACAAACATCGAAGTGCGCCCGCCCGCCCCCGGGGATGTGGGAGGGTTGTTACAGGCAGCACCGTGACAGACAGACCCCATACTGCTCCTCCAGGTGGGTTATCCAGGAGGAATGCAGCTCTCCTCTGTGTGCATCCACTGCAAACAGAAGAGAGAGAATCACTCCCAACTGGGCAAAGCCAGCCTATTTGGTCATTACTGACACAAAGAGTTTCGGGCTGTTTAGGATATCTCGGTTTAAAGGACGTTTCTGTGGTAGCCTGCCAAACAAGCTTCTGTCAAAGAGCCGGTGAGCAGACTCAGACACCGCTCAGGTACCAGCATTTCTTTTCAGGAAAAGGTTTTCTGCCCGTGGGAGCGGTTCTCCCGGCCGGCTGATGCCCTCTAGTGAAAGATTTCGGCAGTCCTGGTGGAAGAATATTTCATTTCAAATCAAACGCCAGACTTGATGCCAAGTTTGATACCAAATATTCAGAGAAACCCACATCTGTCCTCCAGTTCAGCTTCTGCAGAGACCCATAAAACAGGGCCAAACTCAGAAGTTCCCAGAGCCTTATTCACCAAGCAAAGCCTGACCTTGAGAGGAAATACGCACTTCTTTCTGTTTTGCCACTAGATACTGCATGTGGGCAACAGTTAAGCATTTTTTTTCCTTCACAGAATGACACAAAGCTAACTGGGAAAAGTAGTTTTTGGTTTGTGTATTCTTTCAGGCCAGGCATCACTTTTGCAAAAGCAAAATGCAGTCGATTGTGGCTGCATTACTTCTTAAAATCAGGGTTGAAGGATACTTGCCTTGGTTAGCGAGGCTGTGGCTCTGCTCCACATCCCATTTCACCCCATCACTTCTTCGTCCTCTCCTCTCCAGCTCACAGGCAGGGTGCCTGGACACACAGCCACCTACCTTTTTGTGGTCTCACTTTCAGCACTGCTATATTACGGTAAACAACTGTTACACAAAAGATGCTGAAAGTGCCCTCCCTATATGACAATATGTGTAGGTCAAACAGAAACAAAAATGCAACGTTATTTCAAACAGTTCATTTGGCCAGTTGCATCCCTTCAACACAGCAGCTTCATAACCCTGGAGGCTCTCTTGGTCTCTCCCATCAGCACATTCCAGATTTCCCAGCAACATTCAAAACATTTTTGCCTTTGGCCATCAGATGAGGATAGGATTTTACAAGTATCATGTCTTTAAAATGTATTTATAAGTACCAAGCCAGCTTTAAGTTAGCCCATATTATTCCTCCTTGCCAAGCACGCACACAAAATCTGACTAACAGACCACAGTGAGGCAGTGAGGACTGCCTGTTGCACCTACAGCTATAATATGTCTTACAGAGACATAATATATTACCACTGCACAGGCATAAAATCCCCTACTTCTGCCTTTTTACAAGCACACTCATCACTGCAGGAAAATAAAGGCTTTTTCAGCTGCATGTTTCTCCCATGGAACCAAAAGAGAACAGATCAGCAGAGTCAGATTGTCCATTGAAGAACATTTGGGCCAGAATTGCATTCCTCTTGTCCTCTAAACATGTTAGTTCCTCTCCTGCTGATCACTTGCAACCATAACTGGAAATATAATACCATTGTATTGTATCATAATGCATGCCAACACCACTGAAATGTTCCTGGGAAAATGTGAAGCAAAAGCAACTCAGGCAAGAGTCCCATGTGTGTCTTTTATTTCCCCTTGCTTGAGGACTACTGGTCCCAGCAGAAATGTAACTTTACCTGTGCCAGACCTGTCGCTGTCAGACAGGCAGCAGGACATTACACCACCTACAAC
Organism: Aythya fuligula; assembly: GCF_009819795.1. NCBI lineage: Eukaryota > Metazoa > Chordata > Aves > Anseriformes > Anatidae > Aythya > Aythya fuligula. The sequence continues at coordinate 23,216,410 of NC_045564.1, read as the reverse complement.
CTCCCCAACACAGCAGACAGGCTGGTGTTTTTACTGTGTGTTTCTGCAGCCTCTCAGGATCTAACCCGAGAGTACAGAGAGTAAACTCTGATGGCAAACCCCATGCATTTGCATTTTTCTTTTTAAAAAGTGCTGCACTTGTAATACCAGAGATTATCGTAAGGTGGCATTGACAAAATGCTTAACGACTGCATAACCAGTTTTGCTAAGAAGGCACTGTTAAAGGTGTCTTTTACCTTCAGTTTACATTTGTTACTAGTTATAACCTGTGGTCAGGTTCACTGATCTTAGTCTCCTTCCCCACTTGTAATTTAGTGGCTCAAAATGACTAAAATCACTGCCGAGCACCCTGCCACGAGTACGCCTGGCCCTTACCCATCACTGTGATTTCTGGTGCTGCCGGTTTCTTTCCTGGAAGAACTCAGAAAGAGTTGCAGCTTTGGGGGAGGAAAGCATGAAAAGGATAATACATGTTTAGCACTATTTGCCTTTGTAGGCCTGATGATGGCTACAAACTGAAGTGAATAGTATTTTATCGTAACTCATGTTAAGAAAACTTGCCATATTTTCCATACTTTATCACTCTGATACTCTTAGAAAATTGTCCAGGATCTGATGAAAACCATGTACCGCTCCTGCAGATTTCTTCCAAAGCTTATAGTCTGGCTATATGTGCTCCACCTTTCTTCACATCAGAATCATTTCTTCAGAGTAGCAAAATCTATCCATGTTCAAAGACTAAAGCTCTAAAACCCAACATATTTTCTCATCACTTGTATTCCTAAATATATGTGTGTATATATATTTATTTATTTATTTTCCAAATAGGAATGATAAGAGTTTTCTATCACCCCCTTGTTAGTTGGTTAGCACTTTTTCCTGTCCTAAAAACTATCTTTGGATAAGACCAAGCTTAACATAATTTTAAACCTGTATCCTAGCCGGTAGGCGGTGCAGGGGAGATAAGCAATCACTGCTGCTATCTGCTAGGGGAACTACATCCCCTACAGGTACATAGAGAAATAACAAAAATCCTGGAGAGTACCGCCTGCCTTTCTTGCACGAGGAGTGCTATTTCTCATAATCATTGCTGAACTGGAAAAGCTTCAAACTACTGAGAAACCGCCCCAAAAGATACTGTTGCTAATAGTGCTTCATATCTGGTTAATTGTACAGTCAATGCTTCTTAGGGTTAGATTCTTGCTCAAGGCAGACCCTTTGAGAGAGTCTCGATTCTGGAGCTTTACAGATATCGCTGTGTTACTGGATCCATGGCTTCGCTGTAAGTGAGCATGTATGTGAAATGCTGAACTGTTTGATGTGCAGAATCACTGGTGCTTGCATTTAATAGCTATTCATCACTCCTGTAGTCTTAATGAGTCAAAACCTTTATTTGTTTGGGCTTTTCAGTCACCATCAATCATCTCATCATTTCCTTCCCCTTCTCCATCCATTACTGTGCATCGTATTCTGCTCTACCACAGCTCCACTGAATCTCAGATGTCCAGCTGAAAGGACCAGAGTCACAGACGGCAGCAGCTCAGGCTGCCTACAAAGTTTCCCTCGCTGCCTGCATCCCCCACAGTCACATTTGGCACCATTTCCAGTTCCACGCAGTGTGACTTTGCATTGAGTCATGCTCCAGCCTCCCGCGTTACATCACGCAGCACAGCCCAGACTTGGAAACGCAAACTGGGGCTCAGTCTGGCTGGAAGCCAGGAACCCGGGCTGGAATATTGTGTAATCCCAGCAGGGCACCCTCTGAGGAAAGGATGGTGCTCTGGGAGCTCGGGGAGGACAGGACTGAGGGGCCCTGATTCTGACTCTGGAAGCAGGCACTGCTGGAAGCAGGGTGACCTCTTGCACACCTACGGCCTCCGTGTGGGGAGGGAGGAGGCCAAGCACATCCCCTTCTCACCAGCGTGCTCACCAGGCGCAAGGGAGCGAGGGCTGTGGCTGTGCCCCAGGGCTTCCCACCCATTTCAGCCACCTCATTCACCTCTGGCCTTTTTCCAGAGGCTTTTTCTGCCCTCCCCTATGGCACAACATGGCATCGCTGCCTTCTGCAGCTCACCGTTAGGACTCCTGCCCTCCATGGCTCTCAGTCCCCTGTAAAACTAATGTGTTTTTGTTAATGTCTCGAAAAACTGAGTGAGTTCAGTTCTTCAGTCTCTAACCCCTTCTCTTTCTGTGCCTTGCTCCACTCCTACATGCTTTTTCTGCATGGTTTCTATGGCAACCTGCGTCTCTCTCCATCTGCCATAGATCTCCATTATCATGGTTTGCTTCTTGTTATCTCAGTCAAATGCTATTTCCAGGTGCATCATGATAACAAGATCAGTTTGGAAACCAAGCCAAAGCACTCAGTAATTTTGGAAGACAAAACTGTCCTTTGTAATCTGACTGCTCCATCACTATATATATAAGATCTGCATATGGGAGACTGGTACTGAGCTCTTCTTGCTACCAGTTGTCCTACTTGTACCTGCACGCTCCTCTAATCAATTCTGCATCCACTTCATAATTTCCAGACGATATCCTTCCTTCTCATTGCAGCCTCTGCTTCCTACAGAGGAGGTATATTTGGATTCTGGAAAGTCTCTGTAGGTCTGCTGTCTGGGGTTTGATGTCTGTTTTGAAGACAACTAACAATAAGTTACCAGTACAGTTTTCCTTGCAGCAGAAGCATTTTTCACTTCTGTTACAGTCCTGTAATATTTTACTTCTCCTGAAAACCTTATCCATTGAATTGCAGAAAGCCCTAAACAATACGGACTGTTTACAGTTGGCTTCTTGGTCCATTCTGCTTGGATTATGAAAATTGCTTGGAGTTGACTTAAGATTTCTATACGGCTAAAATTCAGTCTAATTTTCTGCTAAGTACCTTTTTGGAGAACTTATTGAAGTGTGGAAAAACAAACAAACAAACAAACATTCTTGCTATCTAATCTAACCAGGAGGTGCAGCAGAGAACTCAACTGAATAAAATGAGCGGAGTAAAAACTTCAGTGTTGATTTATTTTCTGTATCCTGTGAGCTGGTAAAGCCAGACTGCAAGAAATCCATGTTGAAGCTGGAAGTGACTTGGACTGTGAGTTCTTAAGGACATGAACTGGCAGTGTTTGTTTGTATCCAACACCCTGGAGGAGCTACACCAAGCTACAGGCTGCCTCAGTATAAATGGCTACTACTTAATGCCCACAGTTAATAGCAGTTATGCATACAATAATCTAGTGCTTATACATACATTTTAAATTCTGCAAACCTTCCATTTAGAATATAATTCAGGGAAAAACTGTGCCCACAATTTTTCCACTGGAAAACAAAGAGGCCCGTGTTATATTTGTAATTTTGATGCTAATGCCAGCCAGCAGGCTGTCTGCTACAAGGCGTGGGGCAGGTGTGGTGCTTGCAGTTAGGGTAGAGGCAGAGTATTAGCTCGAGCTCCATATGCCCAGCTAGGATACAAACTGCAGTGCAGACAGAGCTGGACATCTCAGAAAAATACGGGAAGCCTAGTTTAAAAAAATAAAAATGAAAAGAGAGAGAGAAGAAGGGAATGATATACAAATAAAACTATCCTTCAAACATCAACAGTTAAAGGCACAAACTTAGAACTGCTCAAAATCGAAGCAAATCAAAAGGAAGAAGATCAAGAGGAAAAGGTTTTTAGCTACATCAGTACAAAGCAAAGGAAAGGATCACCAGCAATGACAGCAGGGTAGAGAGCTGGATAGCTAGAAGCTAAAGGGATGTGTTGCTTCAGTTCCATAGGGAAGATAATGCAACCCTGGAAGGCAGAGGCAGCACTGTCAACAGGCTTGAGGGCACGGGTATGGACATTGCCACGTGTAACACAGCCACAAAACTCAAAGCTCCTCCCTCACCCTTCAGTTCTGAAGGCTGAATAATCGCCATCAGCAAAATCTATAGGCTGCTTAGCACAAAGTCTATAGGCTTTTTAGGACAAGGGCTGTAGGACAAATGAGTAACAAAAGTCGTGGAGGGAAGGAGAAAATGGGTTAAAGTGCAAGATAGGCATGTTATGTGCAGACCAACCCAATATCTTTCTTTGATAAGATAATTGCTTTTGTGGCCAAAGGAAAACTGGTAAAATCTTATCAGTGTGGACTTTGGTAAAACATTTGATTTAGTATTACTGGGAAACTTATTAGTTAAACTCAAGAAGATGAGGAGTAACATAAACACTATAAAATGCTGAAGGAATCTAGTACAGGGGTGAAAACTGCTGATGGTGCTGATAGCAAAGTTACGGGACTGGAGGGATCTGTCTTACTGAATAATGGCATTAAGTCAGCTTGGTGTAAAAAATGACAAGTGGGGTAATGAAGTTTGGTAATGACAAAGTTGGGAGATGTTTTCAATGGAGAAGAAGTCTTACAGGGAGAACAATATGGTTGCTATGCCCTGGGAACAGACATGGGATGAAATGTAACCATATAAAATGCAAGGACGTGCACTGAGAGACTAACAACCTTTCTGTAAAAATTAAAATTCATCAGCTGTGAACAGAAGAGGAAAAGCCACATGCCCAATGTAGTTATTAAAATAATAAATGCAGTCTTACATGTAGCAAGGCGAGTATTTCCAGGAACAATAAGTAAATACATACAAGGCACTGGGTGAAATTCCACTGAGATTTTAGGGTATCATCCAGGCTATCAGTGCTCAGCAAGCCAGGGTTCGTGCTGGAACAGGTACAGAGAAGCATCACCTGAATAAACAGAGAAACAGCAAAGAGGTGATGAGAGAGCATGAGCTTAGCAGAATGAGTGCTGGGAAGGGATCTGATTCCTCCCCGTAAACACGTTTGGGGTGGGCAGAGAGGGAGGAAAAGCACCCGTGGGTTCTGCACTTTACCCTGCCCTTGGTTTGCTCCCCACAGAGCAGCCAGCCCCACATCTCCTCCCTCCCCACCTCCTGCCCGGTGCCTGCCACGTTTGGCATTTCTCAGTCACATCTCTAGGGACGTTCAAAGACCACATCGTCCCCACAGAAAGAGTGCACCACTGACAGCAAGTCTGTTTTTTTCTTTTTTTGTTTGCAGCAGCTGTTCGGCTGATGAAAACCCGCCGGCTTTGTAAACTCCCAGTGTTGACATGTGCACAGCCTGTTAGGTGCTGAACCAGACCAGGTGAGCGTGGGAGGGGGTGCCTTCGGGAGGGTTGTCTCTGTCCTCCCTGCTAAGCGGCCCAGGCTTTTATGTCTGCTATGCACTAATGACTCACACTCCAGGGCTCTCCTGGGCTTATGTGGAAAACAAACACTGTGCCTACATCGGCAAGCACAGATCCTTCTTCTCGCCTGAGGAAACAAGTCATCAGCATCCACCGGTGCTCCATGGCTCCAGGGCTCAAATCTGAGAAAGGCCCCATTTCTTGTGGCAGTTCTGTGTCCCCGGTTAAAACTGCTCGCCTGCTGTCAATCACACCCCTGGTCAGTGCAAACCCCATGTGAAGGCCTCACAAATCAATTGATCAAGAGGCTACTGAACTGATACGGCAGCATTTTGTAATTAAAAACTTTAATTTAGATGAAAACATTACAGTTTGCAGTACTCAAGTACTCCACAGACCAGGGACATCTTATGGGGAGGGACTCTTTATCAGGGAGTAGTGATAAGACACAGAGTAACGGTTAGGTAGATTTAGATTAGATATTCAGGATAAATTACTGTGAGGGTGGTGAGGCCCTGGCACAGGCTGCCAGAGAAGCTGTGGGTGCCCCATCCCTGGAGGTGCTCAAGGCCAGGCTGGATGGAGCTTTGGGCAACCTGGGTTGGTGGGAGGTGTCCCTGCCCATGGCAGGGGGGTGGAATTAGATGGTCTTTAAGGACCCTTCCAACGCAAACCATTCTATAATTCTGTGACCTTCAGTTGCATGGATTACATCCAGAAGACAGGGCTCTGGTGATTGTGCCCACACCCCAGGGCTTGAGGACTCACCAGGACTGAAGAGGTTATGACAGAGAAGTGTCAGGAGGGTTGGTGGCTCCTCCTCACCCCCACATGAGATCTTCACAGGGAGGGGATAAGCTAAAGGGAGAAGAAAGCCACGAGGCACAGAGGAGCTATCCAGCCAGGGGAAGAGCTAACCGTGGTGAGCAGGCAGGAGAGTGAAGGAAGGTGCACCTAGAACCTCACAGAACCCCCTGCAGGCCCCACACGTGCCCAGGGTGGGCTTTACCTTCACCTTCAGGAGGTTGTACCCCCAGTGCATCATTCTGTGGTGTTTTCTGTGAGCCCCCAGGCACTCTCCCCACCAGCAGGATGCACCAGGCAAGCAGCTGAGCTGCTGGAGCTGAGAGCAGCAGGCAGGCTGAGCCGATGCCTCCCTCCATAAACCACCCACAGGCTCTTCTCAGGCTTTGGCAGCCAGCCTGCCTCTCCAGACCCCTCGTCGTGGAGCCAGGCGCCGCCGAGTCGGGCCCGGTGGGCGCAGGGCACAGAGGCTTGGCAGGGTGGGAGTGCTCTTGGGCTTGAAAATGGGGGAGAGGGCTGCTTTGGAGGGCAGAGAGGAGACAATCAGCAGGGAGTGATGGATGGTTAGACCATGTAGGGAAAAAAACAACGCTCTGCTTCATCCTGAGGACTTGGATTTGCCGTGCCACCCTGAGAGCCGTGCTGTCGGCTGGGTTTGGCTCTGGGAAGGCGCTCCAGGGTGTGAGGGATCCGTGAGCTCCCCACCGTGCCCGGGACTCTCCGGGTGCCCACCCGGGGGTGCCGCAGCCCAGCCCCCGGAGCCGGCGGGGCGCAGGGCCGGGCCGGGCCCTGGCAGCTGCCTGACGCCCGTCTTCTCCCGCAGGGGCCGGGCCGGGGGCGGTGCTGGCAGCCCTGCCGAGCCGTGCCGAGCCGTGCCGGGCTGTGCTGTGCCGAGCCGAGCCGAGCCGTGCCGCGGGCACAGCAGCATGTCGCCGCTCCGCGTCTGCATCGTGGGCTCGGGGAACTGGTGAGTGCCGCAGCGCGGGACCCCCCTCCCTTCCTTCCTACCTCCCTCCCTTTATCTGTCGCCTTTTTTTCTTCCCTTTTTCCCCTTCCTTCCGTGCCCTCCTCCCCGCTTGAGCCCGGCAGGGTGTCCCCTCGCTGCCCGGGGGGTTCCGCAACAGGTGCCCGGGGGTCTCCATGGTCCTGAAACCCGGCCCTGCCCGCTGGGGTCCCGCCTGCACCTCGGCCCTCCCCCGCTCCGTTACAAGCCATAACCCCGCCGAAAGAGAAGATTGGGAGCCAGGGCAAAAGCTCCGCTTGCTTTTGGGGCCGGGGGCTCTTTGTTTTGTAAGCTAAATGGGAACGGTCAGGATGCTCGCATCCAGTAAATGCCAGTAACAAAGAGCTGCCTGAGCCAATGGGAGCTGCACAAGCACGAGGCTACAGTTCGATTTAAGTGTATCACAGCTTGATTTAAGTGTATCACAGCTTGATTTAAGTGTAGCAAGCATGCCCAGCCTGGCACCAGGACAGTGAGAGCCCAGAGAGGACCCGAGCTGTGCCTCTGTGGTTGTGTTTGTGGCAGAGCCCAGGCACCTCTCATACAGGCATGGAGCAGAGCGGTGATGCTGCTCGCACTCCTTTGAAAGAACCAGGACACGGGTTTCATTTAAAACCGTGACTTAAACGTACCCTTCACTTCTGTCATCTTCAGCATGTAGTTTTGCATCCTTCTGCAGCATTATAAAAGCATTGAGTCCCCAGCTTATCCCTGCCCACCTTTATAAGAATATACCTGCTACTGCCTGGTTCTTTCTAGCCTGGACAAAAGCACTGCTTGCAGAAGCTCCTTGGCTCTGGCAGACTTCAGTGAAGTCAGTAACCCTGGCTGAATGGACTTCGCATCTTACAGTTTATATAACCTAAGCCCAACCAAACCGAACAACATGTATATGCATGTGCTTGTGATTAGCAAACCCAGCCTCCAGGTAGTTCTTTGATTGTTTTTCTACAAGGAGGGCAAGTTCTTTAAGATTTTTTAAATACCTGACAGCTATGTGGAAGCAAATACCAAAAAAGTCAATAGGTGAGGGAGTGGTTGGTTGCGAGCTTCTGAGAACACAGTGTAGTTACGGTGCGGCTCTGGACCCTCCTGCCTTGCAAAACCAGCCCACAGCTTTTTGAGTCCCCGCACGTGTGACATGCTTCCAAATCATGGGTTCCCCGTGCACATCTCTAACATATGGTCTTTCACAAACAACCCTACAGCCAGGCCTTCCTGGGGAGCCACCATCACACAGCTGGCTCACTGCAGCATCCCCTTCCTTGGTCCTAAGGGACCCATCGCTCCTGCACCCTGCTTCCCTGACTGCCACTGTCCCCAAGTCATTCCAGCGCTTGCTTCCCTCCCTTGCCACACTCCTCTTCCTTGCCTTAAACACAGCCTGCATGAGCTGCTTCTTATTGCTTCCAAGCCCCTCAAGAGCCACGGCTGAACATCTGGGAGTCAGCTTTTACCTTTGATCCACCAACAATTAAAGACTGAGCTACTCTCTTGCTCTCATCCTCAAGCAAGCATCTCCTGCCTTTTCCCAAGCTGTTCCCTTTCCATAAAACATTCTCAAAAGCCAGTTGGTTGTTTCTTTTTTTATTTTTTTCCTTTTTTTTTTTTCTTCTTTTTTTCCATAATGTGTATCTACAAAACTGAAAAGAGCTATGCCCTGGAGATACCGAGACTCCAGCCCAGCAAATCGCTTAGTACTATCTGCTTACTTGTACTACCTGTCTGCCTGGGTTCATCTCTTACTTCCTACCATATGGACAAACTGTAAAATCTTTGTGAAGTAGATAAATGTTGTTCTCTAGTGTTTAAATTACATCTATTCATAGCCTCTATGGCAGTACAGGTAATCTTAGCACAACACAGAAATATGTTTTTCTTTGGCAAACATTGTCTCCTTATATTCCTCCCGAATATTTGTGCGACAGCTCAGATAACTGCACGTGAGGCTTTCCTGCAGCTCAGAAACGTGGCCAACATGTGACACAACATTTTGCAATAGCTAATGTCAGCTGCAGAAGTTCAGCAGGTCACACTGGCTTACTAAGTCAACACTGTCAGGAAACTCATGACTGATGTGGTTAAGTAAAGCAAGTGCCACATTGCATCTTGTAGTTGTCAGCCAGGTACAGGAGGCTTTGCGTTTGTTAATCACGGTCCAGTTATCTGGTTTTAAAAATACGGGTTTATTTCACTGCCTGACCCTTCAGAACCCAAAAGCTCTTCCAATCTAATTAGATTCATTTGGACTCTCCTCAGTGAAGATTCAGCTTGAACTAGGCATATGTCCTTACCCTGCACAGATGGCCAGGCTTTTTACTGAGGTGCATGGAAGGAAAATGAGTCAATGGCCATAAACTGAACTGGGGAGGTTCCAAATGGATATACAGAGGGAGGTGGAAATCTATGAGGATGATAAAGCAGTGGGACAGGTTGCCTAGAGAGCAGCTGGTCCTTGGGGAGTTTTTAAGACTTGAGTGAACAAAGCCCTGAGCAAACTGATCTGAATTCAGTGTTGTTCCCACTTTCGAGACCTCTCGGGATCCATTCCAACCTAAGCAATACTACAATTAAAAAAAAAAAAAAAAAAAAAAGAGGTGGCTGGCTAAGAGAGACTGAAGAAAGATATGATCCTCTTCAAGTACCTAAAGGAGAGAAACAATATCTCTCCCTCTTAGAACAGAAATTCTTAAACTGCGGTAAGATTTCGGTTAGATGTAAGGACAATCTTACTAATGCTAAGGAGAAGGATAGCAAAGCCCTAGGAGGCTGTTGAGGGAAGGGAAAGTATCGGCAGTACCTGAGCTCTGTAAGCCCTCCTCGGAACAGCTCCTGTTAGGAATGGCACAAGTACATTTCCTATGCAAGGGGCAGTTGACAGGGATTAGCTGGTTTCATGGAGGCTTTCAGCTGTTTTTCACCAGTTCCAATGTATGCCACAAATACTTTCATATTTGCATATATAAATCAATGGGTCTTATTTAAATTATTCTTCACCCCTCCCCCTTCCACCCCAAAAAATTCCCATTGTACCAACAGGAAACCTCCACATAAGAGAGCTTTTTTTCTTAGCAATATGTAAATCACTTCCACCCTGATTCAATGTAATTGGAGAAGAAGAATGATTGGCAGTTTGCACTTACGTTTAAAAATGATCCAAGCGGAGTTCTCAGCCATCTATTAATCTTCACTAAAGAGAATTTTGGAGAAATAAAATAGAATGGCGAAGTCTTCATGTGTGTGTCCTTGGTTTTGTTTGCATAAGCAGAGCTCCTCTGCCAAGCCTGTGTAGTCTACTGAGCACTGGCTTCACAGACAAAGCAATTCTTCTTTCCAAGGCTGATTAGCGGTGACTGCAAATTTTAAATGGACCAAATGAAACAGTACGTCAGTTTTTGAACTGCTTAATTGTTTCGTAGAGAGAGTTTTTCCCTGATAACCAGTGAATGCCTTTTAAACATTACACCTTGTCTCCCCAAGATTCCTAGGGAAACCAATCAAAAACAAGGTGATTTATGAAGCTCGCTTTATGCGTGAGATACCTTCATGGGTATCTTGTCAATGGGAGGATGGTTGGACAGAAACATCCAAGCACATTGGCAATGACAGCTCTGCAGAAAGACAAGCTTTACCTACTGAAAGTTGCAAGTCCCAGTCAGGATTTCAGAAGTTAGAGCTGGAACCTGCATCTTTCAACAGAAAATCACAAAAATTTGGTACAGTCACAGGCTATAAAGCACCACCCCCAAAAAGTCACCTTGATGCACATTCTATACACCTTCTAAACGTTTCTACATTGCAGTCTTTTTAGGTTTGTCTTCAGCTTTTCAGAGTGAAAGAGGATGTTGGGGCTCCACTGAGACTGAAGCCCCTTTTTACTCTCCTAAGTGCCTTGTAAATAAATAGCAAAAAAAAAGTCTCTACTTTCAAGAAGTTCTAGTCTAAGGAAAGAAAGAAAAATGGATAGGTGATGCTGGGTGTAAGCGGGGAAAGTTGTTACCATTTTGTAGATAATAAGCGGGTAAAACTCACCTCTCACAAAAGAAGACTACAGCACAACCTGGAAAACGTATTTAGATCTCAAGTCTTAGTGTTTATGTGTAAAAATAACTTTTCTTATTATATTTATGATAGCAAGCCATAATTCCTCCTCAGCTCAGGCCTTGATTGTGCTCACTGTTGGAGAACAGGGGAAGCGAACCAGAACATAAGAAATTTTACAGATAATACAAACATGTGATGCAATTGTACACCTTTCAAAAAATAATAATAAAGGTTTACCCTGGAGATGCTTACATATTTTACACTTACAAAGGACCAGAACAAATTATCCCCCTCCCCCCCTTTTTTTTTTCCTTTATCAATTTGAAAGAAAGCATTACAGCAGCTCAGGATATAGCAAGCAGTCAACACTGGGAAAGTGAAAATTGATCTCAGTAGGATTTCTTTGTAGTTAAAGATTAAGATGAAACCCTTATTCTTTAATTATTTATTGAGCAATTAGCCTTGTGCAAACCTGTTGCATCAAAAATCGAGTTGAGCCAAGGAAAGCCAGTTACAACATGGCTTCCCTTTGAACCATTCACAACACAGACCTCACTGGACTTCGTCTTGGATGTACTTAAGACTTTTATCTGTTACAGAAAACAACTAAATCCTGTTCATGCTCCTAATTGCAGGTATATCACAAGTGAGTCAGAGAACAAGAACGTCATAACTGGAACCCCTCTTTCAGTTATGTTAGCAAAACAGCCAGTACTTTAAGGTAGTATTAAAGCAAAAAGAAAGACGAGAGAAAATAAAAATCACGCTTTTCTACTCCCAAAATAATTTAAAGTGCATCAAGCGATATTCTCAGTATTTTTTCCAGATTTTTAATTTTCCTCTTGTTAAGAGAATAAGTGAAAGTTCACAAGGCTGCAGTGCTGGATGGTGTAATAAAGTTATTGCCTAAACTGAGATAAAAAATGCTCAGCATGACCAAGAGTAAATGGGATGGTTCAAATATCTTCAGATATTCTGGATCTTGTTACACTGATAATTAGAACCACATCCAAAGAGAAACCACCAGGTTGATTTTTTTTTTTCCTAAAGATAATTTCTTAGTTTTTATATCTTACATAAAATCCTTACTGCAACCGTTTGGTTATTGGTAGGAAATTGGCATCCATTTGTTTTAGATGAGATGCACAAAGACTGGCACAGCAAGATCATTCAGGAGTACTTCACTGCCTGGATTATTTTGGAGTTGGTTTTCAGAAAATCTCAGGATGAAGAGATATTCAATTAGCCTCAGAGTATATTTTTAGCGCTGTTGAGGGCGTATCACACTTCTACTCTGTAATCTTTCTTATGACTTCAGATTCCTTATAACTGTAATGTTTTACCTGGTTCTACTTTTTGTGATATTAAGCTAAGGCTTTTTTTTGTTGATGTTTGTTTTTTGATGGAGGGTAGTGGATAAAACTTTCGGATAAATTTAGTAGGCAGATGAAGCTTTGTAGCACAGGCCTTTTATGAGTTATTATGTTGAAAGTAACTTGTGGTTCCAATTGGCAAGGAAAGTTTGTGTCCTATCAGTTATTTCTTTCTTTCTTTTTAAAAAGGGGTTCAGCCATAGCAAGAATTGTTGGCCAAAATGTCCAGATGTCCAACAGATTTGATCCTACTGTCAAGATGTGGGTATTTGAAGAGATGATCGATGGAAGAAAACTCTCAGAAATAATCAATCAGGAACATGAAAATGTTAAGTATCTTCCTGGATACAAGATACCTAAAAATGTGGTAAGTTGGAAAAAAAAAAACACTGATTTTATTTATTTTAATTTTTGACAAGGAAGGCAACAACTGGCAATCTTTAAACTAGGAAGTAATTCGTCGCCTTGTTGTGGTTTGCCACCTAACTCACTCCAGTATTTTAAGTATGAAATATAACTTACTTCTGGGACTTCAGCTCATCTCTTGTCATGCAATTTCAAACATCCAACTGTGTCGAATACTGATACATAATATGCCATCCTCCTCCCCAGCATAAAGCAGCATCTCTGTTTGCTATTTCTAGGGCTGTGTATACACAGAGCAGAGAGATTTTTAAACCCACAGCATCTTCTGGATACAGAGGGGAGGCTACTGCTCTCCCTTCTTCTAAAAAAGGGAATCAACAGCATGGCTAACAAGGAGATGAACAGTGAGCTACCGGTTTTGGGTGATGTCAGGATAGCAACACGTTACTAAATAATAATGCTGCAAGTTCCACCAGAATATAGGGTATTTAATTTTTAATTCATTTACATTTGAAATACCAAATTATACCTCACTATTTAATCAGCTTGGATCATTTAGAGCTACTGAAGCAAGCAAAGTGAGGCTTTTGGGCTGTTCAAGACTTTACCAAACGACAGAGCTCTGTGAATTAAAGAAAGTAGCACTGCATTTCTAGAATAGCCGTAGTTGTAAAAGGAAGTTCAGATGCCGCACGTGGTGGGTCTCCTTGCTTGGAGAGTGGTTATATTTAGAACCACATTTAGTGCTGGGATTGCAGTTTTGCACTCCCATGGCTTGAACTTGGCATGCAGCTCTCCTGGGTTCAAACTGAATTGCCGCTGTTATTTTCACAGTCCTGTAACAGATCCACAAGCTTGTTTTCCTCACTTGAGAGCAGCCTCATCCTACCTATAACAAAGCCTCTGAGACTTTACCAGCTGAAATCAGCTGGTTGCAGTAAGCCTGGAGGGAGGGCCCCTCACATCTTCAGCTCTGAGGAAAAAAAATATTTTTCCTCGTATTGTTTTTCTACATTTTGGAGAGACAGAAAGGCTGTCTGTACAGTGCTATGGGCGCGGTCCTGGCCTTGCTTTGCTATTTGCCTTTAGAAGCAGCCTTGCTGGTAGCAGCACTGATTCTTCTGTAAGGAATCATACTTGCTCTAAGGCTGAGACTAAGGGCAATATTTTCTGATTTTAATAGCAAACTTAAATTCACCTGCCGTTTCCTTTGTAACCTGGCTTTATTTGTTCTGAGTCACACTAGCATTGAGAGGAAGCTACAGCTTGCTGATTATTAAGGATGTCGCAGGAATGGTGTAATCCTGCAAGGTGTGAGAATTGTTGCCTGGTGTGAGGGGCTCATTTCCATTGTTCCACTTGTCCCAGGTGGCAGTACCAGATGTGGCTGAAGCAGCAAAGGGGGCAGACATCTTAGTATTTGTTCTACCACATCAATTCATCGGACGGGTCTGTGAACAGATTGCAGACCAGATAAAACCTGGAACATTTGGGATTTCACTGATCAAGGTAAGTTGTTCTCTCCACAAGAATCAATGTGTAAAGAGTAAATAAATATGTTCAATTTAGGGATAGGAACTCCAGCCCTTGCTGCATGCTCTGTGTGAGTATGAGCATTTCTTTCTGCAAGAGTTAAAGCCTCCAAGCCTCCAATAGTCCTTCTACCATTCATGTGACTGGAGGGGAAAGGATTGGGCAACCCTACTGGGTTAAGAGTAACCATTCTTGTCTCCCATCTTTAGCCTGGATCTGTTCCCACTTGGACCAGCACAGGGGTGAAAATGCACAGAGAGAGGGCTGCATAAACTGGCGCAGCTGCCAGAAAAAAATATTCCAACTACAGCCTCAGTTAACTCATACCTGGGCAGAGCACTGGGTCTGAGCAACCAGCCTGAGTACATGCAAAGCTGTTCATGGCAACATTAAAACTGCACCGTATCATCAACAGTTTTGCAGAACTGAAGCAATTTCAATTTGTAATGAAATGAGCAATCTGTTTTTGAAGGTTAGAGATGCCAGGTTATCATAACTTTAAAAGGAATTAATATTTATAAGAGAATCTCAAACTAAAAGCTGGAGGCAAAGTGTAGCAATATAGTCTACTGCTTCTTCTGTTGATTGTGTTACAGGAAGCATCCTATTTAAAATAGGAATGAAATAAATTTAATTCAAGTTTTCAGATTGGAATATTGGCTCCTCTTTTTTTTTCCCCTATAGAAATGATATCTTGCATGCAGCAGTACGCAGAGGAGGGGAGGGGAAAGAAAGGAAATTCATGGAAATTTACTTCTTAAGCTCCAAAAAAAAAGTGACAGTTCAGTATACCTTTTAATACCAATGAAGCACTCAGATTAATACTTAAGATCTTGCTAAAAAGCCACTGCTTGTAAACTTAATTTAAAAGTATGGTTCCTTACCACAGGCACTTAACACAAGGGAAAAATGCAGCTTAAAAAAACCCTCAGGGCAGTAGTGTTGGGTGTGAGGCCTGTGGCAGGGTTAACTCAACTGCACCTTCTCCCTGAAATTTAGTTGAGTTTGCAGAACATTTGTACTAATGGCTAACGCTAGTGAATATAAGATCTGAATTCTTCCAATTAGAACCAGGGAGACCTGCAGGCAATAGGACACCTCCTGCTTTACCAGTGCTTTGCTGCTGTTATTTTCCTGTTCTAATAATTTTGACTATCGTCTTTTATTCAGGGGATTGATGAGGGTCCTGAAGGCCTGAAGCTCATATCTGACCTCATTCGAGAGAAACTGAAAATAGAAATCAGTGTGCTTATGGGGGCCAACATAGCCAAAGAAGTGGCTGATGAAAAGTTCTGTGAAACCACCATTGGTAACTATTCCGAAGGGCAAATTATAGCCGCTATCTTCAGTTTGGCTTCACCTGGGGCTGGGAAACACGATAGGGCCTAGAGACAGCCAAGGGACCACACTGCATGCTGAACTCATTCAAGGAGGCAGCACAACTTCCAGGGAGTTTGGTGCTGGCAGGGTCAGATTGCAAATGAGAGCAGGTTTCAGTACTGAGAACCGTTCGCTAATTTCATCCATTAAAAAATTGCAGCTTACTCCTATTCCTGTAGGAGTTATCAAAAGCCACCTGTCTGCACAGCCCAGTGCTGAGTAACTAGGCAGTGATACACTATGTAGTTTAGCTAGAAATGCGTAATCAGAATCTCCTATGTGCTCACACCCCCTGAGGTGTATTTCTCCATCTTCAAATGTCCTTGTTTCAAAAAGCAGCAGTAACATTCTGTTCTTCCCTCTCATTCGGGCTGCTTGCCAAGGCACAGCCTCAGATGCTCCTGGAACTGGGTCTGACCTGACTTGGAAAGTTTGGCCAGCAGCTTTTAAAATCCACTTGATTTTTGACTTGCTTTTTGAAGTCGGCAGATATTAAAGTTACATTCTTCAATAGCTAGCGAAGATAAAGGTTGTTATTGCAATACTGCTCCATTGCTGTCCAGAGGTTATAGGGAAAACCATACCATTTGCTGCTGGCAGAGAAACTAGACACGAATAGGACTAGACATGGTTAGGGGAGTTGAGCAATATTCATTTTCTTGGGGATGGTTCAGTTTCTGCTGGCCCAGTTTTAACCCATGCCATGATGATGACTTTGGAAAGAGGCATGCTTGCCCCTTGGCTTGTGGGGCCTCAAAGTGTTTCTGCATTTGGAAAGCAACATAGCCCAGAAACAGTCACCTCAAAGAAAACCCTACCATTAGTTATTTTTAAAAGATGAGAAACAAACACAAAGTTTCTCATGAGGTAGGGCAGAAACCCCAGAGCCACCCACAGTGGTGTTACCCCAGAACCCCTCCAGGAGCAACAACTGGAAAAAGCTACAGAGCCTTGCTGCTGAGCTTTCTCTGAAAGAAACAAGACTGCCTCGCATAAAAACAAGTGAAACTCCATTCAAAAATCTTTGCCTGTTGGCCAAGGGCTCTTTGGATAAAGTCAACCTTAACCACTTCATCAGTCAGGGCTTTCTACCCTTCCTCTCACTACCTAGGGCTAGCGCTGCGATGACATGATACATGACCCTGGTAGAATTGGTAACAAAATTGCTCCAGCAGAGCAAACTTTCAACTTCATTATCAGTGGATCTCCTCGTAACTGGGAATTAATTTGGCATTAATCATTTTCACCCCACAATAATACTTAGCAATTATAGCTTTTTACATTTTCAAAGGAACAATTATACTGGGGTGCTGTACAAAGCAATCTGTAAATATTATCCTGTTAAACCTGCAGTAGGGTGGTGCAAGGATTGTGGTGACCAGCTCATGCTCAAAGTGTGAGTCGCAGTAGCCCCTGTGGCTCCAGGGCAGGGCAGGGCAGGGCAGGGCGAGTTGAACACCGGTTGGCGCAAAAACCCTGAGGAGTCTCATTTTTAATTAGGTCCGCCTCAGTTTAATCACTTGCAAGGTTTGTGGTTATACAAGCTCCCTCAGGCAGACATCTGCACTAGGGGCTGTCTACTTTTAAGCTCTTCAAAACATTAGTAAGCAATACTCAGTCCATGTACAAGGACTTCAATATATTCACCCTGGCTTCCAGCAGCAGTGTTATTTCCAGTTACTGGGACCACAAAACCTAAGTGGTCCCTAGGACCTTACTTCGGGTTTCAGTTAGTTGTGCATACTAATGTCACTTAAACATTACAAATGCTCTAACTTTCATCTTTCCTTCCCGCAGGGTGCAAAAATGAAAACCAAGGGCAGATCTTTAAAGAACTAATGCAGACCCCCAATTTCAGGATTACCGTGGTGCCTGACGTTGATACAGTGGAGATCTGTGGAGCCTTAAAAGTCAGTGATTTCAAACTATTTTGTTTTTATTAGGGCTAAATTCTACCCTTACCTGAGTCTTCTGTAAGCCATATGGTCTAATGTTAGTCCTACCATTTTAGGATTGAGTGAGCACAGACAAGACATGTAGTTCACAGGCCAGCTTTCCAATCTGAAAAAAAAAAAAAAAATTGCTGGCAAAACATTTCAGAATAGCCATATTTTAACTTATCGCTCACCTCTGCTTCTGAGGGCATAATTTAGTCCCCTATATTTTCTTATGTTGTACATGCATGGAACAAAGTCTTTTACTATGTACAGTAATTCCGCTAATAACTTATTTTCACAGTTCAAGTAGCAACCCACCAGCAAGTTTGCCTTAGAAGCACCATTCAGTGTTGGAAGCACACCCGTACAGTGTTTAGCCACGTCCACATACAGATCCCAGACTAGGTCAAAAGAAATACCAAAACCATCAAGTTTCCATGGCAGGGGCACTTTAAGATTTAGGGGTTGTTTTTCTTAAATGTGTCAAAAGTGTCTCCAGGCTACAATCTTTGTAGTTTGCATAAGTTCAGCCATTTGTACTTTAATGATTCACCTTTCTTTGGAGGAGGGATTACCAGCTAGTAAAGAACAGGTCCCATTTAACCCAGATATGAACAGATTATTTACATAGAAATAACCAAAGACTTTGCTTTCATCTACAGACTGGAACTGGGAGTAGTGGAGGGCATAGAGAGATGAGAAGTTGGTTCTGTTTTGTGGAAAATGTTTGTTCTTCCTGAAATCATTCCTTTTGCTAAAACAAACAAACAAAACAAACCTGCACTGGGGCACATGCATGCCTGGGAGTAAATATTTCAATGGCAGTACTACCAACCTATAACTCAAATGAAATGAGCTATGCTTCTTCAAGGGACTGCAAGCTGGGGGATGAGGAGGGACGTATGCAGGGCAACACAAGGATGTTTAGGATCTGAAGACAGTTGTTTAGATCTGTAGAAAATGTCAATTCTACTGACCACTCTTGCAGGCAAAAACAAGGTTTGATCTATTACAGCATCAGTATGTGGAACCAATAACTGTTTAAGCTACAGGCCAACAGAAAAAAGATAGAGGCATGTCCTCACTGAGAATGGTTTAAACAGTTAAAACAGAAAGGTCAGCAAGCTCCAAGTTGGAAGTAGCAGAAAAACAAAACATTAATTGCATGCATGCTACATGATTGCAATGTTACAATATTAAACAAGCTGCTCTGCCTTTTGCCCACTGGAATAACTTTGCAAAGTGGATACTTTATAAAATCTTTTATAGTCTAGCAAATTTTCTTCAACTGTAATGAGACATCTGCCTTCTTCATAACAAATTCATAGCCTCTGCGAATTGAACCTGGGGTCTTATTCCAGTGAACAAAGTGCAGACAGATTGATGGAATTTTCTTAAAGTTTGATGTACAATGATGAATTGCATGTCTTATCTGACAATTTCCTTTCATTCTCTATGCACTAAACTGTTTTTAGAACATTGTAGCAGTAGGAGCTGGGTTCTGCGATGGACTGAATTATGGTGATAACACAAAGGCAGCAGTTATACGTTTAGGCCTTATGGAAATGGTGGCCTTTGCCAAGATGTTCTGCAGGGGACCAGTATCAATAGCCACTTTTCTGGAAAGCTGTGGAGTTGCTGACCTAATCACTACCTGCTACGGAGGACGCAACAGAAAAGTAGCGGAAGCCTTTGCACGCACAGGAAAAGTAAGGAGGATTTTGAAATATTTTAAACTAAAAAAAATGAATTCCTGTGTTTTAAAGTAAAAAAAAAAAAAAAAAAAAGAAAAATCTTGTGTAACAATACAAAGGCATCATTAGCTTTTTACCTTCTCAGTAACTGCTGGTATGGCAGCAGGATTTCCTCTGATGCAAGTAATCAGTCTCCTCTCTTTTAGTCCATAGAGCAATTGGAGGATGAGATGCTGAATGGACAAAAACTACAAGGTCCTCAGACTTCGGCTGAAGTCTACAAGATTCTGAAACAGAAAAGTCTGCTTGATAAGTAAGTGTTTTGATTTAAAAAGACAAACAAGGGAAACACCTGACTCAACAGGCATCACCAAGAATTATGAGTGATTCATAAACACGAGTCCCATTAAGGTTAACTACCCCATCATTTCCGCAACAACCGGTTGCTACATCTTGGGCCACCATTAAACTTAGCAAGACTCCTCATTACTGTGATCAGTAGAATGGGATGAAGGCAAAACAGTGTTAAAAGAAACAAGCCACAGACGTATAAGACACCAAGAAAGTCCAAGGGAGCTACCTAGATATCACTGGTCCACCCTGAACAAGATTGATGCACGCTTACAGAGTAAGTTTAGGAACATGATCAAAGGGTTTCTCATTCTCAGTATGTCAGCACTGCAGCTTGCAGCAATACTGCTCTCAGTGCAAATACGAACTAAATCATCTCAGTATAAAATTCAGGAGTATGCTTACAATCAAAAAAACTGTATACAAATTGATGTCAGCACATATTATATATTCACTGCTCTGGTTCCACAAAAGAAGCTGAAATAAACTACTTCTAATTGTTTGGGGAGAGAGGTAATAAGATTATTCATAATTTGAAGCCTTTGTCTCAAGTTATACAAAGGAAAGATTAAACTTTCCCTCCATCTTCTAGCCTGATCTATGTTAGTATTATATATAGAGGTCAAACACTGCTAAACAAATACTTTAAAAAATGTTAGAATATTAACAGATAAAGCAGAAGATAAAAAGAAAAAAAAAGCTTATTTTGACAGGATGTACACCTATGTCAAAACTTAATCTAATGAGTATCCCTGTAATTACTGCCAATTACAGACTCAGCTCCACGTCATTCAGTGATATCATTTATACCACATAATAATGGTAAGACAGCTTACAAGTGTGCTGTTGTTTTTTTTTTTTTAAACACCTTCAAGCCAAGAAAAGGAAATCATTAAGACATTTCCATTGTTTTGAGTCCTTTTTAGCCTTTTAGATATCAGTTATGAATACAAATAATGCATGCATTTTGCACACAGAAGGGAAAGGGTGATATCCACCTCGAGATTTTTTCAGTGAATGAAAACACTAGATAACAATTTTGTCTCCAAAACAGATTTTCTGTTGTCACCTTCTCTGCGCCCCTCCCCCCAAATTGCCCTTAAGTTCCTCTTCATTGTCCTAACTTCATTCCTACTGCTTTTTTTTTTTCCATCTACAATTTACAGTCTTTCAGTCAATGCAAACAACAAAAAAGAACTATTTTTCCCCCCACTATAAACAAAATGGATTTTTATGTAAACTTGAAAAACTATTTTTACGTGCTTCTTTTAGGTTTCCATTATTTACAACCATCTACAAGATCTGCTACGAGGGTAGATCGATCCAGGATTTCATCTCATGTCTGCAAAACCACCCAGAACACATTTAGAAGTTTGCTCTCCTCATCTGGTTGTGCTCTCATCTTTTCAGGACTTCTATCCACTCCACAGCAAATAAAGTAGACAAATAGGTTGTGTGGCAATGCTTGCTGTAAAAGCAACACAGAATGTATTTCAGTATCCTCTTTCTGGAGGTGAAAATCTGCCTTTCAGTACCATATCCGAGAACAGAAATTGAATGTAGAAGTGTAACAGACTTTGATTTGAGTTAGCAATTTAAGCATTTGCCTACAGTTACTTTCATGTTGATTTCCAACAGTGCCCATCGTAATTTTCGTAACAGGAGTTAATTAACGCACATGAACCTCAGCATTGTGCCTACTGATGTTAGTTACAGAACAGCACAAGACGCTGAAAAGTTGAAGATCAAAAGAATTACAGATAAAGTTCTTACAGCAGTAAGATCCAGTCACATAGGCAAATATGGGTTTTCATAATTCTTCTCAAACACAAATAGCATAATATTTTGTATTTGGTGACATTTAGTCCTTCCTTGTTTTTGTTTCAAAGTGTAAGCCACTTTGGAAAAATAGGTATTGTTACTGTGCTCAGACATACGTGAATGTTTAGCAGATGTATAAATAAAGCAGTTTAAGGGGTTGTGGTGGGGAAGGAAAGAAGGGCTTTTTAAATTATTATTATTCAGGACACTAGGGATTTTCAGTAGTGATCTGACTTTCATTGTACTTACTGTATTCTGTTGAAATACACAGAAAAAAAATGGAATAACCAAATACATTTATGTGAGCGTTAGGATTTCTGAGCAAGCATAACCCACTAGTATTTATACTAGCTTGGGGAAAACTGAAGAAGAAAATGATGACTAGTATGCACGCACAGCTCAGCTTGTATCTTGTATCACACTTAAGGATGTAAGAAGCAGCAGTGAAACACCCTCTGCATTACTTGACTTTTTATACGTACATGAAAATGACCGCTACAGACGCACAGAATTCCTATAAAATTGTATTTGAAACCTGGCTACATTTCAGCGCTACCAGGAAGCTCCACTGGACTGACATCAGTGCAACTCCAAGCATCTTTCCACAGACCGCAACAAACAGACTAATTCCCTGATCCTGCTGTCGCTTAAGCAATTTATCTTACACGCTGCACTCCTGAAGGGAGAGACCTCTAACTATGTCTGAATTTTACACACAAACTGGTTCCTAGACCAGTTTAATTTTGCTACCAATGGCATTAATTTTAGAAACATAAAAGTTTTTAAGCTAACTATATTGGGTAATTTTACATACCTGATGTTTTTCAGAGTTAAAGCCATCTATGAAATAAACAGTGTCACATTTTCTAAGCTTTAATACCCTGTTGAAAATACTTGTATTTAGAGAGAATGCAAGCAAACAGGAAGAGTAAGCTACTTTTGTTTCATCTGATTTTCCAAAACAGCAAGTGTTTTTTTAACCTCTCTGTATTCACTGACATTGTTTAGAAAAAAGAAACACATTATAAAATCCTCTCCACTCTATATGTTAAGAGGAATGTTGTTGTCTTTCACATTTATCAGTTCTATATATATATGTATAAAAATATTACTTATAAAAATAAATAATTTTTAAAATCTGTTTTCAAGCTAGCAAATCTAGCTCTGGTACCAGAAACAGTGGCTGTAGCATCCACTGCTCTTCAGTGGAGATCAGGAAGGTAGCCCACGTGAAGACTCAGCTGGAGGAAGAGAACTGCCTGTTCGTGGCTAACAGCTCAGGGCTCTGCAGGGCAACGGAAACATTCCTTCAGCTGAAATGGGAACCACATGGCCAAATCCTTTATGCAGAATTAGGGGAAAAAAAGAAAACAAAAGTCATGACCTTTCATTTCAAGTAAGAAAGCCAGATATGTAATTCTTAAATATCAAATATATCAGGATGGGATAAAGAATTCAAAAACCCCCTTGCTTCCCAGGCAGGCTGAAATTCTCATAAGTGATTTACGAGCTATTAATACAGAACATTTTACATTAAAGGTATCAAACAGTTTAATAAAGTGGTCAACAAATGCAGGTTTGATGTAATTTCATTTTCAAAGTTCTCCCAAAATAAATTACTGTTCTAATAGTGGTCCGTTATTGTGCTTATTCCTACAGCTCTCAAAGAAAAGGACAAGAAGAGTCAGTTTTCTACAGACATTTTTATTGATTAACATAGTTTTTTCTTCTGTATGACATACTTTTACACAGTAAAATAAGACAACTTTGACTTCATAAATAACAAAATTAGCCCTTATATCTCAATCCAGTCAAAATCTAAGTAAAATAGTTTGTTCTATATTTACATTCTGTACCAAAATAGGAAGCATATTCAAGGTCAGCCAGTTCTCTCAAAACAGTTGTTTTATCTCCAAGGTAAGCTTCACATTAAAAAGGCAACATTTGCACTTGGAACCCTGGTGACATAAGATCACATCACTTAATATACAAAATAGACCCCAGTCCCAAAGAGCGATACGTGCAAGTGTTCACCCAAGCACTCAGCCAAGCAAAAGCTGGTTGTTAGATCTTGCAGGGGAAAGATGTTGACCTGCTTGGCTGAAAGTCATTCACAGGAAACATGGGGAAGAAAGGACACATGCGTTCCTCTCTAATGAAAGCAGAAAGATTTGCAGGACAGATTTAAAAACAACTGGCCCTTGCAAGCAAGGAATTGTTGGTGTGTCTGCTCGCAGGTGACATCAACCTTCCTAATTTACTAGAGCACAACAAAAATAAAGAGTTATGTTGCACCAGCAGTTAATTAATGGGGGGGAGGGTGTCAAAGTTCCATTTTGGTAGTTCACCTATATCTGAGGCCTTAACAGTCTCCCAAGACCTCATTTCAAAAAGAAATTAATTGCCTGCTTTTCTGTGTTATTTCCTCACTGCATACTCCAGCCAAAAGCAATCCTTCCTTCTTGTAATTGTTTGAAACACTAGAAATTTTTTTCCTGAAGTGTTAATAGCCTTGACTTCTAATTGAAATATTAGAAACGTGAACTGATGGAGGGAGGGGGGAACAAAAAAAGTCTGCAAGACTAATTTACTTCCATAGAGAAACATGGAACATGTTCTCACATTAAAGCAGTGGGCATGGTTTGGCTGCAGATAAACGATTTGTTTATTTCTTAGGGCAGCAAAAGTCCTGGGAATAATGCTAGATAGTCTGGTGAACACACAAAAGCCTATTTGGGCTTTATTTAAAAGATTTCACATATAAGAGGTTCAATATGATGGACTTGCCCCTATATGTTCAGGAAACTGAAAGTAGCTGCCTGCAATCTTTGTTTTTATTTAAAACTGGTGTTTACTTTTACTGGGAAATTGCGCTTAAGGCTATACAAATGGTTGCTTTAAGCTACAATTTTAGCTGTGTTCTACACTCAAAAATGGCTTATGCTCCCTACTGTTTTGCTCTTAAAAACCTGAGACATATTTTTACTTAATTCATCTTAAGACTTGGAAGTTCACAACAGCGGGTTAGAAGCTTAAGTGAAAGACAAACAGAACTGAGGTAGGCAGCTTTACTCGAACTTGTTTGACAGTCACCAATTCATCCGTACCTGAAAGTGAACGTGACACATTTCTTGGCAGTTCCTACAAGGCTACAGCTGCCAGCTTACTGACAGAAGGTAACCCGCTGGCTTTTGCAAACCTTAACCTTCCCTCCCCAGTCCCCTAAAGTCACTTCCAATTCCGCAGTTCGCAGCCAGTTTAAGGACTGCATGTCAAAGAAATTACAACTGAAATCTCAGATTATTAAGGCTTTAGTAGTTTTACTTTGCTGGACTCACTAATGCAGCTATTCAGCAGGTACCGGTAAAGCTGACTACATGGACGCTGACAGCCAGACAGATTTTCCCTGTAGGTACAACGCATTACAGCCTCTTTCTTTAATTGAATGTATACAATTCAGAAGTAGGTAAGCATCAATGTTTCAAGCCATCTTTCAATTTTCAGTTAATTCTCAGGAAGAGAGAAGAAAAGCCCTCAAGATAAACAACTGTGTAGAAGATAAAAAAAAATTCACTTAAATATAACACTTCACTTATACAGACAGGAGACTAGCATATCGAATACCAAGCACAATAAATAAACACCATTTAAAAAT
Source organism: Aythya fuligula (assembly GCF_009819795.1). Classification (NCBI taxonomy): domain Eukaryota; kingdom Metazoa; phylum Chordata; class Aves; order Anseriformes; family Anatidae; genus Aythya; species Aythya fuligula. The sequence continues at coordinate 23,191,251 of NC_045564.1, read as the reverse complement.
GTTTAACAGTTATAAATTTAACCAGAAAGTTCAGACAGTGCAAATATTCCACAGTAAGAAAAAATAACCAGTAATTTCTTTTCAAGTATAAAAAGCGTTGTTGTTGAGTGATACCATTTAACCTGTATTATTGCACACCAGACAAGAGACAATCACAACCTCTGGGACCTAATATATATTCTCAAACCTTTACGCTTTCAATGAATCCATTTATACTGACTGTTGATTGTGCATATATTAAAATTATCAGTGTTCACCTACTAATCTGAGTGTTTCTTAATTCAAACTTGTACACGTTTAAAGCATTTGATCCCTAATTTGTATTGCTTCTCAGAAACACCTATTTAAGGCTAATCTAGGCCTTGTTTAATGCAAAGCAAACTGTGCATAACCTGCAGTTAAGAAGGGGAACTAGCCCAGTGCAAGGTACTCTCTCAACCATGATGCCCTCAGACAGTTTTATGTTGCAGCTTATTCACCTCAGCAGTGTCATAAAAGCATCTTTAAAAAAAATCTGGTAGGCACAAAGATTTTCTTCAGTGTCCTTATGATTACAATGGTAGTTCTTATTAAACAAGCTTAATTGTAGCTACAGAAATTTTACTCCCTACCCCTTCCGTATTAGAAGGGGATCAAGCCTTAAACAAGTTGTGTATCATCATCCTTCTCCCCACCTTCTCACCCACATTATCAGTGCACGTGGCCCATCTGCTCCCTCAGGTTTAGTACCTTCTCAAGAATGAAATTGGACAAACAGGACAGACAATGGATTGGACCACATAACTTTCTTTTATGCTAAGCAGGATTATTTGTAACATGTCATCTAGGGTCAGAAACAAAGAAAAACACCTTCACAAGTGTTGTAGAGAGCAGCTGTCCTCAGCAAGACAGATTTTGCTCATTTCCTACCTCAGGTAGATTTTGTCCTCCAAAAGATGACTTTTGTACCAAGGTGTGCCCTTGTGTGGTTCAAAATGTCTGATTCTCTAACATAATCTAAATACTATGAATTATTTGAAATAATCAACTGTATGTCCAAGAAAAGGGGGAAAAAAAGACAGATTAGACATTTCTTTACATACTCATTTTTGGCCTAGAAGAGTCAGTATAGTTCTATAACATTATAGCTGCCATAGCTACTGGCTTGGCCTTCAGCAAAAAGTGAAACAAATGTATTTATGATCATATTATTAAAGAAATAATGCCATTATTAAGAAAAATAAAATAAAACCTACCCCAATTTTACAGACTGGCATCAGTAATAAAATGCATTTGCCTAGCAAATTGAATTTCTGAATATCCTCAGAGTAATGTTATTACACTGTACAGTAGAACTGGCACATGCTAAATGAAAATGTGATTTCTAGACAGTTGTCATGGTTATCAGTCTGAAAGTCTACTTTGTGCATTCACTAAGGTTTACATGAACCTCAAGAAGTAAATAACTTACTGCAAACTAACATGAATTCTGAGAAGTCTCAAAGCTACAGAATCCAGTTGTGGAAACAATTCCCAACAACCAGTCTATTCCATTAAATTAATTTTACTCATATACATTGTAATATGTTAAATAATAATAATTGTAAGAATTGTAATTTACTCATATACAATGTAATATACATTGTATACATTGTAAGAATGGACAAAACCCAAACAAAAACCTCCCACACCTGTTTGGGTCTGAGTTATTCGCAGTAACAGTAACTGATTTTCACATGGCTTTTGACTAAACCACTGAGGTATATTTCCAGTTTGAGGATGCTTTGCTACCGGTCACACAGAGAACATAACAAAAAAACAACCCAAGTTCTACTACAGAAGAGTTCTCATTTCAAATCTTGATCAAGTTGCCAGGTAGTCTAACAGAGCTGGCACAGTGGATCTCATTACTGTGACAAAATCAAAGGTTGCAATTCAGGAAAATACTGGCACTTATTGAGATGACAAGGTAAATTTTCCTCCTCTCAAACTCTGGCTGCTTTTGTCAGTAACTCCCCGACTACTGTCTGCACTGATACTTGCCAGGAGAGATGAGGTTCAGGAGAAGACAGCTGCCTGCAGAGACAAAAAAAACTCAGTGCTCCACAGTAAGAAGTACAACACTGTGGTATACCATCTTGGAACATCTTCTTGCTCCCTGCTGAAACTATGCGCAGAGAAATAATCCCATTAGCAGGGGAATTAAGTTAGCCATCAACAGCCAAAGGGTTACAACCAGGTTAGATGAGCAGGAGCACAAATCTAAAATAAAAAACAAGACAGCATGAAGCTTATATTTCATATTTAAGAGAAAATAACCAGAGAGCAAAAACATATTTGTAGTAATCTGAACTGATTTACTTTTAGTTTTCAAGGACAGCAATTCATAAAAGCTGAATAACATGATTTATTCCCTTTAAGATTAAATTAATTTCTGCAATAACTAATAATAGTTAGGAGAACAAATGAGCTGAATGTATCAGTATGGCAAGAAAAGGACAGGAAGTTTACTAATGCATGACTGGGGATAAGCAGCATTTCAAAATCACAGACTCAAAAGACTAGATACATAAGCATTTTATATATTATGTTATATAAGCGTATTATATGTATGCACATATATAAGCATATATATTAATATATTTTAAAAATACCCCCCATCTCCTAGGATGTGAATCTGTTTGAATTCACACTTGCTGTTTCTCTGGGAGAGGGAGATGTCAGTCTCCTATATTACAGCTTTCTCATGCTAAAATCTGATCTGTAGGAGTCATTCCACCAACCCCTGAAACGTTCCCATTTCAAAGACTTGAAATGGTACACACAAACCCCAGAACATGTTGAAAAAAAGAATTAAATGTACAGGTTACCTACACAGGTTTATTTTTTTCCCTCAAAACCTGCAGTAGAGACAGCACATCAACAATTACAAAATTGATTAAAGGCTTAGAAATTAGCCTCTAGAGAAAAATACTGTAAGGACTGTTCTCTTTCACTAAGTGGCTTTTTACACAATCAACTCTAGACAAAACAGTAACTGGTAGTCAGCAACTTAAGGTTCTTTTCTTCCTTCAAAAAGCAAAGTGACACCTGTCATTTGTGTCCTGGATTACTGCATTAATATTGCCAATAGGAACTTATATAAGCGAATACTCATTTTGCACCAAGGTGATGATTCTGAAGGTTATTAAAATGATATGTTTTCCAGAACAGGAAATCAGGAGCCAACCTACCAATTGGTGCAACTCTTGATAAGTTAGAAGCTGGAGGATCCCGCTCTGGGGGACAGGAGTCACAGAAGTCCCAGCAGGCTGGACAAACCAGATTTCCAACGTGGATCCAGCCATTCATCTGAATGCTCACTGTTAATACTTGACCTGAGCGGCTGCACAAGTACGCAGTGTCCTTGACCCAAACGTGCAGTCCTTGTGGAGAACAAGAAACCTTAAAAGAAAGGAATAAAAGTAAGGTCTGTATTATGATTTATTGGAAATATGCCTGGGGGGTTGGAAGTTCTTTCAATAAGGAAATAAAATATTCAGTAAACAGCCTTCATACAGCATAGATTAAGTGCAGCTATTTTAATGCACTCAGAGCAGCTACTCGTTTAAAAATGCTTTAAAGCACTGACTGTACCCTTTTCATGCAATTATATAGATAATCAACTGAGACTGAGTAAAATTCTGTTTCTGCTAATGAGCATGCTTTTAGAGTTGTGCTGCCTTTGAAAGAAACAGCTTTAAGTGAGATAGCCCTGAGAGGGAGGATAATGAAAAGTGACACGTGCACAGTGCTTTCTACAGCAGGAAAATCAGAGTGATTTAACTAACGTAAAACTTCAACAGAAGATTCCAAAGTATTGTCACTTATCCCTGTGACACTTAGTCCTCAGGTAAGACAGGTAAGTCCTAGCAAGACTGGAAGTAACACACAAGTCTGCCCAGTGGCCACGCGCTTGACTTGATGCATGATCTGAACTACAGACTCACAGTTGGAAAATACTTATTTCCAAAGCACGTCATAATCTAGTGACTTTCAGGAAGAGAATATCATGTACGGTGTCCAGGTGCATAGTTTTAACAGCCATAGCCTGCATTTTATATTAGATTTCTCCCTTTGGTGTTACTACAAAAGTGAAGCAAGCAAAGAACCCACACAGCACACATACTTACTTGGTAACACCCACTACCCCAGTCGGGGTAACTGAGTTTCCTCCTGCATTGTTCCATGACAAAAGCTGACTTCTGAATAAGACATACAGAGTTTGGTCCATATTCTTCTGCACCATAGTTTTTGGTAGGATCTAAGGTGGAAAGAATATATTGAACCTCAGTTTACCAGGCGAAAAGGAAGTCCACACTAAATTAATTTGCCATAATTAGTCAGTCTCTACAGGCAATTCCAGGTTTACTTTTGGAATGTTTCAGACCATTAATCATTATATTCAAGACAATAATTCTCAGACTGAGTAAAGCATGAAGAAAACCAAGGTTTTAAAAATACACTATCCACACGCTTCTACAGAAATGTTTGCTCCCAGGGAGTGCCAGCTGTGGTTGCTGGCTTGAGGGGAGAGCGTGTTTGTTCATTTGGCTTTGAGAGAATTGCACACACAGGTAATATCCTGCAGTGTCCTGGAGCTCTGCTATATTGAGACTTCATGTGCTATTCCAGGAGGTAGGCCCATGCTCTAGTAATTTGCCAGGCTCCCTGCTTTGGATGGAAGACTACAAAGGTGAAAAGTAGATTTGTTTCCAGAGAGACTCAAAAGCAACTGAACAACACTCCCCCTGTAACCTCTGTCTTGTATTCGGATCATTTGAGGATAATTTCTGTTCAACTCTTATGCAATTTTTGTATTTCATATACACCTAGGAAGCAAACGCTCACAAGGTAATCCAGATAAACAAATACAGGCCCTTAAATACAACACTAAATTCTGGAAGCTTACCTGGTTGGTTTTCAATTATTCTGCAGTCTGAGCTGCGTTGAAATTCACCACTTAAATGCCAACTGAATTCTTGACTGAACGGACAATAGTCAGCAATTTCTACTGAGCCACCATAATAAGGCAAGTCTTCTGCTGGTACTCCATTAAGATTGTCAAAATACTGCAAAAACAAAATAGGCAGTGAGACAGCTGGTGCAGAGAAAAGGGTACAGCTGTTATTTTGTCGTTATTGCTTTTATTTATTTAATTTTTTAATAGAACCAATCACTAAAGCTGTAAGAACATCCATTACTTCTCAGGAGCGCTTTTAACAGCGACTCAGAATACCCCGAACAGATGAGCATAGACTATTTAAGAATACACAAGTAATGCACAGAGATCCATATTTACATGTATGGTTCCCTAGCCCTGCACTGCCCCCTGTCTCCTCTTGCAATCACAGTCATCTCTGGGAAGCAAATGTTTCAGTGCGCAGTAACACGAGGGCACAGATTAGCTGAAGAAATACCTCAGACAAAACATTATGGGGGACTTCTGTTACACAGCAACATTTTCAACTGAAACGTGCTTAGACAGTCAAGCAACATCCCTATTGTTTTATTAACAATCACAAGGCTTTTTTTTTTTTTTTTAAGCCTCCAGGCTTCTTAGAATAGAGTAAGCAGACATTTTTCACAACATCTACTCTCATCAACTAGTTCAGAAGAAAAAAAAAAAAAAGAAAAAAACACATCCTGGCTGCAAAACACAGTAATGCAAATACTTAGTTATTTAGTAAATTACAACTCATACCTGATATTCCTGAGGTAACCGCTTTGGAAACTTCTGTAAGTTGCACACTGCTACTGCTCTTTGGTCCTGTCTGCAGGTTAACTGCAAAGGATTACTTCTCAAAGTGTCACAGTACGGACTGATTAATTGCCTCCTCAAAAAAAAAAAAAAAAAAAGTAACATAAGTTTACAAAAAGCAGTTAACCTAAACTATGCAGTTTTGTTGACTATCCCTGCTCTTCCTAATACTTGAAGCACATAAAGAAGCAGCAATATCTTGTCTGTAGGCTAATTATTGTTATTTGGTTATAAACTTCCTAGTTTAAAGAATATCAGATCAGCAAACAAAGTCACAACCTGCTTAGTTATGTAGTTTCAATAACATTGTTTTGTAAACTTTAAAGAAAAAAATACAAACAAAACAGGGCTGCAATGGAGCAAATTTACAAGTACTGAAATGAACAAGAAGTATGATAGCTAAAACAAAGCCTATTTCTGGAGCTTTGGGTAAAATCCAGTAATGTAAATGCAGCCAATAACATTTTACAATTAAAAAGGACAAAATAAAAAAGCAACACTTAGACAAAGTCCTTCCACCCAACTCCAAAACACAGTTCTCTTAAAGAGCAAATACATTCCTATGCTTGTCTTTGTATTTATTGGGTAAAATAGTACTGTTCCCAATACATTCGGTGTGCTCCTTCTTGGGTGCACTCTGAAAATTCTTACGAGAGCATTCCTTGTGTATTACTTTTTACTGAGTTGCATTTGAAAAAAGAACAAATGTGAACAAGCACAAGTCTTCCACCTCCTTATATAAAAAAATGGCTTACTTTTGTTTCTTTTGGTCAATCCAGAACTTACAGCTCTTCATTACAAAGTCACAGCCTTTATTACGTCCCCAGTCTAATTTCTCCGCCATGCTATAATTTGCTTTATACCAACTGCAAAGGTATTTTAAAATGAGAATACAATTTAAAAATTAGAGTTATAATTAATAAAAGAGCAGTTCAAAATAGTTTATACTATGCCTAAAGGTTTTCAAATGATAGAACAGGGAAATAACTCCTTGCTGCCTAATAATAAAAAAGTATGATAATTTCACTATTTTTCAACTCACAATGAGCTAAATGAAAACTTCATTGTCTATTTGTTTGACAGCAATGCATATTGGTCTACAAAGAACTAATGCATACAAAAAGATGAAATTTTAGGCAATTTTGCTTTTCTTCCATATATGCTTCCTGTCTACAAAAAAGACAAAAAAAAGTGCTATGTGGAACTGACAAAAGACTTACATTAAGAGAAAAGAGAAAACAGACTCTGCAAACAGAACTATGCATTGCAGCACATGCTTTTATGGCTATATTAAGAGTGGATTTTTTAATATATGTGAAGAAAAATTAACATACAAGGTATAATTCCTTGTTTAATGTCACGCTGGTTATGCCAATTATTTACTGTGTGGCAGATGAATAAACACAAGTGCATCAATTCCAAATAACATCAAGTGCAACAAACACACTTGAACAAACAGAAAAACCACCACACCATTATTATTCCTATTAACACTTACCCCGTGTCTTCCATTAATGCTAAGGTAATCCTGGAAAAGACTCGGTTCTGCGTATGGGATCCAGTCATAGCTTCATTCTGAAAGTTACAAGTTACTATTAGTAAGCTCCTGAAAAATCAGGAGCCACGCATTCAAGGGCATAGAAGTTCCAGTCCCTTCTTATTATAGACATTCCATTTCCAATCTCTTTCATAAAAGGGATCAAAAGGTATAACGCCCTTTTCCCAGTCTGCCCTACAAAGTCTCATGAGTCAGAAACCTTATGCCAAATTCCAGCTGAACCTTATTCATGGCCAATCTATACTTATTTTTTCTTTAGGTAAAAGAAACTCCTCCTTGCATATTTATTTATAGCAATCATGCCCCCTTTTCTGTCCCCTTTTCTGTCCTTTTTTGGGTAAGTTGAAAGCCAAGCTCATGTAGTGATGTGTTCTTTTGGGGGGTAAGACTGACTTTCAATTTTCCCAGTATTTCTAGAGGTCCTTTTCAGGAGAGAAGAACACAGGACTAAAGGAACACAGAACTCTACGTGAAGCTTTACTAGTCCAGCAGTGATATTTTCCACCTTACTTTAAAAGCTCACAACATCCTCAAAGAGTAACTCTGGACACTTCTGAGTTTCCTAATCGTCAACTGACAGTTTTAACACCCATGTGTCTTCTTCCAGCTCAGTCATTTCCAGCTAATAAGCTTCTGGCTTACAACAAAAGTTGCTCACCCTTAATTACACAGCTCTGGGATTCCTACTACCAAACTTTTCTCACTTACTATTTCTTCAGAGTGTAGTCTTCCAGCCTTCCCTCTCCACTAGCATGGCTGGGAAGAGTTACCATCTGCAGACAGCAAATTTGGTACTATCACTAAAATATTTAATGAGAGAATGATCAAGACCAAAACCAAACCATACGGGTTACTTTCCAGATACAAACTTTCTCTGGAAACAAGACTGCTAATAGTGTCCCTTGGGCTGATCTTATTAAATCCTTTAGATTATCCTTACTTTAATGGCAGCCCTTCTAGCTGACCCTGAACAAGAAACATTACCAGATGTTTCTACAAGAAACACTACCAAAAAGCAGGAAAAATCAGCTGTTGTGGTCTCCTGAAATACATATTTTTTCATGTTTACTTCCATGAAAAGGTCTGTCCTGATGCATTTACCTTATGGTTTACCTCACTTCATACAATAATTAGAAACTATACTGCTGCCCAAAATATCACATAATGTTATAAATAAAAATAAGCTTAAGCGTCAGGAGGAAAATAAATGTTTCCTTGATCAGATGAGGTTCTGGAATAGGGATGGCAAAACCTAACCCTAACAAGACATGCCAAAAGATGAAATCCAGACAGTAAACAGACAGAACAATCAAGAAGCATGACATAACTGAATTTTCATTTTTTTCAAAAATCAAGAGATTTCATTTTCCAGCAGTCATCTTATCTGAAACTCATATTCTGAGATTTAGCAAGGAAGTAAAATAATATTTATCTAGCAATTGGACATTTAAGTGTTTCCAGTTTAGCATTGTATGTGATATATTTCAGTGAGGTATTTCTCATACCTATGTTTTCAAGGCTCTGGTGAATACCGCTATAAACCTAAAAATAAAGACGGGGAGCAGGCTTTTCCAAATCCCCCTCCATTCCTAATATTAGCACCAACCTCCAACAACCTCTTCTCCCAGTGATTGAGCTCCGTACCCATGCCACCTTGATTTTCAAGCTCCATTCCCTCTAGGATTGGACAATTAAAATGTTTACGAGCTTCTTCCTAGAAAGAAAACATATCAACACAACTCATAAGTATTCATGGACAAATATGATTAGAAGTTATTTTCAATACCAAATATATTACACTTAGTATATGTTTAGTTGGGGTAAAAAAAAAAATTTAGAGGTGTGGGAATCAAGAAGGATTTCCAAAAATATTTAAGTACTCCCTTTTTAAACATTGCAAAATGTTCAATGCATTATTTTGTAATGCATAAAACTACAAAGAAAAAAAATAAAGAAAAGTTTTAAAAGAAAAATATTAAATTGGATGAAATTAAACTAGAAAAAAAGTAGCAGCACTATCTGTTAAGGCAACAGGAATACGAGGTGCCTAAGTCTGCAGGAAAGCCTCTGAAGAGTAGGATTAAGGCAACAATATCAATTTTGCTCAACCATTTACAATTTACTTCCCAATCCCTTCATTGTCTCTTTTATTGAGTTATTTATTTCAAACTGCCAGCCATTTTCCTTCACTTCTTTTTCACCTTGGATAGCCCCTTCTCAACTAATTAGATCATCATAATTATATAGTCTTTGGGCCATACATTCAAAAAAATAAAAAATAAATAACACAACACTATTTAAAGTTAACTTATTACTGCTTAAAAAGAGTGAGAAATAATTGTGACTCAAGAATGTTATGACATACATAGTGTACAGCTAAGTTAATCAACACTTACAACTACACGAGGTGTTACCAGAAGGTGAACAGTATGGCGAAGCATTTGGCCACCACGTACATCCCATAACCTCACTGCTTTATGAACAACCTTATCGCTCCATTGATACAAACCTAGACTGTAAGAAGAATGTGTTAGTTATGGATGTTTTGATAAACACACGCTACTGTACAAAGCTTTATTTCCATTAAAAACCAGAATTAAGAATTTCCATTTCTCTTTCTTTTAAATTGACTGTGCAACACTTCTCCTTTGTAAGATACGTTATAATCTTTGTAAGATTTATTACATAGCCAGCTCTGATCTAACATGCTAAAGTAAGATTACTAAAAAGATGTCTGTAGACTCAAGACTTATTTTCTACAGTTATCAAAAACGTACTGCAAATTGTTTATTCAATAACAAGGGAGAAAGATCAAGCAGCAGACTACAGGCATTGCCGTTTCTGCACAATTATAGACCTCAAATGATACGTGCCTGAAAAAAAATCTAGCTCCGCTGACGTTACACAGACTACAGAAAATATAAGTGCCAGTTGAGTGCGGTGCTCAGAAAACCTCTAAATTTAAGCAATGGTTGTTGCAATGCTTAACTTCAGGCTTCCTGACAAAAATCGTTTCTTAAATCATCTCCGTGCATTACAAGGTAAGTGTTTAATGCCAATGTAAAGGAAGACTAAAATAAAAATAGAACAGTGTTTGAACATAACAAATACAAAGAATTCTAATAAAGCTATTAAGTTGGATTTTCAACAGGCTAACAGCAAGAATATATCTAAAAAGGCAACCTGAAGACATCCCTTCAGCACTGAGAATACTGAGAGGTCCAAAAATATGAAATACCTTTCATTAAAAGGAGGGAGTCCATCTGCATATCTTGTTGTCAAAGGTTTTCCATCATCATCACGATAAAATGCAAACAGTCCAGCAGAGAAACCCTGCAAGTTCAAAATCAAACAGAAACCTTCGGTAAGACATTTACACACCATGTCAAGTGCCATGAAAAGTTCTTGTATGCAGCAGGTAGACTATTAACACACGAGTTGAGAGAGGCAATGCAAGAGCTTTACCCTCACCAGACACGCTTCTCTTGCAACAAGCAGGAGAGATGTGAGGGGGAAGGCACAAATTTCAGGGCAGGGAAATGTGTTCTATAATACCAGCCCTTACCAGTGCATGGATAATCTCGTGTTTCACTGTAGACAACATGCCAACAAATTCCTGAGCCTGCGTTGAGATCATGTTTGGACACAAGTTAGCATATCCTGCTATTGGCCTGGAAGACAGTTTTAAAATTATATTGTTTTCAGTAAAATACTAGCAAATTCAATTCATATTCACTTGAAGAGGCAGAAAGCAACACTGGAAACTAAAGACTAATGTAAATATAAGTGCTTCTAGATAACTTCCCTTAACTAATTATAACTAGTCTGTTAACAATCCCGTGACTTTATTGCTACAATAGGGGAAGAGGGATGGGATCAGTCTGTACACCAACATGCAGCACAGATATTACTGACAATAGTACAGGAGATCTGAATTTCAGGTGTAGTCATTACAGAGGTACAACATGTCTGTTGAAGTGACTATAGCCAAATGAGAAACAAAAGCCATGTAAGCAGGGGCTATTTGCCTTTTTCTTTGAGTTTTTGGAAGTACGACCTTTCCTTCAACAGAAGCAGGATTGTGAGATAAAATTCAGGCAGTAAAAGCAGAAGATTACTTTTGACTTAGATGTCTCAGTTTTATGAGTTAAGTGTTATTCGATTGTTCTGTGCTTTTATGTGAATACAGCATTTGGCATTATTTCAATGATTTCTGTGTTAGCCTATACACAACACAGGCAGACAGTTCAACTCCATATATACAATTGAAAGTTTAACTAAAGAAAGTTTGTACCAGACAGAATACTTGCCTGTCCATTTCAGCTTCCAGTTGGCAGTAGGCTGCATATGCAATGATGTTTTCATGGCCACACCTTTCAGTAGTGAGAGCACTGACGTAAAGCACAAAGTCAGCATCTCGAACCCCTTCTTGGTCAGGTAAGCCAAAGTGCCGTTCGTTCTGATTGTACACCCTGCATTGCTTTGACAATGTTCAAAGGAAACAGTTAAAATACATCAGCTATGATAGAACTTCTGTAGAACAAAACACAACTAGCTGGAAGCCAAGAATAAACCCCAGCCTATGACAGCTGAAGATGAGAAAATTCCCTGTGACAACAGTAAACAAACCCAGAGCCAGGGAACAACTTTCAAAAGACTAGCCATTTTGATTAAAAGCTAGGAAAGTGGCAGCTGTTGAAAAAAAGGTGCTTGCCAAGCTAGATTAATTTAAAAGTTTTGGCTCACAGAAATAGTATATACATAAGCAGACATTGCATTTCACATTTAATGCAATATATTTTTAATGCTGAAGTTGAAATGTCAAGCTAAAAGAAATCTGGTGATCACATACTGTAGTCGATTCAAAAATTCATGCAAGAAAATAAGTTAGAAGCATTTCCTGCACCGTGCTCCTTGTTCATCAAAAACCACTGTTTTGATTCAAAATTTATGATTAATTCTGTGAAAATCTGACTCACTGACCAAGGAGAATAATGAAGCAACTAGATGACATTTCATAAGCTTTGAATGTCATTATGTGTGTACTTTTCTATATCACAGACTTAAAGAACAGTAAACATTACATTTTTCCATGACTTTTAGTTCAACATCATAAACTAAAGACACTAACTACATTGACGCTAACTAAATTTGAGTGACAGAATAGAACAACTTAAGCTATCTCCTGCAAAAAGAATTGTAGAATCACAGAATGGTTTGGGTTGGAAGGGACCTTAAAGCTCATCTAATTCCAACCCCCTGCCATGAGCAGAGACACCTCCCACCACACCAGGCTGCCTAAAGCCCCATTCAATCTGACCTTGAGCACTTGCAGTGATGGTACAGCCACAGCTTCTGAGGGCAGCCTGTTCAGTGTCTCACCACCCTCACAGTGAAGAATTTCTTCCTTATATCTAATCTAAACCTGCCCTCTTGCAGTTTAAAACCACTACTCCTTGTCCTCTCACTACACTCCCCGACAAAGAGTGTATATACCTTTAGGTATCAGAAGGTTGTCATAAGGTCTCCCCAGAGCCTTCTCTTCTCCGGGCTGAATCACTTGTGAGTGTACTAGCAGTACTAACATTTTAAGTAGTTTCCACAAACTGCACTCCTCCAAAGGTTAAGAAGCACCTGGATGGTTCAGCTTACCTGGAGGTGTTTTTCAGGAACTATAACTGGTCCACACCTCGTATGGTTTGCACAGGCCACTCGGCAGTATCTGTGAGGATCAGCTTTCCTCCTTAAATATTGGTTTGTTGCACACTGCCTTCAATCAAACATGAAAGACAGTTAGCATTGTTTTAGAATTAAAATAAAACTAGCAGAATCTTACAGCACCCAACAACACTGTAATACACGTTTAATATAGCACTGTTGTAACTTCCATGCTGAAAAACGTTATGCTACTCTGGAAGACAACACTTCCAGTTGTTAACGGAGTATCTACAGGTGCAAAAAAAAGATTTGGAACAGGTTCATAAACAGGGATACACATAAAAGAAAATAAGCAGCATGATACTCTAACATCTCTGATAAAACAAACATAGGTGTTGATCATGGAAGGTCAGCAAACTTGTGTGTTCTCCTTCAATAGCATCTCCCAACACTGGGCCAGATGGATCGCTGGTCTGACCCAGGAGAGCATTTCTTATGCTCTTACTCTATTCTTACTTTAATGTCTACACAATGCAATGTTAAATATTGAATGCAGTAAGTGATTTTCAACAAACTTTCACATACCTGCTTAGCAATATAGTACCTGCTGATTTGCGCACTTGGAAAGTCTTCTCCAAGTAAGATATAGCTTGTGGAAAAAGCTTGTTCTAAATAGAACAAAAATAAAAGTCACCCAGTGGTAGTGCAGACATAACTTACAACCACTAACTGCCTAGGTACCTGAAACTTGCTAATGCTGTGGTATAGCAGAATAGCAGAGATCCAGACTTCCAAGTTCGGAAATATTTAGTTCCAACATTTCTGTATTTTGTTATTGGAATGACAAAGCAAGATGGAAGTCAGTATTAATTTGGATGTACAGCTTCAAAGAGGCTGACTTCATTTCAGCCCCGATCTTACAGGTCACTGGGAACTGCCCATCACAGATTCCCCTGCAGCTTGTCTCTGCGACCTCCAAGCCTGGCTGCTGCCCTCTCTTTTACTGCCTACTTGCACAATAAATCAAAAGATGCCAGCAGGCATATTTAAAGTACTCCTAAAGAATTTTCATCGTTTTTTGGTACTGTTAGAAGCTATGTAGGTCCTGCTCATCGACAGCTTTGTGCGCTGGGATATAGCAAGCACCTATTAAATAATATTTAACATAGCAGTGGGAGGATTTGGGAGAAACAGTCTGTACCCAAAGCCTCGCTTCCCTGACCAGAGGATATGGAAGCGCCTTAATCACATCAGTAAAGTCTTGACTTACGTATAAATAATAAAGAGAAGGAACCCATACCTTTATAAGGTGCCTTTTCTCCGGCAGCAAACTGTTTAAAAAGAAAGAAAAAAAAAAGAGCGTTAGCCACTAGGGTTTGCATTGCGGGATGAGGACAAAAAGGGGTCACCGCCACAGCACAGCACACCGTACTCACTCCTCCACGCTCCTGTCGTACACGATCTTAATCCGCAGCCGCTGCCCCACGTCCCTCCTGACGAGGCGATCCTCGGCCAGGGGCACCCCGTACACCACCTGCCGCGGGGAGCACAGCCGTGGGCGCCGCCTCACCCTCCCTCCCCGCCCGTCCTCCTCCCGACCCCAGCCCCCGAGCTGCCCCCTCCCGGCCTGGCCTCACCTCCCCGCGGCCGGGCGGCCGGTGGTGGCAGGGCGAGGAGCGGGGCGAGGCGGCGGCGCCCAGCAGCAGCAGGAGGAGGGCGGCCGGCAGCGCCCTGCCCGCGGCCCCGCACCGCCCGCCGGCCGCCATGTTGGCTGCCCCTCCGCCGCGTCGCCATGGAGGCGGCGCCGGCCGCCAATCGGAGAGCGCCGAGCGGCCGGGAGGGCGGGGCGGAGGCGGGAGGCGGGGTGTGATTGGGCGGCGGCGGCCGCCTCAGGGCTGTGGTGGAGGGGTTGGGACGGGGGGGGCAATGCTCGGGTCTGTCACGCAAATTCCCGAAAATTTCTGTTTTAAGCTTCTTAAGCTTCTTACTAAGTATAGCAGCGCTATATATATACCATCAACATATTCCAAAGTAACGCAGCACTTCTACCCGGAGCGCGTCACCTCATGTAAAGCACGACCTGCCACATCAGCTATTTGTATCTACCTTTATTAAAACTGCGTATGCAAGGGGGGTGGTTGGCAGCTGTAAGGTTAGAGCTGGAAAAGTGCAGGTTGCGAAGAGTTCAGGTGTGCAAAGATCCCTACTTACTTGCTTTACAGAGCTTTAAAAATTTCCCTACAGTTTGGGCAGGGTAACTAAGTAGTACGTCCCTACAGGTGAAAGTGCGGAGTTCTACAGTGGGGTTAATGGTGCAATACTGTCCCAAAGAAATTAGAGTCTCTCTTTACTACCTCGAAAATTCCAGGAGCAATGACTTTGTATGTGGTTGTACGTAATGCAGAGAATACGTAATGTCCATAATGCCGCTAAGAAACAGGTATGAATTCAGGAAGTTCTATCTAGGGAATCACAAAGTATGCCATGACAAGATAAGGCAGCAGTGAAACAATGAGTGCAAATTCAGAGTTCCACCTTGGATTTTTGTTTTCATGACTTTTAGCACCCACAGTCGGTGCATCCCCAAGAATGACTGAAAATTCTGCTGGAGGACAAGGTTATTCCCACTGACACCAAGAGTTTTCAATAAATCTTCACAGGCAGCCACTTGGTGCTTTCTGGTGAATAGCAGAAGTGAGGGTCTGTGTAGATGCATCACCTACTTCAGGCCATCGGTGAGGCAGAGCAGCTGCCTTTCCCACCAGTTCCCATCTGCCTTGCCTCGGAAGAAGTTCGGGCTGGTGTCACAGCTCTTGCCTACATCTCTGCAGAACTGAATTTCAAACGTGAGTACTGAAATAGTGCATTCTAAAATATTTGCTTGCCCTGGCCTCATTGCACTGATCATTTGAAGACTTACTTAAACACATGGATAGATTAACAAACATTTCAAAAAAACTAAGTGTAGAGAACAATCAAGAATGGCCCTGTTACTTTCTACACATAAAAGGCACCACAATATTCCAGACTGTTGAGAATATTCTATCTCCTGAAAGTAATAAGGTATTCTGGATATGCCTGAATGTCATTAAATATGACAAACATCTTTGGTGAATTGATGTTATCAACCACGCTGTCATAGAGGTTGGTAGGATCTGCTGAACTTTTTGGTGGTGGAATGATTAGTCCTCCACTCCCAACACAATATTCTCCAGTGAGGACCCGAGCCTGGTACATGTATTTTCTGCCATTCGTATCTGGTCTTGAATAAGTATCCTGAGCAGAGTAACTTGCATCAACAGCAAAGTAGGTTCCATTCCCAATGCTTGCAGCTGTTTGAAAAGACATTTTCAAACACAGTTAGTATTCTTATTCCTATAAGAATAATAAGAAATATTCCTATTTCTCCCCTATTTTTTTTTTTTTTTACTCTGTAGAAGTTATACATTGGCTACAGTTTACCAACACAGGTCTAGTAACAATCCTTTTTATCAGAATCAAACATGAAGCCCCTTAGATATCAGGTAAATATCAACAGAGCTATCAATAACCAGGTTTTCACTGCCCTTTCCTAAGGGTAGAAGAGTTCTTCTGTCTGTTTAGCCTAGTACAAGCTAACCAAATTACAATTCTTCAGAGTCTTTCCAATTTAAAGTGACTACGTAATTGTAATTACGGTTTTCTAGTTACACTTCACAGCAGGAAGTGAGAGGAATCATGTTGCTTTGTCTGATCTGGATTTCATTTTTCCTGACATTGATAGAAAGCTGTTTAAGCCAGGTAGGTCCGTCCTATCTGGGTGCTCTAATCTTTGGTAATTTGAGATGGCTACCCAGGCTGAGAGAAGAAGGAAAGCATGCCTTTCCTATTGCAGGTCATGGCTGAGATGGAGAGGTAAATGTCAATACTTGCAGGCAGAGGGAGGACATGAATCTAGGTCTCACATCCTGAGTTAATCTAAATTCCTGGCACTAAAAAGCAGGAAAACAAAACTGTGTTTCCTCTGGTTGTGTTTTGAAAAGAAATGGTGGCAGCTATTTCTGTCATTCATTGTGTGCATATCAGGCTTCATTTTCTCAAGAAAATTTCAGCGTAAAGGATCCAGACAGAGAATAGCTACTTTTTAACACTTCAGCCTGGTCTGAGTCCATCAGATCTGAGTTAAGCTGTCCAGGTCTCTCAAGATCAAGTCAGCCCTAGGTATCTCTTAGGCTGAAAGTCTAGTCTTATGGCTTTCTAACTAGTTTCTCCTAATGTCTTAAGGCAGAAAGCATTACAAACAAAAAGTAAGGACTTTGGAAGTAAGGTTGCAGAACCTTTAAGAGCAACTGGCACCTTGTAGGCCAAGTTCCACTTCCTTGGGTCCCATCCTTCATCTTTGAATGCCACCAGATTAGAAACATTACATGACTGTACTAGAGGAACTGGACAAGACAATCTTTAAACTGATGCAGACAGTCTTTCAGCTAAAGGTTTAATAGTTGCCCCGAGCAACTATTAAAGGGGACTAATTAATTCATTAATTTCAATTGATTTAATTTGCATAGAAAAGGTAGGGGAATATGATCTTCCGACTGCTTGTGCTGTCATCTTTGGAAGCAACAGAAGTATCTGCACCTCTACTTTGCTAGCTGGATTTGTCTAAGATGAAAGGAGATACCAGCAGCTAGTTGGTATCTTATCCAAGGATGCAAGACAACAGTCCCCATTCCTCTCTGCAGGTAGATAATACAAAAGATTTCTCAAAAGCTGCCTAGGGTTGATTTCAGCATGGGAAAACCTTCTCTGATACCCTGTAAACAGTGAAATTCACAAACAAGGGGTTAATTGAACAGGTTATTTCCTCTGTCCATGCAGACTGTGCTCTGGTGTTTATTTTGCTCTCCAACTTTATTTAGTTTTCATGTCATGCTGACAGCACTATAACTAGCACTGCATACAAATTTAGGAAATTAACTGCTTTGGATAATGACTCACCATTCAATCCAGCAAAACCACGATTAAATCCATTGTAGTTGATTGTGCTCAATGAGGATACAGCTGTCCCATGGAACAGCAACTTCTCATTATCTTCCTTTTTGTTCTTGGAACACAGAGATTTTTTTTTTATTTGGTAGCTCTGCCAGAGGAAGGGATTTTGTATTCTTTCAATCTGCAAAGTTCCAAAAAAAAAAAAAAAAAAAAGAGCTATATTTTTGCTAGTAGGGATCAATATTTATCATGACAGCAAAACAGTAAAAGCAAACCAAACTGAAAGTACAACAGTAATTTTCACTACACCCCCTTAGTGGCATTTGGGTTAGGGGACTGAATATATGAGCCTGGAAAGAAGAAAGGGAAGTAGCTTACAGAAGGGCTTTGAGCTTGGTAATTTTTGGCATACATTTGTTATGTATGGTAGATGTGCACTGGTATTTTTAGAATAGGATGCTTTACCTCCACGAGAGGAAACAGGGCTTTGATGTGAGATGCATCCTATACATCCTAGTCATCTGTACTGATGAAAAACACTTCAGTTTAAACCAGCACCCTAGCTTGAAAGGCTCTGTCTGGGACCGACAGAGAAGAAGTCTATTCCTCCAGCAGTAAAATAGTGAAAAACTTTATGACCAGCCTGCAAGGACAGTGCTGCAGAGAGCTAACTGGGCAGCAGGCTCTCCCATTAGGAAGAAGACCTGAAGAATGACCTCTCTGCAGCCCCAAATGTTTCCCAGATCTCCCACAGGACAGATTCCCACCCTACAGATTGACAGGCATATGTTCTGCATTTGGTGATTAAATCTTGTCAACTTCTGGCAATGACATGAACTGCAGAAGAGGAGGCAGAAATGGCTGTGCAACTCTTAGGAAATTTCATTTGATTTATATCCACACTGTACAGTGTCGAGGAGACTGACATGGAAGGTGGTTTAGGTTGCAGACACTTTACAAACAGACATTTAGAAAGCATATAGATGTTTTTAGCCCCAAAGTTCACTTTTTTTTTTTCCCCCAAAGGATTTCACCTTCTCTATGACAAGGTTGTGACAGGTTCTCTGAAACCTGGTCTGAACATCCACATATTCCTGACACGATGGCTTGAGGGTAACGAGTTTGACCCGTTCATCTTTCATATCTTCCCACTTTGAAGGGAGCTCTATTGCCTGCGCATCTGCAAAACAGGACTTGAATTATTATCAGAAATACGTAGCTTGGTTTAGTAGGTGTCTTACAAACTCGATTGCTTGCAAGGAGCTGAGAGGGCAGTACATTATGCAATACTTCATTCCAAAAATGTTTTCTCTCTTCAGTATATCATTGGTACCATTAAGATTATATTTTTCTAGTCTAATTATCCCTATACCAATACATAACTAGAACAAGTTTGAGAACCATAAAAGAATTACACTAATTCTTCACGCTCTACCTCCTTTGTCAAACTTTAGCATGAAAACTATGCTCACCAGTCACATACATGTGGATAATTTTTGTATTTAAAATAAAAGTTCTGATTTGGATCATACGTACCCCTACGAATTACGAAAGTAGAACTGCTGGCTATGGCATGCCCAGCAAAATAAATAAATAATAACTGAATAAATAAATAAATAGGGAGTAGCCTACTTCTTTGGAATACCTACATTTGTAATTATCAGAATTATCATTCAATAATCTCTATTAAAGGTTTTCCTGATCAACAAAGCTGTAAGTTACCTTCATTCTTTGGCACACGTTGAATGTTTATAGTATTTCCTTGGTCATCACTAGCCTGTAGAGTATTCAGATCCACCACATAGTTCTTCTTGATAATTTTGACAGTAAGATGTGTTTTTTTAGCTATTTTGGCATCCTCCAGCTGCATATTTGTCAGTTTATCAAAAGCAACATATTTATCATTGTTTCTTTGATACCTCCATTCTACTAGATTATAAACAAGTTCTGACTTGGACTGTTCTTCTTGAGTATCCTTTATCTTTTTGATCATTTTCTGAATTTCCACAGAAACAGCAAAGACATCCCTGCTAAGACCAGAAATTTTAATGCAAGGGGGAGAACAATTCTTCTCAAGCTGAATGGTAACATGTTTTCTTCTCTGGAGATCTGTCAAAGCCTCAACTTGTTGATCAGTAAAACTTTCGATTAGCTCATCTGAAATACAGTTTTCAAATTGCTCCTTTAAAATTAATTTTATTATCCAAGACTCAGTTGCATTCACATCTTCTTGGCTTTCTCCACAAATTTGAAATGTAACGATGTCAACTTTATTCTCCAAAACCAAGGGCTTTTTCTTCTCAACAGATGTTTTTCTGCCCCAGAAAAATGCTGCAAAGAAATATATGTTAATTATTAGTTTCATTTAAAATATCTTTAGTTTTGTGAGCCCAGGCACATGGAAAACCCACCTACTTACATTTTAACAAAGAGATCAGTGATTCTGGCGTGGATGAACTTGAATCTTCTCTTTTCTTCATGCTTTCATAAAAGTCCTTGAGCATATTTGTCTGGAAGATGACTATTTTAATTTCTTTCAA
This sequence comes from Aythya fuligula, assembly GCF_009819795.1. Lineage (NCBI taxonomy): Eukaryota > Metazoa > Chordata > Aves > Anseriformes > Anatidae > Aythya > Aythya fuligula. The sequence continues at coordinate 23,170,745 of NC_045564.1, read as the reverse complement.
GTGCTGTACTGTTCTTTTGGTTGCAAATTCCACTATAGCATCCAACATCTCATCAGCTACCTTGGCTGGACTCTGTCCTGCCTGACCTAAACAAAAATAAAAGACACATGTCAGACAGTGAGCGATATTTAAATCAAGGCAGCACTCAGAAAACAGATCACATCCCCAGCTCACACAGATCGGTGTCACTGCTCTCCCACCATGCTTTCTGACTAAAGCCCAGTGCCTGACCTCAGCATTACATCTAAGTCTGGGAGCTCCAAGAGCTGACACCCATCGCACACTTGGGAAGACATTCTTGGACTCTCCCTCAGTTTACTCTGAAGCTTCAATGAGCACTTCAGCCCTAGTATCCCCTAGATTTCTAAGCCCCACCTTCATCTCCTTCATCACTGTCTCTGTCTGCATCTTTAAACTGGGTACCAAAGCCAAGCCATATTAAATTCAGTGGAGGATTTTGGCACAAGCCTGCAGCCTATTTCAATGTAGAAATGGGAACATAAAGCTTGAAACTTTCCCTCTCACTCCCATACACCAAACCTGAAATGCAACCTAAAGCTTACCCTGAAACATTGCTGGGATCCTTGCAAATTTCAGCCACAACATTCCTTGGAGATCCGCTGTGGCACCAGCACACAAATGATGTTGGAAGGCCAGGGGACCTGCTGTAACCATTACTGTGGAGTCCAAACACTGACCCACAGACCAAACTCCTACCCTACACTAGAACACTGAGCAAAGAACAAGTCAAAATTTCTTTTTCCAGTCAAGAGAAACTTTGGGCTGAGAAAGACACCCTACTTTCTTCAAGGCCTGCTTCCTAAACTAACCACAAGCATGAGGCCAATAAGCTAGCCTGCCTTTAGCCCTCTGGTGGAGTAGGTAGGCTGAAAGAGAGCCTGCAGGTATTCTGCACCCAACTCACTGTTTCTGTAGTCGGACAGGGAGGGTTCTGGTCTCAGAACTCCATCTCTCTTCATATACAACCACCAGCCCCAGACCTTCTGTGGGGCTGAAATCCCAAATCTCTATGGGAAGTTTGATGAAGGTAGCCAGCTGAGGCACACAGTCTCTTTGGGGGGCAGAATGTCTTTTCTGAAGCAGTATCTTTTCTTTGCGTGTTCATTTTTTTAAAAAAGCAGCAGTTTTTAAATGTGCTGGTGAAGTTTGAACTGACCACAACGAACTTTCACAAAATAACAGTTTACACAGTTGTAAAAGTCTTGTAAAAGCCTACATAACACCTCTATCAGAGGTGTTAATTTCATCCCATTTCTGAAATATCCCCTAACACAGCCCTGATCAGTTTCTCAAGAAAATACAAACCTGTTCCGATTGCTGGGAAGGCAACAGATGTGTACATCCTTAGCTCACACTCATTAAGCACTTTGGAGACCTGATTCTTCACGTTGTTATTGTGAATCAAGTGGATGATTTTACTGCACGACAGTTTGCCAGAATTTGTAGTAATAAAACCATTTTGAACCTGCCCAGCTGGATGAGAGAAGATAAAGAAGGAGACACAACATTTTCAAAGGCTATTTTCTGATAAGACAACTGTTTATGCTGATGCTAGTGTACAGTGCAGTAATAAATACTAGGAGTGGAAAAAGTAGAAAGAAATCCACTGCGTGCTTTATTATCCTGGTTTTAGTTGCTTCAAGTTTTCTCTGTAAATACTCTGTTTTCAGATTTTCTTCAGACAGTAATTCAAGTGATTGTGTGTTTTCTGTTTGACTGCAATATCCTGGGTTCTTTCTTACAAAGTAGTTTTCTATTAAGTATGACTTAACAATTCACGTTCAATTTAAATACAGCTTACTTTTATTTAAAAGCATACCAATGGAAATGTGCACAGTTCATTTATAGGTGGAACTTTTTCTTGTGTCACTTATTCCTTGAAAGCTCAAACTGTTATTCCGCAGAAGAGCTGAATGTTTAAAATACTGTCATGAAAATAATGACCAACTGATTTAAGAGTCATGGTATGGAATCTTTAAAAGACTTTTGTGTTTTTGAGAGCGATAAATTTGGTTATGAAAACCTACAAATGGCATCTTATTATGAGGATGAATGGACCCATGAACACCGAGTTACGTACCACTTCACTGGTCACAAAGGCAATGACTGACTGTAAGATGCTCTGCATGTACTGAGATCAGACTGACGAACAGGGAGAGTCTGCAGAGTCAAAAGTGGGGAAAAATATCCAAGAAACTCCATCCTGAAAGTTATCTTCTGGACTCGCAACAGGAACATTTTGTTTTTGCAAGCAGAACACAGTTTTGCGATCATTATTTCAATTAAAAGTAACTGTGTATTTATGAATATAAAACCAGATTTGCTATTAACTCTTAAAGAGCAAGTCCTGCACCTGCTTGTCAAGGGGGCTTTTTCTGTTCTTAAGTGAGGAACATGCCCAAGTAATTTAAGAGGACAAAAACTTACATTGTGTTCTTTTCCAAGCATTTATTAGCATCAGAAAACTGTATTGAACTTCTGTTTAGTTGTGAAAACAGAAATTCTCAAAGTATGTGTAAGGGCAACAGGACTTTTGACAATTCCTAGAAATGCAAACTTATCTTTGTAAGACAAAATAATTATGTTATCAGTATAGAATTATAACAACAACATTAAGTCTTTGGAGAGAATATACAAATTTAATTTAAAAACGCATTTAACATACCACACTGAGCACATTCTTCTTTCACCTGGGAACCAGCAGCATCCATAACCGCTTTGAAAACCCCTTAAATTATACCAGAAAAAAAAAAAAACATACACATTAATTAACTGAGCTAATTCTACTCAAAACTCTAGCCAAATTCTGTATTCTATGAACCCCCCCAAATTCTCACAGTTCAAGATCTACCAAAGTATAAAAGCTTGTCAGTTCCTCTGAATTCCCTCTATGACACACTGTACTGAATGCAAAGAGAACACTGCCTTCATTATTAATAAGAAATCATTAAAAATGACTCGTTTCATTGTTCTACCAGACAACAGTATGCCCTTCACCAAACCCTCCAATTGCTTTGAATTGTATCATTTGGTGTCCTTCATTCTCACAATTCACAATGTCACCAAAGAATCTTCTGCTTTTTACAAGTGGATTTACTAAAGCAGAGCTTTGGCTTATAATGAAACATATTAGAACAAGAGCATTTTTACAGAATTATATCTGATCTCAATAATCTCTTTTTTAACCATTTTTAGTTTTAACTAGAAAAATCTCCACATACCTCTTCTGTGTAGTTTGGAATTTACATGGAATATTCAGAATATGCTAAAACATTTTACTATCTATTTCCTGACAAATCACCACTTTCTATTTCACATCTGAAAAATACTTCAGAAATGTTTCATATATGGACAATTATTTCCCTTTCCCCCTCCTAAAAGCTACCACAAATTTAACCACTAAATAAATACATATTCAGTGCAATACCTGATGTGGCATCAAATGTCGGATTTGATATATTTACAATAACCTCTGTGTCCTCCTTTGTAATATCTCCACTATTTACTTGGAGCATAATGGGACCAATCTGCATTTCATAAACTCCCAATTCTTCAGTTGAAACAGACTTAATGAAACCTGCAAGGAAAAGAAGAAAATCTTAAAACATTTCAATTCTAGTTTGGGGTGTTATTCTCATTCATTTATGGAAACTTTAACTTATCCTTTTGAGGAGTTTACTGCCTACTTCTCTTTATTCCATTTCTGAAAGCAGGAAGGTGCAGTATGCTTCCCATTTAAATACTGTGATAGCAAAACCAGTTTGATTCCTGTAAGTTCATGCAATATCAATTCAGAAAGGACTGTTGGGGTTATCTGATCAGACCAGCTCTGTAAGAGACTTTCCTGCATGAACTCCTAAATGACACAGAGCATCCAACTTAAGCATTACCAGCAGTGGAGATCCTACCACACCACTTTTCTACATTATTTCATCTTTACCCTTACAGAAAGAATACCATTCCTTATTTCTAGTCTGAACTTATCCAATTCATATTTTATCTGCACACTCTTAACATTATCTCTCTGATATTCCCAGTAAGCGAGAAAAAAAAGAGTTATATATTCTTAAGAATAATTGTCTGGTGTTGATGCAGTTCACTCCTATGATTTTGCTACTGTGTCATGCTACTGTCAATTAATGAACAGAAAGGAAATTATCCATTCTGTATTATCCCTATACAGGAGAAAAAAGGTACAGAAATACATGTTATTTATGGCTTACTTAGCAATGTGATGCCAAGTTCTCATACCCTTTGAGTTGGAGTATTATTGGTTCTTCTACCAGGATATCCTCTTCCATGTAAAAAGACTGGTCTCACTAAGGGATAAGCGTGCCCTCAACAAAATAAATTCCTCTTCAATATTTTAACAATTAGAATTTAAGAATGATGGTCCACTAGGAGGAAAAAAACACTCTACTTCTGATGACATTTTGTCTGTTTCCTAGTAAGAATAAAAACACTTTGCAGTATTTACATTCTCCCCTGTGTCCCACCTTCTGTCCCTACAAAACTTACTTGGCTGTGGTGCTGCATTACTGCAGTTCTCAGTTGCCCTATGTTCTAGTTCTCTGGTAAAAGCCTAGGAAGAGAAAAAAAGGTACTAAAGATAGTATTTCAGGGTTTATATACCAAATATTTCTAAAATTAAAATTAACAGTCACGTATCTCTTGTTGCATTTTACAGTAGTAAACACTACTCTTATTATTAATTGTTAGGTATCATTAGCAATAGTGGAAGCCTCAGTGTGGACAGCGTGAAAACAGATACGGTCTTTGCATTGCCAGAACTGGCAATTGCTCCGTGAAGAGATTAGTGAGCATCTTCAGGTGTTTACAGCGCCAACAGTGAGGCAAATTTTATCTGCAGCTTGTGCTTGCTGAGAGTTTACAGTTCAGAGATGCAGAATGAGACACTGGAGTGCCATCCCCTTTTCATTGGCCCAGAGTAGTAAGAAAGTGCTAAGTTATTACCTTAAGAAAGCAATATATAACTAAAATACATTGTTAAGGTTGGACTAGAACAGTGTGTAACACAGATGGCTTTGCCCTGAGAAGACCTACCTGAATGTTATCCGTATCATCTGGGTGCAAGACAAAATGAACTTCCTGCAGTGTCTTCAGAGTGTGACTGCTACTGAACTTGAATACCTCATTAAACATTAACTTAGAAACAATCGTTTTAGGAAATCCAAATCCTCCAGTTCCAATAGCTGGGAAAGCAACTGAATTCAGTCCAAGTTCTTCAGTTTTCCTCAAGCAGTAATTGATTATGTCTTCTAGGATCTGTAAAACACAGCAAAGACCAATTTTTTTTTATTTTTTAGGAAAAAAAACAAACTTGTTTCATGTGTTATTAGATCTTTAGAGACTATGCTGGTGTAAGAAAATGTTTTTAGTCCATTAGGGCATCTTTAGGTTCACTGAAAAGGAAGTAAATGGAGTCAGTTTGCCTAAAATAACTTTTAAATACTGAAACTTCAGGATGGGGTGCCAAGTGAATCTGTTTTCTGAATCAAATATTGTAAAAATAATTAAACTGTACCTTCAGAGACTTTCCTTTTCCTCTGTCCCACCCAGGAAGTACAGCATGAAGCACAAACTTGCAAGCCAGAGCATATCCACTGGTGCAGAGCACATTCACTTGCCCAGATGTATGTCCTTGTATTTTCTTGTCAAACTCTGCATGGAGTTTTGGTCCAGCCTTTTCCAGCAAGGCTTTGCAAAGAGGCCCTACACCAAACTGCAAATCTGTGCCAACGCTGTTGACGATAACATCCGTCTGCAACAAAATCACAACAAAAATATCTATAACCAGGAGAGATCAGGTCGTCCATTGCCAGTAAATGCCAAGCCAAACGCTGAGCAGAGGTTAGGCTGTGACTCACCTCATCTCGAGCAGATGCCTGTGTCAGGGAAGGTGAAACAAACCCAACCCCTGCACTCTGCCTTATCCCCTCTCCCCAGAGCCAAGTCTTTCTGACATTTCCTTGTTGATGAACTGCGGCTGCACTGCTCCTTCTGCAGCATCTCCACAAGATGTACGTATCGTATAAAGCACATGTAACATATAAACTTTAATGCATCTTTCCTTCCTTTCACTGAAGTGGGATTGTATAGTCCTGGTCAGAAAAGCAGCATCTCACACACATAAAAAAGGTGAAAGAAGGTTGCTGTGCCTTCGTGAAGTAAAATAGACAGATCTCCAAAGTCTGTTGTTTGCTTTGCAGTTCCACTGGAGGTGTTTTATTTACAAGTTATTTAAAATTTATGTCACATTGAGATTTTTTTTTACATCTAGTATTGCTCTTCTGTTGGAACAGGCTTTTACAGACACCAAAATGACAGGGGAAGCAACCAATATTGGAAAGAAAAAAAAAGTCTAGACTTTGGCAAACAAGCTAAGCATGGACTCTTCTATGGGACTGCTTTTCTGATTTCCCTTAATATCTAGCCTAGCTAGCTACAGGTCACATAAATACTCCAAGAAAGTATTATAGTATTTCCCTTTTAGGAAAAAATCAATCATCTGTTTTACATGTTGATACTATATCTGGAGAACAAATAAAACCTGGCTAGGAACTTAACATTCTGAAATTCATGGCTGCCCTCTAGAAATGGCTTCGGAGTCTGAAACCTGTCAATTCTGCAATCTCGATTCCTCATTTGGCAGGCATGTGGTCTCTGTTTCTCTACATAGCAATTATTGTGTAAAACAATATAGCCTAATGTACTTCCTCTTCTACTAACATTTCAAGAAAATCTTCACATGAAGTTAGAGAAGTGGAAAATTAAAGACCTACCGTGGCGTCCTTAATGTTTTTCTTCTCCACTCTAATGAGCAGTCCTTCGTTTGTTGTGACCACCTGCTCATTGTCTCTAGCCTCCTGAAGAGCCTCTTTTCCCTTCTCCTTCTGGCCTTCCGGCAGTCTAGGACTTGTAGACTGTGTTGGCAGCACGAACAAGGAGGATGACTTAGTTGTAAATACTTTTTTTACAATCATACTCAGAACCTGTACCTTATCCTCTGTGATATCCACAAGATGAATCTCCTTCAAGCTGCTTTTCCCCCTGGCTTCTTCCAAGGTTTCCTTGATGGATGACACAATTGAATTTGCAGACATCTGCAGCGGGAAGCCAAGGATCCCTCCACTTACAGAAGGGAAAGCTATAGAACGATGATTATACGTTTCAGCTAGTTCTAGGCTCTTTTTGACCGCTTCTTTCAACAAATGCGTGCACTTTCCTGCTTCGTCCGTCCTCCACCTGCACACAACAGCATGAATGATGTTTTTGCAGGGGAGTTTGCCAGCACCTGTGATAACCGCACACCCAGGCTGCAATCCCTCATTCTTCCTCACCAGCTCGTCATACTCCATTTGCAGCTCTGGACCAGCCGCTTGTAGCAGCGCCTCAGCAAGGCCACTGATGTGTTTCAAGTCTTCGTTTGATGCATTCACCACAACATCAACTGGGTAATTGCACAAGTTACCTTTATACACTGCTACTTCAACTCCATCTGGCAGGGTTTGCTTGTAGTGGAGCTTTCTCTCCTCTTTATCATCATCAACTTTTTCACTCTCTTGTTGATGTTCTTTTTCTTTCAGAGTAATCAAACAGTTAAATTTCTGCTTTGCCTCTAAAATGAATGAATCTTCCCTCTCAGTAAAGAACTCTTTGGCTCCTGGTTTATCAATTGGCACATCCTTCCAGTAGAGGGATGAGAGAATTTTTTCAAATAGGGTGGCTGCTTTTGGCACTTCTCCTTTTGGTCCACTCAGGGAAATACACAGTGTCTCGCTGTGAAAGTGCACTGTCACACCTTTTTTTCCCAGTTCTTGATAAACACCAGATTTTTCCTTCTCTACAAACTGCAGTACAGCCAGTGACTTAGTTGGGATTACTTTTTCCACGTGTGTGTTTCTATCTATAAAATCATAAAGATTCTGATAGACTTTTTCTACGGTCTCAGAAAAGCCAATAATAATCACTTTATTTTCTTTTCCAGCAGGTTCATCAATGACTAGAGTTTCCTGGGAAGAATTGTACTTCTTACGCAAGAAGGCAAGAAGACGACTCCACTCCTTCTTTTTCATGACTGCATGGTCTTCCATGTCAATGCTTTTATATGCTAAGCCTGTCTTTATTTGCTTTTCTGCTTCTAAAAGATCTTTAGGAGAATCCCCATATAGCACCACAGCATCATCTTCAAGCTCATAAAAAGCATTAATATTTTTCACAGTAAATAATGTCTCTGACATTGCTTTATTATTTTCACGCTGTAGATACAAGAAGACATAGCGGTCGATGTTAATTGATGTGCATGGCATATTCAACACCCTTTCCAGTAAGTCAGCTTTGATTTTATATACTTCTGCAGGTAATCCACACAACTGAACAGTTTTTTTTGTGTCGTCATAGAAGATCTTTAAGTGCGGATATTCTTTGTGAATATTCTTTTCCAGCCCAGCATTGCGCAAAAGTGCGTATTTCCCTGGGATCACCGACACAGAAATTTCTATACTTTGTTTTTTCCTTTCACTTTCCTTCATTGCTTTTTCCATGCTTTTTCTCACTTCTTTCTCTGCACTGTCCACTGCTGCTCTGGTGCCTGCTATCACCACCATCTCATCAGAAATATCAGTTTTGATCAAAACGCTGCCTTCCACCAATTTGTGTTTCAATTCTTTCCAGTCCACTGAATTTACTTTACACTTTATAGCTGTGTAATGTGACATGATACGTGAGAATTCAGTGGTAGCATCTTGCTTCCATGTCTTAATCAACTTAACCATTAGCTTCTTCTGCTCAGACATAGATGATGATGGACACAACATAATTTCCGGGTTCATGCAATCTGTCTGGGGCCAGTTTATACAACAATGGCAAATTGCCATTTCCTGGTTTATGTCTTGTATCAGTCTATCTTGCCGTTGTAAAAATTGCCAGACATAGGGATCTAGTGGTACCACAACAGGGTCTGGCATCTTGATAACTGGTCTTTCTTCTCCATACAGAGCTGTTCCCAGGGAGTGGTAATATGGATGCACAGAAATTGGCGTCTGTTCAAGTAAATGCTGCTTTTCCAAAACAGTCTTGAGATCTAAAAGTTAAATAAAATAACTCATGGGTTCTTTGCATTAGAAGAAGCTGTTTTTATGTCTTTCTAATTTCCCAACCACTCTCTAAGTGTGGCTCCAAGTAATGTAGTAAATATGCTTATGCCTTTATTTTCCTGTATAGCTGTGCCTGGCTTTCATTTTCTAAGGAAATCCCAGAACAGAGCAGGGCAACTCAAGTTATTACTACGAAACGTACCTTACGTTCAGTCAAAAATAAAACTCATTGTCCCAGTACTTCTTTTTTTTTCCCCAGTTGGAACAGACAAAGAAAAGGAATTATAAGGTTGACAGGGAATTAAAACCACATTACCACAAGCCAATTACATATTAACTTAATGTACAAAATATTCATATACAAATACAGAATGTCAGAAGAAAAGCAATCACCTGGCATTTAGTTAATGCTAAAGGAATTTACTAAATCAGGAGTCAGCTTTCTCAGCTTAGTTAAGAGACAGAGACAGCCATTACCTTTGTGATCACAGAAAGTAATGATAGCTGCGTTCTCCTCGGGGAGGAGCTGGATGTCTGACACAGGCCCACCTCCGCTTCGTGCACTCTCGAAATAAACTGTGATATAGTCCGTGGAAATGTTATCTGGTATGTTTTCAGCCTTGATGCTGCAGGTCACTTCAAGACGCCTGGCAGTCATGTTTAATTTTTTGAATCTTTTGTTCTGCTCACATTTGTTGACGAATTCTTGAGTATCTGTAGACAGAAAAAGCAGTATTAACTGAACGTGTTTTCCTGAACCATTATCAGTCCCAGCTATCGCTTTCTGGCATGGGAATGAGCTGAGTCTACTTCTCCTGGTATGTGAAACAGAACTGCCTTTGGTGCCAAATAACTCTGTGTTGCAATAAAAAAGGGGAAATGGACAAAGTCATGTTACTTTCTGCTATCAATTACTGCTATGTCTCTGGTCTACTCTTACTCATCTCTTCCCTATACAAAGCACTTCTCACTGTTTCATTGTCCACTGGAACTGAGACAAGGACTGAAAAGTAAGACAAAAACAGTGAAACTTCCAGTTTCAGTTTATGAAATTGTCGTAGTCTTTTCTTTGTAACATTTGGAGCACAGACATTTTCATGGAGCTGTATATAAAACTTCCATCTTCCTTGAGAGACTACAGCCCACATTTGTTTTTGAAACTGTTTGAATCTCTAACAGGATAGGAATTAGGCTCTTAAATCTACTACCCATACTCATACATGGAAATAATTAACAGAATTCACAGTGACTTACCAATATTTTTTAGAAAAGTAGCTACAGCAACATTTAATTCAGGTATCATTTCCACAATGAACTCATCATCTACAGCTAAGCCGCTGATGTTCTCCAACAGCATATTTATGTATTTTGCAGTGCATCCTTGCACATTTTCAAGCACCACTGAAGACGACATCTCTGCAGACTTTTCTGCAGTAAGGTCCCTGTCTGGAAGAGAACTCTCCGTCTTCTGCAAGACTTCTACATCTTTTTTAACAGAAAGAGAAATAAGCCATATTACATATCAGTTCACACTTCCAGGAATAAATATATGTTACTTTCTCTCCTTCCCATGAAGAGATATTGTCTAACCAAACATATACTGCAGGGCACCCTGGGACATTTTGGGATCTAAAATAGCCTAGAGGTGATGTTCTCTCTAGCCCCAGTCATAACTGGAGGTCAAGGTTGCTGCTGAAAGGGATCTGAGTGAACAGATTTTAACAGGGATACACGAACACCAGAATGGATATGGAGAATACACAGAAGCTGTAAATGAAACATAACCAGACTAACCCAGGCCACGATTTTATATGGGTCAGGTAATAGCAGTTCAGCTTAGAAGAAGGTTGCATCAAATGAATGCGTACACCAGACAAGCAAACAGAGTCCTCAGCATCTGCTGACATCTAGCTGTGGAGTGCTTGTGAGCAGCCTTTGCTTTTTCCATCTGCTCCCAAAGGGAAAAAAAAAAAGTCTACGCTGCAGCTGCTCACAGGAGTACTCAGGAAAACCCTGGAGAGTCACCACAGTAGGTGGGTGATCACAGAGAAGAAAACCACACTGCACATAAAAAAGGGACCACTGTGGGGAAGAGGGGACACTGCTAGTACGGGCAAATTCCACCAACCGTAGCAGGGGTACCCAGTCATCGTGGTGGTAACTGAAATACCAACGGAGACACTGCACCATCTGAGGGGCTGCAGGCAGCCTCCTTAGTGGAGCAAAAAGATCCACGAGTAAATGAGTCCACTGACACAAGCACTGCTGCGTGCCCCCAGGATGGACGCAAGTCTAAAATCTAATGCAATAATTTGCCACAGCCCCTCAAGCATTGGTGAGGGCTGTAAGAGACCCTGCAGGTTCTGCATCGCCCTCTTGGCCCAGGTGCAGATGTAACAAGCCCCAACACAGCTCAGTGAGTGTGCATGCACTACAGGCAGCTCTGTGTGACTGGATGCAAAGCCTCCCGGTGAGCACCATGCCCCGCTGTCAGCACAGCACAACAGCACTGAAGGACCTGTGGGCACAGCATTTAGCAGGGACGTACAGCTGCTCATCACAGCACACCCAAACATCCTTTTCCTGCAGGTCCTCCGAAGTATTCCCCGCCCCAGCCTGCACAGTCAAAGGATCACCAGCCATCACCCGACACACAGAAATTAAAAAAAAAAAAGCATCAGCTGGTGCAGCCACAACAAAATTTTGCAGAGAAGAAATGACAGGGGGGGGCAGATTCACCTCAGCAGCTCTTTCTGGGGCTGCTTGATGTTACGGGGCGTGCACCCCACCGTTCTGTTTGCCAGGGCTATCCGCAACAGCAAACAGGAACTGAGGGAGAAAAGGTGCCCCACGAGCCTACAGGGGGCAGAGGGGCTCTTCAGGTTGCTGACACACTCCCGATTCCAGCAGTCGGTCCTAAAGAACCGAAGATGGCTCAGCAGGACCCACCAGAAGATGCTTCCACCCAGCAAGAACCCCTGGGGCCACCACCCATGCAAATGGAGGCAGCTTTCCTCTCACCGTCCCGACAAACAAAAGCTGCTTTGCTTATGCTCAAAAGCATCCAAAAAACATCCTAAACCCCGGGACAGTGCCTGACAGATGGCTCCAGGGGCTGACCAGAGCCCCACACCACCACTGCCACAGGCCCCCCCAGGCCCCCAGCGCCCCCACCCCTCAGAGCAACCCCTACAGCTTCTCCCTTGCCTCACCCAGCACAAGTCCCGGCCCTGCAGAGTCTTCTGCCCCTACACCCGCTGTGGGGGCAGACATCTTCGCCCTGCGGTCCCCTCGGGGGTCCTTGGTGCTGGCAGTGGGAGCAGGCCGCAGGCAAGAGGGAGAAATCCAGGGTGATGGGGCTGGAGCTGGCGGACGCGCCAAGAGGCTGCGCCCTGCTGGCTGGGCGGTTTTATTCATGACCCTGACGTACAGCAACAAGTGATATCACAGCCATAACATTTACAGAAGATAGTCTCCTTCAAAGGCTTACCAGCATAACCCTGACAAGAGGAAAACAAAAGGCACAGCTGCAGAAGCCACAGCTCTGTGCACGTTACTGTGATTTGGTCACTGACAGGAATCAACCATGCCACCGGGCCCGGTGTGAGGAAGTGCGAAAAAAGTCGAAAACGAAAACTAGGCTGATGCAACCAAAGAATTAAATGCAGCATCTGGAGTGTTTTTGTAACACTCATACCGACTTTAAAGGTCCTTTATGTTATATAACTTTAAAAAAAAAATAGCAGATGTCAACTTTGACATTGAAAAGAGAAGAAACATACAAAGCAGCTTTGAACAGGAAGCAAAATGTACAAGCATAAGCTCTGAAAAACTTTCTGATGAACTCGTCTTTCTTGGTGGCCAAGCATTTACTTTTCACCAGTGCAGGTGTATTTTGATGTGCAGTACTGTTTTCTAGAAGCACGACTGCTTCTAGAGCAATAAAACTTGCTAGGATATTGCTGAAAGAGGATCTAGCCAAGCTCACTGAGGTACTGGTGAGATGCTCCATTTTACAAAGCCTCCTAACTGCAGAGAGTGCAAAGACATCAGGTCTGGGATTAAGACCTTCCATATAGGTGCTTATATGTATGTCTCATTTTAGAGAAGTTATGCAGGATATGAGGACTAAATCCCTCTCTAAAGATGCTCCTCTGGTGAAAATGGCTAAGCCTGGCAAGGTGAACTCCATCCTTGGTGAACATGCCTGGCTAGTTATGCTTGCTTGTATCACATGAGCCAGGTTGCCAAACTCAGAAATAAATATCAGCACAATTCCTGCCCCAGTTCTGGCTGAGATAGAGTTAATTTTCTTCCCAGTAGCTGGTATGGTGTTGTATTTTGGATTTAGGATGAGAATAATGTTGATAACACATCGATGTTTTAGTTGTTACTGTGCAGTGCTTACACTGAGTCAAGGGCTTTTTTGCTTCTCAGCGAGGAGGCTCGGGGCGTGTGAGAAGCTGGGGCGGACACAGCCAGGAGAGCTGACCAAAATGCACCAAAGGGACATTCCATACTACATGATGTTGTGCTCAGCAATAAAACTAAGGGAGTTGGGCAGGGGGGCTAGCATTGCTCAAGGACTGGCTGGGCATTGGTCAGCTGGTGGTGAACGATAATATTGTTTAACACTTGCTTTTTTCTTTCTATTCCTCTTTTCTTTGTTCCCTTTCTTATTAAACTGTATCTCAACCCAGAAGTCCTCACTTTTACGTTTCTGATTCTCCTCCCCATGCCACTGGGGAGGAGTGACTTGAGTGCTGTGTGGTGCTCAGCTGCCTGCGAGGTTAAACCACAACACACAGGGCCTGGGCCAGGTTGCCAAACTCAGAGAGAACATTTCAGCACAACTCCCCACAGAACGGGAGATCTTTGTAAAGAAAAGCATTGTTTTTGTTTTACAAAGAATCATCACACAAAGTGATGGATAACATTTTACCTTTTCTTTGAAGGTTGCTCATGGCATCTGGAGTCTAAAATAAAATTAAAGCAAATTATGAATGACTGATTTGGCACTCACATCATTGTTTCAAAACTCTAGTTAGGATAACAATTTGTATTCACCTGTTTGTGAACTATTTTTTCTTCAAATGCTTCCTCTTTGGTAGCTACTGCTGTTTCAAGCTCCGTGACAATCAACTTCAATTTTCCTTGTGTTCCCAAATCCAGCTCATGAGTCTGTCTCTCAAGAACACGTTGCTTCACTGAGGAAAATCAAATAAAACAGTAACAATGTGAATAAAAATACAATTTTACACTTTAAATAATGTGGCACACTGCTGCATGTTTATGTTTTATATTTCATATTTCTAAAATATATCTGTAATCATATGTTAACTTCTATTAATAGTTTTTTTTTATTCCAACTACAATTCAGGGAATATTACTGTGCATCAAATTTAATAAACGTGTATCTATGGATCTATATAGAAGATTCATAGAACCACAGAATCATTGCAGTTGGAAAAGACCCTCAAGATCATCAAGTCCAACCATCACCTAGTGCTACCAAGTCTATCACTAAACTGTGGTCCAAAGCACCACGTGTCTCTTAAATACCTCTGGGAATGGTGATTCCACCACTTCCCAGCTTGTGCCAATGCCTAACCACTCTGTGACGAAATTCTTCCTGACATCCAACCTAAACTTTGCCTGAGGCAACTTGAGGCCATTTCCCGGCATCCTGTCGCTTGTCACCTGAAAAGAGTCTGAAACCCACTTTGCTACAACCTCCTTTCCAGTAGTTATGGAGAGCAATGTGGTCTCCCCTCAGCCTCCTTTTCTCCAGAAACAACAACCCCCTGCCACTCCACATACATCATTTGCCAGTCCCTTCACCAGCTTCCTTGCTCTTCTCTGATTGTGTTTCAGCAACTTCATATCTTTCTTGTAGCAAGGGGCCCAAAACTAACGCAGTACTCAAGGTGCAGTCCCACCAGGGCCGAGTACAGAGGGACTATCCCTTCCCAGGTCCTGCTGGCCATGCTGTTTCTGATGCAGGCCCGCATGGCATCGGCCTTGTAGGCCACCTGGCACACGGCTGGCCCACGTCCTGCCTGCGGCCGAGCAGCTCCCCCAGGTCCTTTTCTGCTGGGCAGCTTCCCAGCCACTCTTTCCTGAACCTGTGTCGCTGCATGGGGTGATGAGCCCCAAGTGCAGCACCCGGCCCCCAGCCTTGTTGAAGGCCGTGCAGCTGGACGTGGCCCATCAGTCCAGCCTATGCAGGTGCCTCTGCAGAGCCTCCCTCCCCTCAAGCAGGTCAACGCTCCTGCCCAGCTTGGTGTCATCTGCAACCTTACCGAGGGGGCACTAGATCCCTTCATACAGATTATTGATAAAAACGTTACGCAAAAACAGCCCCAATACCAAGCCCTACGGAACACCACCAACGGATTTCACTCCATCCACAACAACTCTTTGGGCCTGGCCATCCAGCCACTTTTTTACCAGCAAACACTACATCCATCCAAGCCATGAGTGGCTGGTTTCTCCAGGAGAAGGCTGTGGGAGACCATACCAAATGCTAAGTCCAAGACCATGACACCCCCAGCCTTTCTGTCATCCACTAAGCGGGTCACCTTATCATAGCAGGAGACCAGGGTGGTCAGGCAGGACCTGCCTTTTGTAAAGCTGTGCTGACTGTGTCTGATCGCCTGGTTGTCCTGTATGTGCCATGTGATAGCATTCAAGGTGATCTGATCCACGACTTTCCCTGGCATCAAGGTCCAACTGACAGACCTGTAATTCCTTGGATTTATTAATTTGCAGGCTACTAAGCATTAACCAAGAAACCACCTAGAGGATAGTACTAAGCACTGAATTTAGACGTACGGATTTATGTAAATCCATATATTGTATAGTCTATATTACATGTTATAGGGTCCATATTATGCATTATACAATATATATCTCTGTAGTACATATGAGATGGTGAATCATGGAGTGGCTCAGGTGGGCAGGGACCTTAAAGCCCCCTTAGACCCCAGCAGCCCAGGCTGCCCAAACATCATTCTGCCAGGCCTCAGGCACCCCCAGGGACGGGGCACTCCCAGCCTCTCTGGGCAGTGCCCCACAACTTACAGTACAACCTACAGCACAACTCAGAGCATGCACGTACCTAAAAACCCTGCAGAAAGCCACCGCTCCTGAGCTACCCCTCACCTCCCGGTCCCCTCGCTCGCCCCCGGGCCCCCTCAGAGCAAACCCTCACCGTCGGGGTGAGCGAAGCAGACGAGGAGGTGGCCGGGCCCCCCGTGCAGCTCGCACTCGCCGCCGCCCGAGCGCTTGTGGCTCTGGAAGTAGAGGAGCAGCTTCTTGCGCAGGGCAGCTGGCGGCTCGCCCGCGCCCCAGTCACCACGCACCAGCAGTGGGAAGGTGGCCGCCGGCAGCCCCGCCATGGCCACCCCACGGCCCCGGCCCCGGCCCCCTGCCTTTCCTGCCTTTCGCTTTCGTTTCTCCCCAGGGCGGGCCCCAAACATTTCCCGGCACGCAGCGGAGCCGCCGCTGTTGTCCATCCGGGCGAGGCCTGAGGTGGGCAGCGGCTGGGCAGGGACCACCATGGAGCTCAGCCCCTCAGCGACCCTGCGCCTTCACCCACAGCGCGCCTCAGGCATGGTCAGAATCACAAAACTTGGGTTTCTCCACCATAAACAAGTTGCTCCAGGGCTGCTAACCCTGGCACCTGTCACGCTGCTGAGACAGCGACCGCCTGCATTTCTAAGAGATCTTCCTTTAAGTCTCTTGGCTTTGAAAGGGAAACTTCAGGCATTTGGGTCCCTGGCACTTTGCCCTTGGTGACTGCTCAAGGGGAGCTCCTGAGCCTGCACCTGTACAACCCCCCACAGCCTCCCCCTGAGAAAGGGGCATGCTGCTCCTCGCTGCTACGCTTGCAAGGCTTTTCCTTCACCCGGACTTGTTTTTCTTCACTAATGCCATAACCTCCCTCGCATCGCTACAGCTGGAGTTATCTTCTTCAAGGTCCCACACTTGGGCCTTGAAAAGGAGTGTTTTCCAGTTAAGAGCTGCTGAGTCACTGCACATCCAGTAATGGGCAAAGTTTTTCCAGTCTTCTGAAGTGCAGGAAGTGTCCCCACTTCTGCAAGTATAAAAAGTGCAAGTTTGAAAGACTGAAGAAAAATTGCAACGTGAAAAGAGTTTATATCATGGCCAAGACAGGCTGCAAGTGCTGGTGTTGTAAGCCGCACTCACTTGAGGGTTTTTTTCAGCACTGTTTAGTTAACTGCATTACTCTCTTTAACCAGAGATAAATACATATCCTTTCAACCTGCAAAACAGTATTAATTCTTAATAAAATCTTAATAAGCCCTTAATAACACTGGAGGAAAGCTAGTCACTTTCAGAACCCCAGGTGAAGCTTCATTTTTGAATGACTGCTGGGGGCATATGAAAAATATATTAGCAAAAACTTTCAGCTAGTAGCAACCTATTAAAAAGAAGTAATTGATAATTGTCTCCTAATCATCCAAACGAATAACAAGACAAACCTGATAAATTCAGCAGAGCCAAGAACTGCTAAAAAGTTGGAGGTGCTGCAGCACTCTGCTTTCTCAGTTGACCTCATGACACCTGATGCTGTTCAAAGTATTTATTTTATTGTCAATATGCTACAGAAATTATATTGCTCTGATTCTCCCCCCACTCCCAATGAAACTCTGAACTTTGGCTTGGTTAACGATTACCTCTTTGAAATAAACTATTTCCTCATGCCTTGTCAAATAGTCCTTAGCCCAACTAACCAAACACACAAACAAACCTCCCCCCCCTTTTCCAACACACGCACCCCTTGCCTTTCTTTGCCCTGTTCTTTTCTCCTTAAGATCACAGGAAGGGCACTACAGATAGCATACAAGAGCAGGGACACCTTCCTTACACTTATTTTCATGGCTCTCTTAGGCTATACCTTATTAATTTGGGTATTAACTAATTGCAGAAGGTTGGGTGGGGTTTACAAATCCTCTTACTGACGTGCCCGGAAGGGCTATCGTATTAAAATTAAGCAACACCATATTAGAGAATTCATTCCCCGGGTAGCTGCCTGTAAGTGAACTTTTGAAAACCAATGCTAAATATCTCGAGAGATTGTTTTAGATAAACACAAGCCATTAACTACAATTAGTTCATTTATTGAAACCCACAGTAAATGACAGTCAGCATTATAATTTATGATAGCTTCTCATACTCATCAGAAATGCAACACCATGCAGTCAGTGGTTGAGAGAATGTCTTTCAATCCCCCAACAGCACTACCCACTCTTTATTGCAACTAGGATGGCCGGGATGCTGCATGGAAAGGCCAAGATATTATAAAGGGGGTGGACAGGTGTAGGATTTCTACTGAAAACTACAGTTAGGTTACATGTCAAATTGAACTCCTGTTAGATAGGTTCAACTGCTCCAAGTGGAAAAAAGTAGTCTATGGCAGTGCTATCAAAAATTGCCAAAGGTTGCTTAAATATAAACAAGCTTTAAAAAATGAATTTGATAAAACTATTTGTTTTCACTGATATATATATATATATGTATACACACACATATATACATATATACATATATGTATATATACATATATGTATACATATATATATATACACATGTATATATGTATACACACACATACATATATACATATATATATACATATATATGTGTGTGTATATATATATATATGTATTAATGTGCAGGACAGATTTATAAAATGAAGAGACATGCAAACTTGGCTGCAGTCAAAATGCTCATCTAGTGAAAGTGATAAGGTATTCTGGGTAAGCTTGAATATCATTAAATATGATAAACATGGATGGATTGTTTACGTTATCAGTTGAGCTATCAAACAGATCCATGGAGTTGCTAGCACTTTTTGCTGCTGGAGTAATTGATCCTCTTGTCTCTTGAGAACATTCTCCAACAAGTACTTGAGCCATGTGCATGTATTTCTTTCCATCCACATCTGGTTTATAATAGATGTTGTGGGCAGAATAGCTGGCATTAACAGCAAAGTCATTCCATTTCCAAAGTTTGCAGCTATAGTCAGAAAAAAAAAAAAAAAAAAGTGTATTTCATTAATAACAATCACTTATCTACCAAGAGATTCACATGCTCTAATGATGGCAATAGGGAGATTTAACAAAATAGAACATTTTGCATACAAGGCAAGACTACACAAAGAACATGAGTTACTAGCCCTATTCAAGGAAATGAGCAGTTTTGAAATTCACATTATTATGCATTTCAACATAGCTCCGATTAAATCCAGAGTTGTTAATTAAGGTTAATGACTTGTCCCATGACACAAAAGCTTCTCATTATCTCCACTGACATTTTTCTCAGCCATTTGATGCTTTTTTATTTGTTAGGTCTTCCACAAAAATGGGTTCTGTACCCTTTCAATCTGCAGTTTGAAATTAAGACTTTTTTTTTAGCTTGTTGTCATAAAAAGCATCCGTGTATCAACAATTCAATGTTCCAAGATTCTACTCCTAGCTACAACACATGTAGGCTACCTTATAAAATAAGTTAGGCACATCACTCCAGACTTCAGCACAACAGACAGCATTACCCAACCCAAAATGCAACAGGGAAATAATGTGGGATAGTTTTGTGTATGACCCAGAAACCTGAAAAACACCCACCTGCCAAGCACATATGGGTTAAGGCAGCAGATGCTCTGCTCTACTGTAGCAAAAGTGATCTAATGAAACTTTAGAAGCAATTGCTTAAGACTTGCTCCAGATACCTTAACTTGATGCAGCATCAAATTGATGCTGATTAAAATTGGTAAAACAGATGGCATTACTGCCACTGATCTCTTATTCTTTGGGGAAACGTCCTGAATAACCTCTCATGTAACTTGACTGCTGAGTAGTTGATGCCTATGCAAAAGTGACACTTACATGCAGAGGTATGTAGCCTTGTCACTTCAGGAGTAGCTAATGCTTGAAGCGAATAGCTTGACTGCAAAAAAATTACTGGATACCAACATAATGTCAAAACTGGCTTCACATAATCAAGCCAGCTCAAATCAGGGGTACCCTCTCAAGGATTAACACACTGGCAAGCAGTCTGGCACATGCTTCTACACTACCAGAAGCAAACAGTCAGTAGTGCTCAAACAGAAAGTTTTCTAGGAAGAGTATTTATGTAGACCTAAGCAATAGCAGCCTTCATTAGCAAATTGCTTTTCCCTTGTTTCTGGATAGGGAATCCCTGCTGCTTGCTGAGTTTTGACACTGGAATAAGCAAAAGAGAAAAATGCATAGTAGCTACCTGAACAGAGACCATACATGCAGGCACTTCCATTAAAATCACCTTACTTGGCATGTTTTCAGCATCCTAAGTCTTGGTGTCAGAAGCAAGCAGCTTCTTCTTGAGAGTGGAGATATTTTGCAACAAGTTTGAAGGTCATAAGCATCACATTAAATACCTGTGCAGGTATTGAAAGTTTTGTGCATCCTCTTCAGACAATTAATTATAAACATATTATAAGTTAATTAGGAAAGCAGATAAAACTGCGTCTGCTTCTTTTCTCATAGTCTTGTCCCACAGGTCCTAACAGGATTTATTTTTCCACTATTTACTAGTCGTTATTCATGAGTTGTTATCAAAGTGTTTATGCTTAGAAACAATAACATACTTTTACCTTTTCATGTTTTAGAAGCCGAGTGGTCTTCAGAAACCTTTCTGCCGCCTCTCTGTAGTCCTTTGTTTCTGGTTTTAGTTCCACTACCTTGAGTTGCTGGGTTTGCATACCATCCCACGTTTCAGGGAGTACTGTGGCTTCTTGATCTTCAGGAGAAACACAATCAGTTACTCAAATCCCCTGCCTAAAGAGAAACATGCTCTGCCACAACCCCCTATGAAAAGCTTATCACTAGAGCCTGCTGGCTTTTGTCACCCCAGAGTACTTCTTTTAAAACCAACCATCCAAAGGAGCAGGGTGTTTCAGCTTCCAGGTTGTCATTGCTCTGGCAGTTGATATGCCTGAACGGGCACATGTCTTCTGAGTGGACCTCCACACCAGACTCTTTCCTACTTGCCTTGTTTTGCAGGCTTTCAGACCACATACACGTAGTTTTTCATCCTTACTCTCCATTCACTGGGTTTGCTGTTCACTAACTGAACTTGGTCTACAGATAAATGCCTCTTCTGAGGCAAGAACCCAAATTCACCATTTTTCCCTCTTGGTCACACAGAGAATATGGTAGTGGGTTGCTAGTGAAGACAGCAGTAAACGTGTATTTTCTCCCTCAGGGCGGAGGAAAGTTGCAGGTAGAGCGCTGCTCCTGATGAGGGAGCTCAGCGTATGGGCTGATCCCCTCCTGGTGACCGGGCAACCCAGTTTTGGGGTGAGGAATTGTCCTGACACTTACACCTGCATGGCACTGGGGAAGCAGGGAGGAAGCATAGCAGCAGCAGCAGCAGTGCTCAGCACACACCTGACCTGGCAAGAAACCACTGCAGCCGGGGGGTTACTGGCAGACACGGAGGCTCTCAAACGGTTTATTGCAAAGGGCTCCCGCAAAGGGAGGCCCGCAGAAAGGAGCAAGGTCCTGTCGGGCCGCGGCGCCTCTACTCCTCGCCCTCCTCTTCGTCCTCGTAGGAGTCCAGGCCCACCTCCTCGTAGTCCTTCTCCAGGGCAGCCATGTCCTCGCGTCCCTCGCCCACGGACCATGGTGTGCACGAGACGCACCAGGAACGTGACAGCGCCCGGCAGCCCCGCATTTATCCTGCTGTCCAGGTGCTGGGGCTGAGGGTGCTGTTGAGAAGGGGCTGGTCGAGGAAGAGCAGGAAGGGGCTGGGAGGAGCTCCCTCCAGCTCCAGCACCGTGATGTTGTTGGGGCAGCCGACACGCAGGACTGAGCCAGGCACAAAGAGGGTCTGCTGGGGCCCGCAGCGGGGCCAGTAGCGGCCCAGGTTGAAGCCATTTATCCACAGCTGGCCCTGCAAGAGGGAAACAGGACTGAGCCCTGCCCCTCTCCACCCCCTCATCCGCCCTCCTCGACCTTACCTTGCTCCAACCTGGGAACTTCACAAAGGTGTCCCAGGCAATGCCAGGGGTCTCAAAGGTGCCGGTGTAGAAGGCTGGCCCTGATCTGCCCCTACCGCTTGGTTGTGGCAGGGCAGCGTGGGGCCAGCCCTGCTGGATGGCAGCGTCTATGGCCAGGGGGTAGATGAGCCAGTTGCTGAGCGGGCTGGAGTCCAAGGAGAGGTTCCCCAGCAAGCCCTGAGGTGGAGGAAGGAAAATGAGGCAGTGGGGTTTGCCCTGGGAATGGGATAGGATCCCATGGGAGGGGCTGCACGATCCTGGCACCATGGGATGGGTGCAGAGGAAGGGGGAGATAGTGCAAGGTTAAGCAGGGAGCAGGGCTCAGGGTGCCCAGATGGGGTCTGTGTGGGGTTTGGCTGTTCCCCCTCACCTTGAAGTCGCTGAAGTTGGCCCCGAAGCTGAGCCTGCCCATGTTCTCCAGGAGCACGTCCAGCGCGTCCCCTGCCCTGCCCGTCACAGGCAGCGTGCTCTGCCCGTCCCGCTCCAGCGTCCCCTGGTACTCCTGCAGGCACAGGGTCAGCGCTGCACCCCAGCCCCACCACCCCAAACGCTGCCAGCACACCGTCCCGCTGCCTTCTCCCCCCAGAGCCAGCACAAGGCTGCCCCCAAGGGGACATAAATGGGACATTGGGGTGCCCCTCGGGGGCTCAGTGGTGCTCTCAGCACCCTGCCTGTCCCCGAGGTCCTGGCCCAGCAGGTCCCTCCGCAGAGGCACCACACCTTCTGCAGCATCACGTAGCCGCGATCACAGACGCCGTGGGGAGGAGCGCTCAGTGGGGTTGGGGCCGGGACGTCGTGGGGCAGCTGCGTGTGGTACAGCACGAAGCCATGGGTCTGCGGGGCAGCACAGACAGGGGAAGGGGGCTGCCGTGAGCCCCTTTCCCCCACCACAGGGTCTCCCTCGATGCGCCCCAGCCCCTCACCTGCTTTATGGCCTCGAAGGTGAGGGGGAACTGGCTGCGGATGGGCCCGGAGGGGGACAGGACATCCAGGACGTCCAGGAGATCAGCGTACTGCAGGGAGGGAGGGCAGCTGGGCAGCTGAGCAGCGCCGGGCAGGGGCCACACAGCCCCCAGAGCCCACACTCACCTTGCGCAGATCCACACGGCCGTAGGCATACTTGGGGGTGGCGGGGGGCATGGGGCCCACGGGCAGGGGCTGGAACTGAGGGGCGGGCTGTCAGGGAGCTCGTCGGGCTGAGGGACCAGCAGGGAGATGTCCCTGCCCCGCCAGGTCCTCCCGTGCCCGCTGCTTCCCCCTCCTGCCCTGCTCAGCACCTGGCTGATGACCGTGCGGATGGCAAACAGCTTCTCCGTGGGGTCGCCGGCCTCCGAGAGCGGCGCATCGTAGTCGTAACTGGTGGTCACTGGTTTGTACTGGGCCTTTAAGTCAGCACCTGGCCAGGGAAGCGATGGGCGCTGCAGGAAGGGGCTCTCCGGCACAGCCTGGCCCCCAGCCCCGGGCTGGCCGCAACGCAACGGGGGCACGACCCAGCACTGGGGGGCTCGGGGTCCCTGCCCAGGGACAAAAGGAGTTCCCAGGGGGACAAGCTGGGGCTGGGGGCCAGCCAACCCCACAGGGGTCACCTGGAGCAGTGCCGAGGAAAGCCCCCCACCCCAGCACCACTGTGCCCCCACTCACCGCTCCAGTAGGCGAAGTTGGTGCCCCCGTGGAACATGTACCTGCGGGACACCAAACGAGTACGCTCAGCACCCACACCGACCCAGACCCCCCAGAGCCCCCGGGGCCCATGCTGTGCCCCCCACCCCAGCTGGCTACTTGCATGTTGACGTTGGCCCCCAGCCGCAGCATGTCAGCGAGTCCCCGGGCCACCTGCGTGGCGCTGGTGCTGGCGTGTGCGCCCCCCCAGTAGTCCAGCCAGCCCGTGTAGTACTCGGAGTTCACCTGGGGGGGCACGGGGCTGTCACCAGGTCTGGGGACCCCCTCCCCAGGCAGCCCGGCCCCCCAGCTCGCCCCCTCCCGCGGTGCCTCACCAAGGGGCCCCTCGGCTCGACGCCGCGCTGCGCACCGAACGCCTCCGTCAAATTGGAGCCTGCACGGGGAAAAAGAAGGGAGGTTGGAGCAGGAGGGGGCCGGGACCCCACTGCCCCCTCTCCTCCACCCTGGAGGCACCTGGCCCGAAGTCAACGGTGGCGTAGAGCCCCTGCAGGGTGCCGCAGCGCAGCTCCTCCGCCTGCGCGCCGTCGGTGGTGAAGAGCAGCACCTCGCCGCCCAGCAGCGCTCGGAAGGAGCCCAGCAGGTGCCGCAGGTAGTTGTAGTCGCAGGCGTAGTAGCTCCCGTATTCGTTCTCCACCTGCGAGCCGGGCACCATGCAGCCAGGCCCCCATGGGCACCCAGCTCCCCCCCATCCTGGGGGCAGCCCCGCAGCACCCCACCTGCACGCTGATGATGTTCCCTCCGTTCTGGTAGAGCCGAGGCTTGATTTTGGGGAGCAGGACGTGGAGCCAGGAGTCGACGGCTGCCAGGAAGGCTGGGGGGACAGGGCGCAGCTCAGCCCAACTGCAGCCCCCCTGGCCCAGCAGATGGAAATAATCCGGGGGGGGTGCTGGGAGAGGGGGCAGCACTGCTGCTCCAGCCCCATACTGAGGCTCACCGGGGTCGGAGGAGCGCAGGACGATGTCTGATTGCCACAGCAGCCAGGCAGGCAGGCCACCCTAGGGGAACACCCGCGGCAGAAGGAGAGACAGACAAACTGCTCGGAGAGCCCCAAAAGTGGGCGACCCCCGCCACGCTCCCCCTGACCACCCCTCAGCCCCAGCACGTGGCCACGGGGCCGGGGCTCACCATCTCCCACTCGGCACAGATGTAGGGCCCCGGGCGCAGGATCACCAGGAGCCCCAGCTCCGCCGTCAGGTCCAGGAAGGCTTCCACGTCCCGGTCCCCAGCGAAGTCATACACCCCCGGCAGCGGCTCGTGGTAGTTCCAGGGCACATAGCTGGGGGAGACGGGGCCAGGCAGGGGAATCCCAGGGGTCCCAGAGCTCAGCGTACGGGCTGATCCCCCTCCCGGTGACCATACAACCTGGTTTTGGGGTGAGGAGTCTCCCTGGCACTTACACCTGCACGGCATTGAGCCCGCTCATGTACATCTTGAGCAGCCGGTCACGCCAGGCGGGGCGCGGGACGCGGGCGTAGTGGATGCTGCCCGAGACGTAGCGGAAAGGGACGCCGTCCCTGCGGAAGCAGTCGTGCTTGTAGTCCAGCTGGAAGGAGCGCGCCGGGGCGGTGGGCTGCGGGGAGAGGCAGGGCTGTGCAACCCCAAAACCCCCTGCACGGACCCCGAGGACCCTTCCTCGACACGGGGTGAGCGGCAGGGCCATATGGGAGAAGATGTTTAGGGGTTGGGGTGCAGGGGGGCGGGGTGTAGGGGGTTGAGGGTCAATGGGATTAGGGTGCAGGGGTTGGGAGTCTATGGGATTAGGGTGCAGGGGTTGGGGGTCTAGGGGACTGGGAGTCTAAAGGGCTTGGGGTGCAGGGGGTTGGGGTGGAGGGGGTCGGGGGTCTATAGGATTAGGGTGTAGGGGGTCTAGAGATTGGGATTCTATGGTGTGGGGTGCAGGGGGTTGGGTGTCTATGGGATTAGGGTGCAGGGGGTTGGGGGTTTTAGGGGTTGGGAGTCTAGAGGGGTTGGGGTGCAGGGGGATTGGCTGTGTGTGGGATTAGGGGTCTATGGGATTAGGGTGCAGCAGTTGGGGGTCTTGGGGGTTGGGAGTCTAGGGGGTTTGGGGTGCAGGAGGTTGGGGTGCAGGGGGTCAGGGGTCTATCGGATTAGGGTGCAGGGGCTGGGGGTTTTAGGGGTTTGGAGTCTAGGAGGCTTGGGGTGCAGGGGAATTGGGGTCTATGGGATTTGGGTGCAGGGGTTGGGAGTTCTAGGGGTTGGGAGTCTAGAGGGGTTGGGGTGCAGGGGGATTATGGGTCTATGGGATTAGGATGCAGGGGTTGGGGGTCTAGAGATTGGGAGTCTAGGAGGTTTGGGGTGCAGGGGGTTGGGGTGCAGGGGGATTGGGGTCTATGGGTTTAGGGTGCAGGAGTTGGGGGGCTTGGGGGCTTGGGGTGCAGGGGGCTTGGGGTTTGGGGTCCTGCACCGACCTGGGCACGCAGCAGCCCCGCGGCCAGCAGCAGCAGGACGAGGCCCGGCAGCCCCATAGCGGCGGGCAGGGCGCGGTGCGGAGCCGAGCCCCGCTCCCCGTTCCCCGCGGGGGGCTCACAATGGCGCGCCCACCCCGCTTGGCCACGCCCCCTCCTCCCAACCCCCGCCCCCTCTCCAGTATCTCCTGCTTTAGCAAACCACGCCCATTCCGTGAGGCCCCGCCCCCTTCCCCACTAGCCCCGCCCCCCGCGGGCGGTGGCGCGCCGGTGACGCGCGGCCCGCGGCGATGACGCGCGCGGACGATGGGGCAGGCGCTGTGCGTGTGCGCGCGCGGCACCGTCAGCATCGGGGGCGCGCGCTACCTGCTGCTGCACCGCCTGGCGGAGGGGTGCGCACCGGGGGGGGAGGGGGGGGGGGGCTGCGTTTGGGGGGGTGCCGAGCCCGCAGGGGGCCGAGGAGGGCTGCGGGGAGGGGGGTACCCCATAAAGGGCACCCCATAAAAGGCACCCCAAAAAGGGCATCCCATAAAGGGCACCCCCTGCTCCCCTGCCCTGGGGGTTTGCCCGCCCCAAACGGTGCCCGGGTCCCCCCCGCAGGGGCTTCAGCTGCGTGGACCTGGTGGAGGGGCTGCGCGACGGGCGGCTGTACGCCCTGAAGCGCATCGCCTGCCACGACGCCGAGGACCGGCAGGCCGCCCTGCGCGAGGTGGAGATGCACGGGCTGCTGCGGCACCCCAACGTCCTGCGGCTGGAGGCGCACTGCCTGCTGGAGAAGGGTGCCAAGCACGAGGCCTGGCTGCTGCTGCCCTACGTGCAGGTGAGCAGGGGTGCAGCCGCCGCCCCCGGCCCCTGGGCGCACGGCGGGGCGGTGGGGGCGAGCGGCTGCTTGCTTTTGGCAGGGGGGGACCCTCTGGGGTGAGGTGGAGGCGCTGCGAGAGAAAGGGGTCTCCATGCCGGAGCAGCGCGTCCTCCGCATCCTCCACGGCATCTGCTGCGGGCTGCAGGCCATCCACAGCAAGGGCTACGCGCACAGGTAGGGGCCCACAGCCCTGCCCCGCCAACAGCTGGGGGGCTGCAGGGTGCCCGGTGATGTCTCCCCCCCTCCCCGCAGGGACCTCAAGCCCACCAACGTGCTGCTGGATGAGGACGACCGGCCCGTGCTGATGGACCTTGGTTCCATGAACCGGGCCCGCATCGAAGTCAACAGCTCTCGGGAGGCCATGGCCGTGCAGGTGGGTGCCCCATATCGGGGGAGCAGCCCTGCCCCGAGCCCTTCATCCCTTCACTCCTCTCTGCCTCTCCGCAGGACTGGGCTGCCCAGCGCTGCACCATCTCCTACCGAGCCCCGGAGCTCTTCACGGTGCCCAGCCAGTGCGTCATAGACGAGCGCACGGATATTTGGGTAAGGGTCTGGCCCCCAGCCCCATCCCCATGCCGTGCGGTGTGGGGCTGCCCTGACCCCGACACGCTCCAGTCCCTAGGCTGCGTGCTGTACTGCATGATGTTCGGCGAGGGCCCCTACGACATGGTCTTCCAGAAGGGCGACAGCGTGGCTCTGGCGGTGCAGAACCCCATCACCGTGCCCCCATCTTCCAGGTGAGGCAGCAGGGTTTCAGGCCAGGCCCCGCTCCCCACGGCAGGGCTGTGCTGAGCCCTCTCCCTCTCTCCCCGCAGGTACTCGGCCGCCCTGCACCGCCTGCTGTGCTCCATGATGGCAGTGAACCCCCAGGAGCGGCCCAGCATCGACGAGGTCCTGCAGCAGCTGGAGGAGCTGCAGCCCGCACCGGCCGGCCAGGTCACCACGTGCATCTGAGCACAGCCCACCCCGCGGCGGCACAGGCCGAGCCGGGAGAGGAGTAGCTGCCCTCGGCCCTGCTTCCCCACAGGGCTTGTTTCAGAGGGGTTTCTGCACCCGGGGGAGAGCTGCTCCGTGCTGGAGGTGTGTTGGACTTGAAGCGTGGCCTTTGGCGGTGTGCTGGGGGCTCGCACAGCCCAGGGCGGAGCCCCAGGACTGGTACACAGGACCTGCTGCTAAACACAGGCGCTTCCAGAGGAGCAGGGTGTTCGGCATGGCACCCCGAGGGGGCACTCCTGCCCAGGGCAGAGCCGTGGTCGGGGCCCAGCCTGGTGCTGGAGCGAGGCAGGGGGCAGGCGAGACACGGCACCTGCTCCACCGCCGCCCTCAGCGCCTACGTTGCCTTGTGTTTTGAGTAAAGGATGTTTATTGCAGAGGTGTGGATGGTGTCCCTTTTCCTGCCGGGGCATGGGGTGAGCATTAGTGTGTTCTGGGTTGAGCAGCCAGCCAGAGCCCGCAGGCGCTGCCAGAGGGGAAGGGCACGGGAGGACAGCCCTGGCGGGTTGGCGCAGCCACAGCATTAGCATTAAGCAGGGAAAATTAATCTCCAGCCGCAGCGTGCCTGATGGATGAGAGTTAACACAAAGCTCCCGTCCACAGCTGGGGCCGGGCACTGCTGTGCAGGCCCTCCGAGGCAGCACCAGCAGGGGAAGGGGGCTCAGCACAGCGTAGACACAGGGCAGGGAATGGGCAGAAGGAGCAGCAGCCCAGCTTTACGGGACAAGGACAGCCTTGGGACAGCAGGGCCTGCTCTGCAAACACCCCAGCGCTACGAGCACCCGCAGCCGAGCAGCTGGGAAGGCTCACCGGGACACAGGGCAGGTGCAATGCCCACAGGCAGGGGGGAAAAAAAAATAAAAAATAAACAATGCAGCCAAGTGGTTTCCACAGGGAGCATTCCCCTCCTTTAATCCTCCACCACAACACGGCAGTAACGCAGCCACAGGGACTGACAGGCTGGATTCCCTCATGGCATGTATCTGATGCACCGCAGAGCTTGGGCACGGCCCTTGCCCTCTGCTGTGGCTGCAGGGGCACAGGGCTGCTCCCTCCTTCCAGCCCAGCCCACCTACCCCTCTGGCTGCACGTGGGGGGATGGCCCAGCAGCCGTAAATGTTTTCCTCTCAGGCTGAATCTGCTCCTCTGGGCTCGAGGTATGATGCAGGGCCATCCACAGGGGGAAGCGGTACCCACCCTGCCTGGACCAGGGAGTGGTACGGGATGTGCAGTGCGGCCCTGGGGACACTTACCTGCGTGGGGAGCGAGCTGGAGCAGGAGCAGAGCATGGGGAGCAAGCATAGCAGCAGCAGCAGCAGCAGCGCTCAGCACACGCCTGAGCTGGCAAGAAACCACTGCAGCCGGGGGGTTACTGGCAGACACGGAGGCTCTCAAACGGTTTATTGCAAAGGGCTCCCGCAAAGGGAGGCCCGCGGAAAGGAGCAAGGTCCTGTCGGGCCGCGGCGCCTCTACTCCTCGCCCTCCTCCTCGTCCTCGTAGGAGTCCAGGCCCACCTCCTCGTAGTCCTTCTCCAGGGCAGCCATGTCCTCGCGCGCCTCGGAGAACTCGCCCTCCTCCATGCCCTCGCCCACGTACCAGTGCACGAAGGCGCGCTTGGCGTACATCAGGTCGAACTTGTGGTCGAGGCGAGCCCAGGCCTCGGCGATGGCCGTGGTGTTGCTCAGCATGCAGACGGCGCGCTGCACCTTGGCCAGGTCCCCCCCCGGCACCACGGTGGGCGGCTGGTAGTTGATGCCCACCTTGAAGCCCGTGGGGCACCAGTCCACGAACTGGATGCTGCGCTTGGTCTTGATGGTGGCGATGGCGGCGTTGACGTCCTTGGGCACCACGTCCCCGCGGTACAGCAGGCAACACGCCATGTACTTGCCGTGCCGAGGGTCGCACTTCACCATCTGGTTGGCCGGCTCGAAGCACGAGTTGGTGATCTCGGCCACCGACAGCTGCTCGTGGTAGGCCTTCTCTGCGGAGATGACGGGGGCGTAGGTGGCCAGGGGGAAGTGGATGCGAGGGTAGGGCACCAGGTTGGTCTGGAACTCGGTCAGGTCGACGTTCAGGGCCCCGTCAAACCTCAACGAGGCGGTGATGGAGGAGACGATCTGGCTGATGAGGCGGTTGAGGTTGGTGTAGGTGGGGCGCTCGATGTCCAGGTTCCTGCGGCAGATGTCGTAGATGGCCTCGTTATCCACCATGAAGGCACAGTCCGAGTGCTCCAGGGTGGTGTGGGTGGTGAGGATGGAGTTGTAGGGCTCCACCACGGCGGTGGAGACCTGTGGGGCAGGGTAGATGGAGAACTCGAGCTTGGACTTCTTGCCGTAGTCAACAGAGAGTCGCTCCATCAGCAGCGAGGTGAATCCGGAGCCGGTGCCACCGCCGAAGCTATGAAAAACCAGGAAGCCCTGGAGGCCCGTGCACTGGTCAGCCTGCGGGGAGAGAGAGAAGCATGAGATCGCTCTGGCACTGATCTCCCTGTCAACACCTGACTGTCCAGAAGTCCTTCAGGCCCTGCTCCACCCCTGCCACGAGCAGCTGCAGACCCCTCCCAGGGCACAGGGGGCTCTGACCCCAGCAGGACGGCCCAGCCCAGCCCCGGGGACACGTCCCCAGCAGCAGCAGTTACCCACCAGCTTCCGGATCCTGTCCAGCACTTGGTCGATGATCTCCTTGCCGATGGTGTAGTGCCCACGGGCGTAGTTGTTGGCAGCATCCTCCTTGCCGGTGATGAGCTGCTCGGGGTGGAAGAGCTGCCGGTAGATCCCAGCCCGCACCTCGTCTAGGAGAGATCAAGGAGAGCTGAGCCTGGTGCAGGCTGCTGGTCCCTCATCCTCCTCCCTGCTCCACCTGCCCGGGGCACAGCCCAGGACCCGGGGCCACCGCAGGCAGCAGGTTTGTGCTCCAGACGGAGGTGGCTGCCACCTCCCCGCGCAGGAGCTCGGCTTCTCCCACCCATGGGAGCTGCTGTGCCGGTTGGGCTGGTTTCTCTCCGCACACACGTGCAGAGCGGAGGCTCCCAGCACCGCTGCCTGCAGGACATTTCGGTAATCAAGCCTGCGTGGAGCTTTGGGGCTTCTCCTGGGGTTGCGGGTTGCAGGGTCGCCTCTGGTTGCCCACCCAGCCCCGTGCCACACAGCCCAGCCCCAGCACGCACCGATCACGGTGGGCTCCAGGTCCACGAAGATGGCCCGCGGGACGTGCTTCCCGGCGCCGGTCTCGCAGAAGAAGGTGGTGAAGGAGTCGTCCCCCCCGCCGATGGTCTTGTCGCTGGGCATCTGCCCGTCGGGCTGGATGCCGTGCTCCAGGCAGTACAGCTCCCAGCACGTGTTGCCCATCTGGACGCCGGCCTGGCCGACGTGGACCGAGATGCACTCACGCTGGGGAGGGGAGGCAGGGTCAGAGCCTGGCACGGCGCCCTCCAACCCACCCCACGGGGTCCCTGCACGGTGACGGAGCCCCACGGCCACCCGCCAGGGAGCACCTCTTCCTCTTGCACAAGCTACGTGCCGCCGAGTGGCCCCACTCTGCCCTCGGGTTGGGACCTGGCGTTCCTCCCAGTGGCCCCAGCACCGCTGCGTGCCGCCAGCCACGCTCACACTGCCTCGGGCAGCCCCGGCAGCCCCAGCCCCTTCCCCACGTCGTGGCAGCCCGACAAGCTGACATGGGCACATTCCTGTCCCGGAGACACAGCCAGCCCCAAAATATCCCTGCTCCAGGGCTGGGCAGGGGGCTTTGGGGTACGGGGGGAGCAAGGGGACTCCCCTGGGGTCCTGGGGTCACACAGCCCTGTCCCCAAGCTGCAAAGCCCTGGGGTGGGCAGCGGGCAGGGGATATGCTGGCGGCTCCCTGGCACCCCTGCCCCGGCTCTGGCACAGTTTTGGGAACGGGGACGGTGCGGCACCACCACAGGCACTCCGGGGAGGGCGAAGGGCTCCAGCCCCGGGGCACGGTGCCGGGGGGAGCCGGGGCCGAAGGGCAGCGGGGCCGGCCCGGGACAGGGCGCTGCGGCTGCTGGCACGGCCCCGGCCCCCGCCGGGACTCTAAATATAGCCCCGGGCCCCCGGGACAGGGCGCAGGCGGTCGCCCGCTTTGGCCAGCGGCCCCTGCCCGCACCGCCACCGCCACAGCCCCCTCGGTTGGGACGGGACGGGACGGGACGGGGCGAGCCCCCCGCTCACAGCCCCGACGGGGACCCCCCGGGGCAGCGGGGGGGGACCGAGCCTTGCCCCCCGCCCCGGAGCCCGGCTGTCGCCTCCCCCCGGCACCTGTCCCCGTCCGTCGACCGCCACCGCGCACCGGGCGCCACCGGAGGGGTCGCGGCCGCCCCCTCCAAACCGGAGTCCCCCCCGCGGGGGCAGCGGGGACGGGACGGGACCTGGGGGACACCGGGGGGACCCCGGGGGGACCCCGGAGCGGCGGGGGGGCGGCTGCCCCCGGGCAGGTCCCGGTGGGGCTGCCCAAGGTCACGGTAGGGAAGGAGGGGACGCGTGGCGGGGGCTCCGCCGTGCGCCCCCGCCGCTCCCGGGGCGCCCCCCCTGTGGTGCCCGGTGCCCGGTGCGCACTCACCATGCTGCTGGGGGGGCCCGGGCTGTCCCGGCGGCTCGGTGCGGCGGGGCTCGGTGCGGAGCTGCGGCTGCTGCAATCCCCGCCGCAGCGAACTTCTTATAGCGGGGAGGGGTCTGGTGCCGCCACGCCCCCCTCATTTGGGTACATTTGCGTGCGGGGAGGGAGGAAGCTCCCCCGGGGCAGCGGGAGCCCGCCTGGGTCCCTGCGCACCCATGGGGGGGGAACTCAGGGTGCCGGGGCTGTGGGCATCAGCAGGCAGGGCTCAGCCATGGGGCAGGGTGCAGCAGCCCTATAACTGCTCGGCCACCAGCCCCCCTCACCCCAAGCTCTGCTGGGAGCTCATCCCCCACCCCCAGAACTCCAGGGCTGTGGCACCTGGGTCCCCAGAGCAGGAGAAAAGAGGAGAAACAAGTGAGAGATGAGGACTGGATTTGGAGACCGGGGTGCCCCAAAACAGCCCTTGGCCATCTCAGCACTTGGGGATCCTCTGGCCAGGGGCTGCCCTTCCCTGAGGGTTATCAGAGTGACTCCTTGTGCCTGCACACAGAAACCCCGCGGGGGGAGTGCAGCCCCCCCGGGGCCAGGGCTGGTGCTGCTGCTGGGGATGGGTGAGCCGCCGCCAGCCCGGCTGGCTGGGGAAAAGCAGAGCCCAGCACTCCAACCTGGTGCACTGAACACTGCAGGGAGAGGGCTCTGTCCTTGCTGCCAGGACACGGTCTCACACAGCACTCCCCGCCCTTGGGGACAGGGGCTCTGCTACCTGGGAATGTGCCAGGAGAAACTGCTGGGTACCCCCTGCAGCGGGGTCTAAGGCAGAGGTGCAGGCTGGCCTTCAGAAACAGGAAAAAAAAATAAAAGGAAGAGGAGCTGTGGTTGTGTCTTTTGTGCTTCTGGCAGCAGTCAGGTCTCTCCGAAGGCACGGGGAGAAGTTACCGATGCAGTGGGATCACTCCTGGGGAAGCAGGGTCCTTCCTCGCCCCACACCCAGACCTTGGCAAGGAGCCGTGGGGAGCAGAGCCCAGCACGAGGGGCAGCAGCTCCTGCCCTGGCACAGCGGCCAGCACCGCTCAGTCTGAGCCTGGCGCTCCGGACAGGGGGCACAGCGCCAGGAGCCACGGGACTGCCCTGCGCACTGGGACGTGCGCCTGGCCCCACTCCAGGTATCGGTGCGGCCCGCTGCTGGCTCACACTTTCCCCTCCAGCAGACACGGGTGCATGCCGGGAGGAGGAGAGCAGTGGAGGACAGCCCCTGGGGGTCAGCGTAGCTGGAGTGTAAGCGATAAGCAGGGAAAATTAATCCCAGCATGCTGGATAATGGGTAACACAAATCTCCCATTTGCAGCTGGAGGAAGGAGACGACACTTGGATGTTCGGGCACCAGGCAGCACAGGGAGAGGTCTCAGCATGAGGCCAGTGGCAGAGCCAGGCTGGGGGCAGGCTGAGGCACTGCGTGATGGAGAGCCAGAGCCCGTGGGTGCAAGGAAAAGGCTGGCAGCAGCACTGCCCTGTGCTGACAAGGAGGGAAGAAGGGAGCTGCTCCATCAGGATGTGCCTATGGCACCCCCAGAAGCTACCGTAGGAGAGGCATAAAATGGAACCGAAAGTCATGGGGGCTCCTTTGAAACCCTCTGGCATCAGCTCCAGCACAAGAACAAGGCCAGGCTGTTCCTACTTTAATCCTTCTTTCCAGCTGAGTTCAGCCTCCTGGGGTGCCTTCCCAAATCCCTGCTCACAGAGACCAAGAGCGCACTGAGAAGACTCAAAACTATTGCAGGCTGCTCCAAGGGGAGACATTTCCCTCTTCTTCCTCGCCCTTTGGATGCAGGACCAGAGCTAGGTTTCGTTCCCATTAGAGCATCAGGTTTCCTCCTGATCCCTTTGCTGGACATGGCTGGGTTTTTAACCAGAACATGCTGAGTGTCCTGTCCTCATCCCCCAGCTACGGGGCTCTGAGCTGCATGGGGAGCGAGCTGGAGCAGGAGCAGAGCATGGGGAGCAAGCATAGCAGCAGCAGCAGCAGCAGCAGCACTCAGCACACGCCTGAGCTGGCAAGAAACCACTGCAGCCGGGGGGTTACTGGCAGACACGGAGGCTCTCAAACGGTTTATTGCAAAGGGCTCCCGCAAAGGGAGGCCCGCGGAAAGGAGCTAGGTCCTGTTGGGCCGCGGCGCCTCTACTCCTCGCCCTCCTCCTCGTCCTCGTAGGAGTCCAGGCCCACCTCCTCGTAGTCCTTCTCCAGGGCAGCCATGTCCTCGCGCGCCTCGGAGAACTCGCCCTCCTCCATGCCCTCGCCCACGTACCAGTGCACGAAGGCGCGCTTGGCGTACATCAGGTCGAACTTGTGGTCGAGGCGAGCCCAGGCCTCGGCGATGGCCGTGGTGTTGCTCAGCATGCAGACGGCGCGCTGCACCTTGGCCAGGTCCCCCCCCGGCACCACGGTGGGCGGCTGGTAGTTGATGCCCACCTTGAAGCCCGTGGGGCACCAGTCCACGAACTGGATGCTGCGCTTGGTCTTGATGGTGGCGATGGCGGCGTTGACGTCCTTGGGCACCACGTCCCCGCGGTACAGCAGGCAGCACGCCATGTACTTGCCGTGCCGAGGGTCGCACTTCACCATCTGGTTGGCTGGCTCGAAGCACGAGTTGGTGATCTCGGCCACCGACAGCTGCTCATGATACGCCCTCTCGGCCGAAACAACCGGGGCGTAGGTGGCCAAGGGGAAGTGGATGCGAGGGTAGGGCACCAGGTTGGTCTGGAACTCGGTCAGGTCAACATTCAGGGCTCCATCAAACCTCAATGAGGCCGTGATGGATGAAACAACCTGGCTGATGAGGCGGTTGAGGTTGGTGTAGGTGGGGCGCTCGATGTCCAGGTTCCTGCGGCAGATGTCATAGATGGCCTCGTTATCCACCATGAAGGCACAGTCTGAGTGCTCTAAAGTACTGTGCGTGGTGAGGATGGAGTTGTAGGGCTCCACCACGGCAGTGGAGACCTGTGGGGCAGGGTAGATGGAGAATTCGAGCTTGGACTTCTTGCCGTAGTCAACAGAGAGTCGCTCCATCAGCAGGGAGGTGAATCCGGAGCCGGTGCCGCCTCCAAAACTGCGAAACACGAGGAAGCCCTGGAGGCCCGTGCACTGGTCAGCCTGCAGGGAGAGACAAGGGAGAGTCTTCCACGCACTGCTATCGCTAGGGGGAAGTTTCAGAGTTTTGCTTGGGCTAATGCTGACCCCTCCCAGCACACAGCAGGGCTTGCTGCACGCTCCCACCTCCACCACAGTGATGGATCCCAGCCCAGGGGACATGTCCCCGCCAGCAGCAGTTACCCACCAGCTTCCGGATCCTGTCCAGCACTTGGTCGATGATCTCCTTGCCGATGGTGTAGTGCCCACGGGCGTAGTTGTTGGCAGCATCCTCCTTGCCAGTGATCATCTGCTCAGGGTGGAAGAGCTGCCGGTAGACTCCTCCCCGAATCTCATCTAGGAGAGGTTAGCACAGTATCAGACACCATGGGGAAAGGTGGCAGGAGACACGCTGGGGTGCTCCTAGCACTAGTGACCGCCATCACTGCCCACCTGGGGTGTGCAGAATGGAGCAAGAGAGCAGTCAGTGGCTGCCCCCCGTGCCACACAGCCCAGCCCCAGCACGCACCGATCACGGTGGGCTCCAGGTCCACGAAGATGGCCCGCGGGACGTGCTTCCCGGCGCCGGTCTCGCAGAAGAAGGTGGTGAAGGAGTCGTCCCCCCCGCCGATGGTCTTGTCGCTGGGCATCTGCCCGTCGGGCTGGATGCCGTGCTCCAGGCAGTACAGCTCCCAGCACGTGTTGCCCATCTGGACGCCGGCCTGGCCGACGTGGACCGAGATGCACTCGCGCTGGGGAGGGGGAAGCACGGGACAGAGGTCAGCAGGGACCATGAATGCAGCTGCTGCAGGCGTTGAGGTGCCCGAGCACCCCAGTGTGATCTTCATCCCTGCCTGCTGACCTGACCAAAACCCCGAGCTCTGTCTCCCATCACCGCACTGCCCACCTCAGTGGGATGGAGACCCATCTGCTGGAGCCGCTACACCAGGCCAGCACATTCCCTGCTCTGCCCCAGCCAAAAGCCCTGGAAGCACCCAGGGCGCACCTTCTCCATTGCACGAGCGCTCGTGCAGCTGAGGCTGGGGTCCCGCAGCAGCTGGCATGCCCCCAGCCATCTGCTGCTCCTACAGCAGGGCTGCGGGCTGAGGTGGCACAGCACTGCCTGAACCCCAGAGCTGGGGGGTGGCAGCGTTGGGAAAGGAGCCCAGCACAGGGGGAATTTGCAGCAATGAATGGTTGCCATGCTTGGAGGCTCCGCTTCCCTAAATTAGCTCTGGAGTGGGAGGCGTTAGCTCACTTTGCAGCTGAGCTGAAGGGCTGATGTGGGAGGGTCCCCTGCAGCGCAGTGCCTTGGGGCAAGTGCAGCCGAGGTCAGTCCTACAGCCTCCTTCCTCCCCTCCTTCCCTCCAGGTGAGGCACCGCGGAGGCTGCAGCCCTCTCGATGAGCACCAAAACACTCGGTGCCTCGGTCCTGTTGTTGCCAAGGGTTGGATGCGTCATCAGGCACAGCCGAGGCAGAGGAGCATCCAAACCAGACCGGATTTCCAGAGCAGCCAGTGCCCCGCTGTGAGTCAGCTGGCAGGAAGGCGCTGGAGCCATTTTGTGCACAGGGGTACGGCAGCGACGGCCGCCCTGGGAGGCAGTGCGGGTCACGGCACGCACACCCTGGCTCTGCGCATCTGGGGAGCTGTCTGAGCTGCTCTCCCGAGGCTGCAGTGGCAGGGATAAGCCTTGGTACCCTTGGTGAGGACCAGAAGTCCATCTCTCCTTCCTTCCCAAACCTGAGGAATGAGGAGTTCCCCTGTCCCCCCCGGCAGGTCCATAAATGTTTGGTATCACAACAAGCCAACGGGGAGGAAAGTCCAGGACCCCATCAGAAGCGTGCAGCCAACACCAACACTGCTGTAAGCACCCTGGGGTGGCCACGAGAAAGAAGACACGGGACAAGGCTCCTCACTCTGCCTTCCCTCCCCAAAAAGTCTGGGGCAGCAGGCAGGGCACCGGGGCACCCCGCATGCCCTACGCTGGCACCACAGCGGCAGGGCAGGGGGTGAAGCCAGGGCTGGATCCCAGAGCTCAGCTGTGGGGTTGCAGCCTGAGCCCGGCAGCTGGGGCGCAAAGCCAGCACGCCGTGGGACCAGGGGCTGTCAGAGGATGGAGGAGGAGGCACGGTGAGGGGTTCGGCCAAAACTCGGGGCTCCCCGCACCTTGCCCAGCAGCTCCCAGGGCTGCAGGGGATGCTCGGAGGAGCTGGGGCGCGCCTGGGTGCGCGCAGGAGCTGGGGACAGGATGAAACCCGGCAGGGGCAGGGGGGGCGCGCCGGGTGCGGGACCACCCCGGCCACTGCCCGGACACCCCGGGGGGACCCTGCCCGGGCTGCCCGGCTCCTCGGGGCGCCCCAGCACTCACCATGCTGCCGCTCTGCTCCGCACCGCTCCGCTCCGCACCGCCTCTCCCGGGGCTGCCGCAGCTCCGCACGCCCGGCCCGGCCGCGCCGCCGCCTTATACCGGGGGCGGCACCCTGGGCTCGGGGCGGGCGGCCCCGCCCGCAGCTTTTGCATAAATTCGTGTGCATCGCCCGTATTTCTCATCGGTTTGCATAGGTGAGGCTGGGCGCAGAGGCAGGGCCGCCGAGGGGCAGCATCCCCAGCTCCCCGCCTGGGGAGGGGACACGGGAGGGCTGCGAGGCTGCCCCTGCACCCATCCGGGCTGCTCCTGGCAGGGGGGCTTCCAGTAAGCTCATGGGGGGGTTATTTACTGGGTCTTTTCTTTGCTGGGACTCAGTGATGTCTGCTCCATCCTACCCCCTGCCAAATATTTGCAGCATCCACCGTGATGCAGAGCCAGCCCCGCCTCTGGCTTAATGAGTTTTCACTGAAAGGCGCTGTCATCTCGCAGCTCAGGCGGAAAGCCGAAAGCTGGACGTAAATCACCCGCTCACAAGGGTCCTTCTGTGTGCCTGAGTCACCTGCAAGGTGTCACCTTCGCTGCTGGAGAGGTGCCGAGTGGCTGACGGTGGCGGTGCGGCTGTGAAGGCTGTGCCAGTGCGTCCTGAGCCCTGCTGGAACGGCTGGGCCAAATGATCACAAGAAGCCAGCAGGAAAAGGTGTTTTTCCGCACATACCCTTGGTTGTGAGCGCTGCTGGAGCTGAGCAGGGCACTGTGGTGACTGGGTGGCTCTGGAAATGCCCCAATCCCCTGTGCTATAAATGTCCTTTGAGTGACCTCAGAGATCAGCAGCTAACACAGGGCTTGCTGATGCACACAGTCCAGGGGCGTGAGGCAGTAACAGCAGCGTTTGAGCCCAGTTAGTTAACTGATGTGAGAAGGAGCAGTGGGATCATCTTTCCCCATGAAAACCTCTGCCAAGGCACTGGCTGAATTACGTCCTAGATGCCAAGGCGTCGGTGCCGGCTGGGTGTCTCCTGGCACCGTCCCGACTTTTGCCAATTAAATCTGGGGCGTTCATAGCGTGAGTCTTCGCAGCACAGGTTGGAACACAGGCAGCAGAGCTAGGCAGCGAGCGGCCTTTCAGGAGAGCAACAGGACTTGGGCAGTTCACCCAGCCTCGGAAGATTTGTTTGATAATCCCCTGGCACCTCGGGGTGTTAAATGATGCGATACGTCTCCGAGAGGTGCCGGGATCTGCTTCTGGTAGGGAGCTGGGGGTGAGACTACACTGATTCATCATCGCTGTGAGTGTGTGCTCATGGTGAAAAAATATCATTCAGCTGCTGTTCTGTTAGGAGCAGGCTGGCAGCGAGTGACGAGGGAGCCATGAGTGATTCCGAGCCACGCACGGCCACGCACCTCCCATCTGAGAGCACCGAACAGATGTCTGAGCCTTTCGGAAATGCTGCAGAGCAGCTGGATAAAGCCAGGCAGCAGCGATCAGCCGGATCATCGGGGCTGTGGAAAGTCACCAAACTGACGTTGTGTTTGACTGGGAAACAAGCAGAAGGTGTAATGACAAGCCCAACAAAAGGCTAATGTGTATTTATCCCAAGGATGTATTTTCAAGGAGCGAGATCCAGCAGTGGAAATTTTTTTCTTTCATCAGTGAGTCAGAATTCAGCAAGCTCTTGATGGAAGAATGAGAAAAACAGGTTGGAGGTAGTGCAGGTGGCAGAGCCCCTGCTTGCTGCTGCCCGCAGAGCCTGGACACAGCTATGTGAGGAGCAGGAGGAGGAGGAGGAGGAGGAGGAGGAGGAGGAGGAGGGGAGGCAGCATAACATTTTGCAGGTCTGCAGTGCCTCCAACAAGGGCAGACACTGCCAGGGACTCGCCACTCGCAAGTGCCTCGCAGTCCTTGCAGCAGCCCCCCGTTGTTTATGGCACTACATTTAGAGAGTAACCGCATTTCTTAGTTCCTGATTTACACTAAACAGCCCTTTGTTGCAAGTTATTATGAAAGGTTGTCTCTTGGTGTGAAAACACACTTCTCACCAGAGGAGAAGTGTTGCTGCAGTAGAGGAACCGCTGCCAGCAGGGCTTGCCGGCCCCAGCACAAAACCTCTTCCAGAACTCTGCTAGCTGATCCAAGTGGACCAAGCTGAGACTCAGCAAAGGCCTTAAAGTATATTTAAGGCAGATGCAGATAGGAAGGGATCTGCTCAGGTGAGAAGATACGTGTTTAAGACCTGCTGGCTGTAAGGGTATCAAAGCACTATCATGCCTGGGGCCAAGGAGCCGTCCTTTGTGGATGTCCTCAGTAACCAAGCGTGGCTTCTGCTGCAGAGGAGCGGATGGGCTGCAGAGCACCGAACTGATCCGGGAGGAGCTATCTCTGCTGGGGCTGAGCTGGAGCAGTGTAATTGCTGGTTCAGATCAAATGAAGTCAGTTGTGAAATGCCTGCTGCATGGCCCGCAGCGTGCGCTGCGTTACAGGAACAATAAAGCTAATTCCAGATCTCGCCGCAGTCCTAAGCCCTGAATCACCGGGCGGCAGCGAGGGCAGGGAGGCGCTCCCAGGGCCGCAGCCTCTCACCCGTGCTCGTCCCCAGCCTGCAAGGCTACGAGGGCCGGGCGGACGAGTCGGGACTGGCCGTCCCCGGGGTGCACCAGCCCTGCGTGAGCAGCCTCCCTCGCTCAGAGGCTGGCTGCGTGTCACCGCCTTGCCTCACGTCCTGGGAAAAGTGGCTACACACCCACGGGAGTGAAACAAAACCCAGGCTGGCTAATTGCTGTGACTTCATGTTGGGGCTCTGAGCATGCCTGGCGTGAACCAGCTGCCCCCGGGCAGGTGATGGAGGGGCTGAGCCCGCCCAGGTGCCCTGCGCTCATGGGTATGGGCAGCAAGGAGGAGTCAGCGCTGCTTTCCCCTGCCCTCTCACCACTGGGAATAGGAGGGCAATGAATCCTGCACGGCCAGGTGATGCTAGAATCCCTGGAGGGGCTCATTGAAAGGGGTTTGGACAGCTGTGTGTAAGGGGTTTTCCACGCTGTGTGCAATGCAAGCAGCTAGTCAGCCAGCGGGCACGCTGCGAAAGCAGCCTGGAGTCCCGGGGATTGCTGCAGAGTCGTTAAAAGCGGAAGGATGGTGCTGGCGGCTGGCCAGACACCAGAGGATTTCAGAGGGAAACAGTTAAGGAGATAAAAGATGCATTTAATAACCGGGGCAGGCAATGGCTCCCGGGGCGCTCGCCTCTCCAGCACGGCTCCAGCCCGGGGTGTCCGCCTGGGTCTGTGTGGAGCCAGGAGCTGGACCCCGTGATCCTTGTGGGTTCCTCCCAACTGTGGATATGCTGCCACCACCTCACCAAGCTGTGTTATCCCGTGATTTTCTTAGCAGCCACTTCCTTTCACTGTGGGCCGTGAACCCTGGGGACTGCCCACTACAAAGGCCCCAGCAGTCCATCTTCTGCCTGACAAGCACAGATTTGCTATTGATGCACCCGGTGCATCCTTAGCAGTGCAGGATAATAAACAGGCTGGCTTGGCATGTCTAGTAAATCCTCTGGTAAAACACAGAAACCAGCTCTGGAAGGTGAGGATGATGCCTCCAGCAAGCTGCTGTGCTCCTCTGCTACCTGCACCGTCCGAAAGCATCTCCTTGAGGAGCCTCTCCTGCTGCAACGTTGTCCTTTGCTTTTTCCGTGGGACAGGAAAACAGATTATTCTAGTCCTCTCTGCAGCAACGTTGGGATTTATTTGATCTCTGTCACCATCATCTCCTGCCAGCTCCCAAGTAAGGGTGTTGTGCCAGCAGTGCTGATCTGCATCAGCCAGACGTGTAATCATGCTGGAAAAAGACAACACATCTGCATCGCAATACCTGCCCTCCCCGGGACAAGACTGCTCAGTATTAAACACATTTCTTCAGTCTTTAATTCTTTGCTGACACAATCCAAACTAATTCTTCTGCTTTTTTTTTCCCCTCTGGCTTTATCAGTAATCTAGAGTTTTCTGGTTTGACTGGCTTATTTTCCTAACTCTTGCAGTGATGTCAGATTCACTTTCTGATTTACTAACAGCTCTCCAAGACCCTCAGTCAGGTCCATTAATAATCCCAGTGTGGCCCTGATGAATTGGAAACATTAATTTTAGCAGGTGATGCTTCACTTGCTGTTTTGTGACGGGTGGTATCAGAACTACAGCCTTCTCCATCGCACCCTCAGCATTGCACTGATGTTTAGGCACCAATGGCTACGGAAAACAGCAGAATGCTGAAAATCCCCCTCACCTCTCCTGGCCCTTTAGGGATTTAAGGATTTGAAGGGGCTTGGGAGCATGTGGGCACGAGCATGTTGGTGTGTGCATGAAATCAGCTGCGGTGCTGCCTGGGCACATGTGTGCGCTCATGGCAGATAACCTACTTAATCACGCGCTCCTGCCACCTCCGCCTGCTGCAGACTCTGCTGATTTAAAATCTGCAAACACCTCAGTTTTGCCTGGGCTTGGCTCGGGCAGCAGCCCTGGTGTCAGCGCACACGAGCAGCCCCGCGGGGTGGTGCCTCGCGTGCACAGCCTGGGTCTGTCGGGTTGCTGAAGCCAGCCCAAAGCAGGGCCCTGCTGGAACAAAAGTTGCCCTGCCGCAGCTGTTTCTTGCTTCTCCATCCTTCTGCACTTGCTCCTGCTGAAAGCACCAGGATGACTTTTCCCTCCTAGGTTTGGGGAGAGCAGGGCATCGGGAAGCATGGGCACAGCTGGCTTAGGGTGCTGCCATCAGGATGGGTGGCACTGCCTCCTGAGATGGCTTTTCTCCTCTCCTGGAGCCCACCGAACTGCTGTGGCTGTGCTTCCCAGTGCATTGCACGTGGAGCTGGCAGAAGGGAGGGGAGATGGCTGGATGCGATGTGGGACCCTGGGCATGCAGCTCCCTGCGCAGTTCAACCCCTCCCGACTACAAATGCTGCTTTGCAGCCTGCAATAACACTGTGATGTAGCACATAACCGCCCGTTTTGAGGAGGCTGTGGAAAGGGTTGTGTTCTGAGGCAATCACAAGCTGAAATGTTGCGCAGTGCTGAAAAAAAAAAAAAAAAAAAGAAAAGAAAAAAAAAAGTCTCTTACCGTGTGGCTTGCACAATTATTATAGCAAACTTTCTGATGCAATTCAGCTGACTTCCTGAGATAAGGGGCGATCGGGACTACACAAAAAAGTTCCGTTGGGGTCAGGCCCCACTGCCCCACAGCCCTCCCTCCCCTCTCCTTTTCGCGAGGGCCGGCAGGGTGCTGCGGCCGCAGCGGGGCGCACAGCGGCGGCCGGGT
Source organism: Aythya fuligula (assembly GCF_009819795.1). Lineage (NCBI taxonomy): Eukaryota > Metazoa > Chordata > Aves > Anseriformes > Anatidae > Aythya > Aythya fuligula. The sequence continues at coordinate 23,127,213 of NC_045564.1, read as the reverse complement.
CCCGGCACCCCGGGCTCCCGTCCTGCGGCTCCCCCTGGTGCCCAGGCCGGCCCGGTGCCGGCGCTGAGTCACCGCAGCTGTCCCCAGCGCTGTCCCCAGCGCTGTCACCTCCTGCCGGTGCCAGCAGGGGCTGCGCCGGGCGGTGGCTCGGCACCACGGGCCGCGGGGGTACCACGGGGGATGTGCGCCCCGGCGGGGCGGCCGCGACCCTGCTGCGGGACAAGGCTGGGGCAGCAGCACCGAGGAGCCCCGTCCTCTATCCTCCGGTCCTCTGTCCTCCGGTCCGCCCGTACAGCGGGGAGAGCCGGGGCCGGAGCCGGAGCCTTGCCCGGTGCCGCCCCGGGGGCGCAGTGACATGGGGATGGGGACAGGGACATGGGGACATGGGGACGGTACGACGTAACACCCCGAACCCTCTCCCGCACCAATTCTTCCCCATGACCTCACCGACGTGCAAGGCGGCCCCATGACGCCACAGGGCGGCGGCGCTTGGGTTGGCTGCGGGCGCTGCTCGTCAAGCAGCAGGACCCGCCTCCAGCCCCCGCTGCGGCCCGGGCCGGGGGACGCGGGACGCGGGGCGCGGGCGGCCCGGTACGGGCGGGGAGGGCTCGGCTGCGGCAGCGAGGTGGGCACGGGGACGGGGGGACCGGGCTGCGGCAGGGAAACGGGGGGCCGGGGGCGCACGGGGGCATCGGGGCGCACGGGAAGCGGGGACGCACTTGGAACAGGGGCGCACGGGGAGCGGGGCGCACGGGCACCGGGGCGCACGGCGGGCACCGGGGCGCACGGCGGGGAGCGGGGACGCACGGGTCCGGGCCCTTCCCGTGCAGCCGGTGCGGCGGTCCTTCCCCTGCCGGTGGCCTAGATCCGCTGGCCGCAGCCCAGGGCTGCCCGCCGGTGGCGGGGGGAGAGACGGAAACTTCCAGCAGCTGCGCAGCGCCCGTCGCACCGGGCCGGGCCGCTCCCCCCGCGGCTAGCGGGCAGGGCGCCGTGGTTACAGCCCCGCCGGGGGCGGGCCCCGTCCCGGTGCCGGTGCCGGGCAAGGGGGAGACGGAGCCGCCGGCCCCGGTTGCGGCTGTGCCGGGGCGGGGGGGCACCGGCTGCTGCCGTGCCGATCGTGCCACCCTGCTGAGCCCCTGATCCGCTAAGGCCTAATAGCCACTAAGCGCCTTATAGCGGGGGGGGGAACAAGGGCAGCCTCCACACCACCCCCAGTCGGGGTGCAGTGCACCGGCATCCCTTGCCTGGGTGAGCTGCGGGGCTGGGGGGGGCACCCGGTGGGGGGCAGGAGGGTTTGGGGAGGGCACAGCTGGGGACAGAGGTGACACAGCTGCTGGGAGCGGCGTGTCCCCGGAGCTGATAGGGGTGCTGCTGGGTTAGGGGGTGACAGGGGCGGTGGGGAGGGTCCGTATGGGACCTGGGGCGGGCAGCACAGCCTGTGCGTGCTTGTCCTGGTTTCAGTTAGAACAGAATTAATGTCTCTCGGTGCTGTGTGCTGCCTGACCCTGCCGTTCCTCCCCAGCGTCCCCGCGGGACGGCCGCGCGCCATGGTGGACTACTACGAGGCGCTGGGCGTGAGCCGCACCGCCACCGCCGACGACATCAAGAAGGCGTAAGCCTGTGCCAGGCGTGTGCCGAGCCCCGGCGCGGCCCCTGGCCTCAGCCTCCATCCGTGTCCCGGCGCGGGTTGGCGCTGCCCGGCCGTGCAGCACAAAGGCTGCCCTTGTTGGGGCCTGGTGCCGCTGGGAGAGGGAGAAAAGTCGATGTGAAGCCGTGTGGCTGGGTGCTGGGAGAGCTCGCAGAGCCCAGCCGTGCCCCCGGCACTGCCGTGGCTGCGTGCCCAGGCGCCCTGCAGCGAGCAGAGCCCAGCACGGCTCCGGGGACCCATTAGCCCCCAGGAAGGGACAGGGTGTGGGGACCGATGCCCGAGCTGGCGTGCGCCATCGACCCGCTTGTCCTGCCCTGCCAGCGGGGGGGAGCGGGATGCCCGGGGCCAAATGAGGGGGTGGGGATAGGAAACAGCTGTGGGAGGGTTTGTGGCAGTGCGGGTGACATTGCAGGGAAGGCAGGAGCAGCGAGGCCATCTCTGTGTGCACGGGGCCTGGGACAGAGCTGGGGCAAAGGGCTGAAGGGAGAGGCTGTGAGTCTGAAGGGCACCAGGGGCTGGTGTAAACCTCAGGGATGCTCAGAGGGGCTGGGCTGGCGCTGAGGCTGTGGCTGTGGCGTGCCCACTGCTGACTGTCCCCTGTGCAGGTACAGGAAGGCAGCGCTGAAATGGCACCCGGATAAAAACCCAGACAACAAGGAATACGCCGAGCAGAAGTTCAAAGAAATCGCCGAGGCCTACGAAGTGCTGTCGGACAGTAAGAGGCCACGATGCTGCACTGCATGTCCCCCCTGCCCTTGGGGCTGCTAACCCTGACACCCCGCGTGCCCTGCTGGGCTCACCTGGCGGGCACCGCTGGGCTGTGTGAATGCCCCCGTCCCCAGGAGGCAGCAGGGCTCTCCTGCAGCCTGCGGGGCTGGGCTGCCTCCTCACAAAAAGCCTCTCGTGAGCGATGGTGCCCAGGGGAGGTCTCCCCGCTGGGGCTGGCGCAGCCTTGAGTGGTGCTGGTGGCTCAGGGGGAGCAGCAGGGGCTGGTGCCACCCCCCTTCCCTCGCTCCCCACTGCTCTGCACCGCCTTTGGCTGTGGGAGCATCACCGCTCCGTGCCCCTGCTGCTGCTTTTGGGGCCATGCCTGGCTCCCGGCTCCCCCCCAGCCTCCCTCTCTTCTCTTTCCAGAGCAGAAGCGCGATATCTACGACCGCTATGGCAAAGAGGGCCTCATGGGGGCAGGTGAGTGGGGACAAACGAGGGCTACAGAGGGCTACAGAGGGCTACAGAGGGCTACTGCACCCCCTGGAGCTCCCACCCTCCTGGGGGTCCCCACTTAACCCCGTGCCTCTTCCCTGCAGCAGGACCGGGGGGCTCCAGGGCCGACGCCGGGGCCCCCGAGTTCACCTTCACCTTCCGCAGCGCCCACGACGTTTTCCGGGAGTTTTTCGGCGGGCGAGACCCCTTCGCTGACTTCTTTGGTGCGTGTGGGGTGGGAGGGGAACAGGGGCCGGGGCTGGGGTCCTGGGGCGGCCGTGGAGCTCGGGGACGGTTGGATGCTGTGGGGTCAGGGAGCTGCTGCTGACGGGGGGCTCCCTGCCTTGCAGACGAGATGCTGCCCTTCTCCGAGCTGCGAGGAGCCGGCCACCGGCACCACGGAGGGGGCCACTTCTTCTCCCCGTTCCCCGGCTCCTCAGGTAGGGGAATCACCGCCTCCTGGTGCTGCTGACGCCTGGGCAGCGCCCGGTTTATCCCCGTGTGCCCCGAGCCCCCCGGGCGCTGACGCTGTGGCTCCTTTTGGCAGATTTCTTCGCCTCGTCCTTCAGCTCCGGTGCCGACGCGGGGCTGGGTTTCCGCTCCGTCTCCACCTCCACCACCTTCGTCAACGGCCGGCGCATCACCACCAAGCGGTGAGGTGCTGGGTGCTGCTCGCACCCTGCGGCTGGCTGCCGGGGAGCCGGGGCTGCCAGCTGACTGTCTGTCTGTCCGTCTGTCCATCTGTCTGTCCATCTGTCTGCAGGATCATCGAGAATGGGCGGGAGCGCGTGGAAGTGGAGGAGGACGGGGAGCTGAAGTCGATCCACATTGATGGTGAGAGGCCGCCTCGGGGCTGGCCATGCCGCCTGCCCCCTCCCCTTTTTGGGGACCCCCTCCTCCTTTTGGGGGGGAGCTGCGGGGTGCTGCGTCAGGGCTTGGATTCGGGCAGGTTCGGGATTTTTGGGGCAGGCGTGGACGCGACCCGGCTCTGCGCTGGGGCGCATCCAGCAGCGGGTTTGACACCGGGATTTGGGGAGGTTGGGACCCGCTGCCAGCAATCCCCCTTCCCTCCCGCCCCGCAGGCGTCCCGGACGACATGGCGCTGGGGCTGGAGCTGAGCCGGCGGGAGCAGCGAGCCTTCCCCAGCCCGCGCCCCCCCTCGCCCCCGCCGCCCGCCCCGCAGCGGCCCCACAGCTCCTCGCCCGTCTGCCTCTACACGGACAGCGAGGACGAGGACGAGGACTTGCAGCTGGCCATGGCCTACAGCCTGTCCGAGATGGAGGCCGCGGGGCACCACCCAGCAGGTGGGCACGGCCCCAGTGCCCCCCCAGCCCCGGGGGGCAGCCCCGGCCCCCCTGCCGCCGGCACAGCCCGCAGGAACCGGGGGGGACCCGCGCGGGAGCCCCCCAGGGCTGGCAGCCCCTCGGCAGCGGGCCACGAGCCCGTCCCCAAAGCGAAGCAGTGGCACTGCCACCTCCTGTGAGCGTGGGGCTGGGGGCTGCGCCCCCCCAGCAGGAGCAGAGCCCTCTGTAGGGCATGGAGGGGAAAGGGGTGCCGGGGTTCAGCGCGGCCCCGTTACAGTGGGGTTACCCGTGGCTCGGCTCCTGCCTCCCCCAGCAAGGGCTGGGGGGCTGTGCCCTGCCTCCTTGCTCTTTTTTTGGGGTGGGGAGGGGGCTGGGGGGGCCGCCAGGGTTGGCCTGGCTGCTGGGTCCTCAGTGGGGTCACAGTAGGACGGGTGAGGTGAGTGCCTCCTGCTGCCTGCAGCCGGGCAGGGGCTGGGACAGTGCCCCCCTGCTGCCGCCCCCCCTGCCTGGCCTTGGGGGGGGGCTGGGGAGGGGGCTTCGGGGGTCTCCCTGCTCCCAGGGAAGGGTGTGTGCGTGCGTGGACTCTGCTTGGTGCCTTGTGTCCGGCTGGATGCCACCGCTCCCCCTGCACCTCCTGCTGCCGACCCTGCCTGCCCCCCGCTGCCTCCCCACCACGCACCCCCCTCCTCCCACCCCCATGGGGCACTGGCACCCCCCTGCCTTGGCCTTTTGGGGGGGGCACCCCAAAGCTGTGCCCCCCCGGCGAGGTGGGTGCCAGCTCGGCTGTTCTGTGCCTTGGCTCTCCTCATCATCCTCCTCCTCCTCAGACCTTCCTCCCTCCGTCCCCGTGTCCCCCGCGCCCCCCACACTGGGTTTCACGGGTCGTGTTGTGTCCCCCCCCCCTCCGCTTGTCTCCCCAGGTGTGTTCTGAGGCTGCTGCGCCCGGGGGACCCGCGCACACCCAGCCAGGAGGCTCCCCGAGCCAGGACTCCGCTTTGCCCCTGCACGGCCACCCCCTGCCACCCCCTTCCCCGGCACCCCCTGCCTCCGTGGGGTTTGGGGGGGCTATGGCCGAGCACTATACCTGCGGGATTTTGGGGAGGGGGGGGACCTCGAGGGTGCCCTGGGGAGGCAGCGAGGGAGCTGCCGGGGGGGGCTGGAGCAGGGGGGCTGTAGCTTAGCCCCAGCTGGCTGCTGGTGGGGTGCACCCAAGGGGGTTGGGGGGGGGTTATGGGGGGCAGGGGGGGCAGGCAGCGTTGGGCAGCAAGGCAGCAGCACCGGGCTGTGCCCCCGTGGCCCCCCCAGCCCCCGTCTGCCCGCAGCAGTCAATAAAGCTGTTTGCAGGAGCTGCCGCCTGTGGGGTGTCTCTGGCGTGGGGGCAGCCCCAAAAAGGGGGCGCAGGGTCCCCCCCGGCCCTGCTGGGGGCAGCTCTGGGCTCTGCAGCACCGGCTGTGCTGCTGGGGGTGCTTTGGGGCCCGTGTCCCCCGTGTGTCCCCCCCCCCCGTGCCCACACAGAGGGAGGCCAGGCCGGGCTGCAGCTGCACCAACGCGACACGAGAACTTTATTCACAGCCAGATACAAAATTATATTTCTCTAGAAATTTCTCTTTCTGCTCGAGTGACGAGGGGGGAACCACACGGAGGGGAGCGGGGCGGGGGGCAGGACCGGGACACCCCCCCTCGGCTGTAGGGGGGACACACACATATGTCCCCATGGCACCATCCCAGCATCGCCCCCGCGGCCCCTGTGCCGTGGGGCTGGGGGCTGTGGGGCAGGCAGCGGGGTGGGGGGGCAGCGAGCAGCACAGACAGCATCCTACAGGGCAGGGAGAGCGCTGGAAGCCGTGGGCACGGGGTGTGGGGGGGCAGAGGAGGAGACAAGAGGGAAGGGGGGGGTTTGGTGGCCGTCACTGCGGCAGCGCCTTCAGGATGGCGTTCACCTCCTCGGCCACCGCCGTCAGCGCGAACTCAAACTGGTCCTGGGGGAGCAGGGGACGGGGTGAGCAGGGGACGGGGTGAGCCTGGGGGTGCCCCCCCCCCCCCCTCAGGGAAGCCAGGGAGGGTTTTGGGGTACCTTGGTCTGCACCATGCCGGGCCGCTGGTCGCGGATGTGCTCCAGCGTGGCGGCGATGTCGATCTCCTTCACGCCTGGGGGAGAGGCAGGAGGAGAGGGGGGTCAGGGCTGAGCCCCCCACCACCACCACCACCAGCCCCCCCGTGGCACCGCCCTACCTTTGGCCATGCGGTTCAGGACCATGTCCACCAGGATGTAGGTCCCGGTCCTGCCCGCGCCGTCACTGCAAGAGGCAGGTGCTCGTTACGGGGTGGGCAGCTCCGGGGGGTGCCCGCCCCCACCTCACAGCCCCCCAGCCCCGTCCCCATCCCCAGGGGTACCTGCAGTGCACGATGATGGGGCAGGAGCGGCCCCGGTAGCACTTGTTCACCTTCCTGCAAGGACAAGAGGCGGCAGCACGTCAGCGCCCTGCCCTGCCCTGCCGGGGGGCAGCGGCGTGGCACGGGGTGGGGGGATCAGCCCTCGGCTCCCTCCATCCCCCCCAGTATGGGACGGGGCCGGCGGTGGTGGCAGTGGGGTGTGGGGGGCGGCTCCGTCCCCGGCTGCGCTCCCGGCACGCTCCATGCGGCAGGCACGGCTGCCAACGATCACTTTTGTGACTATGCAACTGGAGCCAGATTACTAGCTGCAAATCACAAAAATGACGCCGGCAGCTGCGAGAGAGGGACGGACACACAGACACACAGACAGACAGACGGACGGGACGACCTGCCCGGACACCCCCCCGTGGCACCCCGAGCCCGTCAGCGGTGCCGTGTCCCGTCCCCACCCCGGGGGCCGTCAGCTCACCTGCGGAAGTCGAGCAGGGGCCGGGTGGTGGCGGGGATGCCGTCGGCCGGCCAGCTGAGGAAGTGGAACTGCGTCAGGGTGCGGGTCTCCTGCGACTGCACGTTCTTCAGGTAGAAGCTGCGCACCAAGAAGTCCTCGCACCAGATGTGCTCCGACACCAGGTTCACCTGCCCGGGTTGGGGGGACACGGGGTGGGGTGACAGGGGACGTGGAGGGGGGTTCCTCGCACCCCACAGCCCCACGCTGGATAAAAAGGACGGGGCGGTGCCCCCGGGAGCCCCCGGCCCTCGCTTGCCTCGTAGATGTGGTACAGGGAGGAGCCTTCGTCCGGCCAGTAGCGGTCACACTGCTTGACGCTGTCCTCGGCCAGGGGGCTCAGCATGACGATGACGGTGCAGCCGTGCTCCCACACCATCTGCACGCACGGCACCCTGCCCGTCACCGCCCGGGGACAGCACAGGCACGGTGGCCAAGGTGTTTTGGGCAGCCCCCAGGCTGCTGGGGGACGCTCACCTGCCAGAAGTCGGCGATGGTGTGGGACAGGGGGCCCTGCGTGGCGATGTACGCCGGCATCCGCGGGTCGTGCTCGATCTGCAGGGGACAGGGGGGTCACGGGGCTGTGCCAGCAGGAGGGGCTCCGGGGGGAACAGGGCTGAAAGGGGGCTCCCGCTGCCACAGCTTGGGGGGAACGGGTTTTAACACCCGGGTGCTGGGATGACTGTGTTGTGGGATAGCCCCCCTGGGACCCCCCGTCTCACTCACGATGGGGCTGGCGTTGATGAAGTCGCTGCGGGACGGGTTGCTCTCGGCTTTCAGCTTGATCCGCACGTGGTCATCTGCGGAAAAGGAGCCGGGGAGGCCGTCAGCACGCGGGGCAGCACCCGCCAGCTCTGTGGGGCGCAGCGCAGCCTGCCTCGGCCCCCCAGCATCCCATTGCCCCCCCCGGCAGCGGGTCCCCGGGCTGCTCACAGGGCACGTAGTCCGGGTTGCGGTTCTTCTTCAGGTTGGCTTCGCTCTGGGCGATGGAGCAGACGCTGGGCTCAGCCTGGTATGCGCACAGGGCCTGCCACTCCTTGGCCAGCCGGTCCCGGTTGCGCAGGTGGTCCTCCATGTAGGCCTGGCACGGGGGGTGTGGGGGTCAGCGCGGTGCCAGGGGGGGTCCCCGAGGGGTCCCGTCCACGCTGGAAGGGTGGTGGGGGTCTCACCAGGATCATGTGCCCGGTGGAGATGTCCATGTTGGACTGCACGGGCTCCTCGCACCAGGAGGGCGTGCTGCTGTGCGAGCTGGGGCTGTGCTGCGGGGCGTCGCTGAACTGCGACGAGACGCTGCTCACCCGCGACGTCTCCGCCGCCGCTGCGGGGGCCTCGGCGCGGCCGAACAGCGACTTGGTGGCCATGTGCTGGCGGCACAGCTCCTGGGGACGCCGGCCAAAACCACAGCCCTTAGTTACAGCGCACCCCCTGCTCCCCTCCTGGGGTGCCCCCGCTGCGGTTTGGCCGCCTCCCGCGGCGCCCAGCACCCCTACCTGGTACTCGAGGGTGCTGTCGGCGGCCCCCTCGGGCCCCAGGGCGGCCAGGCGCTCCTTCTCGCGCTGCTTGGCGTGCTGCCGCAGGCAGAAGGCGGCGGCGGCCGCGATGGAGACGCCGGCCACGCAGGCCAGGGCGATGAAGGTGAGCAGCACCGAGTGGAAGCCGTCCCCGAAGCGGGAGGGGTGCGGGTAGGCGGCCGCCTCGTTTCGCTGGGGGCAGAGCCGAGCAGGGGTTAGCGGGGGGGGCATGGGCACGGGGGGCAGACCCCGTTCTGCAACGTTTTGGGGGCTAAAAGCTGAGCGAGGGTGGCTGGGGCTGCGCTGCTGCTCCCAGCACACAGCTGGGGCAGAGCTGGTGTCCCCATGGGGACACTTGTGCCACTGTGCACCCGCCTCACACTCGTGTCCCGGGGGGTGCAGCCTGCTTCCTACTGCTCCCAGCCCCCGGGGGCTGCTCCCCAGGCCCCCCCAGCCCGGGCTGCCCCGTTCCTGGCCCTTCTCCCCCAGCTCCTGCCCACCCACCCCACGAGGCTGCACCTCCTCATCCCGCACGCTGTGCCAGCAGGGTGCTGAGCCCTGGCTGGATGAGCCCCCCAAGGCCGAGCCCCCCTCCTGCCCTGTCCCCCCCCAAAAAAACAAACCCCAGACACCCAATGCGGCGCCGCAGCCCGGCATTACCTCACTGCCTCGGGCTGCCATTGGCCACGTACCGCCGGGGTTAGCGGGGGGATGCGGCGTCACCGCCACCACCACCCTCATCCTCACCGGCCCCACGGCATCCCGCACGCTGCCAGGGATGCCCCCACACCAGGGGACAAGGGGGAGGCCCCGGGGGGACCCAGCTTTTTGCCACCCCCTCCCCAAGGCTGCGGCGAGCACGGTGCCCGCAGCCCCACGGGAGGCCCCCACCGCTCATCCTGCCCCGTCCCCGAGCCCACAGCGGGGCTGGGGACCGAGAGGGGGCCCAAGCTCGGCCAGAGCAGGGGGGTCCCCACAGCAAAAGCTGCTCCAGCCTCCTGCGAGCGCCGCTGCCTCATCTCCCTCATCATTGTCACATCCAGTGGCGTTGCCATAGCGATGCTGATGGAGATGCTGCCTCGGTGCCCAGGGCCCCCCTCCATGGTCCCCAAATCCCCCCCACCCTACCCATGGGGCAGGAGGGTGGGAAATGGGGACCTGGGGCTGGCTGTCCCCCACCTCTGGCCCCACTCCCCTGTCCCAGGAGATGGCTCCCGAGGCCCCAGAGGAGCACGGGGAGGGGGTGCCCCCCTCCCAGCAGATGGCTGCTGCTCCGTGCCTGCCCCCCGCTGTTCCCTGGGGGGATGGCATTTTCCCTGCCTGGTCCCCAGGGTGCTCGGGGCACAGCACAGGGATAGGCAGAGCCTGTAGCCCCCCAGGTCCTGGAGGACGCTGTCCCCTGCTCCCCGGGGACCCCCAGAGCCCCACGCTCCCCGCTGCCCACCCCGGCCCTGAGGGACGGCCGCGCCGTGCCCCTACCTCTCCCACTCCCGTCTGCACAATCTTCAGGCCCAGCTCTGCCTCCAGCTCTGCCTTCATTTGCTCTGTGGATGGAAGATGCTCAGATAGAGGGGAAAAAGAAAAAAGAGGGGGGGGTCAGGAGCAGGGGAACCCCATCCCCGATCCCACTCACCTGCCCTGCTGGCCACGTCGGCCAGCGAGAGGTTCTGGGCGTTCTGCCGGACGCGGAAGGTGAGCGCAGGACCCACGACGCTGCCGGGGGACACAGGGTGAGACCAGGGCGTGCAGACCCCATCCCCATCCCCTCCCCTCCCCGGGTGGCCACACAACGCCCCGCTCCCTCACCTGATGTTGATGAAGCTGGCGGTGGAGAGGTGCACGCGCTTGGCGAGGAGCTCCAGCAGCCGCACGCCGGCGGCCAGCCCCAGCGGCCTGCGGGGAGCAGAGGCAGGGTGAGGAGGGGGCTGCGGGGGGGTACACAGCCCCTACACCAGGGCTGGGGTCCGCACAGGCTCGGGGAACCCCGACATGGCTCTCACTTCTGGTCCGTGACGATGTAGCCGTACTCATCCGGTGGCCGTGTGCTGCGCTGCGCCCCACTGCTGCCCTTCGCCTCCGTGTAGCTCTTCTTCTCCACCGCCACCAGCGACCCGGGGCCGAGCACATCCCCCCCGTGCCCCCGCTGTGGCTCTGCTGGGGGGGCTGGTGAGTAGCCTCCCCGGCCCCTGGGCACCTCCACGGGGGAGCTGCTGGTGGTTTTGAGGGGTGGTGGGGTGGAGGAAGGGGGCACCGGCTCCTCTCCGTGCTGCATGTCCCCTTCTGTCACCTGCAGGAGAGGAAGGGAGGTGCTGGGACCCCCGAGGAGGGCTCTGGGGGGGCTGCGCCCCCTCCCCGTGCACGCACACCCCACCTGGGGCACGGCGGCGCCCTGCTGCAGGCTGACACGTTTCACTGTGGGCGCTTCGGGGCTGGCAGCACCTGGGAAGGAGAGAAATGGAGATCCTGAGAGGAGAGGCAGCACCCCACGCCCGGAGACCCCACGCCCTACTCACCAGAGCTCTGGAGCAGCTGGAGCAGGGCGGAGAGGCTGCTCAGCTGCTGGGGGCTCAGCTCGGGCAGCCCCAGCCCGTAGCTGGCCAGGAGGGAGGCCAGCCTCTTCAGGGAGGCGTCTGCAAGAGGGCACAGCGTCAGGTGGGAGCCCTGCAGCGCCCAAGGGCTTGGGAAGCAGCAGGCAGGGGGTTGGGGTGGGATATGCTGCACCAGGCGTGAAGGCAAACGGGATGGAGTCGTACCTGTCTGTGCAGGGGGTGGCTGGGCGGCCAGGGGTGCCGGCTGCTCCCGCTCCTCCACGTCCCTGAAGTCCCCGGGGAGCCGCAAGCCGTGCGGGAGCCGGGTGCCGGCGGGGTCCGTGCGGCCGTTCTTCTCCCGGGGCAGGGAGAGCACGGCCAGGTCCTGGAAGAGATGCCCCCCGTCCGCCCCCGGCTGCCCGCCGTAGGAGGGCACGGGGCCGGCCCCAAAAAGGGCCTGGGCAGGCACCCGGCCCAGCAGCGGGGCGGTTTCGGGGCTCTGCCTGGCCGTGCCGCCGGGGAGCTGGTGCGCGCCGTCCTGGTAGCCAAACTGCAACCAGAGCCGTGTCCGAGGGTCAGAGCCTGCTGTGCTCCCACAGCCCTGTCCCCAGCACCGGGGGCACAGCAGGGGGGCAGGAGAGGGGGTGCGCACCTTGTGGTAGGAGTAGGGGTGCAGCACGGCCTCCTCGTAGCCCAGCTGTGGCGGCGGGGGCAGCAGGAGGTGCTCCAGGTAGCGCTGCAGCAGGGCGGCGGGCAGCCCCGCGGGCACGCCGGGCTCTGGGGGCAGCGGGGCTCGCCGGGGGGAGCCGCGCGGGGGCAGGAACCTGGGAGGGAACAGCACCGGTGATCCACCCCGCTATGGGGTGCCCCCAGCACTATTTGGGGTGAAGACCCAGCGGGGAGGAGGCTGGAGGCTGGCCCTGCCCTACCTGTCCCTGGCCGCGGGCTCCAGCGAGGGCGGCGGGCGGAGGCGGGGGATGCGCTCCATCTCCTGCGAGATCACGTACTGGGTGACGCCGTCCTGCCACGACAGCCCTGGGCACGGAGGGGGCCGTGAGGCACCACGAGGCTGCCCTGGGATCCAGCCGGCCCTGCCTTGGGCCCCCGTTCCCCCCAGGGTCGGGCCAGCAGGACCCCAAACGCTCCCGCGCCCCACAGTGCCACTGCAAACGCGGCCCGGTGCCCTGTCCCCGCGGCGCTGCCCCTTCACCTTGTGCCATGAGGTGCCGCAAGACATCCTGCAGGCGCTGGAGCACCGGGGAGGTGACCTGGAAGTAGGGCCTGTCCTGCGCCGAGCCCGCCTGGCACTGCCCAAACAGCCCATCTGCAACACAGCGGGGGCAATGGGGCACGGGGGGCAAACAAACACCCCGGGGCGGAGAAAGGGGGCACCTTTCTCCTGCCGTGCCCCCCCAGCACACCCCGAGTCGCCCAGCGCCTTGGAAAGGGCAGGGACACGGGGCCCCCCCGGCACTTACCCTGCACACACACCTCCTGGGGGGCGCACAGCCTCCGGTCAAACAGGCAGCCTGGGGCGGACAGACAGACAGACAGGGGCAGGGCAGTCAGGAGGGGGGGTCCCAATGGGGTTTGCTCCGCAGCAGTGGGACGGACACCTGCCTGGGGACCTCTGCTCGCCGCCTAAGCGCCACGGGGGCGCAGAGGTGTCTGGGGGGGCAAAACCTGGTGGCACAGGGCCTCAGCGCATGGCTTCCCCCGTCCCCAAAGCCACGAGGGGAGCTCTGGGGATTGGGGGAAGCCTGGAAGGTTTTGGGGTGCCCGGAACGGTTGGGAAGGGACGGCTGGGAGCTGTGAGACCCCGTCTGTCGCCCACCCACACGTGGCACTACGAGGCGGGGACCCGCTCTGCCTGCGAGGGGGGACCCCAGGCACACGCATATGGGGCGGGGGGGGGCAGAGGGGGGCTCCACGCTGGTTTCGGGGGGCAGCGCTGGGGCGGGGGGCGGCTTCCCCCTTCCTCCCCCCCGCATCTCGGTCCAAGACCGTCAGCAGCGAGACGGCAGCAGGCGATGACTCAGCCCCGGATGGCGAGGAAGGAACGAGAAAACAACCGGGGGGAGGGGAGGGAGGGGCCCGCCGAGCCCGCCGCGGGGGGGACGGGGGCGAGGGGGGGTGCAGGTGTAAGGGGGGACCCCAAAAATACCCCAAACCCCGGCACCCGCCGGCTGCACCGCGCCAGCTCCCCGGGGGGGGGGGGACGACAAACGGGGGGACGGGGCAAGGAGCGGGGAGGGGGCGGCGGGGGGCGCGGGGCTGTGGTCCCGGAGGGGTGGGGGGGGGCTGCGAGGGGGGGCTCCGGGGGGGGGGCCCGGGGGGGGGGGCCCCGGGGGTGGCGGTGCCGGGGCGGCGGGGCCGGCCGGGCGCTGTCCGCGGTGCTGAAGCGGCGGCGCCGCGTCCCGCCGGGGGAGGCTCCGGCCCCGGGAGGCCGCCCCGGGCACGGCAGGGCTCGGCCGCCGCCGCTCCGGAGCCGTCCCCGGTTGCTCCCGGGGCTGGCGGGACCCCGCGGGGCGGCCCCGGGGCCCGGCACCGGCGGTGAGTCAGCGGCTGCCGCGCTGCCGGTAACGGCACCCGGTGCTCGGCTGCCCCGGGCGGGCAGGGGGGCGTGCAGGGCGGCCGGGCGGGGGCACCGGCAGAGGGCGGCCAAAGGGCGGGCGCCGGGGTCCCGGTAAGGAGGAGGAGGGGGGGGGAACCGGGGAACCGCCGCTCGGTACCGCTGCCCGGCCCCCATCCCGGCGGCACCCCGGGGCCCGACCGGCCGCAGCCGCGGGGCTGTCCCGGTGCCGGTGCCGGTCCCGCCGCGCAGGGCCACCCCCGGCGGGCGAGCTGCCCCCGTCCCGTCCCGTCCCGTCCCGGTGCGTCCCGTCCCGTCCCGTCCCGTCCCTGTTTGTCCCGGTGCTCCCCGGCCTCACCGTGCGCGGCGGTGGCGGTGGCGCCTCGTGCCAGCAGCAGCGCGCAGAGCAGCGCGGGGAGCAGCCGCCGCCGCCCCATGCTCCGCTCACGGCCGCACCATGGCGCGCCCGCCGCCAGCCCGCGCCCCCGCCGCCAACCCGCGCCCCGCCGCGCCGCGCCGCCGGACACGCCCCCCGCCGCCGCCCCGCCAATCGCGGCCGGCCCGCCGCCGCGCCTCGGCCAATGGGAGCCCGCGACTTATTTCTCTCCCCCCTCCCCTTCCTTCCCGTCCGGCGGAGCGGCGCCAAATCGGTCGCGCCCCGCGCCGCTGCCAATCGCTGCGGCCCCCGAGGCGAGCCACGCCCCCCTTGGGGTGTGTCCGCGCGCCGCGCCGCGATTGGCTCCCTCCCCTGACACGCCCCCCGGGCTGGGCCAATGGGCGGCGAGCGCCGGGCCACGCCCTCACACCCCGGTCCCGCGGGAAAGCCGGCGTGGCGCGCCCGGGGCTGGAGCGCGGGAACGCGGCACGGGGGGTGCGGGGCCGGGCGGGAACCCCCTGCCCTGAGCCCCCCCTGCCCTGAGCCCCCCCTGTCCCCTCCCCCTGTCCCCTCCCACCCTGCACCCCCCCTGCTGACCCCCCCCGCCCCTCCTTTCGCACCGCAGCCACAGGCAGGGACACGCTGCTGAGACCAGAGGAGCTTTAATCGGGGCTGAGCCCCCCCGGGCAGCCCCCGCGCCGCACTCAGTCCCCCAGCAGGCTGCCGCCGACGGATGGCAGGAGCTCGAAGAAGGCCTGGAAGGAGGCAGCCCATCAGGGGGAGCCCCCCTGCCATGGGGGGGCACGGTGGCAGCGCAGCCCCCGCCACGCAGGGAGCAGGACCGCGTCGCCATGGAAACCCAGCGCTGAGTCAAGGCAGCGCCGGTTGCCATAGGAACCGTTTGGGGATGGCAGGCAGCGGGGAGGCCGGGATGGAGGGGGGGGAGAGGGGGCACCGCTGGAAAGGGGGGGGCACGGCAGGGTGGGACCCGAGCCGGGGGGTGGATGGGGATGCAGGAACATGGGGACATGGAGCAGTGCGGATAGGGCTTTGTGGGGTTAAGGGGTGTGTGTGGGGGGCACCGGGCTCACCTTGAAGAGGGTGATGCTCTGCAGCACCCCCGAGGTGCAGCACATCTCGCGGATGGAGTGCATGGCCAGCTGCGGGCAGCCCATGTCCAGCACGCGCAGCCCCAGGCGGGACGCCAGGATGGGGCCGATGGTGGTGCCGCAGGGCGTGTCGTTGCGCACCATGAACTCCTGCGGGGGGACACGGCCTCGGCAGCTGCCCCCGGCGCCCCGCAGCCCCCCTCGGGGGGCTGGGCAGGGCCACTCACCTGCAGGGGGACGCCCACGCGGGCGGCGATGTCCCGGATGATCGCCTCGGTGACGGCCGTGGAGGCGTAGCGCTGGTTGCTGTTCACTTTGATCACGGGGCCCTGAGCAAGGGAAGGCGCGGTGAGGTCTGGGCTCCGACCAGGAGTATCCCGTGCATCCAGGCTTAGGAGTGCCCAGGAGAGATGCCCAAACCCATGCCCCTGCGCTGTTCCCTCCTCCCCGGGTCAGCCCCACGGGGCCAGCCCCAGCTCTGAGCCAGGAAGGGCTCCAGGGCGAGGGCTGCATTTCCAGGCAGCTCAGGATAACTCAGGATAAATGGCACAGCCGGGCCGTGCGGCAGGACAAAGTACAAACACCGGAGTTGGACCCCGGGGCTGCACTCTGGGGAGCGGCCGGGTGCCTCGCGGTCCTGCAGGACAGCAGCGGGCCTGGCACGAAGCAGAGGCTGCGCTCACCTTGTGGAAGGCTGGCCGGTGATTCTCCTCGTGCTTGTCTCTGCAAAAGAGCTTCACGCTGCAGCCCTCCCTCCTGCCGCGGGGAGAGAGGTGCCCCCCGGCGAGGGGCAGGGCTCCCGCGTACTCACACGTAGTTGGGGTGCACGGCGTGGGCCATGTCCGCGCTGATCATGTAGGACTTGGCCACGGCCTCCTCGAAGGCCGTGAGGTTTTGCGGCGTCGCCGAGATCCGGCGCAGCACCAGCTCGGTCAGCAGGGACTCAGCGCCCTGCGCGCTCTCCGACCCCACCTGCCAGGACAGCGTCAGCACAACGCACCCAGTGCCACCCCAGGGGACAGGGTGTTGTGGTGGGGTGAGCAAAGCCCGTCTTGCCCATCAGACATAGGCGAGGGAGAGCAAAGAGGACGGAGCCCCTCTGTGTGCCAGCCCCCCCCGGCTGTGCCCTCACCTCCTCGTTGTCGTAGAGCGCAATGAGACGCACGTTGGGCTCCTGGGAGAGGGAGGAGGGAGCTGTGCACGAGTCGATCAAGGCCTGGAGGGACGGAGGAGGAGAAAGGGCACCAGCCTGAGTGCTGCCCCATCCTGGGGAACTCAGCGTGGAGCTGGTGGGGATTTCCCCAGAAGAGCACAAAGCACCAGGGAGAGGAGCTGTGAAGCTGGCACCCTCGGGAGCTGCTGGGAACACCTCGCACACAGCACAGCTCCCATCCAGCCCTGGGTCCTCTGATGGGCAAAACCCCTCTGGGAACCAGCTCATGGCCCTGTGAAGCCAAACCGAGTCCCACGGGGGACTCACTGCAGTCCCAAGGCTCCTTTCCCACTCCACTCACCTGCAGGGCACAGTAGCAGCTGTGCAGGTTGTCCAGGCGCGGGGAGAAGATGAACTCGTCAAAGGCACCACCGAGAGTCTGCAGGCCGAGAGCGAGGAGGAGCAGGACATGAGGCAAGACAGGAGCTTGGGGTCACCAGGAGAACGCTGGATGCGTCCCAAACCCGGCCCCTCGTGAGCCACCTCCTCGCAGCGGGCTCTGCTCCCAGCGCAGCCTGTGCAGGCACGCTGCGTGCGGCCAGGGGAGGCTCCTGCCCCGACTCACCGCCGGCTGCGTGTCCGCCAGGCACAGCTCCAGCTCCACGATCTGCTCCGGTTTCACCCCCAGCTGGGAGCAGAGCAGGGAAAGCAGCACAGGGCTGTGCCGCTCTGTCTGGGGAGGAAGCAGGGCTGTGGGCAGGCTGCCGGGAAGCCTCCCCACCGAGCCACCTCCCCTGGGAGCACAGGGAAGCCACCCGTGAGAGCTTTTTGGGAGCCGCCCCCCTTTTTTTTTGATGGCTGGGAACGGAGTGGAGCAGGTGTGCAGTGTACGTGGTGAAGCTCGGGGTAACCAGGAGGGAGTGGGGAGAAGGGGAAGCTGAGGGCTGGTGACCAAAAGGTGGCACATGGAGGTGCTGGCAGGAGCCTCCTCCTGTCCTGAATGCCTGGCTCACCTGGGCGGCAGCGCTGCACGGTGTGCCCTCCATCAGCACCTCCTTTTCCAGCTCCTCCTGCACAGCAGTGGCCAGAATGGGGACCCTGCGGGGAGACGGTGCCATCAGCAAACGGGGCTTTGCTCGGCCCCCCTGCCCAGGTGACACACCAGTGTGCCCTCCCGGCGTGCCCGCTCTGCTCCCAGGGAGTCGCTGCCTCACCGAGGGCAGCCAGGAGGCACCGAGTGCTTGGCCCAGGACTTACAGGTGGTGCTCGGTGTTGGGCCCGAAGCTCTCATTGACGCTGCGCTGCAGGTGGATGGCCAGGTGGGGGATGCGCAGGACGGGGCGCTCCACGTGCACCAGGCGCTGCTCCAGGCGCCCCGTGCTCGGCTCCTGGAACACACGGAGGGAGCGCTGCTGGGCCGCCCTGCGGGGCCACGGGGGCGGCAGCGGGGCCTGCTCAGGGCGAGGACACGCACCCCAGCCACCACCCCTGCACCAGGGCTCACCTTCACGATCACTCTCCCTGCCACCGTGAGGTCGCGGTCGAACCAGGTGTTCCAGATGCCCCCGCCGTAGGTCTCCACTCCGACCTGCACCGTGCCCACCTGGCCCCGCTTGGAGCGCCGCTTCACCTGGGGGAGGGCAGAGATATCACCGGCACCGCAACGCCCCGGGGGGCTCGGGGAGAGCTCCCCTTTCGCCCACCAAACGTGTCCGGGCGCTGCTGGTGCTCGCTCACCCTGAGGCAGGGGCTGTCGGTGTGCGCCCCGAGCAGGCTGAAGCCGTTCCCCGGCTGGAAGCATCCCCCCACGGCGAAGGCGATGAGCGTCGAGTGGTTCCTGGTGACAAAGTACTGCGGGCAGAGGCGCACAGGGAGGCTCCCCACCTCGCCGCCACCGCCACGGCTCCCCCGAAGGGTGTGAGCCCCCAGCCCACCTTGCTGGCGGGGCGGATGTCCCAGTGCTCCGTCTCCTTCAGCTCCTGGAAGCCAGCCTGCAGCAGCCGGCTGCGGCACTCGGCCACGGCTGCGGGGGGAAAAGGCGCCGTTACCGGGGGGCTGGGGGGATTTGGGGAGGGGGATGCGGGAAGAGGGGGCGGTTTAGGGTTCCTTACCATGGTAGGGCGAGGGGCTCCGGTTCACGAACCTCACCAGCTCCTGCGCCGCCGCCTGCACGGCCTGCTTCGGGGCTTGGGTCGCCGCCTGCGGGGAGCGGCAGCGGGGTCACCCCGGGGCCCGGACACCCCCAGACCCCCCCCAGCCGCGCCCCGACGGCGGCTGGAGCCCCCCTCCCGGGGGGGGACCCCGTCCCCGCAGCTCCCTCCCGCCCGGTACCTGCATGGCCGCCGCCGCCCCGGCCCGTTCCGCCCCGCGCCCGTGCGCCCCCCGGTGCCGCGGAGGAGCGGAGGCAGCGGGCAGCCCTGCCCCGGCCCCCCCCACCGCTCCCGGGCAGCGCCGTGCCTCCTGCACCGTGCTCCCTGCACCTTGCACCGGGCACCGGGCACCGGGCACCCTCCCCGTGCACCTTGCACCGTGCGCCCTGCGCCCTGCGGTGGGAGCCACGGGGCAGGGGTGGGGCCCCCCCGGGATGTGATACCCAAGGGTGCTGCAGCTCCCGGCAGCGTGCAAGCAAGGGATGCCCTCGCTGGCACCCCTGTGCCCATCCCTGTGCACGCTGGGTTGCTCTGGGGTCGGTGACTGGGGGCACTGCTCCCCATGGCGCTGCTTCAGCGCTGCCCTCGGTGCCACATCCAGCAGGGGACCGTGGCGGTGCTGCCCGCCGTGCTGTGCCAGCTGGGGCAGCCCGGAATGGGACCAGTCAGGGTGGCTCCTGCCCTCACCTCATCCCCCGGCACAGGTTGGGGTCAGCAGCATGAGGGCTCCCCCCAGCACTGCCGTCAGTTCCCGGCAGGGCTCCGTTTTCCCTGAAAGCAGCGTGGCCCAGGGTGGGACACACGTGGCAGCCTGTGAGTGGCACACAGGGGCCAGGAGCTGGGTGCCAGCTGGATTCCCAGCTCCTGAGTCACCAACACGGGCACCGTTAGCCTGAGACGTCGTCCGTGTCTGGGGGACTGGAAACTGGCGGTGCTGCTGCCCCTGACCCCGGGACCCGCCGTGCCGGCAGCTCACGACAGCTCCGGATTTATGCTCCCAGCCCCCAGCACCTGCCTCTCCCCCCCCCGGAGGGGAACAAGTGCCCCCACCTCCTGGCACCCCGCGAGCAGACAGCTGGGGGGTCTCCATGTCAACCGCAGCCACCACAGCAAAACACGGGGCCCAACGCTGCACCAGGGCAGGGCTGGGCGCCCAGCACCTTGCCCTTCACCCTCCTGCCGAGGGCACCCTGTGCCACCACCCCCTGCTCCTCCTGCCACCATCGCCCCCACTGCTACGGGCACCCGGCTGCTTGGGGCCCAGCTCTGGGGACATTTCCGAAGTGGGTGCCCGGATCAGGTGTGACCCCAGAACCCATGGGGATCCCGGGATGGGGGTGCCTGTAGGGTGCGGGTGCCCCGCATGGATGTGTCCCCAGTGGCTGGGTGTGGGATCGGGGGGTGCCTTGGGGTTAGGGTCCCCAGAGTGGGGGTCCCTGGGGGTGGGGGTGCCCGGGGTGGGGGCGTGGGTGAGTGGCAGGGCCGGGTGTGGCCCCTGCCCAGCCCCAGGAGCGGCGAGCAAAGGGCAGCGCCTTGGCATGCGGCAGCTATTCCCGGAGCCACGGGGGCTTCCCGAAAAAGCTCCCGGAGTCTATTTCTGGGCACTCTCTGACTCACCCCTGGCTGGGTGCTGGGGTCTGTGCCGCACCTGCCGCGGCCACCCCCCACCCCATCAGGAGGATCTGCTCCTGCCCCCGAACCGCCGTGTCCCACAGCCCCCCCGGTGCTGCAGGAGCCCCAGGCAGCCCCACCAGCCCCCCGGAGCCGGCTCCGGCTCCTCCTTGGGGTGCTTGCAGGGCTCATGCACGTCCCCAGGGGTGGCTGGCGGGGAGCAGGGTGCTGAGCAGTGCAGGGAGCAGCAGGGTGTGGGCTGGGCACGGGGAACCCTTCCCTGTGCTGGCTGGTGGCTCTGGGAACTGGCAGGCAGAGCTGAGCCCACAGGAAAGAGTTAAGGGAGAGATGGCCCGGGAGGGGTGTGTGAACACAGCGGGAGCTCCGGGAAGGGGAAGGGAAGGGGAAGGGGAAGGGAAGGGGAAGGGGAAGGGTAAGGGAAGGGGAAGGGGAAGGGGAAGGGAAGGGGAAGGGGAAGGGAAGGGGAAGGGGAAGGGAAGGGGAAGGGGAAGGGCCGCCCCTGCTCCTGCAGCCCGGACCCCTGCTCTGCCAGGACCCGGGCAGGGACGGCACCCACGCAGCGCAGGCCACGTGCCCGAGCATGGGGAAGCGCCGTCACCGCCCGGCATTGCTGCGGGCTGAGCGCACGGCCTCTGCCTTACGTGAGCCGCCAGCCATGCGGCGTGCCGGGCAGCAGGCACTACCTCATCTCACTGGCACGGCTGATGCCAGCGGGGCCGTGCAGGCACCCCCAGCATCCTCCTGGAGCACCGGGGTGGCTGGTTATCGTGGGGCCGTGCGGACTGAGGGCAGCCGGGCTGCGTCCCCATGGCCACGGGGGGATGGGACCACCCCCGAGGACTGTGGGGGCAGTGGGGTATCCACAGCATCCCCACGGGATGAGGGTCAAGTGAACATCACCAGTACCCATGTGGATCATGAGGGTGGCTGGGATCACTGCAGGCATCCACACGGGCCCTGGGGGCAACAGGTCCTCCCCCAGCATCCTCATGGGCCACAGAGGCAACAACTGGCCCCAGATACTTATGTGAACTACGGGGGACAAGCGAACATGCCCCAGCATCCCTGTAAATTATAGGGGATAGCTGGCCATCCCCAGCATCCACACGTGCCGTGGGGTCAGCCAGGCACCCCCAGCATCTCCGTGGCGCTTGGGGCAGGCAGTGACCCCCAGCATCCCCAACCCTGGGGGCAGCCGAGGGGAGCAGCGGGCGGTGGGCTGCAGCCTGTGGTGCACCCACAACCTCTGGGGACCCCGGCACGCTGCCTGGGCCGTGGTCCAGGCGGGGCAGGAGCGCGATCTCCTATTTAGACAATAGCACGCGCCCCGGGCCTGTCAGCGCCGGGGAATGGGCGCACGGTCCTTCCCTCTTAGGGTAAAGGCGCCGGGGAGGCTCGTGGCTGTAAAAGGAGCGGGACGCAGGGAGAGGGCCGGGGGCCAGCAAGGAGGGGGTGGACGCCGCCCTGGTGCTTCATTCCCATCCACCCGGTCACCCCTGCTCGCCGGGGGCACGCGCAGCCGGGCGGCCCCGGTGGCACGCGGCGCCGCGCTCGGGCACCGGGATGGAGCCGGCGCCCCGACCCCGCACCCTGCCCGGCTCCAGGCCCCCGGTGCCCGCAGCCCTGGGGAGGCTGTGCCCGGCTCCCCGCGCTCCTTAAATCCTGGGGGAGCAGCGGGGAGGAGGGCCGGGGAGGAGGGGCAGCTGCGGGATGCAGCTGGCTTGGCTCACGGGCCTTGTTTGACGTTCCAGCTCCCGACGTCTTCCCGCTGCGGCCCCGTCCCAGGGCCCTGCGGGAGCTGGGGCCAAGCCAGCAGCGAGGCTTGGGGCCCCGTTCCCAGGCTCGGGCTGGGTCAGCCTGGCCTGGGCTGGAGCTGCACGGCCGCTGGGTGATGCTGGGCATCCTCCCCAACAGGAGGGACCCCACAAGCCCCTGCCATGCCCCTGGGGTGCAGAGAGGAGTTAGCCCCCGGGTGCGGCGGAGGGTCCCTCTCTGGGGGTGCCAGTGCACCCCGACCCCTCCTTCCCGCTCCTCCCCCCCCCTTTCCTGTGCCTGCTCCTCGGGGAAGGGGATTTCCTAAGAGGCGTCCGCCTGTCCACGCCAGCCGCGGGGCCTCTGCCCTCATGGAGATGTCCCGGAAGGCTGTCGGGGCGGCTGAGGAAAGGCCACTTCAGAAAGCTTCTCCCACAGCAGGATCAGCGCCACGCAGCTCCTTAACCCCTTGGAGCCGCTTCCCCTGCGCCCAGCGGCGCCCAGGAGCACCCCAACCCTGCAGGATGGGGTGAGGGGAAGGGGCAGCAGAGCAGTGGGGCAGGGTCCCCGTGCCACCGTGGGGTCCCCCGTGCCCCTCTGCGCCCGACCCAGGGGCTGGCGTCCCACCCTGCCTGCCCGAGGCGCCGTGGGGCGGGCAGGGCGCACGTGCGGGGTCAGGGATGCGCCGGGCACTCCGGGAGCAGGGCCAGGAGGAGGAAGGATGCTGTATGTTTTTCCATCTTCCCCCACCCCCCCCCCACTCACCCCGTGCTGGGATGAAACAGCCCCATCTGGAAATACCTTCCCTTTTAAAGGCAGGCTCCGCCAGGCAGCGTGCACCGTCCGGGAAGCCACGGCATTACGCTGTGTCTAAGCAGCCTGGAGGGGCTCCAGAGCTTGGGAGGGCTTTGGGAGGGGGGACAGCCTAGATTTGGGGCCTCCAGCTTCTGCCCACCTTATGGCCATGGCACCCAGACCCTCGCTGCCCCCAGGCTGGCAGGGAGCCGTGGCAGTGCAGGATGCAGCCTCCAGGCCCTGGCACCGCTCGGTGCCCATGCTGCAGCTGGCGCAGGGGGCCAGGAGGTGCACGGCGTGCGAGGCTGAGCGCTGCTCCTGCTGCTGAGTCACCACGCACCCGGTGGCACCGCGGTGTCCACCCCCAGGACACCTCGGGGACGGTGGCACTGGGGCTGTGCCAGCTGCTGCTGGACAAAGCAGCCTGGTGTGGGCAGGGCAGGGGGTCAGCGGGGCTTGGAGAGGAGGGGGTGCCCCCAGCACAGCCCCACCCTGGGAAGTTTTGGGGAGTTAGGCTGGGCGTTCTGCTCCCCAAAGCACTGCAGGGTCAAGGGGAAGGCTGAGGAGACGGGGCAGAGCCTGCTGCTCCTGGGGACCTCGCCCTGCTCGTGGGGTGACGGGGACCACGGTGTTGGGGCTGCTCCAGGCAGGGTCCCCGTCCACGCTCCCGGCACAAGCAGGGTTAAGAGGGTGCCTCCCCCGGCTATAAATACCACGCATGTCCCACGCGGATGAGCAGGGAGGCTATTTTGGTTGGGTGCCTGCTGCTTCGGGAATGTGCCGGGGCCGGGACCCGCTGATGTCACCGCCAGCGAGCGCTCCGCACCCCGGCACCTGCTCGGGGTCACTCAGCACCTCCCCGCGGGTGCCCGGCCCCACCCCGGACCCCTCTGTGTCAGAAAGGGGGGGTCTGCCCGGGGGGGTCGGCCCAAGCACACTCAGGGCAGGGCCCCCCACGTCACCCCCTCCAAAGGGACCCCTGTGTCCCCCTCTCTGTGGGGCAGGTCCTCGAGGGGGGTCACTGTTATCCAGCCCCAAGCAGGGAGCCGAGCCTGCGCCTCTTGCCATGGGGCAGGTCAGGGTGCTAATGCGGACATTTTGGGGTGCCTGGGGACATTTTGGGGTGCACAACACCAATTTGGGGAGTGTGCCCACTGGGGCATGGGGTCTGGGCTCCAGGAGGGGCAAGTGATGGTGCGAATGGCTGAGCCCCCATCCTTCCCCCCCGCATCATCTGTCTGCATGGGCACCCCTGTGGGGTGGCACTGCGCCCCATTGGGGATCTGGGGGGGTCACCATCCTCTGTCCCCTGATCCTCTCCTTGTTCCCCTGGGGACATTGCCCAGGGTGGGGCAGAGCAGAGGGGGACACGGGGGCTGTCACGCCAACGGGAGGTTTTGGGGTGCCCGGGGGTGCCCAGGAGGGGCTGTGAGCTACTGGGGGCTGTGGGGGGGCCGTGGCCCGGCGGTGCCCGCAGGTGAGCGCCGGGGGGCGGGGGCTGTCGGCCGTCCCCCCCAGCATCCCCCAGCTGTCCCGGAGCAGGAGGGGCCGGTGATGTCAGCAGGATACAAATAGCGGCGGCGCGGGTCCCTTCCCGACGCCTCGCCGAGCTCCGGCCGCTCGCCAGCCCTGCTCCTGCTCCTGCTCCCTGCTCCCTGCTCCAGCCTCGCCGCCGCCGCCGCCTCCACCGCCGCCACCATGAGCCAGTCCTACTCCTCCAGCCAGCGGGTCTCTTCCTACCGCCGCACCTTCGGCGGCACCTCCCCGGTCTTCCCCCGCGCCTCCTTCGGGAGCAAGGGCAGCGGCAGCTCCGTCACCTCCCGCGTCTACCAGGTGTCGCGCACCTCGGCCGTGCCCACCTACTCCACCTTCCGCACCACCCGCGTGACGCCCCTGCGCTCCTACCAGAGCGCCTACCAAGGTGCCGGCGAGCTGCTGGACTTCAGCCTGGCCGATGCCATGAACCAGGAGTTCCTCCAGACCCGCACCAACGAGAAGGTGGAGCTGCAGGAGCTCAACGACCGCTTCGCCAACTACATCGAGAAGGTGCGCTTCCTGGAGCAGCAGAACGCCCTGATGGTGGCCGAGGTGAACCGCCTGCGGGGCAAGGAGCCCACCCGCGTGGCCGAGATGTACGAGGAGGAGCTGCGGGAGCTCCGGCGCCAGGTGGACGCGCTGACCGGCCAGCGGGCACGCGTGGAGGTGGAGCGCGACAACCTGCTGGATGACCTGCAGAAGCTCAAGCAGAGGTGAGGGGGGCCCTTGCCTCTCCGCCCCGTGGCTCCGTCCCTGGGGACGGCTCCAGCCCTGGGTACGGCTCCCCGGCACCCCCTCGGGTGCTCGCTGCCATCGTGGCCCCTTCTCCATCCCCGTGTCCTTGCCCCATCTCCCTGGCCACAGCCCTCGCTGGCTGGCCGCCTGCTGGGTCTGCACCACGGTCCTGCGAGTCCTGGGAGGGAGGAGGGCACCAGCACCCCCTGTTCTGGTGCTCACCAACCCTTGTGAGGTGCCCAGGGAGCACCCAGCGGGGAGGATGTCCCCGGCAGCTGGGGGTGTCCCCTGCGCCCTCCCTTCCCAGGGAACCGGGCTGCGATGGCACGGGGGACCCCCAGAGCTGGGGGATTGGGGAGCCCTGCCCTGCTCCCGCCAGGAAGGGGCAGCCAGCCCGTGAGTGTGCTGAGCTCTGGGGGATGGACAGATGGAGAGATGGACAGACGGACAGGGGCAGCCGGGCAGGCGGAAGCAAGACGGGTGTGGGGGTGCTCCACCGGCTCCGGATGCGAAGGAGGGAGCGGAGGAAGCGGCCGTGCTTCCGCAGGCCGGGGGTGCCAGGTCTGCCGTGGGTGCCCGTGGTGCCAGGGGAGCTGCAGGGACCCCCCGGCCTCCCCAGGGATGCTGCAGGCCCTGCTGGGGGGGCCAGCCAGAGGCATGGCTGTGCTGAGGGTCCCCCATGGGTCCCTGTGGCACCAGGCAGCACCCCTGATGCTGGGCGCAGCTTCCCCTGGCTGCTGTGCCTCTGGGGGGACGTGGGCGAGGGGGCTGGTGTACCCATCTCCTGGGTGACCCCCACCCAGAGCAGCAGCCCCTGCCCCACACGGGCAGGAGCAGCAGCCGGAGCTGGGACCCCTGTTGCGGTGAGGCTGGGGGCCGCGGGGCTCTCCTGCCACCCTGCTGTCCCAGCTCCTGGAGGGATGACCCCAAATCTCAGGGGAGGAGCAGGGCGCAGGGCAAACGGGTGTCAGGTTCCTGCTGCCCTCTGTGCCAGCATGGCTGGGCATCGCTGTCCCCCTGAGGCTCCGAGAGCCACGTCCTGGGGCACCTGGACCCCTCCCCGGGCACATCCCAGAGCTGTCCCCAGAGCACTGAGGAGATCCCCAAACCCAGCGACCCGCTGTGCCTCCCCCCGCTGCCCCGTACCCCGAGCTGCGTGCCCAGCTCACTCTGCTGCCGTCCCCACGACGGGCTCAGCTGGTGGCCGTCCCTCAGGCCCCCCGTGCCCCCGGCTGCCGGCCACTCGTCCCTATAAGGGCCGGGGCAGTGAGCGTGGCACCGAGCTGACCTCATGCCTTTGTGCTCCCGCTGCCGATGACTATAATAGGGAATGGGAGGAAGAGCCCCTGGCCCCCCGCCAGCCCTCCCTCCGCCTGCCGGGAGCGCAGGACAATTCGCCCTGTTCCCACCAGGCCTCGCTGGGCTCGGGGACAGCAAGCAGGGACAGCAAGCAGGGGGGACGGGGCTCCGGCCGGGTCCCCCTAATGCCCCCCTCTCTGCCCCCAGGCTGCAAGAGGAGATCCAGCTGAAGGAGGAGGCTGAGAACAACCTGGCCGCTTTCAGAGCTGTGAGTACCCGCACCCCGCAGTGCCCTGCCACTCGGCACGGCTGGGACCCCCGCCCTCCCCGTCCCCCCGCTGGCACTTGTCACCACAACCTCTCTGTGCCCCCCAGGACGTGGACGCGGCCACGCTGGCACGCATCGACCTGGAGAGACGCATCGAGTCCCTGCAGGAGGAGATCGCCTTCCTCAAGAAGGTGCACGAAGAGGTAGGTCCCGCGCAGCCCCGCTTCCCGCGGGCACCCCTGGGGCTGGGGACACGGGGAGGGTGCCCTGACGCCTCACCCTGTGTGTCCCAAGGAAATCCGGGAGCTGCAGGCCCAGCTGCAGGAGCAGCACATCCAGGTGGAGATGGACATCTCCAAGCCTGACCTGACGGCTGCGCTGCGGGACATCCGCGCGCAGTACGAGAGCATCGCCGCCAAGAACATCGCCGAGGCTGAGGAGTGGTACAAGTCCAAGGTGCGGGCGCGGGTGGCGGCGGGTGGCGGGTGGCGTCCTGCCCGCTGAGCGCACCCGCTGAGCCCTGAATCTCCCCAGGTGTCCGACCTGACACAGGCGGCCAACAAGAACAACGACGCGCTGCGGCAGGCCAAGCAGGAGATGCTGGAGTACCGGCACCAGATCCAGTCCTACACCTGCGAGATCGACGCCCTCAAGGGCACGGTGAGCCGCGGGCAGCGCAGAGCAAAGCCTGCCTCCCGGGAGGGGAATGCAGCTCCGGGGTGCTCAGGGACCTCGGGGCTCCTCCCAGCCCTCAGAGCTGCTGCTGTGGGGGCTCATTCCCGAAATTTGGGGCAGCAGCGCCTCGCCTGGCTCTGCAGCGGGTTTTGGCAGAGCCCTGGTGTCCGCGCACGCACTGCAGAAGGTGCCCCAGCCCGGGAGGCTCCAGGCAGACCGGAGCAGGGCACGGGGTGTCTGGTTGCAGGGTGGGAATTACAAACAAACAGGGCGCAGCGGTCCCGGTCTGGCATGGACACGGTCACAGGAGCCAGCCAGGAGCCACCAGGGTGGCAGTGCCCCCCCCCGGCAGCTGTCCTGTGCTCCTGCACCGCTCCCCACCCTCCGAGGGTGGCCTTGCCGGGAAGCTGGGCTCTCCTCCCTCCTTGGAGCCCTGCGAGGGGTTATTTTGGCACCCTGGAGGCTCTGGGACATGCTGGGTGGGACTCTCACCCGCCCCCTGCCCAGCCTGCTGAGGGTGACAGCCCCACATCAGCTTGACCCGGGGTCCCCACTGCTTGGGGTACCCCAAAAGCCAAAAAGCCCCAAAGACTCAATGCCCAGAGCCCTGGCACCCAGCCCAGCTCCCACCCCAGGTGCCCCCCAGCCCCCCCCAGCCCGCTGACCCCGCTGTCCCCCCAGAACGACTCGCTGATGCGCCAGATGCGGGAGATGGAGGAGCGCTTCGCGGGGGAGGCGGGCGGCTACCAGGACACCATCGCGCGGCTGGAGGAGGAGATCCGGCACCTGAAGGACGAGATGGCCCGGCACCTGCGCGAGTACCAGGACCTGCTCAACGTCAAGATGGCCCTGGACGTGGAGATCGCCACGTACCGCAAGCTGCTGGAGGGCGAGGAAAACCGGTGAGGGGTGCAGGGGGGCAGGACGAGATGGGGCAGCAGCGGGGTTGTGGTGCCTGGGGGGCTGCCACCCTGCTGTGAGGGCTGGCGCTGAGCTCTCCCTGCGTCTGTGTCCCTGCAGGATCAGCATCCCCATGCACCAGACCTTCGCCTCCGCGCTCAATTTCCGAGGTGAGTTGGGGAGGGGGCTCGGCCCCCCCGTGGGGACGCACTCGGGTGGGTTTGGGCAGGTCCTCGGGGGTCCCGTGGGTGCTTGCCATGAGCTGGGGGTGAGCCTGGGCTCCCGGAGACCCTGTTGGTAGCAGGGCACGTGGAGAACAGCCCCACTGCCCCCAACCCAACCGCCCCCCCCCATGCCACGCATTCCCCACGGTGGCCGCCACCACCCTGGTGCCACCCCCTTGTCCCCTGCCCGCAGAGACCAGCCCGGAGCAGCGCGGCTCCGAAGTGCACACCAAGAAGACCGTGATGATCAAGACCATCGAGACCCGGGATGGGGAGGTGAGCAGGGGGCCGGAGGCGAGGTGGGGGCTGCGCTCGGTGCCTGGCCCCCTCGTGGGGCTGGGGGCTGGCGCCGGGGGGGGCCACCTCAGCTCCTCACGCCGCCTCTCCCCGCAGGTGGTGAGTGAGGCGACCCAGCAGCAGCACGAGGTGCTGTAGACGACGCTGCCCAGCGGCACCTTCCATCCCTTCCTCCGTCCCGCCGCCCCGGCGCCCAGCCCCTGTCCTGACCCTTTTCTCCCCAGTCCTATCCCCCCATCCCCCCCTCCCCAGCCCCCCGGGCACGGCCCGGGCTCCCCCCTACACCCCCGGGCTCTCTCCTTCGGCTTCGCAGCGCTTTGCAGCTTGGCAGCCAGCGTCAGGATCAGGGCCGGGCCGGGGGGCGGCAGCAAGGGACGGAGGGGACAGGCAGGACGGGGTGGGGGGAGCAGGTGGTGGCCTCGGCCAGCTCGCCGGAGAGCCGGAGGGTCCCAGCAGCGGGTTCTGGATCCCCCCGCGCCCCGCAGCCCCCTCCCAAACCGGGCACAGGCTCGGGGTCGGTCCCGCAGGAGCAGGACCCGTCTCCCCGTGCCGGCACCGCCGCCCGCCCCGGAGCTGGCATTTCTCCTGGGGGGGGCCGCAGCGGTGCCGGGGATGGGGAGAGGCTGGGGTGCACCCAGCCCGCGTCGCCCCCCCCCTGCCCCAGAGGCAGCCCCGAGGGGCTGAGGGCAGCGCCCGGCCCCCACCCCATGCAGGGGGTCCCCGGCAGCAGGAGGCTGCGCAGGGACGGCCGGGCTGGGTGAGCCGAGAGGAAACCCGTAGGTGGACACGGGAGAGAGGAGGAGTGAGTGAGTGGGAGAGAGGGGGGAGAGGAAGAGAGGAGCCGGAGAGAGGCCCGGGGGCCAGGGCAGGCGCCCCCACCCCTCGCCCCACTGCACCCCCACCCCACCGCGTGTACGTGACTCTTCAGGCGGCTGAAATAAACAGCGGAGCATCGCCCGGCCTCCGAGTGCTGCTCTGGGGGGTTGGACGGGTGGGTGGGGGGGTGGCGGCACCCGGGGGGCATCGCCGGGCCCCCCATGCTGGAGCAGAAGGGGCGAGGGCCGGCCTCACACATCCCCCTGCGCCATCATCCAGGATGTCCCCCAAAAAACGGGTCGCTCACACTGCAGGCACCCCAAAATATCTTGCTGCTCATGGTTGTGGGGTCCCCAGCCCCACTCCTGGGGTTGTCCCGAGGGTGCTGAGCCCTGCACAGGTTCTCGGGGGCTCTGGGGTCCCCGTGGGGACCAGCCAGCTGCGGGGTGCTGCCGCCAGCAGCAGGTACAGGGCTGCCACCAGAGAGGCAGCGCAGCCCCACGGCCTGGTGCCAGCGTGGGGATCCCCAGATTTGGCTGCAGGGCCAGCGAGGGCTGGAGGGGGTCGGACCTCAAGGGCTGCATCCAGCAGGTGGCCCTGTGGCATCGGGCACTGTCCCGGGGAGGGATGACACCGGGCAGCCCCGTCCCTGCCCGGCCGGCAGGGCCCCAAGGCTTTCCAAGAGGTGCCCCAAGGTTCTCCGGCTTTTCCTCCAGCCCCCAGCCCCATGGAGGACTGGATGTGGGTAGCAGGGACCCCCACCCCGGCACATCCCGGGGCATCCCGGCTGCCCGCCAGCCCCCCTGGCACTCTGCACGCCAGCCCTGGGGCTGTGCCACTAATGACAGTGCCCTTGGGCTGGTGGCCGCGGGCTGTGGCGCAGCCAGCCAGGGGAAGCGCTGTGCCACGCCGCTCCCGTCCGCTCGCCCAGATTTACAGCCCCTGGCGAGGGTGGCTGGGGCCAGGTGACGAGGTTGGTGCCATAAATCCACTGGCCGGGGAAGCCCTGCCTTGCCTGGGGGTGGCGAGGCGCCACACGGGGCTGCTGGCTGTAGGGAACCCAGCTTTTGGGATCCCCGGGGGCACCCCAAAATCCTGACAGCGGGGTGCTCCTCCTCTGCTGCGAGCCAGGGCAGAGAGGCAGGGCGCAGAGAAAAGGGGTTTTGCTGCATGCACAGGGCTGGTTTGGGGACAGGAGGGACATGGGGACCCTCAGTCATTGTCCCTCTGCTCCCCATGCCCACGGCCCCCTTGAGAGCCCTGCGGGGCCGGATCCTGCCCGGCCTCACCGCCAGCCGGCCCCCGGCTCCCGCGCGGGGTCTCGCGTTGCAGGAAGCATTAGGGTGTCCTTTCCCTCCGCATGCCACCAGGGTCTCTCTGTCCTGATCCGGTGACACAGCCGGCGATGGGGAAGGCTGCTGCCCTCCCCCCCGGCCCCGCTGCTAATATGGCAAGGCGCTGGCCCCTTTCTATCTTTGCAAGCGGAGCTGTGCGGCAGGGCTGGCGTGGCGGGCGCGGAGAGGGGGAGCCCGGCCAAGGAATGTGACATATCAGAGGCAGCTGCCACTTGAGGAGAGGGGGCAGAGGGAGCGCAGCTCTGCGGGGGCCACGCGGGACAGGCGAGGGGGGGACGCCACGGCCCCAGCACCGGGGCAGCGCCGGCACCCGCGGGACCCGCACCGGGGCAGGCGGCGGAGCAGGTGCCGAGGCGCGGGGAGGGCCGGGGTCGCGGCGGAGCATGGGGCGGGGGTGCGGCACCGCCCAGGGTGCTCGGTGACCGGCGACGCAGCGAGCAGCAACCTGAGCCCCCGGCCTAAAAATAGCCCCCAGCTTGCCCACGGCGCTGCGACCTTCGGGGCTGCGGCCGGCCGGGGGGAGGCACCGAAGCGGACGGCACCTGGAGCGGGGAGCCGCCTCAGCACCGGCACCCCTTGGCAGGCACCCAGCGGCCCGAGAAGAGGAGAGGGGCGCGGGGCTGTGGGGTCGGGGCCGCGGGGCTGCCAGAGCGCACCGGGGAGTCGTGTGCCATGCACCGGGCGCGGGCACGCGGCGGCACGAGCGGGGCCGGCGGGGAGCCCGGGCGGCCGATGGGGAGAGCAGGGGCGGCCCCGCCGAGCCCCGGCATCCCCCCGAAGAGAGCCAAGGTCACGGCGGAGCAGGGGGCGGCCGAGGGGGGTCCCGCTCGCCTGGCGGCGCCGGCCTTCGTGCGGAAGCTGAAGAACGCGGCCATCGGCACGGGCTGTGACATCCGGCTGCGGGTGGTGGCGGTGGGGAACCCCCGGCCCAGCCTGCGCTGGTACAGGAACGAGGAGCAGCTCGCCCCGCGCGAGGAGGAGTACGGCACGCTGTGGATCCGCGACAGCAAGAAGGAGGACGCCGGCGTCTACACGTGCATCGCCGAGAACGAGCGGGGAGAGGCCATGACCAGCGCCGTGCTGGCCATCATTGACATGGAAGGTAAGGGCTGCGCCGCCCCGGCATCGCTGCTCCGGCTTCCCCGCGGACACCGGCTGCCCCGTGCCGAGTGTGGTGGCTGTGCTTTGCAGATCCCCCGTGCTGCATGCCCGGGAGCCAGCCGGGGCTGGGCTCCGCCGTGCCTGCCCCGCCGCAGGCTGGGGTGGCGGTGCCGGTGGCAGCGGGGCAGCTTGGTGGCTTGGGAGCGAGCATGTGGCTGCAGCACCCGCTGCCAGGACAGGCTGGGTGCCAGCGCTGGGCATGCGGGTGGCACGGGCACGTGGTGGTGGGCCTGCGTGGGGCAGCAGGAGAGAGAGACAGAGAGACAGAGAGACAGAGAGACAGAGAGACAGAGACCCCCCGGTGTGGGCGCACGGCACCGGCGGTGCCACCTCCCGTGGCCCTGCCACCCACCCAAGCCACCCCCGTGGGCACAGGTGGCCGTGGTGTCACTGGGGGAACTGGTGGGACTGGGACACGAGGCGTGGGGAGCTGGGGGAGGGGGCTGATGAAGGGGGGAGGAGCCTGTGCAGTGCAGTGGGCGGGGCCTGGTGGTTAATTAGCAGTGGGAGGAGCCTGTCATTGATGAGTTTTCAGGGCCCCATGGCTACCTTGTGCTCGTAGATGCAGCCCCTGCTGCCTGGGGACAGATGCCACATCCCTGGGGTGTGGGGAGGCAGCGCTGTTGGGGAGCGCGTGGTGGTGCTGCCCTGAGACGTGCACTGCTGTGGGGACTGCGATGGCACTGTCCCCACGTGCCACTGTCCCCTACTGCGAGAGGGCGGCCGTGTGAGCCTTGGGGCTGTGGGCAAGGAGGGTGCTGGGGTTTTGCCACGGGGAGCATCCCTGCAGGACGGAGGAAGGCGCTCCTGCTGCCATGGAGCCTGCTGTGGGCACAGAGGTGCACAGGCACGGCCCTGCCCTGCAGCGGGGAGCTGTGGGGTCACTGCACGCTGCACCACTTTGGGGATGGTGCTGGGGGACACGGAGCACAGTGCTGTGTGTGTGGGGTGCCCGAGGCTCTCTGCACCGTGGGCTTCACCCTGCTCTCGTGCTCTGACAAGCAGCGTGTCTGCCTGGTGCCACCAGCCCTGCCTCTGCCTTGGGCACCGCCTGATTCCCCCGGTGCCCGTTCCCGTTGTGCTGACGCACTCCTCCCTGCTCCCAATTCCCAGCCTCCGGCCCTGGTGGCCACGTTTCTGGAGCAGCCGGGGCTGCGAGCTGGGTTAATGTCACCCTGCCCCAGGCGCTCCTCCGAGCCAGCGCTGGGGCTGCGGGCATGCTCTGCCTGGAGCAAACAGCCTCCAAAAAGCCACCCCGGGGGCAGAGAGGTGGCTGAGCCCTGCCCCAGGGCACTGCGCTCTCTGTGCCGTGAGTGCCACATCCCCAGCCCTTTGCTGGGGAGGCTTCAGGAGGGAGTGGGATGGAGTTCAATGCCCAGGTGCAGAGGGACCTGTGCTGGAGAGGCTGGAGAGGCCGTGCTGAGGGGGTTTGGTGGGGGTCTGCAGGCGCAGCACCCCCAGGAGGCAGCAGGCCAGGCCCTGGCGCTCGGCGTGCTGTTCCCCTGAGTCCATTTTGTCCGTGCCGGGAGCTGTGCGGTGAGACGGGGCGTCCTGTGAAATGGAGGAGCCGTGCCATGGCCCTGCAGCCCCTGCCCTGACACCCTGCCAGGCCCCGGCGCCTGGGCTCGCCGGCACCCAGCACCGAGGCTCCGGCTGCTCGGGGAGCTCCCCTCGTGGGGACCTGGCTCTCCAGGGCCCGTGGGTGTCCCACTGGTGGCAGGGCCGGGCAGGGACACCCTGTCCTTGTTCCCTGGGTGCTCTGTGGGTCAGGCTATGGCCAGACGGGTGCAAGGTGCCCCAGCAGGACGGGGTGCTGCTCTGGGCTCGGGGGCCCTGTCCCCGGTGTCTGGAGGGTGCAGAGATCTCCGGTGGGTGCAGAGCCCTGTCCTCCGCCTCCTCCTCCTCCCCCTGAGCTGCAGCTCTCCGTGGGGCTGACGCTGGCTCTCCCAAGGTGGCTCAGGTCACGGCTGGAGGGGTGGGGGGGCTCTGTGCTGCCCGGCTCCGCGCTCAGCCCCGGCAGGTCCTCCTGCAGCGGCTCTGCATTCCCCCTTGCTCGCACGAGCCCGATTTAGCTCTTCTAATCCCTTGCCCTGAATCTGTCGCTCCACCCCACTAATGATTTTCTCCTGCTCTTCTCCCTGCGTGTGTCAGTGCCTGGCGTGGGGATCGGGGAGCACACGCGTGGGGCTGGCCAGGAGGGGTCCCCGGGGTGGGCTGCCCCCCCTGTGTCCCACCTTTTTGCCCCTGCACCACCAGTGCAGGTTCTCCCTCGTTTCCCGGCCCTGTGGGTGCAGGTGGGGTGGGGTGGGGTGGGGTGTCCCCTCTCCCACTGGCTCCAACACCAGGCTGCTCTGGGGTCTCACGGGTCTGCAGACCCCAGATCCTTCCCAGGTCCCCACCGTAGTTCCATCATTCCCAGGCCCGCTAACGCCTGTATCACTTCTCGGCTGCATTTCCTGAATTTTTCCCCGTAAACCGGATTAAATCACCTCTCAAAAACTCCAGCTAATCTCCTTTTCAAGAGCCGAGCCCCCCCTCGCTGTGCCAGCGCTGGGGCTGCGTCTTATTTCAAGGTTGGCTTTGCCCATCCCGGCTGCACGCAGGGTCTCTCCGCTCGCCTCCACCTGCACTCAGCAATCAAGGCGCCCTGTAACCTTTCCTCCTCGGGGAGCAGAGAGGCTGGGCGCGGGGGCAGGGGCAGGGGAGGCACACGGGGCTGTCCGTGTGTGGTGGCCCCGCACGGCCCCTTCCCTCTGTCGGTGCTGGGGGTGAAGCCTTCCTGCAGCGTGGGGGACGCCCTGGGGGCTCCGTGCGTTTTGGCACAGCCCGTGCAGCTCTGTGGCTGTGGTCCTAGCCCCCCCGGTGCCCCCCCAGCCTCCTGGTTTTTTCCCCAGCAGTGGGGCCTCTGCGGTTGGCGTTGTGCGGTGGTGGGAGCCCGGTGGGGACGGCCATGCTGACAGTGTCCCCGGTGGCTCGGCACCTCTGGCCGTTTATCTCGGTGCCTAATTTTAGGCCCTTACTTCGCAGAGCTGTGTCTGTGCCTCGTGCCAGGTGCCCCTTCCCTCCGGAGCCCCTGCCAGCCCTGCAGAGCGTTTTGGGGCCGCACGCAGCCCAACGCCTCCCTCTGCCTTCACCTCCTTCCCGTGGCTCTCTCTGGGGCTGCCTCAGTTTCCCCTCGGAGCTCTGCCCCATCTCCCCGCCATGCCCACCCTGGCCCCACCGTGGAGTGTGCACCGTGTCTGTGGGGGCTGCCACGTCCCACCTGAGCCTGGCACAGCTGGTGCCACCCCGGGTGCAGGGACAGGTCCCCAGGCTGGGCCGTGCAGGGGGAACGGGGCCTCGGGGACCTCCCCGAGGTGGCTCTGCCTGCAGCCACCTGGGCAAGGGGCTTGCACGGTGCCCCCCGGGGCCGGGTCCCCTCCTGGGGCTGTGGGGACCGGGCAGGGGAGCAGCGTGTGCAGCTGTCCAGTCAGTCACCTCCACCCCTGCCCTCTCTCCCGCTGCCGGGGGGTTATTTTTGCTGAGGAATGTGCCGTCCCCTCGGATTCTCGCGGGCTGCAGGGCTTGTGTTACACGCGAGAGGCCGAGACCCGGGCCCGCATGCAGTAAATATAGCACTGCCACTCGGGGCTGCGTGTGGGACCGCGGCCCCTTCCTCCTCCCGGGGCTGCCCCCCGGCTCCCACTGCTCCCTGCGCTGGTGGCACTGGGGAGGGCTTTGCTCCTCCTGCCCCACAGCCCTTGTTCCTCCAGCACCGTGTCTGCTGCCCCCTGTGCCCTCTGCGCCCTGTCCCCCAGCCACGGGGTGCTGGCAGGGCGGGGAGGAGATGTCCCCTCCCATCCCACCCCATTCCCAGCACCCGCAGCCAAGGTCACATTGCTGTCCTGCGTCCCCGTGTCCTCTGCCTGCAGCGGGCACCGTGCGCTCGGCATCCTTCTAGTGGCAGCGAGGGGAGGTGATGCTGGGGAGCTGGGGTGTCCCTGCCTGTCCCCGCAGCCAGGCTGTGCCACGCCGTGCTCCATGGCGAGGGGACAGCCAGCAGAGCAGTGGTCTCTGGTGCTGCGAGCTGTCCTGCCCTGTGGCAAGGGCAGGGGGACAATGGTGACAGGTTGTAGCCTGGGGGAGTGTGTGGCATGCTCAGGACCTGCTGCCTGCTGCTGGGAACATGGGCACTGCTCGTACCAGGCATGGTGACACCTGTTCCCAAAGGTCTGTCCCCATGGAGATCTTACCTGTGCAACGCCTTCGCATCCCATGCTGGCCCCAGCCTGCAGGATTCCCCTCTCACAGCCCATGAGCAGCCCCGTGCAGAAGCCTGCTGTGACTATTTCCCCCTGGGAAAAAAATAAATCTCACCCCCTCCTCGCATCCCAGCCGTCTGCGTGCACCCACAGCCACCAATTACTCAAGCACCCAGCGCCACCGAGGCCATGGGGCTGGTGGCCACAGCCGGTGGCCAGTCGGTGATACAGCGTGTGGTAGGGACAGGATCCGTGCTGGGGAGTGCAGGGGAGACCCAGCAAGGCGTGGGGTTTGCAGGGTGCTGCTGCCTCTGGAAAGGGGATTTTGGGGACCCAGCTTCTCCCAGGGGCTCCATTCCATGGGGATGGCCAGGCAGCAGATCCTCAGCGGCAGGAAGGGCTGCGTGCCCGGGGAACCGATGGGGCAGCAGGTGCTGGGGGGCTGTGCGGCAGCAGGGTGGCACCCAGATGTGCGGC
The DNA here is from genome assembly GCF_009819795.1 of Aythya fuligula. Taxonomy (NCBI): domain Eukaryota; kingdom Metazoa; phylum Chordata; class Aves; order Anseriformes; family Anatidae; genus Aythya; species Aythya fuligula. Next base: position 23,090,597 of record NC_045564.1, on the reverse strand, counting down.
CAGCCCCCGTACCCGGGTGCTCCAGCTCAGGGGTGCCAGGCTGCGGGGGACAGCAGCGTCCCCCGGCTCTGGCAGGAGGTTCCCTTTGTGCCAGCTCTGGCGTTCGCGTGACTCGCCTGACGTGCGGGGTCTCCGTGGAAACCCCGCAGCATCACTGGGATCGTGGGGCTGTCAGAAATGTTGTATAAACAGCTCCCTTTGTGCTGGCTAATTTGCAAGTTATTATGAAGCCATGAAAAGCTTCACGTTGGGAGGCCGGGGCTGGGAGGAGAGCTGCCGTGCGCCCCGGTGTGCGTGATGCCCGCCTGCAGCGCGGCACGGGGGGGCTCCTCCCCGGGGGACAGGTGAGCAGCACGGGGACAGGGAGGCTTCCAGCCGTGTCCCCACAGGGGTCCCGCGGTGGGAGGAAGCAGCGTGGCCGGCTGCTGGGCTGGGAATTTGGCAGCCTCTGCGAGAACCTGGCGGGCAGGGCTGGGGAGGGTGCGCAGGGGTGGTGTGGGCACCCTGGGGACGCTCAGCAGTGCCGGGACCCAAACCCACAGCGTGGAGAGGGGCCTGGTGCTGTCCCCCGTGGGTGGAGGGCTTGGGGGGGTGCTGAGCGGGTCTGGGCTGGGCACCAGAGCTGGCCTGTCTGCGGGCACACTGGGGACGGTGCGTGGACATTATCTGCCTTGGGGTGCGCGTGGGAGCCCCGGCGTGGGCTGCACCCCAGGGTGCTGGGCGCAGGAGGGCAGGGAGGGAGCCCGTGCCCCGGGCGGTGGGGCAGGGCGCAGCGGCACGGCAGGGCACGGAGCAGGGCAGGGGGCTCGGCGGGGGCCGGGAGGGGGGCGCGGGACGCGTGTGCCCCTCGCCCCCCGCCACCTGCGCCCCGCCCGGCCCCCGCCATGCCGCTGCGTGCCAGGGCTGGCGGGGAGGCGGAGGCGGAGGCAGGCGGGGGAAGGATGGAGGGAGGAGCGCTCGAGTGATGCTTCATGCTCACAGCCCCAGCCCTCCCGAGAGCCCGACCTGGCGAGCCCCTTCCTCTCCCTCGGCCGTGCCCGGCTGCCGCCGGGGAGGATGCTCGGAGGGGCCCCGGCCCCGCGCCGCGCTGAGCCCCGGCCCCCCGCCGGCAGCGGGCGGGCGTCCTGCCGGGCCTGAGCCGCCGGGGCCGGGCCGCCGGGGCTCTGCAGAAGCATGAAGAAGATCTGGGTGAAGAAGCGCTTCCAGGTAAGGGCTCCGGGCTGCCGCGCCGCCGGGCGCCCGCAGGAGGAGGCGGCGCCGGCGGGGAGAGGGAGCGCGCCCGGCGCACGGGGGGTCCCCGGCCCCCGGGGCTTCGCCGGCCCCCGCCCCGCCTGCAGAGCCGCCGGAGAACGGGGCCACGCCGGCGGCGGCCGGGAGGAGCGGAGGGCAGGTGCTCGGCACCGCTCCGGGCACGGCCCCGGGCCCGGCTTGGCGGCCGTGCCCCCCCGAGGTGGGGTCCCCCCCGGGCGGCCGCTCCCCTCCGCGCCCTCCGGAGCCAACGGAGGCGGCTCGGTGCCCCCCCCGGCCCCGCCGCCGGTGGTCACGGAGCTGGAGCCGAGGCTTTGCATGCGTCATCCCCTCCGCGTCAGGAGCATGCCTGGCACAGGCAGAGCTCCTCCGCGGCCTCGCCGCACGCTCCGCCGCTGAGCAAGGAGCAAGGACGTCACTCGGCCTCGGCGGGGGGAGAGGATGGGGGGCATCCTTCCAGGGAGCCCCCCGTGGGGCACGCCGGACCACCCCGCTCATCCACCTGGCGTGGGGCATGCAGCCACCCTGCTGTCACCCCGCCCGGTGTCCCCGCAGGGGCCGGGGAGGGGATGTCACCGCAGCCCCCTCCGAGGGGTGCAGGATGTGTTTGGGGACGTGGATGCCCCGTGCTGCAGTGGGGAGGTGGCAGCCCTGCCCAAAAGGGGGCATCCTTCCCCCTGGGGCACCGCCTGGCTGCCCCGTCTGCCCTAGAGGGCAGCGAGCCCAGGGCCACCTGCATGGCAGGGCAGGGTCCTGGCTGTGCGCTGGGGACACCAGGAGGGCCACCCACTGCCTCCCCTCGGCCCCTGCCCTGTCTGTCCCACAGCTGGTGGCACCGGCACCGCACGGTGCTGGGCTCCATGTGCCCAGCTCTGGCAGGCTCTGAGGGCCGTGCTCCGTGGCCCCAAGTGCCCCTTCTCCCCCTCCAGTCCCCATAACCCCATAGCCATAGCTAGGGATGGAGAAGCCCCCCGCCAGGCCCCCCGTGTGGGCAGGGGGGGTCTGTGCATGATGTGGGGAGAAGCGAGGCAGGGCCAGGTCTCACCCCACTGCACAGCAGGGCAGGGCTGCAGCCAGCTGCTGATCCTGCTGGCTCCTTTCCCCCTCTCCGTGGGCACAGAGCAGGCTCTGGGTGGGCTCCCCCACCCCTTTGTGCAGGCTGCAAATGAAAATCCCCGGCAGGGCGCACAGCCCCCGCTCACCGCTGGCCCATTCGCCCAGATCCTGGCCCCGTGGGGTTTGTCCCGAGCTGCTCCTGCCCCCTTTCCACCTCCTTCCCGGGGCTGCTCCCGTCCTCGAAAGCAGCAGGGAGGTGACCCCGCGTCACCCGGAGCGGGGCTGGGTGCTGCTCCCTGCCGAGCCACGCGGGGCTGCTGCACCCAGGGGGGCTCCGGGTAGGGGGGGACCTGTTGCAGGGCGGCGGGGGGCACCCCACAGCCCTGGGGTGGGGAGCCCAGCCCGGCCCCGCTGGGTGCAGCCACCAGACCCGCTGGGGAGCCGGTGGCGCCAGTCCCCGGGGAAGCCAGGAGAGCACCCGATAATGGCACTCAATTGCATTTTCATTTTTTAATGGGGGAATTATCCGCCGATGGTGCAGTTAATCACTCATCTATCTTTCCCTGGCCTGGAGGACGGGCTGCCAGCCAGCACCGGCACAGTCAGCCGAGGAGGGGAGGTGAAGCCTGGCTCAGCCTGAATACAAATGTGTCTCGTGCAGCCGCTGCCCTCCGGCCAGCGCCGCAGGCAGGGAGGGGGCCGGGGGAGACCCCTTGGGCTGCCCACCACCAGGGGCTGCCGCTGCAGTGGCAGCAGCCCGGGGGCTTGCAAAACGAGCCTGCTGCCCTTGCAAGGACAACTGACTGCTGGCCGTGCCTGGCTGCCTGTCCCTGGGGGCGTCTGTCCCTGGGGCTGGCTGTCCCTGGGGATGTCTGTCTGTCCCTGGGGCTGGCTGTTTGTGAGCTTGCTTGCGAGCTGTGGAGAGGCAGGAGAGCCTTGCAGAGCTCCAGGCAGGGAAACAAGGGCACGGGGTGTTAGTGTCCCAGGGGGACCCCGCTGCCCAGACTGCTGCTGGCAGCCCAGCCCTGCCCGTCTGCACATCCCCTGCCCTGCCTGCCGCGAGCTCGCCGGGCACGGCAGAGGGTGGCCTGGGCTGGTCTCTCCCTTGGCAGCGTGTGGCCAGCCCCGAGCTGTGGTGCAGAGGAGGGCAGGGAGCTGGCAGGGAGCTGGCAGGGAGCTGCTGGCACTTCTGCCCTGCGCTCCCATCCCTCCTGCCCAGACAGCGCGGGCGAGCGTGGCTCCCACGCCTCCGCCCCTCGCGGGCTGGCCGTCCCGTGCCACTTGTGCCAGGCGGCCTCTCACGGCTGGCACGGCCACCGCCAGGCTGGGGACGCTGTCCCTGTGCTGGGCCCATGCCCGGGGCTGAGTCTGGGCCAGCGCCTGGAAGGTGCTTGGCTGGCTCGGGCCCCGCGCTGGCACAGGCGGTGGCTTCGAAGGGGCTGCGGGGCGTTTGGGCACCCGGGGCACGCTGTCACCCCTGGGCACGGGCAGCGTGTCGGGGCTGCCGGGCACCCGTGGGAGCACAGGACAGGCTATAGGGTGGGCTTCGGGTGGGCAGCAGGGCCGTGTCGGGGGCTGTGTGTGTGTCCTGAGGGTGCCCAGGTGTGTGCCAGGAGGGGAGCAGCACCGTGGGGTGTGTGTGTGTGTGTGGCTGTGTGCACAGCCGGGCATGCGCCGCACGTGCCCACCTACACCCGTGCAGGGCTGCGTGCGGGGGGTGTGCGCCCGGGGGCGTGCGCTGCAGGTAGCCTGGGGGCGTGCGGCGTGCAGCGTGCGAGCGGTGCCGCGTGTGCCCGCGGGCGTGCGCGGGGGGCTGTGCCACGCCGTGGGTAACGCTCTCTTCTCTTTTCCTTTGCAGAAGACCGGCCACTCGCGGCGCTTCGGGCGCTTCACGCATGGTGCGTTGAGTTACCAGGAGCTGGCCCCACCGCCCTGCCGGGGAGGGGGCGGCAAGCAGGGGCTGTGCGGGGCTGGGCACAGCCCCCGAAATGGGGCTGGGGGCTCCTGGTGTCCCCCCGTCAGCCTGCTGGTGTCCGGACACATGCTGGGGATGCGAGCCGGTGGCAGGCAGCCTGCTGCAGTGGCAGTGCCGGGGCAGCTGGGGGTGTGCTGGGCTGCAGGCGGGGGGAGCAGCGTGGGCCCCCACGATGAGAGCTGTGGCAGGGCAGGGGACGTGTCCCTTGCCAGAGGGCTCTGTTTGGCAGCTTGTGGGGGCTCGGGTGGTGGCGTGGAGGAAACACCAACCCTCCGCTCCTGGAATGGGACATGGCGGTGGCTCTGAGCTGGCATGGCCCCATCCTGCCTCTGGAGGCTGCCACTGATGCCCTGGGGCACACAGCAGCACACAGCCTGAACCGGAGAGCAGCGATGCCAGAGCCACGCTGCAGGGCATGGCAACGTCTCGCAGCACTTTCTGCCTCACGGATGGTTGTGCACATGCGTTTGCACACCAGCTCCTGATGCAGTGCATGCACCCCTGGACACACACGTCCCTGTGTACCAGCACCTCCTGGAGTGCCCAGCAGGGCCCCGGGCTGCGGTGCCCTGCAGAGCACGGGAGGTGCAGGTGCTGCAGCACAAAGCCAGCCAGGGGCAGCAGGAGCAGCAGGGGCAGGAGCTGGCTGCAGCGCGGGCAGGATGTGACCGAGGGGTGGGGAGGGGTGATGCCATGTGCTCCGCAGGGGGGATGCTGCATAGAAGGAAGGGGAGGTCATGTGTGGTTTAGGAGAGGCGTGTGGTGGCCGTGGGCATACAGCAGGCGTGGTGGGGAAGGCTGGGGGTGCCAGACCTGTCTCCATGCCCCGTGGGTGCCTGCCCCCTGCCATAGCGAAGGGCAGGGCGTGGGGTGCCCAGCGTGGGTCCTGGGTGGGGCAAACGCCCAGCCCCAGCCCTGGCCCCCGAGGCCAGCACACGGTGCCAGGCTCCCCGAGCCGTACGGCCACCCGGCTGCTGCCCTGGCAGGTCAGTGCCCCGCGGCAGCGCGGGGACGTGCTGGGGACAAGGCCCTCCCCAGCGCCCCACGCGTCTCCGCAGGCCGGGCCGATAACCGGGTGTTGATGTCTCTCTCTCTCTTGCTGCCCCTATGGAAGCGAAGTTTTCCGCTCCTGCAGGAAACAAAGCTACGGTAGGAAGACGCCCGCCTGCTGCCAGCCCCGCTCCCAGAACGGGCCCCGGGCCCCCTCCCTGCCGCGATGCCCCCCCTGTCCCCCTGTGCCGCCTCCTCGTCTCCGCCACCCCAATTTCAGCCGCCTTCCCCCGCATTGCAACCCCGGCACCACCTCCCCTCCTGCCTCCACCCCACGGCTGACCAGTTACTGCTGCTCCTGCCCTTGGCCCCGCCGGACTTTCCAGCCTTGGTTCTGCCTTTCCCCACTGGCAGCTTGTCCCTTCCGTGTCCCCAGTGTCACAGTCATGCCTCTCCCACCGCCTCAGCCTTCTGCTGCCTGGAGCTGCCCGGGCACTGCTCTGCAAGGAGCAGTGCCAGCCTGGCCTGCTGTCCCCATGTCCCCTCACCCCCTGCTCTCCCTCCCCAGACTCGGAGACCGGCGAGGATGAGCCCAGCGACCCCCAGGTGACGCAGCGCAGCGAGCTGCAGGATGAGACGGCCTTCAGCACCCCCACGGGTGAGCCGCGGGGACACAGGTGGCACCGGGGGCTCGGACACGGGTGGCACTGGGGGCTTGGACACCACAGGTGGCACTGAGAGCTCTTCCAGCCCAGCCCTGGGGTCCCCATGCGGTGAGGGTCAGCAGGGTGCTGCTCGGGACCCCTGGGGGCACCCGTTGGCGGCTCACCCCTCTCCTTCCAGGTGGCTCCGACACCCTGGTGGACGCCTCCATGAACACGACGCCGACCTCGGTGCTGGCCCTGTCGCAGGCGGAGGAGCGCTCCAGCTGGTCGGGCAGCCAGCAGACCGTGGTGGAGAAGGAGCCGGATGCCAGCCTCCCCGCACGGGGACCCTACCTGCGCCCCAGTGCCTGGCAGCCGCAGGGAACCCCAAGGCAAGCAAACGCGCCGGCCCCGCGCGGCGCCGAGGTCCGGCACCTGGGCGTGGAGCCGCTGGTGCGGGCATCACGGGCTAATCTGGTGGGCACAAGCTGGGGGTCGGAGGATAGCCTCTCGGTGGCCAGCGACCCGTACGGCAGCGCCTTCAGCCTGTACCGAGGACGGGCGCTCTCGCTCCACGTGTAAGTAGCCCGGGGAAGTGCGCGGAGGGGACATCGCGCTGGGGCCATCTCCTCCCCGCTGCCATCTCCTCCCCTCCGCCTGGGCTCCCTTTGCCTTCTCCACGGCCGGATGAGGAACGGAGGCTCTGAGCGGTCGGCAGCCCGGCCCCGGTGAGGTGGGGACAGGCCCTGGGGTTGGATACAGGGCACGCTTTCCGTGGGGTGGGAGCGGGGACACCTTGTGCCATGGCCAGTATGGGTTTGGGGTAATGCCCGTGCCGCTGCACCTCCAACCTGGACCCTCCTCCTGCCTGGCCAGGGGGCTCTACACGTGGATACAGGGGTGCACAGCAGCCTGGGGCACCTGCAGCAACCCGTCCCCACCACCCATGGGTGGCAGCAGGGACGAGGGACGTGCTCCCTCCCCAGGGCCCGCTGACATGCTCAGAGCCCCCGTCCCTCCCCACCGCCTTTGGTCCCCCCCCCTGCAGGCCTTCTCCTTCGACCTCCATCTTCCCCTTTGTGTTCGAGGCTGCTTGTTCCACCAGACCCTCATCTCCACCCTCTGATTTCTGCACCGTGCACGCCGAGCGGGGCGCTGCCACTCGGCTGCGCTGCCCGTGGGGGCGGGTGGGGGTCTCGTGGGGGTCGGGGGGACGTGCTCGCAGCAGCATGTGCACGGGGGGTGGCTCGTGGCCTCGGGGACCTCTCTGCCTTGCAGAAGAGTGGGAGTGCACTGCGTGGTTCCAGCATGCTGGGACAGCACAGGCAAACTGGGGCGCACCCCTCTGCCCTGTGCCCCAGTCCTGTCTGCGTGGCGGCCCTGGGAAGGGGGCTGGCTGGGTGTCCTGGCGTCACAGCCCCAGGTGTCGCTGTCCCACTTGGGTGTCCCTGGGGAAGGGAACCCCCAGCAATGAAGGCACGGCTGGGTGACATCAGCGAGCCAGCTCCCGGGGGTCTTAGGGTGGCTGGATCCCCCTGCCATGGCCCCTCGAGGGTTTTGGGGCTGCCCTGGCCACCTGCCCCACAGGGTGCCGTGGACTGGGCTGGGAGCCCTGATGCAGCACGGAGACGAGGACGGGCTCTGACCCGCTCTCCCCTGTCCTCTCCCCCTGCAGCAGCATCCCCCAGGGGGGCTACCGGAGGGATGACCCCCACAGTGGCCCCGTCTCTCCGAAGCCCGGCGCCGAGCCCCCGCGGTCCCCCGCTGCCCTGCCGCTGACCACCAAGCCGCCCATCATCCGCTCACCATCGCCTCGACCCGGCGCGTGCCCGCTGCCTCCCTCCGGAGCCGCCCCCCAGCCGGCCGCCCGCAGCCCCGGCGTCCCCTCCTGCACGCCCGTCACCCCCCGCAAGAAATCCTCGGTGCCGACCGAGTACCAGGACACCGTCCCCGAGGAGTACGAGGAGAAGATCAAGAAGCCCAAATCCTCGGGGTACTCGCAGGGCAGCACGCAGGACTCCCGGCCCCCCACGCCCATGAGCGACGCATCCGGCCGCGTCTCCGTGCGGGCGTCCCCCAAGCTGGTGCGCGCGGGCTCCAGGATCTTGGAGCGGCTGCAGTACTTCGAGGAGCGCCGCAGGAGCCTGGAGCAGGCGGACAGCCCCTTCCCCGCCCGGCCCTGGCTGCCCCTGCGCAAGACGCGCTCCTTCGACCAGCCCGGCTCGGAGGCGCGGCGGCCGGGCACGCCGGGGGGCTGGCGGGACGAGGCGGGGGGCAGCAGCGCGGCGAGCCGGCGCCTGGCCTTCCGGCAGAAAGCCGCCTCCTTCGACGAGCGGGGCAAATTCGCCGGGCGCGTGCAGGACATCGAGCACAAGTTCTCGGAGGAGCTGACCCGCATCAAGAGGACGGTGTCCAAGCAGCAGCTGCGGCGCTCCCAGGAGCTGGGCAAAGCCCGGGCGCCCTCGCCCCAGCCGGCCAGCGAGCCCCCCGCCACCCGCGCCCCCCGCACCCCCTCCTTGCCGAGCACCGGCGGGCGCAAGGTGCAGCCGCCCAAGGTTTCTGCGCCGGCGGAGAGCACGCACGTCATCCAGCACCTGGCCCTCTCCAGCGTGGCGCTGGTGGGGCCCAACGGGGAGCCGGAGCCGGGAGGGCAGCGGGGGCGCAAAGCCCCGGCACGGGGCGGCACGGCGGCGGAGGAGGCGAGGAAGAGTGCGCAGCAAGAAGGAGTCGGGGAAGTGAGGAAGAAGGAGCAGTGGCCGTTGGCACAAGCCACCCCGCAGGGGCGGACAGCCCTGCCCCAAGGGGGGGCCGCCGAAGGGACCCCGTGCCCAGACGGGGGCCCTCCCGGTGCAGCCAGGGCCCCTGGGGCGGCGAGCGAGGGCCTGGCCGCCAGGCTGGCCGTGCCCCACGGGCTGTACCGGAGGCCGGAGGCGCCCACGGAGGTGCGGTTCCTGCCCTGGGCGAAGCCGGGGATGGAGCAGGAGGCCCGGCTGGAGAGGAGCTGGGCAGGGCAGCACGGCACGGGCAGGGAGGCGGAGAGAAGGCAGACGAAAGTGACGGAGAAGAAAGAGAGCGTTCGGACAGCAGCTCAGGAGGGCAGGAGCACGAGGAGCAAGGGGAAGGGGCGCCGAGCCCGGCCCACCTCTCCGGAGCTAGGTAGGGCACGGCTTACCACCTCCTGCGGGCACAGCGATGTCCCTGAGCGGGGCGCGGGACCCCAGCCTGCCCCTGGGGGGGCACAGGGGCTGGGGAGCACCGAGATAGGATGAGGGGATGCAGCGTGATCTGGGGGCTGGGGGTTTTGGCAACAAAATGAGCCTTGGGGTCGCGATGCTTGCTGATGCCCCTGTCCCTCCTACCCAGCAGGGGAAGGTGCCGGGGGGGGCTCTGTAACCCTCCTGCTCCCACACCCCGGGGACGGGCAGAGGGCTGCGTGGCACAGGACGTGCCTGCTGCGCCCCCTCACAGCCACGGGGCCGTCTCTCCCTGTGCAGAGTCCTCCGACGACTCCTACGTCTCAGCGGGCGAGGACCCCCTGGAAGCGCCCGTCTTTGAGATCCCCATCCAGGACACGGCGGTGGCCGTGGGGGCGGAGGTGCTGCTCAAGTGCATCGTCACGGCCAACCCCCAGCCAGAAGGTGAGCGACCCCGCAGCTCGGGAGCATGACGGGCTCTGGCACAGCCACCCCCCGGCGTGTCCTTGTCCCTTGGGGCCACCCGAGCTGGGTGGCTTGGGGCTGGCAGAGCTGTGGCTGTGCTCCTCAGGGGGATGCTGTGCCCACCTTGGGAGCATCCCCAGGCATAAAAACAAAGGGCTGGGGCACCGCATGCCGGGGCAGGGTGCAGAGGGCAGGGGGTGGGCAATCCCCCTGCATGGGGCTGGGCTGTGGGGAGAGAGGGAGAAGGCACCAGGCACGGCACAGCCAGCAGAGACAGGGAATGAGCAAAGTGGCTCTGGTTCCCTCCTCCATCCTCCACTGGAGGGCAGGAGGATGCCAGGAACCAGAGAGGGGCCAGCTCCGCTCTCACCAGGGGCCTTGGGGACGTGGGGCAAAAGGGTCCCCAGGCTGGGCAGGGACGAGGGGGTCAGCGGGGGGCTCTGGTGCCCTGGGACGGTCCGGAGTGACCCCGCGTGTGCCCGCAGTGTCCTGGAGGAAGGACGGGGTGCCGCTGCGGAGCAGCATGGCGCGGCCCATCAAGGCGGAGGGCGAGCGTCACACCTTGCTGGTGCGCAGCGCGCGGGTGGCCGACGCCGGGCTCTACACGGTGACGGCGGCCAACGAGGTGGGCGCCACGTGCTGCAGTGCCATCCTCAGCGTGCGGCCCGGTGAGTGCCGGCGGCCGGCCCGGAGGCAGCGGGGGACGGTGGGAGGGCCGGCGGCAGGCAGGCAGGCAGGCAGGCAGGCAGGCTGGCTGCCAGCTCGGCCGCTGCTGTCGCTGGGAAGAAACCGGCTTCCTTACCCTACAAGGCTCGGTCTGAACCAAAGCAGCTGACGCGCTGCCGGGATCCTGCCGTGGGGGGAGCGGGGTCAGGCTCTGAGCATCCCTCAGCGCCCAGCGAGCGGCCCAGAGGCTGGATGCCCCCCCAAACCCTCAGCCCGCCCCAACAAGCCTGCCCCGGCTGCGGGGACACCCCAGCTTGCCATTTGTGGGGTCACCCTTTCCTCCCACCCCAGGGGACGCCCGGCGCACCCCGCACCCCTCCATCCGCGGACACCCTTCCCACGCATCCCCAGGGCTCTCCCCGCCCCATTTCCCCCGGGGGCAGCGCGCAGAGCCACCCCAGCTGCCCCGGGGGCCGGCGGAGCCCCGTGCGCCCCGGTGCCGCGCCCTGCGCCCCGGAGCCCCCTGTCCGCCGCCGGGGCTTCGCGCCCCTGCCCCCGGGAGGGAAGGGGCCGGCAGCCCCCGGCCCGGCTCTGAGCCCTCCCCCGCGCTGCTGGCCCAGCCCCGGGGGCCGGGCGGTGGCGGCAGCGGGCCCGGGGCGGCGCTCGGCCGGGGAGGGCGCAGCGGCTCCGGGCTGGACGCGCGCCCGGCGCCGCAGCGGCCCCGGTCCCGGCAACGGCGGCGGCCGTTCCGCGGTGCGCTTCGCTCCGGCTCGGGGCGGGGGTCGCCGGGGTCGCCCCCCTTCCGTCCCCATCCCCCGGTGAGTGCGGGGGGCACCGGGGGGCTGCGGGCGGAGGGGCGGCGGGGCGCCCGGCGCCGCCTGGGGGGTGACGGGGAGGGATCCGGGGGGTGCCCCCCCCTCATCCCCCAGCTGTCCGCCCTGCTGCTGCCCGGGGGCACCGCGGGGGCCGGGGGGGGGGCGAGACCTCCCCGTGCACCGGGCAGCCCGCCCGCCTCCCCGCTCGGGCAGCGCCGTAAGGGGATCCGCTGCTGGCTGGGGGGGGCACGGGGAGGAATGGAGCACCCGGGCTGGAGGGGGGCCAGCCCCCCCACCTCGGGCAGGGCTCCGCACGCTCACCCCCGGCCGCTCGCACCCAGCTCCGCGCGCATCTCGCCCCCCTCCCCGCTTTTCCTCCCCGTGCCGTGGCCCCAGGGCCCCCCTGCCACCCGCGGGGGCTCGCTGCGGTGCCGGGTGCGGGCCCCCCAGGCCGGGCTGTGAGGGGAGCGCAGCTGCAATGTCACCTTCAGCCCTCCGCCGGCTCGGGGCAGGGGCAGCCATTCCGGGAATCCGGGCGGCTTAAGGATGGGAGCGTGGCCTGCTGCGTAAGAGCCACTTGAGCCCTGCTGTCGCCTTGCGGGATATCGCGTCCCCTTATCGGCCCCGTGGCGTGCTTCACACCCCCTCCCCCTGCACGGCCCGGCACCCCTTCGCTGCCGGCCGCCGTGCCTCTGCCCCGTGGGATGCGCAGTGGGGTGGGTGTCCCCGGGCACCCCGGGGGCGCAGGGTGGTGGGGAGGGGGCTCCGAGCCCCCCACCCGGCTCTGGCTGCTGCCAGCTCCTTACCCGGCCTCTCCTGCGCTAGCCCCCGCTGTGGAGCGGCATGGGAACCTGGCACCCCCCCTGGGCCAGGCCAGCCCCATCACGTCGGACGAGGAGTACCTGAGCCCGCTGGAGGAGTTCCCCGAGGCCGGGACGCCCCAGCACCGACCGGCCATGAAGCTGCAGCCTCGAGCGGAGCACGGGGCTGCCCACGGCTCCCCGGAGAGCAGCTTCAAGGCTGCGCCCACCTTTGAGGTGAGCTGGCAGAGGGGGACCCGTGACCCGTGGCCGCAGCCCTGAGGGGCTGCCCTCATTTTGGGGGACGCGTGGCCCTGGGGTGGCGGGTGCCGGCTGCCCCCTGACCCCTGCTTCCCCAGGTGGCCCTGTCGGACCAGTCGGTGCTGGAGGGGCAGGATGTCAGCATGAGCGTCCGCGTCCGCGGGGAGCCCAAGCCCATCATTTACTGGTGAGTCCGGAGCTCGCTGGGTCGCAGCCGGGCAGGGAAGGAGGGGACGGGCACGGGGAGGGACCTCCCCGTTTGGGGTCTGCCAGCTCGGAGCGGCACCAAGGCGCGGAGCTCTGCTTCTGAGCAGGGGTTGGGGTAGAGGAGAGGGGCCTTGCTGCGGGGCCGGGCGTGACCGTGCTGCTCCCCTCGTGTCCCCGGGCAGGCTGCGGAACCGGCAGCCGGTGAAGTACGGCCGGCGGCACCACGCGGAGGAGGCGGAGGGGGCGCGGGGGCTCTTCACGCTGCACATCCTGGCGGCCGAGCGCACCGACACCGGCTTCTACACCTGCAAGGCTGTCAACGAGTACGGCACCAAGCAGTGCGAGGCCAAGCTGGAGGTCAGAGGTAAAGCTCCCATGGGACTGGCCGGCTCCGGCACCCTGCATGAGCTGGGCGGGGAAGGGGCCGCTGCAGACCCCTTCTCGGCGGTGCTGCTTCTCACCCCTTCCTGCCGCAGAGCAGGAAGGGCCCAGCAGGGCCGTGGACCTGCATGCCTGGCCCTGCAGAAGGTGGCAGGGAGGGGACACGGAGCAGCCGTGGCTTGGCCGTGCTGCCCGCAGAGGCCATCCCCGCAGCAGGAGCCAGGCTGTCCCCCTGCCCTGGCCAGATGTGCGGCCCCACAGCATGGGTCCCGCTGCCCAGCTGTGCCAGGGGTCCCCAGCCTGACCCAGAGCCTGCTGCTCCCCCAGCCCAGCTTCACCCTATGTCCCCCTGACCCCACAGGCACCCGTGCTGGGGCCGGGTGCTGGCTCTGGCTGTGCAGGGAGGGCTTATGCCCTCGGTGGTCCTGCAGGGGACATCTCCCCCCAGCACACCCACAGCTCCCTCCCTCCCTGCCTGCAAGCTGTGCCCAGCCAGCGGGCAGCTTGGAGAGGTCTCCTCCCTGCTTCTTCCCAGCTCAGAGCAGGTCCCACATTAGCCCAGGTGCCCGGGGCTGGGCTGTGCCTCCCCAGCCCTGCTGTGGGCTCAGCATCCCCCTAGGTCCCCCGAAACGCGCGCGCAGACGGGGCGGGCGGCTGGGGACCACGTGCCAGGAAGGAAGGAGCCCGCGGGGACGAGCGATGCTGCCTCCTTTCTCTTGCCCTTTGCTTTGTGTGCCCTGCTCCCCCCAGCCCTCCCTGCTGACGGCTGCCTGAGCCCCCCGGGCTGTCCCCCCCCGCCCCAGCCTTCGCTGCACCGCTTGCGTCCTGCCAGACCCCGCTCCAGCCTCCGGCACAGCGCAGCGGCGCGGGGGCGGCCGCGGGAGCCGGGCACGTGCCCGACAGATGGACGGGCACCGGGCTCAGCGTGGCCCACGTCTGTGCCCCGGGGCACGCGGTGCTGCGTGCCGGCGTGCACTCACACCCCTCGCGCGTGCACGCCCCTCGTGTGCGCGCCGGCCCCGTCCCCGCCGCACTAACCCTTCCGCTTGCTGACTGCGGTTTTTGTCTGTACGCAGGGGGAGTACGATAAGGGGGTGCATCTCTCAGAGCCGCGGCCGCGGGGCTCTTAGTTGGACACCTCTTAGGCAGTGGACCTCACCTTGTGTTATTACCTTCTGCTCCATCCGCCGCCTCGTCCTGGACGCACCGCGGGGACGCGCGGGCCCTCGACGGCGGGCGCGGGCGCGTCGGGTGGCCGGGGGAGGCGGCACCGAGGCCGGGGGGAGCGGGGGGAGGACGGCGGGGTGGCGCCAGGCACCCCCTCAGCCGGGCCAGGGCGGCCGCACGGTGCTGTCTTGTCTCTCGCTCCGTCCGTCTGTCCATGTCCGTGTGTCCTGCTGCTCCTCTCCTCGCCGCCCAGGGGACGGGGAGCGGGGAGCCCGGCCCCGCCGTTGGCTCAGCTTCCATAGGGAAGGGGACGCGGCGCGGTGGCGGCTCCGCAGAGGTCACCTGGGAGCGTGGGGGACGAGGGATGCGGGGACCCTTGTGCCGGGGCGGGGGCTGGTGGCACAGAAGTCTCTCGCAGCCTGGCCGCGTCCCCAGGGTCCACCCGGCTCCTGGCCGCAGAAGCAGCCCCAGCTTGGGTCTCTTCTCCCCGGGGGGGGGGGGGGCTCGGTGGGGGGTGGGCTGCGAGGCCGTGACCCTTTTTGTAGCTCTAATAAAATCTGTTTGGTAAAGCGCTGTGTGGTGTGTTCCTGGCACGGACACCTCCCCTCACCCCCACACCCCCCGGCCCCCCGCCCCGGCTCAGCTCCGCTTTCCACATCTCGCCCCCACCTCCTCCCCGCTGCACCCCCTGCCTGCGCCCTGCGCCCTCGCCCGCGGCGCCGGGCCCCCTCCCCGCATGCCCCTGCCCCGCACGGCCCCCTCCCCGCCACCTCCCATGGTTGCTTTTCAGTTGCTGAGACGCGTCTCTCTCTCTCTCTCTCTCTTTCTCTCTCTTTCTCCCCCCTTCCCGGGCAGCTCGCCCCGAGTGCCAGTCCCTGGCCGTGGTGGTTCCCCTGCAGGACGTGGTGGTCGGGGCGGGGGAGCTGGCGCTCTTTGAGTGCCTGGTGGCTGGCCCGCCAGACATGGACGTGGACTGGTTGTCGCGGGGCCGGCTGCTCCAGCCCGCCCTGCTCAAATGCAAGATGCACTTTGACGGGCGCAAGTGCAAGCTGCTGCTCACCTCCGTGCACGAGGACGACAGCGGCGTCTACACCTGCAAGCTCAGCACGGCCAAAGGTAAGCGGCGGGCACCGGGGGTCTCACCTGGGGGACGGCCCCGGTGTGGTGGTCAATGAGGCCGGCACCCCCGGGGTTTGGGGCTTCAGGGTCCCCCCAGCGTGGCTGTGAGTGCTGGAGGGGGTGTGGGGATAAGAGAGGGATGTCTGCCCCCCGTGGCTGGTGTGTGCTGCTCCCTGTGGGAGCTCTGGTACCCAGGGAGCTGTGTTTGCACTGCGGCTGTGCCACGCACCCCTAGCTGCTGCCTTCATCCCAGCTGTTCTCAGCCCAGCTGGCTCCAGAGCCCCTGGGCACCCAGCTCTGGTTACCAACGTGTCCCTGCTGGCCTGGCAGGGGCCATGGGCAGGGAGCAGGGCAGCCTGCCCTCTCCTCACAAGCTGGCAGCTGGGGAGGGGCAGCAGGATCCAGCCTGCTGCATGCTGCCCTGTGCCTCTGACATCCCAGTGTGCCCTTCATCGGGCAGGGACATCCCTGTCCCATTCCCCTCCTGGGGTGGCCGAAGGTCAGTGCAAAGCAGTCCCTGCAACAACCTGGAGCACTGCAGCTGCACCGCGCCCCATGGCACCGTGCTGGCACTGCCTGCTTCAGCATCACCTCCCTGTCCCCAGGGCTGCGCCCCCCTGCCCAGGGGAGGACAGGGCACCCTCCCACCCCCCTGCATCCCCAGCATCTCTGCTGTTTGAGGGGAGGGAAGAGGCACCCCGCTGCCAGCTGAGCACCATCCCTGTGCACGGGCACCTTGCACGGGCACCCCATGGCACCCAGGGGTGACACCCCCGGTGCGTGGCTGTCCCCCCCCGTGCCACCCGGGGCCCAGCCCTGCCCGCTGTCCTTGCAGACGAGCTGACGTGCAGCGCCCGGCTGACGGTGAAGCCCTCGGTGCAGCCGCTCTTCACCCGCAAGCTGGAGGACGTGGACGTGGTGGAAGGGCGGACGGCGCGCTTCGACTGCATGGTCAGCGGGACGCCCCCGCCGGCGGTCACCTGGACCCATTTCGGTAACCCCTGTGCCCACAGCCCCCTGGAGCCCCCCACGGCACAGGGCCGGGGATGCTGAGGGCCGTCTCTCCGCGCAGGCCAGCCGGTGCAGGAAGGGGAGAACGTGCGGATCCAGCGGGACGGGGGGCTGCACTCCCTGGTCATCGTGCACGTGGGCAGTGAGGACGAGGGGCACTACGTGGTGACCGCCAGGAACGCCCACGGCCACGTGGAGTGCTCTGCCGAGCTCTACGTGGAGGAGCCACGGCCGTCTGCTGCCTCCCAGATGTAAGACGGGTGTCCCCCTGCTTGCTGCCCCCTGGGATTTTCGGGGGGTCCCTCCCCTGGGGCCGGGCTCCCGTGGTGAGCACGTGTGGGTGGTCGCAGCTCCAAGCTGGAGAAGATGCCGTCCATCCCGGAGGAACCGGAGCAGGCGGAGACGGAGGCGGAGTGCTTCACCATGCCCGACTTCCTGAAGCCTCTGCACAACCTGGAGGTGGTGGAGTCGAAGGAGGCGGTGCTGGAGTGCCAGGTGGCCGGGCTGCCCTACCCCTCCATCACCTGGTTCCACAACGGCACCCGCATCGACAGCACGGACGACCGCAAGATGATGCAGTGTAGGGCCCCCCGCCCACTCCATGGCACCGGGGGCTCAGGGAGGGGAGCTCGGCACCGTGCTGCTGACGGGCTCTTTCCTCTGTCCCCCCAGACAAGGACATCCATCGCCTGGTGTTCACGGCCGTCAGCCACGCGCACGCCGGCGTCTACAAAAGCGTCATTGCCAACAAAGTGGGGAAGGCCACGTGCTACGCGCACCTCTACGTCACGGGTAGGTGACGGATGGGGCTCGGCGTCCCCACAGCACGGTGCTGGGGTGGCAGGGGACGGGACCACAGGGAAGTTCAGTGGGGGGCTCACGCTGCTGCCCACCTCTCCCATGCAGATGTGGTGCCCACGCCGCCCGACGGGCCCCCCACGGTGTCCTTGGTGACCGGCCGGGCCATCACGCTGACGTGGAACAAGCCCAAGTGGCTGGACACTGCCATAGGTGAGGGGGCAGGGGGTGGGCAGCAGCCTGGTGGGGTGCCAGGAGCTTCCTGCTGACCCTGTCCCCACGCAGACCCCAGCTCGGTGACCTACGTGGTGCAAATGCAAGTGCTGGGCACGACGCAGTGGGTGGTGCTGGTGAGCGGCGTGCGGGACACCACCTACACGGTGCACGGGCTCACCAAGGGGGCCCAGTACCTCTTCCGCGTCATCACCGCCACCCCCAAGACCAACAGCAAGCCCTCCCCGCTCGTGGGGCCCGTGCAGCTCCTGGATCGGGGTGAGAGGGGCAGCGGGGCCAGGGTGGGGTGCTGGGGTGGGAAGTGGGGGCTCTGCGTGCCCGGCGGCGTGGTGAGCTGCCCGGGGCTGGGCGACGCGGGGTGCTGAGGTGGTGGTGACGATGTGCGTGGCAGGTCCCTACCTGGAGGAGGCCCCGGTCATCCTGGACAAGCCAGACGTGGTGTACGTGGTGGAGGGCCAGCCGGCCTCCGTCACCATCACCATCAACCACGTGGAGGCCACCGTCACCTGGAGGAGGTAGGTGGGACGCGGCGCGGTGCCCCACGCCCGGCCTCACCCCTGGGGCCGGGCACGCACCCGAGGGCGACGTGCAGAGCTCCTGGGGTGGCCACAGGCTGACGGCGTGTGCCCACAGGGGCGGGCAGGTGCTGGGGGAGCAGGACGGCACGTGCGAGGTGACGATGCCGGATGACGACCAGCACTGCCTGCGGCTGCTGCGCGTGGGCCGGGGGGGCCGCGGGGCCACTGGCCTGCGAGGTGAGCAACCGCCACGGCTCTGCCCGCTGCACCCTCCGCCTCCGCCTCGCAGGTAGGTGCCCCCGCGCCGGGGGGCCGTGCCCCTCTGCCATGGGGGGCATCGCCCTACGGTGCCCCGAGGCCGTGTGCCGTGGGGGTGGCGTGGCCCCACGGGGTGGCACTGCCCCCACGGTGCGCCGTGGCCGTGTGCCATGGGGGCACTGCCCCACAGCACGGCATTGCTCATCCGTGTGCCCTGCGTGTATGTCACCCTGTAGGGCTGAAGGCCCTCAAACCATGGCACCTACCTTTGGTACTGCCTGGTAGTGCTGCCTGGTGTCCTGCTCCTCTGTCTGACTTGGGCGGAGGTGTCCTGTGTGCCCCATGAGTGTGTGCGGGGGGTGGCACTGCGCCATGGGTGGCACTGTGCTGTGGGTGGCACTGCGCCGTGTGTGCACTGCCCTATCGCGCCCCTTGGCCACGTGCCGTGGGTGGCACTGCTGCAGGGTGCCCCATAACCACGTGTAATGAGGTGGCACTGCCCCCGGTACCCCACACCCATGTGTAATGGGGAGATGCAGCCCCACTCTGCCCCATGCCCACGCCTGCTGAGTGGCACTGCCCCACGGTGCCCTGTTCCCACCACATTGTCCCAGCCCTGCGGCACTCCATGTTCCTGTGCCACGATCTGGCACTTGCTCTCAGTGCCCCCCAGCTCCCCGTGCCCGCGGCAGGGGGGTGGCAGTGCCCCATGGTGCCCCACGCCCCATTTCTCGGCAGAGGCGCCACGCTTTGAGTCCATCATGGAGGACATCGATGCTCAGGAAGGGGAGACGCCGCGCTTCGCCGTGGTGGTGGAGGGGAAGCCGCTGCCGGACATCATGTGGTACAAGGTGGGGTGGGGCCCACCACCTCCCCCCGACCCCCAGACCCATGCTCCCTGCTCCCCTCCGCTGCCTCGGGGTCCCCGGGCGGGGGATTTGGCTTTGTGCCACCCCAACTGGTGCAGGGTGCTGCATCCGTGCCGGTGTGGGGAGCTGGTGGGGGGCGGCAGGGGCCCCCCTGATGCCCGCTGTGCCCCCAGGATGGGGAGCTGCTGGAGGAGAGCAGTCACCTGAGCTTCGTCTACGAGGACAACGAGTGCTCCCTGGTGGTGCTGGGCGCCGCCGAGCCCGACAGCGGGGTCTACACCTGCACAGCCAGGAACCTGGCCGGGGAGGTGTCCTGCAAGGCGGAGCTGGTGGTGCGCTCAGGTACGGCCGCCCGGCTCCCACCCTGCCCGGCCCCACGGGGCAGCCCCCAGCCCCCTGATCGCCGCCCCCCCAGCCCCTCTCCTTCCCCCAGCCCAGCCCGCGGCCGATGCCAGCATGGAGGAGGATGCGCTGCACAAGGCGCGGCGCCTGACCGACTACTACGACGTGCACGAGGAGATCGGGAGGTACGGGGCCACCAGGTCCTCTAAGGATGGTCCTGGTCCTCCTGGGGCAGCTCCCTGCAGACCCCAGTGCCTGCAGGGACGGGGGTGCCTCCAGCTGCCCTGCCAGCCCCTTTCCATCCCTCCCCACGTCGCAGGGGGGCTTTCTCCTACCTGCGGAGGGTGACGGAGAAGAGCAGCCGGCTGGACTTCGCCGCCAAGTTCGTCCCTGGCAGGACCAAGGCCAAGCAGTCGGCGCGCCGGGAGCTGCACATCCTCTCGCAGCTGGACCACGAGCGCATCGTCTTCTTCCACGACGCCTTCGAGAAGAAGAACGCCGTCATCATGGTGATGGAGCTGTATCCTCCGGGACTGCGTGGCCGGGGGGACACGGGTGGGCAGGGTGGGTGCATGGCAGCGGGGTGCCGAGGGGGGCACGGCGTTCCTGTGCTCCTTGACCAGCGCCCAGCTGTGCCGAGGACGAGCTGCTGGACAGGATGGCGAGGAAGCCCTCGGTGTGTGAGTCCGAGGTGGGTGAGCCTTGGCGGGGCAAAGCCATGGGGTGGAGAGGGCGGCTGGGGACATGGGGAGCTGAGGGGACCGTGATGGTCCCCTGGGTGCCATCCCCACCCCGCCTCTGCTCTCACAGGTCCGCTCCTACATGCGGCAGATCCTGGAGGGGATCTGCTACCTGCACCAGCACCACGTGCTGCACCTGGACATCAAAGTGAGTGCTCTCCCCATGGCTCCCAGCTTGGGGGAGAGCCCCCGTGTCCTGCCCTGCCCCTCCCCGCCCCGGGAGCCTCCCGCCAAGCTCCCAGCCGCCCCGCATGTCCTGTAGCCAGAAAACCTCCTGATGGCGGATTCGAGCAGCGAGCAGGTCCGCATCTGCGACTTCGGCAACGCGCAGGAGCTGACGCCCGACGAGCCGCAGTACTGCAAGTACGGCACCCCCGAGTTCGTGGGCCCCGAGATCGTCAACCAGAGCCCCGTCTCCAGCGTCACCGACATCTGGTAAGGGCAGCCCCCTGCTGGGCTGCACCCCGGCATCCCCGCTGTGCCGGGGGGCTCGTGCTGTGCAGTGACCCCCCTCTCCTCTCCGCAGGCCTGTGGGGGTCATCGCCTACCTGTGGTAAGTGCCTGGCTGTGGCCCCATGTAAGGTTTCCAGCTGGGTCCACGCTCGCCTCCTCCCCAGCTGTTCCTGCCCCGTGGCACTGGGGCTGGGGTCCCTCCCTCGGTCCCCAGGGCTGGCCGTGCGGCTCCCCCGTGTCCCGGTGACCGTGTCCCCTCCTCGCAGCCTCACGGGGATCTCCCCCTTCGTGGGCGAGAACGACAAGACGACGCTGATGAACATCCGCAACTACAACGTGGCCTTCGAGGAGAGGATGTTCCAGGGGCTCACCCGGGAGGCCAAGGGCTTTGTCATCAAAGTGCTGGTCAACGACAGGCTGTGAGTGCCACGGGGTCCTCCTGGGGGCACGGCACCGGCTGTGTGCCCCCTACCCATGTTCCTGGGCGGTGACGGGTGCTTGGGGCTTCAGGACACCCCAGATGGGTCCTGCTGGGTCTGGACAAAGCCCCCGTGTCCCCACTAAGGGTGATGCCCTCCCTCGCCATCCTGCTGCCCCATTGCATGAGCCTGGTGCTCCAGGGAGGGTGCTGGTGGTGGGTGCACAGCTGGATACAGGCAGGCTGGGTGCACGGCTCTGCACCACAGGGTGCTGGGGTGAGGGGGCTGCAGGGGACGCCAAAAATCCTGGCTGGGGTGGCCCTCATTTGGTGGTGCTGCTTCACAGGAGACCCAACGCGGAGCAGACCCTGGAGCACCCCTGGTTCAAGGTGAGTCTGGGCAGGGAGCAGCACCGGGGGGCAGCAGGGTCCCTCAGGGCTCGGTGAGGGGTCCGTGTGACGCTGCTGTCCCCTCTCCCCGCAGACGCTGGCCAAGGGGAAGGTCATCAGCACTGACCACCTGAAGCTCTTCCTCTCCCGTCGGAAATGGCAGGTGAAGGCAGGGGCTGGGGCGGGGGGCTGTGCGCCAGGCTGTAGGGTGCCGTGCCGCCCAGCGGGGCCTGATCCAGCCCTGTCCCCGTGCTGCAGCGCTCGCAGATCAGCTACAAGTGCAACATGGTGCTGCGTCCCATCCCGGAGCTGCTGGAGGACACCTCCAACCACCTCTCCATCGCCGTGCCGCGCCACCTCAAGGAGTCCCCGGCGCTGTCGTCCTCCTCAGACTCGGACGACCTGGACGAGCTGCCCTTCATCCCCATGCCGCACCAGGTGGAGTTCTCCGGCTCCCGCATGTCCCTCAACGAGATCCCCACGGACGACGAGACTCCCGGGCCGCCCGAGGGCCCGAGGCAGGAGGTGGCCGTGCCAGGGGACGGCTCCGCCATGGAGTGGCAGAGCGAGGGCGCGGGGAAGCCTGGGGTGGCCCTGGGGAAGAGGCCGAGGGCTGCAGGGCCGCGGCGGCCGTGTGCGGAGGCAGAGGCACCCGGCTCCTCCGACGAGGAAGCCCCCGAGGCCCAGAAGCGGACGGAGTACCCCCGCAAGGCCATGAGGAAGGGCTCCAGCCTGGAGTCCCCGGAAAGCGCCCGCAGGGGCGAGCTGAAGCGGGGCGGCTCGGCCGACAGCGCCCTGCTGCTGGGGCAGCCCCCGGGGGCCGAGGAGGGGGCCGAGGTGGGCCGGGAGCCCCGCCGAGCCCTGGCCAAGGCGGCCTCCATGGAGCTGCCGCGGCGCCGGGGGGGCGAGGAGGAGCACGCCCAGCGCCTGGAGCTGATGCGCCAGCGCCTGCTGCGGGGCTGCCCTGCTGACGGCAAGGTCAGCGGCTTGCGGGGTCCCCTCCTGGAGACGCTGGGGGTCAGCCCTGACAAGAAAGGGCTGCGGCCGCCCCGCATGGAGCAGCTGGCACCGGCGGGGCCGCGGCTGGTGAGGGCAGCCTCCAGCGAGGCCGCCTCGTCGCAGCATCTGCCTGCGGAGCGCGTCCTGCAGAAGAGCAGCTCCTTCAGCCAGGGCGACGCCGAGCCCGTCGTCCGGCACCGCCGCTCCGGCGCGCCCCTGGAGATCCCGGTGGCCCACGCGGAGGCCCAGCGGCTCAAGGAGTCCCCATCGCTCTCGGCGCTCTCTGATGCCCGGCCCCAGGCACCGGAGGCCACCTTACCCCGGCCCCCCGCGGCCAAGGCTGCCCAAGAGAAGAGGCGAGTCCCCGAGGAGCGGGGCCAGCCCCCTGCCAAAGCATCCACCACCGCTGCAGGGAAGAAGCCGGCAGCCGCGGGGCAGGAGGAGAAGGCGACCACCAAGGCTGAAGCCACCAGAGCCGGTGGGGAGGGGGCTGCCAGGGTGAGAGCAGCCACCCCAAAGCAGCCCGCAGGCCCTGGCACCCGGGCCCCCAAGGCGTCCTCCTACGCCGAGGTCATGCAAGCCATGGGAGCCACGCTAGGCAGGGAGACGGCCACCGAGGAGACCCCGCAGCCCCCAGCTGCTGCCCCTGCCCCTGCCCCTGCCCCAGCTGAGCCCCCTGCGCCAGCACCAGCAGAGAAGAAGGAGCCGAAGGCCACCGGCTCCTCCAGCTCCCTGCTCATCGAGGACATCGACTCAGAGGAGGTGTTCGAGGCCAAGTTCAAGCGGAGCCGCGAGTCGTCGCTCAGCCGCGGGCTGAAGCTCCTCACCCGCTCGCGCTCCGAGGACCGGCACTTGGCCAGCCCCGCGGCGCACGACGAGGGCATCTACCGGCCCACACCAGCCGGCGTGCCCCTGGAGCTGCGCAGGAGCCAGCCCGATGGCTTGGCGGAGAAGTCCCAGCCCGGCGGCTTGGCGGCGAAGTCCAAGTCGGTGCAGGACCTGCACGAGGTGCAGAAGGACAGCGGCTTCCTCCGCAGGATGTCCGTGCTCCTCAAGCGCACGCCGCCTGCCGAGAGGAGGAAGAGCAAAGGGGAGGAAGGGGGCGGCGAGACCCCGACCCGCGGGCGCCGCTTCTCCTGGAGCCTGGGCCTGGGCAGCTCCAAGGAGCGCAGGGACTCGGAGAGCCTCCGCTCGGAGCCGGGGGGCGGCGGGGAGAGCGAGTCGCCGGTGGTGGCGGTGCGCAGGAAGATCAGCGCCACCATGGAGCGCGTGTCCTCGCGGCTCCGCAGCCTGTCGGACGAGCGGCCGGAGGACGAGGAGCTGGGGGAGCCCGGGCAGCGGCGGCCCTCCCTGCTGCGCCGCTCCATTTCCGAGGGCGACAGCCTGCGGCGGGTGGGCGTCGCGGCGCAGGACCAGGTGGGCCCCCCCCCGGCACCGGCGCCCTCCTCCGAGTCCCTGCGCTCGGAGGGCAGCACCCGCTCCTCCGCCTCCAACAAAGGTGAGCTGGGGGACGACGGCACCGCCGGGGCGGCCGGGGCTGTCCCCAAGCCCCCTCCTGAGCCACCCCCTGTCCTCATCCCCGCAGGCGAGGGGCAGAAGCGGTCGCGCTGGGAGCGCTGGGGGCTGTCCCGGGCTAAGAAGGAGAAGATGTCCTCGCAGCCCAGCATCCCCTCCAGCCTGCTGCGGGAGGAGGGCTCGGCGGCCGGCCGGCAGCACGCACCCAGCGAGTCGGGTAGGCATGGCCGGGGCGCAGGGTGTGCAGGGCCCCCGCTGGCACCCCACAGTCCTTACCCTGTCCCCCCGCCCCGCAGACTTCCCCCCCGTTTTCCACATCAAGCTGAAGGACCAGGTGCTGCTGGAGGGCGACGCGCTCACCCTCTGCTGCCTGCCCGCTGGCAGCCCGACCCCCAGGATCGTCTGGATGAAAGGTGGGGGGCTGCTGCCGGGGTGCCGGGCCGCTGGGTGCCGGGGGGGCCGCGGTGGCATCGCTCTCCTCTGCTCCCCCGGCAGACAAGCGCTCGCTGCAGCCAGACAGCGTGCTGAACATCGTCTCCTGCAAGGACGGCCGCCAGATGCTCACCATCGCCAAGGTCTCCAGGAAGGATGCGGGGCTGTATGAGTGCGCAGCCGCCAACACCCTGGGCACAGCCATCAGCTCCTGCACGCTGGCGGTGGCACGTAAGGATGTGGGGGGGGACCTCGGGGGACAGGGCATGCACCAGGCGCTGGGGATCGCCTGCTCCGGCTGCTGGGGGCTGGCTCTGGCAGGAGGGACACGCTTGGGCACTGCTGCTCGCCTGGTGGCACAGCCCCGGGGCTGGGGACGCACCGGGGCAGGGCACTCGGTCTCTGCTCTCCACCTGGGGCTTTCGAGGGGGCCACGCTGCTGTTGCACAGGCATCTCCCCGTGGGTCCCAGCCTGCCCTGTCTGTCCCCCGGCAGGGCTCCCTGGGCGGCCGGGCACCCCGGAGATCGCCCAGAAGTACAAGAACACGGTGCTGGTGCTGTGGAAGCCCGCAGAGAGCAAAGCCCCCTGCACCTACACGCTGGAGCGCCGGCTGGAGGGTACGTGGCCAGTAAAAGAGTGGCCACACGCTGCTTGGGGACACCCCCTGGCTGGGCTACAAGCCTTGCCCTTGCATGGATGGGTGCTGGGGGCCTGGGGAAGGGTCCTGGGGGGGGGGCAGGAGGCTGCGCCCTGCCTCACCAGCTCCCTGAGCCTCACCGTGCCTCCGCGCCGGCAGGGGAGCACGAGTGGAAGCTGGTCAGCACCGGCATCGCCGACTGCTACTTCAACGTGACGGAGCTGCCCCCTGGCAGCACCCCCAAATTTCGGGTGGCCTGTGTCAACAAGGCCGGGCAGGGGCCCTTCAGCACCCCGTCAGGCAAGGTGCACCTGGAGGCAGCAGGTGAGCAGAAGCCCTTCCCGCGGGGCAGCACCCACAGCGAGCTCAGGGACGTGCGGCTGGCTGTGGGGCTGCAGCCCCTGCTGCCCGCACCCCGCTCCTGGCTCACGGCTCCCCTTCCTCCCCGCAGATTCCCGAGCTGCCCCGGCCAAGGACGTCGCCGTCCCTGTCCCCGACAAGGTGGCCTCCAGCCGCTCGACCCAAACCCCCCAGGCACAGCTGGAGCCCCCGGCCGCGGGGCTGCCCCCCACCACGCCGCCCCGCAAGCACAAGGCAGCGCTGCAGCAGCCCGAGCGCCCACCGCAGGCCGGCGTCCCCGGGGGGCCACGGCCAGACCCTGAGCTGCCTCCCAACATCACCGTCTGCGAGCCCCCAGAGCTGGTGTTCACCCCCCCTCGGACTGCCGCCGTGCCCCAGGCCAGCTCCCCTGCCCGGGGCTCCCCCACGGACACGTCCACCCCCGCCTCGCCCACCCAGGGCTCCCCCCAGCCCCGGGCACCCTCCCCATCCAAATCCTCCCCCGCTCCCCCGGCGTCGACCACCTCCAACGCTGCTCCCCCCAGGAAGATGCCCCCCTACATGGTCACCTCCTTCGTCTCCATGCCCCCCGCCTCGCCCCCTGCCCAGGAGACCCCCGCCTCTGCCCCGTCCTCCAAGGAGCCCCCGGCTGACAGCGGGGCCCCCGACGGCACGGCGCTGCGGCAGGGCATCCCCCAGAAGCCGTACACCTTCCTGGACGAGAAGGCGAGGTGAGGATACGTGGGACGGGGTGCTGTGATGGGGTGACCCCAAAACATCCTGCCTGGGGGGCTGAGCATTGCCCGGTGCTGCAGGGGCCGCTTCGGGGTGATCCGGCTGTGCAAGGAGAACGCCACGGGGAAGCACTTCATAGCCAAGATCGTGCCCTACGAGGCGGAGAGGAAGCAGAGCGTGCTGCAGGAGTACGAGATCCTGAAGGCGCTGCACCACGAGCGCATCATGGCCCTGCACGAGGCGTACATCACCCCCCGCTACCTGGTGCTCATCTGCGAGAACTGCGCCGGCAAGGAAATCCTCTACAGCATCGTGGACAGGTCCCGGCGGGCGGGCAGGGGGGGCACCGGGGTTTGGGGACCGGCCTGGGGACCCCGCTCACGTCCCCGAAACCCGCAGGTTTCGCTACTCGGAGGATGACGTGGTGAGCTACGTGCTGCAGCTGCTGCAGGGCCTCGAGTACCTGCACGGCCGCCGCATCGTGCACCTCGACATCAAGCCCGACAACGTCGTCGTCTCGGGCATGAACGCCCTCAAGATCATCGATTTTGGCAGCGCCCAGACCTACAACCCCCTGGTGCTGCGGCAGCTGGGCCGGCGCGTGGGCACGCTGGAGTACATGTGTGAGTGGGGCAGGGGGACGGGGCACAGCCCGGGGGGCTTTGGGGAGGCTGGGGGGTCTTTGGGGAGCTGGGGGTGTCTGGTTTTGTTTTTTTTTTTTAGGGTTTCTGGGCTCTGTTGTGGTATGGGGGTGTTGGAGGGTGGAAGTGGGGGTGCTGGGGGTGCTGTGGGTAGGGGGTGCTGGGCTGGCCACCCCATACACGCGCCAGATTTGCTCCCTTGCAGCGCCGGAGGTGGTGAAGGGCGACCCGGTGGGCTCTGCTGCGGATGTCTGGGGTGTCGGCGTCCTCACCTACATCATGTAAGAGAAGGGCTGCACCTGGGGTGTGCCGAGCAGGGCTCGGTGCCATGGGGGACACCGGGCTGGGGGGACGCTGCAGCCCCGCAGACCCTCCCCAGCCGGACCCCTTTATGGGGGGGTGTGGGTGCGGGGTGCCCTCCCTCGGCTGCACCCCGTCCCGTGCCACCTCCTCCCTCCCTCCCTCGCAGGCTGAGCGGGCGGTCGCCGTTCTTCGAGCTGGACCCCATCGAGACGGAGAACCGCATCCTGGCGGGGCGCTTTGACGCCTTCAAGCTGTACCCCAACGTCTCGCAGAGCGCTGCCCTCTTCATCCGCAAGGTCCTCACCGTCCACCCCTGGTGAGTGCCTGCTCCTGGAGAGGGCCGGGACCCCCTGGGGCCAGGGCTGGAGCGCTGGCATTTGGTTTTGGGATGCTGTGGGGCACCGAGGTGGTGGTGGGCACCCTGTGGCCCCTGACCGTGCACCACCCCTGCGCCAGGAGCCGCCCCACGGTGAAGGACTGCTTCGCCAACGCCTGGCTCCAGGACGCCTACCTGATGAAGCTGCGCCGCCAGACCCTCACCTTCACCACCAACCGCCTGAAGGAGTTCCTGGTGGAGCACCAGCGGCGCCGCGGCGAGGCCGTCACCAAGCACAAGGTCTTACTCCGCTCCTACCAGGGCGGCCAGCCGCCGGGGCCGCAGTAGCCGCGAGGGGCGAGGAGCCAGAGGAACATTCCAGGGGCCGCGGGACGGGGCGGCCGAGGAGCCGGGAGGAGCCCACGGACCCCACGTGCCGGGGACGCTGGCGGGGCAGGACGGGGAAGGGGATGGGGACAGGCAGCGACTCTTTAGGTGGAGACGACGGAGAGGGAAAACGGAGCCCCAGCGGGGGCCGGGCAGCGATGCCGGGATGGATGGATGGATGGATGGAGAACGTGTCAGAGGGTTGGGGGAGGACGGCATGGGGACGGGATGCGGATGAGGAGCTCGGAGAGCCGCCAGCATGCCGGCCAGCCTGGGCCATGCAGTCGGTGGGGTCTGGCCCCACAACACGGGTCCTGCCACAGCTCAGCCGCGTGCCTTACACCACAACCCGCGGCTCCCACCGGCCATAAGCACAGGGGGCGAGGGGCACAAGCCCCCCGGCACAGACTGAGGATGCCCGGCAGTGCCCGAGGTGGGGGGCTGTGCGGAGAGGGGCCAGCCTCCAGCACGGCCCTGTGGGTCTGCAGCCCGGGACCCACGCCGGTGCCTTCCCCGGGGCTGCGTGCCACCCCCGGCAGCCCCATGCCACGCACACTCCTGCGCCTGCTCAGGCCCACGCTGCTCGTGCTCCCTGGGGGCACCCCGAGCGGGTGGAGACGCTCACCCACGCGCCTGCTCCTGCAAAGCCCCCCCCTGGCACCCCCTGCAGCACCTCCCGCCCCGCAGCGCGCTCACGCACGGCCCCACACGTGCCTTGCTGAGCCACGCACCCCCTTGCACACACGTGCCCTTGCACACGCACACACGCCACCCGCACCGGGGCCGTGCGGGGTGCTCCGTGCTCCGCGCCCCTCCCTGCCCGGCCCCCCTTTGCCTCCCCTGGGTGCCCCGCTGCGGGTCGGGGGCAGCATTTGGGCACCACCTTCCAGCTGCTGCTGTAGCGCTCGGGCTTTATTTATTGACCTGGGGGAGAAGGCTGCTGCCCCGGCTCTGCCCCCGTCCCCACGCCTGCCCCCGCCTCTCCGCCGGGCTCCGGCATCGCCACCGTCCCCGTGGCCTGGAGCAAGCGAGGTGCCAGAGCAGCAATAAAGGCCCTGAGCAGCCGGATCCCGTCTCCGTGGTGTTACTGGGGGGGGCGAGCCGTGGGCGTGCAAGGTGTGCAAGGTGAGGGGAGTGTGGGAAGTGGGGATGGGGTGGGCTGGGATGAGGACAGGGGTAGAAACAGTGGTGATGGGGGGTGGCCCCATGCACCTGGCTGCACACACAGCCCTAAAGCGTGCACCGTAACACACACGCGTGTGCAAGGGCACAGCTGGAGAGATGCTCGTGCAAAGGTGCACGTGTAGCTGCGCACCTGGGCGTGTGTGCAGGCACGAGGGCTTCTGCCCGGGCACCACCCCATGCCCTCAGCACCATCCCATCCCCAGACGTGTGTTTGCACACCCACACACCCCCCCCCACGCGCGTTCCCGTCCAGCGGGGCGCGCCCTGCAGCCGTGGCGCGCCCCAAGCCCCGCCCACCCCCAGAGGCCACGCCCCCCGCGGCGCGCCGGCGGGCTCCGGGTGACGCGTCCCGGCCACGTGTGCGGAAGCCCCGGGTGGCACCGGGCGGGCCGTGCCGGGCAGCGATGCCGCTCAAGGCCGTGATCCTCATCGGGGGCCCGCAGAAGGGTGAGTGCCGGGGGGCTGCGGGGGGATAGGGGGCCGGCCCGGCCCCGCTGACCGCCCTGCCCTGCCCGGCCCTGCCCGCAGGCACCCGGTTCCGGCCGCTGTCGTTCGAGGTGCCCAAGCCGCTGTTCCCCGTGGCCGGAGTGCCCATGGTGCAGCACCACATCGAGGCGTGCGCCAGGGTACGGGGGGGTAAAAGGGAAGGGGGGAGGCTCAGGAGGAAACGGGGGGGGTCAGGGGGAAAGGGGGGAGCTGGGGAATAAGGGGGTGTCAGGGGGAAAGGAGGGGGGCTGGGGAGAAATTAGGAGGTTTGGGGGAAAAGGGGGGTGTTAGGGGAAGGGGAAGTGTTGGGGGAAATGGGGGGGCAGGGGGAAATAGGGGGGTTTAAGGGGAAAGTAGGAGGTTGGGGGAAAAGGGTGGTGTCAGGGAAAATGGGGGACCTAGGGGGTAAGGGAGGGGGAGGGGGGAAAGGGGAGGCTGGGGGTAAATTAGGGGGTTGGGAGGAAAGTGGGGGTGTCGGGGGAAATTGGGGACCTGGGGGGTAACAGGGTGTCAGGGAGAAATTAAGACGCTGGGGAGAAAATGGGGGTGTCAGGGGAAATGGGGGAGCCGGGGGGTAAGGGGGTGTCGGGTCCCAGCGCTGCCCCCCCGCTGTGCCCCAGGTGCCGGGCATGAAGGAGATCCTGCTGCTGGGCTTCTACCAGCCCCACGAGGCCCTCAGCCGCTTCCTGGTGGCGGCGCAGCAGGAGTTCAAGATCCCCATCAGGTGGGTGCCCGCCTGCCCCGCTCCCTGCCACCTTCCCTGGCTGCTTCCCCCTCTCAGCCCCCTTCCCCTCGTCCCCCCGCCCGCAGGTACCTCCAGGAGTACGCGGCGCTGGGCACGGCGGGGGGCATCTACCACTTCCGAGACCAGATCCTGTCGGGCGGCGCCGAGGCTTTCTTCGTGCTGAACGCGGACGTGTGCTCCGAGTTCCCCTTGCAGGAGATGCTGGAGTTCGGGCAGCGGCACGGGGCCGCGCACAGCTTTGTCATCCTGGGCACCACGGTGAGCTGGGAGCGGGGCTGGGCGCTGCGTGCCTCTGCCCTGGGTGCAAACTCCAGCGCTCAGCCAGCCTCGCCCCGCAGGCCAACAGGACGCAGGCGCTGAACTACGGCTGCATCGTGGCCAACGCTGACACGCAGGAGGTAGCTGAGGGGCAGGGGGTGGGCGGTGGGGGCCACGCCGCTCCCCTGGGCAGCGCCTCACCTCTCCCCCTTGCCAGGTGCAGCACTACGTGGAGAAGCCCAGCACGTTCGTCAGCGAGGTGATCAACTGCGGCGTCTACCTGTTCACGCCTGCCATCTTCCAGCACATCGGCGAGGTCTTCCAGCGGCAGCAGCAGGAGCTAGCGCTGTGAGAGCCCCCCCTGCCCCTGCCCCTGCCCCTGCCCCGCGTCCCTCCCACCCCCCCGCTCCCCGGGGCTGCAGCGGCACGCTCATCCTCCATTCTTTCTCTATCTTCTCTCCTCCTCTGCCATCACTCACTTGTTTCCTGGTCCTGCACCAGCTGTCCTTACCTTGGGTAAGTCCGTCCCGCCCCTCTGTGTCTGCGCTGGCTGCTCTCCGTGCTGCCCTGCCTGGCCCTGCGGCGTGCTTTCCTCCTCCTCCCGCTGCAGCCCTGCCAGGCTGTCCCCTCTGTGTCTCCTGGCCAGCTTGAGGCTCCCCTTCTCCCTCCCTGTCCTCCCACCCCATCCTCATGCAGCGCTGTGCAGGGGGCCGAGGGAGCTGTTCAGCAGGGAGCGTTCTGCTTCCCCTCCATCCCTTTCACCCTGCAAGCACCCGGCTGTGCAGCGAGGGCAGGACCCCGCATATTTCCTCCTACCCGGGCCAGGTGCAGCTCTTGCACCATCCGCTTCTGGCCCCAAGCTTGTTTCAGCTGGCAGAGCGGCTCCAGCCCTGCCTTTGGGACAAAGTGCACGGCCAGGAAGGAGTCTGGGGAGAGCCCCGTGGCCAAGGAGCCCCTCAGTTTGGGGTGGGGGGGGGTCCCTGGCTGGGGCGGGGGGCTGACGGTGCTCTCGCCTGCAGAGAGGAGAGCTCCAACGGCTGGCAGCGCGCCGAGGTGATCCGGCTGGAGCAGGACGTCTTCACCGCGCTGGCCGGCAGGGGCAAGCTCTACGTCTACAAAACCGACGGCTTCTGGAGCCAGATCAAATCGGCTGGGTACGGGCGGGGGCTGCGTTCGGACCCTCCTCAGCCCCGAGGGCCCCGCAGCCACAAGAACAGCCTCGCTTTCTGTCCCCCAGCTCTGCTATCTACGCCAGCCGCCTCTACCTCAACCAGTACAGCAAAACCCACCCCGAAAGGCTGGCCCAGAACAAACCCGGAGGCCCCATCATCCGAGGTACCCCCTGCCATCCCCCCAAGGGCCCTGGGAGCTGCCCCGTGCAGGAAAGGGACCCACGGGGCACGTCCTGCCCCGCTCACACAGCCCTGACCCCCTCCCCGCGTTGCAGGGAACGTCTACATCCACCCCACGGCCTCCATCGACAGCACGGCAGTGGTGAGTGCCGGGGGGCCCCGCGGGGCTGAGGGCGCCGTTTCCTGAGCTCATCGCCTCCCTCTGCCCCCGCAGCTGGGCCCCAACGTCTCCATCGGGGAGGGGGTGACGGTGGGAGCCGGCGTGCGCGTGCGCGAGTCCATCGTGCTGCACGGGGCCGCGCTGCACGTAAGTAGGGCTCGCCCCGGGGAGGGGGCGTCCCCCCCAGCGCCTCGCTGCCCCTCTCTCACCCCATCACCGCTCCCTGCTGCCCCCCAGGACCACACCTGCGTCCTCAATACCATCGTGGGCTGGGACAGCACCATCGGGCGCTGGGCGCGGGTGGAAGGGACGCCCAGCGACCCCAACCCCAACGACCCCTACGCCAAGATCGACAGCGAGAGCCTCTTCAGGGACGGCCGCCTCACGCCGTCCATCACCATCCTGGGTGAGTCCCAGCTGCAGCCTGGTTTCTGCAGGACGGGGCAGGGTCTGCTCCCCTCTTACCGCCCCCCCCGGCGCTGTCCCCGCAGGCTGCAGCGTCACCATCCCCGCCGAGGTGGTTATTCTCAACTCCATCGTCCTCCCTCACAAGGAGCTGAGCCGCAGCTGCAAGAACCAGATCATCCTCTGAGGTGGCTGCCTGCTGGGCTGGGGTGGCCTCTGCCACCTCTGTCACCTCCCGGGGGGTCCCAGCGCCCCGGGGGCGGGTGAGGAGCCCCCTGCCAGTGCCTGGTTCCTGCTCCCGACAGACATTAAAGCTGGTGAGCATCAGCCTCGCTTGCTGCTTCTCTCGGAGCACAGGGATTTGGGTGAGACGTGGGGACAGCACGTGGCTCAGGCGCCAGGCCAGCTGCTGCCAGGGGAGCTCCTGCTGCCTGCAGGGTCTCCGGCCCTGAGCTTTGGGTGCCTCTGTACCGAGGGGCAGTACCCACGGGGGCTTGGTACCCCGTGCCAGGCTGTCCCCCAGCCTGTGTCTCCAGTTTTTGGGAAGGTCTTAGAGTCATGGAATAGCCCCAGCTGGAAGGGACCCGTAAGGATCATCAAGTCCGACTCCTAAGTAGGAGTTTTGACCCATCTAAGAGGCGGGGGAGCTCTGACTGTGCCTGCTGTGCCTCCGCACCCCACCCAGCACCAGCCGGTTGCCAGACTCCCACTGTCAGCAGCGGGATTGCAACAGCCTGAGCTGGGCTCCTGCCTCCCGGGGCAGGGACAGCAGCGCCAGGCTGCTCCCAGGGCACCGGGCAGGAGGGCTGGCAGGGGCAGGCGAGACCTTTCCCTTTCCCCCCGTCCCTTCCCCGTGCTGTGCGCTCTGTGCTGAAGCCCCGGCGTGCCCCGAGCCCCTCACGGCCCCTGCTCTGCAGCAGGCACGGCATTAGGGATTCTCCATCCATCCCGCACCCCCCCAGCTCGGCGGATTTGCAGCAAATCCTTGCTCCCAGCCCTGTGCATTCCCTTGCCAGCTCTGCTGTGGTCCTGGGCGGGGATTAGCTGTTCCCTGACTTTAAGCACATTAAAACTCCTTCAGTTTTGCCTCTGCCTTGGATGTGCTAATTTCCGTGCCCTCTGGTGAGCACCCCTGCGCGGAGGGAAACTGGGCCAGCAGAGCTGCTTGCTGTCAGGACCGTACTTGAATTCTCTCCTCCGGCTCCCACAGCTGCCCTGTTTTGTTTTGGTACAGTTTTTGGGTTAGTTTCCAGCCCTGCTGCGGGGCAGGCAAGCCCTTGCCCCATCCAGCTCCCCCCTGCACACCTCCGCTGTGCTCCAGCTCCGTGCCGGAGGGGAGGAAGGAGTTAAAGGGGCCCCAGCCGAGGTGCCAGGAAGTCTGGAAGCGCTTAGGGTCGTCCTGCCCCAGCAGCTCTGATTACTTGGAGGCCAACATCTGGGCTGACAGGGGCCCCTCGCTGCAGGGGGACCCTGCCTGTCCTCCCCCTGCCCACCCAGGCGGGTGGTGGTGCTGGGAAAGCAGGGCTGGCTGCAGGGAGGGCCGCTCACCAACCCAAAAACCCAAGCCCAATCCTGCCAGGGAGGGATGCACACCAGTCCCAGCCCGGCTGGTTTTGCTGCAAAACGTTTAATCGAAGCGTTTCATACCGACACTTAACACGAAGCAGCCCCTGAGCCCTGAGCTCAGCGCCGCAGTCCCACGCTGCTCCCTGCCACAGGCTTCCCTCCTCCTCCTCCTCGCTGCCAGCTCGGTCCCCGGGGAGCACAGCTACACCGGGGAGGGGAAGAACCGCCCCACCTTCCTGGGGGAGAGGAGATGAGTCAGGAGCACCAGTCCTGCCCGCCTTGGTTCCCCCCAGCCCCCTCCAGCAGCACTCACGGGGGCCGTGCAGCATTGCCCACGCAGCTCCGCAGGGCGCCGGGGAGGCAGCAGGTCCCGGGGGGGCTCAGCTGCCCCCCGTGGGGCTCCGGGGAGGCGACAGGGTGGCAGAGGGGCTCTGTGGGACAGAAGGCAGATTTGGGGTTAGGGTGTCACACCCCAGCCCTGCTGTGGGCACAGGGTGGGGGTCCTATGGGCTCACCACGTTCACCCCCTGGGTCCGGGGCACTGGCAGGCGTTGGCACCAGGTTCTCCTGCTCCGTCCCCACGAAGCCTCTCCAGAAGTCGGGCGGCAGGGCGAGGAGCCGAGCCACCACCTGGGCACGGAGGGATAGAGCTTGGGGCTGCTGGTGGCACCGGGGGCACCGCCGGCACCCGGGGCCCCCCTCACCTTGCTCTGCCGCGGCGTGTCCTCCATGATGGCCAGCGGCGTGGGGGTGGCCGAGCTGTGCCCCACCAGCGTGGGGCCGAAGACACGGGACAGGTTGAGGATGTCCATCTTGCAGTCGGGGCTGCGCGACACCCTGCAAGAGGGGACGGGGGGAGTGTGCTGCCCGGCCCAGCAAGCCCATCCCCAGGGGATCCCATCACCACAGGGAGGTGGGCGCAGAGCCCCCTGAGCCCCTCACCTGAGCAGGTGCAGCATGAGGAAGGCCAGCGTGTCCCTGTTGGCCGGGGGCAGCTTGCCGACCACGTGCCGCAGGGCCGTGCTGCAGGCGGTCTCGTCGGGGATGTCTGCGGTGGCAGCGGGGTTTTAGCCGAGGATCGGCCCCAAACCCCACCCCGAGCCCGTGCTCGTCCCCCCGCTCACCAGCAGCCCGCAGGAAGGCCGGGTGCAGGCTGAAGGTGACCAGCGGCTCCTTGAGACCCCGCAGGAAGTCCTTGAGCACCCCGCACACCACGTGGATGTCGGACACGTCGCCCAGGCTGGGCAGTGCGCTGCCGGCACGCAGCAGCCGCTGCTTCCACTCCCGCACCAACGGCTCAGCACCTGGCACCCGGTACAACCCTGCCTGGGGGAGCAGAGGGGCTCAGCCCCGTGGGGAGCACGGCCTCACCGTGCCCCCTGGTGTCACCACCCCGTCCCCTACCTCGGCCAAGCCGCGCGTCTCCACCTCGGTCACACAGTGCACCACCAGCGCCGGCACCAGCGGAGGTGTCGGGGGCGCGAAGTCAGCCAGGACACCCTGGGGAGGACAAGGAGAGGGGAGGGCAGTGCTGGACCCACACAGCCCCAGTCCCCAGCCCTACATCATGCCCTAGCCCGTGCCGCCCTCACCTCGCGGGGCCAGGCGTGCTGGTGAGGCCGGGGTCCGCAGGGCCCGGGGCAGTGCGGGCGGCACTTGGTGTGCAGCAGCAGCTGGCAGCGCCGGCACTTGAGGGCGGCCTTCCCGAAACGGAGGCGGGAGCCGCAGGCACCGCAGGGCTCGGGGCGGATGACCTGGCGGGGGGGAATTTGGTCAGCACCCCCCTGAATCCCTCCTGCGTTCCCCGGGGTCAGAGGTGGGGAGGAGGCACGCACCGTTTTGGAGGTGAACTGGTGCTGGGGCTGCAGGAGGCTGGGTGGAGGGGAGGTGAAGGGGGCTGGTGCTGGCTGCCCCACAGGGCCGCCCTCGGTGTGGCTGTCCTGCCCCGGGGCACGGCCACCCGAATCCTCACTGGTGCCCCACGCAGTGGCCGGCTCTGCAGAGAGAGGAGGCAGTGGAGGGGACCCCATAGGCAGGGGGCCACAGTCCCACCACAGTGGGAGCAAGCATCCCCCAGATCTCCTCCCTCCCCTGTGATGGCAGCACCCCCAGGCTGGCCCCACACCCCCCGCCCATGCCCCCCATCCACGACCTGCACGCGTGGAGACGCGGTGTCCCTGGCGGGAGCGGCGGGGTGGCACCAGCACGGCGGGCGGGAGGCTGCCAGCAGGCTCCGGGACCTCAGCAGGAGGGGGTGCAGGGGGCACAGTCACCTGCTGATTTAGGGGGGCAGTGAGGATGTGCCCGGCTGCAGCCCCACAGCGCTCCCCAGGAGCTCTGTGGTCCCGCACAGCCAGGGGTGCTGTCACCCAGGACAGGGGGACAGGGACTGCGGGGACCGAGGTGCACCCCAAGCCCTCGCAGCCCTGCAGGACCAAAGGACGCGTCCTCCTGTCTTTCTGGCACCGGGCCCTGCATCCCCACTGCCCCCAGCCCTGCCCAGGCTGCTGGGGTCCCTACTCACGCTGCTCGGGGGTGCCACAGAGGAGCGGTGCCGCTTTGCCACCACCACGGGGCCGATCTGCGGGGCCAGGGACACACGCTGGGGACAGAGAGAGGGAGGGGGTGAAGGGTGGGCAGGGAGCCTGACTCTGACCCTTGAGGCCCCCAACATCCACACACCAAGAGCCCAAAACGAGCGCTCTCAGCCCCACGGGGTGCATCCCGTGCCCTTGCAGCACCTGCCCCACAGCTGGTACCGTGGGGGCCGTGCAGGCCAGGCCTGCAATGCAGAGGTGCGAGCGGAGCTGCGCGCAGGATGCCCGCACGTGGGGATGAATTATTGAGGAGCCCAGCTGGGCCGCGGCGCAGGGTAATGGAGTTTCTATTGATCCAGGAGGTTTGCTGCGAGACGACGCTCCCAGCCCAGCGCCGATAAATTACCCCCCCCGCCAGCCTCCTGGCAGCCCCACGCTCCCCTCCTACCTGCCTCTCCTGGGCTTTGCGCTTCAGGGCCCGCGCCACCGTCACCTCGACGTCCTGGAAGGCAGAGGGGGTGCTGGGGGCTGGCTGGGCCGTGTGGGGCGAGCAGCACCCCGGTATTTGTGCTCTGCCACAAGCAGGACAGGGAGCGGGGTCACTCCTTACCACATCATCCTCGGTGCGGTCGTAGCTGATGTCCGAGTGGGACAGGAGAGACTGGCACGAGTCGTCCACCGCGGATGACCTGCGGGAAGAGCTGGGGCTCAGCACAACCGGGGCACCCCCAGACCCCAGCCAGCACCTGGGGCACCTCCGCAGAGCCTGAGCGTGCCCCGAGCCCCCCCAGCCCCTCAGAGGAGAGGGTCAGGGGACGCAGGGCCACCAGCTTTGCTCACCTCCTGCCCGGTGCCAGGGTCACCCCGAGGCGCCGGCCAGCCAGGGCTCTGAGGACGGAGCACTGCTCCCCATTTCCCCACGGCTCCTGCATCAACGACTCGAAGACCAGCTGGAGTTTGCGCTCCTGCAAGCCAAAATTGGGCAGCAGTGAGGCCGGCAGCCCCCAGTACCCCACTTCACCAGCCGCCGGCCCCACCGACCTGCTTCTCCAGCTCAGCCTCCGCTCGGTGCCGCTTCTTCATCTCCACCTCCACCTGGTTGCGGGCGTGCTTCAGCTTCACCTCCAGCGCCGCCCGCTCGGCCTCGGCACGGGCCAGCTGCTCGCGGGCTCGCCGCCCGTCCTGCTCCAGCCGGCGGCATTTCTGGCGCGTCGCCTCGAAGCAGCGCGCGATGCGGATGTAGTCTGGGGGCAACACGGAGCAGCACGCTGAGCGACCCCGCACCCACACCCCGCACCCCGTGGGGAGCCCACACCCGGGGGCCGCGCGCTCCCACCTTCCTCCAGGCTGCCGCCCAGCTCCAGCAGCTGCAGCGCCCGCTCCAGCTGGGCCAGCAGCCGCCCGCAGCGCTGCCGCAGCATCCCCGCACCGCGGCACGGGACGGGGCGCACCGGGGGGGTCCCCAGCCCCGCGGGTCGCAGGCTCCGGGCAGCGGCCGCCGCGCTCCGCCGTGCGCCCCCGGGCTGGCGCGGGCTGCAGGGGGCCGGGGGCCCCTCCCGGCCGGCCTATGTGGGCCGGGGGTCGGGGTGGAGCCCGGCCCGGCTCCGCCTCCCCCCGCCCCGACGGCTGCCGGAGCAGCGGGGCTGGGGGTGCCCCGGGCCCCCCGGGAGCGGGGAGCAGGGGGGTGCGCGCTGGGTGCGGGCTGGGGGTGCCGGGCGAGATGGAGGTTGGAGAAAGGAGGTGTGGGGTGTCCCGGGGGGGCGGCCCCACGTTTGCCAGGGGGGGTGCTGCTGGCGGTGTGGGTGCTGCGGGGAGAGCGCAGGCGATGCCCTTGGTGGGGGCGGAGGAGCGGGTGTCCTTGGCTGCCTCGCGGCGCCGCTGCGTGCTGGCACATGGCGCGTCCCCGGCCCGCTGTCCCCACGCATGCTAAGTGGCTGGTGGGGACATCGGGGTCACCCCGGCACCCAGCACCCAATACATCCTCCTGCCACTGTGCCACCTCTCCACGTCTTGGCTGGGGGGGTGTCTGAGCCCCCCCAGGAGCAGAGAAGCCCACCGGACCTCTGGGCACGGCTGGGCCTGCCACCACCTCCAGCTGTGCCGGCGAGGGGCACCCGGAGCCCCCAGCCTGCGGGGCTCCTGGCCAGGGCCATGTCCTGCAGATGGAGCCACCTCCCTGCTGCAAAGCCCGGCTGCTGCCCTTCCAGGCCCTGAAGGGAAGCTGTGCCCCCCAGGACCCCAGCCAAGAGGGTCCCCACACCCTCCCTGGCACAGCCCCCGGGTTCCCCCCGGCCCTGAGCCCCCGCGGGGCTCCGGGTGGGTTGGTGGGGCCCCGCTGAATGGCAGCCGCCCCTCCTCAGCGCCTGTCCCAACCTGCTGAAATACCGGGAATAGCAGCGGGGCTGGCGGCAGGGCTGGGCGTGCAGAGAGCCCTGCACACACACACAAACATGCACACACACACTCACACACACACTCAGATCCCCTTACATGCACCCCCCAGCACCCCGGGACCCAGGGACTGAAAAGGACAGTGGGGACAGGGCAGGGAGCACCCCCACATCCCAGGGATGTCCCCAAAACCACTAGCTTGGGCTAATCCTAGGCTGGAAAATCCAGGGCTTAAACCAGACCCCCCCTCTCCAAGGGCTGATGCTCGTCAGGGTCACTCTGGGGCTGCACGGTGCTGGGGACACCAGCGAGGGCATCTCTCAACGGGGTGCTGCTGCCCTGGGAGCAGGCAGCGTGGGGACAGAGCTGTCCCAGGGCAGCCCCAGGACGGCCACCCTGTGCTGGGGAGGCGCACGGGGAGCTGAGGCTGTTTCTCCGAGAAGCTCCTTCCTCCCAAGGTTGAATATGAGTCAGGTTTTGGAGCGACTTTAATTACCGCTGGATCGATAGGCTTGGCACGGCCAAGCAAAATCCAATCCCAGCCCCAGGAGCCTTCCTGCTCAGCCCTCTGCTGCCTGGCTCCCCGACACCTGCCTCCCCGTGCCCGGCCCCACGTGGCACCCATCCCATGCACCCCAGCATCCATCCAGGCACCCCAGCACCCTTCACACTCATCCCTAGCAGGGGACACGGGGGTGTTTGTTCCCCTGGGGGGCTTTGCCGTGGCCACCACACGGGGCAGGGAGCTGGGAAGCCCCCAGCCTCGCACGCTGGGTTGCTGGGACCCCACACACCTCCCAGCCCCTTCCCCACCTCAACGCACAGGGCAGGGTCGTGGCCCTGGGGACACCCAGCCCCGGGGACAAGGGACACTGTGGGGAGCCCTTCACATGCCCACGGACGGGCAGGGGGCACCCCCCACCCCCTGCACCCGCCTGCCTGCTTCCCGGCTCGGCCAGGCGCTGCATAAATAGCTGTTTGTGTCTCCGCTCGGCCCCTGCGTGGGAAATAATATCGGCTGATGGAACATAATGCCCTGCTTCACATGTTCAATTTTATCATTTTCCGAGGCAGGCAATCTTCGTTTAAAGCTGAATGGGCTGGGGAATGTTAATGAAGCGCCGGCGCTGCTCTGCACCGCGCTTTATCTCTTCGAGAATAATTTGGGTGAGCTCGGAAATAGAGTTCCCAGTCCCAATTCAAGCGGCGGCAGCACCGCGTGCCGATAAAAGTGTAATTCCTGGCCAGCGCGTGGCCCTGAATACATGACAGCTTAACCCTTGGGGCCCCGCGGGGATGGTGCTGGGGAGCCAGAAATGCAGGCACCAAGAGCTGGAAGCTCAGACCACAGGGCCTGCACCCATGGGTGCTCTGCCTGCTCCAGCTCCCCGCCCAGGCTGACCCCAATCCGTGCCTCCAGGTGCCACGGACGGGTGTGCCCAAGCAGCCAAGGCCCCCAGGCCCTGGGCCACCTCACCCCGAAGGTGCTGAGAGGCTTTGGCCCAGCAGATGCCAGCCCGAGGGGGCACTGAGGCCCCTCCGGGGGGTGCTATGGCCGGACCCTTCCTCCAGGAACGAGTGGGGTGGGCAGGTTTCCAGCACCGTTAATCAGGGCTGTGAGAGCCGGGATTAATGTGTACTCCAAGGCTCTCCAGTCCCAGCTGTGATCCAGCCCTCTGCTCTCAGCCAGAGCCGCCTCCACGCGCTGAATTATCAGCCTGAGTAATTAAGTGGAGAGCTTTGTTTTAACGCAGACATCTGATGCCTTCACGCCGAGAAGCACAACAACTGTCGCGGGTGTTTATGCTCCGCGCAACACATCTGGCTCGCAGGGAGGGAACCCATCGCCGCCGCTGCGCGAGGTTGGAGGGGAGGCAGCTGGGGACAGGGAGGCAGCGAGCAGAGGGCAGGCTTCACCCCGGGGCATCCCCCGCTGCCCCTGGCCGCCCCAGTGCCTCTGGCAAGGTGCTGTGCTTCGGGGCTGCCCGCCAGGCAGGCGCCCGCTCTGCTGCCGCACGCGCAAGGCAGCCCGGCGTGCGGTGAGATGAGCGATAATTGCAGGCTCGGAGATAAAATGGAAATAGGACGAAGCAAAACATGGGTTTATCGGAGGTAGGTGGTGCCTGGCTCACCTGATACCTGCTGCTGATAAGGGAGCCGGGATTTGGAAGAGGAGGAATGCAGATTGCAGCTGTCTGGGCCTGCGAGGAGCAGCCACCGTGCCACGCAGGAAATCGTTGCTGCGCGCAGATTAGGGGATTAGCACGGGCAGCAGGAGGTGGAGGGAGGCTGGTGCAGGGAGAAGCCAGGCTGCGGGGGGAGAGGAGACAGCAGGACGGGGAGACGCTGCTCCTGGCACTGCTGCAGATGCGCCTCGCTGCACAGCTTCCTCTGCAGCCCCCAAAATGAGGGGCACCGGGGGAAGCTGCTGATGCGCCAGGGACATGGCCCCGGAGCCACAGGGTGGCACTGGGCACATGGAGGTGGTGGTGGCCCCCAGGGGGCTGCAGTGGCTCTGGCCACCAGCCCCCTGCTGGGGGCCATGGGGCCGGGTCCCCAGGTGACAGCAGCGGAGCAATGCCACCGCGCTCCCCGTGTGCGCCAGGGCGGCCCCGTCCCCCTGCGAGGGCTGCCTGTCCCCGCCAACGGGAACTAATTCCACCAGATACTACATCAAACGCTTTAATAAAAGCCAGATATATCACACCTCTTGTCTCCTCTCCATCGATTCATTTAGCAATTTTACCCAAAAAAGGCAATCAAGTTGGACTGGGCAGATTTATTCTTTGTGATCTCCGCGCACATCTTTATTGCTCCCCATTCCCCTGCCCTCGAGGTCCTCAGAAGCATTTTTCTCTTAATATTTGTTCTATTATTTCACTAGGGATGAAGCTCTGTTGATGGGCAGTAATTGCCTGGACTGCCCTGCCTCCCCGTGATGAAGATTGGTACCTTACTGCCTGCCGCCTCCCCCTCCCCTGCTCTCCTGTCCTTCCTCAGCCGTGTTATTGACTGGGAAAGTTCATTAGCAACCCCCTTAATGACTGCGGCCACTCCGGCCCAGCCCATGAAGTGAACCTCTCCTGTGGTTTCCCTCGGTGGCTGGCTGCAGGAGATGCTGCAGGATGTTTTCTGCATCTCCGGGGCCACGTGGGTGCTGAGCCACTTCTGAGTCCCCGCCGATGCCCTTGCTGATGGACGCTGGCCCTGCAAGGGCTGTCACAGCCCCAATTTTGGGTCCATCCCCGCAGCTCTGACCCCTCCGTCCAAGCTGTGCTGGCCGGGCAGCGCAGGGGAGGTGTGGGCAGGCTGGTCCGTGCTGCTGGGGGGTTTTCGGGGGGTCCCGGGCACGCAGGGTGCTGGAGCATCCCCCGGGCTGCCTGCCCCCAGCGCCCACAGCCTCGCGAGCCAGGCTGGCGCCGAGCCAGGCGCGATGCTGGGATTAGGCACTGCCTCCTACAAATGAGCTGTTAATTATCATAATCTGGTAATTGAGAAAAATCTAATTATGCAAAGCTAATGGATTTAGAGCTGTGCTGGGGAGCACAGGCCACGGGAACACAGCTGGGCAGGACCAGAAGCACAGGTCCGTGAACCCCAGCGCTCACAGAGCTCTGTGCTCTGCTCCGGGACGCGGCCGGGTGCCAGGCCAGGGCTGAGCACCCATGGGAGAGAGCCCAGGCCCTGCGCCTCCCTGCAGCTCCCCAGGTTGGGCACCACCTCCTCCCTGTGCCCAGGCATCCTCACCCTCTCTTTTCCCTGCCTGCCCTTCCTGCACCCAGTGTGGGGGCAGCCCCATGGCAGCTTTACCCCACAGGCACAGCTCAGCCCCGTGCTCCCCCTGCCAGCGAAGCCGTGCTGCTGGACCTGGCCAGGTGGATGCACGCGTGGCGAGCCTGGTAGGGAAAGGCAATGCCTGATAGGGAAAGGCAATGCTTTTGATTAGACCAGCTGAGATGGGTCAGAGAGGGACGGCTCAGACAGGGAGATAAGCTTTTGGGCATGAAGGCGCTTCTCTCTGCGCTCGCAAGCGGCTGTGCTTCCTGCAGCTGTATCGCTGGCCTAATCAAAGAGACTGCCTCTGCCTGCACGCCTCCGGGCTGAGGGATGTGGCCCCTGCACCGTGCCGGGGCTCCTGGCCTCATGGTAGCCAGCACATTGCAGTGACACGGCGGTGGTGCCACCCTCACAGCCCTGGGCTCACGGTAGCGTGACCCCACTGCAGGCTTTGGGGAGGCTGTGGGTGAGCCCAAAGGTGCAGATGTGACACGGGTGACACCAGGCACTGCAGCTCCTCGGTGTCAGCCCAGTGTCATGGCACTGTGCTCCTGCAGAGCTGGGGCTCCGGGGGACCCCGTGTGCCCACGGCCACCTCCCCACAGGGGTGTTACCCCCATGCACACCCCTCTCCCAACCCCAGTGCAGCCCTGCCTGGGCACCTTCTCCACGTCCTGGCAGGGACACTCGAGGCATTTGCCCACTTCTCCCCCCTGGGGATCCCACACTAAGTGCCCGGAGATGGAGGCAGCAAGCAGGCCTGCAGCTAATTGCCCGGGCCCCCGGGGGATGCGGGCTGAGAGTGCCCCGAGCTTTCCAGGGATGCTTCATTCTCTGGCTCCGGCTGGCTAAGTACGGCTGTGGTCTCAGCACTTAGCCAGCTTCCTGCTCTCCCCGCTCGGGCAGGGCGCAGCACCACGCCGCCCGCACAGCGCTCAGACCTCCCCCGCCACCACCTCGCGCTCACACGCAGCATGTGGCCGGAGGAACCCCGCGGGCTCTCCCCGCACCCTTGGGTGCCCGCGGGGCGCCCCGTGTGCCGTGCCCACCTCGCCGAGCCGGCGGCCGAGCCCGCGGCCCCGCGGCAGCGTCCGTGCAGCCTGGAGGAGTTCGCCCGGCGCTGCACGCTGCACGGCATCCAGCACGTCCTGCGGCACCGGCGCTACACCGCCCGCAACCTGCTCTGGCTGCTGGCCTTCCTGGGCTCGCTCGGCCTCCTCGTGCACGTCTACGCCAAGTGCGTGGGCTTGTACTTCCAGTACCCCCACAGCACCCAGCTGGAGGAGGAGACGACGCGCAACAAGACCTTCCCCGCCGTCACCTTCTGCAACCTCAACCCTGCCCGCTTCTCGCGGCTCTCCGGCCACGACCTGTACTGGGCCGGGGAGCTGCTGGGGCTCCTGGACGGGGCCGGCCGGCCCCTGGCCCCCGAGGGCACGGAGAGGAGCACGCTGGCGGCCCTGCAGGGGAAGCTGGACCTGAGCGAGGAGGAGCAGAGCCGCCCCTTCCACCTGGAGGAGTTTTACGGGCGCGTGGGCCACCAGCTGGAGCTGGGCGAGATGCTGGTGTGCTGCACCTTCGGGGGCAAGGAGTGCACCAGCAGCGACTTCCAGACCGTGAGTGGTGGCGGGGGGCTCGGGGGACAGGGAGGGATGGGCACGGGGCACCCCGGGTGGTGGTGGCCTGGATTTAGGGATGGGACAGCAGGCAGGGGGTGGGTTTTGCAGGCACAGCCCTGGTGTGTGGCTTGGTGGGGCTGTGCAGAGCCGGGCTGGGGATGCTCGGGCAGGGCTGGGAGCTGCGGGGAGAGGCTGGGTCGGGGAGCACAGCCCCAGGGTGGCTCCCCCGGGGTCAGACCCCAGCAGGGACGGGACGGGATGGGGCCTCTCCATCCTGTGCTTCCTCCACTGG
This sequence comes from Aythya fuligula, assembly GCF_009819795.1. Lineage (NCBI taxonomy): Eukaryota > Metazoa > Chordata > Aves > Anseriformes > Anatidae > Aythya > Aythya fuligula. The sequence continues at coordinate 23,046,500 of NC_045564.1, read as the reverse complement.
GGTGCCTGCTACCGCTGTGCTGCGCTCCCCGGGCTGGCAGCTGCAGCGCTGCGTGGCGGGAGGGTCCCTAATTAACCGTGACGGCTCCGCTCACTGCGCTAATGAGAACAAAGCGCTGCTGCCGCGCGGGGCCCATGGCCAGGTGTCACGCAGCTGGAGGGGGCCAGGAGGCCACCGCGGGGACACGGCCGGGCTCACACCACGGTGCCACCATCGTTCACCCCGCTCTGCCTCCCCACCGGGGACAGCGGTGCCCAGATGGAGCTGCAGGGCTTGGGCATGTGTGCTGGGGGGCAGGCAGGGCAGAGGCGATGCCCAGAGCCAGCCACCTCCTCCCCTTCTCCTCCCGGCTCCTGAGTCAACAGAGTGAGGATTACGGGGCTGTAAACAAGGGGATCAATGGTGCTGATAGGAACATTTCCTGTTAATAGCTCCGGCCTGTAAAACACAGTGGAGGGGGAGGATGGGGAGGCTCCACTTTCAGAGCCGTTAACCCTTCCCAACCGCGGTCTGGTTTTTGGGTGGCGAGGGCGAGCAGCGAGGCCGGCAGCGATGGGTGGTGGGATGGATGCCCAGCAAGGGGCCTCCAGCACGGCTGGGAGGTGCCAGTGCCATGGCAGGAGGATGCTCGGCTCTGCCCAGGGGCAGACAGGGAGCTGGGGCAGCCAACCCTGCGCCCTGGGCAGGGCACACGGTGACCCCACAGCCCAGGCAGGACCCCTGCATCCCTCCGCAGGTATGGCCCGGCCACCGTGCCCGCCCCGCTCGGGGCTGGCAGGTAAATGTCAGCCTATTTTTATCCATTCCCCTCCTGGGGCTGTCGTTCCTTCCATCTGGCTGAGCAGCGTTCCCTCTGTTTCCTGTCCCGCTGCGGCGCAGGGTTAGTCTCCCCAAAATTACCCTTCCCTGCGTCCTGGGGGGGCCCTCCCAGGGCTGGGCAGCGTGGGACGGGCACTAATCCTCCCGAAATGAGCCGGGCTGCAGCAGCTCTCCCTGTGGCAGCGCGATGGCTCCTGCGAGCCCCACGGCACGGGGGGAGCCTGGTCCTGCACGGCGCTGAGATCCAGCCAGCAGGAGCAGGGTGCGGAGGATGGCGAGGGCTGCAGGAGGGCTTTGGGGTCGGTGAGGATCACTCTGACCTCCGTGCCTCAGACAGCAGCGGGTATTTGAATGCTCTATTAATAGTTTTGCCCCCTTAAATTATTGATCTGAATTTACAGCCAGGGCTGCCAGCTTAACAGCGGGCCTCCTCAGGAATCAATCCTGGGCCGGATCCTGTGCAGGAGGCCGGGGGGAAAGCAGCAGGGCGAGAGCACGGCACAGGGCTGGGTGCGGGGTCCCCGGGCACCCTGCTCACCTCCCACCTCTGCTGGGCTGATGCTCTCAGGGCCTTTCCTCTGTGAACGCCGACCCTTTTCCTTCCCAGGCGGAGGTGCCAGCAGGCTCGGGGCAGCACTGGGGTCGGCACAAGGCAGGGTGCTGGCGGGGCTGGCACCGCTATCTCTGCCACCCAGGCACCGCCTGGCTCCGTGCGCCCTGTGGCAGCCTCTGTGCTGGAGCTCACACCAGAGAATTATTTAAAGCTTCCCCCGGTGCCGCGGGGAGATGATAAAGTCGGACAGGGGGATGGATGGGGAGCAGGGGCTGATCCCTCTGGCCCCAGTGCCAAGCCCTGCAGAGGAGCCAGCGGGGGGCTGCGGCCCCCAGGGCACCCGGAGCTGGGGGGGATGTGGATGGAGCTGGAGAGGAGCCTGTTGTCCCCCGTGAGCACCCATGGGTGCCCCCGAGGGTGCTGCCAGGCAAGGAGAGGGCCGGGGGCTGAGGCAGGAGGGAGAATGGACAAGGTGCCCGGAGCGGGGGCTGGTTGGGGGGGGGTGAGGAGGTTGGGGGGGGACGCAGGTGGGGGGGAGCCCCGGGCACTCGGCGCTGATTGCGGATCCGCCTGGCAGGGGATGCGGAACCTGCCGAAATAGCGGATTTAATTATCTCCGCGGAGCAGCAGGAAACCAGCGAGCGGGGAGGGGGGTGCGGGCGGTCGGGGCTGGGGCATCATGCAGAGGAGGGGGGGGCGAGGGCTTTATTTAGCAGGGCTCTGCCCCCCCAAACCTCCATCCTGGGGGTCCCCACAGCAGCCGCCCACCTCCAGAAGCCCCCGTCCTGCCTCCCTTCCAGCAGGGGCACGGCCTCGTCTCGTGGAGCGCCCCCCCTCAAGGCAGGGTCCCCGTGCCGTGCTGGGGACCCCCTCGCGGTGCACCCCGCTGCGGCTCCCCCCTCCCCAGCCCCTGCTCAGTATGCTGCTCGCTCCCTCTGGGCACTGGGCAGGAACTCTTCATTTCACACATCGTTTCCTGCTGCTGCTGCTGCAGAGGCACCCGCAGTCCCCATCCCCACCCCTCCCAGCCCCCCCGGCTGCCCCCAGCCTCAGCCCCTCAGTGCCTGCCCCCCGGGGGCTGCTCCGTGCTCCCTGCTGTCCATGTGCCCTTGGCCGCTGCTGGCCATCGCGCCCCGTCCCCGGGTGCCGTCCCTTTGTCACCACCTGCCACCCTGTGTGCTCAGCACCGCTCCCTGGCACCATGACCATGCCCTGCACACTGTGCCCTTATCGCTGCCCACCATCCTCAGCCCTTTGGCTCCCCAACCCTCTGGTACCAGCCCTGCTCCTCCAGCCTCGCCCCTTGCCAAGGGACGTCCCCGCTGCCAGCGCCACCAAACCGCCCCTGCCTTCAGCTCCCTGAGCCCTGCTCTTCTCCTAGGAGAAGGGCCCTGGCGCCCCTTTTCCATGGGGCTTTCTCAGCAGAGAGCTGCAAGGGAGCTTGGGGAGGGAGAATCGGGCTGTGTCCGGGTGCCCCGGCTGCAGCGGAGCAGAGGGGAGCCCGTCCCCAGCCCCCAGGTCAGGAAGAGTTAACAGGCAGGGCTGAGGCAGGAGGGGCTGCGAGGCGAGGGAGCAGCGGGAGCAACCAGGAGTGATCAATACCGTGTGCTTGAGCCGCGCACAAATCGCAGCTTGGAGCCATAAATCTCCCTCCCGTCACACACAATGAGGATGAGAGGGGAGCTTATCTCCTGGCTGCCGCGCTGCCAGCCGCTCCTCCCACGCGCACCCGCTTCTGCTGCCAGCGGGACCGTGCCAGGACGGCACCCTGCCATGGGCACCCCACCACGGGCACCCCACCACGGGCACCCCACCACGGGCACCCCATCATCGACACCCCATGATGAGCACCCCGTGATGGGCACCCTGCAATGAGCACCCTGTGATGGGCACCCCGTGATGGGCACCCCATGGTGAGTGCCCTGCAGCATCCTCAGGGGGAGGCTGGCAGCTCAAAACAGGGCTGGGGAGTGGCCATGGGGTCCCCCAGCCAGGTGCTGGCTGTGCCTGTCCCAGCTTTAGATGCTTTGGGCAGGCTCAGCCGAGGCCAGCAAGCAGCCTGCCGCTGGCTGCTGGCCTGGCTGGGTTTAAGCTTCCAACCAGAGGAAAGCCAGCGCTGGAGAGCACTGGAGCGCAGAGCAGCAGGCACGCACGCTGGGCTGGTGACCCTGTCCTGTGTCCCTGGCCAGCCTCCAGCTCCTCCTGTCACGGCATGTCTGGGAGCAATCCCGAGCTGGGCTGGGCACATCCATCCCCTGCTTGCAAGCTGCTGCCCAGAGCATCCCACGGACAGGCTACATGCACCCTGCGCCCTGCCCTGCTGCGTGCAAGCCCAGGTGCTGCCAGCCAAAGGACAGCCCTGTGCGAGCAGTGCTGGGCAGGGGAGCGCTGCAGGACCAGGAGCCATGGCTGGGCAGTGCCCAGACCCAGGCAGGAGGTGGTCCTGGCCACGGGGGGCTGGCAGCTGGACCCATCGTGCCCAGGAGCCCAGCATCAGCCGTGAGCCGAGCCCCGCAGTGCTCGGTGTGCCGGGGTCCTGTGCCTGGCAGGATCCCCCAGACAAGCCCGGCTGGGAGCAGAGCTGTGCAGTCAGCAGCTGGGCAGGATCGATGCATCGATCCGGCATCAATACGGGGAGGGAGCTGGGAGGAGCCCTGGCTTTGATCAGGCTGGCACCGAAGAGGCAGACATCAGCCATCAGAGGCCGGTGCGAGGCAATGATGGATCTCCCCAGGACGGAGGGGGAACCCGGCTGCCGTCCTGCCAGGGAGGCAGGGATGCCCCGGGGCTGGGTCCCAGCCTGGGAGGCCACACAGCACGGGATGGGTGCCCAGGAGGGGCAGGGACTTGGCCCCACAGCCATGCAGGGCTCTGCCCCGAGGCGGAGGAGCGGGAGAGGTGAGGGGAGCGGGCAGATGTTAGCGCAGCTGCTAAGCAGGGGTGACAGGTGGGATAAACGAGCCCGGGCTCTCCAGGGGCCAGTAAATTAGAATCAATAGGAAGCAGGAATAATTTATTTGTTTGATATCGCGTGTTAATTAACTGGGCTGATGTGTGTGATGGGAATGGCCCGGGGGGAGAGCGGCCCCTCCATGCTCAGCCGCTGCCTCTCATTGGGGCCAGGAGCGGTGTTGCAGAGCCCCGTCCCCACCTGGGCAGCACCCATCCCCACCCTCACCGTGCAAGGGGCCGGGCTGGGCATGGTGTGAGAGCTCCCACAACACACCGACCACCCGAGGCCGTGCACGAGGACGCCGGGTGGCCAGGAGCAGCGTCGTGGTCCCCGTGCTGGGGGTCCCCTCCTCGTGCCCGGCTCCTCGTGGGATCCGCGCTGTCCCCAGGGCAGCGGGTGGCCCTGCCGGGCACGTCCAGGCCCCGTGGCCGCTGGCTGAGCGCTCGCACACGTGCTGCCTGCTCCGTCTGCACGCGTCCTTGACAGCTCCCTCAGCGGCGGCTGGGAGCACAGCTGGCTCCAGATGTGTGCCACAGGCACCGCCACCAACGCGGGGGGCATGGGCGCACAACCACCCCCGGCGGGGTGCGGGGATGCACCAGGACCCTGTGCCCCGGCTGCACCGCCCCGGCTCGAGCCCCCTGCCCCCAGGCAGCACCATCACCTCCCTGTGTTTTTTTTTTAAAGAATAACATTTCTGCTAAATACTTTAATCAGATTAGTAGCAGTGTGTCTGCAGTGCTGTTAAATCAATGCTCCCCAACACATCTCGGCGGCTAGAAATCAATTACTGTTTAAGCCGTGCCTTGGTCCCTGGCCTGCGATCAATATGGGAGATGTATTACTCTCCCAGAGTCTTTCCCACTAAAAACCTTTCATTTGTATAACAGGAGCCCAGGCAAAGTGCCGCTGCCCTCCCCTCCGGATGCTCTGCAGGGGCCACGCAGCCCCAGCCCAGCCCCTGATGGGGTCCCAATGTGCCCCATACCCACTGCCCAGCTCCTGCACCCCCTGGCAGGGCATGGCCAGATCCAGGTGCCCCCCTACACCCCCGGCCCCCCACCGCTCCCCAAACCCCCCAACGATGTTACCTCTGCACCCCTTGTGCCCCTGCCCCACCACTTTCCACCTCTGCAGCCCCCTCTCCCCACATTTCCCCCCCCCTCCTCCATCCGTGTCCCATAATTTGGAGCCTGAGCTTCATTATTCATGATAAGGATCTTTAATTAGCTGTGAATATTAATGACTTACTCTGTAATTAATCACGCTTTGCTTGCTGGGGAGGGGGCAGCTCCCACTGACACCGTGACGGAGCATGGTGGGTGGGGAGGCCGCTGGGACGGGGGGGCTCTCCCCACCCCGGGTGAGATGTGGGGCCTGGGGGGGCTGCATGGGGTCAGCACCCCGCTGTGACGATGGGGAGGAACTCGCTGACCCTCTGTAAATGCTGAAAATTCCCTCCCCAGGAGCTGGGAAAGGTGAGGTGGGTATCACCAGGGCTGCGCTCAGGGATGCTGCAAGGCAAGACAGGGTGCTGACCCTACGGGGCTGGGCTGGGGGCTGGGGGCAGCCTGGGTCAGTGCCCCCACCCCATGCCCTGCGGCTGGGGAGCCTGGAAGGGGGTGAAAAGGGGCTTGCAAGGCATCGCATCCTCTTCTGCCCTGTGCCGTGCGCTCAGGCAGGCTCCGGGATGGGAACCGGTCTTGTCCCTGTGCACCCTGCAGGTGCACGGCGTGGGGCAGGAGGAAGGCGAGGGGCAGGAGGAAGGAGAGGGGCAGGAGGATGATGAGGGGCAGGATGAAGGCGAGGTGCAGGATGAAGGCGAGGGGCACCCTCCCGCGTTGGCAGCAGAGGCACCCCCTGGCTGCAGCCCGCAGCCTCCCTCCCGCGCATGGCCCCGGGCTGCGTGGCACCAAGCGCTCCCGCGAGGGCACAGTTTGCTTAAACAGAGACAGATTTAACTATTTCCATTACAGCTAAATGATGAGGCCCATAAACTTTATGGCTCCGTGCGCGCGGGAGCGGCTCTAATGGCCTTCGCCATCTGGAGGAGACGGCTCCGTGGGGGCCCCGCCGCCCGCCCTCCGCCAGGACCCGTGCTCCCGGCCAGCACAGCCACGGGTCCTGTGCCTGCTCCGGCACCCCCTGGGTCATCCTGCACCCATGGGTGCCCCTGACACACGGGGATCCTCTGCACAGGGCTGGGTTTTCGCTCTGGTGCTGCCCGCACCTCTGGCATGCTCCCTGCTTTGGGGATCCGTCCCTGGCAGGAGCAGGCGGGCTGCCCGCGCTTTGCACATCCCTGCACAGCTCCTGCCTGAAACCTGCTGCTTTTGGTCATGGCAAGGGGATGGGGGGACCGTGTGCCCCGCAAAGGGCTGCTGGTGGCATCACAGATCCGTGTGGGGATGCGAGGCTGGGCGGGTGGCGTGGGCACGGCCCCATCCTTCGGATGGATGGGTGGGTGGGTGTGTGGGTGGGTGCACAGGAGGACACACAGCCCACCTCCCACCCCCGTGGCACAGCATGGGGACGCAGCACACCCCTCCGGGAGCTGCGGGCGGGCAGCAGAGCTGTGTGGCTGCCAGCAGCAGCGCTCCCAACCCGCCAGGCCCCGCTGGCAGCCGGGGCTGCTGGCAGGGTGCTGCGGCGGAGGATTAGGTTTGGTGCAGGGAGAGCTGGGCGAGATGCTTTGAAGTCTCATGAATATGAATCAGCGGCTCCGGGCGGGAGAGGACGGTCTAATCTCTCCCTTGTCACGGTGACAGGTGTGACAAACACCCCGACGCCAGGCCAGGGAGCAGGAGGGGGACGAGGCACAGGGCTGTCCCGCTGACACGGGGCACCTCGGGGCTCCCACCCCGCCGGGCTGCGGGCAGGGGGGCTGCAGGAGGGCAGGTGGCCGGTCCCCATCCCCGGCTCGTGCCACCCCCGTGGTTTATTGGAGCCCCACAGGGCCAGGATGGCTCCCCCAGGCAGCGGCACGGCTCCCATCGATCCAGGCCGGGTGCCATCTGCTCGGTGGCACCGTGTCCCTGCCTGCCATCCCCTGGGCTCCATGGAGATGTCATGCTTGGGTCCGCTCCTCCTGTGACAGGCTGAAGTCCTCGGTGCTCTCCTAGGAGACAGTAACTAGAGCGGACGCTCGCTCCTAGCAGGACGTGACTGGGGCTTGCAGAGGAGTCTCCGGGATCAATTTGGAGGTTGTTTTGATGCTCTCCTGGCTGCAGGTTGGCCGTGGCAGCTGCTGGCTTGGCCCAAGGGAACGTGCATGGCCAAGCGCTGGCCAGCCATGCATGGAGAGCCCCGGAGAAGCTGCCCGGGGATTGCAGGAGCCACAGGGCAGGCTCTTGGCTCTGCAGCCCTGCCAAGGCTGCGGTGCTGGGGGATGCCCCGGTGGGCACCTGCCTCCAGGCGTGATGAGCAGGGTGAGGACAAGCCCTGGGGCTGAGGCTGGGCAGCGCGCTGGCCCCATCCAGCCTCACGGCTGCGCAGGACACTCTGTCACCATCACAGCACAGCTTCTGACCCCACGTGCACCAGCAAAGGCTGCCCGGAGCTGCCCCGCTGCCCTCCTCCAGCACCCGTGGCCAAGCCATGCATTTTGGGGGCCGGGGGGTGGTGAGCAGGGGACGGCACCTGGGGACGGGCAGGGGGAGCGAGGCTGCGTGCCCGCAGCTGGAGCTGGAGCGCGGCAGCGGCAGGAAGGCAGACAAATGCAGAGCAGATGTTTAATTATCAGCACAGCGTTCTCAGATCCCTGGAAATCTCCTCATCCAAATGTAGATGTTTTACTACGGCATACGCTCCTGCCGAAAGCTGGAGCTGGAGCACAGCACCCACCGCCCGGCCCCCCCACCTCCCTGCGTACCGCTTCTCACTGCTGGCACGGGGTGGCTCTGCTGGGGGTGGGGAAGGAGAAATGCGCCTGGGGAGCTGGAGCTGGGCTGCAGAGAGCTGCTAGGAGCTGAGGGGGGCTCTCGGGGACAGGGTGCTGCCGTGGGCTGAGTGCCCGTGGGACAGCAGGGCTGGCACCAGCACCCAGCTGGGTCCGGCCAAGCACCAGGGGCAGGACGGACAAGGTGTGAGGGCTGCAAACTGTCCTCTCCTCACATCCATCACCTCTCACAGCCAGTCCCTGCTGGCCCAGACAACTTGTAGACATCTCTTAAAATCCCTTGAGGCCTTTGAGACCCCTGTTTTACACCGTGGGAAGAGCTGGGTGTAGGTGTGAATGTCAGCCTGCTGATGGGCTTTGAAGGCCCATGGCTTGAAGACCCCTCTCTGGCACCCCGGGGGTGTCCCTGCAGCCCAGGGCTGCTCCCAGGTCGGAGCCTTGCTGCAGGGACAGGCTCGGGGTGGGGGCACGTGGCATCCCAGATCCTGTCCCACTGGTCCCACAGAGATGCACAGCACGCAGGAGGGCATCCCAAAGGCACGTCAGGGATGCTGGTGGTTCCTCCATCCCTGGTGGCCCAGCGCTGCGGCCGCCGCATCCCCTGAGGCTGTAAACGCTTTGGATTCCCTGCTCTGCCTGCTCAGCCACCTTGCAGATTCAGGGCATGTTGCTGTCTTAAAACCTATCAGGTTTCCTGTCACCTCCCGGGGCCCATGAATCTCGGTGCTGGCTGGCAGAGCTGTTACCGAAATGACCCTGCAGGGGAATGGCTCTGCGCACCCCGAAGAGGGAGCACCTCCATCTCCCAGCACGACTTGTCAGCCTGCGGATTTATCGTTGTCCTGGCACCACGGGAACGGCTCCGGCAGCCCCCGGAGAGCTGTGTGTGCAGTGAAGATGCTGCTCCTCGCTGCCTCGACCGTGGGGACAACCCGGCCACCGGGTGCCACCACCGGGGCAGCACCACCGCCACCACCCCATGGAGGGGACATGGCGAGGGGGGACCCCATCACTGCCAAACCCATGGGGCGAGGGATGAGGGGCCCCCCTGGCAGAGTGACGGCGGGCAAAGTGTCACCACTCCTGCCAGCCCAACGAGCCAGGACATACAAGCAGGGGCATTTTTCTTCCTGCTGTCACTCCAACCAGCCGCGTGGACACCTGTGCCTGGGGAGGGGGGAGCAGCGAGGCTGCGATGCCAGAGCCACACCGGGCAGTGGAGAACACGGGCTGCACGAGCAGCCGACAGCCCCAAACCCTCATAAATCTCCCTCGCATGGCCCATGGCTCACCTAAGTAGATTTGATTTGTCAAATATTAAAATTAATTTAGGATTGAGCGGTGGCCTGTGCACGCGCCGCGCTCCCCCGCCTCCCCCCCGCCGCCACCTCTGCTCCTGCCCAATGCATCATCCCCGAGCCCCCGCGCTCGCCCCGGCCGGGGTGCCCGGAGCCGGGATAAATCATCCTGCTGCCGCGCTCGGAGCCGAGCCGATTGCTTGCTCGGCGGCACGGGATCACAGGGGAAATCACACCGCGCGCCCGCGCAGGGGGCGGGGGAGACGCCGCGCTCAGGCAGAGATTTATTTATTTGATTTTACTGGGCTCGGGGATTTTTTTTTTTTTTTTTCTCATCTCTCAAAAGCCCGCCGGGGAATTGCAGCCCCTGGAATATTAATGCCACGCAGGACGCCAGCTCGTTAAAATGTCACCTGGCTGTAATTCCTCCTGCGCTTATTATTCCCTGGGGAGCGCGAGCTCCCATCCCTCTCCACCCGCAGCGGTGCCGGCGCGCGGGGCAGCCCCAACCGTCCCCTTGCCGCAGCGCCTGCACGTCACCCAAATGGTTCCTGGCCCTCTTCCACCACCGCAGTGGTGGGTGCTGAGCTCCCAGCACCTCCCGATGGCAGCGCAGCGCAGACCCAGCCCGGGCACGGGCACGAGGTCGGCCGGCGGGCATGGCCGGCGCAGGCTGGGGGCAGGGTGGCACCAGGAACAGCTGCCTTAAGGAAACTTTGGCTCAGTTCCTGCAAATTAATGTTTTTTTCCCAAACAGTTTCCCGGCGCTAAGCGCGACGCGGGGAGCAATTATCTTTAGTGTCGATGTTATTACCATAAAAATTGCATTGAGGACTTTTCTCCTCCGATTAGAAAGTTAACGATCATCACTGCCTTCATTGTTCCCCGCACCGTGCTCACTCTAATAAAGAGTCTGTGCACTTTACTTTTCACTTAGCATGAAAATTACCCAGCTGCTGCTGCGAGCGGCTGTGCAGCCCCCGCGCTCCGCTCCCGTGACGGGGCCCTGGCATCCACCCGTGGGGCGCAGCCGCCGGCACGCTGCGGGCGGCCGTACCAGCCCAGGGCTTTCCCGTGCCCTGCCACTGCACCGGGTGCAGGCTGGGCTGTGCCGTGCCGTGCCGGGGATTTTTTGGGGTCTGGCAGCAGGATGGGGCTGTGCCGACAAGCTCAGGGATGGAGGTGCCAGCATCCAGGCTGCCATTCCCATGGGCGCACCCGAGCAGCAGGGATGCTTTTCCATGTTCCTTTCTCTAAGGATGTGCCATCTGCAGCACCTTTCTGCTCCACCCTACACCCAAACCTGCCAGCCTGGCCTCCTGCCCGTGGTGCTGGCTGTGTGCTCTCCCTGCTGCAAGCCTCCAGGGGGGCTCCAGCGGTGCCAGCCAGGGCTCGCTCTCCTCTCCGTGTGGACATCCAGGCTCCAGCACTCGCTGTCGGCATCACCGCGTGCGCTTTTCACAGGGAATATTTGTATCATTTTGCTTGATGCCGGCATAGCTCTTTAAATTCTCAAAGTGCTGTAAAAATCTTAGCTAATCTTCAGAGAGCTTTTTTTTTTTTTTTTTTTTTTTTTTTTTTTTTTTTTTCCGAAGCTCTTCATTACTCCCTAATTGTTCAAACTTCTCTTCTTTTCCTTCTGATTAAAAGCAGATTTTAAAAGTGCAGCTCAGTTTCTCAGCTATTTTCAAGTCAAATGGATTCCATCCCCCTCTCCGTGTATTAATAACCTGTTCTCGTGCATCCCCCAGTGAGCCAGTAAAAGCCCTTCTGAGCAGAGACAAGGTGACAGCAGCGCTCCGGAGGGAGCGATTGGAAGGGGGTTACAGCTTGGAGGGAGAGCGATCCATCCATCCAGCTATCTATCATCCACCCCGCTATCATCCATCTACAGGAGAAATAACATTTGCAATTCCGCTTTAGCTCTTTGTAATAATCATTAATATTTTTTTTTCTACCTTCCCAACCAGTCACAGGAGGGGATGCAGGGCTTTGGGGCGCAGGCAGCGCCGCGGGGCTTGCGGGGGGTGCGGAGGGGTGCTGGTGGTGTGCCTTTGTGTGGGTCGCCTGGTGTGGTGGCCAGGCAGCGTGGGGACAAGGGGACCATGGCCTTGCCGGGAGCAGGTGCCAGCTTCTGACGAGGGCAGGGAGGGGGAATCCTGGGTGCCGCAGCCAGGCTGGTGCCTCCTCCTCCATCCCCTGGGCACGTCAGCTCCTTTGGGCGAGCATCCCCAGCCCCGCTGCTGCCTCGGGCCCGCTCTCAAGGGGAGGTGTTCTGGGGGAGACAGCAGCACAGCCCGTGGGATGCCCCACAGAGGTTAGGGCTCCTCCTCGCCAGCCTGCCTCAGACTTTCCCCAGGCTGCTTGGCACCATCTTCAAGCCGCTGCTTGACCTTCACCTGGGGATGACGTTTCTGCAGCTTGTGACCCATCTCCTTGGTCAGCTGAACCCGTGGCCAGCAGGTCCCTCAGACCTGGCTCAGACACTCGACTGCATCTCGAGCTTCAGCATCCTCCAGGATGTGCTCACACAGCCCTGGACCCCAGCCACATCCACGACAAGTCCATGATGTCCCCTCTGCGTGAGACAGTGTCCTCCTCAGAGTCACCTTGTCCCTCTGTGCCACCCCCGCAGCAGGGCGCAGGCCACCCTCGTGCTCCCCATGGAGCGATGTGGGACAACCTGCGGGGGGCTGGTGGGGTCGGGCTGGCCCTTACCTGGCCTCCCACACCACGAGCCCCTTCAGGAGGTGCTGGTGGGCTCGTGGCCGTGGCTGTGCCATGAGCAGAGGGGTGCTGGTGGCCCAGGCGTGGGGACAGCCACTGTGCACGATGGTGCCCATGTCCCCTCGGCCACCCTGTCCCGGCAGATGGCAGCAGGGACGCGTGGCAGCCCGGCAGCGCGGGGGGACCTGCCTCGCACCCCGACCTTGGAATAATCTTCAGTAGGATTAAGAGCTTAAACGTATCCGTGTAATTGCCAGGCCCCTGCTGAGCTGGAGAGCGCACGAGTGCCAGCGCGGGGAGGCAGCACCAGCCCCCCCGCTGCCACCACACGAGGCAGGCCCCACGGTGACGGAGGCACGGCTGGTGGTGACAGCATCTCCTGGGCACTTTTTGGTGGCCGCCAGCAATCAGAAGAGGTTTTGGGTGCCCGGAGGTGCTCCATGGTGTTTCAGACACCCCAAGGGCACCCAGGCAGTGGGCTCAGGGCACCCCAAATGCCAGCAGAGCCCCTGCCCAGCTGCGCCCTGGGGTGCCACCAGGTCCCCAGGCGGCCGTGCCCCAGCAGGACAGTCCAGCCGGCTGGCGCGGGGCTCAGCACCAGTGGGGAGCTGCCGTCCCAGCCCCCTCCCTGTCTGCCTAATGGTCCCTGACATTTAAATGAGATTTAGTGCTCAGCCCGACGCTGAATATTCATGAGCCCATGCGGCCCTGACAGCCCGGCTGGGGCTGCTCTCATGATTAATAATTTGTTTTTCCCGTTACTGTAAACCTCACCTGCACTCGCTGCTTGCTCCAGCCCCGCTGCTGCTGGGAGCACCCACGTCCCCACCAGCGGGTCCGTCACCTCCGCCCCGGCCCTGGGACACCCCCAGGACACAGCCGGGGTGAGGGGACAGCGGTGCCAGGGGCAGGGGTGCAGAGCAGCTCCCCTCCAGCTCGGGAACCAGCCCATGTACCCCGGGGTACATGCACGGCCCTGTCTGCCCCAGCTTGTGGTGGGCATGGGGCTGGGAGCTGGGAGAGGAAGGGTGGGCAGGCAGATGTGGATCAGGTGTGCCTGCTGCTCACTGGGCGTGCAGTGGTTTGTCACCAAATCGTGGCCGTATCACACCCTGCCAAGCACCAGGAAGCCTGTTTGTTGCTCCGAGTGGGCTGGGACCAAACACTGAGCAAACATCTGCCCAGGCTCTGCAAAGCAGCCCCAGCAACTTGTGGCCACCATCCCAGAGGGGGCTGCAGCCCACAGGCACCCCGTGGGCTCAGCCTCCACACCAATCTGCTAGGATTTCTCTGTCCATCTTCACCAACCTCCCCACTGCAAGCCTGGTGTCCCCTTCCCCAGCCACTCACTCCAGCTCTGCTCAGAGTATCTCCTCCAGGACTTGTCCTCCAAGCCGTGCTGGGGCACATCTCTGGGCAGCGCTGTCCCAGAGCTGTCCCTCCTCCCCTTCCCGTGCCCAGAGCAGGCTGCAAGCACACGTGGGCGCGTGCTGGTGGGTCCTGGAGCAATTCCAGGTGCTTCAAAATTAGTGATATCATGGGGAGGTGCTACCGGGTCCTCCTGCTCCCTGCATGCTGGGCTCCATCCCTGCACCAGGCGCAGCAGCTCTGCACAAATTGCATAAATATTCATGGTGAACACAGAGAAATGTGCCTGTCCCGGCTGATTACACGCACCCGTCCTGAAGGCTGCGGCTGCTCCCTGGGTGCTGCTGGCCGAGCTCTCACCACGTGGCAAACCACAGCGAGGGCACCCTGCAGCGCTGGCCTGTCCCGGCACAGCCGCGGCACCCCGCACACAGCGGGATCCGGGCTCTGGGCTGGGGACAGCGCTGGTCCTCAGCCCCTCCACCAGCCCACACCAAGGGTGAGGCTTCTCCAGGGGAGGTCCCAAAATGCTGGGTCCCTGCGGTGCCATGCTGTGGTGCTCAGGACACTTTGGGGACCTGCTTTGGTGACCCTGGCGCTCTCAGGTGCTGGGGTCCCTGCTGCGCTCCCCTGCGGATCCCCGCATGCTGTGAAGATTAATCCCCTGCAAACCTGACCAAGGTGCTGGGCTAATAGCCTGATTTATTCCTTCCCGTCTCTCCGGAGCACGCGAGGTTCCCCACTGTGTCCTGAACGACCTCATGCATAATACCATGCACAATCCTATTAACGCCGCCCCGCCACGCGCTCCCTGCTTAGCGCCGCCACTCGCCAATGCAATTTCCCCGTGATATATGGGAAAAATAATTGAACTATATTTGAAAATATATTGAGAATTACAGCTCACACCCAGCGGGATTTATAGGGGCCATATTTCACAAAACCATGGCCCCGCACACCCAGGGGTGCTCCCGAGGAAGCGGAGGAGAGACCTGTGGTCGCAGCGGGTGCAAGCGCAGGGCATGCGGTGGAAGAATGGGCACATCCTTGGGGACAGAAAGGCTTGGGGACACTGCCACCCCGACCCAGTGGCTGTCAGAGCTAGGCTGAGCGTGCTCCCCTCTGGGGGTGAGGGGTGAAGCACTGCAGGTGTCCTGCTACTTGCTTGGTGCGCTGGGTGCTACCATGGTGGCCAGCCTGGTGTCTGCTGGGAGGTGACCCAGACTGCAGCTGCACCATGGGAGGTCTGGCACCAGATGCATGCCCACGCAGTGGGGAGAGAAAGGAGGGAGGCAGCGAGGCCGCCCAGATGGAGAAGCCCCCTCAGGCTTGGAGAAGCCAGCCCCGTGCCATGCAGCCCCGCGGAGATGCTGTCCCTTTCCCTGCCTCACCCAGAGCAAAGCGCCCGTCTGGCTGCAGCCCGGCCAGCCTCCATCCCTGCCGGCCCCCAGCGGGATGCCGGGGGTGCCGCTGTCTGGAGGAAAGTCCCGGCGTGCCCCGGGGAAGGCAGCTATAAATAACCGCCCGGAGCGGGGCGCTGGGACTGCTTGGAAGCCGCTTTGTGATCAGGACAAAGAAGAGGCGGCTTCGCGCTCGCTCTTCATTAGCTGCCTTCCTCTGGCTGGCCGGGCCAGGATGCGCTCGCATCAGGCGACGGCAGGATGTAGCTGCCGGTGTCAAGGACGCGAACAATAAGGGCTTTAAATAGCAGCGCTGCCTTTGAAACCCGCTCGCCTGCGCCGGAGATGGAGCCCGGGAAAATTCCACGGCGCGAGGAGGAGCAGAAGGACGCGGGAGGGGGACACGCCGGCCCCTGGGGAGTGTCCCCGTGCCCGGGATCTGCGTGGTGGCACGGCGTGGCAGGCAACACCGGGCCAGGACACGCGGAGGCCGCCAGGATGTCCCGCTGCAGCGGGCTGCACCCCGGCAGCTCCCGGAGCGGCCGAGTTCAAAGCTCCCTGCCGCACAATCCCCGCAGCCCTGGGCACGCGGTTAATTAGCAGCAATTCCTTGCGCTGCCAGGAAGGTGCCCCTTGGTCCCGTCTCGTTTTCTCTCGCTCTGGCCGCAGGGCTCTGATCTCCTCCTGCCTTTATCCGGGAGATGAAAGAGCCGCCGGCTCGCCAGGCCCCCCCCGCGTGGGGTGGCGGGGGCACCTCTGCGAGGATGAGCTGAATGGCAGGGCAGCACCCGCCTCTCATTTTCCAGGCCCTGATCTCGTCTTTTGAGCCCAGGATAAATGCGCCTCATGTCTGGAGCATCGTGCCCCAGGCCGGATGGGGGACAGGGCCCCAGAAGCGGGTTTGGAAGCACTGGTGTGGTGCTGGTGCCTCCCCGAGGGGTGTGCGGAGCTGCCCGGGGCTGAGCACTGGCACGGGCAGGGTACGAGGGCAGCCCCTGGTGCCAGGCTCTCAGGATGGGGCTGGGAGCGCTTTGAAGGGCTGCAGGACCCACACAGGAGGAACACAGGGATGAGCACCCCCTGCTCCTGCCCATATACCTTATGCAGAGGAGCACAGGAGGAATCCCTGGGCTTGTCTTGGCGAGGCCGGCAGGAGGTACAGGGATGGAGAAGGTGCCCCGCCACCGGGGGGCCCTATTGCCAACCCCAACGGGCTGTCGGTCAGGGCAGCGGGCGGCGGGGCTGCCCAGCAGGCTGATGGAGAGGGATCGGCGCTGGAGAGACACGTGCGCCCGTGTGCATGTGCACGGGGGGGCCCGGCTGCGCGTATTAGCAGGCCCTTAAATCAACACAGCACTTCAGACAGGAAGGAAATAGGCTTTGCCGACGGCAGGAGCGGCACTTGCTTTGTGCACATTACAGAACATCAGGAAAATGTCAAATTTACATAAAAATGATACAAACTCATTGGAAGAAACATGCATCCAATTATCGGCCCCAGCGCTGGCACGGCTCCGCAGCCAGAGGCTGGCCGGCCGGCTGGCTGCGAGGGACCCAGCCCCGGGGCACACATTTCATCTCGGGGTGTTTAACATCAAAGCAGCAACCAGCCGCGGCTCTGCGGGCTCCTGGCTTTTGGTCCTGCTGCTCTCAGGGTGCGTGGGAGCTGGGAGGTGGCCGACACATGGGGCTGTCCCCAGCGGTGCCCCCCAGCCGTGCCCGCTCTGTGCCGTGCCAGCGTGCCACCCCGCTGCCCAGGACTGATGGCCTGTCCCAATGCTATGTTTTTATCCCAGCCGCCTGGCAGGATTGATGTCTCACTGCATGCAGGCAGAGGCCATAACTCACACCCAGGAGCCGGGCTCCCAGCTCGTTACTCACTGGGCACCGACACCCTGTGAGTTACAGCGGGCGCTGCCGGGGACACGTCACCCGCAGGGGGTCGGGGCAAGGGGACGTGGCATTGGGACGGGGACAAACCCATCTCTGCGGGCATCACAGGCGCCCCAGCGTGCCCAACACCTCCATCCCTAGCAGCGCAGTGAGCACAGGTGACACCCAAGGGTGACGCTGCCCCCGGGGGTGTCACCGCAGCCGGGATTCCCCGCGCTGCACCCGCCGGAGGGTGCCCGGGCTGCGTGCGCGGGGGAGGCTGACGAGCTGTTAATTACAGGTGCTGCTTGGCTGCTGCAGCGCGTCTCTGCTGCTCGGCTGGCAGAGCCGTGCGGCGGGTGACACACTCCATGATAAATTGATATCCCGTTTAGCATCAATTTTCCCTTCTCTGGTGGCAGACAGCTGTGCTAATGGGATGGGACAAGTGAAAATGAAATAACAGGCCCTGAGCACACCGGCACGCGCCGCAGCAGCAGCCCTGCTGCACGGCTCTCGCTCCCGCAGAGATGGGCAGGGCCCCGAGCACCCATGGGTGGGGGAGCCCTGGGGCTGCCCCCCGAGCCCTGGTTGTGGCTCGGGTCACTGCTGGGCACCTGTGGTGTGTTTGCTGCATGCAGCGTGCCCAGTGCCTGGGGTTTGAGGTTTGCAGAGCATGTGGTGCCTGCAGCAGGCATTGAGGTGGGTGTCAGAAGAGGGCTGGTACTGCAGCCTGCACGGCTCTGGGTGGTCAACATGGGGGCTCTGCCCCTCTTTGGTGTCTGCAACACACTCAGAGCTCAGTGCCCTGCCGTGGGTCCTGCTGACAGCAAGGCAAGGAGCGAGGGTTTGCTTGGTATTCACAGTGCCCGTGCCGCACTGGGGCTTTGGAGCACACACACGGTGCCTGAGCTGGGTTTGATGTATGCAGCATCCCCAGAGCCCACGCCACGTTTGGTGTTTGCAGTAGCCCGTGGCACTCGGTACCCACAGCCGTACGGCTGCTTTCAGCGCGCTCGGCGCTCAGCACCAGCAGCACACTTGTTATCAGGCGTGTATTTGTCAAATTGGTGCCTGCAGCGTGTTTGCGCTCATGGTGTGCGCAGCGCTTGATGCCCAGGGTTTGCTTGGTAATTGCAGAGTGCTCAGCACTTAATACCTGTGGCATGTTTGTTATTTGCACAGCGCTCACCCTGTGTCTAAAGTGCTCGGCGCATGCAGTGTGCTCAGAGAGCGGGACCCACGGTGTCTGATGCTTCAGCGCCTTCAGCGCTCGGTGTCAGCTGTGGTTTCCTATTTGCCAAGCGCTCGGTGATCTCCGCAGGCAGGGTTTTGTATTTTCCAGGTGTGCCCAGCGCCTGTTATATTTGGCATTTGCAGCGCAGCCGGCGCTTGCACTGGCCTGCTGTCTGCGCCGTGCTCGCTGCCTGGCGCTGTGCTCCCCGTGGTGTGATCAGTGCTCACAGCAGGCTGCTGGCGCCGTGTCTGGCTCTCGGTGCCAAGGCCACCGCTGATGTTTGCAGTGGGCTCAGCCTGTGGAGCCCTCGGTGTGATCCTGCTGACCGTGCGCTCCCTGCTCGCTCCCCGGGGCGTGCTGGCTGCTTGCTGTGCCCTCAGCCCTTTGGACCTGCGGTGCACGGCCCTCTCGCTGTGTGCTTTGCAACTGCTGCCCACAGTGCGGCTTTTCCCAGCTTCCTGATGTTTTGCTACTTACAAAGCCTGCTGCACACCATTTCTGGTGCATCCTACACTCACAGCTCGGATTTCAGTGCCCGTGGCACACATGGCACGGACAGTGCCCTCAGTGCTCAGCATCAGCCGTGTGCTTGCAGGGAGCTGGTGCCTGAAGCTCTACATTTGTGATATCCCAGCACACGTCTGTGGCTGCCTCTTCCAGGATGCTGGGCACCTGGACGCTTCCTCCACCCACAGCAGGCTCAGGACGAAGCCCAGCAGGGTGTCTGCACCGTGCTTGGTGCTCGGTGCCCAGGCTTTGCAGCATGGGGTCCCTGAGGGTGCCCATCTCCGCAGCACCCAGCCTGGCACGCGCGCTGTTTGCTGCGTGCCACGTGCTCAGCAGCAGGCAGGATCCGTGCCGGCAGCGCTCGCAGCCCATGCTGGGGCTGATTGATGCCGCGTGCTCGGTGCCCAGCTGGGCGCCGTGCCGGCAGCGTGCGCAGCCCCGGGACGTGCCGGGGGCTCCTCCAAATTCCTGCTCCCCCCCTGCAGACCCTGCCCAGCCACCAGCAGGTGCTGTGGGGACGTGCAGCCCTACAGCTTCCTCACAGCAGAGGATCAGGGTGCAGGGTGGCAGCACGTGGCCCCAGCCCTGGGTCCCTGCCATGGGGGGGACAGAGGGACAGGGAGAGGGCCGTGTGTCCTCGGGGCACTGCTCCCGCAGGCACTGCTCTGGGCGAGGAGAGATAAGGGCACTGTGCTCCTGGCCACTCTGCCCAGCAGCCCAGAGGGCAGACAGGGTGCTCTCGCCGTTGGTGGGGACGTGGCATGAAGGTTGAGGTTTTAATCACACAGATGTCAGGAAATCAGGAGCGATGGTTCCCATGGTAACGCTAACTCTGCCCCTTGCCCGTGGCGCGGCGGCTGTGTGTGCGCGGGGCCGTAATGGGCACCATGTGGCTGAGCTACGGCTGCTCGGGGACCCATAACTTTGAATTTCCTGACTTGGGTGCATTTAAAACCTCAGCCTTAATGCCGTGCCGAGGCAGCTCTGCTGGCACTTTACGGCTCTGTTGTTTTAGGGAAGGCAAACGGGAGGCAGGAGCCACCCGGGCTGAGCCCTGCTGGTGAGGCAGGAGGAGCGATCCGGGCAGGAGGGCTTGGGGTCGGCATCTCAGGACCGAGGGCAGGAGGAGCAGGCAGGCGCTGCCCCGTGTGCCATCCCCACGGCAATGACACAGTCCTGGTGGCTGCAGGGGACAGGACGGGGCCCGCGGGTGCAGCCGAGCGCGAGGGAGCAGCTGAGCAATGTCTCGCGGAGCATGAAGAGCCGATCCTCACGCTCTGCTGGCTGGGCACGCTCCCTCCCAGCTCCTCACGTCCCCGGGGCAGGGGGTCAGTCCGAGGAGACGCATCCTGCGGGTACCAGCCCTGCTGGGGAGCACCCAGTGCCGTGGCTGCCTCCCAGTGCTGGGGGCATGCTGGTCCCCCAGCAGAGCACCCCCTGCCCGTGGCTCAGAGCCCCAGCAAGCTGCATTAGGGGCTCACGCTCCCCCAGCTCCTTTTATCTGGAGGCCTCCTGCCCTGGCTCACCACCAGGCAGGGCTTTGGGCCAACTGGGCTGCCCTCTGGTTGCCTTTGCTTGCTTGTCAGCCATGAGGGAGCCAAGCTAGGGGATGTCCTGCTGGCTGTGGGGCCGGGGGAAGGATGGCATCCCCGTGCTGCGTGGCGGAGTGGCATGGCTGGAGCACCCCCCGGCCCCGGCGCTGCCCTCCCCAAACAACCGCTGCAGCTCCCATAATGTATTCATCCCAGGGTGCCCCGGTGCAGCTGCAATATCATTATTGGCGTTTATTACACCATTAGCTTTAAAGTTTTATAAACTACCAGGCAGGTGACAAGTGGCAGGGGGAGGCCCAAGCTGCGGGCAGGGGGCTGTGCGGGGATGGTGCTGGGGGCTGCCCCAGCGGGGTGCAGGGTTTGGTTTGCCCCCATGGTGGTGCTTTCACGGGCACTGCAAACCAGCAGCGCCCCGCAGCAGGCACACACATCGCCATGGAGCCACTTCGCACAGCGCAGCCACGTGCCTCGCTGCCCTCCTCAGGATGGCAGAGCCCACGGGGGACCAGCCAGCTGCAGCAAGGAGAGGCACACGGACAGGGAACACGCTCCCATGAAAGGGCTGGGATTGGGTCCATCATCCCACTCAGAGCCCATAGGATCCATCCCGGCTGCAATGAGGGCTGACATCTTCCTCCCAGCCGTGACGGGCGGCCTGACACCCGGACCCTACTGAAAGCCAGCCCCGAAATTCCTGCAGGAACAGCCCCAAAGCCACAGGCACCCAGCGATGTTTTTCAGGCAACAGCAGAAGGTGCGCAGGGCACCTTGCGAGAGCTCGTGCACATAGCTCACAATAGGGACTTCGTAATTGAGGTTTTGCGCTTAATGAAGGAATAAATTGAATGGGAGTGTTGTCCTTAATTGGGGTGTTGCATTAATTAAGGTATTGCACTTCGTTGGGGTAAGGCGTTTAATAAGGAACTGCATTTAATCGGGTATTGATGTGAGCGGGGTGCGTTAACGGGGGTGTGGCACCGCAGGTGTGTCTGCTGGCCCTCAGATCTCACCTGTGGCTGTGGTGCCAACCAGGGGATGGGTCCCAACCTGAGGGGTCCAGCACAGCCCTGCCACCTCCCAAGGGATGGGAGCAGGGCAGGTCTGCAGAGGAATTGCTGCTGCCCTCCTCACCCCAGCCTGCAGCCCTGCCAGCACCACCCAGCCCCCCTGGGTGCCCCCCTGGGTGCATCCTGCTCGCAGCACCACTGCCCCTGGTGCCCCTCGGATGTCTCCCCGGCACCGTGGCACAGCCGTGCCCCCCGCAGCAGCCCCGCTCTCCCCTAATGGGAGCGGACACCCTGTCACCCTGCATCTCCCCGGAGCCGCGAGCGCGCCGCCCAGCTCGGTGAAGCTGCTGCCTTCGCAGGGCTCTGGGAGCCTCCGAGTAGATAGGAGTGCTGCGGCCAGCTGGGCTCCGCAGCCACGTTTCCTCCAATTAGATCAAAATTAATGATTGCCCCAGATCCGCTCCCCTGCAGGCATGGGGCTGCATCCGGCTCCGCAGCACACGGGGCTGGCGAGGGAGGCGCAGCGGCCGGGTCCCTCTGCACAGCCCAGCTCTGTGGGTTTGGGGTGGTGGCACCGAGCAGGCAGCTCGGGGTCCAGCTGGGACCAGGGGGGTGATGGGGGTGCTGCTGGGGCTCGTCCCTCCGACAGGTCCCCCTGTCCCCCGTCCTGCCGCCTCCTGTGCCCAGGGCTGGTGCTGGTGGCTGGGGAGGGGGCAGGGGGACCCTCACTGGGGTCTGTGCGTGCGTGGCCCCTCCAGGGGAGGGCGCACAGCAAATAATCGATCTCTCCTCTCGGTGGCAAGGCAAGAAAGCCACAAACAAATCCTCTTCCAGATTGGCCTGAGAATAGAGGAGGGCAGTGGCTGTGTCTCGGAGGGGATGAATCATTGTGAGCGTGCTGCAGGCACCGGGGCAGGATCAGCCCCACGTGCACCCCTCCAGATCGGGGGCAGCTTCCCCTGTGTGGGGACTCCACCTAACCCCTGCTGCCTCTTGCAGCGTAGAGGAGCCCTGATACACCAACCCCCCCCTTCTGTGCTCACAGCAGTTATTTTGTCTAAGGTTGCAGCCTCTGCTCTCGCCCAAACCCCCAGTGCCTCCAGCCGGTCTCCGTCACTGCTATCTGTTATTGCCATCCTCTGCACTCTTTCCAATTAGTCTGGATTTTTCTTGACGTCTGGTCCTGGACCAGGCACAGGGCGCCCGCCGAGGCCTTGCCAGCAGCAAGAGCTTCAGCTGCCTGGCGAATGCTGCCCCTCCTCACGCAGCCCCCAGCGCCGTCCTCCTTTCCACAGCTGCAGGGCAGCCACTCATCCCCCGTGACAGGGGCACATCCCCCCCGAAACAGCAAGGCTTCTTCCCTCCTTCCCTAGCTCCTGGCTGCTTCTCCGAACAGCTGGGCAGCTGGGAACCTGGCTTCTGCCTGCGCAGACACCCGCACCTGCACGGCGCCTCCTGCCCGGGGGTTCAGCCCCCCGCACGCGGTGCGCACCCGGCTGGAGCCGTGCCGGGTGTCACATTCGGAGAAGCCGACACCACCGCTGCCCGCTGCCGGGGCTCCTCTGCTCCCCGACCCAGCCCAGATCTTTGCGCTTGTCCTTTCGAATCGGATCTGATTGTTTTCAGGCCATTTCTCCGATTTGTCAACATCATTTCAGATTCCAGCCCTGTTCCCTCCAGCCCTCGCGGCTCCCCCCCCCTGCCATCCAAGCACGGCACGCCAGGACCTCACCGCTCACCCACCCGAGCCTGGGGGTGCGGGTCAAGTGAGGGGGACCCCAATTCCCCAACCTGCCTGCTCACTTGCACGGTGGCAGCCCTGCAGCATCCCCCCTCGCTGCCTCTCTCCCCCCGTGCACGCGTGCCGTGCTCAGCCGCAGGTGGGGGGCTCCGGTGCAGAACGGCGAGACGCGAGATGCTGCCAAGTGGCAGCGAGGGCTGTTCCCAGCTGGTGCTTTCCTCGCTGCCTTGTCTGGTCCCAAGGAAAAGCAGCCCCTGAGCCTTGCTGCCACCCCTCTCCCTGGCCCTCCTACCCCAGCGTTAGCTGCCTGTGCTGCACTGGGAGTTGGGTTTCCTGGCTGGGTTTGTCCCCATTTGGGCAGCTGGCATCTCCACCAGCTCTCAGCCTCCCTGCCAGCTCCACCCGTGGTGCACAGCCCATGGTCCTGCTCATCGCCCTGCCCTGCAGAGCGCTGCCCACAGCCACAGGATGGGGCTTGTGTCCTGGGTGTCACTCATTTGGGTCCAGCTTGATCCCAATCCCAGCCCAGCCACACTTCAGACTATTTCTGGGGTCCAGCGGGCCTGGTGGCCAGGCAGGAACAGGGCACAGCAGGGTAGAAGAAGGATGGGAGGAGGGGGGAGAGGACATGTCCCTGAGCACAGTGGAGGGTTTATGAGGATGTCCTGTAGTCACACAGTGTGGTTTGCCCGAAGGATCTGGGGCACAGACCCTGCCCCTACACCACGGACACAGCAGGGGCTGGCTGACAGCATGGAACCGCCCGGCAGTCCCTCGGTGTCCTCAAACCCCTTCCACTGTGCCCCTGGGAGACACAGGCAGGGGTCCCTGCAGCATGGGGCTCGTCACGGCGTGGCTGGGGCCACTTACAGTGGCAGCGCTCCCTGCCACGCTTCGGTGGGCCGGGGGCACGGGGTTGGCACGTGCACGCCGCATCCCTGGGGCAGGGGGAAGCAGGCGGCCAGGGCCGTGCGTGCTCCCCGCCGGAGGCAGCCTATCATGCCGTATTGACCCGCACTGGAGGCAGGAACATGTGTGCCATGCACGGATCGATGGGAAGATTGAAGATGCGTGTGCGCTTGCCGGACGGCTGGGGGAAGCTTTGCCGTTGGCACCGGTAGCGCAGTGAAGGTCACGCTGACCTGCGGCGCGGTCCCCGGGGAGAGGCGAGGCCGCTGCCGAGCTCCTGGGGGGGTGTGGGGGGGTCTCACCGCCTGTGCTGCCGGACCCTGGCCTCCCCATCGGGCTCCGAACCCCCCGGAGAGAGCCGCATCTCCTGGGGGGCTGCCTGCTGGAGGCAGGGAAGCGGTGGGGAAACTGAGGCAGGGACACCACGGTGCCGCGCAGGAGAGCGGCCGGCCCCAGGTGCCGGTGCCCCCCACCCTCACCCCGGCCCCCAGCCCACCCAGCAGAGCAGGCAGAGCCCCCCCAGCTGCGGGCAGGACGGGGCAGCAGGAGGGGGTGCCGGGGGTGCTGCGGGGAAGCCCCGCGGCTCCCCCGTCCCGGGGCTCGGCGCCCGCCGGGTTGGGGCGCAGCGGGCCGCGGCAGGGAGGCGGTTAACGGCCAGGGAGCCGCCGAGGCAGGAGGAGTCCGCGGGCGGGCGAGCAGGAGGGGGCCGCCGGGCGAGCTGCCCGCAGGCTGCCCGCCCCCGCCGAGCCGCCCCGAGCCGCCCCGAGCCGTGCCGAGCCGCGCCGAGCCGTGCCGTGCCGCGCTGCCCCGGGGCGCACGGGCCGGGGCGAGGCGCACAGCGCGGCGGCGGCGGCGGCGGCGGCGGCGGGGGGCAGGCACCGTGCCCCGCCCGCCTCGGCACGGCACGGCACGGCACGGCACGGCACGGCTCGGCACGGCACGGCACGGCACGGCACGGCTCGGCACGGCCACAGCATCGCAGGGCACGGCGCGGCACGGCTCGGCTCAGCGCGGCATCGCACGGCTTGGCTTGGCGCGGCACGGCTCGGCACCGCTCGGCGCGCCTCGGTTCCGCTCGGCTCGGCGCGGCTCGGCTTGGCGCGGCTCGGCACGGCTCGGCTCGGCTCCGGCAGGTCCCGAGCCATTCAAACAAGTGGCTCCCGCAGCACTTGGGAGCCGGGGCTGGAGAGAGGGCGCGGAGCGGCTCCCCCTGCCCCGGAGGCGCGGGGCCCTTCACACTGCCTCCTTCTCTGGCGCTCGCTCTTTATTTGACGATGAAATAATGTTGACATGTCTTGAATTATTAAGTATTCCCTGGATTTTATTAGCACATGATGCCTAAATGCTGCCTGTATCTGCCGGGGTCTTAACCAGAGAGGAGCGAAGGAGAGAGGCAGAGACACAGAGCGAGGGAGAGGAGAGAGAGGGGTTTTTGACAGCTGTATTTGTGCTGATAAGCGAAGGCACAAGGAGACGATCGACTAGTGAGACAAGAGGGAAGCGGCGGCTCGGAGCTGCTGAGAGGGGCTGCGCTTCCCTCCCGAGACGGCTCGGCCCTCCCGGCGCCGTGCTGGGGCTTGGGGGGGACCCGAGCCCCCTCCCAGCGCCTGGCCGGGCTCTCGGCCGGTGCCCGTGCCGGGGGGCAGCCCGCTGGCTGGGCACGCCGGCCGCGCGGGGCAGATGCCGATTGAGATCGTGTGTAAAATCAAATTTGCCGAGGAGGATGAGAAGCAGAAGGAGAAAGAAGAAGGGGACAAGGAGAGCCTGATCGAGGAGCCCGCGCGGCCCCGCTCCCGGGACCTGGCCGCCTTCGCCAGCGCCAGCACGCTGCACGGCCTGGGGCACATCTGCCGCTCGGGGCGGCTGGGCGTGCGCCAGACCCTCTGGGCGCTCGCCTTCCTGGCCTCGCTCGCCTTCTTCCTCTACCAGGCGGCCAAGTCGGCGCTGCTCTACCTGGAGCACCCCCACGTCATGGCCCTGGACGAGGAGGCCATCCGCGAGATGGTCTTCCCCGCCATCACCATCTGCAACATCAACCGCTACCGCCACTCGGCGCTCACCGACGCCGACATCTTCCACCTGGCCAACATGACCGGGCTGCCCCCCAAGGACCGCGACGGCCACAAGGCCACGGACCTGCTCTACCCCGACCCCGACATGGCCGACATCGTCAACCGCACCGGCCACCAGCTCGACGACATGCTCAAGAGCTGCAACTTCAGCGGCGAGAACTGCTCCTCCCGGGATTTCACTGTGGTGAGTGCGCAGCCCCGGGGACGCCGCCGGCGCTGGGGGGGCTCTGACCCCACCGTGTCCTCGCCGCAGCGGGGCTCCCCGGCTCGCTCCGGCTGCTGAAGTTTTGCATCTCTCCGTGTTCGAGTTTCCCTCCAAGTTTCGCATGGAGAGAGAGAAAGGATCCTCCGTGGGAGCTCTCTGCTGCAGGACCGCGCTGCCGGCAGCTCCGGGGCTGCAGGAGGGGGTCGTGGGCAGGAGCGGGGGCAGATGGGGGAGCGGGGTGGGCGAGCAGCGGGAAGGGGAAAGCGGTGGCACGGAGCCCTGCTCCAGCCTCTCCTCACCGCAGGTTGAGCTGCTCCATCGCAGGGCATTTTGCACAGCAAGAGTGGAATGGGGGGGCCGGGACCCCTTTGCACGTAGGAGAGCCCCCCTGCCTTCGGGGGTGGGCACTGGGGTGTGTGTGAATGCGGGAGGCTGTCAGCATTGCACACTCGTGTGTGTGTGTGCAAATGCACGTGCCCAGCACCCCCAGAGGGTCTGCTTCGGGGCATGGCCACATCCGGGTGCCCTGGGGGCCACCCCCAAAGCTGGGGGTCCCCGGACCCCAGCAGCACCGTGCCCACCCAGGCAGTGAGCTCCCAGCCGGGCACCGCGACTGTGCGGCTCTCGCTAATGTTGAGCCTGGAATCACAAATCCCCGCTGTGGTTTGGGGAAATAAATGTGCTGAACGGGCGGAATACCTGATGGGACCCCTTTCAGCCCGTAATGACTCTGGAAATGAGCTGCCTCTCTGCTCCGGCTGCCAGGGGCTGCTGCTCTGCCTGCTCGCTGCGCTCCCTGGAGCAGCGCTGCCAGCCGGAGCCCGCTCCGTGCCGGGGAGGGGGGTGCGATACCGGGGGCTGCGCAGCCTGCTGAGGGGAGAGGAGGCTCCGTGGGGCTGGAAATGGCTGATGCAGCACGTCCTGCTTCACTTCGTGCCCATCGCTGCAAAGCCTTTCTAGTGCGGGGTGCTGCTGTCCTAGGGAAAGCACTGTTTGGGGAGGTGTTACAGGGGGGCTGCCGTGGGGAGCGTTTGCCTGCAGTGGGGTGGGGAGGAGCGGGGGGCAGCAGGGGGGACCCTCCTCCTCCTGGGGTTTTGCTGGGCTCTGTGCTTGCTGTAGCCGAGCTGCCCGAGTTTGGGTGCTGGGGAGAAGTGAGATCCAGTGGGGAGAGCGCAGGGAGCCCCGGTGCTGGGCAATCCTGCACGTGGCATGTGGGGCTCGCCACACTGGCTGGTGGGAAGGTGGAGAGCCCAGCATCGTGCCGGGTAGCAGCACGGCATGGCAGTGGGATTTGGGCTGGGTACCAGCTTCCTAGAGCACGGATATACATGGGGACAGCCACTGGGACTGTCCGGTGTGCCGTCTCCGCGTGCTGGAGCAGGCTCCAGGCAGCGGGGTCAGGACGGGGAGCCCAGAGCTGGAGGCACCCGGAGCGGTCAGCAGGCAGGGCTGTCCCTGCCACCTCTCGCTGGCCACTTTCCCGATGCACCTGGAGCCAAGGGGTGATCTTGGGGCAGAAGAAGGTGCAAGGCACGGGCTTGGGAAGGGGAGGGGAAGGCAGGAGCAGAGGGGAGGGATTCGGCAGCCTCTCTGTGCCACGCAGCACGTCCCAGAGCCGTGCCAGGCAGCGGCGGGACCTGCCGAGGCAGCGCACCATTTGCAGCTGGAGCCTGCTGCTCCCGTTCCCCGAGCTGAATCTGTCCCCTGTGCCTCCTCCTGGGGATGATTCAAGCACGGTGTTTGCAGCTTGGCAGGCACGGGTGAGTCCCAGCCGCCACGTGTGGGCTTGGGAGCCGCCGTGCCTGCCAGCTGTGGCCCCGGTGCAGGAGCACCTGGTGCTGCGCCGCACCCCGCTGTCACACCGAGCTCCCGGCCCTGGGCGCCCCACGTGCCTTTCTGCTCACAGGGCTCCTGTGAGCCCACCGCAGCGGGTGCTCTGCGGGCGTCCCTGCAGGGATGGAGGGCTCGCAGGGCTCGCAGCGCCCGGAGCAGAGGTTGTGTCCCCAGGGAAGGCAGGGAAGGGAAGTTTTCCCTTGCAGCTCCCCGGGGCTGTGCTTGCAGGGGTGCTGGCGCCGATCCTCTGCTCTGTGCGCACGGGGGGCTTCACGCAGAGGCCAGAAGCGTGACGGCCCCTGGGTGGCCGTGGGCAGCCTGCCCGCCGGGCCAGCAGCGCTGCCGAGCCGGAGCGCGGAGCTCGCAGCCGGTGAGCACAGGATAAACAGCTCGCGCGGGTCCTTTAAGTAGGCGCCGCGAGTGGTAAATGATCTTCCCCTATTTAACGTCACAAATCCTCATTCTTTATGGGATAGCAAATTAAGAAACTATGGGGAGAAAAATCCCCAGCGTAAGCATCTTCCGTGTAATAAAGCCCGGCTGGGCTGTAAATCTCCCCAGGCGGCAGGGACAGCACCGAGCCGCAGCGAGGCTCCCCTGCAGCCTGCTGACAAATGTGCCCCGTGCGCAGGCTGCCGGGAACCCTGGGCAGAGCCTTTTCCTACCCCTCTGCACCCCTTACTGGGGGGCAGCCCCATTCCCTGGGGTGCACTGCCCCGTGCCATGGGCACGCTGCCCGCTGCCCGGGGCAGGGCGCTGGGTGCCGAGCCCGGCCGGGCGGGCGCAGCTGCGGCACCGAGGGTGCGAGGCGTGCGGCGGTGCTGCAGGGAATCAATAGCTCGCTTTCCGCGCCATTAAGCGGGAGGCGTCCCCGCGGGGCCGGGGCTCAGCTGCGGCTGGTGGCCCGTGGCCGCACGGTAGCCCGCTGGCACCCAGCCCCGGGGCCATGCTGGCCACCCCTGGGTGCACCGCGGCGCTGGGGACGGCGGAGGTGGCTTTGGGCAGGGCAGGGCAGGTGGCGGCCAGGCCAGCAGCTCGCCCTGGCTCCTCGCAGGCTGTGCTGGTGGTTGTGCCGGAGCCTCTCTCAAAACCACGTTCCCCCATCAAAAGCCTTTTGTTTGTGAGCCGCTGCTGCTGACGAGGCCGCTCCTGCGAGGGCTGGGGCTGGGGGAGCGCGGAGGTTGCCCAGAGCTGGCAGCGGCCTCGGAGCTGGCAGCGGCCCCGGCTCTCCTGGCAGGGCCCCCCCGGGCCGTGGGCTGTGCGGGGCTCTCTGCGCCCCGTGCTGACCCCCAGGAGAAAACCCCACACGGGTGGGCAGCGTTGGCTGCGTGCTGCCGGCTGGTGGGTGGCTGCAAAGTGCCGCGTGGGGCCGAGCCCTGCAGCCCCCCGGCGGGGAGGGCACGTCCCCAGCTGCCTCCTTCCCCCCTGCAATCGGCGCCGCTCCCGACGCGGGGACTCTCTCTGACATTTCCGCCAGAACCGTATTTAATACACGTTGCATTTTCAGCCTGTTTGTACACCTGGAAAAAGCTGGGCTCGTTCCTCTCCCCCTGCCCCTGCCCCACCTGGTGCTGCTGCTCACCCACCGAGGCGTTCAGCCACCCTGTTTTGCCTCTTTGTGGTCTGTTCGCCACGGGGAGCAGGGGGCTGGGGGCACACATTTCCCTTCCACGCTGGCCCTGCAAGGCCCTGCGAGCCTCCTGCTCGCTGCAGCCCCCAGGCAGAGCTGAGGACCGGGCAGGATGTGTCACCGTGCTGTGCCGTGCTGGCACAGCCCCAGATCTGTGTCTCTGGTGGCGCAGATGGGCTCTGTTTCCTCGTGCTCCTGTCCGGAGCGGTGGCAGCTCTGGCACGGTTACACATGAACTGCCCGGGCACGGCTCGAGGCGCTGCTTGTGCCAGAAACCGGGGGACTTTAATGCAATTCGTTGCCATTTAATTTTACACAATTCCTGCTGCTTAATCCGCTGAGAAATGCTAATTTATACAATTCACGTCTAAAAATAAATGTCAGTCCAGCAGCTCCCAGCAGTGGGTAGCTGCTCCCCCGAGCCCCCGCCGGAGCCTCGTGCGGGGGACCCCAGCCCAGGGCGCACCCCCGAGGTGCCCAGGCCTTGGGGTGCAGCCCCGGGGCCGGCAGCTGTGGGGTGATGGGGTTATGGGGTACCACGGCAGGGCAGCGAGGGGCTGGCTGGTCCCACGGGTGTCACCGCAGAGCCCCTCATCGCAGCGGGTCTGGGGGCTCTGTGGCAAGGAGATGCGGGGTGTCACGGTGGTTTGGCCGCCTTTTGGGATGGATTGGGAGGTGGGAGGCGTGCAGGGCCTCTGAGCTGTCTTTGAGGCCCAATTCCCGGGGCTTTCCCCAGGGAGGGCAGCCTGGCCCGGCGTGCAGCTGCAGCCGACAGCGCTCAAGGCCAGCGCCCCGGTGCCAAAGAGGCGCCCGGTGCCAGGGGCTGGCACGGGGACACCCGAGCCGTGTGTGCTGGGTCCAGCCACGGGTCAGGGCAGCCCCCGCGTAGCTGGTAGCCATGGATATGTTGTAAGGCACCTTTCATTTCTGTGGGAGCGTAGGGAAGCCCATACCCCATCTGCCTGGGCTGCCTGGATGCATCCCTACCTCCCTGAGCACGCAGGGGACGGGGACAGGGTGGGATCCTGCTGGGAAGCAGTGGAGAGGACAAGCCCGTTCCGATGCCCGTCCACACAGGGTGGCACCAGCCCTGGTGGCAGCGTGGGGACGGGTCCCTGGGGCAGCGGGTGGGCTGCGAGGGCTGCGGGAGCCCAGGGGGGGGGGAGCAGGGGCGCGGGGGCGGCGCGGCGGGGGAGCGGAGATGCTGGAGGAGCCGGCGGCTTTCCCACCGCATCCCTGATTGAGATCGGATCACCGCGAGCATAAAAAAGCTCTCTTCATAATTATATTTAATGAATTGACTTTAAAAGCTCTTACACTCTTATCTGGGTAATTTAATATCACACACTTAATAAGCCTGTCTCCGATACGGGGGGGAGCCAGCGGCCGCGACGCCCGCGCCTGGTGTGGCTCCCCGGGGACGCGGGACGTGCTGCACGGCTGGCCCCACGTGGAGGGCTGGGTGGATCGGGGGACACCGCTGTCCCCTGGGGACAGGGCACCCCTGGGGGCTTGGTGCAGGGGCTGGGGGACCATGGGGCTGGGGGGCACGGTGCCATGGGGCTGGATAGGGGTGAGGTGACTGCCTGTGGGTCCAAGGGGGCTCACGGGGTGCAGGAGGCTTGGTGTGGGATCTGCGGGCATGGGGCAGGGCTGGCTGGGGTGCCAGCACTGGGGGTGGACACCGTGTGGCTGGCAGGGCTGTGCTGCGACCCTGTCCCCAGTGTCACTGTCACCTGTGGCAGGAGCCCCGTGGCCAGGAGGCGCTGGGGGCAGCCGCAGGGCAGAGCACACAGCGTGGGCCCCCGGTGCTGTGTCCATCCTGCTCCTGCACACCCAGGGCTCACCAAAACAGGGCACTGGATCCCAGTGACACAGCCACTGTGGGGACAGTGGGGCAGGCATGGGGGCAGAGCCAGCTAGGGGGGCAGAAGGAGGGCTGCCACTGACCCAGCAGTGCATGCACCCCCCTAGGGGCACAGGAGCAGCCCCCAGCACCCCACAGCCACAGCGGGGGTGACAAAGCCAGCAGCCGGGCTCCCGGCACCCCCCCAGCCCTGCCCCACACGGCTCCCCACAGCCGGGACGGGGACCGGCGGGGTGCGGAGGGCGAGGGCGCAGCGCTGGCGCGCAGCTGGCCGTCCCCGTGCTGCCTGGCGGTGCCGGCTGCTGTGCCAGCACACGGTGCCAAGGCCGGGCGGGCTGCGGGGAGCCGCGTGCCAAGGCGGTGACGTGGGGGGGACGCAGCTGCCACCTGGCCCTGCCTGGGGCGGCAGTCCCCAGGAGAGGGGTTCCCGGGCACCCCGCGGGCAGCCCCGGGGCGCGGGGCCGGGTCTCCCCGCGCTGGAACGGCAGGTTCACGGGGCTGCGCTAAGTGACGCAAATGGTTTGAAGCCCATAAAGAGAGACGGTTTTATGTAAGACGACTATATAAAGCTCTGCTGTTCTGCCATTGATGAGATATAGGCCTTTATTTATAGAAGGCAATGTTTGCGGTGCGAGGGCTGAACGCCAGCCAGGGACCCGCGGATAGGGCGTCGAGTCATTTCACATGCAGCTGCCGTCGACACTGTTCACACATTAAAGAAAAAAATTAACAAGTTTGCAGCCAGTCAGGTGGAAAAAACAATAATTGTCGAAAACCGTATTTCCCCCTTTTTCCAATAACAAATAGCTGAAGCGCTGCTGGGGAGGCTTGGGCTTGCTCAGCGCCTGCACAGAGCCGGCTGAGGCTGCGGCACGGCTGGGAGGGGGGCACTGGACAAGGGGGGGGCACGCTGGGGCCGTAGGGCTCCGGCAGAGCTGGACATCTCCCCAGGGCACCGTGTCCCCTCCCTGCCCCGTGCTCGCTGTCCCCAGGGCGCAGGCAGGCACGGTGTGGGGCTGAGGATGCTCTGTGCGCGGTGGCTGCAGACAAAGCCCTGCTGGCTGGGTTTCCCTGCCAGCAGCTCCCCGCCCGCGCGCAGAGGGATGTGCTGAGGTTATTTCTTGGCCAGATGTGGCCGGGTTCTTGCTGGCGAGCGAGCAGCACGTCCCTGTGGTCAGAGCGCCCTGCCAAATTTCGTTTCATGCACGAAAGGAGGAAAAACTTCTCATGATTAATTGCGCAACAGGGGAGAACACGCAGCTCTCTAACCTGCTCCTTGCTGATCGCTGCCCTTTTCTTCCTCGCTGCAAGTGCAGCTGGGGAGAAGGGGGCGAGCTCTTCCCCAGGGCACGCTGTGCTGCACAACCCTGGGGCTGCACGGGCAGCGAGCGGCGAGTTCGGTGGTGCACGGCGAGGGCAGGAGGTGCTGGAACAGCCCTCGCTGCCCTCCTAACCCTGCAAGGGGAGGGAAGGCAGGCAGGGCTTCACAGCAGGAGAGCAGTCAGGCTGGTGCTTGAGCTGCTTTCTCGCAGCTCCCTGCACATTGCTGCGGGCTGATGTCCGAGGCTGTCCCTTGCTTACGCTGCAAAACCTTCCCTCTGTGCACTGAGCCGTGCCCTCGGTGTGCTGCGCCAGCGCGGCTGCGGGCAGGGCACTGCCTGCCCCCTCTGTGTGCTGCCTGCTTGCAGCAGGGAGAGGAGGAGCGGGGTCACGGGGCCAAGCTGGGGCACATCTGGGCTCTGTGCCTGCACGGCCGGTCCCCGCCGGGCAGCACACACGGGTGGGGAGGGTCCTGGGCACCCCAAGCTCTCCGCTCCCTCCCCGGGAGCAGCTGCTCACTGGGTGCTGAACGGCCATTAAGCGCCGGCTGAGCTTTGATGGAGTCAACAGGTTTTCCTCCAGCGGAACAAAAGGTTACCTGCTTGATTGCAGAGCTGGGAGCACAGGCAGAGGTGAAAAGCGAGGGCAGGAAAGCCAGAGGCCGGGAGAGCTGCGGGTGCCCTGTCTGTGTCAGGGAGCTCAGAGACACCGCCGGCCACGAGCCCATGGGGTGTGCGGGGCCAGGGCCCAGGGTGGGAGGGGAGAGCTGGCACCAGCCTCATCAGCCAGAGCCCTGATTAATCACTAGCTGCCAGCCCTCCAGCCTGCAGCTCATTAGCAGTTTAATTCCTGGTGCCCATCGTGCTGGAGGGCCGCACGGCTCTGATTGAGCCGCTGGGACGGGCTGGGGCTGCCCACCAGGGCCAGCAGAGCGGGCAGGGGCAGGCAGGAGCTGGGTGCCCCAGCAGGGCAGCCTTGGGCGCACAGGGGTGGGCACGGCCTCGCGTCCCAGCTGCCAGGAGGGGTTTTGATGGAGCAGCCCAAACCCTGCCCTGGCTCCAGAGCTGCAATCTGTGCTGTTTCTGCCCAGCCGGAGGAGGGAGGGGGCCACACAGAGCTGGGGCCCCGGTGGGAGCAGGGAAGCGTCTCCATCTGTCTGCAGCACTCAGCGGCTGGAGAGGCCAAGGTGGCCCCCGAGCGGGGCTGTCCCCAGGTCACCTCTGCGCAGGAGGCAGGGTTGGCACGGCATCTGCAGCTGCCCAGGGCAGGGCAGGGAGCAGCCGCCTCCCTGGGGACCGAGGACACTGCAAATCCGAGGTGGATGCAAGCATTAATTATGTCCCGGCTGCTCGGCCACTGCCATGGCTGCTCGTGCAGAGAGAAGGGGTTACACCGGTGGCATGTGCTGGCTGTCACCCCACTGCGTCCCACACTGTGCCGTGCCGGCCAGCCCTGCTCTGCCCGGCCCCAGGAGGTGAATGGCAGGAGGAGCAGGAGGCAGGAGCGGTGTGAGCACTGTTGAGCAGCCTGGCTCTGAGATCCCACTCATCAGAGAGCGTCTGCACATCTGTGTGCTAATTATGGACAGAGGTTTGCAGGCTGTCCCTGCCCTGCCTCTCCATGGCCCCCTGCCTGTCCCCATCCCATCCCATCCCATCCCATCCCATCCCATCCCATCCCATCCCATCCCATCCCATCCCATCCCATCCCATCCTCTCCCAGCAGTGTGCACGGTGCCATCCCTGTAGCCCTGGAGCACGCAGCAGTGACAGCCACTCCATCCCCAGGTGCCTGCCTGATCTTATCGTGGTGGAGCTGCCTTGCAGAGGGAGTTTTTCAGGCTCTGCCCCTCCCGGCGCTGCTGCTGCTCCAACATCCTGTTTCCTTATCACCTGACATGACCTTAATTTACTCCCCAGGCTGACAGCGCTCCGGGCTTCTCCTCCAGGAGCTGGATCTCAGCGCCGTGCCCTGCCTCACCCGCTGCAGGACCTCGGCACAGGCAGCGGGAGCAGGGCGCAGAGGGCTGCGCAGGGCAGGCAGCACTGGCGGATTGAAATGCTGGCACCGACGACTTCTGTAGCCACGTTATCTCCCAAGCTGGGCAAATATTGGCGGAGGGGAGATTATTCAATAGCAAAGTTTGCAGATGGGAATCACGGCGTGTGATCCCACGGGCTCCGTGCTGCAGCCTGCCTGCTCCGGAGCAGCCTCAGCTCCGTGGGGCTGAGCCTCTCAGGGACACGGCATGGGGACAGGACAGGGCCCTGAGCAGCATCCCGGGGGCCTTCCCCTGTGCTGGTACCCAGCAAGGCACTGGTCCCAGCTTCCCTGCAGCTCCCATCCCACCCCGCAGCACCGGTGTACCTGTGCGCACTGTGCCAGGGACCCTGCTCAGCCCCACGCAGCCCCTGGCACGGTGGGGCTGAGCTTCCCCAGGTGTGGGCACCTCCTGGAGCATCTCTTCTCATCCTGGAGTCTGCACCCAGCTCCCCTCCCTGGGCAGCTTCTCCAAGTGGGCCCTGGTGGCCACTGGGGCTCCTCGGGGGCACCAAAAGGGGTGTCCCCACCCCAGCACCCAGCCAGGAGCCTCCATCCATCGGCCCCCGCACCCAGGAGCGCGCGGGCTGGGGAAAGCCAGCCCCTATCATGTTTGTTCCATTGATTTAGTGCCGTGGAGAGGGTTTAATCAGCCTTTAGCCTGCACGCTCCAGCATTAAGAACAAATCCATTAGCCACGAGATAACCACAAAGGGTTGCGCTGAGGCTGGATGAGGTCCCAGCGCCTTCAAGATGCAAATTGGCAATCAAAGATCAAAGCCGTGCAGCTCCCTAATCTCTACTAAAAGGGCTCAGCTATTAACGAGCCCTTTCCCGCTGGGCTGTGATCACCCCACTTCACTCCTGTCCCGATGCGTGGCGCGTTGTGCCGTGCCCCTGGCCCCCACGCTGACCCTGGGGATGAGGGCGCAGAGGGGACCCGGGCTGTTTGTTTGCGCCTTGCTGCCTGCGGCTCTGACGTGCTGCTGTCAGATTTGTGCTGGTGCAGAGAGCAAAGCCCCGAGGAGCCGCTGGTCAGCGGGCAGAGGGGGCAAGAAGGGAAAGGGGCAGGGGCTGGGGTGGTGAGGGCCGTGCAGGGCTCGCGCGGAGACTTTGGGAGCAGGGGGAGGTGCTGCCGGGTGGTTTCCTTCCCTCTGCTCACGGATTTAGCCCTGGTGTGGCTGCACCAGGTGGCTCAGGTCAATCCCTGTGGGCCCCAGGGAAATCAGTGCTGGGGATGTGGAGTGGGGGCAGGCACAGGGCTTGGGCAGGGCCCCCTGGGGCCATGTTCCCCTTTCTGGGGTATTCCTGCCCGGCTCCTGCGCAGTGCTGAGGCCAGCTGCAGGGTGGGGGCTCCCACCACAGCCCCAGCACGCTGGAAGCCGTGAAGCCGTCGAGCTGTGACAGGAGCTGAGCTGCCAGCACCGTCAGCAGATCTCGGGCAGCACAGATGGGCTGCCAGCACCGGGGCACCGCTCACCCGGGACCCTGGCGGAGAGGCACGCACCACTGCCCGGGTGCCAGCACAGCACTTCCAGCCCCGATGTGCCTGGTCCAGCTCGGGGGAGCAGCATCCATCCCGCAGCACCCCTCTGCACGGCGGGGCGCTCAGGAGGACCAGCGCAGGGGGAGGTTTGGGCTGGGGCTCGGTGCCGCCGGTGGCTCTGACAGCGTCCCCGGGCGGTGGCACAGCTTTGCCCTCGCTGAGCCGGGGCAGCAGGCAGCGAGGCGCTGGCAGCCTCTCAGCTGGGGTGATGATAAATCTTATCAGCGTAAACCCATCCGCAGGCAGCGGGATAACCCCTGTGACAGCCCAGCCTCAGCCGCGCTGCGGATTTACAGATAAATAACAACAAGGCTGGAGGGACCGGGCCTGTGCCGGCACCTGTGGGGGCACCCCGCGGCCACCCCTGCCACCAGAGCGTGTGTGTGGGGACAAAGCCACGCGTGATGCCGGCAGCGCATCCCCTGTGCCCTCGGCCTGCTCGGGCCAGGCGTGGGGCCGGTGCCAGCCGCGGGTGCCAGCAGCGTGGCGGTGCCAGGCGGCGCGGATGCTGCCGGGGGGGCGGCGAGGTGCGCTGGCAGCAGCTGCTGCCCCGGGCTGGCCGCCCCAGCTGGGCTCCCGCGTTGGCTGGCGGTGCGGCCGCGCAGCCGTGGGAGCCGTAATGAGATGGAGCAGCAGAAGGACGGCGAGATAAGGCTGCCTGCGCTGCCCCAGCAGATTAAACGCTGGGATTAAGCAGGCGGTGCCAGCTCTGCTGCCTTTTTATCTCGCTGCTTCTCCCCTCTTATTCTCCCGCAGTCGATAGTGAACGGTCTCGGAGCTGTCAGCAAAGGAAATTGCTTGTTAACCCTTTGGGGACGGGCGCGGGGCTGCCTGCACGGCTGCTTTCAAAGAGGAGCCTTCCCCGGGGATGTTGCTGCCTGCAGAGCGGGGCGGGCAGAGCACTGGGGCCGTGGGACCTCCCTGCTCCGTCCCCATCCCAGTGTCCCGCTGCCCGGTGCTGGCCCCATGGTCCCAATGGGGCTGCACACAAAGGGGCTGGTGGCGCTCAGCTCTGGTGCTGCCTCTCAGCCAAAAGCCCCCAGCACCGGGTGGCCGGGGGAGCAATGTGATGGGGCACGTGGGGTGACAGCAGCCAGAGAGCGGGGCTGGTCTGCATCAGGCCCCACAGACCCCTGATATCCTCCTGGGCATCCTCAATGCTCCCTCCGGGTGCCACTGGGAGCCCAGCACCCAAACCCAGCTCTCGCCCTGTGTGTTGGTGTTTGGAGCGCGGCGCTGAGGCTGGGCTCAGCCCATCACGGCGATTTGCCACGGCGTGATGTGTGCTGCGTGCCCGGGGGCTGCGCGTGGGGGAGTCTGAGGATGCAAAACGGGCTGGTAGGAGCGGGAGGCGTGCACGGAGGCGGCAGGAGCGCGGCTTGGCACAGGCCTAACCCGTGCCAGGGGGTGCATGAGCAGTGAGATCTCACGCTCACCTGCAGCGGGCCAGCCCCAGGTGGGATGCTGTGGGGTGGAGAGGGCACGTCCCCAGGTCTGTATGGCCGGGGAGCAGGCAGGGGCAGCGTGCGAGCCCTGGGCAGCCGGGGCTGAGCGTGGCACGGCGCTGGAGCAGCTGCTGCGCGGGGCAGGAGGGCTGAGCCGGAGAGCTGAGCCCAAATCGCGAGAGGAAATGGGAGCAATTGGCACGTGCGGGCTGGCAGGAGGAACTCTGCGAGGGGCTGGGATTGCTGTTTATAAATACATCAAGGGAGTAAACACAACGGAGGGAAGAGAGCTATTTCAGCTCGGGGACAATGCTGGCGCGAGAACAAATGGTACAAAGCGGCCGTGCAGAAATTGGGCTTGGAAAGCAGCAGACCAGCGAGGTCCCGGGCCGGCCACCCCCCAGGAGGGGAAGGCACAGCGCTGAGCTCGCCGTGCTGCCGGGGGCGGCCGTGTGCTGGCCCCGGGGGTCCGCACAAGTCCGGGTGCCCCAGCTCTGCCCCGCTGGCAGCACAGCCCGCAGCACAGCTGAGCACTTGGTATTCCAGCCGCGAGCCCGCTTGGCACCGCCAGGGCTCCCACGTCTCCCTGCTGGCTCCGGGGACACGTCCGCGGGGCTCAGCTGGCACGGGCTGGCCCAGCACATCTGCGCGGGGAGGTGGCAGGAGGGGTGCAGCCCCCCGGGGCGTGCCCGAGGCTCGGGGATTTGGGAGGTGGGCTGGGATGCTGGGGGGGATGAGGAACATCCCATAGCGGAGCCCAGCATGGTGCTGGAGGGCCCTGCCTGGGGACAAAGGCGTCCTGGGGACCCCATGGGGGTGGCAGCCCCGGTGCAGGAGCTGTGCCCGGTGCCAGCAGCAGCCCCGTGTGGGGCAAGGACAGGGTGCAGGGGGGCTGTGGGTTTGGGGGGGCGATGGCACCGGTGCTGGAGCTGGGGTGAAGCCAAACTGGCTCCGGTCCTCACCCCTCTGGGGAGCAGGGAAGGGAAATGGTGCGACCGTGCGTGAGAGGGACGTTTGCAGAGGCGAAAACATCCCACTGGCTCAGAAAATTGCTGCAGAATCGGGCTTGAAATGAGTTGAAATTGCTGAATCCAAGCGGATCTCATATCCCGGGCAGTTGCAGTGCTGGCGTCAGCGCTGCGGCTTCCCTCCGTGGGCACCCAGGCGGGGGCTGTCAGCGCCACGGGGGGGGAGCAGGACACCGGGGACACGGCCGGGGATTTGGGGGGGGCTCCAGCAGAGCCTGGGCTGGGCTGGCTGCAGCAGGGGGCAGCGTCTGTGGGCATGGCATTACCTGGCTGCGCCCGTGTCATCCCGGGACAAGCAGCACCCCGTGCCTCCAGCTCTGTGTGCCCGCTCAGGGAGCATCCTGTGCAATCTGGGGGCTGCAGCCCGTGGCCCAGCTGCTGCTGGGTTGCTGTGCCCAAGCTCACCCCAGGCTCCCCTGGATGGGCAGCGTGCTGGGGTCTCCCCAGCCCTGTCCCCATTGTGCCCAGTGAGATTTGTCACCTGGGGGTGCCTGCTCCTGCGTGCTGTGCCCGTGCCCTGCTGGCTGCGTGTCCCGGGGGGGACATGGGACAGGAGCACATGTCCCCGGCGTGCAGGGCCCCCACGCGTGCTGCAGCTCCGTCTCCTTTGCATGCAGGCATGCGGCTGGCAGCTTAGCGCGGCCTCTTGTCTCTGCAGAGCAATCAGGATTTGTCGCTGCTTGCGATGTTTAACGTCGTCTTCCAGAGGCTAAATACCGTGGGGAGCCGTGTAAGCCGCGGAAATACCTGCATGAGCCGGGATCAGCCGCAGGCAGGCACAATGGGCTTGTAGCGACGAGCATGGGGGGGCTCGGGCATGTGTGGGGCCGGCCCCAGGGCCCCCTGCCATGGGAAACCCCGGTGCTGGTGGATGGGATGTGGTCAGGGTGCCGGGAACCAGCACCCGTGGGGTGCCCACACATGGGGGGCAAGAGGGGGAGCCCCGTGGGGTGGGGGCAGCGGGGTATTGGGGCTGTATGGGGTGGGGAGGGGGATCCTTCAGCCCCCCAGTGGCAGCGATCCCCAGCTGGGATCCGCCTGGCGAGGCGCCGGCAGCTATTTCTGTCAAGGTCAAAGTGTCTCCACGGCACAGAGCAGGGAAATGAGGAATCGTGTCGAGAAATTACCTCCCTAATGGGGTCTCCCCTGCGCGGGGATGCCGGTGTGTGGCAGCTGAGCGGGGAGGCCCGCAGGCGGTGCGGGAGCCCTGCCTCCCGGCCCCGAGGCCCACAGCACCCTTGGGTGCCCCGCGAGGGGAGCAGGGTGCCCAGGGGGCCGTGCCCCCAGCCGTGCCCGGCAGGACACGTGTGCTCCGCTCCACCCCGCGAGGCAATTTTCTGGGTCAGCTGCGGGGAAGAAACCATCTCCCAGAGCAGGCAGCCTCTGCCCTGCCCTTCCTCCTCCTCCTCCTCGCTCTGCTCCCGCGCTCCCTGTTATCTAATTGGGTTTGGCATGCTGGAAAGCCAAAGCCCTTCAGGACTGTGCTGTGCTCTCGCCAGCGAGCTCTCACAGCTGTCCTCGGCACCCTGGCAGCCGACGAGTCAGTAACTCAGCGGGGCGCCGCGGGCACCCCTGCCCTCCCCGCGCCCCCCGCGCCCCCCGCGCCCTGCTGCCCGCCCGGAGCCGCAGGGGACGGCGATGGGGACAGGGACGAGGCCACCGCTGCCACCGCCGCGGGACCTCTCCCTCCCCGCCAGCCCCGGCCCGTGTCCCCGGGTGCCCTCGCCTCTGCGCCCTGGCCCCATCCCTCTCCCCGGTGCCGCCCGGCGCTGTGCGAGCCGCCAGGAGCTGGCAGCGAGCAGCGAAATGCCATTTCCTGCGGCCGGGGGAGCTCATCCTCCCTTTACAGAAAAACTAATATCACAGCCGCCCCGGCGCGCCAGGCGCTGATGCTATCAGGCCGGCGGGCTCGGGCTCTCCGAGCCGCAATAAATCCCCGGCCAGCGGCTCCGGCAGCCCCCCCGCTGCCCTCCCGCAGCCCGGGGAGCTCGGGCTGCGCTCCCCCGGGGGGCACCGGGCACCGGGAGCCCGGCGGGGGGCTCGGGAGCAGCCGGGGCCGGCCGGAGCGCGGCGGGGCCGGCTGCCCAAAAGCGGGGCCCTGCTGCCCCCTGCCGGATCCCGGCCCTGCGGGGCCCCCCCCGCTCCCTTTCCCTGCGCTTTGAAGCGCCCCTGACGGGCAGCCGGGCCCCCGCCGCCAGCCCCGAGCCTTTGAGGAGCCGCTGGGGGTGCGCAGATGCCGTCCTCGGCGCCGTCGTCGCTGTCCCCCCCCCTCGCCGTCCCGCTGTGATCAGAGCCGCAGCCGTCACTTCAAAGCGCCCGCCGGGCTCCCACGCAGCAGCAGCCCCCGGGGACGGGGTGGGGGCCCCCAGTCTGCGGGGATTTGGGGTACGGCACCGGGGAGTGGGGGACGCGGGAGGTGACCGCCCCCCCTTCAGGCTTGGCACCGTGTGGGGCAGGGCCCCCAGCCCCACAGATGCTTTGCCCCACGTTGGGTGAGATTTTGGGGGGCACGCAGGGCTTTGGGGGGGCTGTGGGGCCAGAGCAATGGGCAGGGATGCTCCAGGGTGCGGCACCCCCAGGCAAGGGGCTCACAGGGCACTGCTGGGTCAGGGCGTCCCTGTGCTGGGGCTGCGGGGACCCCCTGCCTGGGGTAGCACAACACCCCTCACACCCCCGGCCCGGCTCGGGGAGGAATTTTCCATTCCCGAATCGAGGTTGGGGGAAGGCGTGCGGTTGTACCAGCCCCCTCCTCTCCCTCTCCTCGCCCGTCACAGCTCAGGAAGGCGCCTGCCACATCCAGCTCCGGGAAGGTGCGGAGCCAAAAAAGCCTCCCGGGAAGGAGACGGGGAGCGGGGAGCAGGCAGGAGCCCTCCCCCAGCGCAGCGATGCCGCTGCCCCTCTCCTGCTGCCCCGACGGAGAGGCCCTGGCCGCGGCGCAGGGCGGCTTCCTGCGCGCCACCCGCATCCCCGGGCTGCACTACATGGGCACCCGGCCCCAGTCCCGCCTGCGCCGCCTCCTCTGGAGCCTGGCCTTCCTGGCCTCCGCCGGGCTGCTGGCCACCGGGGCCACCGACCGCCTGCGCCACCTGCTCTCGCGCCCCGTGCACACGCGGGCACGCCTGGCCCGGGCGCCCCAGCTGCGCTTCCCGGCCGTCACCCTCTGCAACCCCAACCGGGCGCGCTTCCTGCAGCTCACCAAGCCCGACCTCTACTCGGTGGGGCAGTGGCTGGGGCTGTCGCGGGAGGACCGCTCGCTGGTGCCCGAGCTGCTGGCCGTGCTGGGGGACGAGCGGCGCCGCTGGCTCGAGCGCCTGGCCAACTACTCGCGCTTCCTGCCGCCCCGCCGCTCCGAGCGCACCATGCAGAGCTTCTTCCACCGCCTGGGCCACCAGATCGAGGACATGCTGGTGGAGTGCCGCTTCCAGGGCGAGCGCTGCGGCCCCCAGCACTTCGTCCCCGTGAGTCCCCGCCTCGGGTGCCTGGCACCAGCCTGCGCCCCAGGGGCCCTGCGGGACTGTAAAGGGGGGCCCGGACCTTATCCTGCTTGCAGAGCGCCCTGCCTGAGCCCTTCCCCATCCTCACCCTCCCTCTCTCCATCCCCAGGTCTATACGCGCTACGGCAAATGCTACACCTTCAACGGGGACCGGAGGAACCCACGGGTCACCCGCCAGGGCGGCATGGGCAACGGGCTGGAGATCATGCTGGACATCCAGCAGGAGGAATACCTGCCCATCTGGAGGGAGACCAGTGAGTGGGGCTGCGGGCAGGGCACGGGGTACAGGGGCTGAGGGCTGTCCCGTGGGACCGGCTGCCCACGCCCCCTTCCATCCCCCCCAGATGAGACATCGTTCGAAGCTGGCATCCGAGTCCAGATCCACAGCCAGGACGAGCCGCCCTACATCCATCAGCTGGGCTTCGGCGTCTCGCCTGGCTTCCAGACCTTCGTGTCCTGCCAGGAGCAGCGGGTAAGGCCGGCTCAGGGGG
This sequence comes from Aythya fuligula, assembly GCF_009819795.1. Classification (NCBI taxonomy): domain Eukaryota; kingdom Metazoa; phylum Chordata; class Aves; order Anseriformes; family Anatidae; genus Aythya; species Aythya fuligula. Next base: position 23,003,687 of record NC_045564.1, on the reverse strand, counting down.
CTGGCCATATGGGGCCAAGCCGTGGGGACAGCGGGGTGGTGCTGTTCCCGGGGATGCCACTTCACCCCACGCAGCCCCAACCTTTGCCGGGTGGCGGTGATACCCCACAGCCCTGGGGATGTCCCGGCCCCGTGCGTCCCTGCAGCGATGCCCTCCCTCCCTGGCAGCTCACCTACCTGCCACAGCCGTGGGGCAACTGCCGGGCCAGCGTGCAGGGGGAGCAGACGCTGCCCGGCTACGACACCTACAGCATCGCCGCCTGCCGCCTGCAGTGCGAGAAGGAGGCCGTGGTGCGCAGCTGCCACTGCCGCATGGTCCACATGCCAGGTGAGGGTCCCGCCCGCCCCTGCACCCAGGGGTCGCCCCCACCCCATCGCTCGGCCCCTGCCACCCCCTAGAGGGGAGCGAGCGCGGGGTGGGGTGTGTGAGGCTCCCAACCCTGACCTGCAGCTTCCCCGCAGGCAACGAGTCCATCTGCTCTCCCAACGTCTACATCGAGTGTGCTGACCACACGCTGGGTAGGTGCGGGGCCGGGAGGGAGGGAGGGTGGCCCGGGAGGGATTTTTTTTGTGTGTGTGGGGTGTGTGCAGCTGTGCCCAGTGCTGCGTGCCCCCAGACGCGGCGGTGGAGGACAGCCAGGAGCGCTGCAGCTGCCCCACGCCGTGCAACCTGACCCGCTACGGCAAGGAGATCTCCATGGTGCGCATCCCCAACAAGGGCTCAGCGCGCTACCTGGCCCGCAAGTACAACAAGAACGAGACCTACATTCGGTGAGCCCCCGGGGCTGGGGCTGGCAGGGGGCTGGGGGGGGACACTGGGAATCTGGGGGTCCCCCCTGCTGCTGGCAGCATGTGGAGACCGGGTCCTGGCACGCACAGTCCCTGCAGCATCCTCTCCCCCAGGGGCCTGTGGTTAGAGGGGGGACACCGTCTCCTTGGTGTCCTCCCAGCCTGCCCGTCCCCACCCCGCAGTCCCACCGTGGCCATGACGTGTCCCTACTGTGTCCCCTCCACACCCAGGGCCCCACAGACCCAGCCTGCATAACTCACAAGGGCACCGGGAGCACCCTGGGACGGGGTGGATGGGAGCTGGGGGAGGCTGGGGGCAATGTGGGTGGTGACCGGCCCCACGGTGTCCCCGCAGGGAGAACTTCCTGGTGCTGGACATCTTCTTCGAGGCGCTCAACTACGAGGCCATTGAGCAGAAGAAAGCCTACGACCTTGCCGGGCTTCTCGGTGACTCCCCAGCCTTCCCACAGCACCCCCAGCTGCCCGTCCCTTCTCCTGTGCACCCCTGCTCCCCCCATCCTGCAGCCCCAAACCCCGTTACCACCTTGTTCCCCTCTGTCTTTTGGCCCTGTCACCTCTCTGTCCCCCCCCATCCTTTAGCCCTGGCACTGCCGTCCCCCCCCAGCCCAAAGGGGCTGTGCAGCAGCTCCCGGTGACCCTGTCTCCCCTTTCCTCCCCAGGGGACATCGGGGGACAGATGGGCCTGTTCATCGGCGCCAGCATCCTCACCATCCTGGAGATCCTGGACTACATCTACGAGGTGCGCTAGGAGCCGAGCAGGGGCCAGGCTCCCCGGGGAGGGGGTGTCCGTGCAGAGCGGGGTGCCCCCATGGGGTGCCGTGTGCGTGGGGCTCTGGGGCTGACCCCTCTGCCCCCAGGTGATCCGCGACAGGGTGAGCCGCGTCCTGCGCCGCTCCAAGCCACCCCTGAAGAAGCCCTCGGGCAGCATCGCCACGCTGGGGCTGGAGGAGCTCAAGGACCAGGTACCCCACCGGGGTGGGATGGGAGAGCAGGGACCTGGGCAGGGTCTCCCCAGCCCCGTGGGGACGGGACGTGGCTCCCCAGGGCCAGGCTGCCGAGCTGTGGGATGGATGTAGGGGAAGGGCCGGGGGGCAGGAGGGCGCCCCCGTGACGCTGCCATCCCCGCAGAGCCCCTGCGAGACGCTGGGTCGGCACGTGGAGGGCGCCTACAACGCGGGCATCCTGCCCAACCACCACCACCGCCACCACTACCCGCACCAGGGCGTCTTCGAGGACTTCGCCTGCTAGGCCAGCTGGGGACAGGGGGCGGCCAGCCCCCACCCCCTGCTGTCCCCTCCCCGCCGTCCTCACAGAGAGGCACCGCGGCACGGGGATCAGCCGCGCCGCTCGCCCCCGGCCGTGCCACCGGCACCGCCGCGGCCCCCAGCCCCTCCGCCCAGCCCCTCCAGTTGCCCCCGGCGTGTGGGGTCAGCCCTGTCTCAAGCACACGGGATGGGGGGGCTGCCCCCTGTCCGGCAGCAAGAGCAGCCCTGGGCCCAAAACTGCATGCCAGGGGGGCTTCGGGGGAGCGGAGGGGCCCCCGCGATGCAGAGCATGCGAGGGGGGGGCTGGGTTTCCCTCGAGGCCCCCCAGGCCCTTCCCTGCTGACCCCTCCTGGGGGGTCTCTGCCCTGCCCTGGCCCCCTGGCCCCCTCCCAGGGCATGTGGCAGGGCCGGGGGCTCCCACCTGCAGTCACACCTGCATGGCACCTCCCTGCCACCCCTCCGGCCCCGGCACCACCACCACTGTGACACCCCCCCGACACCTCCCCTCCTTCCCCAGCCCCACGCAGCCCCCCGGGGCTGCAGCCCCCCGCCCCGTAGCCGCCCCCAGCCAGACCCCTGCACTGTGACCCCCCCACACTCCAGTGTTAGCCCCCAGCCCCATGGACCTCTCCCCGCTCTCCTGCCCCAAAGCCTCTCCTGCCAGTGCCCCACAGCCCCCTCCAGCCTCCCCGCTCGCCCCGAGCAGGCTGTCCTCAGGCACAGCCACCCGGCACGGCACGGGGGCACCCGTCCTCGCTCCCCTGGCTGTCACAGCTCTTCCGCACCGTGCACGTCCCCACCCCTGCCACGTCCCCCCTCCCCCGGGTGCTGAGCGCCCGCTGTGCCTCCCCCAGCCTGGATGGGGTCAGGAGGGTGCCCCGTGCCCAGCACAGCCCCGGGGGGGGTGGCAGGACCCCATCAGGACCCCCCCGCCTGGTGACCCCTTCCCGTAGGACATCTCCTCCTCCCCCTCCACTGTAGCAGACACCAGCGCAGGGCAAACAGCCCCAAAATATCTCAGGAGGGGGGGGCCGGCTGGCAAAGCCCCCCTCGACACGCACACACGGCAGAGAGGGGGACCCGCGGCAGGAATTGGTGACGTCGGGGGGGAGATGGGATGGGACCTAGCCTGGCTACACCCCCAGTGCCCCAAGACCCAAGAGGGCACAGCTGTGCCGTGGCCAAAGCCATAGCTGCAGGAGGAGCCCCTCCACCACTGCGTGTGCCCGGGAGGGTGTCCAGGTCCCTGTGGGGCGGTGGCACGCGTGGCGTGGGACCCCAGCCCCAGGGAACGGCCACCCTGTGCCCACCCCGTGCTCCTGCACCAGCAGCTGGGTGCAAGCAGAAGCATCCCCGCAGCGATGCCAGGCCCCCCACCAGCACCACAGGGGGAAGGAGGGTGCCTGGGCACCGGGTGCAGGATGTGGCCCCCTCCCTGGCAGCGGGAGCGAGCCCCGGGCAGGGCGGGCACGGGCAGGGCGGCGGGAGGTGGCCGTCGGAGGTGTGCGCCACTGTTTTATAAATGTACAAAAGCTCCCTAATAAAGAGGCACAAGTAGGTCCGGAGCTGCCTGCGTGGCTGGGGGGGCACGGAGGGGTGGGGATCCTCACGCCTTCCCCAAAAAAGCTGTGCTCTGGCTGCACACCAGCACCAGGAGCTCTCACGTCGTCTCCGTGGGCCGGAGCGCAACGGGTGTGCCGTGGCAGGGCGGGCGCCCCAGCAGCACCCTGCTGGGCTCTATCAGCCCCGTGCAGGCGGTGCTGGGGGGGGAATCAGGCTCTGCCCACCCCGGGGGCTGCCAAAAGCTCCCTGGGGAGCTGGGGAGGGCAGGGGGGCTGCGGTGGGTGCTCCCCACACCGGGGCTGCAGCCCGCAGCCCTGCCCGTGGCCAGGGCTCTGCTGGAAGGTGCTGGGCATTGGGGTGCCCCCAGCAGCGGTGCTGGCTGCCCCTCAGCTCCTGGGCGTGTTATCAGCTCCAGGCACGGCCCCTATCGATGAGAGGCCGCTGCTTTCCCCGGCACTGCACTCTCACGGGGCTGACGGCTGCCTGATCCTCCGTCACCCGTCCCCCGGCTGGGGGCACGGTGCAGGTGAGGTCGGGGGCACCACGGTGGGGCCCTGGGGGTGCTGGTGGAGCCCTGAGGTGGGAGGAGGAGGATGGGGTCTGGGCTGGAAAGGGGGGCAAAGCAGGAACAGCCCTGGTGCTGCAGGGAGGGGGGCTCTCCTGCCTCCTCCAGGCCCTGCTCTGTCCCCCCGTGGCAGAGGCTGCCAGCACCGGTAGAGGTCCCCTCGGGGGCTTTGGGTCCCTCCGCCACCGTGCCCTGAGCCAGCTGCCCCTGCAGGATGTCCCCCCGGAAGGCCACCCTCATCCACACCAAGGCGGTGACGGGCAGCTCGTGCTGCGCCCTGCCCTGCAGCGAGGACGTGTCGGAGGAGCTGAGCGAGGAGGAGAGCGGCATCGCGCGGCGAGCCCAGCGCGCGGCGCTGGAGGTGCTGGAGGACGCGCTGAGGAAGGAGCGGGTGCTGATGAGGAACCTGAAGGACGTGGTGGTGCTGGCCGGGGAGGGCCAGGGGGGCGAGGGCTGGGTGGAGCGCTACGCCATGCTCACCAAGAAGCTGCTGCGCAGCCTCGTCTCGCAGCTGCAGCAGGCGGCTTTCCGCAAAAACCCCCGCCGGGCCGGCTCCTACGCCTACGTCAAGAAGAACGCCTGCGACCGCACCATCTACCTCTGCCCCCTCTTCTGGCAGGCCCCCAGCGAGCTGGAGAAGGACTCGCAGCCCGGGACGCTCATCCACGAGGCATCGCACTTCCTGGGCTTGCACGACATCACCTACGCCACGGCCAGCTTTCGGGCCGGAGGCGGCGGCGCGGCCATCTGGACCGAGCGGCGCGTGCCCCTCTTCGAGTCCCTGCGGAAGGCGCTGCTCAACGCCAACAGCATCGAGTACGAGTTCGAGATCGTGCTGAGGCACCGGCAGCCCTACCGGGCCGGGCGCTACGCCTGCTGCGGGGAGACGGCCAGGAACTCCGTCTGCGAGAACGCCCTGCCCCACGGGGGGCTCTCCTGTGGGGCCCCCGAGAGGTGAGCGCGGCCCTAGGGTGGGCGCTGCCAGCGGCGGGGGGGGACAACGGGGTGGCGGGGTGGGAAACGCATCCTGGGCACCCCCAGCCCTGCATCCTGCCCCAACCAAGGGCCAGGTCCCTATATCTCACGGGTTTTGCTCCCCTGGGACCTTACACCCTGGGCAGGTCCTGCTGATGCCACCCCATACTCACCCCCCCGCTGTCGCCCCAGCCCCGCAGCCAGCCGGAGCACCATCGGGGACACGGTGCGGCTGTCCCTGCTGCCCGCCCGGGACGCCATGCGGAGCTGCCTGCAGGACATGCGGCGCGCGGCGGAGGCCACGGAGCGGTGCCACCGGGCAGCGGCGGTGGCCAACGTCACCGGCGGGGTGCTGGGGGTGGCGGGGGGGGCCACGGCCATGGCGGGGCTGCTGCTGGCCCCCACGGCGCTGGGCACGGCGCTGCTGCTGTCGGCCGTGGGCTTCGGCGTCTCGCTGCTCGGGAGCCTCGTCGGTGCCACCGCCACTGTCAGCGACAGCCTGGGGTGCCTGGCGAGGAAGGACGGGGCGGAGGCGCTGCTGGAGGAGTTTGGGGCGCAGGCGGAGGTGTTCACGGGCAGCCGGGAGCACGTGGAGAGGACACGGAGGCTGCTGGAGGTGCTGGGGAAGGACGAGAGCCTGGACGTCATCCTGGGGGTGTTCAGGGTGGTGACGGGGCTGGGGCGCAGCGTCCTCAACGGCAGCAGCGTGGCCAGGGCCAGCGCGGCGCTGGCTGGGGCCAGCCGTGCCGTGAGCCTCGCCGGGACGGCCGCGCAGCTCCTCCTCGGCCTCTCCTTGGCCCTGGACATCTTTTTTGTCACCAAGGACTCGGCTCACCTGTCCCGCGGCGCGCGGGCAGAGCTGGCGGGGAGCATCCGCGCGGCAGCAGGCGTGCTGGAGAGGGACTTTGGCATCATCGACGAGTTCTGCCAGAAAATAAACCTCATTCTGGAGGAGCAGGAGTGAGGCCGGGCGCGAGGAAAGGCCGAGCCTCATGCCTGGCTGCTCTGGGACGGCTGCCAGCGAGGCGATGGGATGCACCCCGGGAGCCCTCTGAGAGCGTGGTGTGTGACCCAGCACGGAGCCCAGGGCGAGCTGTTCTCACCTGCCCCTATCCTGCTCCCAGGGCCAGCCCCAAAACCAATGCCGTGGTCCCAGCAGCCCCATCCATGGGCCAGGCTGCCAATAAACCCTTCCAGAAGTGCCACAAGAAGTGTCATTTGCTCTTAGTTCACCCGAGCAGGGGGTGGTTTGGGACTTGGGTAGTGCATAGCTCTAAGTACGCCAACAGCTCTAACTCGGCATGGGTAAACAGCGAGGAGACAGCAGCTCCATCCAGACCGCCTTGCCACGACTAAGTGACAGCCCAGGGTTTCTTTTCGCAGCCAACTTCCTTTGACGCTAGTTTGCTTTACATTAGCATCGGATACTCCTCCAACGTGTGATCAAACGAGGCTCCTGGGTCTGCTCTCGGGAGAATAAATGTATCTGTAACGCACCTGCATCCGCCTCGTCCCTTCTGTCCCAGATTCGCATTTAAAGGGAATTAAGGATGTGCTCGGGGAAGATCAGAAATAGAAATATTTGGGGCGAGCTAATGGTTAGCATCCGAACTGTAACAACCATGCATTAAACACATGCGTTCCCACGCCTGGTTACGGGGAAGGGAGCGAGGACACCTGCAGAGCTGAGAGATCTTTCCTCGGGCAAGGACTGCCACACAGCCCCGGGGATTTCCAGAGGGCTTGCTGAGCACTTGTTAGATAAAAGCAAGCAGGTTTAGTTAATTTTCTGGGGGATTTCTCTTTGATATGGGAATTTCATGACCAAGTGCTGAAAGCAGCTGCCCCATAAAGTGCATTTGCTGCAGTGAGCGTGCCCGTGCTGGGGACAATGAACAACCCCACTCCCCACCCCGTGAGATGTCGGGGAGCAGATCAGGGAGCAAAAAGGGGTGGAGAGGGCAGACCCAGCAGTGCTGATTCACAACAGCTCTCAGATGGGGATTTTGGCCCAGGAGCTCCCTTGGAGCTGGTCCTGGAAGGGCAGAGCAGGGCTGGTCCACGCTGTGCACCCCCTGCACATCTCTGTGCTGCGCACGCCTGGCTGCTGCCACAAGGTGGGCTGCGGGTCCTGCGCTACACAGACAGCCCTCCCGAGGGAACAATTAAACTCCCTTATAATGCTGTTTCATGAAGGCCTGCAAGCCAGTCCTGCGGGAATTTAGGGCACCAGGGATGGCACAGCACAGCCCGAGCTCTGCACCCCTGGGTACAGCCCCAGAACGAAACAACCCCTCACCCCGCAGGGTGTGCCCGAGCCCCTCACACACTCAGCAGCAGTGCCCCAGGGAAGAACCAGGCGGAGGCAGGCGTCCATCTCTCCATTTTATTAGTGTAAACACCCCCCACCCCCTCTCCCCACTATTAAATACAATCCAGGAGCACAGAGCAGCTCCTCAGTCGCTTTCTCCTTAGGAGATGCGCAGCTGAACCGCCCCTGGAGCCCCTCAGCCCGGGGAGCACAGCAGGGGCCCGAGGGGCAGCAGGGGGGCAGCACGGCCTGGGGGCACGTCCCACGGGCAGGGACGGCTCCTGTCGGAGGGCTGCGACCTCCCTTGTCCTACGGATACTGCGAAGGCCGAGGCGGCCCGGGTCAGGGTTCCCATGGGGAGCAGCTCACGGTACACGAACACGGCAGGAGCACTCCCTGCGCCCCTGGGGGCCACAGCTCCCCCCCGCCCCAGCAGCCAGGGGCGCTCAGGCAGCTGTCTCCCTGCCAAGTGGCATACGCTAAAACCAACCTCGTTATTGCTTTTTTTGGGGGCCGGTCCCACTGTTCAGGGCTGCACGGGCACAGGGAGGCAGCCCTCCCCGCAGCACAGGGCCGACGCTCCAGTCCCTTCTGCCAGAGGGTGCCAGGAGAGCCGAATGAGCACCAGGAACAGCCCTGCACTGGGGGGGGAAAGGGGAGACGTGTGTGGGATCTGCCCCAGCCCCGGCTGGTCCCTGGCGGCAGCCACAGCCCCGCTGTGGGGTCTCAGTGTCCTGCAGCAGCCGGAGGTGGAGCAGTTCGCAGGGCAAAGCAAGGGGCAGCGCGGCTCCGCTCCTCCCCGCCGGGCCAGCGGCGAGCGAGGCAGCGGCCGGCACTGCTTGGGGTGAGGACGCGGGGGTCCCAGAGCTCAGCTCGGCTCACCCCATGCTGGCAAACCCCAGCCCTGCCCGGGCAGCATTGAGGCCGCTCTCCACAGCCGCAGCGGAAGGAGGAAGACAGATTTTGGGCAGCAGGTCAGGCGGGGCGGGCAGGCAGGCTGGGCAGGGCCAGCCCCTCCGCGCCCCGGGCTCAGGTGCTGTTCCCCTGCTCCTGCTCGAAGAGCACCATGGCGAGCTGGGAGCGGGACCCGACGCCCTCCAGGCTGCTCTGCACGCAGCGGTGGTAGATCTCCTCGCTGAGCCGCGGGTTGCAGGCCTGGTGCCGGTAGCGCTGCAGCAGGGCAGGCTCCACGGCGCGGAAGACGTGCAGGTTGGAGTACTTGATGAACATGTCGTAGATGTCCAGGGTCTCCAGGATGTCCTCGTTCTCCTGCACGTCGCCGGCCATGCGGGTGCGCGCCGCCATGTAGTCGGCGTTGTAGAAGCAGGCCTCGTGGAAGACGTCGCGGTCGAAGCGCCCCGCGTCCCGCAGCAGGTCCAGCGTGGGGGGAGGCACCTGGTTGTGGTAGGCGACGGCGGGGTTGTAGCCCTGGAAGTGGATGGGGAAGAAGACCTGCCAGTTGTTGATGGTGTTCATCCGGCAGCGGTTCAGGAAGTCGACGGTGACCTCCGTGCCCACGCCCGCCACGAAGAACAGCGTGTCCACGGGGTGCTTCTTGGAGATGATGTCCATGACCTTGATCTGGGAGGGGGCGTCCGTCTTCACGCTGATCCAGGGGATCTTCACCCCGGCGTACTTGCGCTCGTACTCGGTGATCTGCGCCTTCACGGGGGCAAAGATGTCGTTCTGGGTCACCTGCTGGGCCTCGAAGGGGTCGTAGATGAAGAGGAAGGTGAGCACGGCGTTCTCGTTGCTCTCGAAGGCGGCTGCGGCGTAGGTCTCCAGGAAGCGCGCGGCGTGGTCGCGGTCGTGCGCCGTGAGCGGCAGGATGACGTTGATGCGGCTGGCCTCCGTCACGTAGGGCATGGGGATGATCTCCACCTCGCTGAGGGGCCGCACCAGGTGCACGCGCTTGGTGACGGAGCGGCTGTGCCCCTTCTGCGTCACCACCTCCACCTGCAGGTCCAGCGTGTACTCCATGCCGCGCGTGGGGTCGAAGCGCCGGTACCCGTTCACCAGCTGCTGCTTGCGGACGTGCAGCACCGGCTGGTACTTGCGGTTCAGCTCCTCCATGGCCGTGGCCACCACGTCGGCCACGTCCGCCAGGTCCACACCCTGCAGCTCGCACTTGGGGGAGCCGTCCACGCAAGCGTAGACCTGATCCTCTGTGAAGTAGTCCCAGCGCAGGACCTCGAAGCGGGTTTTGGGCTGGAACGGGGGAGGGATGCCCACAGGCCACGTGGCGCTGTGGTCCCCGTCGGCGGACAGGCTGCTGGCGTTCTGGATTTCCAGCTGCAAGGAGAGACACAGAGGAGTTAGAGAGAAGTGTGCATAGAAGCATGCACAGCACGCCACCTTCAGCAGCAGGATCTGCACCTTGTCCCAGCCCGTGCCACCTCTACCAGCAGACCTCAGCACCCTGCCAGCTCCAGCACCCTCAATCGCCCTAGCCCCAGCACCCATCTGGGCCCAAAGCTGCTCTCTTGACACCACTGCAGCCACAGAAGCTGAGCTGATCACACCGCAGAGCAGCTGCAGGTCAGAAAGCCCTCACACTAGAGCAGAAAGCTGGGTGATGCCAGGAAGTGATGGCAGGAAGAGCCCAGATCCTCCCAACCAAGCCCCATCTCACCTGGAGCTGCTCTATCTCCAGGTACGTCCTCTCCAGCTCCACCTGGGCAAAGTACTTGTGCAGCCGGTACATCTGGACAGGATCCAGCACAGGGTGGACGGTGAAGGCGCTCTGGAAACGGTGGTCGGTCTCATGCTCGGGGTTCACATTCTTCCCCAGCTCAAAGTATTGGTAAAGCAGGCCCTGCGTCAGCACGGGGAGAGAGGTTACGGCCAACCCAGACCCACAACCCCACCCCGACACAAGCAAGCACGGCAAGCCCCAAGGAAAGCAGCACACGAGGGCTGGTCCCATGGCCCTGGGGAGTGGGCAGCACCCGTGAGACGCTGCCAGGGGGCTCTGCTCCGTGACAGCAAGGAAAGGGAGAGCGGCAGCCCGTGCCAGGCTGAGCAGGCAGGGATCAGGCTCTCAGAGCCCATCTCCGTCACAGGACCCACCTCGTGCTCCTCAGTGCAGCTGACGGCCGTGTGGTCGATGATGCAGCGCCCCAGCCACTCGTCGGGCCGGGAGCTGAGGATGTCGTTGCGGCAGGACTCCAGGTGGGGCTGCAGGCGCAGGAGGAGGCTGCGGGACAGCAGGTACCCGAAGCCCCCGTAGCAGTAGCGCCCGTCGGTGTCCCCGCCGATGAACTCCTCGGGGCGGCCCAGGTAGAGGAGGGTGTCGATGCTGAGGTGTGCGACCAGGCGGTTGATGCGGTGCGCCTCGGTGTAGGTGTCGTCCTGCACCAGGAAGAACCAGTCGAAGTCGTTGACGTAGTGCTCCAGCAGGTACCTGACGGTCTGGTACATGTTCCAGATGGGCCGCTCGTCGCCGTGGGTCACCACCGTCATGCCGTGGGGCACCTTGCGGCCCCGCGTGCCCGTGAAGTACACCAGGCGCTCCAGGCGGTGGGCCAGCGTGCGGTTCACGGCCACCGCCAGCGTGCCCAGCGTGCTCTTGGAGGTCAGCACGCCCACCAACAGCCGCTGCCGCATCCCCAGCTCCGTGCTGATGTACCGGGTCCTGCGGGAGGGACAGCACCCCTGAGCCCCCGCGGCGCCGGGCGCGAGGCTCCGACGGGGGAGCGTGGCCGCAGCCCAGCTGCTGGCACCGGGAGGGCGCAGCCGCCCCCAGCTGCCGCGCTCACAATGACTTCCAGGTTTAATTCTTCCAGCCGGCCCCGAGGCAGGAAGCGACCCCCCCCCGGCTCCCACGCTGCCTCGGCTCACACACTGGCCCCATTCAGCCCCACGGCTCCCCCCCCGTCCGCCCACCCCCCGGCGGGGACAAGGAGGCCCTTTCACCGCCCGCGCCGTGCCATCGGCGGGGTGAGGGCTGGGGACACGCCACCGCAGGGACGCGGCCCTACAAGGGCTGGGCGTCGTGCAGAGCGTGCTGCGCCCGGCCCCGCAACCTTTGCACTGCGGGGATGAGGCGCCCCAGCGGTGGTGGGCAGGGGGAGGCAGCGGGAGGCGGTCACGGGGAAAGGGTCACGGGGAAAGGGTCACGGGGAAAGGGTCACGGGAGGGGGAGAAGGGGAGAGGTTGTGAGGAGAGGTTATGGAGAAGGGGGCATGGGGAAGGGTCACAGGGAGGAGGACACGGGGAAAGGGTTATGGGCAAGGGTCACAGGGAGGAAGATACGGGGAGAAGTTATGAGGAAGGGTCACAGGAAAGGGTTACAGGCAAGGGTCACAGGGGGAGGTCATGGGGAAGGGTCATAGGAAAGGGGCCATGGGAAGACGCTATGGGGAAGCGGTCATGGGGAGGGGTTATGGAAAAGGGTCACGGGGAAACGGGCTATGGGGAAGGGTTAAGGGGAAAGAGGCCATGGGGAAAGGTTATGGGGAAGGGTCCTGGAGAAGGGTCACAGGGAAGAGGACACAGGGAGGGGTCCTGGGGCACTGCTGTAGCTCAGGTCCCCCGAGGAGCCCCCCAGCAGCCCCCAGGGGGATGACCCGAGGGCAGCAGCCCCCCGGCAGCTGCAGCTCGCCCCCAGCGCCCCCATTCCCGCCCCCTGTCCCCGTCCCCGTCCCGGTCCCGGTCCCGCCCCGCACCTGACGGCCTTCTTGGCGGCCCTGCCGGGGCTGGGCGGTCTGTACGGCACGACGCGCGGCTCCCAGCTCTCGGCGCCCAGCCCGGCGGGCACGGCGTTGGGCCTGCGGGCCGCGTTGCCGTTGTGCCTCCCGCCGTCCTGCGGGCCGCCCACGGGGCCCAGCGGCGAGCCGGCGGCGGCTGAGGAGGAGGAGGAGGAGGAGGCTGAGGCTGAGGCGGCGGCGGAGCGCGGGCGGGCGTCGGTGCGCGGCGGCGCCCCGCAGGGCTCCTCCACCCAGGTGACGCTGAGCAGGCTGAGCGTGAAGCCCAGCGACACGCCGATGGCCACCGGGCCCGCGGGGCGCAGCAGCGACAGCAGCAGGGACAGGCGCATGGCGGGGGCGGCGCGGGACGGGGACCGGGGACGGGGACCTGGGACCGGGACCGGGGCCGGGACCGGGGGGCGGCTCCCGCGGGCGCTGGCGGCGCCGCCGTCCGACGTGTCACCCCCGCGCCCCGCCCCGCCGCGTCACCGCCGCCCGCCGCCAATGGGAGGCGCCCGCCCGCAGCGCGTCACGGAGCGCGGGGAGGGGGGGGGAAGGGGATGGCGGTTGCTAGGAGACAGAGGCGGTTGCACGGCCTGCGCGGGGGGCGCGCGGAGGCACAGAGCCACACAGACACACAGGGACAGGCACAGTTAGATAGGGTGCACGGCACCCCGGGAGCCCCCAGTCCAGCCTCTGACCTAACACCGACCGGTCTGACACTAAATCGTATCACTGAGCTCTACAGCTACACGTCTTTTAAAGACCTCCAGGTTTAAAGACCAGCGCTGCACTGCACAGCCCAGCCCAATGCCTAACAAACCTTTCCATAAAAAAGTTCTTCCTAAAGTCCAACCTGAACACCCAACATCCAACCTGACCTCTAGTGTCCAAACTCACCACCTAACGTCCAACCTCACCACCTAATGTCCAACCTTACCACCTAACATCCACCTTCACCATCCAACATCCACCCTCACCACCTAATATCCACCCTCACCACCTAACAGTCCAACCTCACCATTTAATGTCCAACCTGACCACCTAATGTCCAACCTCACCACCTAATTAGAAGTTAGGAAGAACTTCTTTATCGAAAGGGTTGTTAGGCATTGGAACAGGCTGCCCACGGAAGTGGTGGAGTCACCATCCCTGGAAGTCTTCAAAAGACGTTTAGATGTAGAGCTTAGGGATATGGTTTAGTGGGGACTGCTAGCGTTAGGTTAGAGGTTGGATTCGATGATCTTGAGGTCTCTTCCAACCTAGAAATTCTGTGATAATGCCCATCCTTACCACCTAACATCCAACCTCACCACCCAACATCCACCCTGACCACCTAATGTCCAACCTGACCACCTAACGTCCAACCTCACCACCTAACGTCCACTCTCACCACCTAATGCCCAACCTCACCACCTAATGTCCAACCTGACCACCTAATGTCCACCCTCACCAGGCACACGGGACAACAGACCAACCCCACCTCACTGCAGCCTCCTTTAAGGTACCTGTGGACCACAATAAGGTCGCCCCTGAGCCTCCTCCTCTCCAGGCTGAACAACCGCATTGCCCAAGTGCAGCTCGTTTCACGGGCCTGGTTCCCCTGAATAGCAGGAGGCAGAGGCAGCCACATGGAGAGCAGCTTAACAAAGAGCACATCAAAAACACAAACAGTGGGAGCACGGCAGGGCTGGGAGATGCCAAGAGGGAAGAGATGCAGAAATGAGCAGAGATTTTCCATGGGAAACGGCCAGAAAGCAAGCGTGGTTGTAAACAGCCAGAGTTGCCTTTGTTTTCTGTACACAAGGAAGCGCAATAGAAATAGATACTTTTGATTTCCTTCCCAGATTAAAATAGCTAATATCGATTGCCTTACACGAACCCTGATAATTTTACACTTGTGATGGGAAAAGGGGAGCAGGGAGGGGTCATTCTGAAAGTGTTGCTGCTGATCTGGGCTTGCAGGTAGGGGCCAGGAGCACGAAGCCTTCACAAACAGGACTCTGAGTTAGGAAAGCTGAATGGAGACAAAGCCACAGGCACGGCAAGGCTCGTGCCAGCTGACAAGTCTTGGGGCAGCCTCCCCTGCCCTCGCAGCCTTCCAGCCGTGCTCTCCCTGCAGCTCCAGGCTCCGTCTCTCCCCACACACCAGGCAGTGGCCGAGGTAAGGGACCCAAGCACGGCCCCGAGGAGCTCTTGGGGGGAAGCAGCCCCCAGGCAGCTTTGCCGTTCCTCTGGCAGCCCCTGCAGCCCCCGCCAGCTGCAGCTCCGCGCTTTGTCTCGGGCTGGCACGGGGCTGCGGGGGGCTGCCAGGGAACGGCTGTCGCTGCCAAGAGCCTGCTCCCTGCCAGGAGGGGCCGTGCCCGGGGGTCTCAGAGCCACAGCCGGGAGATGCAAGCCCAGGGGGGTTCTGTCCCTGCAGAGCCCCGTGCTCTGCCATTTACACCCTGTGCCTGCCTCTGCCGGGCTCTTGCAGGGGCGGGCAGCCTCCGGATGTGCACCTAACCTGCTTTGTTAAACGCCCTGTGTGTCAAATTCCCCATGGCCCTGGGCCAGGCCACCTTGTACTGTGGGGCCATGTGTGCCCTGCACCTACTATGGACGTCCATAGTGTGTCTTTCCCTGCACGCCCCAGGTACCGTACCCCTGCAGTTTTCACACCCCAGCCCTGCACTGTGCCCCCTGTGCTCAGCACCGCTCTGTCCCCTTAGCACGGAGCCTAGGGCCCACAGCCTGTGCAGCCACCTCCCACCATCACAGCATCACAGGACGGGTTGGGTTGCAAGGGGCCTTAAAGACCATTCAGTTCCAACCCCCTGCCATTGGTTAGGGATGCCACCTACTAGATCAGGCTGCTCAAGGACTCATCCAACATGGCCTTGAACACCTCCAGCGATGGGGCACCTGGTGCTTCTCTGCTTCTCTTGCTCACTGCTTCTCTTGGGGCAGCCTGCCCCAGTGCCTCATCACCCCGAGTGCAGAATTCCCTCCTAGCCTCTAACCTAGACCTCTTGCCTTTTAGTGTAAGGCCACGAGGCGCACCCTGCGCAGCGCACAGAGCAGCACAAGCAGCACCACGCCGTGCACACAGCATGGCGACACTCCCCAGCACGTGTCCTGGGGCATATCCCACTACCCACCCCATCACCCACCCCATCACCCACCCCACTGCCCACCCCATTCACCCCCACGGGCCAAGCCCCGCCCCCTCCCGCAAGCCCCGCCCCCTTCCTCCAAGCCCCGCCCCCTTTCCTCCAAGCCCCGCCCCCTCTCCCCAAGCCCCGCCCCGTGACGTCAGGCGGAGCTGTCCGCTCAGCACCATGCGCGGGGCCGGGGCCCGGGGCCGAGAGCGCCGCGCACCGCGGGGCCGCCGCCGCTGCGGGGCCGGGAGCGGAGGTGCGGGGCTGGGGGGGGGGGCGGGCGGGAGGGGGGCGGCGGGGAGCGGGGACCGGGCACGGGCGGCGGCCCCCGGGCTGGGAGCGGCCCCCGGGGGGGCGGCGGCGGCGGGAGGGCGGCCCCCGGGGGGGGTGCGCTGGGCGCCGGGGCGGTGCCGGTGCCCCCGGGGGTGCCGCCGGGCGGGGCGGTGCAGCCGGGCCGGGGGCTGGCGGCGGCCCCGGGGCCGAACAAAGAGCGGGGCGGAGCGGGGCGGCGCGGGGCGGCCCGGCAGCCCTTGCGGCCCTGGCGGAGCGACGCCGCGCCCAGCACAACGGGGGGCCGGCAGCGGGGAGGGGGCGGCGGGGGGCGCGCGTGGGGACCCCCGTGGGCACCCCCGTGGGGACCCCCGGGAGCGGGGCCGGGGGGCAGCCCCCCCGCCCGTGGTGCCCGCGGCAGCCGGAGCCCGGTGCCGGGCTAAATTGGGATGGGGACGCTTTTGGGGTGCCCCCCCGTGGGGTGCCCACGCGTGGGAATTGGGGCTGGATGGGGCTGCGTGGCCCCCAGTAGGGCGGGGGGCACTGGGCTGTGTGGCACGGCCGGGGGGGAGCCGAACAGGGACAGGCGTGGGGCAGCGAGGCCCTAGCAGGGGGCTGCGGGGGGCTGGGGGCTGCACGGCGGGGGCACGGCGCTGTAGGGGCAGCGGGGGCAGCGTGGGGGCCCGTGGGGTGGCAGCAGGTGGGCGAGCGCTGCCGGCGCCAATGAGCAGGCGCTGGGCTCCCCTAGCAACACTGCCCGCGCCAATGGGCGCCGCAGCCGCTGCAGTGCTGCCTGCATCGCTGCCTGCGCCCCGACCCCCGGGGGCACGGCCACGCGTGGGTCAGGGGGCGCGGGGCTGCCTGCCCTCCTCCTGCCCCGCACCGCGCCATCGGGCGTCGCGCCCGGGCTCAGCGGTTAAAGTCCAATCCTGCTTAGCGTCCTCCCCCGGGATGGAGAGAGGGGCTTAGGCAGCCCCCCTGATCCCCCCGGGATTAGGCGCTGTGCTCAGCCCTCCCTCGCAGCCTGCTCCGGGAGGGTTTGCCCTGCCCTGCCTGGCCCGACCGTGGTTTATCCCCAAATAAAGGGGCTGGTGGAAGTGGGATCCAGTGGTGCAAGGATGGGGTGAGAGGGCAGCAAGGAAATGTGCCCGATTGCTGCCCTGGGGAGGAGGCGACATGCACAGAGAGGAACAAAGTGGAGCCTCGGGGGGATTAAAGCACAGGGCGCAAGGCTGGCGGCAGCACTGGCAGCTGGGGCTGCTGCTGGAGAGCCCGAGCCCGTGCCGGCCCCACAAAGAGATGACAGAGAGGCACTGAAGTCACCGCAGGTCCTGCGTGGGAGGGCGTCCTCGCCTCGTCGTGAGCTGCCCGTGTTCAGGGCAGGGGGGGAGACGTGGCGTAATTGCAGCCTGTGCCCTCTTCCCGGGCCCTTCCCAGTAACTTGGTGGGGTGGTTGCTGTTGTGGCCGGCCCCGAGCTGGCTGCTGTAACGTGGCACTCGGAAGGACGGAGCTGGCGCGGGGACAAGTGGTGACATTAGGCTGATCCCAAACAAACCGAGCCTGGAAGCGCGCCAGGGGAACAAAGAGATGCTGGAGCGGCCTCCAGGTGGGAGCGGGCAGACAGCAGGCTTAATTGGGCTTAGGCTGGAGCTGGATCAGTCTTTGCGAGGGATTATGACCCCTCCGTCTGTGGAGGCACTGCGGGGGCCCCCGGGTCCTCCTGCTCAGTGTCCTGGCACGGCTGTGGGCAGCGTGGCTGTGGTGTGCCCACGCTGGGGGAAGCCCTGGGGCTATGTGGGAGCGGTGCGTGGGGTCGTGGGGAAGGGGCAGCAGCTCCCCGTGGGCCCCCGCAGGTCGGCGTGGGAGGGCTGGGTCTGGTGCGGGGACCTGCTGTTCTCTGAGGACGCTAGGAGCTGGAGCGGGGATGAAAAATAGCCAGAAATATGATTAGGGGATTGGTGAAAATGCCTTAGAGTACAAGCGTTAAGAGCTCAATCTGTTTGGCCTATAAAAATAGAAGATTGAGGGGTGACTTAATTACTGAGCATAATTACTTCGCAGGCAGAAAATACCAGGTAGTAAAAGTCTCTCTCATCTAGCAGGGAGAGGACACGCGGGAGCCGGGGGCAGGAAATGGGAGCTGCGGGCGGGTTACGAGGCGCAGCACGCGAGCCACAAAGCTCCCCGGGGACGGGCACGGCCTCCCGGGGACGCAGCATCCTTGCAGCCACCTTCTGGGCGATGGCCAGCTCCTGCTCGGCGCCAGGGCGGCAGCACGGCCCCGCTGCTGTTCCCAGCTCCCTTTCTCCCCAGCCCAGTGAGCGCTTGCCAGCGGTGCCCACATCCCCTTTCTCCCCCTCTCTCTCTCCAGCTGGAGCCGGTGCCAGGGCGCAGCGTTGCCCGCAAGCCATGGGGCAGGAGCGGAGGTTTTGACGCCATCCCCAAGAGTTCCCAGAGCCATGACTGCAACCGTGCAGACGCTGCGCTTCAAGCTGCTGCCGCCGCACGACACGGGCCAGGAGTGGGCGCACAGCTGCCAGCAGGAGATCGAGCGTCGCTACCAGGTGGTGCCCTCGGTGGTGTGCGCCATGTGCTGCCTCTTCGGCATCATCTACTGCTTCTTCGGTGAGCCGCCGGGGCGAGCAGAGAGCGGGGCGAGGGGCGGAAAGGCGATATTTGCCCTCGTGGTCCCCGTGGAGGCGGTGGGGCGCGGGGCTGGCCGTGGCCCCGCTGACGGTGGGGGTCTCTCCGCAGGGTACCGCTGCTTCAAGGCCGTCATGTTCCTGACGGGGCTGATGTTCGGCTCCATCATCATCTTCATGCTGTGCTACAAGGAGCGGGTGCTGGACACGCAGCTGAGCGTGGAGGCGTCGGTGGGCATCGGGCTGGGCATCGGGGTGCTGTGCGGGCTGGTCACCATGCTGGTGCGCAGCGTCGGCCTCTTCATGGTGGGGCTGCTGCTGGGGCTGCTGCTGGCGGTGGCCACGCTGGTGGTGATGGAGCAGTTCTACCACCCGCCCACCGTCTGGATCCCCATCGCGCTGCTGCTGGGCGTGGGGATGCTCTTCGCCGTGCTCACCCTGCAGTGGCAGCGCTTCTTCACCACCCTCTCCACCGCCGTCTTCGGCAGCGCCATCATGACCGTCACCGTCGACTACTTCATCGAGCTCTTCCTCCTGGTGCAGTACATCTACGAGCGCATCAAGGTGGCCCCCGCGCGCCCCGTGTGCTGGTACAGCTGGGTCATCCTGGGCGTCTGGCCGCTGCTCACCACGCTGGGCGTCCTGGTCCAGTGGAAGGTCACGGCCGAGGGCTACTCTCACACTGAAGGTGCGCAGGGGACGGGGCGGGGAGTAAAAACGGCGACGGGGAGGGGCTGGACGCGGTGTTTTGGGATGCAGCGCTGACCGCCCCCCTTGCCCCGCAGTGATCATCAGCCGGCAGCAGCGCCGCGTGCAGCTGATGCGCATCAAGCAGCGGGAGGACCGAAAGGAGAAGAAGAAGAAGCGGCGGCCCCACCACCCGCCGCCACACCAGCACAAGGCACACCCGCCCGAGCCCGCCTACCGCCGCAAGCCCAACCCCGTGCGCCGCTTCGATGGGGACGTGCTCTCCCCAGTGAGTCCCGCGCCCAGGGTAGAGATCTCCCCGGGCCTCGGCCGCCCCTTCCTTCTCCACGCGGGTGGGCTGGGGCGCAAGGGGAGAGGTGCCCAAGGGCCAGCAGCGTGTGCTGGGCTGGGGGCGCTGGGTTTGGGGGCTGGCAGAGCTTGGGGTGGGCTGGGGTGGCGCGGGATGGAGCGGGCCGGGAGCAGAGCCCCCTGACCTTCTCTTCTGCCCCCTCTCCCACGCAGAGCTACATCCAGAGTTTCCGGGAGCGGCAGACGGGCCCGTCCCTCACCAGCCTGATGGCCAGCTCCCACGCCGTGGTGGACCTGGACTATGACTGCAGCTCCACCGTGCCCCTCACCACGGGCTCCGGCCCCGCTGTGCGGGTATAAGCCAACCCGGTGACCTCGAGCGACACCAGCACCCCAGCCCGCTCCCGCAGACCCCAGGGACACGCGGGGCTGCTCCTTCGGCCTCGGGCGGCCGTGTGCGGCCCCGGGGTAGTGGAGGCTGCGGACGGAGACCCTTGTCGGGGCAGCGTGGGACTTGGCTAGGCGAGCCCAGGATGCCCGCGGGTCCAGCGGTGCTGGGGACACCCTTGGGCAGGGACTGAGCCCAAGGACTGGGGACACGAGCACCCGCGGACTCGTGGGGCGCGGTGCGAGCGGCTCTGCTGCGCCTTTCTCCATGGCCCAGGCTCGTCCTGCACCCTCACACCTCCCTCCCCATACTCGAGCCCCCCGTCCCCCAGAGCAGCTCCCCGTGCCTGTTCCCTCCCCGTCGTGCCCCCACAGCAACTCCCCAAGTGCCTGTGCCCCGCGTCTCTGTCTCAGAGAGCGCCTCTCCGAGCCCTCGCCCCGAGTGACCCCCGAGCATGTGCGCCCCATCCCACCCCAGCCCCAAGAGCAGCCCCCGGGCAGCGCTCCCCAAAACCTGCCTCCTTAGGGCCCCCCTGCCCTAGCCACCCTTCCTGCCCCCAGAGCAGCTTTGCCTGCCCCTCCTCGCTTTTCCTGGGCTGGACCAGGGCAGTCCTGGGGCAGCAGCTGCCTGGGCCCAGCGGTCCCCGTGGGGATGGTGCCGTGGGGTGGAGGCACCGGGCAGCAGGCAGCACCCATCCGGCATGAACTGCGCTGGTGGGGCACCACGTACATCTCCCTCAAAGGTTTTGGTGGGAGACAGGACGAGGGATGCAGCTTTTGGGTGAGGCCGGGCTGCCTCAGGGACCCCCACAGCACCAGAGGCCATCGTGGTGCTGCTGGCGACTGGATTTTGTAGCGGCTGGGGGGGCCTGGGGGCAGCACCTCTGCGGGGCAGGGCAGGAGCCCCTGCCCAGAGCGCTGCTGCGGACAGAGGCTCCTGCCTTGTACATACTTCTCTTGCTGTGATTTGTATTAATTTATTACGGAGTGAGCCAGGACTTCCCCGCAGGCAGGACGGCAGTGGGACCAGAGCAGGGTGCCCCCCCCACCCCGGGGTGCTGTCTCATCCCCGGCTGCTGCCCCAGGAGCTGCATGTTTCTGCCACACCGTGTCCGCAGCGCCGCGCCGCCGTCCCCCTTCCCAGCCTCTTTTGTAAATGTGCCAAACGCTGCTGAGGCCACGGCCGCACAGTAAAGAGCCTTTCGGAGCCGGCGTGCCACGGTGGGGGCTGCGCCGGGGGGCAGGGGGGAGAGGGACCCCGAGGCCTGTGCCCCGTGGGGACCTGCTACCTGGCTGTGCTGGTCTGGGACCCAGCGCTGGGGAGGAAGAAGCCACGTCAGGAAAAAAAAGGCTGTTTAATGCAGAGCCATGGGGCCGGAGCAGGATGGAGATGGTCTCCCTGTGTCTGTGCCTCCCGGGGGAAATGCGACCCTGTCTCCCAGCACTGCCATCTGTCCGCCCATCTGCACGCAGCCCCCGCGCTGCATCCCGGCTCCTAGCTCCCTGCGGGCACAGAGCCAGTCAGCATCCGTGGGGGTAGTGGGCACACACGGGGTGTCCCAACAAGGCACCACGCCAGGCATCAGCCCCTCCAAGCGACGGTGGGTGAGGGCAGGGTGCCAGGGGTGGGCACAGGAGCCAGGGAGGCCGTGGGGTCACTGCTGGGGGCTCCCAGTGTGACCCTGTCCCCGTGGGGCCCCCTCCCCGCTCACCCTCCACGAGGAGCCGCGCGGTGGAGCGGTCATCGAAGGCGTCGCAGGTGTACGAGTCCTCGTCCTCGGGGCCCACGCGGTGGATGATGAGCGTGCGGTAGCAGTCCAGGTTGCAGATCTCGTACTTGTCCCCGGCAAAGATCTCGGTGTCCCCGCGCAGCCAGCGCACGCGGCCCCGGGCGTGCGACACGGTGCACTCCAGCGTCGCCTTGTGCCGCGCCAGCACCGTCTTGTCCCGCAGCGGCTTCACGATCCTGATGGGCAGCGCTGGCGTGCGGGGCAGGGACATCAGTACGGGGACCCCACGGGGCAGGGACATCAGCACGGGGACCCCACGGGCCGACCATGTCACCACCACGGCGCTGGAGCCCAGCCACCCCGCGCACACTCTACCTTCCACCTGCAGGCTGGCCTCCGAGGCGGCCGTCCTGGCCACAAAACGGATGCGTCCCGCGTCCTCAGGGCGCACGGCGCAGAGCAGCAAGAAGTGCCGGGGCCCTGCGGGGGGTGGAGATGGGCACCGCAGTAAGCAGGGTGCTGGGACCCTGCCCGGCCCTACAATCCACACCAAGCGGAGCTCTCCCAGCCCCAAAACGGGGCACGCAGGCTGCCCGGTGCGGGGTGCATGCGGCACCTTCTTGCCGTATCTTCACCGTGCTGGACACCTTGATCTTCTCCCCGTCGCGGAACCACTCGCCTGCCACGTCCCCGTGGGACACCTCACACGTGAAGACGGCATTGTCACCCTCCCGCAGCCGGGCGTCCTGCAGCTCCTGCACCACACGCACCTGGTGCTCTGCGGGACAGGGGCAGGGTGCTGGGACCGGGCGGGCAGCCAGCACCTTGGAGGAGAGAGGGTGCCCAGGGGCCGTACCGTGGACGTGCAGTGTGGCGGAGGCCTGGCAGTCACCCGCATCGCAGGTGTAGACCCCGGCGTCGGGCAGCTCGCAGCAGCTGAGCTGCAGGAGGCGGCGCCGACCCACCGAGTAGATGCGGCAGTGGGGCCCCGGCCGCAGCTCCCTGCCGTCCTGTCAAGGGGTCAAGGAGTGTCAGGAGGGCTGTGTGTCCCCCCTGCCCTGCCCACAGCCCCAGCTGGGGGATGAGGGTGCTGCTGTCAGCCTGGACAGGGTGGTTGTGGGCGCTCACCTTGAGCCACTTCACCTCGGCGGTGGGGCGAGACAGCTCGCACTCAAAGGTGGCGACCCCCGACTCCGGGACCCCCTGATCCCACGGGAGCTTCAGCATGGTGATGGGAGGCTCTGAGGGGAGAGGACACAGGGTGGAGTGCTCCAGGGGAGAAAGGTTTTGGCTTTGGGGTGCAGGGATGTGGAGCGGTGCCTGGGGATCTCATCGTAGGGCTTCCAGGCACCGCTATGGGCAAGCTCCCCACGTGCCCGGAGTGTCCCTGCTGAGCGCTGCCACCTCCCCAGCTGGAGGACAGGCAGTGCTGTGTCCCCGTGTCCCCCAGTGCCGTACCCCTCACGATCAGGCGGGCGCTGCAGCGCAGGGTGTCGGTGGTGAAGGTGATGGTGCCCGAGTCCTGCAGCGTGAGCCCCTCCAGCGTCAGGCTGTGCGTGCAGCCCGTGGCACTGATCCGGCACGTGCTGCTGGGCTTCACCCGCACGCCGCCCCGTGCCCACACCCCGGCCACGCCGGTATGGGACAGCTCCAGGAGGAAGGTGGCCGTCTCCTTCTCGAAGGTCTCCACGTCTGCCAGAGGCCTCCGGATTGACACCTTCCGGGCTGCGAGGGACCACGCTGATGAGCGGTGCTCACCCATGCCCCTGATCCTCCATCTCCCAGTCCTTGCTGGAGCAAGCCCCACATCCAGCTGCCTTCCCTCTGCCCATCCCTCTGCCCACCTCCCTGTCCGAGCACAGCCCTTCCCTGCAGCATCCCTGCAGCAGGAGGTGCCCCCATCCCCGTCCCCGTCCCCGCGGGGCCCGGCGGCACTCACGCTCCACGCTGAGCTTGGCCTGCGTGCGGTCGTGCAGGCTCTCGCAGCGGTAGGTGCCGCGGTCGGAGGGGCTGACGCTGCGGATGGTGAGGGTGCGCCGGCGCCCTGATTCCTGCAGCTGGTGCTTGCCGCTGGGCTGGAGGAGGACGCCCTGCTTCAGCCACTGCACCTCGGCCGCCTCGTGGCTCACCTCCACCTCCAGGCACGCGTCCTGCTCCTCCTCCGCCACCACGTCCTGCAGCTTCTGCACGAACAGCACCTGCGCCTCTGCAGGGACAAGGTGCGGGCACGGGGTCAGCGTGCGGCCCCGGGGCTGCCCATGTGGGTCCGTCCCTTCATCCCCTTCACGCTCACCTTGCACGCTCAGCCGGGCCGTGCTCAGCAGCCCCTCGGCGTTGGCCGTCACGGTGGCCGCGTCGGCCGGCTGGCAGCGCCGGATGGTGAGGCTGTGGCACAGCCCGCTCCTGGCCACCAGCAGCCGCTCGCTGGGGACCACGGGCTGCCCGTTCAGCTGCCACGCCACGGCCACGTCCTCGGGGGACACCATGCACTTGAAGGTGGCGTCGTCCCCCTCCAGCACCGTCAGGCTGTGCAGCTCCGCGATGATCTCCACCACCCTGGGCACTGCAGCGGGGGCGTCAGGGCAGGTGCCCCCCGGCACAGGGCGGGTGCAGGAGTTTTGGGGGTCCCCATGCAGGGGGCTGGTGCTCACCCTGCACCGTCAGCGTGGCCAGAGTCCGGTCATCATTGGACTCGCAGCAGTACTCGCCGGCGTCCTCGGGCCCCAAACGGCTCAGCACCAGCGAGCGCTCTCGCCCCTGCACCCTGATCTCCCGGCGGGTGTCGGGTGCCAGCGGCCGCCCGTCCTTCAGCCACACCACGTCGCCCCTGGCCTTGCACAGCTCACACCACAGCACCACCGTCTCGCCCTGCCGCGCGCGCACGTCCGAGAGGCCGCGCAGGAACTTCACCTGCAGCTCTGCACAGCCGGGCCCATGCATCAGCAGGAGGGTCCCCACCCTGCACCGTGGTGCGTCCCCCCCAGCGATGCTCACCCCTGACACTGACGTCGAACTGCATCTGGTCATTAGGGGACAGGCAGGTGTAGACACCGGCATCCTCCTTGGCCACGTTGCAGAGGACCAGGCTGTGCACGCGGCCGTCCTGCCGCAGCTGGCAGCGCTCGCCGGCCACCACGTGCTGCTGGGGACCCAGCCAGGTGACATCGGCTCGCTCCTTGGACACCACGGCGGAGAGCACGGCGCTGCCGCCCTCCAGCACCAGCAGCTTCTCCCGCTCCTCCTGCTTGTTCACGAACAGCACGGGCGCCTCTGTGACAGGGAGCAGGGGCTCAGCTTGGTGTTGGGACAAGGAACACCATTCCTGCCCCCTCAGGGGACACCTTTGCAGGCTTACCCTTGACGTGCAGCGTGAAGTTCACCTCGTCGTCACCAGCATCGCAGAGGAAGACGCCGGCGTCGCCCAGCTCCGCTTGCTTGATGGTGAGGCTGCGTGCAGGGCCCTCGCTGCACACCAGCAGCCGCCCGCCTGAGCGCAGCGTCTGCCCGTCCTTCTGCCACCGCGCCGCCGCCGTCTCCGGGGACAGCCGGGCCACCAGCGTGACGCTGTCCCCCTCCAGCACCTCCAGCGGGCTCTGCGCCTCCTCCTTGTTCAGGATGCGCACGGGCTGTGCTGTGGAGAGCAGGGGACGTGGCACGGGTCAGGGGTGACCAGCGCAGGGACAGGGCAGTGCTGCTGATGGTGGGGACTGCTGAAGTGCCACAGCACGTCACCACAGAGCAGGGGCAGTGGGGTGACAGTGCCAGCAGCTGTGGGGTGCCTGAGACACTGGGGGTTGCTGTGGGTCACAGCGGGGCTGACTGGGGGTGTCTGTGGCAGGCTGGCCACGTCTGGCAGCTAAGCTCCCCCCAGCAACGGGGCCCCAGGCAGGAATGCTGACAGAGCCCGCTCCTGCATCCCCCCCTGCACAGGCAGCCCAGCTGCTGGGTCGGGGCCATTAATTTCCACCCCCTCCCCAGCCCAAGCGCCTTGTTGGGATCAGGGATACCTGCCTGCGCCACCCCCCTCCCACCCGCACGGCCCGCTATCCCCAGCTGATAAAGTCTGGGGCTGAGCTCAGCCCTTGGCAGCCAGAGCAGGAGGAGAGGCGCCTGGGAGCCGGCCAAGGATAAATTTAACCAGCGCCTGCCTGGGGAGCCAGGAGGTACGCGTCTGACGGCCCTGACATGCCCCTTCCTCGCCGACAGCTCCAGCAGGACTTGGGGACAGGGCTCCCCCCGTCCCCTGGTGCTGCTACCCTGTCCCCTGCCACCAGCAGCAGGTCACAGAGCTGTCCCCTCCCCTCTCCGGCACTGGGTTAACCTCAGGAGCACCCGGGGAGCGAGGGACACCCGCCCTCTCACCTGCCACCTCCACGCTCGTCACCATGCGGTCGCTGGCAGCGTCGCAGACATAGCACCCCGAGTCCCCGGGCTGTGCCGCCCGCACCGTGAGCTCCCGCAGCACCCCGCGGGACACCGCCTGCACCCGCTCCCCCAGCTGCACCTCCCGGCCGTCCCGCAGCCAGCGCACGGCGGCATCGGGCCGGGACAGCTCGCAGGCCAGCACCAGGTCCTCCCCGGCCACCAGGCAGCGGTGCTCCGTGGCGCCCGTGTTCCCCACGATGGTCACCGGCGGCTCTGGGGCTGGAGAGAGACGCGGTGTGACACCGGGAGCTCCGGCTGCAGGGTGACGTTGCGGGGTCGGGGCAGAGGAAGGCTCCCTGCGCCTCATCCTGAGCATTCAGCCTCTGCCAGCACCCAGTGCACCCTTGGGAGGACCCACTGCAGCCGTGGGTGGTGCCGTCCCGCGAGGGAGCTCCCCCTCACCTTCCACAGAGACGCAGAAGGTGATGCTGTCGTCACGGGTGTCGCAGAGGTACTCCCCCGCATCCCCACCCGTGGCACCCAGGATGACGAGCGAGCGGCGCGCCCCGTCCTCCTCCAGCCGCACGTGCCCCGTGTCCTGCAGCTT
The DNA here is from genome assembly GCF_009819795.1 of Aythya fuligula. NCBI lineage: Eukaryota > Metazoa > Chordata > Aves > Anseriformes > Anatidae > Aythya > Aythya fuligula. The sequence goes on along the minus strand of NC_045564.1, from coordinate 22,977,373 downwards.
CTCCCCGTCCTTGTACCACTTCACCTCCCCGTGGGCGTGCGAGAGGAGCACCTCCAGCACCAGGTCCTCCATGGCCCGGCAGCGCCGGCGGGTCAGCAGCGCGTCCCTCTCCAGAATCCTGACGGGGGGGGCTGCGGCACCGCTCAGCACCACAGCTACCATTAACCACGGCCAGGAGCCCCTCGTGCGAGGCCTGGCCCGTGGGGAGCTGTGCCAGGGGGCTGCCCACGGCCAGGGTGCTGAGGGGAGGACCCCACCACCCACCACCACAGCCCCCCGAATCCATGGGTGCATGGCACCCCATGTGCACACGCCCAGCTCCCATGCCCCAGCCCCTCGCTCACCAGACACTTGGACGGTGAAGGTGACCGTGTCATCGCCAGCATCACACACGTATCTGCCGGAGTGCTCGGCTCGAGCAGCGGGGATGAGCAGGCGCCGCTGGGCGCCCTCCTCCTCCAGCACCAGGCTGCCCCCAGCCTCCAGCCTGACGCCCTCCTTGGCCCAGTGCACGGGCGCGTCCGCGCGGGACAGCTCGCAGGCCAGCGTCACCGTGTCCCCCGGGGAGGCCTTCACAACGGGGGGAGGTCTCCGCGGCTGCAGGATCATCACCGGGGGCTCTGCAAGCACAGCGGCACCCACAGCTCCAGGCAGGAGCCGGTCAGCCTCAGCCGGGCTGGGAAGGGCTCCCTGCTCCCTGCTCCCCACTGACCTGACACCTTGACGTCGAAGGAGACGGCCTCGTCCTTGCTCTCGCAGATGTACTCGCCCGTGTCCTCCGCGCTGCTCCTGGGGATGAGGAGGCAGCGCCGGGCGCCCTCCGCCAGCAGCCGCAGGTTGTGGGACTCGTCCACCTCCAGCCCGTCCTTGAACCAGCGCACGGGGGCGTCGGGCACGGACAGCTCGCACCGCAGCTCCACGCGCCCCGGCGCCTGCACCGCCAGCTCCAGCGAGCGCTGCGCGGGGTGCAGGATCCTGACTCGTGGCTCTGGCAGGGCACAAAGAAAGGGTGAGAGCTGCTCGCCATGCTGCTACTCCCACTGCTTACCCTCACCTGTGTCCCCATCCCCGGAGCTGTGCAGGTGCTGGTCACAGCCTCTCCGCCCAGCACATGGGGACAGAGCCGCTGGAGGCCAGGAGCAAAGGGCACATGTTGCAGCCCAGCTTCCCCTTCCTATGGCATCCCAGCTGTGCCACCAACCTGCCACCACAACGTGGTAGGACACAGAGGTGTCCCCAGCTTCACAGATGAACTCTCCTGTGTCCTGCAGCTGGGCGCAGGGCAGCACCAGCCGGCACCGTGGCCCCTCGCGCTCCAGCACCAGGCTCTCGCCCTCCTCCACCTCCTGCCCGTCCTTGTACCAGCACACTGGGACCTCAGCACGGGACAGCTGGCACCACAGCTCCACGCGCTGCCCGGCCGTGTAGGCGTGGGGGGCCCCCTCGTTGGAGCTGACGATCCTCACCGGCGCCTCTGCCCGGGGACAGGGGGCTCAGTGCGCTGACAAGGCAGTGCGTGAGCCCCATGCCCCATGTCACCCCCAGCAGCTCACCGATCACAGTCACCCTGAAGCTGGTGGCATCGTCCCCGGCATCGCAGGTGTACGTCCCCGAGTCCGACAGCGCGGCGGTGGGGATGTGCAGCCTCCTCAGGCATCCCTCCGACTGGATGGCCACGGTCTCGGAGGGCTCCACGGCCTCGCCATCCTTCAGCCAGCGCACGGGGGCTCCCTCCGGGGACACCTCGCACCCCAGCAGCACCGGCAGCCCCGCCGGCACCTCCTGGAGCCGCTGGGCTTTGGGCACCGGGGCGATGCGGGCTGGTGGGGCTGGGGGAACCAAGAGGATTGGGGCTGGGGCTGAGTCCCCATGCCTGGCCCACAAACAGGGTGGGCTGTGGGGGCTCTGGGTTGCTCCAGCAGGAGATGGAGCAGCCGGACCTGCCGAGGAGCTGCAGCTGCTGCATCCTGCAGTGGGACAGCAGGGAGACAGTGCAGACAATAAAGGGGGAAGCAAGGGCAGGAGGAGAAGGGCAGGGTGCCCCTGTGCCGCGCACCCACCTGCCACAGTGATGGTGTAGAAGACGGAGTCGCCACCCACGTCGCAGACAAACTCTCCCGCGTCCTGCGGCCGGGCACAGGGCAGCACCAGCCGGCACCGTGTCCCCTCGCGCTCCAGCACCAGGCTCTCGCCCTCCTCCACCTCCTCCCCGTCCTTGTACCAGCACACCGTGGCCTCGGCACGGGACAGCTGGCACCACAGCTCCACGCGCTGCCCGGCCGTGTAGGCGTGGGGGAAACCCTCGTTGGAGCTGACGATCCTCACCGGCGCCTCTGCCCGGGGACAGGGGGCTCAGCACGGGGCGATCAACCCGAGCTGACGGTGGGGCAATGCAACCCCCTGCGTGGGGCAATGGCTTCGCCTGCTCACTGCTTTTAAAGCTGGAAGCCACCACCTGATCCATGTCCTGCATGGCACAAGCGTTGTGCTGCCCTGCCCCGGGGCTCCCTCTGCTCTCACCCCTCTGGCACCCCAGCTCCCAGCCTGGCTGTAAATCCCTGCGTGGTGCCAATCCCCATCCCTCCTGCTCACCCAGGACACCCTGCTGAGAAGCCTTCAGGAGGTCAGGATGCGGCCCCTGTGTGGCCACGGGTGCTCCCACCACCACGTCCCCAGTTGCAGCGGGCTGTATTTGGCCAGGGCCGTACCGCAGGCGCTCAGCACAGCCGCAGGCGGCACGGGGCACGGCTGGCACTAAAGCACCCGGCACAGCGACCTGCCCTTGTCCCGGCCCCGTGCTGGATGTCCTATCTGCCACCATCTGAGGGGTTTTTGGCCCCGTCAGGGCTCGGTGCCGGCACTCGGCAGCGCACCACAGGGCAGCAGTGGCAGGCGGCCAGCTCGCAGGGGCCGACCTGCACCACGCCGAGCCCGCATCCGCCCCGAGCCCCGATCAAACGCCCCGCGGCTCCCTGCCCAGAGGGGCTGCTAAAAGCCATCACGTCGCTGGGGACATTGAACCTGAAACCCCCCGACCTCCTGCTTGGGCCCGCTATTTCCCCATGCCCCCAGAGCCCTCTCAGAGCAGCGGGCGGTGTTAATCCCTTGGGAAGCGGGCAGCGAGCCCACGGCGGGGCCAGGCGGAGTGAGACGGGCTGAGAGCTCCAGCACGGGGACCAGAGGTGGAAATGGGGCCCACAAACAAAAGCCTCTGAAGCTGAGGAAGCACAGCCACGGTGCAAATCCACCCACAGCCACCTCCTGGAGGGCTCCACATGAAGCCCTACTTGAAGGAGGAGGGGGCGATGCCCCAGCCACACTGATGGTCCCAGGGACCCCCAGCACCTGGCAGCCACCAGAAAACCCGGAGCTGGTGGGGCTGTGGGCAGCTGGGCTCGTGCGCTGCAGCAGCCCGGGGGATAGCTGGGATGCCTGGGGGAGTCCAAGCGTGCCACAGCAGCAGCACCACTGCCCCCAGCCAAACCTGCCCCCGTGCCAGAGCGGGCACAGCCCCAGGCTGCGGCACCCCTCGCGCCCCGCTGACACTGGTACCCGTTACCCGGTGACCCAGCTTCGAGCTAACCGAGCCGGGCTCCCTAAGACCCTTTGAGCCTGAGGCATGCCAAGCTGCCGGGCTGAAAGGCCGAGCTGCAGCAGCTGGTGCTTCCCCTCCCTGGCCTTACGGGAGCTGAACTCCCCATGCACCAAAATGCTGCGGCACGGACGGTGCCTCCTGCATCCCAAGCACTCCAGCCACTGCCTGTCCTTTCCGTGGGTGATTTTGTCTCCATCATGCTAAAATCCCTTCCTTCTTCCCCCTCCCAGCAGCTACCATTTTGCTGTTTCTCCCAGCCTCTCCTATCACCCGTCACACCGTGCACCTCCATCCCCTGCCATGAACTTCCCCCTGCAGCCACCTCCTGCTGTTGCGGAGTGCTTTTATCTCTGCCCTCAGACTGCCCTGCCACCAGGCTTTCCCTCTGCCCCCGTGCCCTTCCTGCGTCTGCAGGATTGTGTGTTTTGGGGCCAGCAACAGGAAGCCTTTCACTCCTTTTCGGGTTTCATTATCTTTTACCATCTGAGCCGCCACCCACCCGTGCCAGCACCCCCCCTGCGGCCGGGGGAGCCGCTGCGTGGTGCCGGCCCCGCGTGCAGGCAGCAGACCCGGCCGGATCGCCAGTATCCAAGCAACCACTAATTTTTAGGTCAGCAATTAACGCTGTCCGTCAGCTCAGCCTCCAGCTGCGAGTCACCCCACGCCAGGTGCCGGTGCTCCTACCCACTATTTTTAGGCCCTTGAGGGAGGTTTTGTTTACCGGGCAGCAAACGCCCCAGCGCGGGGATGCTGGGTGCCAGCCCGCAGGGCTGCAGGGTGACCGGTAAGCTGCCCGGTTTGCTGCCAGTCCCGGTGGTTTTACACACCAAAGCTGCCACAGAGCCCCCTGCCCAATGGGTGTGCTGCTGAACATGCACCAGGAGCATCTCTGACATGCCACCAACATCTTTCCCCTTTGGTTCTGGCCATGCACCACCCCGGGATGTGTCCCCACGCACCCACCTGCCACGGTGATGGTGTAGAAGACGGAGTCGCCGCCCGCATCGCAGACGAACTCTCCCGCGTCCTGCGGCCGGGCGCAGGGCAGCACCAGCCGGCACCGTGTCCCCTCGCGCTCCAGCACCAGGCTCTCGCCCTCCTCCACCTCCTCCCCGTCCTTGTACCAGCACACCGGGGCCTCGGCACGGGACAGCTGGCACCACAGCTCCACGCGCTGCCCGGCCGTGTAGGCGTGGGGGAAACCCTCGTTGGAGCTGACGATCCTCACCGGCGCCTCTGCCCAGGGACAGGGGGCTCAGTGTGGGCACTCAAAGTGTGCCACATGTGCCAAGTGCTGCTGTGGTGGCAGCTCCCAGCCCTGCCACCAGGACCCCGGGGGATAAGGAGAGGGGCAGGACACATGAAGTCACACCCAAGCTCATGCCCGCGGTGCCCAGCTCACCCGTCACGGTCACCACGAAGCTCACGGCGTCGTCCCCGGTGTCGCAGGTGTAGGTGCCGGCGTCTGCAGGGGTGGCCGAGCGGATGAGCAGCCTCCGCACGCAGCCCTCCTGCTGCATGGCGATAACACCGTCCAGGGGCACGGCCTCGCCGTCCTTCAGCCAGCGGACGGGGGCTCCCTCCGGGGACACCTCGCACTCCAGCAGCACCGGCAGCCCTGCCGGCAGCTCCTGGAGCCGCTGGGCTTCAGGTACCGGGGCAATGCGGGCTGGCGGGGCTGGGAGCCAGTGCAGAGGATAAAAACATTAGGGGCAGCTCCCCACCTGCTGCTCTTTCACTCACAGGACCCCAGGGTGAGTGCCTGCTCACCTTGCACGTGCAGCGTGGCCGAGTCCCGCACACTGCCGGCCACGAAGGTGACCGTGGCATCGCTCTCGGCCAGCTGTGCTCCCCGGATCAGCAGCGAGTGCTCCATCCTGCAGTGCTGCACGCCGTACCGGCCACCCTCCTCCTCCCCCAGCCTCACGCCATTCAGGAACCAGGCGCCCTGCACCGAGGCCGACAGCTCCAGGGAGAAGCGTGCGTCCTCGCCGTCCCGCACCCACGCGTCCTGCAAGCCCCTCTCCAGGCGAGCCGCGGGGGCTGCAGCACAGCAGGAGCTCAGCTCCGGCAGCCTGCCAGCAGCCATCACCCACACACAGCTCCCACGCTGCGGGACGCGGGGCACCCCACAGCCCCAAAAGGGTCCCCAAGGGGCTCTGCGCCCTCACCGAGATGCACGGATCCGGGGAACTCCACGGGGCCGCTGCGGCCGTGCCTGTTGACGGCGCAGACGCGGAAGCAGTAGTCGGCCTCGCGGGGCACGCTGTCGCCCAGCACCTGCACCCGGCCGGCCAGCTCGGTGGTGAGGCACTGCACCCACTCACCGCCCGCCGCCTCCCGGCGCTCCAGGACGTAGGTGCTGGGCGGGCGGTGGTGCACGTCGGGCGCGGGGCACCACGTCAGCAGGGCCGCGTTGCTCTGCTCCGTGCTCATCTGGGCCGCCACCGGCGCGCTGGGGGGGTCGCGCTTCACACCTGCAACACACGGCCTGCGTTGGCTGCAGGGGGGCTCCCAGGCAGCATTTTTCACTGGGGTGTGCTCCAGTGCAGCACAGGGGCGCTGATGGGGCTCTGCAGCCTGCCAACGAGTCTAGAGCCATGCTCAAAACCTTGTCCCCAAAGTGCCACCGCAGCCATCCCACCTCTCCCCCGTGTCAGCCCCCGGTGCATGGAGGGTGCGGGGCTGTTCCATGCAGCCTGGCCCTTACACTTGACGCGGAGCTGGGAGGACGTCTGCGACTCCCCGATGGTGAAGGAGATGACGCCGGCGTCCTCGCGGGTGACGTGCACCAGCACCAGGAGGTGCGTCCTGCCGAAGCTCTTCAGCACGATGCGGGGTGTCTCGTGCAGCTGCAGCCCATTGTGGCTCCAGCAGATCCCCTCCACCGCCTCCCGCGTCTCCACGCAGAAAGCCGCGTTCTCCCCCTCCATCACGTCCAGCTTCCGCGGCAGCCTCTTCACAATCACCCCTAGGAGAAGAGACGTGTGAGGACGCTGGGGAGCGGGCTGGGCTGGCTGGAGAGCAAGGAGCAGGGCTGGGACTGAGGAGGAGGTGGTGGAAAACAGTCACCTCGGACGGAGACCTCTGCGATGCTGCGCCCCTTGTCCTTCATCTGGCAGAGGTAGATGCCGTCGTCGTCGGTGCGGGCGTCGCGGATGGTCAGGCGCCGCACCACGCCGTGGTCCTCCATCACATACTTGTGGCTGGGCTGCAGCTCCCGGTCCTCCAGGAACCAGGCGGTGGGGATGGTCTCCAGCGGCACGTGGCACTCCAGCACCGCGTCCTCCCGCTCCGACACCTCCACGTCCTCCAGCTGCACCTGGAACCGCACCCGGTGCTCTGCCGCCGGGAGAGACGGGCGCTGAGCACCCTCCTGACCACCTCCCTGGGCACCAGGCACCACCGCCACCAGCCTGCCCACCCCCGGGAGGCTGCGCCCACGTCCTGCTCGCCGAGTGTGAGCACCCACGTGTGCAGGGCCCCCGCATTCCTCCCGTGTCAGGAGCACGGCTGCGGGGGTGGCAGACGGCAGACCCCTGCTCCCGACAGCTATTTTGGGTCGCAGCAGCTGGGGAGGAGGAATTTGGTATGGGGAGCACCCGGAGCCTCAGGAAGCAAAGCCTCCCCGTGCTGAAGCACAGCATGGACTGGGGAAACAAAAGGATGCCACCACCGGCACCTCGGCAGCGAGTTGTTGGGGCTGCAGGAGCGGGCACCCAGCACGGTGCGGGGAGCAGGGCAGTGCTGGGCACAAGGGAGGTGCGGGGCAGGGATGGTCCCATAGCCACGGTCCCACAGCCCCATCTGGGAGGGACTCCACGGTGCTGCGTGCTCCCCAGGTGCCCCGGCACACACAGATGCCTGCCCGGCAAACCCTGACCCCACAAACCCATCCCAGGGCGCGCACCTACCCTTCACCCGGAGCTGCACGGCGCTGAGGGTCTGCCCGGCCGTGTTGGAGGCGGTGCAGATGTACAGCCCCTGGTCCTGGGGCTTGCAGTACAGCACCTTCAGGATGAAGTAGCCCTCCCGGTCCTCGTAGATGAGGTGCCGGCGGCTCGGGGCCAGGGCCTTGCCGTCCTTCTGCCAGATGATCTCCGGCTTGGGCTTGCCGGTGACGTAGCAGCGAAACTTGGCGTGCTTCCCTGCGCTCACAGCGAACGCCTTGGCCCCCGGCACCCCGTTGGGCACCGGAGCCCAGGTGTCAGACCCCGTGTGCCGGTGCCGCCGCGACTGTGGCTCGGCCAGCAGCTGGGGGCCGTTGGAGGGGGAGCCCCCGGGGGTCCCATCCGTCGCCCGTGGCTCCACCAGGAGCACGGCCGCAGCCAGGGCCTCCTGGGAGCCGCTGCGTGCCCGGCACACGTAGACCCCCGCGTCCGGGGGCCGGGCACCGAACAGCTTGAGGAAGTGCCAGTCCTCCGGCGCCTGCCCCACCGCGAAGTGGCTGCTCTCGAAGAGGTCGCCGAGCTTGTGCCCGTCCTTCTCCCACTCCAGCAGCGGGCAGGGCTGCCCGGACACCCGGCAGGAGAAGGTCACGTCCTCCCCCCGGCACACCCGCAGCGACGAGGGCCCGACCAGGAAGGTGGGTGCCTGGCTGCCCGGGCAGCCTTCCTCCTCCTCATCCTCCTCATCCTCCTCCTGCTGCGACTCCCCCGCCTCCACTTTGAGCGTGGCCGCGGCGTAGGTCTCGCCAACGCTGTTCTTGGCCTTGCAGACGTAGAGGCCGCTGTCCTGGGGCGTGACCCGGGACACCAGCAGGCTGTACACGTTCCCCTCGGCCTCCACGTGGAAGCGTCCCGAGGGCTCGATCGGGGCCTTGTCCTTCTCCCAGAGGATGCTCGGGCGGGGCTCGCCCATGATCTGGCACCTCAGGACGGCGTCGGCGCCGCTTTGCACCGTGAAGGCGCGCGGGTAGGCCAGGAACCGGGGGGCTCCCCCAAGCCCCTCCATCGCCGGCTCAAGGCAGGAGGGCAGCGGGCAGCATCAGCCTGGGGGCGCAGAGAGCAGGGAGGGGGCTCAGGCTGCGGCAGAGGGACCGGCGTGGAGCATTGTGGAGCCACTGAGCCCAGGGGCAGAGAGGGGACCCTGCCCAGAGGGGCGCAGGCAGCCGCTCGCTGCGCCCTGGGGTGCTGGGGATGGGGACGGCCGAGGAAGGACTGGCCCAGCACGAGCCCGTCCCCACCCGCTGGGGCATTCCTGCAGTATCGGGTGGTGGCAGGGCCGCATTCCTGCAGCATCTGGGCTGGCTCAGCACACAGGTGCTGATAAGGGGCTGTCATGGGGCTGGAGGCATCCGGCCACATCCGTGCGCTTCCCACCGGGCTCAGTGGGGCAGGGGAGCTGGGGCTCCCCGGGAAGAGGTGGTCCCACGGGCAGGATCCCCACCGGGGGTGGCCAAGGCCAGGACTGGACAAAATCCATTGCTCGAGCCCCGGGGGCACAGGGGATGGCCGGAGGGACGGGCCCTGCTTTCAGAGGGCACTGCCTCTGCCCCCAGCGCTGCAGGTAGCCGTGTCCACCGGCACAGGGCAGCGTGCTCGGTGCCTCCCCGGGGCAAGCATGCACTTTGGCCTCTGTCTGCACCACGGCCAAGCCGGGCAGAAGCCTCCATGCCTCCCTCGGGGAGAGCAGGAGCAAAGAGAAACCCAAATATTCCCTGGCTGGGCCAAAGGTGAAGGTAGGACAGAGCCCGTCCCCGAGGGCCAGCTTCTGCCCCAAGCCCTACCCCGGTGGGTGCACCCACGCAGACACATCCCTGCCACCTCCCCCTGACCCACAGGCCACCCCCTGGCAGCCCCCCGAGGCAGACACAGGCAGCCCCGATGGCTCGGTGGCTCCTCTCCCCCCTCAGCCACCCCTTCCCCAGTCACCCCGCCACCCCCTGCCCCGCGCACACCTCGCTCCAACGCCTCTTCCCCCGCCGGCACCCTGCTCCTGCCGCTTCCCCAGCTCCGCTGCCCGGCGTCAACACGCAGGGAGCAAGCGTTACGAATGCCTGCAGCTGCTGTCCCCAAAAATACCCTCTGATGACACGCCGGGTTGATAAGGCTGAGCCTGCTCCATTCAGCGCCTCGGCAGGGCAGGGCCGGCCTATGTATAGCAGCGGGCAGCAGGGCGCCGCAGCACGGAGGCTGTGGGGTGCAGCACCCCCATCTGGGTGTGGGCTCAGCCTGGGGCAGCCGGCAGCGCGTTGGATGGGGCGCACGGCGTGGGGACGGGATGTGCCGTGCAGGGTGTGGGACGCACGGCTGGCAGGCTGCAGCCGGGGTGTGTGGGTGCAGACCCGAGGCCGTCCCTGCTGTCCCCGTGCCCTGGTGGTGCCGCAGCCCCCCGCCCTGCCACCTCAGGGTGTCCGAGCCACCCGCAGCAGCAGGGTGCCCAGCCTGCCTCCCCCGTGTGCCTCCCCACGCTGGGGCCTCACGGGGCTGTGCGCACCATCACCCTGCCCAAAATGCACTCTCAGCCTCCTGCTGTGTCCCCCCAAAAACACAAATCTGTATCTCCCCCAGCCCGGGGGCACCCAGCAGCAGGAGCTGCAGGGCTGGTGCAGGCACCCCATCCCTCCCAGCCTGCCCCCCCAGCAGCATCCCCCCTGCACCCCCCTGCTCCGGCGCCGTGCCCCCCCGCCCCCCCAGACCACACTGTCCTTGCAGTCCTCGCATTCCAGACGTCTCAGCGCTCTCGCTGCCCAGAGATAATATTCAGGGCGAGCAGACGTTTGCGTCAGTGTCAGATACGTCTCAATGCCACCCTGCCCCGGGCGGAGCGCGGCGGGCAGATGGGCTGTGCTGGCAGGCAGCGCCCCACGGCAGAGCCCCCCGAGCCCCCCGGCCATGCTGCTCCTCCTGCACCTGCTGCCCGCCGTGCTGCCCCCCGCCGCCCTGGCCAGCTGCAGCGGGGCCGGCGCCGAGCGGCAGCTCGTCCTGGCCAAGGTGCGGGCGCGGGTGCTGGAGCACCTGAGCCCCCCCGTCCTGCAGGAGGAGCCCCAGAAGGAGGCGAGGAGGCTGCACCGCAGGGACGTGCTGGACAACGCCGAGGTGCAGCCCGAGGAGCCGGAGGACACGTCGCAGGTGATCCTCTTCCCTTCCACAGGTGAGCCCTGCTGGGATGGAGAGGGTGGAGGCGTGCTGCGCTGGGGCATGGGGTGGGACGCTTGGGAATGGGGCAGGATGTAGGGAGATGGGGTGGGATGCTAAGGGATGGGGCAAGATGCTGAAGGATGGAGCAAGGTGCCCAGGGACAGGGCAGGACACTGGCAGAGGGGGCAGGGTTGGGGTGTAGGACAGGATGCTGTGGGATGGGGACATGTTAACAGCATTTGACGGCACAGGGGGCTCAGAGACCTCCCTCTGCAGCTCAGCCAACCCCATTCCTGTCATGCACAGCCCCAGCTGCTCCGGGGGGCTGAATCCCCCTGCCCCTAGGCTATGGGGTTCAGGGTGCCACAGCCATGAGGCTGGCAGCACGGCAGGGCTGAGCAGAGCCAGGCAGAGCCATGCCGCAGGGCTGGGGCTGCAGCAGGGCTGCTGGGTGGCACTAGGTGCCAGCTGCACGGTGCCAGCAGCAGGGCACCCCCCGCAACACCCCCGGATCCCTCCACGCCCCATCCCCTGCTCCAGGCACGGCGCCCTGAGCCGTTTTCTCTCCCCACAGACGTGCCGTGTGAGCCCATGCAGCCGGACAAGCTACTGGAGGAAGAAGGGATCTTCACCTACCTCTTCCAGCCCTCGGCGCACGCCCTGAGCCGCACGGTGACCTCCGCCCAGCTCTGGTTTTACACCGGCCCCTCGGCCGCCCCCAACCACTCCGCCCCCGCCGTGCTGACCCTCTCCCCGCGGGGCCGGGTGCCGGTGGCGGCCACGGTGTCCCAGACGCCCGAGCACTGGACAGTGTTTGACTTCTCCCCCGCCGCGCTGCCCCACCTGGTGCAGCCGCTCTTCGTGCTCCTGGTGCGCTGCCCCGGCTGTCCCTGCCTGGCCGACGGGGACAAGATGCCCTTCCTGGTGGCCACCACACGTGCCAAGGGTGGCCAAAGAGCTCGCCGCTCCGCCGTGCCCTGGTCCCCGGCCGCCCTCAGCCTGCTGCAGCGCCCGTCCGAGGACGTGGCCGCCCACACCAACTGCCGCCGGGCGTCCCTCAACATCTCCTTCGAGGAGCTGGGCTGGGACAAGTGGATCGTGCACCCCAGCAGCTTCGTTTTCCACTACTGCCACGGGAGCTGCGCCGAGGGCCACGGGCTGAGCCACCGGCTGGGCGTGCAGCTCTGCTGCGCCGCGCTGCCCGGCACCATGCGCTCACTGCGCGTCCGCACCACCTCCGACGGCGGCTACTCCTTCAAGTACGAGACCGTGCCCAACATCCTGGCCCAGGACTGCACCTGCGTCTAGTGCCCGGCACCCCACATGGGGCTCCCCCTGTCCCCAGGCCCCCTGCAGCCCTGCCCCAGCCCCAGATGATGATCCCATCCCAGGGGATGGAGGAGTCGCTTGCCTGGGAGCTGCACGGCCCGGGGGAGGGATGAGAAGGAGCCGGAGGGGAGGTTTCAGGGGAGGTTTCGGCGGTGCCACCCTCACCTGCACCAGCCAGGGTTTCGTGGCTCCAGGCTGCCCTGGGTGTGTTGGTGCTGCCAGCCCTGCCCCGGGGCTGTGCCCAGCCTGCAGCAAGCTGGGGCACGGGGCTCAGGGCTGACAGCGCCTTCTGCAGAGCTGCCGGCACGATGCGTGCCCCACAGAGGCAGCCTTGTTTCTGTCCCCACCCCGAAATAAAAGACTGAGGCTGCAGGAGCGTGTCCCTGCTGCTGCAGCAGAGCACAGCCACAGGGATGGGGTGGGATGGGATGGGATGGGATGGGATGGGATGGGATGGGATGGGATGGGATGGGATGGGATGGGATGGGATGGGATGGGATGGGATGGGATGGGATGGGATGGGTGTGCTCGCACAGGTGGCAAGGCCAGCGGCACACAGTGCTGCGAGCCAGCCCGCTGCCAGCGGCACAGCCTGTCTGTGAGATCAGTGGGATGAGTGAATAAACCTGTTTTTACAAAAACGGCCTCAAAATGCCAGCTTCCACAAGAAATGGCAGTGTGTGGTTACACAGCGGGATGCAAACTGCCTGGAGGCTTTAGGCTGGAGGGGACAGGCGAGCTGCAGGCATCCAGCACACAGCAGCAGGGAATGGTCTGCTGAGAGGGGTCCGGCTCCAACCCAGTGTCCCAGGGAGGGAACAGGGTGAGCTGGCCAAAAACAGGGCTCAGGGTGGCTGGTGGGAACCCGGGGTTTACCCAGCCGTGGGGCAGGATCCCTCCCCCTCTGGCTGCGGCAGAGCGGGGTGCTCGAGGAACCCCCTGCCCCAGCTGTGCAGCACGGGCTGCTGGAGCAATCCCGCAGGCCACGCCAGCACAGGCTGCCCCAGCCGAAGCCGCCCCCGCACAGCTGGAGCAACTGAGTCAGCCCAGGCCAAGCGGGGCCGGCCGGGACCCACCACGGCCCCCTGCGCCCCTTCCCTCCCCTCGGCGGCGTCAGCCGGCCCGCCCCAGCCCAGCTGCGTAGGATCCCCTTCCCACCCCTTCCTCCCAGAGGACCGGATGCAGAAGTTCAGTACAAAACGTCTCCAGCCTTTACTGAATATAGATATTAAAAAAAAAAAAAAAAAAAAAAAAAAGTCACAATCATCCAAGTACAAAACGACGCTACAAAATGACCGTGCTGAGATGATGAGAAATGCCCAACGGGCTCCCTGCCGCCCCCGGCTCGGGCACTGCACAGCCCCGCCGTGGGACGGGGATCCAGCCCCACAGAGGGCCCCCAGCCCCACAGCAGGAGGGGATCGGCTTTGGTCCAAAGAGCTGCTGGCAGGGAAGCGGAGGAGACGGGAAGGCCGGCCCCTGCCCTCTGCACACACATTCCCGGCAGGACAGCCCCAGCCACTCGTACGTACCGATGTGTGAGGGTGTCCCACGGCTCTGCCCCCGCAGGGACAGCGTGGGCTCCCCCGGAGGGAAACCCCTGCACCTAAAAACTTCCTCACCCCCTGGAAAGAGCAGCCGGGAAGGGGAAAGGCAAGGAGGAGGCAGAGAGGGACATTTGTGTCCCCACCACACCTTCCAGTAGTGGTGCCACCAGGACATGTCCCTTCCATCAGGGAACGTTCCCGCTGCCACCTCTGCTTCCAGCCCCATGCCCTGCCCCGTGGGGTGGCCCGGCCAGCCGGACCCCGGGTGCAGCCCCCACGCCGCAGGGATCAGTGCTGCTGCCGTGGCCTGCACTGCTCAGCAGCAGATGATGGCGAGCACAGGGGGCACAGGGGAGACACACGTAGGAGATGGGGCACGGGAGAGGGAAAAGGGGGAGAAATGGGAGACAGGGAGGGGAGGTGCAGGCCTAGAGTGGGTTTCGCTAAGGGAGTATAAAAATGCCAGGGTGCACGCTGCTGAGTTTATAAAAATGTACAAAAATAAGATATTCCCTTTGTTAAAAAAATTAAGAACAGTGAAGGAAGGTTCCCCAAGCCCCAGTCCCCATAGCTGCCTGCTGGGACAGGGATGCCCCAGCCCCACGGGACAGATGCACGTCGCTGTCCCGATCCAGCAGCCGCATCCGACCGTCCGATCCCGCCGTCCTCCGCGCTCACAGCCCTGCGGGAACAAGAGGAGGGTTAGCAGCCGTGCCTGGGGGTGCCCCGCCACCCCGCAGCTCCATCCCATCCCGTCCCGTCCCGTCCCCTCCGGCTCACCCGTGGTCCTCTCGCAGACGCTGCCGCCCTTCTCGTGGGCCAGGTTGAGGCGGTTCTGCTCGGCGGCGATGCCGTTGGCCTCGGGGCTGCTGCTGCGAGAGGGGCTGGGGGGCTGCGGGGGCGGCTGGAGGTGGAAAGCCATCTCCAGGTGCTCCTGTGCCATGCGCAGGTGCTTGCGCAGCCGCTCCAGCTCGTGCTCGGGGGGAGCGCCGGCCAGGGCGAAGCGCTCCGCCGCCGAGTTGGCCAGGTTCTCCCTGTAGTCCAGCTTGCCGTTGGGCAGGGGGGACTTCAGCGTCTCCTTCTTCAGCGAGTGGTAGGTGGGGGGCGCGCTGGGGGCTTTCTTGGCGTACTGCGGCGTGGGGCTGCCGCCGGGCGGGTGCGGGGGGCCGGCGGTCTGGCCAAGCGCGTCGCGGATGCGCCCCACGCCGAGGTGCAGGAGCTCGCAGAGGTTGAGGAAGAGGCAGAGCCCGCTGACCGCGTACATGATGAGCAGGAAGATGGTCTTCTCGGTGGGGCGGGAGACGAAGCAGTCGACGGTGTGCGGGCAGGGGCTGCGGCTGCAGACGTAGGACGGGCTCACCTCGAAGCGGTACAGCAGGTACTGCCCGAAGAGGAACGCCATCTCCAGCAGCGAGCGGCACAGCAGGTGCAGCACGTAGGCGCGCATCAGCCCGTCCTGCTTGATGCGACGCCGGCCGTCGTGCTTCTCCCCGCCCTCCGTGCTCTTCTCCTTCTCCACCTCGATCTCCTCGAAGATCATGGGGTCCTCTTCGTTATCGTCCTCCGCCTCCTCGTAGTCCCGCCCGGCCCCCCGCCGCACCACCGGCATGCGTCCCCGCAGGGCCACCGGCGCCCGGCGCCGCGAGGACTCGGGCATGCGGGCGATGCGGTGCATGGCGAAGCCCAGGTAGAGCACCGAGGGGGTGGCCACCATGATGATCTGGAAGATCCAGAAGCGAACGTGGGAGAGTGGGGCGAAGGCGTCGTAGCACACGTTCTCGCAGCCGGGCTGCTGCGTGTTGCAGACAAACTTGCTCTGCTCGTCGTAGTAGATGGACTCGCCCCCCACGGCCGTCAGCACGATCCGGAAGACGATGAGGACGCTGAGCCAGATCTTGCCCACGAAAGTCGAGTGGTTGTTGATCTCCTCCAGGAGCCGCGTCAGGAAGCTCCAGCTCATCCTGACCAGGCAGTTGGCTCAAACCCTGCAGGAAAGGACAGGCAATGTGGCACGGAACAAACCACAGCACACCTCATCCAGCCCTCCTGAACCGGCGTCCTTCACCGTGGCACTGACACCCCTTCCCCTTCCCCTGCCCACCAGCAGCATCCGGGCGGCGCTGAGCGGGGAGCACCCGGCAGCACCCAGCGCCTCCTCCCCGTGCTGCCGCCAGCCAGGGGAGTAGGGGAAAAGCCAGGACAGGACGCTCACCGGCCCTTACAGGACACATCTGGGGGAAGAGTCAGCATGGCCAGGATAAATGAGGGAGCCTGGCCAGGAGGCGGGCGAGGGGCAGCTGCCCCCACCCCATCCCGCTTGCCACCTGCTCCCGGGCAGGTCCCCGGGCGTGCCGCACCCTGTGGCACGGGCAGGGCGAGGGACGCAGAGCGCGGGGAAGGAGGGCGATGGCACAGGGCAGCACGGGGCGCCCGGGGAATTGCAAAAAGTCCCAGAGAAGCCACTGGCAGCAGGGATCGGGGAGGAAATCTGGAGGAAGGCAAGCCAAAGGCGTGAGAGGAGGCACCCGCCGCCCCATAGCAGCGCGCTGGGCTGATGCAAGGGAGGCAGGTGGCAGGGCGGCTGGGGGCAGCAGCAGGGGGGCAGCAGCAGAGGGGCAGCAGCAGAGGGGCAGCAGCAGAGGGGCAGCAGAGGGGACGTGTCCCCAGCCCCGGCCAGCCCCTCTCCCCGCAGCAGCCCGCTGCCTCCATTGTTCTGCTCCCCGCCCTCCGCCACAGCCGGGGGGCTGCGTGGCCGCGCGCGGCGCCCTCCCCAGGGCGCCCCCAGCCCAAGCCCTCGCCCCTCGCCCCTCGCCCCCTCTCGCTGCCCCCTGCCCCCCCAGCCCCCCGCCGCCCCACTCACGGCGCCGCGGGCCGAGCGCGCACAAAGCGGCGGCGCTGCCGCCTCCCGCCGAACAAAGGGGCCCGGGGCCGCCCCGCCCCGCGCCCGCCCGCCCGCCGCCGCTCCGGGCCCCCCCCCCGCCGGCCCTGCCCGTGGGGAGCCGGAGGGCTGCGGGCAGGCAGCACGGGGGCTCCGCCATGGGGCACGGCGTGCACGGGGACCCCCGGCTCTCCAGAGGTTGCGGGGTGCTTACCTCCCCCCCCCCCAGCCACCTCCCCGCTTTGAGGCACCCCATGCACCCCGCACCTCGTGCTTGGTCTCCCCTGCCCAAATTGTCCCCCCGAGGTTTTTGTCAGGCTGGGGATCCCCGCGTCCCGGGCAGAGCAGCCCCGCTCCTTGTGCAAGCCGGGGAGGCTGCGTGAGGTTGTGAAAGGGCACTTCTCCCTGCTGGAGCACGCTTTTGGGGTTATTTTGGGCCCGCTGAGTAACAGTGGCCTTGTCACTTCCGTGCCCTAAGTCAGCAAGAGCCACGGCAGCACAGCCCCAGGCACGGGGAGAAGGGGGAAAACACAATCCAGGGATGTGGGGAAACACCGCAGGTTGAGAGGGACCCGCAGGCAGCGCCTGCCCCCATGGTTGTGGCCTTGTTGGTGCCACAGGCACCTGCTGATGAGGCTCCCAAAGCCACGGTCACTGCACCACAGGGAGCTGCTGGCTGCCAGGGCGGGCTGGGAATGCCCCAAGGCCAGCGCCAGCCCTGCCTCATGCCAGGGATCACCGTGTCTGCCTCCACAGCCATCGGCTTCACAGCCCTCTCCCTGCGGCGGTGTCACCAGGCCTTAGCCTCGTTGTGTGCTTGTGGCAACAGAGCCAGAGGCATCGCCCATTCCCCCAGGGCAGAGGGCAAAACCACAAGAGCCCAGGAAGGCAGCGGGTGAAGGGCGCTGCCCACCGCATCCCTCCCCACATCAGCTGAGGCTGACAGGGCCGGGCCCCCCTCGGGCAGGAAGGATGTGTGAGAGCGGGGTCCGGCTCACGAGGAAGCAGGAGCTCAGTCACCGACCACAAAACCAGGATCAGCCCCAAGCCACCACATCTGCAGGACAAAGCCTGCCCTTGGAGCAAGTGCACGGCCTGCAGAGCCATTGGGGTGATAGTGGCTGGGGGGGAGCGCAGAGGAGGCTGTGAGCACAGGGATAAGGAGAGCTCCAGCCATGGGGACAGCGCCTGCCGCTGCGAGAAGCCCCAAGGCTCATGGAAACGACACCGTGCTGGGTGCTCAGCCAGGCGGAGGCACCCTCTGGGACTCGGCCACCACCAGGCCGTGCCTCGGGGTGCCCAGCATCACCAGCAGCCTCGTTTCCCCGTCTCGGCCCTGCTGTGACAGCCTCTGCTCCTGCTGGTGGGGCAGCTGCCCCTGTGTTTGCTGCGGGTGGGAGAGGAGCCCGCCTGTCTGGCGGTGGCGCGGGGCGAGCCAGCTCCGCCTGCTTGGCACCATGCTGCACGCATCCTGTCCCAGCGGCAAATACGCTCTTCCCAGATTAGACAGCACTGGCACTGGGACAGGGAGCAGACGGCTCCATTAGGGATTGTTTGTCCTGATACGGGACAGCCCCACAACCCCTTTAGTAGCCTTTTGATAAGGAGTGGAGGCATGCTCCATCAGAGAGGCACAAAGGGCAATGAACAGCCTCCACGCCACAAGCTGGTGCTGAGGGAAGGCTGAGACCATTCGAAATACGTCTCCTTCCCTTTCTTCTGGCTTTATTATGAAGCACAACAGCGGGTATATGGCACCATGCTCACCTGCCAGGCTCTCCTCCCTGGTTCTGGGCACTGCCGGCACCCCACGGCAATCACGCCAAGCTCGCAATCCCAGAACATCCCGAGCTGTAGGGGACCCACAGGGATGATCGAGTCCAGCTCCTGGACTTACACTTGCTGCTGTCCCCCTGCCCTACAAGCTGTAGGGCAGCCCCACGGGAAGGGGCCTGCCAGCAGCGGGGCACGCGTGCCTTTTGCTGTCACATCTCCCTATCCTGCAGGGGCTGGAGCTGAGGCTGGCAGGGAGGGCCTGCTGGAAGCAAACAGCCAGTCCCTCCTGTCACGCAGCTTGATAAGGAACAAGGCTACTTGAGATAGATAGAGCATGAGGAGCTGACAGGCAACCCACAGGATACATATGCTCATGGCACAGCTGCTTTAGAGGGCAGAGAGCAGGAAGTAATTCTGTGAGCCTCTAAGTGCCTAAAGACTCAGACCCACGGCTGAGGCATCATCCTTATCAAGGTAAGGCAGGACCAGTTGTAACCCCAGGGAAGCAGGGTGGTAGCTCCAGGCTAGCAGCAATGGCCAGCCTATAGCCTGAGCCTCGTGGCTCCCTGCAGCCTGTTTCCACAGAGCCCTGGAGTCCGGCAGCAAGGAACAGAGGCCACCCCTGGTCCTGGGCACCCCTCCGGAGCAGCCTGCTCCAGGTGGGGAAAAGCAGAGATTCAGGCAGTGCTAGCGGCTGAGTACTGGAGCCAAGTACACACAGAAAAGGAGATAGGGAGGGTGGGAAGAAAACTGGTGTCTAAGATGAGGGACTGCGTGCTCAGAGCTGTGACAAGCAGCAGATGTCTGCAACTGGTTCACCAGATGTCACACCTTTTGCAAACCTTGGCTCACCGGCACAGCCCCTCTTCTCACACAAAGCTGGAGCGCAGGAGGACGTGGGGCAAGCCCCTGCACACACCCCGTGGGTGCAGTGAGAGCAGTTATCCCACCACTAGTTACAGCCTTGCAGAGACAAGGCAAAGAGCAGGAGCAAATAGGAGCAGTTACCTCTATGGTAAAACAAAGAAATAGCTTGAGAAGAGCTACGGGCAGGCAAACAGCTGAAACCTTTGGTTCTGGCAATGCATGCTTTGTCAGGCCCCTCAACACGTGCCCAGGTGCAGCTCCGAGGATGGAAAAAGCAAGCTGGGGGTGAGCTGTGTCAGATCAGCTGGCACAGAGGAGATGTCAACAAGCTGGTCCAGTAACTCCAATTTTCACTCTTGCCCTTTTTGAAAAATGCAATTATGGAAGGGGAAGTGTGTGCTTACACCAGCTCCTTAAATGGCAAGATGAAGGCAGAAGAATCTTACTGGTCTTTACTGGCTCAGCTCTGAGACTCCTTGCCCCAGACAAAGCGCTAGGTGCTGGCAGTGCTTTCACTGAGCTCACTGCTTCCCAGCCTGAGATCACTCCAAAGGAACGGAGAGCAGCAGCCATATGCCCATTTAGGAAGCGGGGACACAACGGAATGTGTTGTGACATCTGCCTCAAGACAGTATAGATCTTGTCAACCCCGTCTATAGAAGGCTAGATAAAAACATCAGCCACTGTGAGCCCTCAGCAATTTAACTGCTTCTCGAAGTGACAGGAGAAAGCCTAGTAATAAGGAGATTCCAAGAAAGCGCCCAACAGTGCGCTGTGAGGTAGCCCTTAGACCACTACAAAGTAGAGAAACTGAACTTCCCCCTCCCCTAAGGCTCTGAGGATGGTATAGCTGGGCGGGTTGCAGCCTTGTCCCTCGACCAGCCCCAGAACTGTCTCCTGAAGTAGATGATGATGCATGACCAGAGGACTTAGCGCGCTGCAGGGGCAGGTATTCACACCTCCACAGCCACGGCTGCAACAGCTCCTGCAAGAGGCATGCCTCTGAGATTTGGTACAGCCAGTAAGCAACCTGCTGGGGTGGGAGCACAAAGATAATAACCACCCTAAGGAGGATGGGGGGAATGGCTGTGGGATCTTAGGGACTGCTTGAGGCTGCTGTACAGCTAGTATGCAAGACATTACAAGGACAGTATAGTGAGACAAGGCAGCGAGACAAGAAAAAACCATGGTGATTCAATAAATATAACCTTTTATTACAATAGAAAAAAGTAAAACTCATGTTTAAAATAGACTCTTGCTTTTGGACTGCTCAGAAAAGCCTAAGCCTCACTTTTACCTGCCAGTGCCCACGAGGGTCCTGACCCCTCAGCGATGAGCAACACGACTGTGCTGTGAGCTGCACAGCTCCTCCCTCCCCCGTGACAGTGAAGGACTACAGCAGCAGACTGAGCCATGCCCTGCCACGCAGGTGTGGGCTCTCTGTGGGGTTACCAGTACAATGTGCCTTATCCCTTTGTGCAATAGGCTCCTGATTGAAGCAGGCAGCTTTAGGGAAGCTGTGGATAAGAGGGCAGGGGGAGAAAGAAAAAGAAAGAAAGTATTAGCAGCAGATAATGGCAGCTGTTCTGAGACAGCTAGGAAGGCAGCAAATACACCTGCTGCAGAGACCGCAGTGTGCAACTGCCTCTGCCCTGCTGATTGCCTGAGTACCACCGAACATGCTCTGGCTCGGCTCCCTTCTTCCTCCAGTCACCTTTCGGACTATCCTGAAGGAAACTAGCAGACACCACCAGGTTAAAACCTTGTAGCTTGCAGCGTTACAGGGAACACCCTCCACCACCTCCTTCCACGGCCAGCCCAGTGGCAGTGAGTGACTGTACAAAGCCTGGACCATCGTGTGCTCACCTCCTCCTCACCAGAAAGGGCCAGGGGCAAGAGTAGGTTAGAAGGCAGAGGCCACAGGACAGCAAGGTCAGATGGGAGGGGAGACATTTGTGCGGCACTGCCAGCACAGCAGCGCTTCTGGCTCCAGGTCCTGCCTGCCTACAGCGGGCAGGCTCACTCCAGGCCCTCATACACAGCCCTCCGCAGCTCGATAGAGAACATCTCCTCCCAGGGCCCACGGATCCACTCCACCAGCTCTACCAGGAGCTCAGGGCACTCGGTGCGGATGTGCCACGTGCTCTCCACCTTCAGCACCTGGAAAGGAGGAAAGAGACAGAGGTGGATGAGCAGGGCCCAGACTCAAAAGGCACTGATCAGCCCCAAGCTGCCACTCCCCAGTGCCACAGCCAGCTCTTCCCAGTTTTTTTTCCCAGTTTTTAAGTGATATCCTCCTCTCCCTCTGCTGCCAGATGTGAGAGCATCCCTACATAACTTCTGCACATCAGCATTTCTCTGTGCTCCCCTGCCTCCGTGGTGCAAGGCCCTGGGTTAGGATGGGAGATGACAGCCCCAACATGCTCTTGGCAGGAACAGGATCTGAGCACAACCCAGCCCTCAATGTCTCGTGTGCCCCATGACCTCCTTTTGGTTACCTCATCATACAGCATCAGCTTGATGTCACAAGGACACAGGCGATAGGTTATGACATTGCTGATACTGCTGATCGGCTGCTTCTCCTTCAAGTGGATATTGCTCCTGGAAGGCATTTCTGCCTCACGATCTGCATCCAAAGGAGGCTGCACCTGCCACTGGTGATTCTCCTCCAGCAGAAACAACATGCTTCGGGTGCTCAGCAGGGTCACAGGGAAAGCAGATGCCCCTAAAAGGATACAAGGGAATATGAGAGGCTTTGCTTGGAGCCTGAGTCACCATAAAACAAGCTTTGCTTTCCATTCCTTCCCTGGGGAAACCCTTTTCAGCAACAGTAACTGGGTGACCAGCTTAATGCAATTTCTAGACTAAAGGCAGAGAGCAGGGTAGTAAATAGATGTACCTGGGCTTGACCAAGCTCATTCCTCGAGCATACATATGAAAGACCATCACCCAGCCAGCTTTTTCTAGGCAATATCCACATATGAGGCAGGAAAAGGAACTCAAGTCCTTTGACCTCATAAACAACACCACTATTCCTTATTTAAGTCAGCAGCTCCAGCTAAAAGGCCACCCTTTTTGGCCTTGATTTGCCTGGCTGCAGATCTGATGGACAGAACACAGCATAAATAAAGTTTAAGATGTGTTCCATCTCGGTAGTAAGTACAGCAGAAAGCAGGAGAGTTTTGATAAACTAGAGGGAGCATAAATATCCAGCTGACTTCAGTGGATGCAAATAAGAAGCACTAGAATAAGTCAACAGCACAGAAGTAGGGAACCACTAGCTGAGGTCACAGGGATCACAAGCTGCTACAGCAACATGTTGTTTTTCTTGACACATCTCACTCTTGGGAATTAGCAGGAATATCAGAGATGGCATGTTTAATTAGTCCTGTCTACTTGGCAGCGAGGCCTCAGCTGGAACTGTGTCCGGTTCTGGGTGCTGTACTCTAAAAAAGGAGAAAAACGTACTTTAAGCTCTCCCTCCCACCCTCAGATACCACATTTGGACCTCAGCAAAACCTGGCACAGAACTTGGTGGACTCCAGCAGGCTCTTCTTGTCCTGCTGGCGAGGGGTTCAGACACCTGCTTCTGTTCTCCCAAAACAGGGACCCTTTCAGCTCCCACACACTAACCAGCTATGTGTGACCCCTCAAGCTCGTGGCAATAACACAGCCCCTGGATCACTTCCAGCTTCTCAGAAGCTGTTCTGAGTTTTCACCAAACCTGGTGTTCAAGACCAAATGTCTGTGAGACTCTGTCCTGTGTCTCAACGCTAAAAAAACCCTTACCCATGCCCCTGCCCCATCTCGCTGATGGAGCCATGTTCACTCTATACTAAGAGCTCAAGCATGTAAGCAGAGAGCACAGTGTGGGAAATCTGGCCACGGAGATCTCCTGTACCTTGGATCAGGTATGCCAGCAGGTAGAAGAAGCAAGTGCCATCTGCAGCTGCAGAACCTGTGGTCTTGGAGTCCAGCAGAGGCCTGGAGGAGATACAACAGTGGGGCACTCAAGGAAGAGCATTGTTCCCAGTCTAGGTTTGCTGTGAGCTACTTTTTGCTGTCTACTCGAGGAAAGGAGGGACCCATCTCTCACAGTTTTTCCAAAATACCTCTCTCCCCTCGTATTTTCTCTGCCCACCACCTTGCTAACTAGGAACATAATGCTCCCCACAAAGAGGGAGAGAGCCCTGTGGCTCCCCCTTTTGCCCCTTCTGTTGTGTTCTGCTCAGGTTCCTCCATGCGAGCTGGAGTTGCAGCCCCTGTGCAGCAGGCACCTGAGCCGGCTGCCATGAACCTAGCTCCCAGGCCTGGCTGCCACTCGAGCGGTGCCTCCTGCTGCCCTGTTCCGAGCACTGCATTTCCCTGCTGGGGCTGGACACGCGCCCTTTTCCATCCAACCCCCCACCCCAGAGGCTGCTCTTACCAGAGCCAATGTTGTGGATTCATTTCCACAGTGGGGATTTCCTTCACCTTATTGCTGTGCTTGGCAGGCAGCTCTTGTATGAGACCTAAAGAGGGGTAGAAGGCAGATGACTTATTGCAAGCCCACGGGCAGTACATAACAGCTCAGGAAAGTTCTTCAAGTTTATAAGAGAGATATTGGAAGGTATGATGCCAGCGGGGTCCTCCCCCAACTTCTTTCTGAGCTGGCAAGAAATGAATTTGCCATGTACATGCAGCTACAGATCTCCTAGTAGCTCTTCTAGAGAAAAATCCTCACCCTCCCCTCTGCTACAGCCCTACTCTTACATGTCAGGGTCTGCAGAAACTGGTCACAGCAGCTTTGGTTCCGGATCAGCAGGTTGTAGGAGGCTTTGGGGTTCTCAAACTCTATTCGCAAGCTCTGGTGGCAGAGTCCCACTTCCAGATGGGAAACATCGGACAGGTAGTGAGAGTCGTTCTTCTTCAGCCACTCCGCAGGTTGTCCCCTAAGCACAGAGCACAGCCCTCAGCTGCAGCAGGCTGCCCCATCTCCCACCTCGGATTGCAGCAGGGGGGTTTAACCAGCAGAGCCTTCGCATGTAATCACACCTGCAGGGTAAAGCCAGCAAAGGCTGGCACCACCCAGCGCTCACAGCCTTGCTGCAGGGTCTCACTGCCACTGCTCTCCTCACCTGATAACCCCAGTGACTTCCAGCACATAGATCCTGAGGTCAGAGGCAACCAGGATGGAGAGGAACTCTCCTTGTCGGCCGAACTTCACCATGGCCACCTAGAGCACAGAGAAGGCAGTGACAGTGCTGGCCTGCTCCTTGCCTGCCCACCCACGGACAAGACTGACCCAGGCATGCTGCAGCCCCCTTCAGACTCCAGTCTCCAGATGCCACCCCCGAGCAGAACGTGCAGGGTGGCGAGAACAGCCAAGGAGCAGGGCCGTAGGATTGGTGCTGCAGGAGCTCACCTTGAGGAAGCACTGGAACTCCTCGTCGTTCTCCTCAAAAACCTCCATGTCCAGGTACAGCTTCAGGCGGTGATCCACTGAACGGAAATCCCTCATGTTCAGGGCGCCATTTGCAGCTGAGGAGAGCAAAGGGTGGGATCAGCACGCTTCCCACTAACCAGAAGCTGCCCAAAACATACAGGCTGG
Organism: Aythya fuligula; assembly: GCF_009819795.1. NCBI lineage: Eukaryota > Metazoa > Chordata > Aves > Anseriformes > Anatidae > Aythya > Aythya fuligula. Next base: position 22,952,709 of record NC_045564.1, on the reverse strand, counting down.
CACTAGCGCAGCAGCATCACCCCTGCTACACACCCACCTCCATCAAGCCTCTCCTCTATACAAGGGGCTAGAACTAATGCTTCCCAGGCCACAGGTCTCAATACTGAAACATGAGGGGATTCCAGCATTGACATCTGCCCTTTCAGGTGCACGAGGCTTTTCATACTAATACCCAAGCAAAAGCAGTCTCTGCCTGTATGTACAGACCGCCTGTTAACTGCTATCTTACAGGACAGGTCTCACAGCCAGCACGCAGTCTCTTCTTTTGGACAAGCTTTGTCATCTGAGCTCACAAAACCCACTGGGAAGAACACAAGTGTCTGTAAAACCACTAACCACAGCCTCCTATAAACATGCTAGCCTCACACCACGCTTAGGCCAGAACCTACAATCAGAAACTGACTGCTGTTCTCCAGCAGTGATGCTCCAGCTGGCAGCCTGCTAGTGCCACAGGGACCCAAGTGACTGGTGTCACAGAGCTCCCACAGCAAGATCCAATTACTCAGTGTGAGCGATACTCGGGATTAGGAGCTGACTCAGTTTTCCCTACCTCCAGGCATGAGAGCTGAACAGAGGGGCATGAAGCACCCAGCTCACAAGAATCCATCACTGCTGTTCATGTATGATGATCTCCTCCCACACGAAGCAGGAGGCAGTGCAGCCAGCAAGCACCAGCACCCAACACCCCTAAACCCTGCACAGCTCTGACATACTCACGGGGACTGAGGTTCCACGTTTCCTCTGACTCGGAGTTCAGAGAGAGCTGGGAAGGAGTGGGCCCGCGAGAAACGCTGTAATGATAGCTCCCCATCATGCTGCCCCCGTTGGTGTCCGTGCGGCTGAGGGAGAAGTGCTGGCTCTTCATGCTCAGCTCCTTATTCCCACAGACCCCGTCCAAGCTGCGGGAAGCGGAATGGAGAGTGCCGTCGTGCTCGCCACTCAGCTCCGGGGTCCTGGTGCTGGTGCTGGTATCCACCTCCGAGCTGTCCTCCCCACCGATGTAGAACTTCCCACTCTCACTGGCCAGAGCAGGTGCTTCCTCTGGGCCCTCCTGCTGGCTGCCCCCTTCCAGGAGGGAGTTTGACAGGTCCTCACTTGTGCCATCACGGCTGGGCGGCAGGGGCGTGCTGGAGCATACCTCCGAAGGCAGGATGACCACATGGTCACTGGAACAGCTGGGACAGGTGATGGGCTCACCACCTGCTGCAGCATCTGTGGAAGATTTCAGAAGGGATACAGAAAAACACAGCATAGCTCTCATGCAACAAGATTCTCCTTTCCTCTTAACCTCTGCAAACCACAAGCAACCCCTTTCAAAGCAGATTTTTAAAGCTGGTTAGGTATAGCATGACCTAAGAAGCTTGTTGAGCAGCTCTATTCAGAACCTATATCTGACTCACCTCCTCTTGGCAAATCTATGAGAAATTCTAAATCAGTGTCAGCATCCACCCAAAACAGCCATGTTCGGAACTAGGGTGACCAGGGTGACTGCAGCTGAAACTGAAACTACCATCAGTTCTTTGACTCACCTCTTTCTTCCACTTCACATCCACAAATGCTCACACTGCCTTTGAAGCCCCAACTCACACTCAGTTAATCCAACCATTCTTAGTCACCTCCATCCCAAATTGGTTTATCCTCGGCCAGCCAACCTACAAGCCCACTGTGTCCGTTCTCCAGCTGTCCTCATCCCTCCTGACCCCAATTCCTGAAGCTCACTTCACCCACACCACAGTCTGAGCTGGATCCTGGAACTCCCACTATCTCTGGGGGAAGAAGAACATGTCCCAGGATAAAGGAAAGTGCAGCCACCAGGACAGCACCTCTACCCTCACTGCAAAGTTCTCCAATCTCAGGATACTTCCACATACCAGAAGCATCTTCCAAGCTAACACTCCTCTGACACTTCAGACAAAACCTGAGCTTTGAAAAATTCGGCAATCAGAAGATGCTTATTCAGCACTAGCAATGCCTCAGCGAAAATACCACATCTAATTTCAAACAGCCAAAGAAAAATGTGGACAAGTGGGGAAGAGTACAGAGGAGACCAGCAAGAATAACTGGATTGTATGAGGTATGAGTGACAAGCAAATTATCTAGGGAGTTGAGCTTATTTAGTCTAGTGGACAGAACACAGGACTAGCTGTGGGGGGAGAACAGCCCTCCAGTACAAAAAAAGAAATAAATCACTCCCCATAAGGGAAGCAAGAGCAAGCTCAAGATTACAGCTAGGAAGACTTAGGCTGGGGTTGTTCTTCTGACACCTAACAGCCAAAGTTGTATCTGAAGTATTGGAGCAGATTCACCAAAAACCTCCATTAGCAAAGGTGTTTTAGAACAAACTAGTCTCTGTGCCAGAACTGGCCATGGATTCAACAGGATGAGACACAATATCACCTTTAAGGCCTCTTCCAGACTTCTGCAGACCACTTGGCAGTTTCCAGCACCCCTAATTTTCTCCTAGACCCCAAGTGCCCTACAGTAGTTGGGTGGCCCTTGATTAACAGTAAGAAAGTGACTTATTCCTGCTGGTGAAGGAGGCAGGCTCTTCCCTAGCCCAGTCCCCGTGGGCTGACAGTACATTCCACACCAGGCTGTAATTCCAGTACAACCGGGGCATCACCTTCTCCTGTACGTTCTATGCTCTGCACCACAGCTGCCATCCTGGTAGCCTGCTCGGGCACTAGGGAGTATCCTTTCTCCAGGGACTACAACCTACCTTGATTTGAGGCAACTAGGGTCTCCAGGCTTTTGGTGTCTCCAACTTGTGCAGGATAAGGACCTTGCTGCCAGGGAGACAGGGACTGCAAAAACTCATGCTTGCATTTCAGGCACTGGAGCCTCATGGATCCTTTCTCCTGGTCCTGACTTTGCCGATTCTCTTCCACAGCTGGGGACAACACTTCAAGCACACACTAGAAGTAGCAAGACAGGGAAAGAGCGTTAGCAGGCAATACAACTGTCCTTCTTTGGGGACATGCAACATAGTTTGACTACTAGAACTCAGCAGCCCTTTTCCCAATGGGAGAAAACTGCAAGGTTTTCCCCTTGAGAGCACCCTTTATGCTCCAGGAAATCTACTGCTCATGGCCACGCGCACAGGGCCCCTCACAGGTCATTTGTGCAGCAAGAGATCCTGAGCTTACAAGCAAGGCATGGGCTACCTAGATAGTTACAGGAGAGTAGATGTACGTGTGCTCTAAGAACAGAGGCTCTGTGCTGGCAGACAGAATCCAGCATCTTCCAGGAAAATTGTCCACCTCCCCATGCTTCTTCCCAGCCCCTCCAACCTGCAGGCACTGCTCCGGGCAGTCATCCAGCACCACGTATTTGCGCTTCTGCCGGTCCTTGCGAATGTAGCTGAAGTGCAATGTGAGGACAGGGAAAACTCGCTCCAGGTCCTGTAGGAGACAGAAAACACCAGTTCCAGAAAGATGGCGCAGCATCCAGACTGTATTTGTTTGCAAGTGTTGGAAACGTGGACGTACAAGTACTTAATTCAGTGAGCCTGGAACAGTCCTCCCAGAAAAGCCCTGATAGCATTTGGTAAAATAGGAAAAAAAAAAAAGTTCATATGTGCTAGGTACAACTGTAAATTACAAGGCCCAGAATGAAGCACCTCAAATCAAGCCACAAACATTCAAGAGGTAGAAGGGTAGGAAGAAAAAAAAAAGTTTGAGCTTTTGGGGAACAACATTAGAGAAGCCTGTGATCAAGTTCATGCACATATTTCATATTCTTAAAACCCTACTGTGAGGAAGAAAGGTTTCTACGCTCCCTTTCTAAAAGGCCACAAAAGCAAAACAGGGCTGCTAGCAATAAAACACACATCTAGCATGGATAGAGAGCTGCCCACTGAGCTGCCAGTAGCTTTCCAAATGTCACATTAGACTCAGTGCTGTGCTGTCCAAGAAAAAGTACAATCCACAAATAGCTCTGCAAGGCCAGGACACTATCCCGGTAAGGAATGGATAGGAAAGTTCTCCTTCGTTTGATTTAGGCTCCCCTCAAGAAGTCTCTTATTCCAGTCACTGGGACAAATCTTTTTAACCCCAGCTTTGGAACAGAACTGGTGCTGACTTCTGCTGCATTATCACAGATACTGTAAGCAATACTGATGCTGTTAGGTACATACATATAGGGTGGAACAGATGATCAATCAGGCTTTGCAGGCATTAGGAAAACACATGCAGGGTACTCTAACTGAAGTCAAAATCCAAAATGTTGACCCATACAGGGAATAAGAAGCCAAAAGCTCACGCAGAGACATGACTCACCATCCTCTTCCAGTTCATCTCAGAGGTCTCTATCTTCTGCAGGCATTTCAGCTCCAGCTTGTGGAGGACTCTGGCAGCCTTCAGTTCCACCTCGATCACATGCCTAGCTGTGACCCGCAGGAAGATCCAGTCTAACTCCGGGTCCCCTTCACCTTCTATTTGGCTCACCAGCACTGGCTGGCAAAGGTCCACTGTCAAACAAGACACAGCACAAGTCAATACACACAGCAGGCCTTCAGACCTGCTTGAACAAAACCTTTAGAAGTCCCACATTGCAGGGCAGCACGATAAAGCTTCAGGGATGCCACATTCAACCCACCTATTCTACCACCACCCAAGCCCTTGCACAAGGCAGTGAAGACCCATTTACCTTCTGGCTTCTCATCTTCTTCTTCCCCCAGCATTAGCTCATCTGCCTCCTCTTTTCCTCTCAGCTCTCCTCCCCCATGCTCATCCACTTCAAGGTCTTCCTCCTTCTGAGTATCATCCACAGCAGGAGAGGATTCTTTCGGGGATTCTTGGGGTTTTACTTGCTCTGCTTCAACGTTCTCACTCTGCAAGTCTGCTGCTGCAGGTCTGCCTGAGATCTCATCCGCAGAACGGCTCCGGCAGATGACAGGTAGTTGGTCACGCTCCTCCAGTCTCTTGTACTGCAGCCAGTCAACACCGAAGCGATCTCTGAAGCTGTCCATGCGTTCCATCTCCTTCTGATGCTGTAAAACCAGGCCTGCAGAGAGAAAGCTTGGGAAGTATGAAAATAGTCACCACGCCAGAGCACCCCTCTGACTGCAGGCAGTTCAGCTGCTGTGTTACTGAGAAAGAAGACAAGCCTCACCAGCAGAGAGAGGCAAAGTCTGGGACTCATGTTCCGTGTCACTGGGCTCTGAAATGCTCGCTCTGCGCACTTTGACTTTCCCCTGGAACAAACAGGATAAGAATAGTTGGAGGGCAACAGAACAACCAAAACAGCATCTGATCACAGCCTCCTCTGACAAGCCAAAGGACTCATGGCTGTTACAGCGCAGAAGCACACCATGAAACATTTGTTACAGCACATCAAGACTGACTTTAAAGCAAGCCCCTTCCTAACACAGAGCAGTGTAGAGACTCAGTACAAAACCACATCCCACAGCATGGGGTGTTCATGGTGCTGCAGCCCCCTCACCCAACACGCCAGCTACATGGCTAAGCAGCTGTCTCAGTACCAGACCTTGCACTTCTTCCGAGGGAGCCTGACAGCCACGTTCTCTGCTGGGGACTGGCTGTCACTGAAGTCTGCAGCACAGGAACTGTCCAGAGCACTGCGGTCCAGCAAGGTCCTCTCTGAGGTAGATGTGTGGATGGACTGGGATACACTTTGCACAAGTTTTGGAAGGTGCTGCATCCAAAAGAAGAGAAAGCTGTCTACTGAGTGTGAAGGGGAGACACAGTAACCAGGACACAATTCAGGCTAGCGATTTCCCTGGCCCTCACCCCAAACTTCCACCATCTCAGCAGAAGCAGTGACAACAGATCCTACCCGGTTGATTGGACTGTTTATTGTGGCTGCTCCAATTTAACTCAACCTCTGTGTCCCTTAAAAACAGCAGATGGGATGTTGAAAAACATTTGTTTTGCTAAAATGTAATTCAAGTGTCAAGTGCCAGATAGTACGTGAAAGGGAAAGCGGCAAGGCTCCAAGTTCAGCAAGGGTACTTAGGACAGAATAAGTTACACCAACAGTCCCAGCAATTACTAGGAGTCAGCATGGACTGAGCCAAAACAAACTGCTTCATAGGGAAAAGGCAGCCAATACAGATTTTATGGGACACATGAGGATGCAAGAACCTGTCAGACTTCCCACCCCCAAAGGCAGTAAGATCAGTTTACAGCGATTGTACTTACCATTAGGTCTGAGGAAGAGAGCGGTTCTCCGTCCAAGAGGAACTGTAATTAGAGACCCATTTGCAGTCAGATTCCACTTGCCTGGCACATATTCAGGACAACATCTACTGATTCTGTTTCCCTTCAGGTCATCATAGGGTTGGGATCCTTGGCACAAAATTGCAAAGATTTCCAGAAACAGCCCTGTTCCTGCCTATCCATCGGGCCTTTACCTGTAGCTACCTAAGAGTATATAAGGCCAGAAGGGACTCTTGTGGTTTCCTGTTTACAGACCTTTTAACTCCCAGAAGCGTATCCAAGAAGGTTTGCAGAAGAGATCTGATAGATTCTTCTGCAAGAACTCAAATTGTTTTGGCAGCTACTCACTGCTTCCTCAAGGTTGGTACCCTACTTCTAATTTGAGTCTACCTAGCTTCCAGTAACTGGAGCTCACTGAAAGCTTGTTCCAATTTGGAGTTTGATGACAACGAATGTAGCAATTCGCTGCTAACATAAATGGCAGACCAGCTCTGGAACACCTCTGACCCCTTAGCAAGCCAATTTACTTTGCTAAATTGGCAGAACACTGTCTTTGCTGGCTTCATTATTTAAAATCAGATTACCAAGAACTGACTTAAGCACCAGAGCACAAAGGAAACAGTGATGACACCTAACTGAGAGCAGAGGAATGTGGGGAAGGAAAGAGGTGGTCATGGCTGTCAGTAGAGTACATAATTAGGCAAGGTAGGCTGAGACCCTGAGTTTCTTTTTGCAGAGTCCAGCCACGTAGTTACTATCTGGCAGAACACAGGAAAGTTTTGGAAGCTTCAGTGAACAAAATTGATGAAGTAGACAGGGAAGAAATCTTGAGATCTGAGGTCTTGCAAATCTGAGATCAATATTCAACTGTGCCTGCCTTGGCCAGCACACCTTACAAAAAGGTAAGGTTATTAAAATTACCCTACCTAAAACAAACAAACAAAAAACAAACAACCACACGCACCACAGAACCACTGAAACTGGTTTTCAGGTTTACAAAATTTGTTCCACTCATTTGCCCATGAACACCGGAATACCCCACACCTTCAGCAAGCACTGGCAGACGGTCCGTGGCTGATACTCACATTGGAGGAAGCTGCTCTGGGAGACAAATGTACAAGGGTTGCAGACCGGTGGTTTTGATGGAACCATAATGGGTTTCCCTCTAGGTGCAGCTGGGTGGAGGAAATAGAGAAATAGTTATTAGAAAGAAACACGCTATACCTTGATTTAATCTCCCTGGAGATTCCAGGATTTCTCTCTGCCTCAGGAAATATCTTTGTAGTGGAATGCTGATCAACCCAGGAGAGGACTAAATTTTCACAATGCTTCCTGAAATTTGTTCAGCAAATGCAGAATGAAATTAAAGTATTTTCTACTCAAGCCCCTAAATCATCACAAGCCTCTTCAATACTGACTTTGAGAAGTCTTGGGAGAACAATCCTTTGTAGGCTATTTTCCTTCACAGACACTACAGTGACTGTAGTTATCCTCCTTCAGACTTCTCCAAATGCTACAAATCCACAAAAGCATTAGGAGAGGATCCTCATTGAACTTGGTGTTAAAATTGGAAAGCGTGAAAAAAGGATGTGGGAATAAGTATACAGAAAAATGAGCAGGGGCCAGAGAAAACAAAGACTAAAATGCACGTGTCTTTCCAAGGTTCCCCATCAGCTTTCCTTGTTAAAATTAAATGCTCAAGAGTTGAATTTATCTTCCAAAACTCTCTTCTTATCACACAGTCTCTCCTCTGCACCCTTCCAGCCCACATCTCCGATCTACCAACTCACCAGGTTTTGTGCTTACTTTTTTTAGATAGTGCAGAGTGGACAATGATGCCAACTGGGCATGCTCCAGCAGCAGGTTGTAGGCCACATCCAGGTGCTGCAGATTCACCAGCTGTTCAACCCCTGCAAACAAAGCAAGAAGCCATCAGCATAATAGAAGACATGTCTTAGAAAACTTTCCCCTGTCCCTCTCCCCCAGAATTGAACCCTTGTAAAAATAGCTGTGCCCAAGATTTCAAGTTCCACTCCTCCTTGAGGAAGAGAAAGATGTCAGACTCAAGTGTTCCCCCACTGCTCGCTCACCATTAATGCTGTCAAGTTCATTGTTGCGCAAGATCAGAGTCACCAGCTTGGATCGGCTGAAGATGCCAAGGTTTGGCACTTTGGACAGGAAGTTATAAGCCAGATTGAGGTACTCAAGTTCTGTAAGGGTCTGTTTAGAGAGAAAAGCAGCACTGGATCAACCGAGACCTGAACTCGAGACAGAGCACTCGTCCCTGCCATTCTCTCCATCCCACCAAGGCCACTTAAAAATTGATTTTCTTCAGACTACTTCTGCATCAAGACTTCAATGTTCACATTTGGAGTGGTATGTCTAGAGGTGCTCTAAGTGCTTTAAAAAAAAATTGTTAGGAGCAGCTTTTCCCTTCCCCAGTAATTTTAATGATAGGGACTGGACACCCTGCCTCAGGCAAAGAGCTGAACTTGCTACCAAAAGAAGCCCTTCCCTACTTTTGGGAAGACAATGGTGAAGGACATATTGTGAGCCTTACCAACTCTGCGAAAAGCTGTTTCACAGCTTCTCTTAAAAGAGGCATATCCAGCCCAGCAGAGTCTAGATTTCAGTGCCTTTCCCCAGAGACCCAGACATCACTGTGATGGATTACCACCTCCCTAAATTAACTGACAGATTTCCAAGAGTAAGAAAAAATTGCTAGTGGCTGCCTGGATAAACCAAACAACAAATCTCAACAGTGCCTGGCTACCTCATTCTCACCTGCTGCACAGAGTACAGCAAAGCATCACCAACACTGAATAGCAGCCAAGTGATACGCACGGCGATGCGCACAGCAGAGGTGCCTGTCTCAGAGCGATGAGGCACGCTGCCTTCCCTGCCTCACCGGGACAGGGGCTGCACATACAGGGAAACAGTTTCAAGGTTGCAAGCACTAGCTCTAAATCACACGCCTGTTGGACCGTGTCTCCAATCTCCTGCGTTATACTTCGCTTAGCAGGCTCACACTGACCTAGCAGGTCAATGATCACAGCACTTCAGCAGTGTCCTCTCCCTGCAAGGAAACTGGCGCTCAGCCCCAGATACTCACCGTTAAATAGAGCTCGCAATCCTGGACCTTGTTATGACTCAAATCCAAGACTCTCAGAGCATTTAGTAATTGCTGGGGGATGAAAAGACACAAGATCAGATCCTACAAATGCCTTCACTGCAGCATGGAAACCCTGTCCTGCTGGGAGAGGCCAGCAAAATTAACATTGCTCACTCCCTCCCACCCAGACCCAGCAGCATCAGTCAAGCAGTGGCCAATTTCTGGCCGTGATCATCTCTCTTCCACCCAGTCACGCAGGAAGGATGCCCCGCTCACCAGTGAGTCATCCAAGGCAGTGATGGAGTTGTAGCTGAAGTTGACAGTATGCAGTTCCAGCCAGGGGAGAGCACAGCTCAGATCTCCACCACATGCTGAAATGATTTCCTAGGAAGAAGCGAGGAGCCGTTCCTTGGTTCGTACTGACTGTTACGGTAACAGCAGATGAACAAAGGGGAACAGCTAGTCTAGAACAGGGATGGCATATTGTGCCTCACAGACCCTGGAATGGATCAGCGACTTAGAAGTCATTGCCAAGTATTTGGAGGTGGTGGAAATTCCATGACTAGATATGCTGAAAGGAGATGCTCTTGCTTCCTACACACATGTGGCAATAGTTAACCTAATGGTTACAAGTTGGAGACTGAAAACTAAGCACAGAGACTCATCTGCACAGAGACTCATCCTAACAAAAACTTTTTCAGACCTTCATCAAAGCACCCAGCAATAAGACACACATGTTCTGGTCAAACAACTCATGCTTTGGCAGGCAGAAGAATCTCTCAAGGCACTCCCTGTCAGCAGCCACTGTTCCCCAGCAGGCAGCTGCTTCCATGCCAGACAGAAGCCCAGAGCCCCACTGCTAACACAAGCCACACTATTAGCTCTTTGTGGTTGGAGTTTCACATCTCAGAGACCTGCTGGGCACAAATGCTGGGACACAGCAATTCTCCCTTACAATCAGCTCTAATTTACGATTGCTAAGGTGCAACCAAATAAACCTTGATCAGCTGCAGGACTTTGAATGGAGAAATGGGTAAACACAGAGCAGTGAGACTTCGCAGATATGAATATTGGCTGGAGCCAGAAATCCTCAAGCAGCTAAAGAGGAGACTACCGAGCACATAATTAACCAGGGAACACTTCTACAGTATTTGAATCAGGGGTAGGACCCCAGAACGGGGAAGGGAGAAAAAAACATACAGAATATGGATTGAGAAGGTGGTTAACATGGCCCGTCTGGGTCCTACAACCCTTCAGGTAGGGAAGATAAGGGAGGCATTCTCCTGTGTAGCTCCCCACGGGCTGCAGAGACACTCACCTCCAGTGTGCTGATACATTTGCAACAGGTTAAAGACTCCAGCTGAGAATAGACAAATCGCAGACCCCGCAGGCAGTGTGGAGGGACAGACCTCAACTGCAGCAGTGATGAGAAAGTAAGGACAAAGTACATCAGCACATTACAGTGCAAGAGCAGCTGCCATCCCAGACCCATCTTTATAAGAGATCTATTTCCCTCCTGGAGCCTCCCTCCCCAGCACTCTAGCCATCGTTCACACCCAGCTTTACCCCAAGCAGGTGTTGCAGGAGTTCAGACTTCCCCTTGTAGGAAGGCCACAAAAGCCTACCCAGTTTTTAGGAGTAGAGGCATTCTGCAACCACGAAACTAAGTAAAGAACAGCCAAACAGCAAGGCTCAGAGCCCATTCAGCCTCCTGTACTTACTTCCAAATGCCGGAGGGACTTGAAAGGGAAGATCTTCACAGTAGATTGCAAAACACAGTTTGGAGCATGAATGAGCTAGAAAAATCAGAAAAGAAGGCTCTTATTAATCTCAGTTTGTGAAGCAATAGCGCTGCCTTGATGCGCCAACTGCAGCACCATGAACAGACTGCTTCTCCAGCTCAGGTGTTAACTAACAGAGCCTGTTATTTAATATCCCCTAATGCTCTCCGTGCTGCCATCTGCACTCTCGCAGTCCCACGGTTCAATAAAGGTCAAACAGAAAAGCATGCTAGCTAGCACAAGACTGCCAGACCATTCATCTCCATTTCTTCTCCTTCGCTCATGTGGCATCACCACTGTCAGAGCCACAGGGAGATCTGACAGCCGGGTTCCTCATCAGCCACCACTAACTAAATAAAGACAGATCTAGCCGCTGGAGCTATGTTTATCAAGCAGCTGAGCTGAACCAGCACAGTGGTGGGAGGTATGCACGTGCATTTCACTAAAACAAGCCAAATAAGGCAAGTCACAAGCAGATACAATGGAAAATAGAGCTGGTCTCCAAGACACAGTTAACATTAGGCTGAGGTAGCTGCAAACCTCCTCTTTGCATTTTACAGGGCAGCCACAGGCTCTTTCACCACGGGGTAGGTAAGACTGTGCTCATATGCCACAGAGCTTACGAAACCCAGCTCCTTATGCCTTCTGTGGACGCTGCATAAGCAGGGGGGGTTCAGACAAAGCGGTGATGAAGCAGGTAACGCTCCCACTGTGGAGTACAACCAGAGAGACCATCTCTGCCAGCCACACGCGCAGAAGTGACTCATCAGGTGCAGAACAGACGTCCCAAGGCCTGCTCAACGCTTCCACAGCCACAGCCACGGCAGTGATGAATCACTGCCCCGCTTCTGCCAGCACTAATGCAGCATGTTGAGCAGGGCCATTCGCAGGGGAAGGCTGTTCTGGGAAGCTCTGATGGCCAGTTTTAACAACGCGTGTGTCAGACGCCAGCCTCGCTCTGTGTCTTGACAACTTGTCTCCTTCTCTCCTCTTTCCACTGTCTGAAGAATCTGAGCAGGCTGCTACAAATTATTAGTTTCCCCAAGCAAATCGGTTCCTGCACCGCAAGGAGCAGCTTCTCCTCTATTTTGGGCATGTTACAGAAGGAGCCCATTACTTGGTTAACACGAGCACTCACCACAGCAGTCTCCTGACTGCAACATCTTCCCCTTCCTTGTCCTGTCAGGGGACCTCCACGGGCTCTGGGCCCCCACGCACAGCCTCAGCGCATTGTTTTACAATCTCCCACAACACTCAGATAGTGGTCTGGTAGAAAACACTTTTAAGGACACCGCAGGCTGCAGTGCTGAAAATTTGAAGGCCCAGCCACAGCACCTCCTGAGCACCACTGTGGGACCTCGGGGCAGGTCACTCCCCTTCTCCTCCCTGGTGCAAACCTCTAGTTTCTACTCTTCTCATGGTACCCCAGTGCCAAGCAGAATCGTGTGCAGCCTCCTAACGCATGCCAGCTTGCAGAAAGCTCCCTGAAGGATCCCTCTCTCCATGCTTCTATTCCAGGCTCCCTAAAATGAAGGAGGACAGCTTACGAGCTGTGAAACAGCTCAGATACAGTCTCAGCCTGGGCACGAGCGTGTAAAACACGAGCTATCCGCGGGGGGCCAGGGGGCTGAGCTGCTGCGCCCAAACCCCCCCGATTGTGCCCAAACCCCCCTGATTGAAGCATTCTGGGGGGCGCCCCTTCGCCTCCCGGGCCGCACCTTGAGGGATCGCGTCTTCTGCAGGACGTCGAAGAGGAACTGCGCCTGCAGCACGGCGGCCGTCTCGGCGGGGTGCGAGGGCAGCGCCACGAAGCCGCGGGCCTGCTCGCGGGGGCCCAGGAGCTGCTCCAGCAGCCGCGTCAGGAGCTGCAGGGTGCCGGCCGGCAGCGTCAGCGTGCTCGAGCCCTCCAGCACCAGGTCCCCTGCGGGCGACAACGGGACGGGAACGGGGACAGCGGGGCCGTCAGCGCCGCCGAGGGGAGGGTTTGGGGGTCGGGGGGTCGGGGGGGGGGGCGCTCACCCACCGGCGTCGCGCAGCAGCAGCGCCAGGCCGCGCACCGCCGCCTCCGCCATGGGCAGGGGCAGGGGGCAAGGGGCAGGGGGCAGGGCCCGGGGCCGTCCCGGTGCCGGTGCCGGTGCCGCCGCCGCTGCCTCCGCCGCGCTTCCGGCCCGGCCGCGCCCTTCCGCCGCGCCTGCAGCGCCGCCGCTGACATCCGGTTGCCATGGAGCCCGCCCCGGCGTCCCCCGCCCCGCCGAGGGACGGGAGGGGACGGGAGGGGAGGGGAGGGGGGCGCCGCCGCCGCCACCGGCCCCGGGGGGGGAGCCCCGCGCCGCCGCAGCCCGAGCCGCGAGCGGGGGCGGCACAAAGCGGGCGGCGGGCGGCGGGCAGCAGCAGCGCCGCCTGCCCGGGACCCGCACGGAGCTCTCCGCCTCCTCCTCCTCCTCCTCCTCCTCCTCCTCCTCCGGCGGTGCGAGGTAGGGGCCCCGCGGGGCCGTCTGTCCGTCCGTCTGTCCGGGTGTGTGTGTGTGTGTCCGTGTGTCCGGGACCCTGTGCCGCGCTGCCCCCCCGGGCTCGGCCCCTCGCTGTTTCGCTCTCGCCCCCTCCCCGTGCCGCTGTGACAGACAGACAGACAGACGGACGGAACCCGGACGGGTTCAATCTCACCCCAAAAGTTTCCGTCCCTTTCTGCCCGTGCTGTCAGCCCCCCGCACCCCACCGCTGGCTCTCCTCCTCTCCCAGCACCAGCTCCCTGCCTGGACACCCCGCAGCTAAAGGGTCCCCAGCCTGGCTGCTGGAGCTAAGGGAATAAATGAGAGGTTTCCCTGCTCACCCCTGTGTGTGGGACGGCCGGCTGCAGCTCTCTGCCCAAACTCAACCTGCCAAGGGGCACCGGGGGCTGCTGGCCTCGCCCCTGCTCAGCGGGATGGCACAGCTCCATCAGCACGCTGCTGCGAACGGGCCCCTGGGGACCAGGGGAGCCCTGCTGGATGCATGGCAGCAACATGTGGCCCTCGGGAGATCCCTTCGCTGCTGGCATCGCGGGACGTGCCTGCCTGGTTTCCTCCTGCCTGCCTTTAGCCTAGGACATGGTTCGAAACGGGTGAGTGCCGCGCTGCTTGCTGCTGCCCAAGGCTGCACTGGGAGGGGAGAGCCCCCGCAGGAATTGGCATGAGCGAGGGCAACGCACTCGTGGAGAGAGAAGGAAGGTGCGAGCGCGCACTAGCCAGCGGTCTGTGGATTTTTCCTGGTCTCCCTTCGAATCTGGCCTGCTGGTGTTATGCTTCTGTTGCTGAAAATTACTTCTAGCGGGAATGCTGAATCACGTACTCCTGACACGCGTGAGATAGAGTAGGATGGAGGTATCATTCATTCAGCTTTCTTTCGGTGTATTGGTTTTTAGCCCCCTTTTGTCTTGTGTTCTTCTTGTGACAGCCCAGGCAGCGATCCTAGCAGGCTGGGTGGTTCAGCATGATGCTTATTAGCAGAATTCTCCCTGATGTTCTTTTTAAATTTCTCTTTTAAATTTTAACCCATTTCTGAGTCTCTCTGTGTGGGTCCGCCTGAAAAAAAATAATCTTCATTTGTGTTCTACACCCCTGAGATCCTTCCAGACTGCTGGCACGTCCCCTCCCCATCTTAGTCATCCCATCTTGCGCTAGACAAATTTAGCTGCTAACCTTTCCTCATAAATCAATCCCCCTGGCCTACTGGCAATTCTTGTTGCTCTTCCCTGAACTCCTTCTGTTGCAGGTAATAGAAAATGCCAGGCTGGATCCGAGGCGATGTCTCGCCAGCCTTCCTATGACAGGTTGCACCAGGCGCTGCAGAGTAAGGGGCAAGTGGCCTCTAGTGGCCAGCCACCAAGGAGTGCACCGAATCGGCGCTCCGAACCGCAGCGCTCGGCTCTTGGCATCCTCAGAATCCCCTCAATGCTGGAAGTGATTTGTAGTGTTACCAGTCCTTAAACAGATTTCCTGACAGCAAGGCTGTGCTGCAGCTCCTGGGGGCCATCCGGCACCTTCGGGACGCCGGGTGCCCCGTGGGTAGCACGTCTGCCCTGGGAAGGGATTGCTGCCTTCGGAGGAGCATCTGTGCAGCATTTGCACGCAGGCTTAGTTTTTCCTGGGGGGGATAAATAGGGAGCCAAAGAAGCTCATGTAGTCTCAGTGTGCCCGTTAAATGTGTTATTACAGTGTTAGGATGGGAAGAGGACATAGGAGACCTTGTATGGTTCAGATCCCAACATGTGCTGGGGGCTGCCATGCCTCACCTCCTGCATCTACAGGGTGAGTAGGGATGGGGGAAAACCCCCGCACACCACATAGTCCCCCTGAAATCTCAAAGCGGGTCCCAAGGGCTTCCTTGTTTTACTGCTAGTACAGCTGTCTCGCTTTTAGCTGCTCAGCAGAGTCATTAGAGTGACATATTTTCAGCATGTTTGAGAATACGCCGCTTGGTTGGGTAAAGAGAGACTAAGCGTTGAATTTTCCAACCCTTTTAACTTCATTTAGGCAGTCAGGCTGGAGCTGTAAACTCAGCGTCATGTTTTGCAGAGACCATGCCAGAAGAGCTCGTCGCATCCAGCAGATCTCCTGCCTGTGGGTTTCCTCCCACCCCGATCTTGAATACCCCTGTCAGCCTTTGCGTAGCTTCAGAGCAACCTGCGGCCAACCTGAAACAACGCACATTGTTTTCCAACAGTGCCGGTAGTTTGCAGTTTCTGTTCAAGGTCCCATAAGATGCATTAGTGGCACAGAGGTGGAGCTGAGCGTTGGTATTTTTTATTGTTAAATTACCATTATCATTTTGCTAGTTTTTAGGGATTCTGCCACTAGCAGAACTGCCTTCCAAAGCTGTGAAGTAGTAGTACTTGTAGCATGTTTTTGCCGGCAGTTGTCTCTTCTGTGGCTGTGGCTGTGGATGTTATGTTCCTCGCAAATCCCCAGCCCCTTTTTTTTAATGCACACGATGCCTTGGCCCTGAGGGACTGCAGAGCCAGGGTCCACCTGCCAGCTCTTCTCACTGTAATAAAGCGTTCCCTTCCTTCAGTTTCAAATTTGCTGCTGTTTGATTTCATGGAATGATACCCTTTTTCTGAGTTAAAAGCGAAAGGAAATAAAAGACATGTATTACCCTTCTCCCTATCTTGTCTCCTACCAAAAAAGCAGCTCAGTCTCCTCTTACAGCTCATTTCCAGACCTTTCTCCTTTTTCTGTTTTTTTCTCTCTGAACCCTTTTGCTCCATCTGTCTTGGAAAACAGAGTGGAAACCTGAAGATTACACCTTAAAGTAGAAGCCTTAACAGATCTGCAGAGTGAATTGGGTATTTTCATTGTTTCACCCTGTTCCTTATGGTTTGGACTCTCCATTTCCTTGTCTTGGCAGCGTATTTCTCTTGAGCTGCTCAGGTCTCATAGAAGGGTTCAGTTACTGTAGATTTCAGTCCGGTGTATTTGAGGAATTTCATCCACTAAGTTTTGCCTTTTTCACGATAATTAGGATGGTAACGTTCAAAGGGAGGAAAAGAACAGCAAAAATCTCAGGTTATTCACCATAAGTTTTAATTGTCCTATCCCCATCCACGTAGCTGTGTTAGTGCCTCCAGTATTCCTCATGTTTAATAAAATTTGGTCCTTTCACGCTTTTTCTCCCTGTCTGGTACTGAGCAAACATTGCATGTGGAGTCCTCCTGATACCACAGGAAGGAACTGTTGTCATTCATGCCTGCAAGGCCTGGGTGTGCAGCCCCAAAATCGCGCTCTAGCTGTTTGCAGCCCTATCCTATTGCAGCATGTCACTTGTAGCTGTACCGCTTCTGGCACTGCTCGATAGTTTGTTCATTTGCATGACTGCATCCTGAGATAGCTGCTAAATCTATAAAAATGGTTTGAGAGAAGGTGGCTTGGACCGAGAGAACGTGCTTCATCAGTGATGACATTAGCTCCTCAAGAAGTTGCCTTAGAGATGGCCCCAGAATTTTTTGGCTTCATAAATGTGTGCCTTTGGGTAGGCAGGATAAGCAGAGCCTGCAGTAGCACCTTCTGAAGATCTTCCAAGGTAGGAGGAGGGGTGATGAAGTGGCCTTACTGGTGTCACCTTTAGACCATCTGTTTTAGTGTTGTGTCTTGAACAGGGCCCCTGCGAGGTACTTCAGATGAGATGGTAAGAAGTGCTTTAGCAGATCTCCAGGCTGTGGCCTGCACTTCTCTACTACTTCTTCCAAAGCTTCATAGCTACAGAATAGCTTGCTCTGAAAGATGTGCTTTGTAATAAATATGACTTGGTACCCAGAGAGATGCCCAAGCTGTCCTCTAATTTTGCAGTATTTTTCCCCCTAATGACATCAATGACAAAAATCTTCTCTTTTGCCAGTTTTCTATTAATTTGTATTCTTCCCTTGCAGTTTTAACGAATGTCCCTTTTCTTGCTCCATGAAATGAGAACACTTTGCTTAGCCATCCCTCCCCAAACTGCTGTGGATGTGCGTGCACCTTCTGTCTGCCTCCGTATGAGTTCAGATGAGTTTTCAGAGGCCCAGATCTCCCCCGTGCCAGTCTCTGAACCATCTCCAGCTCTCCCTGATGTGACAGCAGACGAGGCAGCCCATGCTGAGCTCAGCCTGCCCTGTTGCTGTAGATGTGACATGACTAGAGCTGTTTCTGTGTTACTCTCAATCCCATTCCTGATGAACTGTGGAACCTCGTTGCCTCCTTCCCTTGCAATTGAACGCTGAGCAGAGCGCTCCCTCGGGCTGCCCACGGGGTTATTGGTCCCTTAACCACGCTGGTGCAGGCAGTGCACATCTCTGCAGTCCGGGTGGGCCTCTTCCCCTGTAACACTTATTGCTTTGTGTCTGTTGTATGAATGCAGAACTGTTTGTCCTCGTGCCGTCTCTCTGCCCTGCATGGATCTTTCTGAGGCTCCTCGTGGCTGTTTTGGGGCCTGTCCGTTTTTAAGGCTATGTGGCACAGGACTGCTCCGTGCTGCCTGCTGCTGGCATGCCCCCTCAGCACCTTGCCTTTCCCATTTTACCCTTGCCCGCTGCTCAGCCACACTCCAGCTTTGCCCAGATGTTCTGGTAGGGAGGTGACTGAGCAGGAAACCTTCCCTTCCCTGGCACAGCACGGCTCGGAGCAGCGCCTCGTTCGGAGGAGGACAGGGAGGTGTCAGGGCCTCCCCTGGCCTTGACCTGGCAGAGCTGGCACCAAAGCAGCATGGTCCGTGCCATTCCCACCCCCTCACCGCACCGTGCTGAGGGACAGCCCTGTCCTGGTGGTGCTGGGGAGGTTCCCCAAGGTGGCCTCTCTGGGTTAGGAGCCACGGGGGCTGAGGGCAGTGGGTGGCAGTCTCCCACGACATTCCCTTGTCCTGCCCTCTCTCCACAGGTTATGCCACTCTCCAGGTTTGCTGGGTGCCTGCCGGTGAAAGAGAAGGGTTGATATTTTGCCCAGGCCCTTAGGTCCTGAACCAAAATGGCAGCTGGAGAGTCCCCTCCCATAGGAGAAGTCTTCATCGACCTGCAGCAGGTGAGGTGGGAATCCAGCGGCAGCGGTGCCGTGTCTGCCCCGGGAACCGCGCTGCTGCCAGGCCGTGCGTGGGACCCGCGTCCTGGCAGCCTGCAGCAGCACAGAGCCTCCGCTCGCTGCGGCTGTGTCGGCACCAAGGGTGCCCCGAGGCTGCCCACAAGGCCAGATCTGCTCTGCTGTGGTCAGGAAGGCCAGAGGGTGCCTTCGGGTGCTGATGGGTGCAGTAGGCGAGTGGTAGGAGCCTCTGGGAGCACATGGTGCCTGCAGCTCCATGATGCTCCATGCAGCTCCATGGTGCTCCAGCCAGACGGTCTCTGTGAGGAGCTGGGCAGCTCTCAGTTAGACTCTCCCTGTTTTTACCATGTTTGGGACACCCGTGCTGAGGTGGGCAGTGAAGCAGCCTCATCCCCACGTGCACAGATATGTCCGAGGTACAGACCTGAGAGCGCTGTATCTGGCACCGCTCACCCATGGGCCCTGCCTCCATCCCCAGCCCACTCCCCAGCTCGTTTTTATTCTTGCCTCTCCCTCTCACACCTCCTTCGTTACCCAGGCCCCACCACAGCCACTGCTGAGTGCCCGGTGCTCCCTTCCCACAGCCGGCCTGCAGAGACGCTCGGTGCCCCCGCAGCACCCAGCCTGGCCGTGGAGGGACGTGGGGGGAGGCAGAACGCGGCCCAGGCCGCCTTGCTCCCTCTTTCCGCCCAGCACAGGCAGATTTGTCACAGTTGGGCCTCCTCCTGTTTCCATGGAAACGCAGGAGTCCACAACAGCTCAGCACTGGCATTTCGGCTCTATTGACGGAAAATTTTACCAGCTGCAGCTGCTCAGGAGGCAGAAAGGACAGGAGTCACCTGGCGATGCTCTTCTCAGAGCATCTCTACCAGCAAAAGGCAGAGGAGTGCCTGCAGCCTGAAACGTGAGGCTTCTCAGGCAGAAAAGCCTGAAGAAGGCATGCTAAAGGAAACACGGGAGCCCCAGGATTGCAGGAGAGGTGGGGGATGTACAGGGTGGTCAGTGCCCCAAGGGCAGCTCACCAGAGCAGTAAGAGCAGCTTTGAAATCTGCCTCCCCGGAGCAGGGATGCCGTTTCCCAGAGAGAAATCTCAAGAGGGAGGGCTGTCAGACTGAGCAAAGGGAAGGCCGGAGGGTAGCAGTAAGGTGTGAGGAAAGAGAAATCCCAGCTAAAAGAAAGCTGCATGCCTCAGCTGGTAGCTCAGAGGCTTGCTGATCTGTTCTGACTCTTGACTCTCAGTGGAGCTGTGCCCATAAATGAGTAACTGTTCCCCAGCCCTGTGGTGTGATGCCCACTGCTCTTCAGCAAGCTCAACCCCATTTGCAGGACCCAGAGGACTGTAGGAGTCTGCAGTGTTTGATTGTTATCTGGTGATTTCTGTGCAGGGCAGAGATCATGCAGAGAAAGCCTCTCCTGGTGCCGAGGACGATGAGGACTTGGATAAGACCTTGTCAGTCGAGAGATTTGGGGACCTGATAAGCAAGTCAGCATCAAGCAATCTGGAGAAGCAGAGACGCAGCTACAGTGAGAGAGATTTTGAATGTACGTAGGTCTGAACCACCATACCCACTGCCACCCTCACTGCTAACCCTTGCTCAGCCTCACGTGCTCTGCAGCCTTGTGCTGGGGTCCCTGCAGACCCTTCCTCCCTTCAGAGCAATCCCTGAATGCTATGTACACCCAGTGCCCACTGCCTCATCCCAGTCTGCTCCCAACCAGTGTCCCTTGTCCCTGGAGGCACAGCTACTGCCCAGCCCAGGTGACAGCATTGCTCAGGCCTGGGTGCTCGCTCACCTCCCCACCCAGTGTCAAGCACCTCTGCAGCCACTTCCACCAAACTCAAGTTTCCAGTTTGAAACTATTTTTCTTCCATATGGCTGCAAAGAAACATCCAAACGTGGCTAGGAGCCAGGCTGTCCTCCCCAATCTGAAAGCAGATGGCTCCAGTCAGACATGCCTGTGTATTTCTAAATAGCAACCACGAAACCATCAGGTTTATCTGCTCAAAGAAAGGACAGAAAAATAAAAACGGAGTGTGAGTTTAAAATGCTGTAGCTGTCTCCCCTGAAATCCTCTGATCAGCACATTTATTCCACCAACCACCCTTCCATGAAGGTGGCAACAGTGAAAGTCACTCTGGCTGTAAAATGAGAGTGTGCCCGCAAGAGCAGCCATAAGCTACTGCCTGCTGTAGACTGGTTGCATTAGCTTGTAGTAACAGTAACGGGCAGGAAGAGGAGTACCCCAGCCAGCAGGCTGTTTGTATGGAAGGCGAGTAGCAATGGCTGGGTCAGTTTCCCAGTCTCCGGCTCTCCACAATCAGATGCTGCTTATTTTACAACTTAACTGTGATAGGATGCAACCTCAGGAACATTTTGTCCTTAGGACATCACCAGGCTGCTTGCTGCTTGGCCACTTCTTTCCAGTCGGTGCTGTAGAAGTTTGCTAGTAGAAGTCTACTACTATAATGCACCCCAGCTGCTACTTTCTGCTTGTGCCATTTCTCCACAGAGGCTACACTAAAACAGCACTTTGCACCGAAGCACACAGTCACTCGCACACGTGGCTGCAAGGTGCTGATAGCTTTGCTGCAGGTTGAATACCTGGACTGTGCTGCTGGGACTTACCTGCTCTGGAGCTCTGCCTGTGGGCACAGCTGTGCGAATTGGCTCAGAGTACACAGATGATCTGCTTGAGCATGCATGGCAGAAGCTTCTTGGAAAATTTGCCTACAGGCTTGTACTGTTTTGCTTTTTTTTTTTTTTTTTTTTCTCAATAGAAGTATCCTCTCTTTGTCAGAATCAAGCTTGTTTTCCTTTGAGCTCCTGATGTGTCCCTGTTATCTAGGACTGTGTCAAACCTGGCTATTGGAAATTTTATGCACTTTGTATTCATGAAGTGGGAAGATCTGGTTAGGCCATTAGACTTTGGAAGATATTCTACGAACCCATAGAAGTGAATGCTCCTTGGGTTTAGAAATGTTTCCTGCCACTCTCAAAGCCAGGAATCACTAACATGATCCAAAATGCAGACGTTTCTGTCTTGGGCTTATGCAGTCAATCCAGGAGTGAATGAGCTGTGTCTTCAGCAGCAGCTTTGCTGTAGGAACAACGTATGCACAGCTGGGGCCTTCCTTGCTTCTTGCTACATTAGAAATTAATGCCTGAGCTACCCATGGCAGGCAGAGCAGCGCTAGGCAGCACAGTAGCAGGACAGGAGTGCCAAAACCTGCCAGTGAAAAGGGTACATCTAAAGGGTACATTTAAGTCAAAGAACTAAAGAATGCTTTGGAAGAAAAAGAGTTTATAAAGAGACCAAACTCTTCCCACTTTGCATGTATGGCCATTCCCAATCTCTTCTAATCTTGCCACAAGGCTCTCCTGCTGAACCAGGGGTGTGTGTGAAATATTCCGTCTGTTCCCAAGGGGGGAAACAAGGGAGAAAAGACTTGAGAAACCAAAGGAAAGGAAACATGACACCAGAACAATGAACCTGCCTGGCTCTCCCAGGGAGAAGGTTACAGCTTCCATTGAAAACGTCCTTTGAAGGTAGTTTTCACTATAAACAGATTTTGCTGCCATGTCACAGGAAAGCTGGGAAGGAACCAAATCAAAACAGACTGGAAACAATTCCTCAGGAAGAGCTGCTGAGCAAAGCCCCCTTGCAAAGCGGCTGGTGCCCCCGTGATTTCAGCTGCTCCGGGTGCAGCCCCAGGGTCTGTGCATCCTGCAGGCTGTCTATGGGAGGCTTTGTGCCTGCAGATAGACCAGGCAGAAATGGCTTTCTATCTCTTGCAGGGAGGTGCTGAGCTTACCCTGCTCCCTGCATGGTTCATTATCATTGTTTTTGAGTGATGGCTCAGAAATGCCATTAATTTCTTCTCGCTGTGTAATTCCCACGACACCCAGGTCAACTCTGTATGAATTTCTCTTTGTAGATTAGTTTGACGAAAAGTCCTTCTGCCCTGTTTTTTACCCTGGTTTATAAAGAGAACCTCCTAACTGAACCTGCATTTCAGGGGCTGATAGGCACAAGCCCCCCCCAGAACCTGGGACTTGGATTTATGTTGCATCTGCGCTAAAAGACTTGGTCTGTAATTCCTGTCAAAGCCTGCCAGTGAAATAAGGCACATCTATTTAAGCTGAACTAAAGAACACTATGCAGGAAAGAAATGTTTGTAAATGGCCCAAACTCTGCTTATTTGATAAAGTGAGAAGTATTTCCCTGTGTTTAGGAAGGGGGTAGTGTCCCTGGCAGGTCCCTGCAGCTCTGCCTAGCCGTGCGAATGGCTTTCAGCAGCCCTGGGAGAGTCCTGCCTTGCCCAGGGCGGTGGAGCTGGGTTGGGGAGGTTTGGCACTGCATGAGGGCTGCCTCCATGGCCACGCCAGGCTGGATGCATCAGCCTGCCACATCGCTGAAAGAGCTTTGCTGTGTCCCTGCGGGCTGGTGGCTCTCCTTGCCCTTCCTGGCCCTTGATCTCCAGACCATGCTGTTTCCTGGAGGGGCGTCTGGCAGGTTCCTCCCAGCCTTTTCCTGCCCCTGACTCTCTTTTTCTCTCTCAGTCCACCGCCAAACCTCGCACCACATCCATCATCTCCTTTCCACTCACCTCCCTTCTGCCCTCAAGTACCAAAAGAGGCCCCCCCGTGCCAGCAGGAGGAAAAAAAGGAGAAAGAAAAAGAAGAAAACCTCGGTACCCCCCTCAGAGGTCACCCCCACCATCCAGGAAGTGGACGAGGAAGGGGGAGAAGAGGAGGAAGAAGAGGAAGAAGAAGAGGAAGAAGGAGAGTCTGAGGCGGAGGAGGCCCAGGAGAAAGAGATCTCTGCAGAGTCTGAGGGCGAAGCTCGTGGGAAGGACACGTCCCCTAAGCTGGAGCCCCCAAGCAAACCAAAGGCAAGGCTAGGGCATCCCTGCCTGGGTGGGTGTGGGAGCCTGGGGGCTGTGGAGGGAAGGTCAATAAAGGGTTTGTGGTCAAGGGAGTGAGCTGCTTGGGTGGAAGAGTTTGTAGAGGAGAGCCCCAAAGCTGTGGGATATTGTGGGAAGAGTGGTTCTGTCCCTGCCTAGCAGAGATGGGCACCAGGGGACAATGACAGGTAAGTCTTTGCCCAGGGTGGATGCTGGGGAGGGTGCGCATGGCCATTTTGGGGTGTCAGACATGGGGGAAGATCAGTGTGTCTGTTCCTGGGTGTACCAGATGGGGGGCTTAATATGGCCAGTCCCCGGGTGTGTGTGGCACATGGGGGATGTTGGAGTGGCCTTTACTAGTCTGTGGGGACACAGGGAGGATCTGTGTGCCAAGGGCTGTGCCAAGGGCTGCCTGGGCTGGCTCATGCTCTCAGGGCTGTTGTCTCCGCAGTTCACCATCGGCAGCGATGAGGACGAGTCCGGCAGCGCTCTGGCCCCAGCGCAGTTCCACGTGGAGGAGGAGTGTGGCATCCTGTCCCCCGCGCCGTGCTTCACCGACCTGCAGCTGGACAAGAGCTCTGCCTCCCTCCCCAGGTAGCAGAGCGCAGCTGAGCTGCTGCCACCCTGCACGGGCTGGGGGGTCACTGCTCTGCCCCTGGGGTAGCACGGGGAGGTGTGTGGCTGTGCCCAGCCTCTGCTCTCCTGCTGAACCACAGGGGCCCCATGGCTCAGTGGCTGCAGCAACACTGCTGCTCCCCAGCAGGATGGTCACTTCCTGGGATCTCTTTAGCCCTATGGGATCCCCAGGATGTGGGTTTAGGGGCACTGGGCTGTGCATGTGGTGTGTTCTTTCTCCCAGCTAGCTCATGCTGACCTGCAAGCTCAAAAACCGGGTAAGGACCATGAGGTCCTCGTCCCCTGCCAAGGGGCAGAGCCTGTCGCCACTCCCCCTGTTTGCTACCATCAGTCTCTTTGGTCCCTGCAGCCTCCCGGGGCCTCGGGAACGTCTGTCCCGAGGGTGGGAGAAGCGCAAGCCTTGGGGCCAGGTGGCGAGTGGGCAGCGAGTTACCTACGACTTGAAGGAGAGAATGTGCATCGGCAGCATGACCACGCTGGAGAGCGCAGCATACCAGCGTGTCCCCACGGATGAGGCTGAGGCCCAGATGCTGGCATCCGCTGACTTGGACGGCATGAAAAGTGAGGCTCTGTGGTACCACAGTGCGCGTGTTCCTTGCACCTCTCTGCTTTGCCCTCTTTCCTGACAGCTCCAGGCATGGTCATCAGCCTTCCCCAAGAACCTGGTCCTCATCTCCCTGTTCCTCAGCCCCTGCTTTTCTAGCTCTGACTCCTCTCTGTCAGTTTTGCCAGAGCACCAGTGCCCGTGTTTCCACATGAGCCCAGCACCTCTCCTCCCACCCAAGCCACAGGTGCCGGCCCTCCTCCACCCACCCCGCTGCCCTCTCCGTTTCAGGGCTCCCTGCGCTTCCCTGAGACCCAGCTCTCTCCTTCCCTGACACACTTTCCCAGTTACCAGCCCTCCGTGTGTCACGCCAGCTCTTACACGGCAGACACCCGATGTGAGGAGCCTCCCCTCTCCTCCGCGCCGCTCACCGAGAGGCGGCTGCCCCTTCCCAAGCGCCTCCGAGGGGCCTGCCCCCGTGCGCGCGTGAGGGCAGACAGCAGAGACGTCATGGAAATGCACGCTCCGGGCCCGAGGACATGGAGAATTCAATAGGTTGCTCTGCAGGCTGGAGAGGGAGGGAGACACCAGAGGGGAGTGAGGGAGAGGAGCGGTGCTGCGCGCGGAGCCGGGCTGTCCCTGGGCAGCCAGCGACAGACCCCACGGCACAGCGAGGATCCCGCTCCCGAGGAGCCACTGGGGCAGCCCCCGCAGAAACATCCCTGGGTGGAAATATCCTTTCCAGGACCTGGTCAGTCTGCAGGGGCTGCTGCAGCCAGCACCTTCATGCCCCGTGCCCAGGGGAGCGAGGCACCGGGGCTGGCCCCAGGGCTCCGGTGAAGCCCTCCCGGGGCAGCTCGCCTTCTGCGCTTCAGCCTGGCTACCCCAGCCCCTGCTCTGAAGGTGAGTGGCTCATGGCGCCTGACCCCTGACCTTCGCAAGGACAAAATGACAACCCCGCAGAAGGGAGAGGAGGCAGCGAGGGAATCGGAAGGGGGCAGCAGCCCTGAGGTAGCAATGAGCACCTGCATTCGCAACTCGCTCGGCTATGAAGACTTGGATGAATTTGCCTTCAATTTTGAAGACTATGATTTATGGGAGGCCATCAGAAACCATCTGGGCTACCCAGGCGGGGAGCCCACCTGTAAGTACCAGAGCAGTGACCCCTGGTTGCAGCTGTAGAGCCCCGATCTAAGTATCCCCCACCCTGTGTTTGCTGTCTGCTGCCCCCTCTGTGTCAGGTTTGTCTCCTGGTTTAGAGAAGGGATTGTCTGCCCCGCTGCATGCAGCCCTGTGCCTGGGGATGCTGGAGGAGCTGTCTGTGTGTGTGTCTGAGGTCTGTACAGATCCATTTCATAGTGTTGAGGTGCTTCCCTGTGTGTATCTTGCTCGAGTAGTTCTGGAGGCAGCTGCATCTTTAGTTTGTGCTTCTCGGGATGTAGCCCATGCTGTGGCCAGAGGAGAAGCTGCTATGCATAAGAACAGAGAAATTTTCCTTCCATCTGTGGCACAGAGTGACAATGAGCTGTTGCTCTTTGCTGGAATTTGAGCTGGGCCACAGATCCGAGAGAAGCAGAAGGTATCAGGTTCTCAGCTCTGCACTGGGGAGGACATAAACTAGTGCCTGTGTCTGCAGGCTTGAGTGTTGTTTGTGAAATCAGCTAATGGCAGGCTGGCTGGGGTGCCTGGAAAGGGGAAAGGAGGAAGGAAGTGAGAGTGAGAAAAGCAGGGAAGGAGAGAATAGGAATCCCAAGAGCAACGAGCACCTTTCTGTTCTCTGCATCTGTTTCCTTACCCGTGCAGCCCTTGTGAAAAACTGGCTCTCTGAGCCATCCCAGGGACTGCACAGGAACCAGAGCCTCACTGCACCTTTCTTTTCCTTTCTTTTCTCAGCAGGCAGTGGTCACTCGCAGTTAAAAGGCAGCTTTGTGTGTCACCTTGGGAGTGACACCATTCACAGTCGTAGCTCTGTGGCAGCTGCCCAAATGTCCTCATCTAGATCGTGCTCTGATTTTTCAAGGCATTGTACAAGTGCGCAAGGGAAGGTGACATGGCCCCAGAACTAGCTCGCTTGCAGGCGTTGCAAGCAGGAGTGGGGAGGCAGAGTGCAACACGGACTCAGGAGGCTTGGTTCAGTTTCTGGCTCTGCCACAGCGTGCCATTATGATCTTAGGCAAAATATTTAACTTGCCATTCCTCCCAGTCCCAGCATCATTTTCTCTGTCTCAGCTAGTCCATCTTTATAAGCCTTGCAGCCTCTGGGGAAGAAACGTCTGGCTGTGTGCTTGTACAGGGACCGGCAAGTGGGGATTTGCCTCTGGCTACGTCTGGTACTTGTTACTGTAAAGTCACAGACAATTCAATAGGAGCAAAGTTCAAAACACAAACCTGGAGCAAATTGTCACTGTCAGCTGTCCCAGGCTGAGCAAGCTATGCATTAAAAGTGGGAGAAATTGCCCCAATTTCACCCAAGAAACAATGGCAGCTCTTGGGAAGGTGGAAGGGGCAGATTGCTTCTAGAAGGTGTGATATGCATCACTTATGAAGGGGGGATATTGGGCTTGCTAACAGTTAGCACATTCATTGATTGCTACAGCTAATGCTGCAGGTGCTCGAAATAGGATGTGCTGCCCAGTCAACTCTTAATTATTTCTGCACAATAAATCCACACTGTGAATTAATCCCGCAGAGATACGGCAGAGACAGAGAGAGCAGACACAACAATGTCAGGTCTGTACAGAGGCAGCTCGTGTCCAGCTAATGCCGCTTGCTCAGCTACTTGCTACGTGGCAGTTGCTCTTCCAGGATCATCTCTGACTGAGGAGGAACAGATTCTGCAGGGCAGAGTCCTTGTTGGACCTGAGCCGGTCTCTTTATACTCCTTTTAGTTACTGGAGCATGGGGGCACTGTGCGGGGACACCTGGGTGGTAACAAAGATTAGCTGGGGTCCAGCTGGCTCTGTTACCTTGAACTCAGCACCAGCCAGGACAGATTTGGGTTCTGTGCCAAGCCATTTGGGGAGTCTGTATTGCATTTCCCTAGTATCTGCTCTATTCGTGTTTTTCCACGGTGCAGTGCATGCTGACATCTGAATGATGGAGAAGTGACAGGTCTTCAGTCTGCTATTTCTGCTTTAGGTGGTCTGTGTTAGGGGAAAAAATACATCCTGTCTTGGCTGAGTATGCGTGCAAACAGCACCCAGGAAAGTTGTCTTGCTCCTGCTCTCTATGTTGTAGTTGCTTCTCCCCCTGTCCTGGGGTCCACAGAGCTGATTCCTGGTCCCAGGCCCCCATACAGGACTGACAGCATGCCTCTTGTCACAGCCTCCAGAGATGCGTGGCAGGTTGCAGGTTTGTTCTTTCTCTGATGCTAGCTGGCACCTGAAGCACAGAGAGCTTGCATCTTCACAGCTCCTCTCGTGTCTTACTTAGCTTCCTTTTCACAGTGACACAGGTATTCTATAGACACAACTGGCGTGGCCCAACCTCATCCTCACACACCTGTGTGTGTCTGCACAGGTCTGTCCTGCCTCTGTCTTCACCTTCCCACTTAGACATGCTCTGCTACCTGTCTGCACGCACTTGGCCATATAGCTGTAATACACATCCCACATGCATGTACATACTTCAGGGTTGGTGGTGTTAGTGTGTCTCTGTATATCCATATTTACTCACAATCGTACTGTCCCACTCCAGCTAAAACTGGGAAAGCTGTGGCAAGGACAATAGCTCTTTTCCAGAAGCCAGCACAAGGCTTTTTATATGTTGATATATGGGACTTTTTATGTGTTGAGTAACATTTTGTTTAGTCTAACTTTAACTATTCCAAGCGATAGGGTTTCAGTCTCTTCTTCCTTGAGGTGATGCTCTAGCTTACCATTGAGGCAAATAGGAAATGTTCACCCTTGCTGTGATGCTGGGCCAGCAAGTTGCTCTCTAGTACTGATACACCTACCCTAATGCCTCGTTCTGGTCTTTCTGCTTGTGGACGGAGGGTAGAGGAAGGAGGAAAGTGGGAGCTAACACATGGGTTGAAGGCATTCTGCTGAGTTGGATGGGCTAGGACTGATTCTGGAGGAAGACATTAACCAGTGGACAGTAACACTTGTCATCTTCAGATTTATCTGGAGGAGAAGATACTTGGTCAGCCTGAGAAATCTGACTGGTGGAAGCCAACGTGGCAAGATCATCTTCTGGAAGAGACTGTGGGAGATGCTGTGTGGGAGGGTGACACACCAGGCTGTTGTAGTGGAGCCACCGTGAGAATCATGCTCCATAAACTGTCCTCAGACACTGTCACTGTCTCGTGCTCTGCTCATGGGGAGCTACTGGAGCTAGCTATGGCAAGAGCCGTACGTGGTGAGAGGGAGCTGCACTGGACAGTTTGGTTTCAAGCAAGGAGGGAAGAGCTATTCTCTGGGAACATCACCCTTGGATGTCAGTCCAAGATTGTACCCTGAGTAAGGACCCCAGGCTTCAGGCTCTCACTTGAACATGACATTCGTTTGGGGGAAGTGGCTGTGGAGCACGCAGGAACTACGAAATCTATGCATAAGTCTGAGGAAGCCCCCCCAGATGCACAGCTCCCAGAAACGTTTGTGTCAGTGGGCGGTTATTGGCTCCTATTGACATTGCAGTGCAGTAAGTGGAGCAGGGAGGAGTCCAGCTGACAGCAGGACTTGCATCAGCAGGGCAGCCAGTGGGTGAAAATCCCCTGAGGCTCACTATTGATTCATTTTATATTTAATTTAGCAACCCAGATTTCCAAGAAGCAAAGCCCTTGTTACGCCTGGCCTGGTGCTGGGCTGTTTCTTTCCATGCCATAGATGCACAGATACCTTCCTGCAACGTCAAGGAGAGCGTGTGGCCTTCGAGCCCAATGCTTTGCACTACTTCTCATGCCCAGAGAGCTCATGGTCTGTATGTTCTGTAGGTACTTGCTCAAGCATCTTGTCCAAGCACTGTTTCTCTGGCATTGCAGATGGGGCTGGCCAGATCTTGGTGAGCGCTGGCTAGCTAATAGCCCTGGTGTAGCTTGGTGGTGGGTCTGTAAGTGCAGCCTCTCTGGAGGCTTCAGGAGGCTGTGATTCAGCCAGCCAAGCCCTGTAACACAGACCTTTCACGGGGCACTGCAGCAGCACCGTGGATCGTCTGCAAACAGTGATAGCTGGAGTTAGTTGCACAGCCTACATGCCAGTCCCGGGTCTGCTCTGTTACACTGCAGTCTCACCACACAATTAAATAAAACGGCCATCGATATTTCCACGCGTCTCCCAGACCAGCAGCTAAATCTCCTTCCCTTTCACTGTCCTTTATGCTTGCTGAGCACCAAGCCTTTTTCCAGGGGGAGAAATGAGCCCCAGCCAGCTGCCTGTCCGTGCTGTCGGGGTGCAGAGCTGTGCGGTCAAGGCTTCGGACTGCTTTTTGTTGGGGCAATGTGGGGAGGGTTCGCCCACCGCTCATGCAGGTACCGTGGATAAGCTTTTGCAGTGATGCCCACAGCCTGGGAGGAAACCTCCTTCTGAAGGCATCAGGAACAGCTGGACGTAGGCAGGTGAGACAGGAAAGATCTTCAAAGGCCTGGAGGGTGATGGTGAGTGCTCCAGCTGCCAGGGCTCTGCTGGTGTAATCTGATGGGAGGAGGGTGGGCTGGGATGTGGTTCTGTGCCAGGCAGTGTGTTTCCACTAGACACACCGGTGGGCTTTTCTCCTTTCCCTTGTGCTCAGGCCACCGTTTTGAAGATAACCCTGGTGTGAGGAGGCATCTGATGAAGAAACCGTCTCGGAGCCAGATCACCAGGACAAGCAAAAAATTAGCATCAACCCCATCTGTCAAGAAAAAGAAGAAGAAGAAGAAGTTGGATAGAAAGCCTCATGAGGTATCCATGTGGTGTCCTCCCACACTTGTTCAGAAGCCATAAATCAGGATGAGAAACAGGCATTTTATAAAGTGACAAATGTAGTTTCATTATAATTATTTTTTACATGGCCTTGGGAGTAACATTTCAAGCTCTTATCCATTGTCGTGAGGGCTGAAAAAGTACTTTTTCAATAAAAGTTGAGATTTCTCTGAAATCACAGAGCCTCAACTTTAGGAAAGACATTAAAAAAAAAAAAACAGTCAGAGAAATGGTAGTGCTGTTTTGGAAGTCGGCAGCACAGTGATTTCACCATCTCTGGTAAAGAAAGTTAGTAGAGGAAACCTGGGGGAAAACTTATTCTAGCCAAGAAGCAGGCAAAGGAAAAAGATGTGAGTTTTGGTAGAGAGGGGTCTAGGGTTGCACCATTCTCTCTCTTCTGCCTGTGTCATCTTGAAGCTTTCTGCTTCTCCATGTGCTGATGGAAGCTCTTGCTCTGCTGCCAGTGATATTTGTCCCGTCTGTTTCCGTTCTCCAGCCCTCTGGTTAACTAAGGCAGGTTTACCCAGGCATTGCTATAGACCAAGCAGCACACTGAGGACAAAGCTGAGGCTTTCCACATACTGCTCATAGAACTCTGCGTCAGGGAAGTCTCACATCCTTGCTGTAATCCCTGCCAGGTTTTTGTGGAGCTGAACGAGCTGGTGGTGGATAAGAACCAGGAGATGCACTGGAGGGAGACAGCCCGCTGGATCAAGTTTGAGGAGGATGTGGAGGAGGACACAGCAAGGTGGGGGAAACCCCACGTGGCTTCACTGTCCTTCCGCAGCCTGCTGGAGCTCAGGAAGACAATTGCCCATGGTGAGTCAGGAACTGCTTTGTGCCACCAGCCAGGGTTTGTGCATTGCTCTGGGACAGGCTGTGCTGGGCAGCTTCTGTTGCCAGTCACTGAAGACATGCCAGCAGTGTCTCTGCCCATGCTCCTTGTAGGGTGTGGGGAGACAGACAGTCCTGCACCCCATTCTCCAGGGTAGCCCGAGGATGTCCATGTTGGTTCCTTGCTCTGTTTTGCTGCTCTCAGGCACATGGCAGCTGCAACACCCAGTTGTGTGTGGGCTGGAGATCTTTTGTGTGAGAAGGCAAGACCTGTCAGGGTGATTGAGGGGGAGCTACCAGAGCTACCAGTGCTTCTGGGCATGGGTAATTCACCGGAGGGAGACATTTTCTCCCTGGAGAGCAGAGAGAGATCCCCTTGGGATGAGAGTCTGGAGTCAGAGCCCACGCAGTCTGCTGCACGCGTACATCCCACTGAGTGGGATGTCTTGCTGTTTGTATATCGGCATGGTGTTTGTGCTATTTCAGTGAAAAGTGCTCACATCCCACAGGTGATGGGGCGGCAAGTTTTTCTGAAAGCTCTCAGCATGCCAAGACAGAAGCTTGTGGTTTCTCTTGGTCCAAAGGTTTACGTGGAGGACATGGGGCACTTGGGCTTGGGGCATTTCTCAGCTGAGAGCATTAAAATCTGTACCCCAGACAAAGCCTGGCTCCTAGTGTCCCCACAAACACGCGTTTCTCAAGAGCACAGACCAAAATGCCCTGGGGAATGTCCTCAAAATGCCCTCAGACCAGGTGGATGGTCTGAGGCCCCTGCCCTGTGTGCTGGCACTGAGACTGGCTGCAGAGGGGAAGCAAGAAGGGCTGAGAGGTGCCTCCAGTGCGAGGAGGGCCTGGTGCTAGGGGGGCTGTTGCGGGATGGCTGTGTCCCCAGAGCACGTGTGCAGCAGGGAGTGCTGCACACTAGGAGCAGGGCTCTTCCCCTCCTGCTGGCAGGTGCCGTCCTTCTCGACCTGGAGCAGACCACGCTGCCTGGCATCGCTCACCTCATGGTGGAGACCATGATCATCTCCGACCAGATCAGGGCGGAGGACCGAGCCAACGTGCTGCGTGCCCTGCTGCTCAAGCACAGGTGGGTGAGACACAGACAAGGGCTGCGGGAGGCTCAAGGCTTTATCTGCAAGCCCCAGGCAGCGAGGGAGGCTGGTGAGGATCTGGCTGTACCTCAGATAGCTGGATCACTGCCATGGCGGGGCGGGTGGTGGGATAGGGCAGGGAGACTATCTGGAGCTGGATAATGAGGCTGTGCCACTCCGTCCCCCAGCCACCCGAATGATGAGAAAGAGGGCTTCTTTCCAAGGAACCACTCCAGCTCCAGCATGAACTCCATTGTGGGGAACCACCACCACAACCACACCACGGACACCTGTGTGCCCCTCATGGGGGAGGAGCGCATTGAGATGGCTGACCCCAAGGCCCATGAGACCGAGTGCAAGGAGGTAAGAGAGATGTGAGGGGTTACCACTCTTATTATCCAAGCACACCCTAAGGTCACCCTTTGGCCTGTGATGGCACACAGCAACTCCTGATGCCCACTTCTAGGCCCTGTCACAGGAGGTCTTATCATTGCAAGGGCTGAGCTCCCCTGGATCACCTGGAGCGCTGGAAATCAGGTCACTGCGTTATGATTTTGGGACCTAATTATAGACTCACACTGTATGTGAATGTCTGCTGGAGCTTGCGATGGCAGCAACAGCCCTGGCGTTTGCAGGATGACCTTTCACTGCAAGGAAGCCCTATTAATATAGGGAAACCAAGGCACAGGGGCACTGTCCTTACTTGTTTGTGTTCTCCCCGGCAGAAAAACCTGCATCTCCATAACTCTGAGGGGCACCGTAAATACCTGAAGCTGATGGAGAAGATTCCTGAAGATGCAGAGGCCACAGTGGTTCTCGTGGGTAAGAGGCAATACATGGACTCCCCTGACACCAAGAGACCAGTTCAGGGCCCAGCTGTGGGTGCTCTCTCTCCTGATCTGTATGTGAACATCTAGTACATGTTCGCAAAATTTAAGTGAGAAGGGAGCCTTGTATGCTCTCTTCTGTAGAGATAATGCACATTTTGTTTGTAGTAGATGTAAAGGGTGACTGAGTAGTTTTTTCTGAAATTAAGAAGTACTGAACGTGAAGAGGTTGGTAGACACTGCTGTTGGGGACTGGTTTCCAGTTTAAAGGAGAAAGTTTAGCCACCTCACCAAAACATCCCATTTTGCAGCTCAGAAGTGGATAAACAGTGACTGACTGCCAGCCCTGCAGTAGGGCCTTGTGTTGTCTTCTGACCATTGCTGCCCCCAGCCTGGCTAGCTCATTACACCTTGCTAGCACCTAGGTCCTGCCCCTGGCTAGTTTTGGTTGTTGGCTGTATGTTGGCTGTATGTGCCAAGGAACTTGGAGTTTTTGGGAGCAGGGCCCAGCAGCTGGCAAGGCATCTGGTATCTGCCATATCACTGCCTAAATATATTTTTCTATACAAATGAGGGCTGTGGGCAGGCAGCCTCGAGCGTCAGTGGGTTTAGTGCCTTCTGACCACAAGACTAGTCCTTTTCAGCACTTTGCTGGCATTAACGTCTGAGCAAACAGAACTATGCTACAGGCACAGTAAATGTCAGTGCCTGTCTAGGAGATAGAAAACTTGGGCAAAGAGACTTGGCCGCTTAACCAAGCTGATGCTAAACCATGATGAGGCCAGATCAGTTTGATAAATGCACTTTGAATACTCGGATAACTACACACTGGTCATTTCTGTATCTTGGGATTCTCATGGCTGTTCAGATGGCCCAGATTTGCAAGTCTAACACAGAACACAGCTCTTTGCTGGACACAGATGGCAGAAAGATCAGTAATAATGCCAGAGAAATAGAAGTACTCAATAAACATTTGTGTTCAGTATCAGAAGGAAGCGGCTGGTATGCTGGAGGATGCGGGACTGCTTCCCAATCTGTTAGGTACCGAGAAGGCTGCCAAACACACTCATGAGACACGGACATCATCAAACAAACTGTAATTTGTACCTATGAGTCTTTAGAGAACTGGCTCATTTTTCATCCGAAAAAGGTCTAGGAATGCAGGGAACACACAAGAAAAACAGAATAAAGCTAACGGTGTCAGTGCTCAAGAAACAAAGTACAGTGATTCAGTACCTATAGGTTGTTTAACCTAACGTCCCTCTCGGCCAAAATAATGGCAGAGCTAATATGGGATTCAATTAATAAGGAGCTAAAGGATAAGAATGTAATTATTGCCAAGCAGTGAGGTTTATGGGAAATAGGTCATGTCAAGCAAACCTGATTTCATTCTTTGATGAAATTAGAAGTTTGTGTGATAAAACTAACTGCCTACACGTAAGAGGCTTCCTTCCATAAGGCAGTGGCTTAGTGGAAAACAACCTTCTGATTTAAAATCAGCCCCTTATAATGTAAGTAGAGCCTGTGTGTAGGATAGAGAATGTGCTAACTGGGAGAGCTAAAGAGAGTAAAGAGAGTGGTATTGCTGGGGAACAATCAGTGAACAAGGGACTTCGAGCAGTCCTCAGCATGAAGCTTGGTGTCCTTTCAGTGGTCTGGAAACAAGTACGGGACTGCAGGGCTCATGGGAACCTCCTACATTGCTGTTTCCACTGTTCAAGGCAGCCCAGTACAGCTCACCCCAATGATTAACTGTGCTCAAAACATTGCCTCCCGGTAGGTTGTGTGCAGTTCCTGGAGCAGCCAACTATGGCCTTTGTCCGACTAAATGAGGCCGTCTTCCTGGAATCTGTCTTGGAGGTCCCAATCCCTGTCAGATTCATCTTTGTGCTGCTGGGACCGAGCCAAGCCAACATGGATTACCATGAAATTGGCCGGTCGATCTCCACCCTCATGTCCGACAAGGTGAGGAGCTGACCAGCGACAATGCTGACACAATGCGAGGGAGCTTCAGTGGTTCCTCAGAAGTCAGTCCTGGGACAGGAGTGCTGCTGAGATGCTGTGCAAAGGCCCGGGTGGGAAAGACAGGCCTGAGCAGCTAGGATTTTTAAGAGTAGCCTGGCTAAACCAAGGTAGGGTGCTCCAGTACAGAGGGAAGAGAAGGGTAGATGTTTGGCTGGAACAGAGCGTGCTAGACTGGGAGGTGAAGAAAGGGGGGTATGCATAAAAGCAGGAGCAAAGGGCTGCCCAAGGTTAGAAAAGGAGACGTGTTCAGTTCACATTTCACAAACAGAGGAGGGGAGGCTGAGTGGTGTCTGTGACCATGACATCTGGCCTAGGCAACACTGACAAGAAGGCCTAACAATGCCTGGGAACTGTTTATCAAGAGTTTTGCCAGAGCTTTCTAAGTCCCATGGCTGCGGCGTCCATGCAGAGGAGCACATCAATGCAGGAGAGATGAGGAGGCGGAAAGGTTTTTCTGCCAGGCACAGACACTGCTAGAAGTTCCCCATCTGGCTAGATGGCAGGAAAGTGAAATTTATTATCCTGGTAAGGAATTAAAGACAAAGAAAAGATAATCTGAGCATCTGCTGCATACATCCAAGATGGAGGAGTCAGAGGTTCACAGGGACTTTCTGGCTGGTGCCATGCAACTTTAACCAAATAAGAAACTGCCACTCCTGGCATCAGTGCAGACCTCTCCCTGAAACGGGGACTGAAAGGTCCACTCAGAGCAGGTGGGTTGTGGGCTACAAGGGCCCCCAGCTGAAAGATCCCTCCCCAGGAGTCAGTTGAGACTGTGCTTAGAGCCAGAAGAGGTGAGCTGCCATATTCCAGCTTCAGTGCTATGTTTGTGGGCTAATCTCCTCATCTGAGCCCTGCTGCTCTGTAGCTGGAGCAGGGGAGTCAGCTGCTGCAACTGAGGCTGGCTGTAGCAAGGTTACTCGGTGGCTGGCGCCGTGAAGGGAGCCCGGTATCATTTACAGCTGGAAGCCGTGGCTCCAGGGAGTCTGTGCACTGCAGAGACCTTAGCTGTCGCCTACCTGCTTTACAGACAGGCTGCTCACTTGTTCATCTTCTTCTAGCCCTTTCACTGCAGCGATATGCAGGAGGCAATGCAGTACTTCTGCCCAGTTGCCAGCTACCTCCCCTACTACCTGTAGTAGCGCTGTCTCCTCAGAGACCCTCCTTGTCATCTTGTCCTTGCTGCCAGGAGCATCTCCATTTTTTTCTGCCTGGTTTCACGGGCACTGCTTCCCTCATGCTGTACACTCCCATTTTGCCTTCCTCTCCCATATTTTGTATCCTTATGTCCAAGTCTCCCAAGAGTCTCCTATGCTTGCTCCTCACTTACATGTCTCACACTCTGCTTCTTGTACTTTATCTGCAGTGTGTTAGGACTCCACCAGCTTGTCCCTCAAAACCAATCCAAGTTCAGACTAAGAGGACATCTATCTGTTGCATAGCCCCAGTTTTGAGCTGCAGGGACAGGGGACACCTGAAGTCTTTTGTCTCTGTGGTGCCTGGCTTCTGAAATATTACTGAGCTGGGCTCTGTACATACAGAGCTTGTAAGGAGGAGGATTTGGCCAAGTACAGCAAGTGGCCTGGAGTAAACACTGTCACAGGCTGGCAAAGTATAGCAGCTAACCTAGGGAATGAGGCACCAGGATAGCTGGGAAGCACAGATCTGGTGTTGTTCGATGGAGAGGTCACAGGAGGGGAGCCCTGTGGCCTGGTGGAACACGTAGCTACCAGGGATGGGCTAGAGCAGTAGGGCCTGGGGGAGAAAAGCAAGGAGGTCACTGGGAAGGATTTATAGGGAAGGGAGGATATATAGGGAAATGTCAATAGGTGGAGCAGTGGGAGGGAATGTGGGTCACCGCGTGGCAGCAGTGAAACAAGCAGTGGGTGGAGGGAGTGGGATGTTATTGAAGGGTCACAGCAAGCATTGTGATTCCAGTTGGTAGGTAGCTGAGTGCAGTCTTGCTCTTAGCCTTCTCCCTTCCTTTCTCTGTCCCTCTCAGCACTTCCACGAGGCTGCGTACATGGCAGATGACCGTCAAGACCTCCTCAACGCAATCAATGAGTTCTTGGACTGCAGCATTGTCATCCCCCCGTCAGAGGTGGAGGGCAAAGACTTGCTCAAATCCATTGCCACCTTCCAGAAGTTGCTGCTAAGGAAGAGGAAGGAAAGGGAGCAGAAGTCCATGAAAGAGGGGGATGTCCAGGAAGCCAAAGGTCTCTCCACTCAAATTTGGGCAAAAGAATTTGTGCCTAGTGCCCTCCGTGCCCCAGTGGGCCCTCCCCTCACAAAGCCTGGCAGAGGGGTGAGCGGGGCCTGGCTCCAGCAGTGGGCAGCATTGGTGGGGGGCAGCAGAGAGGGGGGCCAAGGGGAGGCAGGACAGTGGCTGGGGGCAGCTAGAGGCGATGGGATGTGCAGTCACAGGGGGCCCAGCAGGTTAGCGCTGCAGGAGAAAGGTCTCCGTGGGGTATGGAGAAAGGGCAGCCCAAGGGTGGCCCCGAATTCCCTCGCTCAAGCCCTGCCCTCCATGCACCTCCAGAGCTGTGTGAAGTGAAAGCTGAGGAAGAGGAGGAGGAAGCTGAGGACGACCCTTTGAAGCGGACTGGAATATTTTTTGGAGGTCTGGTTCGGGACATAAAGCGCAGGTACCCCAAATACCTCAGTGACATCAGAGACGCCTTGCACAGCCAGTGTCTCGCGGCCGTTCTCTTCATCTACTTTGCTGCTCTCTCTCCTGCCATCACCTTCGGGGGACTCCTAGGTAATGGGCCTGCTTTCTGGTCTGCTCTTTGCACGCTGGAACACTGGCTGTGTCTGTGTGATGCTGTGCTGGGGTGGGCTTCGGTGCCGCTTGCTGAGGGAGCGCAGCGGTGCTGCGCTGTGGCCGCTGCCTTGTCCCCTCGCTGCTGCTCGGCCTCTCCAGCCTCGGCTCACTGCCCCTCTCTGAGTGCTCTCCAGGCAGGCTGTGCTGTTCCAGCCAGAGGAGCCCAGGGCTGGAGGCAGGCACTGGGAGCCATCACCCAAGGCTCCCTGGTCTCCGTCTGCACTCCCTGCCCGGCGCAGGGGACCTCTGACCGGTGGGACAGGGACCTGCCTCCTCTGTGTGGAGTCTACAGACTACCTGTCTATGGAGACAGCGCCTGTGTCTGTCTGTGACACTCACATACTGTTCTCTTTCCCAGGAGAGAAAACTGAGGGTCTCATGGGGGTCTCCGAGCTGATAATCTCCACCTCGGTTTTAGGGATCCTCTTCTCCCTGCTTGGAGCCCAGCCGCTCCTGGTCATTGGCTTCTCAGGGCCTCTGCTGGTGTTTGAAGAAGCTTTTTACAAGGTACTTGTGAAGCAGTGTCCGTGCTTGGCACCCATTCGTTCTGCCCATGTGCTGCAGAGGGCAGCCAGCATTTCTCAGCTCTCCCAAGGGACTGTGTTACTGTGGACACCCTGTGTCCTACCAGGCTGTCCTCAGTTCAGCTGGGGCTGGCCTTATCTATGCTGACCCCTTCCAGGTTACACTGCTGGGATTTCTGTCTCCCGTTGCTGTATCCTACAGGCTGACCCTGTTGAGGTGTGACAATGGTGACAGCACTCCTTTACCCGCTGACTGCCAGAGAAGCTTTGTCCCCCAGCCCTGTGCTGCAGCCCAGTGGGCACTTGGAGCTGCTTCCTAAAATACTGCTCCGCCATCCTTCCTTGTTCTTGAGGCTTCGTCTGAAGACAGTTTCAGAACTGTTATCCATACCCAGATTTTCTTGTATGGGAACCCAAAAACATTCAGTGTGTCGCTCATTTTGGAAATCCCATGCACATTCTGCCTCTCAGGATGAGCCCAAGGGTGCATGCAGATACCTTGGTCAGGCAGGATGGACATGTTTTTTTTTCTCTAGAAGCATGATCTCTTCACTGTTAAAGTATCCTTGTGTCACCTTACCTCTAAACAGTGGGTTTAATCCTTCTTTTTTCTGGCTGCTGACATGTCTGGGTGTATAAAGCATGTTTTTTCCTACAGCTAGGTTTTCATCTTGGGGTGTCAAGAGTTTAGAGCTGGTGATGCCATTGTGCAGTGGGGATTTCTCTTCTGTTCTGTAACCTCACTTTCCATTGATGGGTTTTGCTTTGTCCAGTCATGGTGTACAAAAGTGTACCTCTGTACGCCTGCTTGGGGTGAGCTTGCTGGTGTTAATAAAAGGTCTGCAGCTTTACCTGTGATTCCAGCCTTGAATTCGCGGTCTCTGTGTTGGTTGCCTGTGGAGATGAGGATGCCTTTTTCCAGGAGTCTGGTCGATCTTAATGGGGAGGAGATGAGGGAGGCAGCCTGAGGAGGTGTGAGTAACTCGTTGCCCTTTCCATTTCAGTTCTGCCAGACACAAGGCATTGAGTATCTGACAGGCAGAGTGTGGATTGGTTTTTGGCTCATCGTCTTCATCTTCATTATTGTGGCAGCTGAGGGAAGCTTCTTGGTGCGCTACATCTCGCCCTTCACCCAGGAAATCTTTGCTTTCCTCATCTCCCTCATCTTCATCTATGAGACCTTCTACAAACTGTACAAGGTGAACCTTCCCCGGGGGGATGGGCTGCCATGTCTCTTGGGCCCCCATTTGGGTACCTTCTACGCACCCCTGTCCCCAACAGCGACAGTGTCCCCTGCCCCTTCTTGTGGTGACAGTGCCTTCTGCTTCTCTCACCTGCCCAGGTGTTTGCAGAACATCCTCTGCTGAAGTTTTACCCACCGAACGTGCAGAGCAGCCTGAATGCCAGCATGCTTTCTGCAGATGCGATGTCACTGGGAATCAGGATGCAGCCCAACACTGCCCTCCTCTCCCTCATCCTCATGCTGGGCACCTTCTTCATTGCCTTCTTCATGCGCAAGTTCAAGAACAGCCGTTTCTTAGGAGGAAAGGTGAGAGGTTTGTGGGACCCAGATGTTAGGAATAAGGGACATGCCAAATAAATAATGCTTCTTACTGCAGCCTTTTGTTCTTCAGAGTGTTTGCTTGGTGAAAATTTGAATGAATTTGACCACAGTACTCTGTCCCATTTGTGTCTTATCCAGCCCTGTATGATCACAACTGCACCCTGGAGTGTTACTTTACTCCATGTGATGCTGGTGCTATTAGGGACCATCTGACAAAGAAACACCAACAGTCTTTTAAATACTATGCAGAAGGGATGGTAATCTGACTTAGGCTGTGGATGAGAGCTGGCTGTTGATGATGGTATCTGCACTGTCCTGCTCCAGTGAGCTTTTCTGAAAAATCCCCTGGGCCCAGGGAAAGCTCATTTGGCTGGATACAAGTCTGTTAAACTAGAATACAGGAGAAAGCTTACAACTGGGTGTAAGGAGACCAACCTTTGCCCTTTGACACCGAGAGTGTTTGTTCTGCAGGCTCGGCGGATCATTGGAGACTTCGGGATCCCCATCTCAATCCTGGTCATGGTGCTGGTGGATTACACCATCACAGACACGTACACGCAGGTAGGTGCCAGCGCTGCCCTCGGAGCCCCTCCTCCAGCACAGCCAGTGATCCGTGCCACACCGAAGCATGCTCTTGTGCAACTGGGGATTTATATTTCCTGCCTAGTTAGTCATAACAGTGCAAAGCAAACAGAGACGCTCCCCTTGTCCTTACTCCCACGCTGAAAGGAAGCTCCAAGGGTCTTGCTGAGACAGAGACCAGAGCTACAGGGACCGGAGTGCCCCTGACAGCCCTCTGATATTCCTGCGGTTGGTAGGGGAGGTTTTAGAGGATCAAAGTTAAACAATGCAGTTAATTCCATGTTTGTAACTCTAAAAACTTGTTTTCATTCAACAAGACGTAATCAATTTATTCACACTAAAAGGGGTGGCATATAGAGTATTTTCAGTGGTGTACAGTCAAGTTTTCAGTACTCCCATGTGTATGCTCCTCTTAACGATAGGCTACTAAGCATTTTGATCATTTTATCTCAAGCACAGTGATCTCTTTCCTAGTTTGTGCACAAACTTAGTTATCAAACATACCCATCTCATAGGTTTCCTTTTTTTCCCCTTTTTAATAGATGCATAGTTTTATCCTTTTGTTTTGCTATTTCTGTCAACTAACGCTAGGGAGAGGGTGAAAGGTAACTCCTGTTCAGCAAGACAGCCCAAGGCTTAATGGATTCCAAATGCATTCTTTTTCATTTAAATCTCAATGTAAAATCTGGTTTTATCAGACGTTGGTGAAATCATACACTTTGTTACATCCTTTTCATACCATTCTACACTTCAACAATTAATATCAGAAGCATTATCATTTCACTATCAACTCAGCATATGTACATGGCTTTCTGAGAAAACAGTACTTAGTTGCACAGCTTAGCTCAAGTACAAGCATTCCAGAAATATTATTCATACTTATGCTGATTAACATAAATGCAAATCATAAACTCTCGCTGCAGTGTTCGTGCTGACAGTTAGCAAGAACTGCTGTAAAGCAGGGCAGAGCCAAGACTTTAAATGCTAGTGAACGCAGGGTTGGGGCCATGTACAAATAGGAGTCTGTGTGGTCTCTGATGAGAGCACAAACATGATATTCCCACTGAACATGATAAGAGTGAGGACATTTCCAGAGAATGTGTCTAGTTCTGGGGTCCCCGGTGCAAAAACAATATTGAAAAATGTCTCCAAAAAGGCTTAGTGTCTGGAAAACCACCTCAGAGAAGAGTGACCAGTTCAGGGCACTTGGATGCTCCAAGTAGAGGTCAAGGAGCATTTTAAACATGGTCTGCAAGCCCTGACATGGGGGTGAGGTTTTTGAGGGAAGATGTTGATCTTTTGGACAAAACCCAAGTGAATTCCTGTAGCTGAAAGAGGAAATGAGGCCCTTGTTAGAAAGAGGGGACATGGGATTTTTTTTACGCTGAAGGGGATTATCCATGAGAAAGTCCAGCTTGGGTCAGGGTTGCTGTCCCATCATCTGAAGCTTCAGACCAGGGAGGCCGGGAGGATCAAGGCCAGACCCGTGTGAGGCTGTGGGCATGTGAGTATTGATGAATAACTGCTCGGTTTTGCGGCTACACCACCAGAAGTTGAATGTCCCGTCTGGCCTGTCGGTCACATCTCCTCACAAGCGTGGTTGGTTCATTCACCCCATGGGCAGCAGTGGGACCTTTCCGTTGTGGATGATGTTTGCCTCTGCCATTCCTGCCCTTCTGGTCTTCATCCTTATCTTCATGGAGACGCAGATCACTACGTGAGTACCTCCCCTGCCAATACCAACCATCGCTCACCTCCAGGCAGGCAGGGCTGGGATGGGTGCTGGTGCCATTGGTGTGGAGGTGTGCCTCATATCCCGGTGGGACAGCAAGGGCAGGACCCTGCCCATTTCAGACCACATCTTCTTGGGTTCTTCCACTGTCTCGTGGCTCTCCTCCTGGGATACAGTGTGGTGGAGACCTGCCTCAGACAAGCACAGGACAAAACCTCTAATCTGAGGTTGCCATCTGCCATCTCCTGGCCATCTCCTTGTTGTCCCCACATGTGCCCTGTTCAGGGAATAATCATTGTCCCAGTTGCGAGGCTGTCCATGGGCACTGGACGCTTCCTGTGATGTATGTAGGTTGTGCCTGGCTGACACAAACTCTTGTTCCTCCCAGGCTGATTGTGAGCAAAAAGGAGAGGAAGCTACTGAAAGGCTCTGGCTTCCACCTGGACCTGCTGCTCATTGGCACGATGGGGGGGCTCTGTGCCCTCTT
Source organism: Aythya fuligula (assembly GCF_009819795.1). NCBI lineage: Eukaryota > Metazoa > Chordata > Aves > Anseriformes > Anatidae > Aythya > Aythya fuligula. Next base: position 22,909,617 of record NC_045564.1, on the reverse strand, counting down.
TGGGCTGCCCTGGCTGACCGCAGCAACCGTGCGCTCCGTCACCCACGTCAACGCCCTGACAGTCATGAGCAAGGCCATTGCACCAGGGGAGAAGCCCAAGATTGAGGAGGTGAAGGAGCAGCGTGTGACAGGAGTGCTTATTGCCGCCCTCGTCGGTGAGCCTCTGCTTGGGGGAAGGAGTGAGGGGGGGTCAGGGCCAGACACTCAGATCTCACCCTGGCTGTGTCCCTGCCCCACAGACCACATTTCACTTTGCCCACTTGCTGCAGGACTGCCCCTGCTGACCCTCACACCAGCTCCCCTCTGGAAGCCTTGGGTAACTGACCCCACAGTCTGTCATTCTCCACACCCCCTCCAGCCAGACTCCTCTGAACCCGTGCACCCCAGGACAGACAGAGAGGAGGTGGGGGAGGGCTGGGTGCATGAGAAGAGCCATGCCCTGAGCTCTGTCTCTGCAGGCCTGTCCATTGTGATGGGGAACATGCTGCGGCAGATCCCGCTGGCTGTGCTCTTTGGCATCTTCCTCTACATGGGGGTTACGTCCCTCACCGGCATCCAGCTCTACGAGCGACTGCTCCTGATCTTCATGCCATCCAAGCACCACCCTGACCACATCTACGTTGTTAAGGTGAGCGAAGACAGGCTGCAGGAGAGCAGAGAAGGAAGAGGCAGGTGAGAGAGGATGCTGGTGATGCTTAGTTTGGTGACCCCCGAGGGGTGATGTGCTGCAAGGTTGTGTCCAGAAGTAGTGCAGGATGCACATGGAGGTGATAAAATGCTAGGATAGCATGCTGACAGGCTGCACACAGAAGTGTGTTGCCAGGATATTGGATGGACAGAGTGTTCACAGGGGTAATGCATTGCTTAAATGGCTGTAGGGGCGCTACACTGATGGATAGGCTGCACAAATGCTGATGTGCTACAGGGTTCTGCCTTGCTGTCGTGTACAAACAGGTAGAATGCACAGCACAGTGTTGCGTTACTGTCCTGTGCCATGTAAAAGGGTTGTGTTCGGCCAGTTGGGCCTTTGTTAACCTGTGCGGGAGGAAAATGTGTTCTCAGACTGGATTTACCTCCCTAGGTAAAGACCTGGAGAATGAATCTCTTCACCTGCATCCAACTGGCCTGCATTGTGCTGCTTTGGGTGGTGAAATCGACAGTGGCGTCCCTGGCCTTCCCCTTCGTCCTGATCATGACAGTGCCGTTGCGACGCTTCGTGCTGCCCCGCTTCTTCCACGACAGGGAGCTCAAAGCCGTAAGCAGATAACTGTCCTCGCACTCTTGCTTGCAACACTGTTGTGAGGAGATCCTTGGCCAGCAAAGCTTTGCCTTTCCCTGCTGTTGTCTGGTGGTCTTTGTTCAACGGCAGTTAGGTGGGCTGGTGGCTTCCTCAGAGCTTGTAGCCCTGGGAATGGAACATGGGGTGGATGGGCAGCCTAGGGTAAGGAAACAGAGGATCCTGCCACACAGTAGGAGTTTTCTTTTCCATTCTCCTCCTCATTTGTGGCTACTTCATCAAGGAGACCCCCTATTTCCCCACTGAGGCAGCAGCAGGGACAGCCTAGCAACACACCAGTGCCTGCAGCTGCTTGGCAGAGGAGCACGTAACCACAGAGCCAGCACCTTTGGTGCTGGCAGCTCCCTGGGTGCTGCCAAACTCCTGAGTTCCTGTTGGTGAGCAGCCTGGAGCAGCACCCCAAAATGCTGTGTGCCTGGGTGTTGCTGGCAGGGCAGGAGGCAGGAGCTTCTGTGCTGGACCAGCGAGCAGGCACTGTCAGAATAAAATGCTGACAGCATTGGGCATTGGGCTGGGGAAGCATGTGTGGGCATGAGGGGTAGAAAAGACAGGCCTTTGGGGAGGGAAAGAAGCAAGAGCTTTGCTCTTCCCAGAAAAGAGAGCTGCCTGGCTCGCTGCACGCTGTTCCCTCGGCACCAGGTGTGCCCCGTGCTGGGGGCTGCTGTGGCCCTCAAAGCCCTGTCTCTGTCTCTCCCCAGTTGGACTCCGAGGATGCGGAACCAAACTTCGACGAGGACGGCCGGGATGAGTACAACGAGCTGCACATGCCTGTGTGAGCTGGGGCCTGCCGTCCCCACGCACGGGACAGCTGCTCACGCCTGCTCGTCACTCCCAAGGACTAACTGGAGACTTGCCGTGAGCTGTGCAGCCTTGCCTGGACCAATGGCTGTTCCATAGCCCCCGGGAGGCAGCCCTGGCTCCTGCTGCCCCATCACTCGCTCGGCAGAAGCTGTGAGTCTCTCTCTTTTCGGACCTGGTGGGCCGAGAGATGCCTCTCACACCCCGAAGCGGTGTGGTTGCAGAGTGCCCGTGGGTCAGGGGGCTGCCCACTCCCTGCTGGAGGCAGCCCGTGCTCAGTCTGCAGGCGGTGAAGGGGAGCCCTGCCAGCTGGTCCCACTGTGTCCCACTCCACTCCCACGAAGCTTGGGTGTCGCAGCACCACACACCATCGAGCAGGCACGGGGACAGGCCAGTGGATGGCCAGCGGGCTCCTCGCAGGCTGGGCAGTGAGAGCAGCCTCCATGCTCAGCTGGGCAGATGCCTTCCTCCTGCTCCCTCTGCCTTCACAGCCAAACTGCCATCCCATGCACCCTCCTGAGCCTGGGGCTCCCTGGGAGGCGCTGCCACCTCAGTGTGTGCCCCAGTACACAGGCGAGGAGGGACCAGTGCTCTTCTTCGGCCAGCACAGCTCCCCCTGCACCGGTGGGACAGGCACTTTCTGGGCCCCGATGTCTTGCAGATGAGGGGTGCTCTGCAGGCCCCATCCTCTAGGCCTTCATCTGCCTAGTCACCCTCCCACAGGACTCGTTTCCACTCTTGTTTGGCATGCAGGAGGCTGATCATTTCCTCCTAACTTTCACAACACTCTTCTCAAAAGGAAAACAGCATGGGGAGGGGATGAGCAGGTACCCTTCAGGCTGCCTTGGCTATGTGCCCTGTTGCAGGGACCAAGGAGTCCTGTGCCATTCTGCACATTTAAAAAGGTTACAGGGGTCCGAGTAAAAATTCCTCACAGGGTTACATCCCAGTTCCTGATTCCCAGCTCCCCGTCCTTGAGCACAAACCACATTTAAGAAGCTATACAAGAGATTTAGTGCTGGAGCACAAAACCGTCCTGTGGTTCCCCTCTTCTTCCCTGCGCAGTGATCCACCAGGGCTGGCTCCCTGCAGCCCTGCAGTGAAGTCACTGAGCACCATGGCCCCATTTCTGCTGACATGCTGGGGTGACTTGTCATCTCCAGGGGTCCCCGCTGACCGGGAAGGAGCAGCATTCAGTGTGCCCAGCACTCAGCACCCTGGTCACCTCCAGGCAGCTCTGAGGGATGTCTCCTGGGGTCTCCTGGACCAGCAGCCTCCATTCAGAGCTGCCCTGGACACCACTGGCAGTGCTGCTTGGGGCCAAGGCAGAGGTAGCAGCCACCCTGGCTGCAGCTAGCAGCTCTGGCATGTGGGCAGCTCTGAGGGTAGTGCCCAAGGAGATGGGCAGCCCAGCTTCTCCCTCCAGCACTCACTGGCCATTGGATTTGGGATAAGCCACTGCCCTGGTTCCTGTTTATCAGCATGGCTCCTGCAGGAGAAGGTGGGTGCATTGCTGCCGGGAGGGTCCCACATCTCCCCAGGAGGCTGCAGAAATACCTGCCAGGTATTTCTGCCCCCAGCAGCTGGCTCCTGCCCCGCAGCCTGGCCCACCGCAGGGCCCGGGGCGGAGAGACGAGCGTCTCTGTGTGTCTGTGGCCGTGTGTGTCCTGTCCTCCCTGTGTAGTGTAGGAGGCCTGTTGTCGCTGCGTGTTGTGACTCCTCTGACTGTAGTGGAAACAGCTACACCAATAAACTCTTCACAGGAACCACGTCTGGCTCTGTTCCCCAATGAACTGGGCAGCTCTGCAGGGTGTAACAGCAGGGGTGGGTTGGGACCGAGCGAAGCGGGGCAAGGGGCTGGAGAGCAGGAAGCAGGGGGGTCTTTTCCCTAACCATTTGTTTATTTGTTGTTTTTCTTTAGCACCAGAATCAGTAACTAGAAGTTTGGTAACTGGGAATAAATCAAATTGAAGTTCCCTGACAAAAAATTGTTTCTTGCCTGCACCAGCAGGCAGTGAGGGAACAAGGCTGGCTGGAGCAGGGGGTATCACAGCACCACCCGCACAGAGGTAGGCTCTGCACCATCACCCAGTGGCTGGTTACTGCACGAAACCAGGCTGGCAAAGTTGGAGACCTCATGCTGGCCAGTGGAAACAGTGGTCAAGAGCCCCCTGTTTAACCAGGAACGTTCACCCGTGCCTGCGTGCATCCGTACGTGCGTGTGCCTGCACACTCAGCACGTGCCCGTTTCTTTACCCAGCCTGTAGGCACGTGCTGAATACAGAGGAAACATCTCAGTAAATACATGTTCCCTCCACGTTTTCTTCCCAGACGGGAGCCAAACCAGGTGGACAGCACACAGGCCTGACCCAGCACCCTTCTGCATCTCCCCGAGCTGCTGGCTGCTCCTGCCGTGGGGTCCGTGTGGCACTGGGTCAGACATCCTCCAGCCACACTCAGCCTGGGGCAGGTGCTGCAGTGGGGCACAGGAGATGTCCCCCACTTCCCTCAGTCAGGGTCACTGGTTGTTCCTGGGGCTCGTGGCAGAGGGCTGAGCTTGCCCAGGTGCAGGGGTGGTGGCCACCCTGCTCCTGGGCTGGTCCCACAGCGGGACAGCCAGTGCCTGGCCCCGTAGCACCCTCTCCAGGTCCCAGCAGCACTGCTGAACGTGCAGAAGAGGAGGGAGGCAGTATGAGTGCCCAGCTACAGCACGTGCAGTGTGGTCAGATGCAGCCTGGAGCATTCATGAGCTCTGCCTGCAGGCTGCTCCACCTGCATGCTCCCCGCCGCCTTCCTCAGCTGTGCTCAGGGAAGCACAGAAGAAGGGTGGGCTCGGGGGGTACCCTCACTTTGCAGGACCAGCGCAGGAGGCTGCTGGGTGCTGCCATAAGCAGGAGGTTATTTTGCCAGACCACCGAATGCCCGTGTAGGAGAGGAGAGGAGCCGAGGGGCTGCCCCAGCCCAGCCCTGGGGGATGCCCTGCAATGTGCAAACTCCCTGGCAGGGGCTCGGTGCTGGCCCAGGGCCGCACTCTGACAGTGGGCTTCTCCCACCTCTGCTGTCTGAGAGGTTTATCTTTACAGAAGTCAGCACCCACCCTTGTCTGGAGAAATCCTAAAAATAGGAAGTCCACTCCCAAAATTATCACGTGAATTATTTTAAACCATTGTGTGTTTGGGCAAACTATTTGTGTTTCTGTTTCTGCCAGCTGGGTTCAATACGCTTGAGCTCTCTTCTCTGGCTATTTTTACTCTCTGCAGCCAGGAGGGGCTGACACATCTCTGTTAGGAGATAGCATTGGCACCATCACACGGCCCTGCTGTTGGGAAATTGCTGGTCAAGACCAGCCCCTTGGCAAAGCTTGGAGCCAATGCCAGTGGAAAAGTTTCCCCTTCCCCCTGGATCTCTGTAGGTCCTTGCCTTGGCCCCTCAAACTTCATAAATGAAACCTGAAAAATCACAAAAAGCCTGTCACACTTCACTTGGACCCCATACAACCCTGTCACAGTGCCAGCCCCCCGCTCTGCCCCCTTTCTGCCCTCCATCCACCAAAAAAATGGACTCACCAGCCCCAGGACAGGCTCCGGGGACAGAAGGAAGGGCTGAGCCGGGAGGCACTGCCCTCACAGCACGGCCACAAACCTGCCTCCCCATGGGAATGGCAGGCTGGGACCTGTCCCCGGCCTTCCCCAGAGCTGGCTGCCGTCCCCACGGGCATTGCCCCAGGGCTGCAGGGGAGGGATACTGCTGCCTCCTTCGCATGGTCGTGGCCAAGGGGGACCCGTGGCAGGCTCTCGTCCCAGCCCAGGAGGAGGAGGATGGAGCCGCCGTGCCAGGGCAGCGCAGGGAGGGGAACCAGGAATGATTTTGCAGGCTGAGGCCACACAGGAGAGATCAGGAAGAGGAAATGTCCTGAGCGCAGGCTACCAGCAGGCCTCAGCGGCGATGCCAAGACACCACGTAACCTCCCTGCTTGCCTGCCTGGGTTCATCATGCAGCTAGAGACAAAGACAGAGCTGCCCGTGCCTGGTGGAACGGCCTCGCCTGCGAAACCGCTGCACGGCAGCTGGCTGACACACTTTCTGTAGCACGAACCCCGCAGTAATGGTATCTGCGAGCACAGCCCCGCTCACACACACAGCCAGGCAGCGTCGGCGAGGCTGCTACAGAGCCAGCTGTGACCTCCGCTGCAACACGCCATTAGCAGCAAGGCTGGGCCAGGGTCACACAAAAGCAGGGCAGGCTTAATAGGAGAGGAAATTAGGTGGATGTGCTTGGCTGGCCTCATCCCCGCGTGTTCCGACTGTAATTAAAGCCTTGTGCAGCGCGGCTCCCTCATGCCATGATCTCGCCGCCGGGGCTGCATTTCTCATGACCCAGCTGGAAAAGCCACAAGCGAATATGCTTTGGCCCCGGGCAGCCCTGCACTGGCACGGCGAGAGGTGTGGTAGGGACCCTCAGCCAGGGCAAGCACGGGAAGGGCAGGGCCCCGTCTGCGGGGGAAGCTGGAGCCCCCTGCTTATGGATTTGGCCTGTCACAGCTAATGCTGGCCCCGGGGAGCTGCTCCTGTGCACACTCCTGCTCTCAGGGGGAGCAGGTGCCGCAGTGCTGGCTGTTGCCCTGTGAGAGCCTCTCCAGGTGGCCTTAATCACATTCCTCTGGAGCAGGGACACATCTGGCACGAACATGATCCTGTCCCCAGGGAGCCCGGGCTAATTCCTGCTGCACAGCCCCAGTGCTGCCCCGGGCAGCGAGAGCTTCGCTGCAGCCTTGATTGCCACCAGCCTCACCTTGCTGGGGACAGGGCTGGCTTGTGAGCGGGGGGAGAGGGAGGGAGGAGGGGGAAGTGCCATTTGCAGGAGTCATCTTTTAAGTCATTTTTCAAATGACTGTGAAAGCAGAGCTGGGAGGAGGCCAGGGCTGCAGGGACAGCGTGTGCTCTGCTCTGAGTCCCCTTCTCGCAAGGGGACGAGGTTGATTTTTGGCTGCTGCTTCTCTGTAGTCCCCCCCACTTCGGAGAAGCCTCTCCTGGGTTTTTGGCAAGGGGGGATCCCCTGACGAAGCAGCAGGGCCGCAACAGTGATGATGCACATCTGTGCCAGCACAACTCTGAGGAACCATCAGGGAGGTGTCACCCGTGGCCATGGTGTCACAGCTGTCCCCTCACAGGCTGCAGGACAACGAGCCCCGCAGATGCTCACTGCCCACAGCGGGGCCACTTTGGCCTACCTGCCCCCAGCCGTGTGCCAGACCCGTGGCAAAGGAAACCGGGACATTGTCTGGTGTCCAGGAGGAATTCCTGCCTCTGCTTGTTCCTGCCAGCCTCCCGCCAGCTCCCCTCGGTGCGGAGCCCAGCAGGAAGCTGACTCACGGGCTGCTGCCTCCGCGGCTGGGTGCGGGGCTCTGCCGCTGCAGCTCCGCAGCCCCGGGCCGTGCACCAGCCCGTGGTGGCTGCAGGGGACCTGCCATCGCCCCACGCTGCCCCTGATGTGGCCAGGGGTCGGTGATGAGTTGGCGTGTGGCCACTCATCAAAGTGCTGCAGGTGGTCACATCCACCCCTCCCTGGCGAGCAGCACTGAGGGAGAGTTAGGAGGCTGGGCAGATGTCCCAGGTGGGCCACAGGGATGTAGGGCTAAAGATTTAATCCCGTAGCTGAAAGGAGCAGATATCAGGCATGAGCTTCTCATCAAGATTCTTGAAACCTTTCCCACCAGGCAGATGAAACACTGTGCTCACAGCACCAGTTATCTCTGCTGCCTTCAGAGAACCTGGCATTTATGGCCTGGGCAGTTTGGAAAGCGACTTTGTTCTGAGGACCAGGCTGAGCCACCGGCTTTATTCTTCTTCACATGTCACTCAGACAGTGGTTAATACTGAAGATCTTCCCTTTTAAAAGGTGGGTTCCTTACCCACCTCACTGTCTGATCTCTCTTGGCATGGACTATGAGTGTCACACTTCGATAGCCTCGGGGACAGGAACCGTGGCCAAAGCTTCCCCACTGGAGAAGTCCGAGAGGGGACTTCTGGAGATGTAGGAGGAAGGAGGAGACCCTTGGCAGCTAGGCAGAAGAGGTAAAGGCCGTGTGTGTGCTCCCTGCTTCTGCCACAGCTGTGAGGGGTCTGCCAGCCCACTGAGCACCCAGAGGAGAAGCAGGGCAGCCAGCATCGCCTGCGGAAGCAGCGGCAGCGGAGGAGGAGCTGACTCCCGCTGGGGAAGGCTGGCGGAGGCACAAACAGCCCGATGACAAGTGCCTGGCCACAGAGGGGACTGTCAAGGACAAGTCAGCGTGCAGTCGATCCAATCCCCACTGCTAACAGGGTAATTGGCCTTGAGGACAGGAGTATTAGATGTGAGATAAGGAGCGGGGTTGGGCTTCTGGCACTGCCTTGCATAAGACGGGGAAAGTGGTGTAGATTCAGCTAATCCCGCACGAGCACGAAGGAGGTTGGATGGTCATGCCCAGCAAGGTGTCAAAGTGGAAGGACACAGAGCCAGTGACTCATGGCACAGGAAACCTCACCGAGAGTCCTGATAGCGAAGGCACAGCTGGGTGGCGAGGGCAGTCAGCGCAGGCTGTAGTGGCCTGGTGTGGCAGAGGCTGGGCAAGGTACTGCCACCTCCCTCAGAGCCTCCGCTGTCTTTTAAGTAGGTTTAAAAGCACATTACTCACCAGGAAAATGATAATAAAGGAAAAAAAAAAAAAAAAAAAAAAAAAAAAAAGCCTTGTTCCCCTCCTCAGTTAGGTCTCCTTCCTTCTTCCAGAAAAACAAACTAACTTCTTCCCACTGCAAGGAACACGTCCGCACACCCCACCACCCACCCCTTCCCCAGACCAGGTTCCCCGCCGCGCTTTTGGGACCCACCACCCAGCCCCTGCCATTGCAGCACCCCAACCCCAAAGCGCCCTCGGGACAGCCGCTGGGGACCCCTCCCGACCCTATTCCCACCTGCCCGTCGCCCCCGGCCCCCTGCCCCTCTCCGGGGCGAGCTGCCCCCGGAGCAACCCCCCCTCGCTCCGCTGCCCCCGGCCCGGTGTCCCCGGCCCCCCTCCGGTGCCGGCTGCCCGGGGCGGGGCGGAGGGGGCGGCCCCGGCCTCCCCCCGCTCCCCGCAAGGCGGAGCCAGCGCGGCACGGGGCCGGCGAGCGGCGGCGGGACGCGGCCAGCCCAGCCCAGCCCAGCCCGGCACGGCACGGCACGGCTCGGCTCGGCACGGCTCAGCACAGCACGGCACGGCTCGGCACAGCACGGCGATGCAGCGCTGAGATGGACGCCTCTCTCCGCCAGGTGGGCGCCGGGGGCACAGCGGTGGGATGCTGACGCCGCAGGGAGCGGCTCGGCGGGGGCGCGGGGAGGATGCTGCCCGCGGCAGCGGAGCCCAAGTTTCACTTTTATTATTATTATTATTTTTTTAAATTTTAATCAGCGCTCGGACGTGGCGTGCGGGGCTCCCCAGCACCGCCCGGGCCCTGCGTGGGGTCCGGGAGCCCACGCGTGGGCTGGGGGAGCCGGAGCCCGAGGGATGCGCGGCTCCAGCCGCTCGTGCTGCGGGCTCGGTGCGTGTCGCACCATAGTCATGGCTGCCCGGAGACGCTCGCATGCTGCTTTAATCCCCCGGGGCGACTTAAAGGTCCGGAGCCTGCTCCTGCCTGCGTCTGCATGTCACGGCTCGGCTCGCCGCGCGTGGCACCGGGCCAGAGCCGAGGCCGGCGAGGAGCCGGGGAGCGTGCGGCGTGAGGGTGCGCCCACCTCCAGCCTCTGCCTCACCGGGGCTGCTGCCCAGTCACCTTCACACCAGTGGGCTCCTCCGGAGCCAGGCTGGTCCCCATAAGACATGGGCTGTGGTCCTGTGAGTGCCTGTAGCGCTCCTTCCTCCGGTGCTCTGCAGCAGCATGCGGGGCATCCATCGCGCCTTCGGGAGATGGAGGTGCGCAGCCCTAATGCACGTGGCTGGTGCCATGTGTGCCCCAGCCCTCCTGAAATGCTCTCTGCCTCTTTGCTCGACAAGCTGCCAGCCTGGCCTGGTGCTGCCTTTGGTTGTGAGGGTGTCTCCTGCGAGGCTGGGGGCAGCCTGTGCTGGCCCTGTTGGCGACAGCGTCCGTGGTGGCTCTGTGGGGTCATGGGACCATCCTGAGGTCTGCGGCTTAGCTCTGAAAATATCACATTTGGGGCCTTGGGGCTGGGGCTGTCAGGCATCCCCTCTCTGGTCCCCATTGGTTTCCAGCCCATTAAACCCAGTGTCTGGCCCCTGCCTTGCCCTGGGTGCGCCGGGGGAACTCCAGCCCCTGCGGAGCAGCTAATGGGCCGGGGCCTGACCCTCCCCCAGGAAGCGCTGGCCTTATCGCAGCAGATGTTTTCCCAGATCTGGGAAGGAAGGAGCCGCTGCCCCTGGGCTGCACGGCAGGGGCTGCCCCGGGGCCAGCGCAGCGGATAGCCCAGGATCGTTTCAGCCATTAACTGATTAACCTGCTGCTCCTGGCAGCCTGGATCTAATCAGATAGAGGCCAGGGTTTCCCAAAGGGCCATTTCACCAGAGCCTTTGTGGCCACCCCTCTGTCACTGGGAACCGGGAATAGCCACCGAGGAGCTTGAAGTGCCTGGCAGAAAAGGGCAGTGGCAGAGAGGATGCCCGGAGGTGTGTGTCTGCAGCAGCACCCAGCAAGGCACTCTGCGCTTTGTCCAGCTCCGCACATCGAGGCGTGATTCTGCCCTTACCTGGTGAAACAGGGATTTCCTGGATAGGTCTGGGGGCAGTCCTGAAGCCCAGACTTTCTAGGACTTTTATTACATCTCCTGTAAGTCACGGGCTCAAACCCTGGTGCAGCAAGGTGGCCAGGGCTGGAGAACCAGGGCGAGCACACGTGGGAAAGCGTCGAGCCTTGCAGGAAAGGCGGTGGGGGTGAGAGCAGGGATCGTGGCTCCACTGGAGCAGGAATGTTTGGCATCTGCTGCACCCCGGCCACTCTTCCTCCTTCTCCATGGGGGTTCTTGGTGGGAGGGCAGCGCCTGAGCAGAAGGGAGTTGCTCCACCTCTTTCTGCTGCAGCAGAAGCCAAGATTGTCCCGGGGGATGAATGTCATCCCTCACAATGGATAGCTCAACCCCCAGCACGTTGCTGGTCTGGCTTCAGCAGGCTCCCACCCTGTGCTGCCAGCGTTCAGACAGCATGCGGGGCCACGCAACTGGTGTCTGGGGTTAGGTGTGGATGCTGCGTGTCTTCCCGGCTTCCCTGGTTCCCCTCTTGACTTGGCGGAGACCAGGACAGTTCTTGTGCTTTGAAGTCCACCTATGATAATCGGCTTGATGATGGGTTCAGCCCATGTGTCCTGGCTGTGGGGGTGCTTTGGGCAGGTTGTGCCAGCATGGCACCGCCGCAGGACTTCCCACGGGCTGTGCCCTCCCCTGACTGCAACCCACAGACAGTGAGCTGGTGGGATGCGTGCTGCCATGGCTTGTCCCTGCTGTGCCCTGGCATGGAAACCCTTCATCCCCGCACGTGGCAGAGCACAGAGCTCTGGACGCACGCCTGCCATCAGATGCCTGGCGCTCAGGGAGGAGGGGCCCCGGAGGGAAGGGCTGCGGCCAGCCGTGCCGGGTGGTGCTTTCCCTGCATGTCTGGAGCATGGGCAGGATGTGGGGTGACACAGAGGATGTGACTCGCTCTCCAGTCTCCCCAAGGAGCAGGAGTGCCATGACCAGGGTTAAAGGAGATGCTGCTCCCATCCTGTCCCTCTCTGAGGCCCTTTCTGCTCTCCTGTGACCAGCAGCATGGCCCCATGTCAGGCTGAACCAGGCAGCAGCATCTGGAGGAGTCACAGATGCCGTTGTCCTGTCATAGGCCTAGACATGCTGGCATTTGTAAGGGTTAAACATGTTTCCTCATGGCTCTTCTGGTGAAATGCAGCACATTTAATCCATGTTGTAGAACAAATCCGCCAAAGTCCTTAAGCTTTCTAAGGTGGGGGCAGAAAGGCAGGGGGATCCTGTGCTGATGTCCTGCAGGGCTGTGGCGGTCTCTGCTCTCCTCCCAACAGCAGGCATGGTCCTCACTCACTGACCCTGTCCTCCCCCAGGGGTGTATGGGGACCAGCCCCAGGGCCAAGCCCATGGAGGAGCAGCCTGTCTGGAGCACAGGGGCTGCCCAACTCACAACCATGTGCGCATCTGAGCCACCTCCACGGCCCCAAACTGTGCGAGGTGTCTGGCCAGGCAGCCTGGAGAATCCTTCCGCAGCCCCTTGTCTGCAGCACAGGGAAATAAATGCTCCAGCTGACTTTGATGATGCTGACCATGAGTGATGTGCTGTCTTCCCAGATAATGGTGAGATGAGGGCCTGTGTGTTAACAACTGTTGGCTTAGGGAAATGCCAGCTTGGGAAGGAGCGATAGGCAGAACGTCTGCAGCAGCAGGGCTGCTCTGTGGGGGAGAAATCCCACTGAGCCTCTCCTCCCCTGAGGACCACACGCCTCACCATGCTCCCTGATAGCTTAGCAAGAGTACTGTGACCTCCCAGAAAAGAGGATCTCAAGAGACTGGGAAGAGGAGAAATGCTGACCACTACAAATGTAATGCTCGAGGGTCACCAAGTAAATATGACACAGAGCAACCCCTCTCTGGTCAGTCTGTGCGGTTCAGCAAAAGAGAAGTATGGCTGTCCTTGAAGATACCCATGGGACCGCCTCAGCACGGATGTCCTGCATGCAGAGTCCCCCATCCCAGCTGCGCCTGCCCCAGACCTCCCAGAGCTGTCAGGAGGTAGAGGTGGGACAGAAGGACCCCCTGCCCTGTTCAGGAGCAGCAATTGCAGTTTGGGTGCAGGGGGGCCCACACGAAGCAGGCTGCCTGCCAACCCTCCTCGTGCCATGCCGCTTTCGCTTCTCGCCTCCCGTGGCTGTACCACCATAACGGTGAACCTTTCGCAACATCTTATTTCCCATTTTACTTTAAGGAAAATGGGCAAGCTATTTAAATGGGATCATTAAGATTGAAACTTCTGCCACACGAGTCTGGGTGAAGTGAACCAGTGGCGAGGCCTCTTGCAGATGCAGGGATCGGTGTCTTTGAGGAGGAGGTGGAAATTTGGGCCCTGGCATTAGGACTTAGTCCTGCTCATTCCCCTTACTTGCATATTGAACCAATGATTAAGATTTGGCTGAATCACGCTTTCTGGAAAGTCTTCTTATTTCTGGAGGATCCCCCGCTTTTTGCAGTTTCTTCAAGCGGTTACACAACCTGGGTTTAAAATAAATCCTGGTTCATTTCTGAAGTGTCTGGCAGCCACATCCATTTTTGGGTCCTGCTTCTGCTTCGTGAGAGCTGTTCCATCCCAAATATCTCTTCAGCCTGCAAGAAATCATCCTCAGGCCCCCGGCTGCCTTTGTGCTGGTGCTGCAGGGGCAGCGGGAGCGCAGCAGTGCCGCAGGGGTCTGCAAGCAGGAGGGGGCTGAGCGTGCAGGGAGCGAGGCGAGGGCTGCAGCCCGTGCTGGGCCACATGCTGCTCTCATCCCCATGCTATCAGCGTCTGGGCTAGATAGGGCAGCCCTGGCTCTGGCTAATCTACATAATGACGTTAACATTTTCACAAGTGCTTTTGCATTACAAGGGATCTGTCTGAAGAGCAGAAATGACTGAATTTTTTAGATGCTCTCTGAAAGGGTTCTTTCTCACACCTCAAAGCCTAAGTAAGCAGTAAACTTCCTTGCTCCTGTTTATCCACCCAAGACACGCATCAGCTCTTGTTGCAACCAAATGTCCTGGGAGTTTCTGTGCAGCAATTCACAATCCTCTTTGGGTCTGTGACTTTCCAGTAGACATTCCTCTCTTTGAAGTGTTCTTGCATTCCTTCTCCCCTGAATCTGACCTTTCCGTTTGGCTGTATTTTAATCCCATTTTGTCCAAACAAGCGTGGAATCCACGCTGCTCTGATGGTCTCATCCTTGTGAACACTTACTGATCTACCAGATGTTGGCATCTGCCAGCTTTAGCAGCACTGCTTTTGGTTTTACATCCTTGATGAGAACACAGAATAGTATTGGCCCTGTCCCTGCAGAGTTTTGTTAGGAACTCCCTCACTCAGTAATGATTTTCCCCATTCATAACTACTGCTTTGATGAACCTTTGCTTTTTTTTTTTTTTGCTTTTTCACCTGTTTGCTCTTCAGGACCTGTCTCCTATCAGAACACTGCTTTATGAGAGTCTATTACTGTCCAGTTTATCTCTTATGCTTGTATGCTAATAAAAGAATGAAGACATCTGTTTGACTAGCCATCTTTCCACATGCTGACTGGCACTGGAAAATGATGGACACTACACTACCATTACATTGAAAATGCTGGGGGCAAAAAACTCTTTATCTTCCCTGGGGTTGTCAGGTTAAGCAACCCATGGCTACTTGGGATAATCCTGCCAGAGCCCTCATTTAGGCTGTGACCCTTCCGGTCTCATGGAATTTCCTCTTCATTGCCAGGCTTATCAAAAATGAATATCAGCTGCTGAGAAACTTTATTACTCAGATCTCTGGGAATGCTTGGACCTGTTGATTTTTAAAGCGTTTTGTGTCCTTTCAATTTACTAGAATATGGGAAAGTTCATCAGCATCTCAATGTGATGCAAGAGGGGTGCTTTCCAGGGCTGCCTATTAAAAACTTGTGCATGTCTCCATTGTTACTCACAATGCTCTCATCCCCATCTAGTAACTGAATACTGCCACCAGTGCATGCTGTTTTCCCCAGTGATTTTAGAAGAGAAAGTAGAGAAGCTCAGACTCTGCTGTCTTTTCTGTTTCCCAACATCTTACTTATATGGGCTGTTTCCCTTTTTTTTATTTTATTTTTTTTCACTTCCACCCTTATTTCAGATTGGCTGAAAGTGCATCCCAGTTCAGAGGCACTCCACTTGCTTTTTTCATGGTGTTTGAGGCAAGGACACCAAGGACGATCAAACACCAGGAAAATGTCTCACGTGAAGAGTTTGAAACACCCGAGAATACTTTATTAGTGAGATGACAAATAGGGAGAGACATGGCAAAAGAGCAGAAAATAATGGATGAGACAGAGAAGGTGGATTGGGATCCTCTGTTCTTCCACTTCTAACCAGGAGAAAAGGGGATTTTCTGCTTCATGGGAATGAGACTGATTTAAAAACTGTGCTTTTCCATATAATCTATGACTAGCCGGTACAACTCTGCATGGCAGGGAATCACAGGAGTCAAGGATGTGGCAAGATGCAGAAAGGTATTGGCCATCATCCCGATTTATGCTTAACAGAAACTGCTGAAGAAATAGTTTCAGGGCCCTCATCTGAGAGTTTTACAAAATGCATTGCACAGACGCTGGGGCTGGCTTCTTTTTGACAGGCTGCTGTGTCCTCGTGAGGCCCTGAGCTCTCCTCTGTGGATCTTGAATGCCACGAGAGTGCTGCAAGAGTGCTTCAGTGTTGAGTGGGTTTTGGAGAGAAGGTGACACTGTCACCGTCTCCAGCTTCACACGGCAGCTGTGCTGTCATCCGCAGCAGGATGGGCAGAAACCACCCCTTCTGACCTTCCTCTGGTTTAGATAAAAACTGCCTTCCTGCTTAAGTGTCACATCTGGGCGTAGGCACTGCCACGCTGAGACGAGTGGTCACTCCACGGCCCCTTTGCCTTCGGCACCCACAGACTCACCGACCTGCAGCAGGTGCTGTGGCACTGGCGTGATTACAGGGAAAGCTGCAAGACCCTGGTGGGCCTTGGGCACAGCTATGCTGGGGACAAGTGGGAAACCTCAGTCCAGCTGCAGCTGTGAAGCTGTTGGTCAAATTGTCTCGTGGCGAGGAGCCGGTGTGCTTGCTGCAGCGGGTGGCTGCTCTTGCCTTGAAGGAGCAGGCGCATCCTGGGGGATATCTGAGGCAGGGAGACGTGCAGGAGGAGAGAGGCAGTGCAGCAGCCAAACTGGGGGAGGAGGGAGGCGCAGAGCAGATGGGAGGGGGTGGCGAGAGGGGTGGCAATCGGTGCATGTACATAAGTGACCAGAAGTGACGAACTGCTCTGAGAGGATTTAAGACATGCAACCTTTTCCTGATAACGCAGAGCTGTTATTCTGCAGATCGGCTGGCACGCTGAGGGCTTTTCCCCTTAATTAGTAAGGAGCAGGGCTGATAACTGAACTTGCCTGAGCCAGGGGCTGAGCTGGGTCTTGGCCCCACGAGCTGTGCTCGGCCCCAGGAGCTGTGCTGGCCATGGATCTCCCTGAGCCCCATGGGTACAGCCTGTGGGGCTGCAACCACGGCACATTCCCAGGTGAGATCCAGTCCCTCCTAGCGTCACAGCAGGTCATCCTTGTGCCTCACAAGAAGTAAATTATTTTTTGTTGTTATTTTTGCTCTTCCCAGCCGCTCCATGTCGGCTGCTGCTGGCTCGGCCATTCCTGCTTCTGTCTCTCTCCACCTGTGGTTTCCTGGGCTGCCCCAGGCCCCCAGAGGCACCGCTCTTGCTGGTCACACCTAACCTAGGGACTGTCTAGGTGACTTCATGTCAGACTGACACAAGAAACGCCGCAGGGTTTCTGCATCCCTTCCCATATGGATCTAGGGTGTCACAGACTCCCCCTCCCCACCAGTCTTGTGTCCATTAGCTAAGTCTCTTTATTTCTGTCCTATCACTTATTCATGATCATCTAGATCAATCTGTTGAAAAGTGCATTTATTGAAACCCGAGCCTGGCTTTGTCTGCATGGCACGGGCCTTTCCAGCCCAAGTGCTGCTGCCTGGCTTTCAACCACAAAGCCCACTGAGGCCAGGAAGAGAGCTGACTTTGCACAATGCTGCTTCCAAGCCTAGGAGCATATGGATCTGTCGGCAGGGAAAACACAAGGCTTGGATATCTAATACCTACTGAACAGCCTCAGGACAAAGGTATGCGTATACACAATGACAGATATGGCTGAAAAACTTACAGCACCCACAGTGGTGTTTATCTTGGACTCACAGTGCAGGAGAGTCCTTTTCTGAGACATCCCTGCCCCTTGCAGAATGGCTGATGGAGGAATTGGCCCAAACCAAGGCCCTGCAAGGGCTGGTCTCTAATAATATATCTCTGCAGATAGGTCTGAAGGCTGAGAGCCTTGTTCTTTCACAAAGACAACATCACAAAAACATGCCATAATGGAAACAAGCTGGGCAGTTGTCTGCATGATTCGTTCTCTGGAGAATATCTTTCAGCCAAAAGCATTTTTCCTCTTTGAGTAACTCCTGGACCATTGATAAACCCACCTGATGCACCCCTGCCAAGCACATTGCTCCTGGGAGCTGCACAGATTTGTGCACAAGGAGGGAGGATCGTGCGCAAGGATTTCCAAGTCAAGGACCCCAAAGTGCCAGGTGCTCTAAGAACAAAAAAATGTTGTCCTAGAGTTCATTGTCCTCAGTAAAAGACAACACTGTGAGCGTGAGACAGGGCTGATGAAACAGTGCTCTTGGTATGCAAGCAACTTTATTTTCTAAATTATAACTCCCTGTTATGGTGTCAGTTTTCAGGATTGTGCTTTGCTATGCACTTTGTGGTAAGGCCAGATCGTGGACAGATTGTCACTGAGACCGTAGGAATGAGGATGCTGGTCTCTGAGTTTGTTTAATATCCAAGTGACCTCTTGGTACAGGAACTCTGGTATGTTACTACTTTATTCTTTCTTTCAGTAGCTGCTGTCCTTGCACTGTTTGAGGGTGTTGGGGTAATTTGACAAAGTCCTACTTAAAAGAGGAATCAGGAGGGGAAGAGCTATTCTCATTATAAAAGGAACTCAAATATCTTTAGTATTTTACCAGTTTTATTCATTTGAAAACAGTTACACAAAATCATCACTCTATTCCTTAGCTCTCCATTAATGTATTCTTTTCAAATCAGTGATTGCTTGTCGCTTCGTTCTTTGTGATATTGTCTTGTTTCTGGATGCAGGTAAGAATTTCTCTATCCCAGTCAAAAAACTGAGCTTTTTCCATCTTGTGCTTGGAGAGCAGGGTTTTTCCCATCATTTGTATTGCCTGCGGAAGCTGGGACCCGCCCGACCCCAGCAGATTGCTGTTCTGCTTTGCTTCTCTTGCTTCTCCCATGGAAGCTTAGTCTTGCTGCCTGGCAGTTCTTAAGTTTTCTGCTCAATTTAATCCTTTCAACTGATCAATGAAATGCATGGTACTGGGGGAGAGGGGAACGATGTGAGGGCAGTTTCTTTGGTGTCACCATCTGTTTCTGTATTTAGTCAGGGCTCCTTGGGGAATTTCATGTTTAGAAAAAAAGGGCTGAGGGAAGGACATGCACTAAAACAAACTCAGTCTTTCAGGAAATGGGTGTTATGCTGGGCAGAAGTTAGAATAATTTGCTCTGTGGTTCCTAGTCAGGCCGTCTCAGCATGATGTTCCTTCTGGAAACAAAATAAATGGGTGCAGTGCACTTCTACTGGGCAGAGGCAATTGCTGTTGTGAAAACTGCTGAAACATCAAAGTGGACTGAAGTAAGTCCTGGGCAGCTGAAATACCCTAGTGCCTGGGAGTTTCATCGCTTTGCCTTCTGCTCTTGGGCAGCATGCTGGAGAAGGATCTCCCATAAGTTTGTAGAACATGATGCAATGCTGTACAAGAGAAGTAGGTCTTCTGCTTCTGGGAGTATTTCTTACTATATTTGTATGTGGACTTCTGCTGGGAAAGGGAACTGAGTTAGTCTGGACCTTCTGATAATTTCTAGGAGTCAAAGATAGAGGGATCACACTGTCTGTCTCCCTCCTTCTCACCTCTAAATGATACCTAATAAAAAATCAGAGTTGGTGCCTGTGGAGCACCTTCTGTGTAGCTGATCATCAGCTGCCTATTCCTCCAAACTAGTTTCTGAGTTTAGGGACTGGGAAGTGTGTGTAACCTGGGTTCCCTTTGTCTGCAGGTGTGCACGAGGTCTTGCAAGGAAGGCATGCTGCTAATGCTGTGTGTGTGTGCAGGGGAGGGTGTGGGTCTAGCTCCTGACTAATGGAGCTCCCAGCTGTGATTGTGTGGGTTAGTGGTGTCTGCAGGCTGTTGAGAGTGCACTGTTGAGAATGTGCTACTTATATTAGAAAAGGTTTTCTTTCATCTTGCTCTTTATTGGGAACTCCGGGAACATATTTTCAGGTTTTTGATGATGATTCTTTGCTCTTGATATTGTGATGGTAGCTAGGAGCCTTTAGTGAAAACAATGTGAACAGCAACATGTATTAGTGGAGGATGTTTGTGAAGAGTCTGAATACGATTTGGGACATGGATGATTTCTAACCACCAGTGTCTTGCCTGGGTACTTCAGGACACCGTCTCAAGCATCACAAGTTTCAGAAAATATAAGAGGATGTTGCGAAGATCTCTAACAGTCCCTCGAATTCCTTATTCAATGAATTGCTTGCTATCTCTCTGCGATCTTGAAACTCGAATCTGTAACATTAAGAAAACACTTCTCTATTTCAATTGCTCACTGGTTATGAGGGCAGAGCTTCACACACAATTCTCGCATTGGCATACATCCTTGAACCGGTGTTTTTCATTCATCTAGTGATGTGAAATCAGTCTGCCTGCTGTGGGAAATCTAGAAG
This sequence comes from Aythya fuligula, assembly GCF_009819795.1. Lineage (NCBI taxonomy): Eukaryota > Metazoa > Chordata > Aves > Anseriformes > Anatidae > Aythya > Aythya fuligula. The sequence continues at coordinate 22,889,943 of NC_045564.1, read as the reverse complement.
AGAACATCACAGTGAAGCTAGAATTATGCCAGCTTCCTTAACGTCATTAAAACCAGTTCCTTACCTGGGAGGGCCGGAGGTTGTAGGTATATCTTCTAGAGAAAGGAAAATCCAGGGTCTTAAAGTATTAAAAGTGACCAAAGTAGTTAAAAATAGTAAAATAAACCAGTAAGAATAAACTATTGTTCCACATTCTGTCTAATGTAATATGGAAATCATATCATATCTCTTCAAATATAATAAGCCTATAAACAAGGAGGTAATGGTGCTGACATGTTTAAGAGGGCTTTCATAATCAATATCGTAGGGTTATAAAACAAATTAGGAAGAAAGTAGGTTTATGAATCGATTGAAAAAAGCGGGATGTCCTTAATATTCCTGAACAGTTCAGCACTTTGGCTTTTTCTGAATACCTAGCTAAGCAGAGTTTGATTTCTATGGGAAGACAGAACATATTGGTTTGCGATAACTGAAGAGCAGTTTGATGCTGTGCCTAATTCTGCATAATGCAGACTGTATCTGGTGGGGCAGCTTGTTCTTCTTGCATTTTATCTCTTTTTTCTAGGTGCTGACTGGCTGCTTACTTGCACAACACCATTTTGGGCATGATTCTGGTGAAAGCTCCATCAAAAAAGCTAAAGTAATTTTGGTCTTCGTGACCTTTTTATTACCTAGCCCAAATAAACATGTAAAGTTTAAGATCATCTGCATGGTTACAGAGGTGTCTTGGTGCGGCCACAGGGCAGTGATGACTACTAGGAGGCCACGTGGCTGTGTTTCTATGTAACTAGAAAGTTTTCAGATGAAACTCACACACTTTTTCCTGTATGTCAGTTGGCATCCATTAAAGTTGTATTTTGAGCCCCTTTTTTCTATTACTTTATCCAAGGACTTCTTATCCACAAGCCTAGTTTCTAATACTTTTTTTTTAGCAGTAATTCTTAAATCTATTTCTTGACTTAAGATCCATGCAATTCATACAGCTTTGCCTTTGCAGCAGCTGCTGCAGATGGAATTTACATTTGGTATGGTGAGCCCCAGACTTTGATCTCTGCTCACATCCTGACACCTTCCCCTGGACCTTCCCCTCCGCCCAGGTTTTCACAGCAAAGCCATTCACCCATCCTTTCCTGTGACACAGCCTGGCTTTGTGTATTGAGGTCTTGAAACACAAGGCTGAGAATCAGCTTCGACTGGACATAAATACGTGTTACCAGAAGTTTGCCTTTGTGCTCAGGGTTGTCTGGGGAGACACTGAGCAATTTAAGATATTGTGGTGTGTGTGTGAGACTATACACGTCAGGGCCATCACATGTACATCAGTGTATATATACATCAGAAAAACACTCAAATTGTGTCACTTACCCAAGGAAACTCTTGCAAGAGAGGAAAGCAGAAAGCTCTGTGAAATCTGCTTAGCTTTGGCTGATGGTTTCTGAGAGCATTTTGACCTACAATGACGTGTGGGTGTATGAAATTGTAAACAGGCTTTATTTACATTTTCTATTATTATTATAGCATGACTTTTGATGACCTGCTATTCTAAGTTGAAAAATGTTTAGACAGTCTAACCCACTACTCTGTGTTTGTATCTTTCCAGTACTTTCTATAAAAACTGCTGTTTCCTTATGTTGGTTTCTTCACGAAGCTCATTAAAGCTGCTTTTTGTTCCTCTCATGTTATATTGAAGAAGTTCAAACTAGCTTCCCTGAAAACTTAAATAGGACTCACTTAAAAATTGTAAGCAGCTGCAGTTTGGAAGTAGCCTTAGAACACTGCAGCTTCCTCCAGCTCTGCTTGGGTGTTCACACCCCACGTGCAGACCTTGCAGTTCTTTCTAATGGGAGGTTTTCTGATTTTTGCAGGGTGCCAGGGTATGGCTGCGGGAGCAGGACCAGCTGCAGCCATGCACTGTTGGCTCATGTGCCGATGGAAACGTGCTCTTCACCTCAGATTATGGCACGGTAAGTGGAGGTTTGCATGAGGCTGTAGCCTACGCCAAGTTGCAAGATGGAGTTCATGATCTTGCATATTTATGTTAAAAGGAAATGTATCCGTTCAAGTGCTGCCACTGCCTGAAAAGTATCCCAACTCTATTATAAACAATGCCAAACGTCTAACTAAGCTTAGAAAGAAGATTGGTCTCCCTTTCTTCTCTTCATTTGTCCACCCACCTCCCTTTGCATGGCTGTTCTTGTGCCATCTGTGATGAAGCTGCATTAATGGTGCCATCATATCGGCAAAAGGCTCCTAGGAAGGATGCAGCCCCACCAGGTAATCAACCCTTTCTGCTACGATTAAATTCTTCCAAGCCATGTGGCTGTAAGGGCTGTTCTGTTCAGCTCTGCCTGCTCTCCGCCAGCAATGGGGAACAAACCTCTTCCCTGCCCTATTTCCAGCCCTGTGCTCCTTGCAATTCCCTGGTGTGCCTGCTGCAGTGCTCGTGGAGTTCTGTTGGTAGGAAGTGACCCCTAGGGACTGTCCTAATCCTCGGTGAGTCAGCTCGGTTTGCTAACCCTGGGAAAACTATTAACTGCCATCACCAAGGGTTTTTTTCTTAGTCAAATTCGGCTGTGTGCTTTATGGCTTATGCAGGAAAAAGCACACGGTGGTGGCTCTAGGGCTTTCTCTAGTCAGTGCCCTCCACAGACCTGTCCTGTGTGCTTCCCTTGCCTTCCTTCTTTATTGCTTATTACTTGGTAACTCTAGGAGGGATCGTCTGTCTTATCCCTGCTGAAAACTCAGATGAAAACATCTTCATTTGGGTTTGGACTGGATGAGCCAGTTGATCTCTAAATCTAGTGTCCTCGTGCTTGCTCTGGCCCAGCTTCCCTGTGGCTCTGAGGTAAGGTGTCCAGTCTTACACTTCAGGGCTTTTGCCATTTGTTTTTATTTCTTTAAAAACTTCTCAAGCAACAAATCCATCAGAAATGTGACTTCCTGGAAGGAAAGGAGGAGCCGACGTTTATGAAACACAAGAGATTGGAAACTGCATTGGAGACAGACCAGCCCAAAGCTTTATGAATAAACATAACAGATGCTGGGTGGGAGCTTTGCTTGTGTGCTCAGGGTCACACTAGTGGGTGAATTTGGGGTTGAGGAGGAAAACTTCATCACTGGGGAGAAAGCAGAAATCTTTGGCTGCGTTGTGAAGTATCCATGAGGTATTTGAGGGCTTGTTTAGTTAGAAGACTAAAAGGTATTTTTCTTCCCAAATTAATAAGGAACTGCTTGTTAATGCCTATAATTTTCCGTTTAAACATTAGCTGTTTTTGGAAAAGGGGGATTCCAGAGGCAGCTCTGCTGAGAGATCAGTTTGTCTGTGCCTTCTCACTTGCTTCAGGGAAAATCAGCCAGGGGAATCAGCTCAGTAGTGCAAACCACTGAAGCCAGCCTTGGCTTACCATACCTGAGGCAGGATGGTGGGGAGGGTGCTCCTCTGAACTGTGCTCCAGGCTGATGGAGGAGTCCAGACCTGAGTGGGGGAGTAGTGAAGGCCTCTTTCCTGGCCTGGGAAAGGGCCTGGCTGGCCAGTCAGTGCAGCACCCTGCAAGCTCTAAGGGTGGAGAGTCATCGTGTCTGGGTCACGTTTGTGCCTCTGAAACGTCAGAGCTCCTCTTGGGGAAAACCCCTTTGGCGCAACAATGGGCAGAACAAAAAAACACGTCTCCTGTCCCCGGGACCCTGAATGATCCCTGGTGATACGGAGACAGGAAACGTGTCCACCCTGGAAGCCAGAGGACAGGCTAAAAGCCAGCCCTCTCCCAGTGCTAGGGAAGACCTGGAAGCTCTTCCCCATGCCACATGCCTCTGACAGGCATGGAGAAAACCCCTCCAATATCCTAATGGGGCTGGAGGACCCAGCTTCCACCTGAGGAAGCGTGAGCAGTGTTTCTGTCCAGAGGGTACCAGAGCTAATGAGCACTCCTCTTGCTGTGGCTTTGCTACAGTCCTACCAGAGCACCTGTGCAACTGTGGATTTTGGACCAGATTCTTCTTTAGGGAGGGATGATGTATAATCACTATCAAAAGCCTCAAGACAGGGTTAATAGATGATGATCTAGTCCTGACTAATCATTTAGCCTTGTGTTCAAGGCTGTGTTACTCTTCAGGGTCCCATTTTCTTCTTTTTTTCTACAGGAGGAAGTAAACAAGCTCTGACCCATCACACAATTATTGTTCAGACATAGCAGCCTCTTGGCACAGGTGCTGCCAAACGTCTGCTATCTTTTGAGACACTTGTGCACTCAGCTTTTTCCCTAGACATTTTTTTATTGTTTCTTGTCTGGCCCAAATAGCCACAAGTGCTGACGGTGTGGTGGTAAATGAGTAATTGCCAGGCAGATCGCATCATACCATTTTGGACTTGTCCCCTTCCAAAATCCGTCCAAGTCAGCAGAGGGAAGAGAGGCAGGGAGGTTTGCTGGCTCATGCTCTGAAAGTGCTGTAGTGGTTTTTCTCCTGACGTACCTTTGTAGCTTGTACTGTTCCCCAAATTTCTCTGTCCCACTCTGCCAACCTGCTCCCCTATTTCTCCCATGGAAGCGTATGCAGTGTCTGCTCCAAAGACAAAGATCCTGCAGCAGGTTATCCCTCTGCTGCTCCATCAGCGGTGCGGGTAGGGTGCTGTAAGGGGCACTGTCTGGGCGCCTGCATGGTGCTGCTGCCGTGAGCTCCCTGCCGCAGCTCCAGCTCTGGCGAGGTGGCTGGGAGGGGGCAGGGTGACCTGATTCTGTCTGCAGCTTCCAGCTGCCGGGCTGGCCTCTCCTTAGCAGCTACAGCAGCCCGAGGACTGCAAGGGAGCAGGCAGGAGAAAGCACTGAGATCCATGCTATACACCGTGGGCTCCCTCTCTGTGGGGTCCGTCAGGTCCTTTGGTGGCACCTGGTGAGCTGAGAAGCAGGGATGAAGATGAAATAGAGCCTGGTGCCTCAGAAGGGAAAGAAAAGCCCAAGTTACTTTGGAAAGGTTACTGCGGGCCAGTTTGCTTCTCCTCCAGGCTGCCTGTGTGAAGTGTCCCATCTGCACAGCTTGGGTCTGGCTATCTAGCGCAGCCTGGGAGGATGGGTGGGAGATGGCACACGGTTGAATCCAAGAGTGGGAAGCAACTGAAATAGCATTGTGAAATGCCAGCGTCGTGCCTGAGGAGGAGGAAATGAGGGCTGGGATGTGGCTATGGTGGAGGGGAACAGCAATTTAGTCTCAGCTGTGTGAACGGGGGTGAAGAAGATGACCCGATAGCTGAAGAGTGGGTTATTGAGGAGGAGGAAGCTCTAGCAGGAAGAAGGTTGCAGCAATTGAGGCAGGAAGATTGCAACTGTGTTGACAGAGGAGAAGACACTTCCCAGAGCAGTGACAGAAGTTAATAGATGTCATTGTACAAACACTTCGAAAGCCACGTCACATATGTCCATGCCAGCATGCACACAGGATGTCACTCCTTTGGCTTCTCAGCTGCTTTGCCCGCTTTCCTTTGCCCTCAACACAATATCCTCTCCCTCTCCCAGACACTGTCTGCTCCAGGGCCAAACCTGGAACATGAATAATCTTTGCCTAGACCATGCTACATACAGAGACGTGATCCCCCTGTGCTTCTTTGAAAGACCATTCTTGGTCTCCTGGGAGCAGCTGCCACCACTGCCCACAAGCATGAGCACGGTGTGTGCTACGTGCCTAGTCTGGTGCACCTCATGGGGCCCTGCTCCTGCTAAGGGGACTTCAGCAGAAATCAGGTAGCCCTGTATTGGTCTGTTCCTGGCAGCACTGAAGGTGAAAGAACAACCCAGTAGCAAAGGAAGGGTGTGTGCTCCATGGGTTCTGTCCAAGGAGCTCAAATAGGTAGGAACAAGAATAGAAGAACTACTAATATAAAAATAGGGAGCGGATCTGTGCCTTATTCATTTCCTTTTCCAGTGCTGAAGGATAAAGCTGTGGAAAAGCACTTGTTTCTGGTAGGAAATCAGACTGTATGGCCAGGTGGCATGCTCTTATTTGTCCTTCTCCCCATTCCTCCAGGTGTTCCAGTGCCCCAAGGCCTCCCTTTCCAGAGAAAAGGTCTTGCCAATGCACCAGACCAGCATCGATGGGGTAGAAGACATGTCCATGCTGGGAGATCTGCATGAAGCTGCCATCCTGCTTAACCTGCACCAGCGCTACCAGCAGGGTAACATCTATGTAAGTGCTTGACTGGGCCACATCTCTTCAGGATGATGATTTTTGTTTACCTTTGGGGCTGCCACCTTTCATGGGAAATACTGATTTTAGCATTGTTTCCTGAGCATTGTTTCGTGTGGATAAAAGGGGAGTTTTTTTCTGCTTTGTGCCTTGCCAGCTCCATCAGCCCTGTGAGATCCTACCCCTACCAGAGAGGCCTCTTTGCGTATGTAGAAGAACTTCCCAAACATGAACAAAAATCCTAGAAGCTCTAGGATCTGTGGTAATTGTGCAGTTCCGTATCCTCCATGAACATCCGTGTTTTACCAGCTGGTGTTCATGTTCCCCAGGTTCCCTGTCGGTGCAGTTCAGAGGTTACAGATGGCCAAGTAGACTGGGAAGTGCAGTGGACGTACATGTATGCTGTTGTTGAGATACCCTCCTGATTTGGACAAAGAGCCCAACTAAACTAGGAAAGCAAACCTGTTGCCTACTTCTTCTGCTTGTAGAAGCAGTTATGTCTTTTTTGAGTTGCACAGTGAATACCCAGAGCATGTCCTGATTCCCTCTTGGGTCCTCAGGAAGGAGATAAGTGGCAGGGGAGGGACGTGTGAAGGAAAGCACACCGGGGGTGAGGCTGCTGGGGTGGCAGTGTGCTCTGGTGAGGCTTGGAGAGGACAAGGAGGAAATATTGTGAAGACTGCCTTGGCCTTCTTTACCCTTATCTTGCCTGTCCATCCTGTATGTGTACCCAGAGTTTTTCAGATTATGACAGGAAAAATGTAAATCTGTGTTGCGTGGCAACTGTTACCAAGGCAACCGAACCCTATGCACCTGTATTCCAGGAAATGATCAATAAAGTGACCCGGTTTCTGAAACATCTCCCGCAGTGGGATGTGGAAGATGCTGTGCATCCTTTCTGGTTTCTGCAGACCCGTGCCTGCTGTCTCTCAGCACAGCCCCCATGTGCACACACTGTTGGGGCAGAGCCTTCCTGCTCTGCCTGGCCAGTGCTTGGCACCCGCAGTGTGTCTGTGCAGCTCTTTGCCAGTGAACCTGGCCACCCTTTTGGGTGTCCATCTCCCGTTTGCTGTCCCTCACGCTTTGCAATGTGAGGCAGGGCTGTCTCCCTTCTCAGTCAGTGCCCTGTGCCAGAAATGCCACACCACGTGCTCTGTGGCCGTGTCACAGGACCCTCTCTCTGTAAGCCTCTAGCACTGCTCTGTCACTGCTGCTCCTCTTCCAGCTCCATGCCTCCGCCAGCCGTGTGTAAAGGTGTTAATGTTCAGGTGTCATGACATTTTTCACCTGTGCCTAGTGTATGCATCTCAGCTGCACGCCTCAGATCTGAGTGTCCGGGAGGTTGACAAAGGGCCTGACTTCTGGAACACCTCAGTGAAGGACTGCAAGCCCCTCCTTGAGTTGGACTATATCTGGTGTGTGGTTGTGCACTGCCTGACCTGGCGGGCACCAAACCTGACACGTGCGATGCATTTCTGTGGTGCAGACATTAACGCTGCAGTCACCCCATCACTGGCTGTTAGTTTTGCCATAGCGCTGCTGTGTGCGGTTTTCAGCTAAGCAGAAGTTGAGAATGTCAGCTGTAGTGCCACCTAATGATTTGCAGTGATCTGTCAATACCAGAAATGAATGTCTGAGTTTATTTAATACCTTCCTCAACACTCTCAACAGATTGAATGTAGTAGGCTAAGGCTGCAGGTAAAGCTGTACTGAGTGGAGTTATGCCTATCAGTCAGGGCCAAAAATACCTCAAAGAAAATCACAGAGATCAGAAAAAAGGTGAGAAATATAATCATTTTCTGGAAAACAAAAGTACTGAAGGAATGGGTATCCTGGAAACACCAGTATTAACATAATAATTATAAATTATTAATAATAATAGTAATTTGGGCAATGATAATATTAATTAATTAGGGTAATAATAATAATTAGAGGATGTCAAATTGATATCTTTTGTTCTCCAAAGACATTTTTTTCAGGCTCTACCAAGCTGTTTCAGAAAATTATGTGAGCACAGCAACAGCCTGCAGCATTTAGCAATCCCCTTTCATTACTGCATTTCCTGAATCCTTTAAAAAAGTATATCCAACATAATGTTAGTGATGTATAAATGAGCCAGGAACTGGACCATCACATTTTGTGCTGTTTCTAGCTCTGCCATGTCTAACCACTCTTGTAGGACTTGAGATGTAGACAAGCCAAGCATGGCATGTCCTGCTCTGCAGAGTTCCCTGGGGAAGATCACTCCTTGCTAGTACAGTGGCCAGTATGTACCTGGTTGATGCACAAATGCTACTGCTGTTATAAATTGTGAACAGAAGTAATCTATAAGGGGCTTCAGGTAATAAAGAGTGCAACTGGGAAATGGAAAAGTTTCCTAGAAACACCTTTGAGAGATGGCTGCAGTGGAAGTTCTGGGAAGGGCTGCGGCATGTTCCATGGGAGAGGTGAAAATAGAGTGGGAAGTGCAGAGTAAAACATGTGAGAGCAAAAAGCTCTGTGAAGGTTTGGGAGAAGAGTTAGGATGGATTTCTGGACATCTCTGTTATGCAGTCTCCACACAGTATCTGTTGCTCAGCTGGTTGTACAGTGCTCTTTCCTAATCCATTTTCTCTTTCTCAGTGCTTTCCCATTTCCTCCCACTTTTCTTGCAAAGATCATCTGCTTGCTTACTGCTTCTATTGCCAATTAATTTTATTTCTGCCTACAAAGTTCCGTATGAGATGATCTTCAAGACTTGTTCCATGCTAGTCTGCGCATACGGGTACTGCTGATAATGCAGTTAGGTCTAGGTGATGTTTTTTCCCTGATGATCCGTGATTGCTGCTTTAATAAATGACTCATATAGTTTGGTGATTACAGCATCTTATCAGTCTGGCTTCTGGCTTCGGAGCGTAGCATTGCAGTATGTCCCCAGATTTCATTTGGAAGGGAGAATGCTTGTGTCTTTCTCAACACCACGTGTTCCATTTACAGCTTATCCAGTAGATGCATGCAAATCCCTATATCCATATGTGGTGACTGATAGTTCATGTTTTGGACATAAGACTAGATCTTGCCCCTGGCTTTTACCTAATGCAGCTCTCTAAGGGTTTCCTCTGACGCCTCTGCTGAGGTGGGTGTTCCTGGAGCAGAGCAGCCCAAGGTGTGGGAGCCCTGTGAAGGAGGCCAGCATACCAGCATTGGGGTTTAAGCTGGACTTTAACCATATTACAAATTCATTGTTAAGGAGAGAGGTGGCACCATTGCTCTGAACTGCAGCTCTGAGAATAACTGGATTTGAGCTGGTTGGCTGCACTGAAAAAGTCATGCCCTAAAAAGCAGAATGAATTTCCTTCTGAGTTCACAAAATAGAATGTTTGAAATTAGATATTAGGCTTTGGGTATTTTATTTTACATCTTGTAAACTCTTCTTAAACTGGGAGATTTTCAAAATAAATATTTTTCAAAATAGAGGGTTTAGAAAATGTAACAGTGTTTTTGTCCTCAAATCCTTGGGCTTCAGCTGTCAATTTTGATTTGGCTTTACCACTTGATTTAAGCTGCTCCAAACAGTACGTTTCAGCAGATGAATGATACGCTTTAGTGGCTCTTTGCATGTGTGTGTCTCCGTGTCCCCTCCTTGTCCAGGAACTGCTTGAACCCAGCCAAGCCCCCTCCACTTGGGATCCTGGAAAGGGTCCTTGAAGGTGTCTTCTGACCCTCCTTCAATCCCAGCTGTACTTTTCAGCTTCAAGCATATTGTAAGGTAGCTGGGTATGAAGATGGCTTCATGTTTTTGAATTGTTTAAGCATAATTTAGCAAAGACAAAAGACTAAGACCATTTTATTATCAAATGGTGAAACTCAAACTGCCCCATCCATACCCAGTGATGCAGCCCCTGCACTGGGGTTTGACATTTTTTGCCGAACTGGGGAAGCCCAGTTTCCTCACTCAGGCTTTATCCCTTCACCATGAGTTGTTTCAGGACCAGGTTTGTTGTCTTTTTTTTTTTTTTCTTCTTTTTTTTTCTTCTTTTTTTTTTTTTTTCTGGAGCTTTATTTCTTTGCTGTGTTTTGTTTTCTCCCCTTAGACAAACATTGGCTCCATCCTGGCATCAGTAAATCCTTACAAGCCCATCCCTGGTCTGTACAGTGTGGATGCCATAGACCTGTACAGACAGCACCGCCTGGGTGAGCTGCCTCCCCATATCTTCGCCACCGCTAACGAGTGCTACTGCTGCTTGTGGAAGCGCCATGACAGCCAGTGTGTTCTGATAAGGTCAGAAATGGGAGAACCAGCTACTCCCTGACTGCATGATGTGCCTCGCTCCCGCTGCTCCATGTGCTATGACTTGTGCCTAAATACCCGCACCACCCTACCCTTTGCCTCTCCCCTGCCTGCTGCAGAGGCCGTGCTGTGTGTTTCTTCCTGGAGATCACCTCTCTGCTGTGGGTGGGATGGTTGTTAGCTCAGTCTGTCCTGGAGCTGTGAGTGGAACATATGTCTTTTCCTCAACAGCGGAGAAAGTGGAGCCGGAAAGACTGAGAGCACCAAGCTGCTGCTGAAGTTCCTGTCAGCCATGAGCCAGACCTCCCTCGGGGCCCCAGCCTCTGAGAAGAGCACGCACGTGGAAGAAGCCATCCTGGAGAGCAGGTGTGCTTCACCTCCGTACCGCGGGTCTCCACAGCTGCTGGTGTGCAGGGCTGGGCCGAATGTGGGCTGGGATGGTCGTGCAGCTAAATGGAGGTTCATCAGGGAGGTGTGGAGGTTGTGGCCTCGCTGGGATGTCACCAGTAGCAGTGTGGTGTGTATGGCAGCTGGAAAATTAATATTCCAGCCGAAGCTAGGATGTCTCCATCCTTCGGTCACTCCCTTGCCATGCCCACCCTCAAGCTTGCCATCAAGGCACGGTGCTGCCCTCCACCCAGGTCTCAGGCCCATGTCTCTCATGGCACATCACCCCGCTGTGTGGGTAACCTCCCTCCCTGCAGCATGGTGAATAAAGCTGGAAACCTTTGAACCGTGTGTGTAAAAAAAAGGAAAGGTGGAAAAAAAGTTCTTAAGGGCTATACAGTCACGAGTCAAGACCTGCAAAATCTGCTTTGGGGAGAGTGGCTTAAAAGGCTGAAGCCTGCTTAGCGGTTAAGTGGTAACTTGACTGTGATCCAGAAAGCTTACCTCGGGAGGTGGTTCCCCAGCCTGCAAGACCCCACCGCTGCAAGGTGAATTAGCGCAGGAACTCGCGGCCTGTTTTGTATATGCCTTGTGAGCCATTCCAACATGAGTGATGAGTGTGGAGGACTGATTTGTTACCTCCTCCCTGCGGACAAGAAGGCAGAGGGCTATCCCAGGGCTGCTGCCACTCCTCACAACCCCACCTAGTCCCATGGTGGTTCAGCTCCTCCTAGCAGCTGCCACCAGCCTCCAACATCCATGTGCCTTCTTCCGCCACATGCCCCAAAAGGCTTCTTCATCTATGCACCTGAGCTCACAGCCAAACTAAACTATAGAGATACTTCCTTGTGTTTTGCTTGTCTAATTTAGCATGATTTAGAGCTGTAAAGATTGGCTGGCTGGTTAATGCACTCTCACTGCAACTGCGGTGTTCGTATAATCCTGTCCTCCTCTCTTCTGGTTGTTCCCATTAGTTTCTGTTGATTTGTGGTGTTAGTGAGCACAGCGGAATGTTCCTGTGCAATACCATTATTTACATACTAGTTCCAGAGGCACAGGTCTTGGGTTTCAAACACTCCAGGGCAAGGAACTTGCCTCCTCCTGATCCATGCCCGCAGATTTCTGTGATTGGATTTTCTATAGTTGCAATATATCATAACAGAGAAAATTAGTTTCTATGTTTTTGTTTGTTTAAAGTGTTTGGGAGAAATTATGAAAATACTGCCTGAAGTTTCTTAAAGGTTGTTGGTCCTTTCCCATAACCACATTTCTCATGCAGCTAACACTTGCAAAGCCTGAAACTTTCAGCATTTTTTGTGGTACCCGTAGTTGTAATTACTTGTGTTATAATCTGTTGTAATTATTACATTTTGAATAATCCTGTATCTAGCCCTCTCTTCAAGCGGAACCACACAGTAGATAGATGGAGACATTTAAAAAGCCAGTCTTTATCACGGTAACAACTGCAGTCATTTTTGTTACAAATTGTGTATGTTTTAGAATTTAGCATGACCACATACAGGCCATGCTTGTAGGATCTCCCAGACTCCTTGCTTGTCAGGCCTTCAGGTTATTTTAGAATTGGCTAAATTTCAAACATGAATATTTTAATCCTGCATTTGATGTGTCAGTTTGAATGGGATTAGGCTTTTTCCCTGGTGCTGCTCTGCGGAATAAGAACCAAACTGCATTTTAACTCACCATTTTCCATTTGTATGCTACCTCCTGAAGACTGGAAGGTGACCAAGAGACAAAGTTATTCAGCTGATCACCATTTTTTTTCCCCTGCAACTTCTTTATTTACTCTCTTAGAATGAAGTTTTCAAATATATGATGTGTATATATGCCCTCTGCTTGGAAATCATGTGGCTTGTAACAACCTAACCAAGTTTTTAAGTAACAAGAAAAGTTTGTGTTCCAGTACCAGACAAATCAGTTTAGTACTATGTTTGTTTGGTAGTTTGAAAATGTTTATTTGTAATTTTAAGAGATGGCTTATATTGTCTTCTCTTACAAAGAAGGAAGCAGAAACGAAAAAAGCATGTGCTTTAAAGCTACAGAATACTTGCCTTAAATGACATTTCTGAAAATCCTGAAAAAAATACAAGCCCATTTCATGGGATGCTGCTGTGTTAAGCACACAACCCAGCCGGGTTTTGCCACCTTTCATTTTCGAATCTGCTTTTCTGGGGAATGCCCTGGACAGCATGAACACCAGCTGCCCACACTGATCAGGGACTGATTTAATTAGCTCCAATCCCAAAGGTTTAAAATTTGTCTAGCAGTGTGTTAAATTGCTTTTGCCATCCTTCCTTGCCCTTGAGCTCTTCCTGCTTGTCCAGTCTGATGCTGCAACAAATTAATCTCACGTGGCAGTGCATGCTGTGCAAATGGCAAAAGGCCGGGCATGGGCTTTGTTGTAACGGTATCACGTCACCAGTCATGTCTTCATTGCCTTGTTCCTTGCAGCCCTATTCTGGAGGCCTTTGGAAATGCCAAGACAGTTTATAACAACAACTCCAGTCGCTTTGGCAAGTTCATCCAGCTGCACTTCTCTCAACACGGACACATCCAGGGAGGACGAGTAACTGACTGTATCCTTTTCTTCAGTGGACCACACGGCTGGAGTGAGTGAACATGAGGAGGAACTCAGGGTGGATCAGGAAATCCCTCAGCAGCATTACTCAAAGTCAGTTTATGAATGTGGGTAAATCTGCAACCTAAAGGAGAAAGAAGTGTTTGTTTTGTGGCTGTGTGGCTCCTAACTCTGGAAAATCCTTGTTTATGCAATAGGTGGGAACAGTTTTCCTTTTAACGATTTGCTGCCTAGGAAGATCCCTCATGTTTACTGCACCCTGGTTTTCCCAGAAGATCATTCCCTTATGTTCTGCCAATGAATTCATGGTTTAGGAAAGTGAAACCAAGCCAAGAGTCAGTGTATCCAGTGGAATACTTGGATGCAAAGAACAACAGGAATTCAGAGGGCCAATTGCAGCTCCTTGTTTTGGGCTGCCCATCTCCAGTGGACCTTGAAATCCTGATCAAGGACAAGAAAGAGTCAAATTATGTTGTGCTATGACCACTTTCTTCCTTGTTTGCCCATGTACCCCTCTCCCAAGGGCTATGACACATCTTTTGTCTACATGAGGCAGCTAAATTTGCCCTGGCTACATGTATTGATGTTGATGTTCAAAGCCGCCGATCACTGCAAACCACACCAATTTCCACTGGAGTAGCAGCCAGATGAATTTACTACTGCCGTAAACAACAGGCTGGGATTGTTTGGTCTCTGCTCTTTGTGTTGTCGGCAGATGAAAGATAGCTGTCTCTTGCAGAAGCAGTGAGAACTGATGCAAGACTTGCTGTATGAAACACAGACTTTCAGATTAGAGTGCTCTCTCTAATCTCTCTAGGCGGCCCTAATGTGCCTCATCCTTTGTTAGGTTACCCCACCATTGTGCAGGTCCTATGCTCTATCTGACCCTGCCCTTTTAAATGTCTCTTTGCCACATAATACCTTTGTGGACAAGGAATAGGGAGGAGTATTTATGTACCATTTGAATGTTTTTTCCTTAACATGTTGTTCAGATTTACTGGAAAAGGTGGGTGTCACCTCTACTGGCTGCTGGGTGAGCCCTCTCCTAATATCCCTGGTGGAGCAGCGCCAGCTCTTCTTCTGGTTGCTGCCTCCATCCCAGGGATGGAGAACAGACCGTAGCTCTTCAAGTGTTACTACCACAGCTGACCCAAGTGAGGAAGAGGGTGGTGGAGGAACAAGAGGTTCTGTATCTATTAAAGCGTGTTCTCCTGCCTGTGGTAAACACTGGACACAGAGAAAATACAAGAAAAAGGTGTTTGCTGAGGGGAAAGAGAGAGAGCAAGTACCTGGACTCAATTCTGTAGAGAGGCTTATGGGATTACAACTCCAAATGCCATCAATTCTGCTCTGATTTAGTTTTCTTTGGACTCAGGAACTCACTGAGGAGCAGGGCCAGAGCTGGCAAGCTGCAGTTTCACCATGAGCACACTCTCTCAGTGAGTTACATGCTTAGATACACAGCTGTGCCAGACAAGATTTTGATGTACAACTTATTTAGACAGCACCATCGCTAAGCTGGAAGAAGCCCCTCTTGTGCATTGACCATAGAGATTTACCTGTATCTCAGTCCTCTCTTTTCCTTTGAGACCACAAGTGCAATCTCTTTCTACTGGCTATGCCTGTGTTCTTTGTTTCAGAACAGAGTGGTACACCAGAACCCTGGAGAGAGGAATTACCACATCTTTTATGCTCTGCTGGCTGGCGTGAGCGGGGAGATGAAAGGTAACTTAATTTTCTGGGATAGTGCTCTTTCCTCTCTCCAGTCCAGCGTGTGAAGCCTTGGCAGGTATAAGTCAATTAGAGCACGGATATTTTGGGTACTTGATACATAACTTTTTCCTGAAGTCTGTGTGGTGATTTCATGGAAAATACAGAAAAGAGAGTTGAGAGGAAGAGGCTGAAGATGACAGAAATACTGCATGAGTAAAGATGCCTCTTCAGGAACTCTGAAATGGAGGGCAAAGTCTGTGCAAAGTGAAGAGGGGGTATAGAGATCAAATAATAAAACTGGCTACAGGCAAAGAAAAGGTGAAGAGTCTTGATTCAGATGCTAAAGAGAGCTGTTTGATGAGTTCAAGGGTTGGTCTGACAGGCATGTTTTTGCAACAAACCGTCAGCACAGGTAGTAAGAGAGAGAAGAGACCAGGGTTGCAGTGGCATCACTAGAGTCAAAACACATCTAGTATCTGAACAAAGGGTCTATAGTTCTGTACATGGAGAAGGGAGAGGAGGGTCTGGAGGAGGGCATGTGGGGAAAGCAGCAGGTGCAAGATGTGGAAGAATCCTTTTTCTAGTGCAGCACGCCTTTACACACACTTTCATGAACCTGCCCCTGGCACCGCTGAACACTGATGGTCTGCTGAGGAGGTCAAATAGACAGGCAGGAATGTGTTAATCTGCACTCAGGCTTGGGGGGGGACAGGGGAATTTCTCAATGCCTTTATTCTGTGTGTGCCAGAATAATCAGATGGAAGAACATGGAGTAGAAGGGAATATGGCTTCAGTCCTAGGAAGTTCATGCAGGAATGGCTGTGTGGCTCAATTCATATATCCATCTCTACTGCAAAGGGAAATAGTGGGGCTGTGGTTAGTACCAGATACTCAGGAAAAGCATACAAAAAAAAAAGTTCTGTTCTTCAGCAGATCTCTGCAGGCCTCTGCTATTCTTCCCCATCTCCCTTTCTAAGCTGGTGTCCCAGACTGCTTCTCTTCCCCCATCTGTAATGCATTCCTACTTCTTGATCACCCTTTTCTCCTTTCTCCATAGATCTTCTAGTTCTCCTCTGTTCTTTCTGAATTGAGAAATCAAACCTGCAGATAGTTTTCAAGATATGATTGTGCCAAAGATACACACAGAGACCTAAACCAGTTTTTATGTTTTGCTCTGTGTTCCTTCTGTGTAGTTTTTAGTAATCAGTTTTTGATTGCTGAGATGTTTTCAGAAATCTTACTGTGACTCTCTGAACTGTTTCAAGTGGTGATACCTAATTTAGAGGTCCTTGTATGTGTATATAGTTAAGACTACTTTTCTGTACACTTAACAATATTGAATTTCATCTTCCTTTTTTTTTGCGGAATCACTTCAGGATTGAAAGATTTTTCTGCGGCTCTGCAGTCAGCTTGGGATTTGATTGTTCTAAATCATTTTGTATAAACAACTGCAAGCTTTGTTACTGCACACCTTCCTCTTCCCCTTCCCAAGTGCATTCACTGTCTAGGTGTGCCTTTTGAGGCATATGAAGTCTGTTCAGATGAACTCCCCCTGTGATGAATATACCTATTGTTTTCGAGGACTAAGATCATAGAAAGAAAGCACTGAATGCTAAATAAATTGTTGTCTTTCCCTGCCTCCTTCTCCTCTGTTGCAGAGAGCCTCTCCCTCTCTGAGCCAGAGACTTACCGTTACTTGAACCAGTCTGGCTGTGTGAGTGATGAGAACCTGAATGACATAGAGATGTTCAGCAAGGTCATGGTGAGTCCTGTTCTAACACGTCCTCAGCTCCTTAGGCACAATCTCATGGACTAAGTGTGCTTCAGGGTCTAGATTTCACAGGCAGAATTTATTTGCCCTAAGCCAAAATTTGGTGTTCAATGAGCTTCAAACTCAGGTGTACCCATTCCTGGTTAAAACAAGACTAGACAAATGTTTCTAGTGCACAGAAATGGGAGAGTTTGGGAAACAGTCAAAGTTGAATAATAATTTAGAACGACAGAGCCTTTGGAGAGCATGAACCTCACCCCCACCCCATAATGATTTTTGAGAGCCCTATAGGTGGCCTGAACCAGGAAAACTCACAATGACCATTAAAAGAGGAACACTTTGCCCTAAAGGTAGTGTTCTCCAGAAATGTTTTAGTTATGTCAGCTGTATAAATGGAATATTCTGCCATTTCACACAGATATCAAAACATCCATAATTCTACAAGAGGTTATGGACTTAGCAGGATGGATATGCAATTCGTGTTTTGTTTGATAAGTGGTGTGTTATCAGCCTAAGGGTTCTAATAAGGTAGGAAAAATGAGATACACAAGGTGAGAAGAAGCAGCTTAAGATTTCAATAACTCTTGCTTAGATGTGATTTAAAGGAAAGGAATATATCCTATACAGCAGCTGTTTCAATTTTAGCATGGCCTTTATACTTCAGATGAGGAGAGAGCTCAGGGCATGCGTGTGGTTCTTGCATTGTACTGTGGCTGTACCTACAGCCAACACTGTGTGTATGGTTTTGCATAGACTGCTATGAAGGTGGTGGACTTCAGCACAGAAGAGATCCGAGACATCTTCAAACTTCTTTCTGGCACACTTCATCTGGGAAATGTTGAGTTCATGACAGCTGGTGGAGCCCAGATTACAACAAAAGCAGGTAAATGAGACCCTTGCAACTTGGTCGACCCCACAAAGCCCTGTAAGGCCTACAGCAAAGTTCACTCCACAGTCCTCTCCCCCTAGCCTGGTCAGCAGTGCCTTTGCTAGCAGATTCCCTGTAATTTAACCCCACAAAAATATTGCCACAGGACGCATGGCTTTAGAGCACCAAAATGTTTTAGTTGGGCTATGATCCATTTGTTCTGGATACTCTCAGGCTGAGTCCACAGTCTCATGGTTTCTCTTTTGCATTGAAAGAGCAGGAAGAAGCAGGAACAGGGAGGAGTTTTAGATAAGACTGTTACAAACCCTCCTCTGAAGCATCGCTAGTGTGCACTCTGTTACAGAGGACCAATCTGAGCTGGTCTGGTAAAGTCTGTCTAGACAGACAGAAGTAACAGAAGTAATAACTATGTATCACAAATGCTTTCAGTCTCAAGTTAATTTCCTCTCTTCAGGACATCCAAGTTTAGCAATCCCAAGCTCCGGCTGCGCTATTGTGCCTTTAGGAAAGCATACCTTCCTATTTAATAAATACTTTGCTGGTGCTGAGCTTTACGCAGTGTTTTGTTCTTCCTGTTGACAGCAGAAAGGCTGACCTATACAAGTATCTGTCTGTGGCCCCCAATGAATGCTGACCCTACCTTAGACTGGGTATGTAGGCTTACAGCATCAGGAATGCCAAGGGGAATTAAGTAAATGGGATCTTCCTGCTGGAATTTAGTTGCTTGACTTAGAGGAGTCCCTGGGATTTCAACAGTGAGCTGCAGAACATGCATCCCTCACAAGTGAAGGATAAAAAAGTGTTTCCATCTTTCTTATTAGTGCTGAACATTGCCAGTGACCTCCTGGGCTTAGATGCCTTCCAGCTTTCTGAAGTACTGACTCAGAGGTCCATGATTCTGCGTGGGGAAGAGATCAGCTCTCCTCTAACTGTGGAACAGGTAAGCATCCTACTATATGCTTCTGTCACTTCTACATTTCCAGGACTTTACCATCCACTCAGGTTTAGGGTTTCCTGTTACGTTCCTGCTCAGTGCTGATCTGTGTCCTCCAGGCTTTCGCCCTTAACAGTAGTTAGGATCCCAGCATTGCCTCTTCTGCTTTTTAGGCTTCACAGGGCAGGAGGAGTTCATTTGTAAAAGGCAGTGCACAATATTGGTTTTAGGTCACCTTCAGTCACCAGGAATTGGCCATGCTCATATTGTGCGGTGTGTGCATCAGATGCTTTGTGGTAATTGCATGTATGCATCCTTTCACCTTGCAGAACTCCCAGTTTATGCTGCATTGACTGCAAGGTAAAAGCTTACACAGAGTTACCACAAAACATCTGGCAGATGTTAGGTTGTTACTCCACAGCAGCTTGTTTGTGTATCTACAGGAGCAGAAGAGGACTAAACAGGCCTGTATGTATGCTCATTTCCGAACCTGTACAGCCTTTGGGGGCCAGTCCTACTCATCTGTTGCATTTCTCTGTGGTTCATTGCACTGTTGTCCCTACTAACTGTAACTTGTGATGTTGCTGATCACTTGAGGGCACTCTTGGTGTTTTAGGTCCATGCACAGATAACTGTGGAACATCATCCTATGTCATTAAGAAGATGCAAGACACTGGGAAGCAAGGGATAATATAGCTAGGATGGAATAAACATGATGTTATAGGAAAATAAACATCTGTGATGGAAAGCTTGGGCTGGCATGGACAGCAGAGAGTTATCATTCCAACCCTTACGCTAACAGAGAAACCAGTGTTTTCAGGCTCCCTCTGACAGATGTCAGTCTAACTATTCTTAAGGTCTCCTATTGAAGGAGTTTCATGGCCTCTTTAAGTATCCTTGCTCAAGCTACAGTGGAGACTAGCTGAAAAGTTATCCTGAGATTTAGATTACCTTTGGCATCCCAGCCATCAACTTTAAAAGCTTCAGTTTATGTGAAGTTTTTCACTTGGTATTGTCTTTTCTAAGCTAAACAATCCAATTCCCCCAGTTGCCTCATACGTAATTTTCTAAATCTCTTTTTCCACTGTCCTTGTTTCCACACATCTTTCAAGAACTGGCATGCACTTCTCGGACATCATATTCAAGCCGAAGTCTCAGCAGTGCCCATTTCAGCAGAGTAGTCACTTCTTTTCTTGTTTTGAATACAACTGCTAATATATCACAAGCTGAGCTTTGTCTTTAAGAAATGCCATGTTTTTGTCATAGTCCATGCAATGCTGTTGCATGACAATTATGTTTTTGCCTAGAGTCTGGAGTCAATACCCTCAATATCTAGTACCATGGTTCCTCTTCTCCACTGTCTGTCCTAGATAAACCACACCTTTCCATAGCAGCACGCAGGGATGGATAACAAATAATGCCAGAGATGTTCCATGCAGTCCAGAGCAAGAGCGTGCAGGTGTAAGTTTTACTGGAGTCTCCTTGAGCAGAGCTTTCCCTGAAAGCAAGGCCATTCCCGACATTCTTGCTTGTTGGACCCCTGCAGCCCAGTGACGCCCGGTACTAAGACTGGAAGAAAGCTATTACAGCAAGTGGATGCTACAGCCCAGGTGTCATCTCTAGGTGGGCCTGTTGCACCAAACAGCAGCCGTGTAGGGTTGTACAGGCCTGTAGCCCTCGAGTACTGTGCCCACCTCTTCCCACTTGCTGTTGCTGGAATGCAGCGATAGAGCTGCCAAGGATTTCTCCTTCTGTAACGGGCTGGTTGCCCATCCGAGCTTTGACATTTCAGTGGGTTGAATGGATGAACTGGCCTGAGGGCGGGCAGGGCTGGGAGGATGAAAGGAGCCTTTGAAAATCTCATCTGAGCCATGCTGTGGGGGAAGAAGCTTTGCTTACAGCTGGATGAGGAGGTCCCATTCCTGGGACATGAGCCCAACTTACTGTGCAGTCAGAGGCATGGCCCCGAGGGCCTTCTCCCTCCTGACTAGTAAGGCAGACCAACTGATGGAGAGAAGAAATACCCAGAAAAGTCATGCATGACTGTGCTTTGAAATGTGCTGTGGAGAAGGGAGGTTGCTAGGTCTTGGGTTGCTGGAGGAAAGTACCAGTGAGACTTGGTAAAAAGGAGGATCTTGATGGCTGAGCCTCAGAAGCAAGCTGAGCAGGGTTGGGAGGATTTGGAGGTGGCTGGCCTGTGCCTTTAGTGAAGCAGAACAGGAGAGGTGGCATTATTCAGGCTTGCAAAGCTGGAGAGGAAGAGGGTATGTTTAGAAGTCCTCTGACATTGCTGCCCAGGGCTACTGAAGGAATTACCTTGGTGTCATGGCTGAGAGTATACAGGCAATAACTGATCTAGATACCAACATTTATTTAAGAATTTATGAGATTAGAGCTTTTACCCCACTCGATTACTTGATTATTTCACTCACCACCACCCCCAGCATTATGTTCATCAAATGTCTTTTCCCAGTAGGGAGAGTACTGCTTGTCCAGGAGGGTGAGGCAGGCAGCTGTGCTGGCCCAGGCTGTGCAGCTCCTCATGTTACCCATCTCAGAAACTACCAGTCCAGATCCCTGGGCATACCCTGGCTTTTGTCTTCAGGCATCTCTGATCTCCATGGTATTTCACCCCATCCAGAATCTTCCAGTCAAGATCTTTGTCTTTCCTGGCCCCCTTCTTCTTTTTAGGAACACTTATTTTTGACCTCCTCTTCTTTTCTGAACCACAAATCCTGGTTTCCCAACCTCAGTAGTCTGTGGGCAGAAGCAGAGCATATGATCAGCCTCTTAATTTGCGGTTCTGTCTCATGTCTCTCTGTTAATCAGAGGATATGGGGCATGACACTTTTGTTTAGTCCAAGTGTTATCAGAATGTACAACCAGCCCATTCCAGTTACTTCTGCTTGAGAGTTCAAAAGTTCAATTCTGGACATTCACTGCAACACTTACATAGGAACAATTATCCGCTGCCAGTTAGTGTTCACAATTTAAGCTTTTTTTTTCAACCTATGACTCTTGGTAATGATCACTGCATGAGATGTAGGGCCAGCTCCAGAAAGGTGTCTCAGCCCACCCTGTTCTGGGGCAAGTGTCCTGCTGATGGCCACCTTCCAGGAAGATGATGCTCTTTGCAGGGAAGTTCTGGAAAGGCACCAGCTAACTTCATGACGGAACTCTCTATTAGGATCCTGTCCTGCCAGATTTTGAAAAATTGAGCTGACACCCATCACACTGCTGTATAAGGAGTACTGAACTATTTTGCCTGTCACTGCAAATGCTGGCTCAGGTGGTGCAAAGGACTGCTATGGGCTCTTCGTTGTAAGGTATTTTGCCACCTACCTTCCCCCAGTACCTGTACCAAAATATATCAGTGATTTTGCTACTTCCTTCAGCCTCTCAAGTTCAGTTACCTGAAGGTCAGTGACAATAGTATATCTGCACATGGCTGGGCTATTTGCAAATTTGAATGTTGACTGTACATATAACTATTGCACTGTGCATAACAAATAAGAGATGCTGAGGCATCTAAAAGGAGTGGAGGGACCTGAAGTCCCATAGAGATTCCTGGTGCACCTTATGCTTTCTGTTCTCCCTGTGCCTCATTTTTTCCTCTCTGCATTTACAGGCAGCAGACTCCAGGGACTCCCTCTCTATGGCACTGTATTCTCAGTGTTTCTCATGGC
This sequence comes from Aythya fuligula, assembly GCF_009819795.1. Taxonomy (NCBI): domain Eukaryota; kingdom Metazoa; phylum Chordata; class Aves; order Anseriformes; family Anatidae; genus Aythya; species Aythya fuligula. The sequence continues at coordinate 22,867,523 of NC_045564.1, read as the reverse complement.
TCATTAACAAGATTAATACGAAGATCAAAGGCAAGGAAAACTTTAAGTCTGTGGGCATCCTGGATATCTTTGGCTTCGAGAACTTTCAGGTCAGGATTTTATCTTTTGCAGGGCGTGTTGGATTTGGAGAGGGCAGTGGATGTAGGGAGGAAGTTTTTAGGTTTGTATCTTGTGTAGGATAGCATAGGGCATTCTGGGACTTCTCCACTGCTCTCTCCCCCTGAGAGTGGCAAAATCTACTTAGCTGCCCATTTCTGGTAGCTTTAATTGTGTAGAGTGATGTTCAAGGTCTGGTTTGTGACGCAGACCTGAAGCAGACATGCTGCGGTAGGTAATATTGATATTTATGGAACTATGTTTCTTTCTTCTTAAGAAGAAGAGAAATGTGATTGTTCTTATCATTATTTACCACCATATAGACCTCCTGCATTAGGCTAGCATGAGCTACAAAAACTATTCTCCTGATGTGCCTTCCATACTGTTCTTCTCATGTCCATCTAACAATCCTTGTCTCTGTGCTCTGTGGCTTTATTGCAGGCCTGGCACCTTCCCTGTAGCTGTGGCAGAAGATCATTTATAGCCCAGGGACTATAGACCCATGTTAAGTTTTATAATCTTTGTTTCTTCTCACAGGTGAATCGTTTTGAGCAGTTTAACATTAACTATGCAAATGAGAAGCTGCAGGAATATTTCAACAAACACATCTTCTCCTTGGAGCAGCTGGAGTACAACAGGTGAGGGGGCCTCCCAAACTCCTCTACCTATTGCATGAGGAACAACCTTATTTTGTTTATTTGTTTTGATCATGGCTGTTAGCTTCATGTAATGACTCCCACTTCTTGAGTTAAAAGAGAGCAAACCATTAGCCTCTATCCATTCTGTTTGTATCACAACTTATGTTATTGACCGCCATTATGCCATGCCCCCACAATGTGTAGTTTTGCAAAATAACAACAAAACAGACCTTCACAATTTTGAAATTTCAAACATCTTATTCTAGATTTTCTTCTCTTTCTAAGCTGAACAGGAAGATCTTGGGCTCTAACACATTAGAACGCATGGTCACTTGCCTGATTACTAACTTGTGATGATTTACCTAAGGTGAAGGTATTGTTATGCAGATGCATTCTTGGTGTGTAGAAAGTAAAGTCCCTAATAGTAGATAGGTATCTGGCAGCTCTTTCTGTTCTAGAGTCCTATGCTATGAAAATGCCTCTTTTACTGAGCAAGGAGATTTAAATCACTGTTGTCTGAGCTTAAAGAGCATGGGACTTCCTGCACAGCTGATTCTCTTTTCTCTTTTTTTTTAAAGTACCTGGGATGCTCTAGATTATCTCAGCTTCTAGAGAAGCCTGCTAGAGAAATACTTCAGTTCTTGTTCTGAAACAAAAGCCTTTATGTTTGTGAATGAAGCAATTGAGTCGGGTCAGTGAGGGCAAATGAGAGCAGCTTTGTAAAGAGAGAAACTGAATAGGCAATTCATGAAATTCTAAAGATTACAAAACTGCAAGACTATTTATGTACTCACTTCTCAGGCCAATTCCACCATTGCAGGAAGCTTGTATTAAGAATGGTATCACTGCAACAAAAGATTTTTTCCTGATGATTACATAGGAGTTTAAATTCTGTGTCTGAACTTTGGAAAGGATGAGAGAATTTTATTATTAACTACTCTTCAATTATTGTAGGGTAATGTGATTAAAGCTCACATTTCACAGTAGTAGCTTCATGTCCTCAGGTTTAATAAATAGCTCCATGTATTTTGTCACTCAATTAAATAAGGGGTCTGTGGCACTAGAGGCAACTTGACTCGTGATTTCATTTGTTTCAGATAATGCTGCTTCCTTCAGTTCTGGAAGGACTTCTTACTCTCAGAAGTGATCCGGGAGGCCTTTTTGTAAAAATATATGGCCTCTCTGACACCCATCATTGCAAAGATTTAAAACATTGTGTACTGGTATTTTTTGTCATTAAGGGCATAAGATATTCTGTTCCCTTTGGAGGATAGATGCTTCTTTCCATTCTTTAGAAATGATTCTAGTTTGCTGCTCCCAGCTGTTGGCCACAAGTTTCTGAATGCTTTGAACCTGAACATACAATGTCTAGGCTAAAGGGTTTGTAGGGAACAGCTCCACTGTCTTCAGAGCATTAGCCTTTACCTGAAAGGAATCTGTATCAGTGTCAGTAAGCAGCTTCACACGTAGCTGTAGTTTTCCTTGGATTCCTGAGCACGAGTTACTCAAAGGCTTTCTGGATTCATGGGTCAGCAGTTGACTCTTGGACTCTTGTGTAGCAAATGGTCCAACATCACCACCACTTGGGCTGATGTTCATCTCTCCTGAACTAGCAGGAAGAGCTTTCCATCACCTAGAAAAAAGGGAAGCACCAGAAACTGAGAGCAACTACAATTTCTCACTGCTTGGTGTGGAATTTGCTCAATGACTGTAAGATGAGCATCAGTCTAAATCACCAGGATGGATAAAAAAGGCTGTCTCCTACTTATATCTCCTTGGATTAGCAGTGCCTTGTATATCCTATTTTCTTTCCTCAGGCATGGCGGAGCCCAATTCCTGCAAACCCTCTTCAGTCCTGGGAAAGCCATTCTCAGCCTATTCTGTTCTCAGTGCTCATGGGGGTATTGGATCTTGCTTTTCATGTTTGATTTTGATCTGTTTGTTCCTGACTTTCAGGGAAGGGATAAACTGGGAAGCCATTGACTGGATGGATAATGCAGAGTGCCTGGACCTTATTGAGAAGGTGAGCAATTATCTGGGACAGTTTCCAGGGACCACAACGGTGACTGCTGATTGTCTTGGGGCCTTCCCTGTGGTCTCCTGGTTTTAAAAACAGGTGGTTGCTTAGATCCTCTTTCCCTCATGACCTGGCAAAAGTATGAGCTGTTCTACCCCTAGTCTCAGCTCAAGAAAGCGTATCTGTGCTTGCGAGTGAAAGCAAGCTTAGGGAGGGTGTCATAATTTAAGATAGGGAGCATGGTTTAAGTAAAACCTTAATGTGATTTTCTAATAAATTCTTCGCTTCTGTTCTGCTTGCTGAACATGTTTACTAGCCAGAGTTCTGCTTTCAACTCAAGCTTTGCTGGTTTATAACCACGGGTTATTGCTCAATATGCCGTCCAAATCTCTAGTTCTTGGCTTGTTGCTGCGTAGTTAGAGCTTTTGCTGTCTGTAAAATCTTGTCTCTTGTTTGGCTGTAGAAACTGGGTCTATTGGCTTTAGTGAATGAAGAGAGTCGATTCCCCAAAGGCACAGACAACACCCTTTTGGAAAAACTTCACAGCCAGCATATGGTAAGTAAGAAAATAACCCGGCAGGCAAATGATCAGTATGTTAGCCCCATCAGCATTTCAAAGCTGAAAGTGAAGTTTTTGTTGATGTAAAATATGTTCTTTGTGCAGGAAATTTGAAATGCCCTAGGCTCGAGTCTGCAAGTATTTAATAAGGCTACATTGAACAAAAGTAGTATGTGAAGAAACTTGCAGATAGTCTCTTGCACAGAGAGAGAGGGAGCGTGCGTACTGCAGGCTGCAGGTAGAGGAGATTTGAATTTGTGGCTTGGGATGAAGGTCAGGTTCTGCTGGTCTGTGATGGGACATGAGGCAGCACCCCAGGCACAGGATGTGGGTGCACAGTGTGGTTGGTTTCTTCTGCCAGCTGACTCACAGGAGCCAGCTCCAGAGCACATCAAATCTGCCTCCTGGGGCTGGGGACAGATTTGGCTTCATGTTTTTTAATGGAAACTCTTATTGTTCCTAATTAATTATATTCTTTCCTACTCTTTCTTGTATTCTGGACATGGGAGTAGAAGGGCTTTTTCATATTGGTCTGAAAGTTACCCTGGGAATACAAAAAACACAGTGAGATCACTACAGCAGTCCCTTACCCTGTCTCCAGTACAGGCACTGATCCTCACAGTAAATAGACTGAAAACAAAGCAAGTTAAACCCCGTAGCAGGCACTTAAGGAATAAGTTACTACTTTAGCAAGGACAGAATCAGCTAATACATTACCTAGTCTGCTAATTAAGGTTTCATTGAAGCCTGAAAACATATAAATTTGTAGCCTTTATCAGACATTTAAAAAAAATTGGAATAGATGCAGATATTCTCATTTTTCAAATGTACATCTAACTCTGCTAGTAATACTCATGGCTGCAAATTGAATATAATGGCAACTTCTATTTATTCAAAGTTATGCAGAAATATTTCCTTTCTTTAGGCTTAAGTGGATGCCTTCAATTTAGTCCATTGTGGTTTTCCCTTGTATTAAAGGTCAAGGTATATAAGAATGCCTGATTTACCTTTTTTATTGTTGTCGGTATTTTATATATTTTAATGCCACTTATTGATATTTTTAATACATCCCTCATTTTGTATTTTCTTTGTGAAATGTCCCAACCTCTTCAGTTTGTCTCCAGATGGAGAAATTTCAAAGCTCCTCTTTCTTTCTGCTGTTTGTCTCTGAACTCCTCTAGGTGTTTTCTCTATTCTTTTCTGAGATAAATATTCAAACCAGAAAGCAGTTCCCTTGGCAAGAAGGTACCTGTGGTTTATTGTACAGCAGCATGAGACTGTCAGTATTATTTTGCATTCCTTTATGCCCCACAACATTTCGACTGCTATTTTTGGTGATTTTTTGTTCATTGAGTAGCCTTCTCATTAAGCTGTTCATAGTGTCACTTCTGTCTGCTTTGAGGAGATAGCAGTTAACGTGGAACCCCAGGGAGCATAGGAGAGATAGAAGATACTGAGGAGTTGGAGTGCAGGGAGGAAAGGTGAAGTAGACAGTAGTCTAGTGTTTGTGGTTTTTGAAGGCAAAGTGTTCTTCATACCACTCGAGTCTCTAGTGCAGTCTGGAGGAGCTCTGGAAGGCATCCACTTACTGTTGCTGGAAAGCCTGATGGACCTTAAAGGAAAACAAGCTGTCTTCTCTGTGTTTGTTTGTTTTTGTTTTTGTTTGTTTGTTTGTTTGTTTGTTTTTTGTGGATCACAAAATGCTTAAGGAAGAAAAGCGTGACAGCTGGCATTTAAGAAAATATGACCTCTGGGTCATATTGATGAAGAGCAACAGGGGCTCCGGGAGAAGGAACAAGGAGTGGGTGAACCATATGGGCTTGGTAGGTGGGGACTGGGCAAGTATTTGGAAGTGAAGTCCACTTTGGGTTACTAATTAGACAGACTTCATGAAAATAATCAGAGTTGTAGATAGCAAGAGAACAAACATATCATGCACTTGGCTTTTTCTTACTCTACCTTACATAGTCACTGCTGGAGGCAGGGTACTCAGCTGGATCATTCATTGATCTCAAGTAGCATGGCTGTTCTTGCATATTTAAGGGTTCTTATATAAAATAAAGAAAGAAAATAAAGGGAGAGATTAGAACAGTTAGTAAGAGAAAGTAAAAAATTATATGGAAAAAGAGGAAGAGAGGTGCAAAGAAAGATGGAAAACAGGAAAACAGGAGATTGGTATGGTACTTGCTTTGACAAAGAAAAGGTGTGTAGGTGTTCTGCAAAGCTGCCATCTTCCCTGCATCCTGATCCCGTGTACTGCCCCACGTGGTTTGTGTGGAGCCCAGTCTTCATGGGTGTCAGACATGCAAGAATTAACATTTCATCCATGGCATGCCTGCCCAACCTTGATTCTGCAAACCCTTGCTCACATGAGGAATGCCTTGAAGGACTGGATTTTTCCATCTTGTTGGAATAACATATTTGCAATATAGCTGCAGATAACTGCTGCACATGTGGTCAGGCTCTGCAACAACTAAGGTCCTTGCCATCCCAGCATTGCCATAGTCATGGCCGAGTTTCTGGCTGAGACAATGTATTCTTACGGTGCCATTATAAGAAGCCTTTTTTTCCCTTTGATTTCAGAGCAACCATTACTATGTGAAGCCTCGGGTGACAGACCATCAGTTTGGCATAAGGCATTATGCAGGGGAGGTAGGTGTTCGCGGTGTATCCGTGAGATGCTTGCACTTGGGCTTGAGGTCATGGAGCGTTTAGATTCCCAAAGTCAAGAATCTCTCTGAGCTGTGTGTGTGCTCTGATCTTAGTGCCCAATACCAGAGCACAGGAGGAGCAATGGGCTCAAAATAGCATATCATTCTTCAGCAGTATATTCTCCAACTTGGACATTTGTTTTTCTGAGGTAACTTTTTCTTTGGGGGATGAGAAACTCCTCCTTTGTTCTGTTATTCATGTTTTCTTTTCTTGGATGTTCACAAACAAACAAAACTCAAAATAAAAATCGCAAGGACACTTTCATTGTTGGGGAGGAGGAGAAATGGTTACATGCCTACTGCAAAAAGGAGAAAGTCTACAAGGTTAAATGCTGCTCTTTGTTATTGAGGGGATGGAACAGATGGAGGTGTGTCAAGGGAAGACACCTGCACCCTAAAGAAGGGTGAATCTTCTCCTAGACTCTCATCTGCTGAGCAGTGGTAGTTGGGAACTCAGGGCACTACATGGCACAGTTCGTATTTCCCGCTCACACCTCACAGAGGATTTCCCCACACTGTGACTGCAGGCATATTTCTGCAGCTCTTCCACTTAGCTCCTGGCTTTGAGTATTTTGTTTTTTTTTATTGATGGCTAAAAGCCACTTTCTTGTTAGTAACTGCTGAGCGCTGGAACTCTTTGACCCCCAAAATTAGGATCCTGGCACATGCCCACAGTGTTACTGTGAAGCACTGCTGGAGGTTTTGTATATTGGCATGTTAATGTAGAAGTGCTTAATGATTTGTACTGCTCTGTTCCAGCGGCTCTGTCTGTATTGCAGGTACTCTATGATGTGAGAGGTTTTCTGGAGAAAAACAGAGACACCTTTCGAGATGACATTTTAAACATGCTGAAAGACAGCAGGTGTGTATGTCTCCATTATGCTTGTGAAGAGGCCACAACTGCTGGGCTGGACTAAGGCACATTCATGTAATAACCAGGTCAAGGGAAACAGTTGTTTTGTCTGAACATCAGGCATCGTTCTTCACTATTCTTCTCCTTGTGCTTAAGTGCCCTGACAAAAGAAAGGAGAGCTGGAGAAGACAGATGAGGCACAGATGAATGATTTATCACTACTTTTGTCCCAGTTTTGAAAAGAGCAATGAAAGTAAGACAGAAATTCCCACAGGCAATTCTGGTTGTCTCCCTCTTTTCTTCTCCCTTTCCTCTTTTTCCTTCTGTCTCCCTGTCCCAGCAATCGCACATTTGCACCTGAACGAGTCAGGGCTCTTTGTTATATTGCCAAATGCTTGCCTTTGCACAGACTGCTTGGTTTCCATCCTGCTTGTTAGTGGAGAGCTTCCATGGTGTGCTTCATCCTTATCCTGATCCAAACTGAGCCATCACCGTGGAACCAGCTGCGGTCCTAGTATTATACCCCAGTGCCCCTGCAATGTGACCTAGAGAAATGAGCTGACTTACACCTTGATCAAGGTCTACAAGGCAGAGATGGCACGTATTAAAAAGGGAGAGGTGTTAAATGACATGGTGGGTTCCAGAAGTTTTTGCGTTGCAGCTCCACCACATGCTTTATACCACAGTTCATATATTTACTGCCTTTGGGCTCCAGCCTGATGGGGCTGTTACAGAATTGCATTTGCCCAGAAGGCAGCTGAAGAGTTTGCACTTGACACAACCTGAGCGCTGAGAGGACGAGCTGCTCTTAGCTGCCTTACTCAGACAGTGGCATCTGGGTAATATTTTACACAGGGCTTGAAGCCAGAATTGTGGTCGTCATTGTCCAGCATTACCAGAAGGGCTCAGGCTATTTCAACAAGCTAGAAAAGGAAATTCTGCTACAAACAGTCATAACAATAAATCATGATGTAGATTTCGTAAGAACCAGCACCACTGTCTAAGGAGAGACAAAATGGCATAGAAGATCCCACAGAGATGGCCTACACTGTGGGTAGCTCCAGAAGGCCTCTGGCCACAGAAGGACTGTGCTTGCAAGTGCAGGGGCAGGGTTTGGGCACCACGGCTGATAAGCTACAAGAGCTAGCTCTGGATGAGGGTTACAGCATGCAGTCTAGCTGGAATGCCTTCAAGGCAGTTTTGCTTGGGGGCATATAGCTAGAGGGAGGTGTACAGGCCAGTGCAGAATGGAGATCTTCCTTTGTGTAATATCCTATTCTACAGCCTGAGATGGGTCTCTGGCTTTGCAGCCAACTGTGGCACACAAGGCAGCTCATGTGGTCTGAGGAGACAGATGGAAAGTATTAATTTCCTCACTGAATCACCCAGCTGAACAGCTTCCTGCAGACACTCTGGCAGCAGGAGTAAAAATGAGGTGTTTTGCACTGCGATGGGGGCAATACCTAAGAATGAAAGCCATCTTCTCACGGGTGGTCGGTGTCTTGCATCTTCTTTAATTCTTTTATTTACCCTTAGGCTGGACTTCATCTATGACCTTTTTGAAAGAGTCTGCAGCCGTAGCAGTGAAGAGACACTGAAGATGGGCACCCAGAGGCGCAGACCGACTGTCAGTTCCCAGTTCAGGGTAGGATGTTTTCCAAGAGAGCAGCAGGCTGCTGGGGAAGAGCAGATGGGTAAAGCAAAGCCTGCGGCCAAGAGGAGTCATTCATCCTCATTTTGTGTCCAGCACTGGAAATGTGCAGGAATGTGGTACAGCTAAAAAAAGACAGTGCCACTGCCTGAAGGATTTCTCTGTATGGTGTAAGATGTGAGATGTTAAGATTGGGCACAGTAGCAAGAGGAAAAGAATATCAATAATATTTTGTTAAGTATCTGAAGCTTTTGATGTTCTTTGATCATTTATGTTGGTCTGGTGTTTCAGTTAGGCATATGTGTCCTATTTAGGCCACATCTTTTACAAGCATAGTGGCAATTACAATAAAACCTTGTGGGGGATTTCATAACCCCAGGATTATACCTGCAGGTATGAATTTCCTCCATTAAGATTGTCTGCAAACTTATGTTAATGTCACAGTTTTAGAGTCCTATATTAAAAGCTTGAAAGACATGTAAAAATCATTCAAATTGGCTATAAAGCTTAGAGAGCAGGGATGGCTATGTACACAGTGTTGCAATAAACTAACTGGGGGTATGTTTCAGACAGGAAGAAATCTCCTGGGTTACTGAGAGCACGCTCACTGTGTTGCAGCATTAAGACTTATAGTATAATAATAGGTTATAATGCAATATGTGAGTTATAAAACCCATAAGAAAAAGAAATCTCATGAATGAATCTATCTGCATTTTTAAAACAAGTTAAATAGTTGGAAAGAATCATGATCAGATACTCCTTGTTCCAGCTCTGAAAAACATTTTTCAGACAGAGATAGGATTTATTGTTTTATTACTTTTATTTTAGAACAGCTTTACTCTTTTACTTGATGAAAATAATGTAAAAAAACAGGTTTTTGTAGGCAGAGTCAATGGAACACATCAGGAGCGTGAGGGCTGCATCAAGACTGTATTGCGTCAAAAGTAGCACTTTTCTCTCCTATAGTGACTCAGCCCTTGGGTTTTGTCTTACTGCTTTTTAGGATTCTCTTCATTCACTGATGGCAACGCTGAGCACTTCCAACCCATTCTTCATCCGCTGCATCAAACCAAATACAGAAAAGGCAAGTCTTTCGTCCAGCAAAATGTGTACATGCAGTACAGGTGCCCATGAGTGCTTGCACAAATGCCTGCCTGACAGGTGCCTCTGTGCAGATCCAAAACCAGGAATACAAGCAGCTTGCCCTTCTCATCTGTTTTCCGTTCTAGTTGTTTTATTGTTTAGGAAAAATATGCTCTTCTGTAAGTAACCAGATTTAAAAAAAAAGCAAAAAAGCTGAATATGATATAGCCTTTCCCACCTCCTTCTGTGCTTACAAAACCTAGAAGATGAACCAGGCTTGTGTTGAAACCAAAGCTGTGGTAGAAGAAGCAATCACTCCTGCTTGTGTTGCCTGCACACGATTTGTTCTGGAATGCAGGGTTTGTGCAGTAGGAAGTGTCTCCTGCAGCTCCCTGGCTCTGAGGCAGAGGAGATGGATGCTTCATGAGCAAGTCAGAGTGCGTAGAGACAGGCTGGCTCCCGCTTGTGCTGTGAACCGTGGCAGGAGGACATGCTGCTGACTAGACTGGGTGGAGAGCCCTAAGCTGATCATTTTCTTTGTGTGTTTTGAAACTGTACGCTATGGCAGAGAAAAGCCTGCTGGGGCTTTGTGCCAGAAAAAAACATATCTGTAGTTTGTCTTCATTTTTGGCAGTAGAAGGCTGATAGGGTCTTCTACATGACTGCAAAGATAACTGAGTCAGGGTTCTGCATTTTGTATGTGTTAATATCATTGCTCTACTGCCATGATCTGACAATGACAGCACTCTGCAGACTGCTTTTTTCTGGCATCTGCCCGACTCCCTTTTGTCATCCCTTTTGTTGTACCGTGGAGAGTCATGAGGTTGCTTTCCCCTTGAGCCAAACTTTTCCCTCTTCACTTGTCACACCCAAGGGTTGGCTTCCTACAGAGAAATGGACATACAACCTGTGTTTGCCTGTGCTCAGAGAAACCATTCAAGTCAGCAAAGAACTAATACCAAGATGAACACTTTGGCTCTCTTCTGATGTGTTTTTGAATGTGGATCATAATGCAGGCACCCAACCTCTTCAATCCAGATGTGGTTCTGAACCAGCTGCGGTACTCAGGGATGCTGGAGACAGTCAAGGTCCGGAGAGCAGGTTTCCCTATACGGCGCCTTTTCCAGGACTTCCTCAGCAGGTAATTGCTAGTATTGTACCAAAAGCTGTAACGGTGCCAAGGTATACAATTTTATATGTTTGTTCCCTCTATAACTGCCATTACTGATATGGATCATTTATGTGATGTTTTTCTAACCATGTCCTTATTGACCGTATCACAGACTGACTTGGATGTTCTTTTGGAGACTGCTTGCCTTTAGGGTAAAAGTAAGAATGGAAAAAATAGCCAGACAGCCCACACTGTTTGTAGTTTTGCCATAGATTTGCTTGTGTGATGCTGTGAAATCCAGATGGTCATAGCATGTAAAAGGACAGTATCATGCCCTTTAATCTGGAAGGCTGAAGCAAATGTTAATGGGCAATATAATTGATGATTAATATTGGGAAGAGTAATTATTTCTGTTATTTATCTGCACCAAAAGGATTTCTTGAAGTTTAAGGTTAGAAGAAAGTATCTTGGAGCATTACATTACCCTATTCTGAACAAAGTAAATTGTGAATGATGAAAGCATATGTTTCAGAAAGACAGTTTTCTTTATTGAAAAATGAAGTTGAGTTTATCTTTTATTACTGGGATTGCAACGATAATAGCCAATGTGATAACAGATAAAAGTTGGGGAATGGAGGTTCCCAAATTGTGAAGAAGGGAGGTCCCAGCTGGGATTTCTCTCCCAGAGGGAGAAGGACCAATGAGAAAAAGATTACTGAGCCTGTGTGATGTGGTGAAGGTGTGCGGGCTACTGTCACACATAATCTCATGATATTCTGTTTGATTCTTAGGTACAAGATGCTTGTGAAGGTACCAAGTTCTTCAGACAACAGCAAGGCTGTATGTGCAGGCTTTCTTCAGATCTATGACAGCAGCAAGAAAGAATGGCAGTTGGGTAAAACCAAGGTACTTCATCAGTGTGACTTTGTATGAGAAATATCAGGCTATGGCTTTGTTCCAGCTGCAAGGGGATGCAGTTGTATCTGGTGAGACTTGGATCAGTAGAAAGGACGGAGTAGTGATGACCCCGTTAGACACATAGGCATTGGTCTGTGCCACTGACCAATCTCAAATATTTCCCATGTTATGTGCCTAGAGATGTAGAAGGCTTTCTGGTTTTGTCTAAACTCTCTCTCACTGATCCAACCAGATCGATTTGGTTGTGTCTGATCCAATTTAAGGATCCCAGGCAAGATGTCATTGTATGCAACTGCAATGTGTGCCGTTAATTAACTCTTGCCTCTTTTGCCTGATATTTCGCTCTGCTTGGCTACGTGAAGTTCTTGCAGGAGGCAGTGAGCTGCTGCCTGGTTTATATCTAAGCTAGGAAGAGGTAGCTAGACCACCAAATGTGTGGTCTAGCTTAGCTGATGGTTGTGCAGTTAGCACAGATACTAGCATACGTTCTCTGGAAAAAGGTATCCAAATGCTTCTTCCTACTTGCATAACTCAGATTTTCCTTCTGTTTTCATGAATGCCTAACACTTCTCTCTTGCCTGGTGCAGCCTGCAAGTTGTTGTTATTTTTTTTCTCCAGACATCTAGCTGGAAATATACCGTTATCTTTCATGTGATAGGGAGGGAGCTGATTCAGTCTGTGTTTTTTTTCAAGCTTTGAGACAGCTTCATAAAGAAAGGGGTGTGAGCTTTGTGAGGTACATTGCTCTAGAAATCTAGGAGTAGGGAATTGTATCTATCACAACTTTACACATACTCCAATAAATTCTTTGAAGAATAGATAGATAGATGGTGTCCAGTGCAGACAGCATTTCTAAGCAATGGGTATGCAGTCCATATCCAAAGCAGGTGGTGGTCTGGTTTCTAAGGCCTTCCTTTGTATGACTGCACTGATGTTCAAGAGAGAAGGTTTTATCAAGTAGCAGTATTTCCAGCCTGTGATTCAAGTGTTCTCCATCTTTGATCTGTGAATCTGTTCTCTCCACACTGATCCCTGCAAACCAGGAACCATTTCTGTCATTCCTGTCCCTAGATAACCCACATTGCTTGGGTGCCTGCCAGTCTCACAGAATTTTAGGGTTAAGGCCTGTGTGGCATGTGTGTGTGTTGCAGAGCTCTAGAAGAGGGGTGGTTAGAGCTAGTAAACAGGGAAATGGAAGTTTCTTTGTCAAGAGATGGAATGTATATTGCTGGGCTACGGCAAGGGCAGCAGGGAAATGCATGTGAGGACTGATGTTTAGAGCATAAAGGGTTGTAAGTGTAGCTGGAGTCCATGGATGGTGACAACCAGGAAATCCAGGCTGCTTTGAGCCCCTGGCAGCAACAGGGTCTCTTTTCTCCTCAGTTCCCATTGTGCATTTTGAACATCTGAGTCCATCTGACTCTTTCCATTCATGCATTGAGCTGCACAGATAAATTCTTTTGGAAAAGCAATATAGGTGGTAAATTATGGCAAAAAATGTGATTGTGTTTTACCAAAACAGTGGACATACTATAATGTAGTTTTTTGAATGATTCTCTCCTATAAACTAAAAATTGTCTGTATGGGGCATGTTAGTGAACAGCAGTCTCTCTGCTAGTGCTCTGGTTGCTGTTGTGTCTGAATGCTGTGGGAAGAAAGGAATGATTAAGAATGGCACTCTTTACATCTCTTTATTTTTTTATGGCTGAGAAGGAAAACTGAAGGGAGTCTGGAAGCAGTTGAGCTATCTCATTTGGTTGTTGAAGTTCCTTTATATGTGGCATGATTTGGATTAGAGGTGCATATCCTGGTAGAGGGGAGCAGTTTTATTTATTCTAATGTATACATCACTCCAAGGCTGTCCTGGCCTATTCCTCCCTTGCTGCCACCTCTCAGCATCCTGACAGTCTGGGCAGCCCACAGCTGCTCAAGGTGCTGTTGCCATTGCCCTGCCATTTCATTCTTCAGGTGAGTTGCTTGATGTGCTTTGTGAAGCACTTGATGAAGAAAAGAGACCTGATTTTTCCAGAGGCTTTCAGGTAAGGGTGAAGTGAAGCTGCCAGCTAAGGGGCACATAGTGTAGGTTATTATCCTGGAGAGGAAGTTCCTGCATGTCCTTGCTACCACTTTTGCTGCTACAGGTGCAACTCTGGTACCAGCTAGCCATTCCCAGCACCAGGTAAGAACCAGCCTGGGAGTACAGAGTCAGGAACAGCTACTGCAGAAAGATGTGATGGGCCAATGGGGATGTAACCTAGGAAGAAGTACAAGGGGTGGGTGAAGAGCAAGGCTTATAGAAGGGGGAATACTTCCTGCAAAATGAATGGAAGGATAATTATATCCCTAGCAATTGTTTGTAGGAGGAAGGAAAAGACTCTGTGAATTAGTACTGGGGATTGTGAAGCTTGGGAAAGGAAATGGGGGAGGAAGGGCAGGATGATCTTTGTGTTTTTCATTAAGAATAGAGCAGCTGCTGTGCTGGCAATTGTCAAATTAGTGTTTATGAAAAGTATTACTGTATAGAAGGCAGGTTTTATCCGGTGGCATGGCAGAGGTGAGGGCTTGCATGCAGACAGGCAGTGTGACGACGGCTTGTACCAAGGTGCCCTCATCTTCACCAGGGATGTGCTGGGATGGAGCATATCAACTCCTTCCACATCAGCAGCTTCTGTGTCCCTTTCCTCTGTGCACTTGGACCTTCTGCCGTATTTGCCTATACCCTCAACACAAATTTCCTAAGGCTGTTTGATGCAGTAATCCTTGCTGTTTGAATGCATTCATTTTCACATTTCAACCTGCTGTTTTGCAGGGCCTGCTTGAAAGAGGAGGATTTTGTAGACTAATTGGCACCCAGGTCACAGTGACCCACTTCCTGCTTTCCCAGTGTTTTCCCCTAAGAATCATATGATCCCACTTATGTACACATGGGTGCACGCGTGGCTACATTTGTGCCTGCTGATCTACACCCAGCTTTCAATGTATGTTTGCTGTTGCACTGACAGCGCATGCAGGCATTGAGGTTGTGTGAGGAGCACTGGTGCTGCACTGTTAAACTTAGCCAGTGTATAATATGAGCAGATATGATAGAAATAGCCTGTAGGTTTTGTCTAATCATTCCCTCCTCAGATGAAAGTGATCTCATGTTTTCAGAAAGTAACCATGAACTGTGACATAGAAATAGCGACATTCACAGTTATTGCCACAAAGCATAAAAATATTTTTGGATTCAAATTAATTTCACTTTTCCTTGCTATCTACAAGGAGGCTAAAAAAACACCCTTGGGATGCCATTAGCTTATAGACAGCTATTGTATTTATGTTGTATGCTATTTGAGATTAACATCTCAATCTATAAGCATATACAGAAAACCCATGGTTAGGGTAAGGTCTTGAACTCTGCATACTTCAAAGTTGTTTTTCCCCCCTCCTTACTGGCACAATAAAGTCTATGTTTGCTAGCAAAATACTGCTAGACTGAGTATTTTTGCAATTTGATGAAGATAATGGACTATGACAATGTTTTGCTAGCTGCCTTCTTGAAATGGGTGACTGCTGCTTGGTTCTGGAATGTAATGGAAAGAGCAATCCCTGCCTCAAAGAAGCCTTTAAAAGATTGTTGAGTTGACAGAGGGAGTGGATGTACAACTTGCAGGGAAGGATGCCAACTTCATGGTTGGCAGTACCTTGATAATGAACGTTCTTTTAAGGCTACCCACAGTTACGTAGTCATTACAAAACAGCTCGTTCCTGTGGGCCATCTTAACAGAAATGGCTCCCCAGGAAAAACTGGAGTGCAGGGAAGTCAGTGGCAAGGGGTGCTAATGCAGGGAGAGATTTCAGTACGTGGTGGTCATGGTTGAGGCTAAAAAGTGATGAGGCCAAAAGCAGTGATGGAGAGGAAAGTGCTCAGAGATATAAGAGGAGGTAAGTGGGGAAAGGGAGATTTAATGCAGAACACTGGACTAAATGTTCAAACCTCTGGACATCTCTGGCCTCTCAGCATAGCCATGCAGAACCAATAAATCCGTAAGGAGTTTCCACCCAGTAATGCAGTCGTGCAGACTGACAAGTGTCAGCCTGCAGCCCGTGTTTGTGACAGAGCGTTGGTAAGTGGGGCAGCACTCCTCTAGTGGAGCCTGTTCTGGTGCTGGCCTTGGCAGTGGCTTAGCCAGCAGCAGGCAGCCGGGCACACAGGCACACGGCAGTAGCTGCTGTGCCTGCAGCCTGCATGGACACACCGTGGCCAACTTTAATCTAGGCTAACGCTGCTAACAGCACACCCACCGTGCAGGCTGCAGACCTTCTCAAAAGGCAAAGCATGTATTTCAGCAGCTCGTGCTGAATTCTGTGTTAACATAACGCGAGCCGGCTGATTTAAATTAGCTCAGATATGTCAGCACAATTCCTGTAAACATGCCCTTATCTTGCTTGTATCTCGGTCCTTTTGTCTCCGAGATAGCACTGCCATCCCTCACGCAAGCATTTAGCGCTGAGAGGAGGTTTGAAATTCAGGCAGTGGGAGATGCTGGAGAATTAAAACACTGGACACTGAAGTGCAACCTTCAGTACTTGGAGACCTCTCCCGTGGGGGCTCTGTTCCCTCTAATGCATGCTGTAGTGCTGAACTTCAGCAAGGACAATCTCCACTTTCTGGAGACTTTCTGGAGGTCGGTGGAGGGCTTCAGCTTGCACCCAGAGCCGGGGGGAGTGGGGTACATTCAACATTGCCCCTCGACAGGGCTTTTAGCTTTCCAGCTGTCCTACCCTGTTGGGACTGCTGCTAAGATTGCTCCCTGGAGTCTGGAAAGCTCAGCATTTTTCCTTTCCTCGCCATGTGGAGGAGTTTCTTTGCAAAGAACTTAAGCGGGGAAGCAGGTACCCGTGCCTGCTGCGGGGCGGTACCAGGGCGTGCAGGGAAGGAGTTAATACCAGGCACGGGCTCTCCTCCTCCTCCTCCTCTCTCCCTCCTTCCTCTGCTCCCTCCCTCGCTCTCTTTTAAGTCTTGACCACGGAGGGAGGGCGGGAGGGAGGCGGGGGCCAGGGCTGGGTGCTGGGTGCGGGGCTCGCACCGCTCAACTTTCCCCGCAGCAGCCGGGGTGCAGCAGCGGCTGCGGGCAGCCGGAGAGGAGCGCAGCCGGGGATGCAACCTCCAGGCTCTCCCGGGACTGACTTCTTTCCTCTCTTTGTGTTTATTGAAACTCCTCCCCGCGGCGTCAGGTTTTCCTGAAGGAAGCTCTCGAGCAGAAGCTGGAGAAGGATCGGGAAGAGGAGTTGAGGAAAGCTGCTGTAGTCATCCGGGCCCACGTCTTGGGCTACATGGCAAGGTCAGTGCTGGGGGCTGCCCCACCGTCCCTCTGCTTGCCCGCCTGGGTCGCCCCGAGCCCCTCTCCAGTCCCCTCTCATCGCTCCCTTCTCTCTGCCTTCAGCTGCCCTCCCTGCCCGCACCGCTTCTGCAGAGACCCCTGTGCCTTCGCCAGCTCTTCTTGAAGCCTTGCACCCTCCCTCCCTGCTGCTGCTGATGCTTCGGGGACTTCTGCATTCACTGCTCGGCTCCGATGCCACCTTTCCCTTGCCTTCAGGGCTCTCCTGGCTGGGTCCCACCTACGCTTTGGGTCCCCTCTTTTTCCTTATGCCTGTCAACTCTGCTTTCTGCTCCTGCAAATCGCTTGCTCTCTCTCACAGCTCTGGCTTTGCTCGAAGTCTTTCCTAGCCCTGCCTGCCCGCCTCGTGATCTCCCTCTCCTTTTAATTAACTCTTCAGAATTGGTTTTTGGCCAGCTTTGCACCAGTAATCTCGTCTCGCCGCTCCCTTTTGCACCTGACTGGGGAGGGCTGGGAGAACCAACTGCAGACAAAGCACCCCTCCTCTGCCCCTCCAGTCGGGGCAACAGCTGACTCCTTAATGGCTGTGGCATGCACACTTAATCCCAGTAAGATGCTCTTTCCTGGCTGGTCTCTGCTCCAGACACCTGTCAGTCAGGGGTGCAAGGAGGTGAAATCCTGGCCAGTTCAACTCTCCCAGCAAGCACTCTTATTAGAGTCCCAGTTACACCAGGTAGCTCACATATTTTTTTTTATTTTTTTTTTCACTGGGAAATGCTTGCAGGGGTTGTGCCCTGCCTTGCCAATGTGGAATATCAGCAAAACACATGCTTGGTCTCAGGGGCTTCTACTCATTTATTTATTTCCCCTTAGGAAGACAAATGAGCTAGCTCTGTTGTTTGTACATGAGATTGCAAGTTCTTTGTGTCAGGGCCTCTGCTCTATATTACTTTGCGTCTAGCATTTGGAGAGAGGGGTAGGGATTAGCACAGAAAAATTGATTTTTCTGGGAAACATCACTGCAAGCAAACTGGATTATTGCTTTGCTGAGTTCCTGGGAAGGTAGCTGCTGCCCAGCGGGGCTGTGTCGGAGGCAGAGGTGCAGCAGTGCTCCTCTTGGGTAGAGATCTTATGGTCCTCCAGCCTGTACAGATCTGGATTCCTTGTCCCACACATTGGTCTTCCATGTCTCCTCTCTAGAACAAGCTGTGCTTGTGCAGCCTGAGTGGAAATCCTCACAAGCAGCTGGATGCAACTGGGCTTTGCAGGGGAGGATAGCAGGGAGTGAAGAAAGCGCTAGGGAGGGAGACTGGAAAACATTCCTGTAAAGAATTTCCAGTTGCATTGCACCTGTATTGGAGAAGGTCCAGCATGAGGGAGTTCATCTGGGCCAGTGATGTATGGTCTGTGCAGAGCTGGACACAGGGCAAAAGTTACCAGCATCCCCTGCCTTGGGCTTGGTACCATTTCTTTTACTATTGCAAGGACAAGTGTATTTAAATTTGCTAAATCTCATGTCAAGTGGTTGGCAAAGAAGGGTATATACGCCACAGGAAATATTTTACTAGTTTTTCCCCCTTTGTAAACTTGTTCTGTGAACCTGGAGGACCAGTCCTGAGGGGCATAAGGCTTGCTTTGCTCTCAGTCCCCATAGCCATCTCTGAATGGTCACTAAAAAAGTAAGAAGAGAGAAACAAGCCCGTGCGAATGACCTCATTTTTGTTGTAGCTCTGAGCTGCAGGTAACAGCCTCACCAGCTAAGCACACACAACCGTTCCCAGGCTTGCAGGATCTGTGAGGAATAGCAGGTATAAATTTGGCTGTGCCCCTGGATCCTTCGGGACCTTATTGCTCGGGGGAAGAAGACAGTAGGAAATGGCTCCATATTTGTTGTGGTCTCTAGCCCTTGGAGGCATAACTGCTAACTGCAGCTCAACAGAATAATTAACTAAATTCCAAATGCAGCACTGCAGCCACCGTGCTTGCCCTTGTGATGCACGGTCAGGATGTCTCCAGCTCCCCAGCACGGGCTGGAGATTGAACTTCTGTGGGCAGTGCAAGAGAGTAAGTGGAGGGCTGAACAAGGGGAATAAAATTCATGGCTTGCGTGCAGCAGCTCCAGATGAAGGGCGTCTGCGAGCTTTGCTGTGGTCATGAGGAATGAGGGGGCACTTCAGCCTGGCAGATAAGCAGGCCGAGCCGGCCTGTAGCTGGGCAGGGCTTGGCACATGTTGCACTGGACAGAGTTTCTGGCAGATGCATTTTGTAGAAGTCAGTGTGCCCTTTTTGATGCACTTGTATGTGCCTTGGCAGAGAGGGCCTGTGCAGCTGTTCACGCCCCATGTGCAGGGCACCGGGAGGACAGAGGGAGCTGGGGTGAGAGGACTGCAGCCAAGGAGCAATTCTTGTTAAAACCTCCCAATTCTTATCATCTCTCCCCTTTCCTCTTCTTTTCTCCATGTTTCCTCCCTTTGACTTAATACTTACGGAAAAAAAATTATGACCTCTGTGTACTATTGCTATTAGCATCTGTCTCCTGATTTTCTTGACTAGGCTGATATATCTGATGTGCAGGGAGGTGGCAAGCTGTCAGCATGGGTCCCTGTTGCCATCTGAAGAGGGTGTGATTGCTAGGGAGGGGATTTTGAGGTGTGCCTTTCCCTCGGGGCTGCAGAAGGTCTGTGGGAAGGATATGTGAGAATACTCCGTAATCTCCAGCATGCTTTCTACAACTACTAAGACCATAAAGGACTACTGTACCCTGCTGTCCCGAGCCCCTGTGTAGCACAGGCCCATCTCTGCAAAATTCTGCTTTGGAGTAAAGAAGATTTTGATTCAAATAGTACCAATGCCCATTTCCTTGCAGCAAGGTATTAAGGTATCTGAATATCCTCAATTGTTTTAAAAAATGTAGGCTTATTTCCAGCCTGAATAGACTTCAGTTTCACGTCAATTAAATCATGTTATGTCCCCTGCCAGATAACTAGAAACACCACCCAAAAATGGCTCTCATGTGAGTACTTTGCTGGGATTAAGCCATTCCTTAGCCTTCTGTTTCCTAAAGTAATGAAATGAGTGCCTTAAATCTCACTTTCAGCAAGCCGGGACTTCTGGTTTCAGTTCTGCTTTGTCAGAAATCACTGGATGGTCCAACATAGTTCTTGAAATGGAAGTGCTAGCACTGAACACAGGATTGAAGTAACAGCACAGTCTCCTTCAGCACAATATTTCTGCTTGCAAGTGTAACAGTCCCAGGCTCATTTTTCTATAGCATTGTGTTGGGAATTTGCATTCAGCTGATGATCCCTGTGAACCATAAATCTCTCTTTGACTTGCTGCTTCCTAACATAGTTTCACATCAGGTGTGCTTGGCCTTTGGTTCCTTGATTCAAGACCTTACGTTTGGCTCTTTTGGATTGTTTAATGTTTGCTTGAATCTAGCTTACAAATTGATTCAGATCGCTGTGTAATAGTAACCCCTTTGTTATTTGCCTGGTTTGCTATCATGTACAAACTTCTACCAGTGGCTTTTTTTTTTTTTTCCAGGTCCTTGATAAAAGCATTTAGCAATGCAGAGGCAAGAAGTGACTTTTATAGAGTACAAAAATACTGATTGATGATTCTTTTATTTTGGGTCCTACCATTTTTTTGTTGTTGTTTTGTTTTAAAAATGCTGCCGAGTTGATTTTTATATCATTACTGTTCAAGGAAAATGCTGTGCAATTTAAGTACGTACTTTATGGGAGTGCATTACAATGTTAAATTCAGCAATACTGTGTTTTCCCCTAGACAATACCAGATTAATGTGACCAGATCTTTCTGCCTCATTTTCACATTTTTTTCTGGAGTTTTTCTGTTTTTGACTACTTAAAAGATGAAGCAAACTGTGACTTTGTTCTCATATAGTAAGGCTTTTTGTATGTTTTTATATCATAAAACCACATTGAGTGATTATACTAATAGCACAGTAAATGTGTGTATGTGCAGTGTGAGTAGACTTTTGGCCAGTGGGCCTTCTCTTGTTGTTGTGAAATATCTGTTCTTCATTCTCAAAGTCTTCACAAAAGTAGGTGCCCAGGGAAACAAACCAGTGGTAGGCGTGGGACTGAGAATATCAAGGAGAATGCAGTTCATAGGTAGTAGCAGTGGAGGAAGAGAAGTTGTCATTCCTGAGCAATATTGCTCCAGGTTCCTTTTTCTGTGGATGTGATAGCACCGGTCAGCACGTTAGGGCACAAGAAATGCAAAGCATGTGGCATGTGTTGCTTCATGTTACATTAAGTGTCTGGTTCTCTTTCTAGGAAGAAGTACCAAAAGGTGCTAGCCAGTGTTGTTATAATCCAAAAGAACTACCGAGCGTACTTCTGGAAGCAGAGCCTGCTGCGACTGAAGGCGTCTGCAGTGGTCCTGCAGAAGCACTGGCGTGGCCAGCAGGCTCGCAGCCTCTACCGGCACCTGCGGCAGCAGGAACTCAGGCGGCAGCAGGAAGCAGAGGAGAGAAGGCGGCGAGAGGAGGAAGAACAGATCAGAAGAGAGGAAGAGGAAAGACAATGGCAAGAAGAGGAGGAGCGTAGGAGGAAACAGGAGGAGGAAGAGGTGAAGGAAAGGTACAAGATGGTCTCTCACACTCATTGTTCCCTAACGCTAAAGCTGCTGAGGTGTAGGAGCAGGTCTATGGCCTTGGCAGGACAAAAATGTGGGACAATAATTGCCTGCGACAGAGTCAAAGTGCCAGGGGAATTGTCAAGGTGGGCTGCACATAGCTCAGAATAGGAAAGCAGGGTGGAAAAGGAGCATCCCACTTCCTTTAGGAAAGCGTATTCCAGTGTATTTTTATCTGTGTTTAGTGATTTTCTGCTTTGAAACGTACTTTAGAAAGGCAGGTCTTCCAAAATGTGGAGGGACTAGCCCAGTGAGAAGGTACCAGAATTCCTGGGTCTTGGTGTGTCCAGTAGGCTGGGTCAGAGTGGAAGATGAGCAGTGCACCTGTGCTGCCATTGCAGCTCTTACACTCATGAGAACACACCTGCGCCCCATGTGCTGCTGCTCTGCTCCTCTCTTTAGGGACACAGATGTGTCAGGAGGAGAAAGGAAAAGCTGACTTGACAAAAAGAGGCGATCTGTGAGCAGTGCCAGCACACCCATTGAGAATCTTGCACCTCATAGATTATTTACTGCTCACTCCTTGGTTACCTGCATCCTATCCAAACTGGGTGTCTCCTGATAATCTTTTGTTTTAAGCGTACAACTTCAACTATGGGATAAATATATGCATTTTAACAAATAAATCCTGTGTTATTTCAAGCATAATATAAATAATTATTTATGTTTCTTATGATGGACTTTAGTCACATACTTCTTCTGAGGTTGGATCTTGGCAAACTGAGATTTGTGATAACAATCAGAAAACTCTGTTAGGAGCATGTCAGAAGGAAAAAAGATTGCCTACAGTTTCACAGGAGACAGTAGGGTAACATATGTGCTGGGAAAAGACATGGAGTCAGTGACCCCAGTGATGAATGGTTTGGTCAAAGAATTTATTGAACATCAGTAAAGGCTCCATTTTATCAATGTGTCAATTTTCAACAGCAGCCTCATCACCAATGCAAAACTACAAGTTCAGAATGGCAGTACCTACCTTACAGGGATCAAATGCCACAGATGCTCTCTTGGGTCTGAAGTCCTCTTATTACTATGTAGAGCTATTCCATACCTATCTTTAGATAAAAGGATTTATTTAGCTCATTATTATTATTTCTTCCCCAGCCCTCTATTTCCTTGTCACAAAGAAGTGTTTGAGCCAGCATCATTATAAAGAAATGTCAGTGTTTCTAGGAATCAGGAGAGCTCTTCATTTTGCTTTCACTTTCTACTTGGTCTCAAATGACTTGATGCAGAGTGAGTACCTGAAAAAGGTACTAGGGGACCAGCTTGTCTAAATCCTGAACTTCCACTGGACCTCAAAAACAAGGTGGAAGTCCACAAAAATTGCAAATTGGCTCATCTACTGAGAACAAACAAAAATAAAAATAAAAAGCACACATGCAGAGGCAAAATCAGAAGGACCAGGATGCAAACTAAAAGTTGACATGCAGTTATTGTGCATACGTTGTTCGTAAAAGGGAGACAAGGAGCAATTTGGTCTACTCTTCAACAGGAAGAACAAATTATGATGTTGAGAAAACTGAAGTATTTGATGCCATTTTTATCTTCCCAAAAGGCTTAGCTGCTGGACAGTAAACACAATTAGCACAGATCTGCAAGAATTCAGAACCTAGCAGGGAAAGAAGCAGTTAGTGAATGCTCATATAAATCAGATTACAAAGAAGTCATCCAGACTTGTTGAAATTAATATTTGGGTACTTTGAGAAGTACTGGGTGAAGCAGTTTGAATCAGTAGCTACTCTGTTTCTCCTGTTTTGTGGATAGCAATGGAGTTTCCATAAAACTGGAAAAGTCTAAACATAATGACCTCTTTTTAAAATAGGGAAGTGAAAGAAATGGAATTTTGGACCAGTCAGTCTAACCTCAATTTCAGGGAGATATTGAAACAAATAATGAAACAAACCTTTTTAAGTGCTTGATAAAGGAGGTAAGAGCCAAAGTAGGTTTGTGAAGAGCAAACAGCATTAAAGTTATCTGTTTCCTTCTGTGGTAGCTTATGACATATCTTGTAGATAGAGAAAAGCCACAGAGGGTAGGTATCTTGACTTCAGTAAAGGCTTTGACGTTGTGACAATACTCTTAAGACACTATAAGGAAGGTGGTTTAGATAAAAGTAGGTGAAACAAGACTAGAACTTGTTTTTTAACTGCATTGTATTATAGCATTTTAATTAGTAAACAGTAGTGGTTACTTGTTAAATAGGAGAGCACTGTTAAATGGGATTCTTCCAGGGTCTGTGCTGGCTATGGTTCTAGTGCAATGCTTTCATAATGAGTTGGATGAGGAAATACGAGTATCTTTATTAAATTTGCAGATAAAACCATCTGGTGAGGGTCTGCAAATGTATAGCTAAACAGGATTACCATTCAAATAATTTTGGCAAATTAAAGAAGTGGTCTGGAAAACATTGAATAGCATTCAGTACTGGCATATGCAGATCTACAGCTAGGAATAATCAAATGCACAGAGAGAGGAGTAGGAACAACTAGTTCAACAGCAGGAAGAAGGTCTGAAGGTTAATTTGAGTTTTAGTCACTGGTGTCATGCTGTAGTGAGAGGAGAAAGCAAATGCCATAGATAAACAAGATTGTTTCTGTAAGATATGGGGTGATTCTTCTGTTCCTCTTGGCACTGCTAAGGCTTCAGCTGGAATACTGTTCCTCGTTTTGGGTATCACATTTCAGGATGACTGTGGATCACTTGCAGATGGATGGAAAGCTGCAAGAAATATCAGAGGTTTAAAATATGTGAGGAACAGTTGAAGGAATTAGTGTGTAGATTGTAGTTGGTATTTCTGATTTCTTTTAAAATGTCTCTGCCTCTTGCACCCACAAACAATTTAAGGCAGTTTTTCAGCTCATGACTACTCTTAGAGATCTTTCAGTAAAGTTGGAGCCATCTGGATCCCACTTATGTCAGCTTTCATTTATAAATATTTTGTAGATTTATTTGTGTGTGTGAGAGAGAGTGCAAGAGTGAGAGCTTTAAGGACTTTGTGACTTGCAGCTGCAATTTAGAATTTGGCTGGAAAAAGCCGTAGGGCCTGGGAAATAAATACTCTTGCCTCCTGTCCTGCATGAGACTGAATTGTAGATTTGCAAGTTACCACTGCCAGTCTGAATTTAGCTACGCAGTGGTTGCTACGGGCAGAGTCTTCCATCCAGCCACATCCCATCCCCACCCCATTTGCATGACCTTGGCATTTGTCTGTCTGCTACATTTGTCTGTTCAGTTGCTTGTAGTGTACTTGCTATGGAGAACCTCGTCCTGGTGAAAGCTTCCCCTTGGAGTACAATCTTTTTGATCTGGGCGGAGATGCAGCACCGTGGGATAGTTTTTTCCTCTACTCGTGTTTACTAACAAACTCTGACTCTGACGGCCTTTACTAGTAAGTTAGGTTTTTGCATACCGCTGAGAAGTTAGGCAAGCTGGAGCACCCAGCTCTTCAGAATAGAAAGTCTTTAGCTTAGCCATTTAACAAATTACTAAAATCTGTTTTTGTTTTTGTTTTCCTAGGTTTAATATAGTAAATGCAAAACAAAACACAAATTCAGTGCTGGCATTGCAATAATTCTGCTTTGTTTAAAAAAAGTTTCCTGAAATCTGTCAATTATACATGTAAAACCTCATTTAATATCTGTAGATGTACAGTGCTTCCCACTGTGTTAAGAGGATTAAGTTTACATTTAACATGAATCTAAACGATCTGACTTTCTGTCACTATTTCCAATGCCCTTCTTCCTGTGTTCCAACTAATCCAATTTCCTGATTGATCCAAAAGTTAAGTGCGTAGGGAAAATCTGTTGTATCCACAAATGTCATGCAAACCACAGAGAAATTGATTTTTACTAAACTGTAAAAGCTTTGAAATCAGTAAATTAGACCAGGTACTTTTTTAACCTTATCCATGCAGGGGTGGCGTGTCTGTGTAATTCTAAAAGGCTTACCTAGGAAAACCAGGTCTGTCTCTGACTATCATGTCTTGTTTGTTTGTTTTTCAGAGAAAAGGAGCAACTGAATGCTCTACTCCAGGTGACTCAGGTGAGTTTAGGAGTTATTCCTTCCATATGGCTTCTCTGAGTATCTATAAAGGGTCCTTCATTGCCCACTCTTCACATGAAGCTAATATCTATATTATGGCAACATTTCTTATAAAATGGCTTTGTTCACTCAAAACCTGCAGGTGTCTGGCTTTGACAGAGGTGCCTAGAGCTAACAAGGTTGTTTGGTAGGGTTTTTGTTTGTTTGTTTTTCTTTTTTTTCCCCGAGGTTCATGTACCAGCTTGCATGGTTCCTATTTGAAAGTTTCAGTGTTGAACATGCAGCATCATTTTTTTTATCTCTACTGCTTGGGCTTATTGCATGACCTTGTGATGTGCTACACTGTGACACAATCTGTTTTGTTGGATTGTTGCCTATAACAGCCCAAATAAGAGTGCAGACGATAGCTACCATGGCTAAAATAACCCCCTGGTAACTGATCTAATTGTTAGTACTTGATATATCAAAGAGCAGACCACCGACCCTGAGGTGTGTGAAAACAGCTGGGTGTCATCTTACTCCTTTGCCCAGAGCATTTGTTCCCCACTTTCAGTCCAGCTCTGCTCAGGAAAGATGACAGATTAGTATA
Organism: Aythya fuligula; assembly: GCF_009819795.1. Taxonomy (NCBI): domain Eukaryota; kingdom Metazoa; phylum Chordata; class Aves; order Anseriformes; family Anatidae; genus Aythya; species Aythya fuligula. The sequence continues at coordinate 22,841,270 of NC_045564.1, read as the reverse complement.
CAAAAATTTATTTCTCCACAAGTCAGAGTTGAGTGGAGAACAAGCAATAGAGCAATCCTAAAGAAAATATGAGTTGTGACGTGATGGGGCCAATTCATTGTCTACATTGTCATATTTCGATTGGTCAGTATATTATATCCTTTTAGAATATATTTATTTATCTATTTATTTATTTATTTATTCTGTGTGTGTCTTTTTTAAACATCCTCAGTGGAAGGGAGGATGCCTTATCTTATAGCTAAACCGCAGTGCAAGCTACCAGTATCTCCCATCTTCCAATTATTGTGTACTTGTGAGAGGTTTCCTCAGCTATTTCAGTGTGGAGAATAGAAGAAGAAAGAGACTACAGCACACAGCTAGCTATTATCCATCCAGTGATGCTTAAGAATGCCAAGAAATTCAGAATAGAGTTTGGGTCATGTTGGAGAGGGCACAGCCCTGCTTCATTGCAAAAAATCCTTTCCAGAGCAAAATTCTGGTGGTCAGACCCCCAACTCAGGAAGCAATGAAATCCCCAAATCTTTTCATGATGTATCTGGGAAATGTACAGTTCTTTAGCAGATTATGCACATACATACTCATACATAGTTGCTTTCTCCTATATATGTGTGAGATAGTTCAAAAGGAAAGGATGATTCTATCAAAATTCTAGTGTACAGAGAGCTGTAACATGAGCAGCCAACAGAGGGGCTCTTCTAAAAATTCAGTGATCCCAGTGAGCTACTTTGCACGATTCAGAAACAAGATAGGTTGCTGGAAGAATTGAGGTACCTGAAGATCAGTTGTTCTACCTTTAGCGTTTACACTGTGGGTGATCACAGATGCCAGACAGAGAAGGAAAGGATGCTTAGGGTCATATTTTTTAGATGGAAAGTACAGAGCAAGCACAAGAGACAGGAAAAACGAAAGGTCCAATGGAGGAACACAGGTTAATGAAACTGCTTTAATACTATTACAAATTCTTTAAGGTTGAAGCAGTAAAGACTGAGGAAGTCAATATTCCCCTGCAAGAAGAAGAAAGACGTCAGATGGAGGAGATCTTAAGGCTGGAGAAGGAGATTGAGAAGTTGCAGCAACAGAAAGAGGATCACATGTCTATCATCTGTGAAAACACCAGGAATGAAATCAATCGGCAGCGGGAAGAAGAGATCCAGAGGCTAGAAAAGGAGGCATCTAGGGTTGCCCAGGAGTTTCTGGAGCTGCTGGATTTTGGCAATCTGGATGAAAGTGTGCAGAATTTAGAGCGCTCACTTTCTAGTGAGGGAACACTCAATGTTGACTGCAGCCTGGTAGCACCACTGGCTGAGGAAGAGGTGGATGAGGGGTTTCATGCTGATGATGAAGGACGGCCAACTTCCAGTTTGGTGGCTGTGACTCAACGTGACATGAGAAACAGTGATAACTACTTGGAGAAAGATGTGGACACAAGAGTTTTGCTTCTCCAGAGGGATGTGGGAGAGGTTGTCCCTGCTCCAAGACAACCTGTGGAAAGAACCACTAGCCCCAAGGAGCAGAGTGCCCTACGTGACCCAGCAGAAAGCAGTTATGGCACTGTCTCAGATACACTGAGGAGTAACAGCGGAGAGGTGGGAGAGCCGATTTACAATTCCCCCCAAGATGTGGAGTCTGACTATGACCATGAGGAGTTTGATGGCTGTGGAGACACAGGCAGTGCCTCAGCCGAGCCTCTGAATGGCGAGGAAAGTCTGAGAAACTCCCATGGCACCAGCCTGGACTCCAACCGTGGCAGCCTGGACTCGGTAAGAATCTGCCTCCATTCATTTTTCTGGACGTTAGTGTGACTTTGTTGATATTTATAACATCTTTGCCTTTTTACTGCATGCCTGCTTGCTCTGTGTATAGTTACTGATATAAATCTCTCTTACATCAGTAAACAGCATGAAAAAAGGTAAGAGTGATAGGCTGAAGGCCAGCAGGCTTTTGACTGTCCAGTGTCACTGGTACACAACCTAGTACAGAGGTACCTAGGCTATCCTAGATTGTTTCCATCACCAGGTATTAGAGTAGCATCATCTAGGAAGACTGAAAGCAGGCAACTAACATCTTGTAGGTTTGTGTCCTACCTCAGAGAGATTTCACTGAAAGCTTGGGCTACTTCTGTGGACAATCACAAGAGAAAATGGGAAAGGCTGGGGTTTAATTTGTTCCCATTACTAAAATTCTCTTGTCCTAGTCCTAGTGTTCAAAGTCAAGGGTTTATTTTCAGCTGGTGTATACAGGATAAGCTATTCTAAGGCTAGAAGGAATAACTGTGCTGATTCTGGTGTGTCCTGGTGGGCACAAACACCACTTTGCTTTCTGTTCCTGCAGCAGGGGTGATGGCAGGTAGTAAAGCTGGGCTATTAGCCTTGTACTTGAAGCATCTTGGCTCAAATTCCACACAGGGCCCTGAGCTTTGTGCGTGCCCTCGGGCTAGCTGTTTAATAATGCCACAGTAAATCCCCCAGTAGACCAGCATGTCAGATGAGCCCACAAATGATTGAAAGGAGTTCAGGTGTGAAGCCTATGATAGCCATAAAAATACCTCAGATAAATGATGTCTCTGTGCGTAGGAGCTCAAACTACAAAATACCTTTTAGAAAATTATTGATCTTTTTTTAAGGAATTCAATTTATTTCCTTTGCTTTTCTTCTCCAGTGGCAGATTTTGACTCTTGAAAAGTTGCATGTTTTTTTCTGTTTGCATTTCCCTAATGTCAGCTGCCAGCCATCAGAATTTTTTATGATGTGATTTGCTTGAATAAATGTATCTTCTCTGTGGGCAGATACTCACAGATCACTGTCAAGTAATCCTTCAAGTCACGAATCACCCTGTCACAGTGTTTATTACAGTCTTGGCCAATTTCTACCATTCTTCCTAAAATTTAAATGGACATAGGGGATTTTATTGGGCTCCTCAGTGAGTAAGACTCACAAAAAATGGAGATGCTTCTATGTCATGGCACGAGCCACAGGAAGAGATACCTGCAGCTGGCTTAGGATTGCATCAGGAGCTGCTGATTCAAGACTACCTGCTTTTTCAAACTTAATGTCAAGAGAGGGAAAACAAATAAGTGAAAGAGGAATAAGACAAAAGAGGAGGGCAAATGGATCACAGAGAGGCAGGTCAGAAAGGGAAAAATGAAAAGAAACAACATGCATTTGGAGAAGGAAAAGGACTAAGGAACTGCCTCCATATTAAGTTAATGAAGCTGATCATAGGAAGGTGTATTTAAGGCAAAGGAAAAGATAGCATAATTTGGGATTTCATGTGTGACATATGGCTAAGTGCAATTATCTAGTTGGAGAGCAAGGATGAGTAAACATTGTATTGTTATTTCAGCAATTTAGATCTTTGTTTTTAGGGTTCAGTTATTCTGGAATGTGCTTTTTTTCTAGTAAACCCAAAGCAAGGCATTTCCTTGCAAGGGTTAGGTCAGTATTCCATCTTGTCCAGCATGCTGGCCTGTCTGCCAGAAAAATCCTCTAGAAAGAAAAATTGTCTCTTAACCCCATTAAATTAGATTTTGGACTATATGCTCTGCCCTGAAATAGGAAGGTTTGCTTCTGCAGGTAACTGGAGCTTTCTAGTCATGTCCACTGCTGAATGTCACTCTCCTTTCTGGTATGAAAATTCCATGCTCTCTGGAGACTCTTGCTTTAGGCATTAATGAGTAATCTGCCAAGCCTTTAATTTTACTCTATTGCTTTTTTTGTGAAGGGAGTATGTGTAGTTTTGCACCTTCTGCTCATGTGATTTCTGCAGTCTTGTTACTTTGTTCCAGTTGTCCTGTGGGACCCAAGTAGCCAGGATTTCTTCTTTTCCTTTTAGTTTCTGGACAGCGAAGAGGAAGTGGATGTTTACATAGATACAGATGAAGAGTTTTGTAATGGACGAGTCACCATCTTCAATGGCTCAGGACCACCCTATTTTCACAGCTATCTCTACATGAAGGGTAAGCAGCTTTAGCCAAAACTGTGGAAGGACAGGATCCAGAAAACCTTCTTTCCTCTTCTGTTTCTTCAGAGTCACTATCTTCCTTTGCTCTTACTTCTCTGTTCACTCTTTTTTCTCCCCCCTCTTATTTCCAGCAAATAAAACAAAGGGCTAGGAGGTGGATGTCAGGGAATTAGACTGAACATCTTTTGCTCTGAGATATGCCCACTTGGTGTGGGCTTATATGACCCATTTTGAACTACAAGACTGAAGACAATACGAAAATATTTGAGTAAAGCATATATTTCTGTATTTTGTGTATGTTTCACTGGTTCTATTTTTCCTCTTTCCAAACTTTAGTACAGTGTTCTTTCTCTCCCTCAGCTCCCTCGTTGCACATAGGAACTGCAGGGGCAACTGAGTGCCCAAGAAGCAGGATCAAAATGGAGAAATGGCCACTGCTGCGTGTCTGATGAGATCTTGCTCCCTTGCTTTGCAGGAGGCCTCATGAACCCGTGGAGGCGGCGCTGGTGTGTCCTGAAGAATGAAGCCTTCATGTGGTTCCGCACCAAGCAGGAGGCACTGAAGTCAGGCTGGCTCTACAAAAAAGGCGGAGGCATGTCGACGCTTTCACGCCGCAACTGGAAACGCCGTTGGTTTGTGCTTCGAGAATCCAAGCTGATGTACTTTGAGAATGACAGTGAGGAAAAGTTGAAGGGGACAATTGATATCAGAAGGGCAAAGTGAGTGAGGAGTTAATTCTTTTGACCCCTAGTATTTGCTCTAAATTGAAAATGAAGTGACCGGTGCAGCCAGTTCATCCCTCTACAGGTCTCCAGTAGGGCTAGAAGAATCAGAAACATAAGGGAAGGAAAAGACGATTAGAGCTTCCAGTTCTACTCTGGAGGGAGTCTGGAATTATTTGGTAGTCCTTCTTCCAGTCTTGCATTTCATAGTCTGGCAGAAGCTCTTTCAAAGCCATGGATGGAGCCAGACCAGGAGGAGCTAATTAAGTACATACCACATGCATCCTTCCCTACCCTGGTTCCATCTGTTTCTTGGACTCCCCAGGCATTTCACTGTGATGGTATGAAGCACGCAGCGGGATTTGAATTTGGCAGCATGTGCTATGCCTTTTCCTGAGCCTTGAATGTTCTTTTTGCCACTGTAGCCAATTCCTTAGCTCCTGCTGAAGGAAAGGAGAGACTAGTCACCTCTTGGCATTCTGTGGCCCTGTAAAGTGCCAAAAAAAAGTGGCACACCCCACTTTGTAAACAGCCCTCTATATCAACCTCCCAGTTCTCTCTTCTATCCAGTCTGCTGGTGGCTTAAAGAAAATCCATTTAATTCCTTAAGTTTTGGTTTTATAGTAGGTTAACTGTACAGATCTATATAAGGGGATCCTAAAAGTTATAATGGAATGTAATGCAAAGGAATTTTGTATTTCTATCAAAGTTACAATCTATCTGAAACAAGTTATTCCTGTAAAAGGTTTTCAGCATATGTCTTGTAATTTGCTGTATTCCAGGGAAATTGTGGACATTCATGAGAAGGAGAATGCCCTGGACATTGTGACAGAAGACAGAGTTTATCACATTGTGGCAGAGTCACCAGAAGATGCCAGGTATAAGAGCGAGTTTTGTTAAGTTTGTTCATTCAGTCTAGATCTGACCCAGCCGCTCATGGGGGAGACTGGGGAACACAACCACTTTCCTTTTGCTGAAGAGAAGTGGGGATTCATTCCTGAGTGTCACCTACTGGAAGGTACACCCCTGCTTTGGGGACTCCTTGTTGCAGCTACTGAGATGGTGGTTCAGCCTAACAGTCACAGGACTACCACCTTCTGCACGTGGCTGTGAGCATGCTGAATTCAAGGGTTACTTCAGGAGACACACAAAACCTTAACATAAACTGGAACTTCTAATAGCTGATTTATTTATTAAATGGAATCTTGAATCAAACAAAAAGTCTATTCATGTTGCCTGTAAATGATTGCAAGAGCAGCTGGGTTTTATCCAGGAGACAGAGAAAAGGCTGCGGCTTATCAGAGTCTGTAATGTCATCCGATAAAATCTTCCCAGTGCAAAGCAAACAAATGACTCATGTCCTTCCTTCTTGGCGTCCTGGCCAGGCAGTAGGAATCAGTTGTTTAAGGGCAGGTTGGACAACCTGTTTGGCCTATAGAAAGCCAAGTTAAGAGGTTACTAACCCTGTCTGCTTATGTCTTCCGCACCATTCTCCCACTCTTACCAAAGCTCTTGCTAGTGTAACTGTTTCCCTTATCTAGTTTAATCTGATTCTGTGAAGTTATGTAGGGTATGTTATTCATTTGGTGTAAGGGGAGGAAGGGATAAAGTGTTTGGACACAAATAAATTAACAGAAGTAGACTACAGAGCAACCACATAAATGAGAAACAAGCAAATTCAAGGGGCAGTAGCCAAAGAAAGAGTATCTCCTTAACTCAGAACCTCCACAGTTGGAATAGTTATGCCCTAAGATACCATTACAAAATTGCTAGGACAAGCATAACCCAAATGTGGCCTCTGTCTGTGCCACAGCAGTCTCTGTTCTGGGGGAGAAGAAAGCACTAACACTTGCAGAGGACAGATGTTGTACAGTCTCCAGTTTGAGAATCCTCCACAAAGTCTAGATGTTTGCTGATCTCACTGGAAGCTGCAGATAAGAATCTGCTTGTTCTGCAACAGAGATTCAGCCTCCAGATATGCCTGTAATGAGAAGCCCTTTCACAGACAAATAGCTTCACTCCAAATGAACTTATAAAAACCCCATGATTAATAGAGAGCCATATGACTCTCGAGTTTATGAGTGGATCAGACAGAGACTAGTCAGGAAGGCTCCCAGGAGTCTCTAGGACTGAGTCCCCAAAGATTCCAACTGACCCTGTCTTTACAACTGCTATATGCTCTTATTCTGCTGACACATGCTCCCCAGTGAGTCCACCGCCTGCCTATGGTTTCTTGAATAGCAAGTAGAAAACTGGATTTTGTGGGAGCAGCTGTCAGTGGGTTGGAGAACGTGCACAGAATTTTCATGGATAAATAGGGAGGAAGGAAGATATTAGGGTATGGCGTGATCAGCCCAAGAGATGTTTTGCAGCATAGTCTGCAGGAAATTGTGAATGAAGAAATTTTCCCACTGGCAGCTTTCCAGGCTCCTTGATGATATTCCAGAGCTAGTTTCAGTACCCAAATCTTAACTTTGAGTCTGTTTTGATTGCCAGCGGTTGGTTTAATGTCCTGAGCCGAGTACACAGCGCTACGGCACAGCAGCTGAGGGAAATGCAAGATGAACAGGCCAATCCAAAGAATGCTGTGGTGAGTTACTGTGCAACCAGTCTGTGGGCATGTTCAGAGCCATCTGTGTTTAACTATTTTGTGCATGTTTTTCTAGGACATGCAGTGCTGTAGTTCGTGAGCAGTATAAGAAAGTTACACATTTTTTTAAAAAGAAACAGCAAAGCTGATAGAAAAGAGGGTAAGAAGTGAAGATCATAGTGCCTGTGGTGGGTGTCAACATGATCAACATTGGCTCTCTTCTTTGGTTTGCCTCTTGCAGATATTTTTTTTTGTTTGATGGGATTATGGGACTAGTCTGTGTCAGTTTGCCAGACAGAAGATAAACAGCTGAGAAGAACAATTTATTTATGGATTTACTAGTATTGAGATGTAGAGGCAGAGGGTATTTCAGACCGTAATAATGATCTCTGAAAATGCATAGCTCTCTTTATTGCAGTTCTCTAGAGTCCTTGCACACCTTTTCATGTTGTCTAGGGAGCAGAGCTGACTCACTCATGCCTTTCTAATATGCTCATTCCTACTCAAGTTATTGGAATTCAGAAGAATGTTTTCAGGTTCAATACTATTCACTAAGGAGAATGTCTGTAATTTAAGGTGCAAACAATTCCTGTTACCTGTCTCTTTCACTATACAGGGAACCCTGGATGTTGGGCTTATTGACTCTGTCTGTGCCTCAGACAACCCTGACAGGTATGTACAGCAATGTGGCCATCTCTCTGATTGGAAATTCCCTGACTCATTTTTGTAGGTATGTCCCGGTTAGTTTACATTTGTTTAAACTCCTAAGAATTTAACTCACAAAGAAACTCAGCTAAAAGTACTTAGTTTCTTCCAAGTTATGCTACTTCCCAGGCACAAAGGTCACAAGTGTATTGTCTTTGAGTGAAAGTTTCAGTACACATTTCCATCTGAAGAGTGTGAACAATGTAATCTAAATGTCAAGAAATTATAGTTTTATCTACTATTAACACTAAATAAAAATGTCCAGCAAGAGTAGTACTTCCAGTTTTTCAACAGAGCAATTTCAAGCTAATCTTGTAAATTTAAGGAAAAAAATAAAACAACACATTAAAAAAAAAAAAAAACACAAAACAACACATTAAAAAAAAAAAAAAACACAAAACAACACATTAAAAAACAACAACACAAAACAACATGGAATGAATTTTAAAATCTTTTTTAAGAATTTAAGAAATCTTTGTGATGCAGCAAAGCACAGGCCTTTAGTTAACAGATAAGTTAGCTTCAGATAAGAGATTATGGAGCATTTCATATCACTTTACATTAACATTTAATTATTTCCTACACTGTTAACAGGTTCAGCCAGGGCCAAGCTTCTCACTGCAGTACTGAACTAAAATGTTAGCTACTAAGCTATTTACTTCTGTGTTCTGTTTGTTGTTGTTGTTGTTTTCTCTCACAGATTGCGGGGACTTTGTGGTTACTAGTTTAGAAAATGCATATTTTGGTAGCAAACTAAGATTTCTTTGAAGCAAGTGTTTTGCCCAGCCTGGACTCCTCAGAGTTAATCTGTGTCCCACTAAAAAAAAATAAAAATAAAAGAGCACAAATAGTAAGCTGAACAGGCAGAATTTCTTCATGAATCTGCTGAGGTACACTCTTCTGGAGTGTCAGTGTTTGAGTTATGTTAAACAAATTCTGAGGAGAATGCTTATTTTTCAACCATATTTTTATGCATCTTAGTTTTATTTTCCGTAGCTTTTTTTGTTAGGATCAGCTCATCCTTCCTAAAACCAATCTCAGACCCATTTTCACTGTCACTGCTGGGAACTACATTTGCTACTGCATTACTGGTTTTAATAAGTATGAGCAGAACAGCTCTACTAGCCTAGCCCAGTGGTACTAGCACTAGCTCAACCCAATCAGAGGGTAGAGCAAAGTCCTGTGCTCTACCCAGGATATTTTACAGCTGGGCATTAGCTAATGAATGCGTTGTAGTCTTTGGAAATAGCTCTTGGAAAGTGTTTAATTCTATTTGTCTGGACTCTGCATTCATCAGTTTGCAGACCAACTGCGCAGGGGATGCTCTTGGGAGTTTCTTCACTTCTCTGTAGTTTGTATTCCAAGAATCTTTCTGCATTGCCTATGGAAAGGCAAAGGACATGGCTTTGGGTGTGCTGTGATTTTAGATATTTGTATGACTTTGACTGATTTCTGATGCTTTTATTTTCTGGCAGACCAAACTCTTTTGTGATCATCACAGCAAATCGAGTGATACACTGCAACAGCGACACCCCTGAGGAGATGCACCACTGGATCTCCCTGCTGCAGAAACCAAAAGGCGAATCTAAGGTTGATGGCCAGGAATTCCTTGTGAGAGGTAAAAGGAAATGCATGCAGTTATGACATGTGAAACTCATCTTCTGTTTGTGATTTGAGTGGGAGGTTTCAGTGTAGCTAATCCAAGCCAGTGTTCAGCTGCTTCCAAAACACAGCCATTGCCTGCCCCCTCCACCTTCCTGCCTGCTGTTGGCTGCCTCCTGTGCTCTGCTGGCACTGACTCTTGTCTGACTCCACATCAGGTGGGTTCAGAAAGATAAAACTTGAAAAATAAGTATTTCTTTATACGTTTATTTTTCTGGTGTTAGTTCCATAGCTTGTTTCAACATGTTGTCGAGCAAATGCCAGCAGGGAATAGGAGGGAGCATGGCTGTTGCTTGGGAGCAGCTGGCTTAGACCAACTATGACATGACACTGCAGCTTTTGTTTTCAGAAAGCTCTGTTTCTTCTGACACCTGTCATGTTGAGAGGGTGGGAGAGAGATCTTTGTAGGATTGCTGCTCTCCTCAGCTGAACAAACTAACCTGATTCTGATAGACATAGTGAAGTGAGAATAATTCTCTAAGGCTGAGCAAAAGATTTATATTCTGTCTCTAGTTAGACCTCAGCTGGACATAGAGGCACTGATGCATGAGTAATGTTTGTGCATATAATACAAAATATTCTCCCTTTTTTCTCAAATATTTTTAAATTTCCTCAGTACTTTTAGCTCATTACATGTTCTCTAATATACAAAGACACTCGGGTCTCAATCTGTGGAAAGCAAACATTTGAGCAAATTGCCCTACATCTTCCAGAAAATATCTATGATGGAATACATGTAAAGGTCTGAGAGTGGTCATGTCAAGGCAGGAGTAGAGGAAGAAGAGAGTCACCAAGAAGTGGCATAAGCCTTCTATAATCCTGGTCTTAAACATTTCAAGGAGATTGTCTGATAACCTATGTTAACGTTGGCAGGTGAATTCCCTTAAATTCAAAATACTTAATTGCAAGGCAACAGCTCCTTTTATTTCATTTTGTTCATTAAAGAAAAAAGTCTAAATATTCCTTTGCAAAGTCAGTGTATGCACTTCATGGTAAAACAGATGGCTATTTGAGAGGCTATTTGAGAACCACAAAGTCTGTCTCTTTATTTTTCCTTTACATGCAACCTCTAGGCTCAGTCCCACGTTCTTCAGACTTTTTGTCTTGTGGGTGGACATTGCTTTTTTCAGCTTTGAATAGAAAACTATCTATTCAACAGGTTTAGTAACACTGAGTGTAATTTTGTCTTTTATAGAACTGAATTGTTTTTTCTTCTTTTTCTTCTCCACCCCCACCCCACCTGTGAGGAATCTAAAATGAGAGAGAAAGTATTTTTCCTGATCACGGGAAGAAGACACATGTAATGCTTACAGATCATTCTACTACAAAATGTACCACCAAACCTTTTCCATGCAGGTTTGGTTAGGCATTTGGCATCTCTTTGGTAGAAATGAATTGTAAATGATTTATTCAGATGGCTGTGACTTGTGAGAGAAGCATCCTGGACAGAGAATGCCCTTATGGTGATGTCAAACTAAACCACAGCTCAATGAGAAAAACATACATAGGGCTGAAAAATAGAACAGTTCCATGAAAAAACTGTCTAATTTCTTAGAGTGACTGTGCAGGATACTGCTATAGCCAATAAAGCAGAACTGGCAGGTCCCAGTACGAAGTTTTTGCAGAGAGTTTGAGTTCTGCTCCCAGAGTTAGAGAGTCACCAGGAAGAGACAAGGTTGCTGTTGTGGTGAATGACAACCACTGACATGTCTGTGTTCCTCCCTTAGGTTGGCTCCATAAAGAGGTTCAGAGCAGCAACAAGATGTCCTCTCTGAAGATGAAGAAACGCTGGTTTGTGCTGACAAACACTGCACTTGATTACTACAAGTCATCCGAGCGCACAGCTGCCAAGCTTGGCACACTTGTGCTCAACAGCCTCTGCTCCGTGGTGCAGCCCGATGAGAGGGTCTTTAAAGACACAGGTAAGAAGAGGAGCAAACAGTCATCAGCAGGCATTGCATGGGTGGAGTTGCCTGAAGAGGGGAGGGTGCAGGAAGGTAATGGTGTGTCTTGCTGAGATACGGTCTTGAGGACTGTGGTTGCAAACTTCTTCCCCACACAAACCACAGGAGACTTGCAAAGGACTAGAGAACAGTGTGAAAGTGATGGCAGTTCCCTCACACCTGACAGAGATGCACAGTTCTTATATTTTTTCACTGAGTAGTGTCGCTCTTTATCTAAATGTTTTCCAAATGCATCCAAGTTCTTCATGCTCACATGTAACAGCACTAAGTAACTGCCATGATACAGCATGACCTATGTTTCTCTCTCTCGGATCGATGTTATTCCCTTAAATAACAATAACGTCATACACCTTAGTCTTTTTTGTAGCACTCAGCCTGCTAGAACCAAAAGATGACAAGGGCCTACGTTTGCTTTCTGTGCAGTGTGACACTGTTCTGGGAAGGCAGGGTCTGCCACAGTTCTCCATTGCTTGCACCTTGAGTTTGGGATGGAAATGAGCTTACGAGGCAAGGGGTAAACCCCCCTGACAAAGAAGGTGAAGCTTAGAACAAAATTTGAAATACTGGATTTTTGAGTACTGGAGTTGCTTGGGATATTTTTTAAAAGCTCTGGAAGCAAACTGCTAGCAGTGGGATACTGTGGTGTGTTTAGTCAAGTGAAATGAGGAAGTTTCTTCTGCTCACTTACAATAAATCCTCCACATTTATGATCTCAACAGACACCTAGGGCTACCTATAGTGGAATGAATTGTCATCGTCCTGACCTTTTCTCTCAGTTTGTCAACTACATGATTTTTAAAATTTATGAGAATTGGTTTGGCAGTGTGACTGGGTGCTGCGTGTAGGCTGGTCACTTTCTGAGCGATTAATAGCACAGTGTAGCCGAAACCCTGACTGTGAAAGTGAGCTGCCTGGTTGGCAGGGAAGTATTTATGTTACAGTGTGAGCTACTTGTGTCTTGGAAAGCTGTGCTTGTGCCAAAACCTGGATTGGGACTTTCCTGCTGGTAAGTCCATTTTGGGAATGGGGAATGTTATTGTTTACCCAGTCCATTTTAACCATACATAGCGTATGTAACAGAGTAGCAAGGGTTTTCCTCAGACAGGTGTTACAGACAAAAAGAGAAGGTAAAATGGAAGCAACTTTCACCTTCTAGCTTCTTTGTGTCTCTACAGGCTACTGGAACATAATTGTCCATGGGCGAAAGCACTCCTACAGGCTGTACACAAAGCTGCTGAACGAAGCCATGCGCTGGGCCTCTGCCATCCAAGGTGTCATTGACAGCAAAGTGCCCATAGAAACACCTACACAGCAACTCATTCGTGACATCAGGGTAGGTACCATCATGCTGATTCCCTTGTGGCAACAAACGAGGTTGCTGTCATGGGGCAACAAAAAAGTAAAAGAAACCTAAATGACTGTATAACTAAATAATCAAATTTTATTTTGAATCAGCTTGCTAACTGATCTGCTTGAGTCTAGGTTATAACTGATGTGCAATTACAAATTGCATTTATACCAACAAGTATGTGCAAGTCTCCGCTTCATCCTTTCTTTTCCCTAAGCATCCTCTGAACACATATATAGAAACTCTAGCAAATTAAATATATAATCAGAAGACAGACCAAGGCATATATCATAAGCAACTTGCTGAGGGATTGAACAGTACTAATAAAAAGGCATCTAAGACAAAGGGCTTGCCAGTAAATTGGTAGGACCAGTCAATGGAGGTGAAAAAGAAATGTGTAATAATGGTAACACATCTGAAAAACTGAATTAATTCTCTGCATAACTAATGACTACAGAGTGCAGGGAAACTCCAGTATTGCAGCCTGCCTCTAAAAGGGATGAGTTTGAGAAACTTGCCAGCTGAGGTGTCAGTTAGAGGGATTGTGGAACATATCAATAAAACAGAGGGTGAAATATAGCCAAGATCTATTGGCAATAACTCTACAGCTCTAAAGGAACTGAAACATGAAGTTACTGAATTACTACTGGCTGTAGAATGTAACCCTAGGCTACATGCTCCTAACGTTGAAGAAATGGGAGGCAGCTAATGTGACTAAGCTATACGAAAGGATTCAGGAGGGATCCGGGGAAATACAAACCAGCCATACTTGGCATATCTCCTAAAGGTCTCTGAGGGGATCAGCAAGCATGTGGATAATGGTGATCCTGGTCATAAAGTTTGCTTTAATTTCCAAAAAGCTTTGATAACTCTGTTAGCAAAGAAGGAAGGAGGAGGAATCATGCTGTATGTGCCTGTTAAATGCTTGCAGTAGGCACGAGCCACAAGCTGCATTTGGAATCAAGGCCCTGTGCTTGGTAACCCAGTATGGCTATTCTTACATTTTATTTTCAGAAATAATATACAGAGTAATTTCTATGTGTAAATTATTCTTTAGTCACCTCATCCCTCGATGGACCTTCCAGAATGTCAAAAAAGGTGGTTGATTTGACTCTAAATGTATAAAGACATCTTAGGAATGACTGTCCTCATTTGAGGATTTTGTTTTTTCCAGGAAAACAGCACAAACTTTGAAGTAGTGGAACAGACATACAGGAGGAACCCAATCTTGCGGTACACCCAGCACCCTTTGCATTCTCCCTTGCTCCCATTACCATATGGAGATGTTAGTGTCAACTGTAAGTATTTTACCCATATGACAAAATACTCTCTCATTTTAAGGATCAGTGAGGAGCCTGAGCAGCACAAAAGTGGTATATAAGCTCTCTGTGTAGGTGAAGTTCATCTGGGGCAGTGTTTCCCACAGGGTTCAGAGAGAGGGATTAGTCCCTTTCTTTTCACAGAAAAAGGGAGAATATAGTTTATCATCCATCTGGGGGATGTGCAGCCTGTCTTTGTGAGTTGCAACTGGGTTAAATAGTTCTAGTGTAAATCTTACAACAGGATTAAAACATGCAACTGGCAGCGGGATCGTATTTGTAGAGAAGCTACAAATGAATCATTTCTTCAAATACTTCAGGAACAGGAAAGAACTAGACTGTCTAATAGGCCCCCAGAAAACCAGTGTGAGAAAAAATTGAAGTCATAGCAGAAGTATGACGACTCTGTGTGTGTGTGTGTATCAACACAGAGACACCTTATGTGGGGAAATGTTATTTCTGGTAGGAAACTCTTCCTCTGCGAGATGCATCAAAGGATGCCAATTGAAGTGTCAGTAGCAGAGGTTATGTAGCAAGTCAATAGATCAGTAGAACAAGCTGACAGGACCAACTGGTCACCTACGCAGAGGAGCTTAGGAGAGCAGTAGCTGAATTATTAATAACAACAAGCAATATCTCTCTCTTTAAAAATAACAAATTCTTTTGTACTACGCATTCAGTATTGTAAGGTTCCCAAAGTGTCTTAGGAGCACAAACATAACAAACAAGAGAGACTAAACAATATACAATGTGCACATTTGTGGTAGAGGCAGACAGCAGGGAAGCAGGAAGGTCAATGCCTGGCTCTTTAAGAGGTCTATAATAGCTTCCATGACCTCCCAGAGATGCCAGATGGTTTGTTTTTGACCATATGGGATGAAGCAATATTGGAGTTGCTCTGCAGGTAGAGGAAACTGCCTGTAATTTGCCATGTTCTGAGCATGGTTTGAGGAAGTCATCAAACTTACCTTGGGGGTGGAGACGGAAGGACTCAACATAAAAGAATGGTGCCCAAAAGACCAGGCAAGAGTCTTTCCTGTTCTGTGGATGCTAAATTTTGCCTGTTGTTCAAAAACTTTTTTTTTGGGGGGAAGTAAAATAGATAAGAATAGGTTGGCAGTTTGGATCAGTTTGTCACTATTGTTTTTTTCCTTTAACTGAACTAGATTTCAACACTAATTTCCTTTAAAAACATTATTCTCCTTTTCTGTACAGGATATCCAAAAATGGATTTGCAGTGGTGACAAGTTAGATGTTGGCAAATACTAATTAAAACTGCATTTGCACATATAAAGGGGAAGCTTTAATGAATTTTGAGTAGAAATTTAGTTTGAAGAGATGAGCTAATGTAGATTCTCAGGTTCTGTTCTTCCATCACAGACTATACTATAGTTGTTTGTCCTACTGCTGGGCCTGTAGGAAATGGGGGAGATTCTTACCTGATGTCACCTTTATGATCATTCCTCAGTGCAACAAGAGAAGGGTTACAGCAGCTTACAGGATGAAGCAGTGAAGATCTTTAACTCCCTTCAGGAGATCGAGACAGTGTCTGACCCCATACCAATTATCCAAGGCATTCTGCAGACCTGCCATGATCTAAAGCCCCTTCGTGATGAAGTGTATTGTCAGCTCATCAAACAAACTAATCACATGCCACATCCCAACAGTACTGGGAACCTGCACCACTGGCAGCTGATGTCATGTATGAGCTGCACTTTTCTGCCGAGTAGAGGAATCCTTCGTTACCTCAAGTTCCACCTGAGAAGGTAAAAGCCCTTTTCATTTGCATTGTTTCCTTTGTCCCTACTTATCTTCCACTGCCTGGTGTACCTGTGTGTCTCACCCTCCACCTGTGCACATATCTTTCTGTGGTGTTGCAGCCTCCCACCTTTGTGCACAAATCTTGCTACCAGCTGTTCTGGTGTATTCAAACCCTGTCCCCCTTGCTACCCATCTGTTGTGTCAAAAGGATGTGGAAAGTAAGGCTACCTACCCAGAATACCATGAAACTGTGTTAAAGTGGATTTACAGCTGATCACCTACTGCTTACTAATGTCCTTATAAACATTCTCAGCCTGCAGGAAAGGTGAGAAACACACTTAATATTCACTGAAGTAGGTACTACCTTGCAGCAACCACAGACAAAATGTGTGTACTGTGGAGTAGCAGATATACCCTAAATCCAATTTACTGTTTTTCAGTGTTTGTTTGCTCAACGAAGCATGTAAGGCTTATAATTTGTATTTCTAATCTGCTTTAACCTCCAATTTTCATGAACCAAATTGTTTACATTCTTCCCAATTTATGTTCAGCATCTAGAGCAACTTTCTAAAGAGGTCTGCATTGGAACTAAGCTGCAGTCGTGTAGCCTCACTCCATTCATTAATGATAAAAAAGGGTTATAAAGTCTATTTGATTCCTTCCAAATGAGGAGAGAGTTGAAATCCAGCAAGTAAAAAGAGATAATTCAGAATAAATTTTAAAAGCTTATATTTGACTCCATACTTTTTAATCTCAATTTTGTGAATTCAGATAGTTAATCCTCCTATCTTCAGCCAGTACTAAATTCTTGGAAGTTTGAACTGCTAATTTCATATAGCGCTGAGAAATGCCACTGAAGTGACTTTGGAGTGACTAGTGAAAGCAGGTTCTATAGTTTGGGAAATAACTGGGCTTATTCTTGTGGTGTTTGTGTTTGACATCTCTACTGAATTCCCTGCCTACAATATTCCAAGTTACATGGCAATAAGCTTGTTTTCTGTTTCACTGTGTAATGGCTTTTTTTGCTTCTCTTTACAATTAGGGTAAAAGATCTCTTTCCAGGCTCAGAAATAGACAGATATGCACAATTCATCAGTGATTCTCTGAAGAGAACAAAGACAAGGGAGTTTGTACCGTCCCAGGAGGAAATACAGGCTCTTCTCACCCGTGAAGAAATGACCACAACAGTATACTGCCATGGCGGTGGCTCCTGTAAAATCACCATCAATTCCCACACGAGCGCTGGGGAGGTAATGCATTTACTAAATAACCAGATCTAAGCACACCTCTGTGTCTAGGTACTGAGCCTGCTGAAGGGACTCCTTTTCCCCATTCATCTCCAATTTTTCAGGGTTTAGGGAATATATTGCTGTATATTGTTTCCTTGGAACAAGATTTGAGCACTGTCAGACCATGGTCTGATGTAGATTGGTAGTTCTTATGACCTTATGACCACACTGGCTTCCATCACCCCATCCAGCTCTCAGCAGTGTATCTCCATTCTGTTCTTTTCTGCGGCTGGTCCATCTGCACGGCCAGTGATTCCGCTAGCTCAGAAACACAAAATATTTGTTTATTTTCCTATTTTTTCCCCCCAATAAGCTAACTTCAGAAAGTGTGTAATGCCTACCCTGTGATCTGTCTCTGATTTTTGCAGGTGGTTGAAAAGTTGATCCGAGGCTTAGCAATGGAGGACAGCCGCAATATGTTTGCTCTCTTCGAACATAATCAGCAGGTGGACCGTGCTGTTGAGAGTCGAGTGATTGTGGCTGATATCTTGGCCAAGTTCGAAAGGTAGAAGAATGTTTCGTAGAACCTTTACTTTAACTCCTAGTTGGTTAAGTGAGAGTACCATCAGTTAGTTTTATCCAAAGCAGCTGCAGAGTTTCAAGCATTCACTTTGGTGTGAACTTCTCTTCGGTAAGGTTCAAGTGCTCTTTTTTTTCTATGTGGAAAACTATGTTCACATCTGTTTTGATAAGAAAGAAGCATTACTTATCACGCTTGTCAGGACAGAATTAGTAGTGCCTTTATCAAATAGTAATGGTTTCCTACCAGAGCTCAGAGAAGGGTTAAGTCATTTAATTGTCTTGATCATTCTCTTTCTCTGAAAGGGGATACTGTCTCCTGGCTTGTTTGTGGTAGGACAAGTGAATTATTACATAATGTCAATGTATTTAGAAGTACTAAGGGCTATCTGCAGATTGGAACAGCTTATAAAATGAAGCACCATCAAACCAAGGTATTTTCTTGCATAGTTACTTGTGTCATTGTGATGAATGGGGTGTGTTAATTTGGGCTACACAAGCAAATACCATCTGTAAGATCCTTGACCAGCCAAGGAAGTGGTATATAATGAAAGCGTTAAGAAATGACACTGGTGCTGCTTTTCACATTTTTGGAACTGTAAGATTGTAGCTGCCAGTGTTTGCTTTGATGTTTTTCTAGACATTTCTGAGCTGCAAACAGTGACTGTTCCTTGCAGAGTTTATGAATGTGAACCCTACTTAGGGACCATCTCAGCAATATAAGTTTCAATGCCTCTTCCTTTGAAGTAATTGGCTTCATCACCACTAGTCAGACATGAAAATTAATCTATTTGGATAAATGATTCAGGGTACTCAGCTCAGTGCCCTCTACGAAAATGTCTTTATATCAACTAGCTTTGATAACATCTTGTCAATTTACCTCATAATAGCTTCATCAGAAGAGAGAGCAAAGATTTAAGTGGGCATAGAAAAGCAGCTCTAATTTCTTACTGTGGACTGTGATTTTGTGGCTAGGCATATAAAGAAAGCAGTAATTTGTAGAGAAAGCTGCCATTGTCTTATTTTATATTGGTTCTGAAGACGAAAATAAAATTGTTATAAATGGTGGCAAGATTGATGCTTTTCACAGTCACAAGACTACACAGAAACAATATGTTAAAAATGGGAAGCGCTTTGTGTCCTCCCCATAACTCTTGCATTTATATAGAACTATTGATCAATTTTTTTTTATCAATTGTATCTGATAAGAACTTTGGGTCCTGCTGAAAGCAGGTGACTCAGAGAAGAAAATTGAATCCACCGGAAAAGTCTGTTGCACAAAGATTGCCCTGATAAATGGGGTAGTTCTGTATGCTTTTTGTTTTAGAAATCCAGAGGAACTTTTATTTCATGAGCACTGTGGACATCCCAGTACCATGGTTCTTCTGGTTACTATTTTTTTTCCCCCTCTCTCATTCTCTTTCCTGTCGTACAGACTTGCTGGCTCTGAGGAAGAAGAGGAAGAAGGACAATGGCAGCTATATTTTAAACTTTACTGCTTCTTGGATATCGAGAATGTTCCCAAAGATGGAGTGGAGTTTGCTTTCATGTTTGAGCAGGTAAGCTGGCAGTGGGAGAATGATTTAGTTTCCAGGGTAGCAGAAGTACACCAGAGTATACAGAAAACTGGTTTAGCTTTACATTAGAAGTGTGAATGCTGGTCTGAACAGAAGAGTTTATTGTCTCAGACTTTTGCCTGGAATCTAACAAGCAGGTACGCAGAGAAATTCTCAAAGGAATAGGAGTATTAGAACAAAAGCAAGAAAAATTAACAGGCTTTCAAAAACTGAAGCACCAATTATAATAAAATGCTTTTAGAATTCATCTTTAATTTTGAAAGATACGGAAATGTAGATAATAATTTAAGATGATTCTGTAAAATAGTTGCTTACAGAGTGCAAGTGTAAAGAAAATTGAAAAATCTAGCTGTTTGCTAGATCCAACTTACAAAAACAGTCAAACCTTGGGTTGTTATGGAAATTTACAAAGAAAATTATCTTTCAGGCAATTTCTTCTGATTAACAGGCACCAGAATATAGTACTATTGCAAAAAGACAAGAGAATGGTGTTGACAATAGTTTGCTGACTAATTTTTTATTTAAGTCACTATAGTTTGTAGCAACGTGATGCTTGTTAGGCCAGAGATCACACTGGTATGAAATAACCCCACAATTAGGGATGCAAAAGTAAACTGAGTAGAGTAGCCAGCTGTGTGATTCAGCCCATCTTTGTTACTTCTAATGAACACTTTGATCTTGCCTCAGAATATGATATCTGTTGAAATTTAATTAATATGTGTTAAAGGGGTCAGTGTTATGAAGATTGAAACTGGCTGTTGATCAAGTTGTTGGCATGTACATCACACAGACAATTGTTCCCCGAGAGGACTTTCTTGAAATGAAGGTTAAAGTGTTGTCTAGGAAACAGTCAGGAACAGGACACAGTGCTCTGTGGAAACTCAGTTGTACCAAACTCTGAATTGACAAGGCTTTCAGTCTAGACAGCTTTCACTAGCAAAGGTTAGTAGAAAAAAGTAACAGGAGGAGAGCAGGAGTTATTGAGGTGTGTGATGGATGAAGTAAAAAAAAAAATGTATATATATATATAATAATACATTTTGGAGGAGGTGAAAGTTGCTGGTGTGCAATGAGGCCGAGGTTGAATGTCTCGAGTTTATTATATCCAACTTTATCTGTATTTGAATATTATCTCCACACAGGAGCTGCAGCTGGTAGAGTACTAAACAAACTGTCTCAATTTCTGGCTCTCCTATCTGTTACAGACCTAAAGAGTCTGTTAAAGACCTAAAGGTCCTTCTGAGATCTCCTTTCTGTCCAAGCTTGCAGAAAGACACATTCACCCCCAAGTCTGCTCATCCACCAGTTACAGACTTTGAATTCTTTATTATAATGTGTGCTTTGACCTCCTGAATTCGGTCTTTTCTGCAGGGATTGGCTTAGAATATCTACATGGACCCAGATGTCAATAGTGTGTTTCTGCCTTATAATGATTTGTTGTGTTTTTTTTGTTTGTTTGTTTGTTTTTGTTTGTAGGCTCACGAAAGCCTCATAGATGGTCATTTTCCTGCACCAGAGGACACCCTGCAGCGCCTAGCAGCACTACGGCTCCAGTACCTTCATGGGGATTATTCTAAAATAAGTTGGACCCTTGATGGGATCTATCCAGTTAACAGACTAAAATCCAAAATACTGCACTCAACAAAGAGCAGTGGCACCACCAGTCATACTCTGGAGAGGAGGCGGACCAGCTTTCTTGAAGGGACATTGAAACGTAGCTTCAAGACAGGCTCTGTAAAGAAGCAGAAGGTAGAAGAGGAGCAAATGATGGAGATGTGGGTGAAGGAAGAGCTGTCAGCTGCTCGTGCAAGCATAGCACAGAAATGGACCAAGTTGCAGGGTCTCTCTCAGCATCAGGCCATGGTGAAATACATGTCCATCGTAAAGGAGTGGCCAGGTTATGGGTCAACCCTCTTTGACGTTGAGGTGAGAGATGTATAACCTCATTTAATGACTGCCAAGGAGAGGCATCAGCCTGTAGAACAGATACAGCTATGTATATTATATTGCTCAGCAGCAGAAGGGAATTTCAGGAATTGGCTGCATTTTGTCATAATAAGCTGAGAGTAAGCCTGTAGTAATACATATACAAAAAGGTGTGATGCAGAAAGCAGTAGATTTGGGGAAACTTTTCTGGGCTTAAGAAGGTGGTAGCTAGTAGAAGTGGAAGTAAAATGAAGCCATATTGTCCTTCACAGCAAAAAGCACAACTCTGTTCTGTAGCAATGTGACCACTCAAACTGGGTCAGTTAGACCACTGGGATTAGCCTGCTACTGCAGGAATCCACAGCTTCAGTATTTTTCATTTCTGTTGCTGCCCAGATGGATTACCATGGGACGTTGCTTGCCCTTACTCTATCATCTGTAAAATAATGAGGAGAATCTTAACTTGCTAAATCTCTTTAAAATCTGATGAGAATTGTTAAGTACTACAATTATTTGTTACTCAAATGATATTTATGCGCAGCCATGTCACTTCTATATCTTTGCAGAGGAGTGCCTACAAGATTCCTTCTGTAGACATACTATTTTTTATATTGGGCTGGAGAAATTAAATATCCTACAGGAGCCAGAAAAGGAGAGCTTTTCCTTGAATCAAAGATGATTTGATACTCCACTGCATTTAAGCAAAATTTTGTGTTTCTGTTTCTGCAGTGCAAGGAAGGTGGATTTCCAAATGATCTTTGGCTTGGAGTCAGCACAGAGAATGTGTCTGTCTACAAGCGCGGGGACCCTAAACCACTAGAAACTTTCCAGTATGAGCACATTGTTTTCTTTGGAGCTCCACAACCTAACACCTTCAAAATTACAGTGGATGAGAGAGAAATGTTCTTTGAAACGTCCCAGGTATGTGAAAGCACAAGACATGTTATATTTGCTGTTTTACTAGCACTCCAGTAAAGCCCTAATTTCTAAGGACAAGACAAGGTTATAGGCAAGAACTTCTGCTGAAGGGACAGGACAGGCAAAGAAAAAGATGAAGGGACCCTAAACCTAGAGAGTCAAGGTGTCTATCTTGAATACAGAGATATACATAAAAAAGAATGATGGTTAAAAAGTGAAGGAGGTTGAGTGTCTCCCATGGCACTCGGAATTTCAAATTTTGGGTGCTCATGAGTGTGCATCCTGTCAGTTAATTCATTCCCTTCCAGTTTATAAATGTGGAGTTCACAAAATCAGAAAATAAAGATGTTTAGTAGCATTAAAGGTGCTTTTCTTTGAGCTACAAGACAGAACACAAACTTGTCAAGTACTAAAAGGTGCTGCTGTAAGATCACAGCTCTCTCCCACCAGAATCACAGTCCCAACTGGTGTATTAGCTCTATCCTGAACGTACCTCAGAGGAAACTTAGGTCTTTTTATGCACAGTGTGCACAACTAAGAACATGCTAGAGTAATCTAGAGAAGCACATATATGTTTCAAAAATGCTTGCAAATATGACAATGAATTCTGCTGTTTATGAGTAAAAAATACTCCCCTCAGTCAGTCTGCCACTGTATTTCACTTGATGTCTTCCCATTCTTGTGTTGGGAAAGACTGGAACCAGTCATTCTCAATTTGTCTTTCCCAGGCAGCCCAGGATTTTGTAGAGTTCTGCCATATCCTTCTGTCAGCTTTTTTCCATATTGAAACATCCCATTCTTTTTAACATTTATTTGTAAAGACGCCATTGCATACCTGTTACTGACCTTGTTTTCATTTCCTGTATCTTTTCTGTGTATAGAGGTAATGACTCAACTCTTTCATGCTTATCCTTACTGTCATATTCACGTTAACATTACATGCAAAATTTACAGTGCCGTGAGTTCGGACAAGGGGAAACTTTTTCTGCAAAATGTCTGGTATACATCAGTGGAAGTAGGTTTTTGATGTGCTTATCCTGTTATTGTGTTCTTTTTCTAGGTGGGTGAGATAATAAAGATCATGAAAGCATACATCAACATGATAGTGAAGAAACGCTGCAGCGTCAAGTCAGCCACCAGTGTGGACAGTCACGCTAGCGTCTGGACTAGGTGATATGAACGAACTGCCATGAGAGAGAGGCAGTTGTTTAATGATTGGTATTTGCAACTTGCCAGCACAAGTGTAGCAAAGATGTTTTTAAGAACTCTACTTGACTGACTACTGTATTTAAGAGCTGAAGTGGCATCTGCAGTACCATAGGATTTGCACTTCTGCCTAAAGACATTGAACAGTAACAACTGTTGTTGTTGAATATTAACGGCCCAAAACTTGTTTTCCCTTGCTTGTCTGATGAACAATGTACCTTAAAGAAGCAAAGTCAGAAGCATCCTCCTTCTGCCTGTCCCCTCTGCTGCTTTCACAAGTACCTGTCATACTGGCAGAAAAAAATCACAAGAATCTGCACTACAGGAGGCAGAGTTAAGCTTCCTTAAGAATTTCCAACATGCAAACATCTGGGATCAGGGGATCACAGCACAGTCTGCTAGGAGAATATTTGTTTTTTTATTTATTTTGTAGGTAGCTCCGAAATAAGTCACTCTGGAATTTTCTCTTCAGGATATACTAATGATGTCATCTGGTCTTAAAAGAAAATATCTTTTTTGTAATTGAAGCCAAACAGTCCAATAAAGAGGTCAAACCCTACACGAGAGACCATTAAACAAACAAACAAAAACACCTGAGGAGAGTTGTTACCTTCTAACAGAAGTTCACAGGTACATGACTGTAAAAAATGGCACTTTAAGTAAAAATTCTAAATACTCAAACATAGAAGAAAAGTCCAGGGGAATAGTACCACTGAAATATATCATCAGGTACCATTTTGGTAATTCTAAGTAGCACCTGTTACCTAAGAATTAATGATTGCCTTTTCACAGCCCAGAAGGCAAGATTGATGTAGTTGCATTACTAGAAAAGCTGTTCCTGACAAATTCCAAGTTTCAGATGGAGGTCAGACGTTTTTATGGCCAGCAGCCTACCTGCGTTAAGTTCCTTATTTCACTAGATGGGATTTTAGGATGACGGAAACCCCTGAACATTAGCTTTAAATGAACAGTTTCATACTGAGTGAAGAGATGCCTAGATATATTCTTATAGGCAATAATTTAATTCCTTTGTACTACTGTAAGCAGATGCCAAGTCCTTCATTCTCTGCTGAGTTTTAATTGGAACTGCTCCCATCACCAAATCTCAATATCCTCTTCCAGTCTCTCTTAGGTCCCTAGACATCAGCAAATATATATATATATATATATATAAAAATGCTTCTTGGAGGTTTTTATAGCCATTTGCAATTTGAAGAAGCAACTTTTTTTTTTCCTTCTCAGTGAAAGATGACAGTCATCTTCAGTCTCCTGATTTCATTGTTTAAAACAATATTTGGTATTGTTAGACGCATCACAAATTGGTTGCATTGGCAATCAAGAAACCTTGTGGCTAGGCCGTCATTTTCTACAACCCCTGTCATGTCAAGTCCTGAAATGCAAAGGCCCATTCAGTTTCCTAATGAAACTATAGAGCTGTGTGTGTGATGTGGACCTTGTTGCAGGATTGTTTAAAATCAGATGTTTGTATTTCTGAAGAAGTGTCAGCTTAAGGCCTGTTAGCTATAAAATAGAAATTTCATAGACAAGAAAACTAGGAGTCAGTATGCAACAGGTTCAGTTTAAATTAATCTTCAAGTTGTGCCATTTCACTAATACTGTCATGTAACACTACAGTTTTGAGGCTGACAATGCAAGAAAAAACACAGTGCATAATCTGTGCTTTTCTCACACAATACACTGCAGCATGTGCAAACACCCTGTCCACCTGCCACACATCCAGCCTAAGAGGATAGCCACTACTATATATTGTACTTTCAACTGGAGTTTTGCCTTAAATAGCTTTACTGAAGGATCGTACAAACATCCACTTTTTATCACAAAGAATAAAAAGATGGCCAGGTCGCAAGTGAGAGAGAACAGGAATGCAGAGGCAACCTGAAAAGTAACACTTTGTATTGGTCCGTACACTGACTAGATCTCTTTATGTATCAGAATAGCCTTGA
The DNA here is from genome assembly GCF_009819795.1 of Aythya fuligula. NCBI lineage: Eukaryota > Metazoa > Chordata > Aves > Anseriformes > Anatidae > Aythya > Aythya fuligula. The sequence continues at coordinate 22,815,840 of NC_045564.1, read as the reverse complement.
TTATCCCTGTCCTAACTCTGCACTATTTCTGTTCTGGCTCTTGGGTTGCTGCAGGCAGCTTGAACCCACTTGGGAATGTAACTCCCGTTAGTATTTGTTGTAATTTTGCTCATTTCTATTACAGAATTCCTTCTGCTGTCTTTTTTAATTTGTAACTGGCTTTACAAGATGAAAGTTTAATAAATTATTGGATTGCACAGGCTGTATTCACTCTCAGACATTGTGTGCTCATGTTAAGGTGTTTACTCAGTGATCTAATACTCAGAACTTGTAAGTAAAAAGGAGGTATCAATGTTATGAGTGGGTAATAGCCCTTCTCTCGGGAGGGAAATTTGCCTCTGTGGCAAATAACAGAATGCAATTTGCCACTACAAGGTGTGAGGTTTGTTTCCAGGTTCTGCTGCTCACTCAGGGGCTGGTTTTCACCCAAGGGCACATCACTGAAGCAGTAAATCTGCATAGGAACAGCTGAGCCGTCAGCAATACAGACTATGCTCTAGCAAACCACAGGTTTGGAAGTCCACAGGTATGGAAACAATGCAGTGATGCACAGTCCCCATCAACGTGCCCTTATACATCCGTTGGCCAGGTGCTCTGAGAGCCCTCTGGGACCCTGGAAATCACTCTATGCAAGGGGAGGTTTAGGTTGGAAATTAGGTGACATTTTTCCTCAGGAAGAGTAGTCAGACATTGGAATGGGTTGCCCAGGGAGGTGGTGGAATCACCATCCCTGGGGATGTTCAAGGAAAGGATGGACCTGGTGATTAGCGACATGGTTTGGTGGATGACATTGGTAGTAGGGTGATGGTTGGACCAGATGATCTTGGGGGTCTTTTCCAACCTTCATGATTCTAGGATTCTGTGAATTTTACTACCAACGGTTCACAGATTTTCAGTTTTTTCATGTTTAACACCTTGTATAGTCTTTACAGCTCCTTACTTTAGATGGGAACTGCCTCTGTTTACTTCATCAGTTGCTTTTCTTTCCTCAGCTGTTGCACATACCTGCCTGTAATTGCCCAACCACTTGGTCTCTCCTTTCTGCTTAGTAAGCCCCAAACACAGGCAGCTCCCCCTTGTTTGGGCGGGTGTTGGGGACAGTGCCAGAACCGAACACGCACCTCTTATCCCACAACCCTCCCTGGAACACCCCATACACGCTAAAACCCCTTTAGGCAGCCCCAGGCCCGTCATTTCACTCCTCAGCCAGGCAACCACTGTACACCCCCTGCGCCTGCGCGGCGCCTGCCGCCATTTTGGGCGCTGCCTCAGCGGCCCGCCCAGGGGCCGTCCCTCGGCCGAGGCGGCCCCCGGGGGAGTCCCGCAGCCCCCGGGCGTTCCTCGGGTTCCTCGTCCCGGCTCCCCGCGGTGGGGTTGCGGGGCTGCTCGTCCTGCGCCTCTCAGGCTGGTGGCTGCGGGTGGTGCTTCCCGGTCTCCTTCCCCGGCAGCTGGTTTGCAGGCTTCTGTGCCCGGTGGTGAGTTTATCTGGCGGTGCGCTCGCCAGTGGTGCCCTAGTGGTGTTTGTCGGGTAACTCGGAGCTTTTCTGTCTGCCAGTGCTGGTGCTTACACGTTAACCCTACGCCACAGCTTAAGTAGTACTATACTTTCTCAAGTACTTGTATCTAGGGTGTCTGCAGGTGGCTAGTCACAGCTCTGGAGGCTGCAGGCACAGCCAGGTGTTCAGCGTAAGGCAGAGGCTGTAGGGGGCTGTGCGAGGTGGATGGGCAAAACCTGTGAGGGACAGGGCAACAGGCACAGCACAGAAGAAGTGTGAAGCACAACAGCAGCCGCAGGAGATAAGACACAGCAGAAAGTTCAGGAGCTCAGCCCCTTTCCTCAAAGTAGCTCCTGAGCCAAGTCCTGGGTAAATGTGCCCGTGTATTACCTGTATACATGTAACTTACACTCTCCCTTGCAACACAGTGCCCCAGTGCGCATACCATGCTTGGGAAAATAAAGGCCAATGAAGCAGCAGGCAGTGCAGATGCTAACAGGGATGTCATTCAGCCATGCACAGTCATGCAGGCGTATTTGTGAGTTCATCTGAATCAATGGCTTTGTAAGGTTAATCTGAATAGGCATACAATGCTTGCTGCGTTTTACAGAGTATAAGAAGTGTTGCATTTTTGCTTAAACATTCATTCTATATCGTCTGTTAAAGGGGAACAATGACACAGGGCATATGGAAAGATAAGCTAAGAGAAAGCAGGAGTAGAAAGAGCTCTCTTAGAATTAATGCAAGTGCCCTGAGATACAGCATGCAGGAAAAGATCTTTGTTCTCACAAAAAAAAAAATATGCACGTTAAGGGGCCAATATAATGAAGAAAGCACATTTTGGAATAATTATTTTCTATCACTGAAATGCCACTTTCTTAAAAGTTACCATAGAGAAAATTATTATATTTATGCTGAGCAAAGCTACCAACCAGCCATCGTTCTGATTGCATTTCTTTCTGCACTGCAAATAGAAATCCAGGACTTGCAGTCTGTGTTGCATTACCATGTAATCACAACAAGTATATGTACCTCATCTGGTATTTCCCTAACCCTGCCCCCCCCAAGTTCTGTCAAAAAGCTTAGTTACTGGCAGATATTACAATAGTAGGCATAGGCATTTTCAATGTGAAAATACGATAAAGGGATTAAAACAAGATAGTGGCGTTAATGCTATGCAGCATTTGCAAGTTAATTTCATATCAATAGTGAAATCATGTTTTGTAGTGCTTTCTCAATTGCCAGTTTAAAAACTCTTCGGATCTAAATGGGAGAAGTCCATTGCAGTGACAACTGAATTTGTCTTTTGTGTACCTGATTGCCTGCTTTTCCTAAGCTTAGTTCTTTAATTTTGCTCATAGTTCTCTATCAAAGTCCGTTACATAAGTTGGTCAATAAGAACTTGCATTTTCTTGACAACAGAATGAATTGCGGCTTTTCGGTACTTAATGGGGACTTATAAAAAAGATGGAGAGCAACTCTTTGCTCGGTCAGATATTGACAGGACAAGGGGGAACTAAGAGGGGAGATTATGATTAGAGATCAGGAGGAATTTCTTCACTCAGATGGTGGTGAGGCACTGGAGCAGGTTGCCCAGAGGTTGTGGATGCCTCATCCCTTGAAGTGTTCAAGACTGGGTTGGATGAGGCCCTGAGCAACCTGATTGAGTGGGTGGCGTCCCTGCCCACGACAGGGGGTTGGAATTGGATGATCCTTAAGGTCCCTTCCAACCCAAACCAGTCTGATTCTATGAATCAGACAAACTTTTATGAATATGGGGGTTACACTGTGCTCCATACACGGAGCAACAACGCCTGCATAAAGCGTCCAAACTGTAATTCTGACTTTCAGCAACACATATTGTAAATGTGGTCTTTATTTGCAACCACCAAATATATATATGTGTGTGTATATATATATGTGTGTATATATATGTATATATGTATAATCACTGACAGGCCATGCAATTTATTTCTGCCATTCAGAAATGTTTGGATGTGTAACATATGTCCAGAGCAATGAGCAGATGGTACATTTGGTTTAAAAAATAAGAAGGAAAAAAAAATGATAGAAAGTGCAATAAATGTATCAGAGCCAGTGTTCGTGCATAAGCATTTGTGGTTGATAGCTGCATGAGTTAAGTTACTGACACAGAAACTGTGTTAAAGTGAAAATGATGGTTGGTCCAGTGTCAGGTGCAGTTTAACCTTTCTGTGACAGAGGATTTGGTGAGAGATGCTTCAGAGACTGCAAAAATCAGGAATAGTAACCAAAGCTGCTGCTCCATTTGCTATGGGTCTTTCCATAGGAGTAAGGTCTTCAGTTGTAACAGGACTGTGATGTGCATGTCAGGTCATAGGTGTGCAAAAACCTTTGTGCATTTAGCTGAAGCTGTATCGTTTTTGTGTTGAACTACCGCAGTCCAGCAGACAGTCTGTGCTTTAAGATGTCTTCCCACTTCCACCGCTGTGTGACCTGGGGAATATACTTTGTTTTTGTGTTTCTGTTTCCCTGCTCGTCCTTTGTCTTCAGTTCTTACATTAATTCTTTTGAGGCAATTGACCATGTTCATAGTCGTGCATAACAGGGTGTTTCTCCCAGCAAGGCACTGCCTGTAGCTAGTAACATTGCCCTCTGGCCAGATGTGGGATTTTAGGGGTCTGGAATTCAGAGTTTCAGGTGATACTTAAAATGAACACAGCTCATGCTTAAATTGCAACTGTCACAAGGTTGGAGGTATTTTAACTTTGCCTCCATTTTATGGGGAATTATGCTAGGAGCCCTTATAAACTGCATTAGAGCTAAGCTGTTCTAAGAAAGCTAAGCTGTCTCATTTAGTGACTCTACTGAGCTGTACCTTGATTTAAAAACAAAGGCACAGAGGAATGTTGCCTTTCTGGGCAAACCTTATCCGTGTAAAAACTATCTGTTTTAATTGTGATCACAGCTCCTGTGCTATGTGCTTTTTTTATGCAGTGATTAATAAGCTGTACCTTAGCTCTGATAACTGCTTCCATGGAAATAAAACCAGTGTAAGCAGTTTAGTGTTTTATTTAACTTTATTCTTTCAGTAACAATACTGCTAAATAATTTTCCTATATATTTCAAATAAAGTGGGTTATTCAGCTGCACTAAGGCAGTTGTGCTTGTTCAAATAAGAATCACCAGTGATGAGACAACTTGGGTATGATAAAACAAACACGAGAAGAGGGGCCTTGCAAAATTATTTACATCATCCATAAGAATAAAATATACAAATATTTGGTTTTATTATAAAAAGGATATAGTCATTTGTTGGGTAATTAGGATTTTATCACTAATTTCAATTTCAGACTCGCACCTAAAAATTTTCAAAGTATAAACACCTATAAAACTAGTAAATCTGAAAACATGAATTTGTAAATATTTTTCCCCAATTATTATTGTTGTTAGAAAAGGACAATAAAACACCACTTTTAAAGTTTGTTAACTTAGAAATTGTTTGGCAAAGCATTTATGCTTATAAGCTAAAACAAGATGACAGGCACCAGGGTTTATGTTTCACACTTCTGGAACCAAGGAGGCTTAAGAAGGGAGGTGGGGATTATTTTCATTACATAGTAACTAGCATCAAGAAAGAAGAAAGAAAACGTCCACAATTGTGCCTAAGTACCAAAACAATGAAAGTGCTTATTTCTTCATCAGCAAACTAAAACAATGTTTCCTTTACTATGCCCCTTCACTCTATTTTAACAGGCTCTAAAGTGATATCTACAGAAAGTTCTCTATTTCTCAGTACAGATGATAAACACCTGCTTATCAAAATAGTGCAAAAAGGAACAAAGAAAAGTGCTGTCAACGTAAGTAAACCGCAGGGAAAAAAACGCAGCTGAATGTTATGACCTTGCAATGTTGCTTTAGAGAAATCAGTAGTACGCTTTTTCAGCATGTCAGACCAAATGTATTCCTATTTCCCATATCACACCATCATTAGATGGGGAATGGATTTGGTCTTTTGCATATACTCCTTCATAAAAGTAGCCGTGTCTGTTCTGACTTTCGTACTGCACGGTTAAGAAGTCTAATGACTTCCGAAACAGTCAAATCACTAGAATAACATTTACAATGCTGTCTTCCCTTTTTCCCTTTATAACTTTCTT